>NC_138656.1:4459394-5659394 GCF_964273445.1 Streptopelia decaocto
ATAGATTTATTAACTCTAAAGCATGTTATATTTAAAGAGAATGGTTTAGTTTAAAATAGATCAGTAATTAGGCAGCATTGAAACTAATTGTGTCTCTGCCTTTGATATCTATTTAAAATGAACAAAAACTTTTATACAAGAGTTTGACTTTTGACCAGGAGTGTCATGATCAGTGATCCGACCTTCATAAATAAGACTACGAAATTCCTTGGAATATTAAAAAAAAAAAAATCAAGAGCTTTCGTGTTCATATGAATCAACTTTGACAGAACCTCCTCTAATGACTTCTCACCAAAAGGTAAATATATAATGATAAGAAGAAATATTTTGCACCTTCATAAAGAAAACCACTGAGGGTACTGTACCCCTAGTACTTCTACTTAAATGTAGTTTTCAAGAAATCTGACTAACTTTGAGTTTTGTTGTCCTGTGTAAATGTGAAGAATTAGACTTGTCCTGTCAAACACTCCCATTTGAAGATAAGTTACAAAAGGTATTCAGCATTGAAAAATGTATCTTCTTATCAAATAACCTCACCATTCATTTGTTGTTTATGCGTCTTATACAGGGAAGTTATCATGCACTGCTATACACACATTAGTGTGTGCTAACAGTTTTGCCCTACCTTCCTGAATGGCTTTTCTTGATCTTGTAATAGTGAAAAATATAATATAAAAAATATGCTTTTTCATCTTTCCTGCATGTCCAACTACAGAAGACACTTGGCTACCAAGATGAAGTTTGTCACACCTAATGTACTTCAGACATTAATCATAAACCTTTTTTCAGGCTTCACTCTGCTAAGCTAAACCTAAGTTCATTTAGTTTTCTTGTGGAAAATAAGCTCTGCCTTTCCCATTCATCTTAGTATTGATTTTCTGTGCTTGATCCAGTTTGTGTTCATTTTTCTTGAATGGGGGTTGGTGAAGCTGTGCATAACACTGGGACACCAGTGATTCCAATATCTTGCACAGTGGCAAAATAGAAATATTTCGGCTCCTGTCCCCTAAGCTTGAATCACAGACTCACTGACCTGTTGAAATGGGAAAGATGTCTAGAGAAATTATACTCCAACCACCCTGCTCAAAGCAGGGTCAGAATATCAGTCAGGTCAGCAGAGGAACCGGAAAGAAAGATTTGAAACCTGAAGGGCAGCCTCTTTCTGGCAGGCTGTCTCTGTATTGGTATCTTTACATATCTTTCAATGCACAAAATACAGGGAGAGCAGTAATTTGCCTTATGTAATAGCCAGGCCTGTAGAGAGGTGCATGCTGGAGATGTCTCTGCCCACATCATGCTCAACAGTGCAGGCATGCCCCCGCAGCCTTATCTTTGCACAGCTCAAGCATAGACCTCCTACAACATCATCTCCCACCTCTAATGTGCATCTGTTCATTTTCTGCCTGTCAAGCCTCTTCAGAATTTAAAAGAAGTTGCAAGAGATAGGAGAACAAGCTTTCAAGTTTAAGTGCATCAGATCAGGACAGATCTGATAAGAAATGTGAAATTTTGTTGTCTGGCTTCTTTTTCTTTCTACATTATTTTTCCAAAGTCTAAAGTAGAAAGGTGAACTGCTGTGTGAGGAACTGTTTCTTGCAATATGTTTTTCCTCAGCAATAAAATACCTCTAAGGCAGAAGTACAATTCTCTTTTTAGACCTGACACCACCAAAGCCTGATATATGTGGCTGAGTGAGCGAGATGGAAAGGTATTATTAGGTTTTATTAGATTACAGTGCAAATTCAAGCTAGCTAGTCTTGTCAGACAGTAAATCTAGTGCAAAGATCTGTGGCCAAATTCTGCTTTCATACATGCTGCTGCTTGTGGTCAGTATTCCTCTTTACTGTGATGCTGGCTTCCATCAGTTGTGAGAAGGGCATGGATGTACATAAGGCATGATTTACAATGCAGGCAGTCATCAACATAAAATAATTATGATTGTGCTCGCTAACTAAATCAGAAAAAATGCTGTTAAAGGCAAAATATTTTTTCTTCCTTGCACAATATATGAATTCAAAATTCAGGCCTTTATCACAGATATAAGATTTGTTAGATATGGCATGGCTATTTATTTATATATGGCTTTTTGTCATCAGTGACTTCTTGTTTCAAAAATAACCCCTTTTCAGCTCCTTTCTGGCAGCTGCATGTTGTGTTAAGGAAGTGAATCAAACTGTGTCGAAGTCAAGTAGACACTGAGATCTATTGACTTTATCAGGCACTGCACAAGAACTGGGTATCTGAAAGCTGCTGCCCTGGGTGCTGTGAACACAGCAGGTCCTTTTCCTGTTCCAGGCAGAGTGACAGTCTCACTAACAGTAGGCAGCTCTATTCACAGTATGTCATAATCCTTTTAAACCTGCTCTGAATGCTGCAGGAGCTCAGCAGTGAAGCAGGCTGCCCAAAAGCACAGATGTAAACCCAGGCTAACCTCACAGATGCTCTGTGGCAAAATATCTACTGTGCACCATGTAAGACAAAATATATGCTGTATTTTTTTTTTTTTTTAAAGGTTGCGATACTTCAAGACTTCCTGCAAAAAGGATAAAAGCTTACCTGAAAAGATGACATGCTAGAGAAAATAACAGCTGTCATATTTTAAGCTAAGTTCTTGCTTGTAGTCAATTTTTGGATAAGCATCTCAAAGATACATTGCAGCAGAGCTGTAAATCCAGGTGCCATTGCATGTAATTCTTAAGCCAAGCTTCCACAAATTCCAACCTTTACAAATATCAGTATATAATCTGAATTTAGTGCTGAGATAAGAAACTTATGAAACCAGCAGGATAAACATGGAACAATAAAGAAATACTTTCCAATGTATCGCTGAGTCTTCACTACCTTTTCAGAGTTTGTAGTCATTCTCTTCCAGAATAATACCTGTGTTCATCTAAATGCAGTTAAAAGTAATATTCCTGGCCCCCATCCTAACAGTTAATGGGTATGCTGGCTCAATATATGTGCCAGTATTTCTAAGACTCTTATGAGGATTGTCATCTCTAGTAATTTTCAAGTTTTAATACAGTAATGTTCATCTCTCTCCTTCAGTATTACAAAATAGGTATAAAATCCTTATCCTGGACCTCCTGTTTAAACAGTGATTATGTGTGACTCTGGGCACATTTCTCCTATTCCTTTCCCACTGACCTGTGCATTATGTAGACCATGGATAATTAACAAGTAACACTCAGTGTTTGTTTTTTTTTCTTTTCCTGGTAACCATTTAAGGAAGGTAAACAACTACATAAAACATTGGAAACATCTATCTATACAGAGAAACTTTAATGAAATGCACAATGAATGTAAGAAATGTAATTATGTAACTATATTCTCTCATAGCTTTGCCACTGTAATTCTCCCTATTCTCCCTTTCCCAGAAATAGTTTAAAACAACTTGCTTGAAATAAGAATTGCATAGAATAGGATCCGAGTTTCTCTCATCACTCATCTTGCATCACCAGTGTCCAGTAGACATTTCAAACCATTTATTCTTTGGTCAATGTTCCCAAATTGTTCCTGGAATATCAGGAACAAGATCTCTTTCAGCTACAGCCATAAAATTATGCCACTGATTTTACAGAGGTTAGTTACTTGAATGAAAATTGGATTCAATCCAAAAAAGTTTTCTGTATTGAAATGTAAAACAGGATGAGTTCAAAATTCCTGATCCTGACAATGTCTTTTTCATAATCAAAAACCCAGGTAAACAGCCAGCTGAAACAAAGTGGTTTTATTACCATCAACAGGCTGGATTATTTCTGCATCTTTGCTACAAAAACAGAATGAGAAGATTGCTTACATTTCACAGTAACTGATTTGGCCATAGAAGTATTTCTTGCTGCTCCCAAAAGAGTTGCCATATAGATCAGTAAGCCTCTGCAAGGCTGTATTTATGAATGGGCCTCTGCTGGTGGTGACTAAATGCTCTTACAGGTGCCAAAGAAAACAGGCCACCAAGATAACTCCACTTTCCAGCCTGGTCTCCATCTGGTACAGAGCATCCCCACAGCTCACTGTGCAGCTGCTTGCCTGGGACAGTTGCCAGAGGCCCATACGCTGCTGCTGTCGAAAGACCCTTTTAGGCAGTTTGTCATCTGGGAGTTGCAATTGCATTTCAGGTAGCAGGATGGTGATCATGGGCCTGCTGCAGTAGTCCCTCTTCAGGCAAAATTTAGATTTGACAGGAGATTTGCTTGAAAAGCTACTGCTGGATTAGGCTACAGATTATTAGATTGAGAAATTGTGTGCAGATTGTCTGACAAAAAGACTACTCAGGCTTCCAGGAAGCCAAAATTTTAGTCTTTTATTTGTCAAGGCCACAAAAATCTTCCAATATACAAAGACAATCAGCAACCAGTTATTATCATGTGATTAAGTAAAACTTCCAAAGTGTCCATAAACGTTTAACCCTACTGCAATTTTCAGACATGTGGTTATATAATTAAGGTTATCAGTATAAGGAAAATTATTGATTTTTCTCAGGGGGTTCCTGTGCATAGCCCTTGTGTGATCCAGCCCTAGAATACAAGGGTGTCAGGCACAAAGTCAAGATAATCTTTTTCTTTTGACAGAAACAAAAAAAAGTGTGGGCTGATGAGAGGGCTTATTAAAACTTACTTTCAGAGCTAGCCTTTTGCCAAAGAATGCATTAGCAGATATCTAGAAATAGCATGTTTTGTACAGAATATGATGTTGAAGTTGGTTAGTGCTCAGAGCCTTATTTGCCAGCCTTTTCCTGTTAAGTACTGTTCAGCTCCACAAGTGGACAATGAAAAACAAATGTGATCAATAAGTGGATTGTGTATGGTAACAATCTAAAGGATGCTTTAAAGTTATAAATACATAGTGTAAAATGGCTCATTCCAGAAGCACCCTGTACTGAAAGTTCGTTTTTATTGCTGAAAAATTCCCAGCCGTGGTGCAGCTTTGTACATGGCAAGCATTTCACAAAAAACATTCCTGGTCTTTCAGCTTCATCCATAAAATCTTAAGCCTGACTTGCCTGGATGCTTTTTCTCCACAAGGGAAACCTGAGCATTTATAAAGATTTACATATCCTCAAACATCTTTTTCCACCCATATCAACTGATTGAGTAAGAAACAAGTTATCTTGCTTTGCAAATGGCATGTAGTTTAGTATATCAAAGTTACTGAAGAGTCATTTTCAGGGACCCAGACCTAACCCTATGAGAAACTGCTGTTGGCATACACTTGTGCACAGAGAAAAAGGCAGTTTGCAAAGTAGAGATCTGCTAAGCAGCAACCACCAAAGCAAGTCTACTTTGTTTTTAGACCTTTCTGTCTCTGGCAAGGAGACTGTAGATCCAAGTCTTGCATTCTAGTCCTGTGACTCTCTGGTCACTCCTACAGCCTGTCCCTCAAGCAAGTCTACCACTTGGCATACTTGACCCTAATTATAGCTCATGTCGCAACTCTCTTACCCAGTGGGAATGCAACTGTCCCACTGCTCAAAACACTAAGAAAGGGTGGAATTTATATTTCTGTGCCTCGCCCAGCAGAACAGATTTTGATTCAAGTGCTTCTGTAGCACAAGTGATAGTTATTCTTTAAGTTTATATTTTACATTTTATTCTCCCATTTCTGTGAAATCTTCCATGATGAATGACTACATAAAAATGAGAAAGCATAAGACAATGATGGCTCTCTAAATATGACTGCTCTGTTTATATCTAAAGCCTTAGAGGCAGACATTTTGCTTCTGTCTCAGAGATGCATTAATGTAAGAAAACCATCAAGACTGTAAATCTGAGGGCAACTGGAATAAAAGGTATCTTGAAAGACCACATTAAACAACTGACAAGACATTTATACTTTTAATACTGATAGAGCCTTGGCCATAATAATAGGAAGGTTACTTTCTGATTTGGCTTCATAGAGAATTGTACTTTTGGCAAACTGTTAAGATATAGCTATAAATTACCTGTTTGATCTAAATATAGATCCATGCTCCTAGAGTATGTCCTGCTAAATCAACTTCTAACATAACAGCACTCTGTTCCTCCTTTCACATGTCTTTGTGAAGAAGCTGAACTACATAGCTAATTAAGGTAGAAAAAATACTCTATTGTAGTTTAGAAAACAGTAAAAATTATTTTAAACTATTGAAACCTCCAAGCAATTTCTTAAACGCAAACATATGATTTCTGTTGTAGAAGACAAAATAAAAAGCCATAAGAACAAGCAAAGAGTCACTCAAGTCCCACCACACCCTAAGAAATGTGCTCTGCTGTCATTCTCTAAAACAGAGGGCTGCCATTTGGAAATGTAACAGACATTTTTGTAAGGCCTCTTAACTATCTGCCCACCAGTTGCTGCTACTTGTACTTCAGTTATTTCCCAGCAAAATCTGTTCTGTCAACAAAAGGCCAGACAATTAGAACAACTTTTTGGCTGCTAAGAGGTTCTGGCTGCTTCCTCTGCGCAAAAATTGCAAGTTTTGTGCCCAAAATTTCTTTTAAGGCTCAGTACTATATCTTGTTATAAATAGCAAACAAAAAAAGAAATCTCAGTAACGCTTGGGACTGTAGAAAAGGTGTAGCTGCTCCCTTGAAGTTACTGCAGGAGCAAGCTTCTGCCCTTTTTTACTTTCTCTTTCTATTTTCTAAGGGTCTCTGGTAGAACTGCAAATAGCATTTAAAGAGCCAATCCTCATGCTATACGCTCTATTTGCCTATCAATAAAGTAACTATCAGGACCTGCTACAGAAATAAAAAAAGGCACATTATAGAAGAAGCTTAAGAACAAACAAATTTAACCAGTGCTTTTAGCTCCCTAAAATCTATTTAACTAGGTAGAGTATCTTACAGGGTCCCAATGTACAGAGCATTTTCTGGTAATCTAGACTCCATGGAAAGGTAGGTGTTATAGTAGGTGGACAACCAAAAAAAAAAAGCCCCTCTAATATTAAAAGCCATTGCAATGGATAAAGTGGAGAACTGTAACATTTAGAAAAAAAGCATTTTCTTACTCAGAGTTATAAAATAAATTGCACATTCATACAACCAACAGTAAGAAGTAACATTGCAAGAGTTCATAACTACTGACATAAGTAAAAGCTTGCTGAATGTAGTAGCAACACAACTGCATAAAAACAAACCTCAATTACGTTTTAACAAAACACACCAAAGACTTGTTATGAGCTATAGCCTACTATGCATTAAATTACTCCTTACATAACTGAATCTCTCTTTCCCCAGATAAAAAGGACCTTTCAGATCCATATACTTACAAATTTTTACAATGACCAGCTACTCCAGACTGTCCTTCTTCTGCAAATAGTTATCTCAGGAACCTGAGGATGCTAATAAGGCCTGTTGGCCTTAACCAGCCTCACCTGGGGCCCCTGCCCACACCCCTTCCCATAGGCCCTTGGGCTCCATTTAAGCTCAGGCCTGGGCACCATATGCTGACTAGAGCTGTGATCTTAGAATGCCAAATTCTAGCTGTGTCTTACAGTAGTGTTCAGTATTTATATTGTAGCTTTATTTGCTGATACTCACGGGTGACCTATGGCCTTGGTTCATCCTTATGCTGTGTCTGGGGCTGTTGGTGGATTTTGCTGTGTACAACTGCTACTGTATGCAGCATTTAGATCCTGCAGGATGGTGTTCTGGTGAGTTTTGTGCCAGTCTCATCCTCGGGTCCTGGCTTAGCCCTGCTCATGGGTTTGTAATGTTTTTGCTGTTATCTGATGTGCTAAGTAGGAAGATAGACTGGGGCTGAAATGAGACTATGTAGTGCAAAAGTTAGTGTAATTTTTAAAAGTTAAGCTTGGAGTTTTCTGGGACTTCAGTAATACTGGTAAAACACTTAGTGTTGCTTTGGAAATTGCTGGAAATGAGCAGTTCTGTGTTTCATTGATATATGCTTTTGAGAGTTTAACTTCCTGAAGCATAGGAGCAAAGAAAGATTTCTCAAGTGGCAAATACTGTATGGTATTTTGTTACAATAAGCTGTATGTTTGTTACAGACTCCTGCCAATGAAACCAACAGGATTACAGAGAGTGGGATTTGATTCTGTAGTTCAGAATAGGCTGTTTAGAGAAACAGATTACTGGATGCTAAACTAATCTTCTGAAAGAACCATCTTGTTTTCAGTCTGCAGAGGAATGGGGATTACTGACAGTTCTTCAAGAGAAAAAAGCTGACATGTGTGATGCTTAATGCTGTCTATAGCCAGAGCTTTTTGTATATCTGGTATGCTTGACCAGAAAGTATGAATACAAGTGTCATATTTGGATCAAACAGCCATTTGTAGAGTATCTACTTAGCAGTAATAACCATCAGCAGGTTCCTGGAGAAATCAAATAAGGAATGTGTAGATAGTGCTATACCTACACCAACTGCAATTAAAGGCTTTGAAAGTGTTGTAGTTTCAGTACTCTTTGAATTGGGTTCACCCAGATACTTATGGTTGGATTCTAATTAACCTCAGTCCATGCTTTTCTGTAGGGTAGCATAGCAAACCTGACATGCTTGAGATTGCTGTGCTGCCTTCACAGATTTAACCATCAAACTATTTTTATTCTGAAGAAAAGCTGTTAACATACAAGCTGGAATGAGGAAAAAAAGAGGTGATGTTTGGACTTCTGAGCTTTCCTAAGACATGAGAAAAAAATGGCAGTGTGTAAGTCTCCTCTACTTTCTGAGGATGACTGCACAGGAAAAATGTCTCTTCAGATCAAAATTTCCTTTCTTTCTGACTTGAAGTAAATGTCTTTTACTCTGCCAGCACACTTTATAGTACATCTTGCTGTTCTGTAGCAGTTGCAGTATGTCTTACTATCTCTGAGATACTTTGCGCTCTCTATGTGGTTGTCTGTTTCTCAAGGCATCCAGATGAGAGTAGCGTTATGAGGTGTTAACGTAGATAAAAGGGCAAATCAAAGAGTCTCTTCTGTAGTTTCTAGTTTTAAGAGACTTGAAGGGGTCTGTGCAATCTCTCTGTGTGTACACCCTAAATATATTTTTTTTATTCTGAATATCTCAGTAAGGCAAGTGAAACTGATGCAGATAAAGGTTGACTGATGTAGCCCAAGGTCACCAAGCTCATCTGAGTAGACAGAGTTAAATGTGCTTCTGTCATTGCATTCTAACAATTCAGTTGTGTTTTCTGTGTGTCTTCTCAGTACTTTATTCACTTGGACAAAACAAATACTTAGTGCTCTTCAATTTCCAAACAGTCATTCTTCAAGTAAGGATAAATGTTGTATTGTTGTGTTTCCTAATAGGATTTTTGCAGTCTATTTTTTATTTTGTCCTCAGGAAAGATTTTCCTGGCAGAGGTAGGAGTTTGGGTTGAAACACATTGGCTTTTTTAGGGGTGTTCTACCTCTGAGTTCAGAAGTACTTGACTAGCTGTATATTGGAAGTGAGCAAAGGGTGTTTTCTAATACCTTGTCTTTATTTGTTTTGGTCACTAGCACTTTATGCATGACTAACACTTTGTACAGGTGAGTACCTTTGGAAACACATGTGTATCAGGATACCCTAGTGAGGGATGTTAATATTATTGCTGTGCTTGCTTACAAATTGGAAATTACAGCAAATACCAGGTGACAACTCATCCTGAATCTATGAAGTTGAAAGAAAAAATGTTGCTAAGTGAATTTGGACTCAGACTGGGCTCCTTTCTCATCTGACTAAACCTAAGTATAAGAATTGCAAGGCTTGATCAGACAATGTCTGTCAAACCAAGGGTCCTGTCTCAACATTGGTTACTGACAAATTACTGGGAAAGGGTACAAGCTCAGGCTGTGCATACCATCATTTCTATTTTGTAAACATCTGACACTAATAAGGGTGTGTGGAGCATTTAATTTGCCTTTCATTGTCAGCAGTGGGCTTCTGTGAATTTGCTTGTCCTTCCTTTAAACCTGTTTTTAGTTCTTGGATCCTTTAGCAGTAGGTTCTACAACTTAATTACACTTTGTATTGCAAAAATAGTATTTTTTTTGCTTAACATCTGTGGCCTCATAACCAGTGGGTTGCCTCTTAGATCTACTACTCTAAGAAATAGTTAACAAGTTTTTCCTTCACCTCCTCTTTAGGATCCTGTAGAGTCAGTGTTGCGCCAGTGACTGTGGTGGAATCTGAGCAGCTGATTTATGAAGTGAAAGCAAATGCTGGCTCTAGATGCAAACACAAATTGCATTTTCTTTTCTCCTGGTTACTTGACATTGTAACATGTTAATAACAGCTTGGAGCAGGTGTGATTTCCAATTCTGTGTGATGAACCAGTTGTGTACTTATCTTTTGAAAATGTGATGACAGATTGGGAATGCATCCAGTTAGGCAACCCATGTCCTCCTCAACACTTGCTTGTGTTGGTGGATGCTGTGCTCAGTCAATTAACAGTTTGTCAACAGCTGATTACAGGGTAGCAAAATTAAGATAACACCTCCTGCTAAGTAGAGTTTGCTTCTCTTATGATATCGGCACCTTGGTAATGGCATTCTGTTTCTAGGCTGAGCTTGGTTTCCTTGCTGGTACTGCTAGCCTCTCTTGCTGTGCGGAGCCTCAGTCTGAACAGTAGCTTTGCACTTTCTGAGACTCTGAAGGTTTTCTGTATCTTCCTTAAGGACAACGAATTAACACTGGTCCTGAAATTACTTGGGGACAAATCAAGCCTTGAGTCACTGTAAGACTGTGGAAAAATACCATGCTTCACAGAGCTGAAGGGGCTGTTTTAATTACAGAATCATAGAACATCCCAGGTTGGAAAGCACCTCAAAAGGTTATCTGGTTCAGCCTTTCATGGGAAAGGGATTATAGATGAGATTATCTAGCACCTTTCCAGTTGTATCTTGAAAACCTCCAGTGATGGTGACTCCACCACATCCCTTGGGGAGGTTTGATCTTGACTGAGCTTTCTGGTGTGATTGAAGCATATACACAAATGGCATGTGTGCTTTCTCTTAAGGAAAACTGTAGGTTTTTGAGCCGTTTTGCTTCTCCTTGTCTCTACAAGGCTTTACTCCCAAGTGTTCAGTTGTCCCCTTAAGATGCATCTGAGGCATTTCCACAGCAGCAAATAGAATGACTGGCTCTGTCTTCCTCCATTGTGAATGTTTGCTTCCAAATCTCTGTTAAGAAATATCCTTATTTCTAGATACCCTTTACATTTTCCTTTAGCTTTTTTTCTGATGAGAAACTGATGTTTGTCTTTTCCAGTCTGTGCTCCAATTTGGCTAACTGTGTTCTAGCATCTTCTATTTATTTGTAGGATTTTAGAGTGTCAAATTATAGTTTCAATTCTCTGCAAGGTACAGGTACCAGGCAATTGATTGTGTTTCCTTAGCTTATAATAAGAGACAAATAGAAGAATAGAGTGCTTTAAGGATAAACACTAAAACTCTTGAAATTTCCATTTCTGCACTTAGCGCAAGGCAATGAGAGCTGCATTCTGTGGCAAATATTTCCATCAATGTGGAGTGGGGAAAAAAACAATATAAAATTGGAAAGCAGCATTTAATGTTCACTTTTTCCAGGTAAGCATAAGTGCCCAGGCCTCTTGGGGGAGTAATTAGTCCCTGCGAGTACATCATTATTTGATTGTGTGTACAAAGAAAAGATGGCTTTCTCAGCTTCCTTTCTCTAGAAATCATAGATCAGTGGCAAAAATCGAGTGCATGAGCTCAAAATGATACCACTACCTTTCTATTCTGTCCTTTCTATGTTGATGGAGTAGAGGTGGGAGGGAGCAAACTTTCTTGAGCCTGGAACTGGGATGGCTACTTATAGGTTACACTGTAAAAAGAAGGATCATATGTTGGAGGCAGAATGCTGAACTTCATTAATTCTGAGCATCACTGCAACCGATATCCCAGTTTGGAGATGCTGCTGGGGTTCAGGCAGGTTCTCATGGCCAAGTTGCCTAGAAGGCATTTTCACATCCATCCTTCTCTGCACATGCACAACTCTGCATGGTTGAGGGCAGAAACAGGAGTTCTCATCTGTATTATTATTTTTTTTTACCTGCTATTCATGCTGCTTATCTCCTTTACCTGGCTTGTTATGTACAATTTGCATTCTCCTTTTGTTAGGGAATAGTACAGGGAAGAGAGATGGGAAAGAATATTGAAGGGAAATATGCTAAGAGTTCATTTATAATAGCTCATATGATCTGACTCAATGTGTTTTAAGACTTATTCAGAAAGCTTAGCGTGAAGCAGTTAGAAGTGTAAAATCAGTATGCCTCTATGAAAGCACAGTGAACATATGTTAGCATACTCTCCTTCAGGGATTAAATAACCCTTCATACAGCCCTAAATCTCTTGCAAGATCCATCAATTCCAGAAAATGCAATGTCATTCTAAGCATTCAGAAATCTGACTTGAGCTTCCCAATGTTTTGAAATTTTCTGTCTTAACTTTGCTTTTGTGAGAGAAATATGGTGGTGAACCTTGTTTCAAGGCACTTAGAAGTAACAATGAAATCTTTATTGAATACTTCACTGAAGTCTTCTCCCATTCTTTCTGTCTCTTCCACAGCATTTTTTTGTGGCAGAAGTCACTTCTGCAGTTTGCTTTAATGGGACTTCTCTAGTCCAGGGAGAATTGCTGTAGGATAGGTATAAACTTGAACGATTTGTGTCATGCTGAGTGCTTGATGAGCTCCACATTCAGTGACTCCTTACCTTGGTAGAGCTCCACTGATTGCAGTTTCTAACATTCCCAATTTTAACAGTGTCAAATCAATAGGGTCAGTATCATTAGATATACTAGACCTGAATTTTCATATAGACTAGGAATTTTTTCTTGGCTTTTTTCCAGTTGTTTATCCACTTGTGTATTCTGGAGAGAAGAAAATATAAGGGACAGCTCCATGTAGGTCTTGCATTGCAGTTAAACTTTGACTTCCATCATAAAAATGGATGTAAGAAAATCTTATTAAAACTAGTGTGTTAATAATGTGCTGTTATCTTCTTGGGACATATGTGAGCTCATTGCTGGACTCTTGGCTGTTGCTCCAGTATATATTTAGAAAATTATTTTGCTGTCCCTATAGAAGTAATGAACTTATTTCACCTTGTGCTTTTGTACACATTATAAATGCCAATCCCAATTAAAAGTAAAACAAATAAAATAACACAAACCAAATTATCTGCCTGCACTTTTGGCAATGTTGTCTCTTATTTTAAAAACAAGGAGGATAAATTGAATATGGCAAAATGTGCTGTGTCTGGATTTTGCAGCTTCCAGCTTTTGACAGTCTACATTCTCTGCCCTGGAGAAAATTCAGCTGCACATAAAGATAGGAAATAATTACTCCTTGGAGGTCTTGGTGTTAAACAATCTATGTTGGCTGAAACCTAGCAGAATGCTCACATACCTTGTTTTTTATGGAAAACAAGATCTGTCATTATACTACATAAAGAGTCCTCTTTCTGGAAGCATCTCTGTTAATTAACCAGGTTAAAGCTCAGATGTCTTTGCTAAAATAAATTTGGACTTTGATAATGACTTTAAAAAGAACAGTTCTGTAGTCTTGTCTTGATTTTCTTGTCAAAACATTACTTCTTAATACATTACTTCCATTAAATTGATGGAAAAGAAAAAAAGGTTATAAAAAAGGAACACTAAAACTGTGCAAGCATGGTGACAGATTGAGTCTTGGAAGGAGTGAATATGTCCACTTCAGTCTCTGCCACAGCTTCTGCAATGTGGCTGAAAGCATGGAAGGAAACACACTTGCCTATTTCTTTCTCCAGGAGCATGGGCATAATAAGCAGACCTTCAAATTCCTCTCCTACTCTCTGGCCCAAGGGTGGGTGAGCAACCAGGAAGCTCTTATGGATATAATCTATGTTTTCAGTGAATATTGAGTGCTTTGTATCCTGCATCTTACTGAAACTTGAGACAATCAGGCTCTTTGCCAGGTTTAAAAAGGTACTTGGGCTGAGCATTAGAAATGAATGTGTGAATTTGGATTCCCTTTTTTTTTTTAATTAAACACAGTTGGCTTTGATTGTGTTACACAAGGACATAAAGGATAAGAAGGAACCAAAAAAATAGTGGGGACTACAGTAAGGTCTGGTCTAAAAAGCTTCTGCAGGCTGCTTGTGAGGCATGTTCCAGCTGTAAAATAACTGTTACTAAAAATACCTTAGGATCACTGTATAATTTAGTCAGCTTTGAATGTCAGATCATACAATGGAACACATGTACATATTTTAAAAGAAGGCTGATAAAATTAGCCCATTTCTGCTAAGATATGACTTAAGCAGATGCTTGCTTTGAGCTGGCATTGTCTCAAGTGTGCAGCAAGGGGGATCAAGCTACCAGTTGGGTGAGAAAAATGGGTTCTGGTCCCTTCCTTGGCACTCTGAACAACTCACATCACCTCCTGGTGCATTTGCTTCCCTGTCTGCAGGTGGACTTGATGAACACTGATAAAAAGCACTCTGTAAAAAATAATGGGAGAACAAAGATTTATTCCCAAAGGTTTTTACTGCTGTTATACTTGGATCTTGTCTTTTTCTTTTAGAAAAGAGTATGGTTAACTAGTCACTTGACATTTTGAAGGTAGATATACAGTGTGTTCTTTTAGTGTGATTGCCTGTGGACAGCATCCTAGTTTAATTTCATTGTTCTAGAAATATAAGAAACTATTTTTGAAAGTCTCAGTACAGAATAACTGTATTTAAATAATACTAAGAAAACCATGTATTCCTGTTTTGTTTCATTGACATACAAATGCTCAAAGCATCCTATAGAAATTAATCATTTCTTAAAAACAGCTTTCTTGGAAAATCAGAAACAACTTTTTGGGTTAAGGTGAAAGTGCATTAACTGGATGACTGCGTGCTAGGCTCTTCACCTTCTGAAAATCAAAGAATTCTTTGTAAAAAGTAATGAGTTCCTGCTGCTTTTCTCCTGGAAATGGGTGGCATGATTTGTCCCCTGTTGCTCCATACTCTAACTTTCATTCTTATTAAAAACAAAGAGTTGCTAATTCCCTTAGTGGTATGTTCTTACACAAGCAATCTGGGACTGATAGTCATGGCAAAATCTGGTCCACCAGTAGAAAAACAGAAATATCTGCTCTGGTGAAGTGCTATATGTGGATGCTGAAATGAAAGGAGTTCTGGAAAATACTAATATTTTCCGTTCTGTCTACATTTTTGCATATTCACTGCTATCAGTTCTACTTGATTTGCTGATACAAATTCCTGAATTACAAACTGTTGAGGTATTTAAAAATGCATATGAGGTGGAAAGAAAAGGGGTGTTGCCTTTGACCATCCAAGGAGACATGAAAGGCAGCAATGAAAATCTGTCCTGTCATAGACCTTCCTGTAGAAAGAGTTCTTTTTAATAGATGACATTATCTTTGGAGAAGGGCAATGGAATGTAGGATACTATTTTAACTTTGAATGTATTAATTTATGTGCACAAAGCAATTATTTAGCCCATAAAAATGGGAAGATTAAAGTATTAACCTTTGTCAAACTTAAGTGAATAAATGGTTGTTTTTAATTAAAGGATTCTATCCCAACCCTACTCCAGGAAGACTGCCATTTATTTCAGGAAGAGGAGATGTAATCTCAAATTGTGTAGGAAAAACTAAAGCTCTGAGCACATGGCTAATACTGTTTTTAAAATTCTTTGGATGTTGGGTGCTTTTGAAGGTTTGGGTGGGGAAAAATGTATTTGAGGTGAATAGAAGAATTAAGTTGAAAGGTGTTTTCCAAATGTACTCTTGAGAGCTGATGCAGTCTACAGTGGATTATGGGCAAGTTTACAACTCTCGACTTTCAAGACTTTACTTTTTAAACCAGACTTTTTTTTTTTTAAGTAGGTATCTTCAGTTTCTTCTGTTTTGGAAATACTTTAGCAGTGTGTGGGCATAAAGAGTGACCTAAGATTTCCAGTAGGAAAAGTGGAGGAGTCATCTAAAAATCACAAATGGCTCGTACTCTTGTCAGTGTTTTAGATCGTGGTTCTCCTGAATTTTCACAGTCTCTGAAAGGATTAAAAACTAACATTAAATATTGCTCTCTTCCAAAGCTTTCAACTTGCAATCAATTAGACCATAAAAAAGAAAAAATTCTGATAATTTATATAATGTTGTGTGGGTCTTGGGGGAGTGAGTTTTATTGTATTTTCTAGTTCATGTGGAGATGATGAGGAACTTTTTAAAGTTTGAAAATTACTTAATAAAAGACATAGAGACCAAAATGATAATGATTTCAATTAGTGCTTTGAAGGTCAGTAAATTAGGCCTGTCTTCACAAGGGAAGTTGAGATATGGTAGAAACATTTCATCCCTAAATGACAACTTTCAGCTAGGAGTTGTCAAAGTGCATCAGAGTAATTTCTCCCTGATCTTTTCTATAATTTGAAGCAGTGTAGTGGAACTTTCTCTTGTATTTTCATTTTGGGCTAATATTTACCATGTTTCAGGCATTCAGTGTTTATTCAGAAACTGACATATCTGCCAAAAGAAGTTTCCATGAAAGACTGTATTTAAAGATCTGGCTTTCCCTCTCAAAATTCACCTTCTGATAAATTTTCCCCTGGCTCTTGAGTCATAGCAGATCTATTCCTTCTGATTAGTGAGACTATTCAATGTCATATGATTTTAAGATACAGTGTGGATTTTCTTTAACTACTTAAGCCATTGCAATTGTACTTCTAGTTGAAGGACTGTCTTATATAGAAATGGGCAAAACTTCATCCCATACGTATTATTGACAATTAGAAAGTGTTCTTTCAGACCCTCACACACCTCACTTAAGTTGTCTTTTCACAGCTGCACATGGAGAAATGCAGTACAGAATTGGATGTAAATGCCTTGAGTAGCTCAAATTGAAAATACTGTGGGCAAGGCTGTTAGGTGTGCATTAAAGGTAGATGAAGGACCATGGAAGAATGTGGTTTTTAATGGGGGATTCCCTAAGAGGAAAACTTGTTGCCATTGGTGTGCATGTAGCGACTCTGAAGGACAATGAGTGGTTCAGTCAAGCCAAGAAAAAGACAAAGGGAATTAAAACTGGAAGCAGACTGGCAGAGTGATAGATAACTAGTGGATTAGTCAGTACATGGAAACTTTATTTGGCATTCATGTAGTCTTCAGTCTCAACGAAGAACCACAATGTTCCCTTGGGAGGTTATTTTAAGATCCCAAAGTATGTATGTGCTGTTCTTTAGTGTTGAGCAATTTCGTCATGTGCTCATCCAGCCTGTTGCTTTTTTTTTTTAATTCAGAAGTAACAAGTGCATGGCATCTCCTGGAGGCACAATTACTCCTGTTCTATGGGGGAAAAAAAGAAAATAATTTGTTTTCTGGCTTCACAGTAAGTTATTGGCTTCCCTCAGGATCCACTTTGCAGCACACTTCAGCCTTTGAATCTCTCACTTGTTCTCTGTCCCTAGAAAGGCAATAGAGATCACATTTGGTGTAATGACATTTATGGGAAATTATTTTAGCTGCTAAATAGAAATCTAATTCAAATTAATTGTAAAACTGTTTTCAAGGTTAGTTTTCAATCAGAATTCTTGAGGCTTACTCTGAAACAGTGGAGATTTTGCTGGTTTTGTTGTCTTCAAATTAAATAATTTGTGTAATTGAACAAAAATGGGTTTGAAGTGCAGTTGTGCATAATATTGGAATTTGGACTTGAATATCCAAATAATTCTATCTGAAAAGTCACTTTCTTGCAAAACATGCTTTCACCAACAACATTACAGCTAAATTGTAGTTAAGCCAACAATATTAGTTTGCTATTAGAATATCAAAACTATAGGTTTTGTGGAGGTGATGCACAAAAGTAAATAAAAGGTTCACTAGAAAGTCTTTGTCTGACCAGAGGTTCAAATGAAGTACTATTTACTACCAAAAGCTGGGTGACAGATGTGCTGATTCAAATGGAGTAAGAAAGGTGGGGTTTTTTTTTGTTATGCTGGAATAAGGGAGGCTTAATAATGCATGATCACCTGCTAGCAGTTGTTAACTGATCTGTATAATTAGGTTAGCTATAAGGTCACATTCACTAAGGCAAGGTTTAGTGTATGGTCATATAATATTCCTGTCTGTTTCTCCTTATAAACACTAAATAAAGCTGGAATATATGCATGAGTCTGAAGAGCATTTTGTTGTGAACAACTTGGACAAATATTGATTTGTCAAAATAAGATATTAGCTTAAATTTTTACTAAAATTAACAACTCCTGTTTATTGTCCAATCTTGACTGCTGTGAGTGGCTGAGGGGTAGGGACAGGCAAGAGAAAGATTCAGTGTATATTTTGTTCTTCCTGAGAAGCTTTATTAAGATTGAAAATAAAATTCCATTAAGTATATGTTAAAATTAACTGCTTAAATTGGATAGTAGGTGGAACCTTGAGGTGTCACAAGAGATCACCTTTTTTCTCCTTTCCTATGTCCTCATCATGTACATATGCATCAAATTCCGGAAAAGAACTGCTTGGGACCTAGGCTCTGGTCTGGAAGCATTGAAGCTGTTCTCAGGGAAGACCTGACAAATAATTGTTGCAGTTTTACCAGCGTTGTAATAGGGAATATTAGTTTACAGCTGAGAGCAACTGGATAATGGACTAGAATATCTGTAGTCTGTTGAAATAAGACAAGAGGTCCATGCAAGCTACCTGGAATATTGTGGGATGAGGATGTTCAGGCTAGGAATGGTCAAGGTATAGCACTTAAAAACATACAGCATCAATTAAACACATGGTTGTACTAGTGCTACTGCTAATGAACAGTAATTGTGAGTAGGCTCACTGTTTGGGTAGAGTGACTGAACTACTAGGAAATATGACAATAGCTGGTAAAAAAAAAAAGAAAGTGTGAAAGAAATTGGTTGAGTGTGCATGTAAGGAAGAGAAATTTTTATTTGGTGTCTGCTGTTTGGCTGTTGTGTGTAGTATTATGCTGGGGGGGTGGATTATGGTCCCTGAGCTGTTGACAGTGCCTGGTGGGACAGAGCAACCAGTAAGTGTGATAGATCCAGGGAAACAGCCATGGAGGCCAGTTCTGGAGACAGTGGGACTTTGAGTCTACTATAGCTCAGGAAAGGGCTTTTCCTTCTTTTCTGTCATTGCAATAATGGACAAAACCAGCTGAGCTTGCCCTCAGGCAGAAGATGCTAAAAAGGCTCAACATTCCTTTCTCTCTCATACCTTTAAATTCACTTGACTAACAGGTTGCTGGAAAAGCAAGGTTTGTGTCAAACTTGGCAAGAGCGTGTGATGTGTTCGTCTGCCTGATGTGAGAGGAGGATGCTACAACTAAGTGAGCCTGTCACTAGAGGACATGGTGGGAAGAGCAGCATGAAGGGACTGAGTGGCTTTTTCCAGAACCTGTGCAAAACCAGTGGAATTGGTTAAAACTGGAGTAAACAAACCCTGCTAGGTCCAAATCTGGGCCATGACTGGCACTTTGCTTCAAAGCCCATGGCAGCTTTGGAAGCGAAGTGCTTGGTTTGCACAGCACTGCACCTGTACTAGAGGATTATGCTCAATGTGAGCTTGTCCTACCCAGTGACAAATCTCATGTCTGCATCAGAACCCAGGTGCAATAGGTGCCACTGTTAGTTTGTAACTTGGGCAAACCATTTGCAGACAAGTGGGAGCTGATGGTAGCTACAGTACAAAAATAGATTTGTTTGCTGGACTGAAAAGCAAGTAAAAACTGCCATTGCAGCTCAGGGGATTGGTTGACAAGTATCTTCAGCTTCTTGCAGAAGTCAAATGATGTGTTAGAAGCAAGCATCAAGTGATCATCTGAGCCATGTATATTATAAACCTAGGTCTACCTTCAAATACACCTGTGATTTTTTCCCCCCAAAATCAGCTAAACTCTGAATGCTTGACATAATGCAGAACTTTAGGTTTGTGGTTTTGCTTTTAAGTTCAAAGCTGGTGAAGGTTCATGCTTTGTTCACTCTCCTCCTTCTGCTGTTTTCTGCTGCAGTTTTGATCACCGCTTATGCCCCGTTCTTCTCTTCAGAAAGGGAGGTTTTTGAAGTATGCTGTGATTCTGTTTTTCTAAGTGACTGTATTCTAAGTTTTCCACTGCTGTGAATGACATAAATGACTTGAGCAGAGGAATTGTGTTGCTCTAGGTAGCCAGTATACTTGTCAAATGCCATGTGTGATTGAGATATGTAGATATCATGATTTCAGGGCAGTTGTGCTGAGTTCTAGGGCCTGAATAAACTTCATAGTCTAGATTTCAGTAGGTGAAAGCTCTCTATGCAGGATGGATACCCGGTGGAGACAGACTGTTCTAATTTTTAAAATCATGAAAGGCTTTTGACACTTGCTCTATTAATTTTCCACTAAGGACAGTGAGTCCTTAAAATGACTCTTTAGCCAGACTCTGTATGAAGGGGCTCTGCTTGTTACTACTAAAATTGGAAGTACTCATTGTACTGATGGATTTTTGGCTCTTCTCTGCTGCTTTAACTTTATCTCTTAAGCATAGATGTTGTTATTTGAACGTTAGTTTTCTGAATAAAAAGATAAAATGTGCATTTAAAATTAATCCTCCTTATCCTCTTTGCTGCCCTTTCCCCTCAGAATTTCCTCTTAGAAGCTTAGAGCTGAAAATGTATTGGCAAACAGCAGTGCAATTGCTAATGTGCAGTCCTGTCAGCTAAGCCAACACCACTGAGACTTTGCCTAGATTTTCTAGCACACCTGTATTTTTTAGCTTGGCTCCTCTAAGTCTTCACTCTCAGGACATGACTTTACTAATCCAGTTAATAAAGCTGGAGTTGTTTAATGTGAATTATGGGGAGGTGGGTTGACTCAAAGTTTTGTGCTGTCAATGTATTACCAATTACTTCTGTGCAGTATTTAATCCTATTTTGATTCTCTCTTCTGCAAGTTTAAAAGCTTGGTGGGAAGGCTTAGGGCTGCTTTCATGGACCAAGTCAGTCACTTCAGTAATTCAAGCTCCCTGCCTGATATATCAAGCCTCAATGATGTATTCACTTGCTGACTTCAAATTCTAAAATACCAACTGAAGTATTAGCAGCAGGCTTCAAACTAATTTCCTCACTACCTAGAAGGGAATTAAATCAGATACAGCTGTCTACAGGGGGGCTGAGCTGAATCTTGGAGTTGCATCACACATTTGCATGCAATTAATGTTCATATTATTTAAGATCTCAAGTTCTTTGAAAAGAGAAAAAGCTTGCTTTTCAGAGAAGTTGCTTGTCTTCCATATGTGTTTTTGGGAGGGTGAGAAAGCTTGTTCTGGAACAACTTGAAGTATTTTCTTTGAAAAATGTATATGTAGCCACCCTAGCATAAGATTATTCAATGAAAAGTTAGATAAGAATATAGACTATTAATGTGCAGTATTTGAATTAATGGTTATGTAAATTTTATTTGAATATCACCCATTTAGGATCAAAAGAATTTCTAAGATGTAACACATGCAGCAGCTGATAAAAATTCTGAAATTAATCTATCCCTGTAGTTCCTGGCGCATGCTTTGACGACTCTCTCCATTTTTTAATAATTGCTGAGAACTCTGAGAGGGTCCCAGTCAGTGGTGGCAGCTTCCAAGATGACAATCCCATTTCCTTCAGGTATTGCAATAATTAGGGAAGTCAGAGGGGAGCTAAGAATGGCAGTGACTCCTAACTGATACCAGTAGGTATGGCCAGAGTGAGCGGATTAAGATAATTTATGCAGTTGTATCAGGATTAGCACACTTGACAACTGGCTGGTTATACAGTTCTTGGGTTTTCTGAACACCTAATTTCACAGGGACTGTGGTGGATTAAGACACTTGGCACCAGCAAGGGTATTGGAGTCTGGTTGCATTTTATCCACACTTCCCACCATACTAAGACTATTGTGGGTTTGTGGACCACACAATTGTTTGACAAGCGTGTTCTCAGGCAGTACATCTGAAAGTACACTCATTTATAAATATGCCGCGTGATTTGTTAGGTAGGTCTTTGCCTTTCACACTTGCTTAGTCAGAAGTGTATTGCATACAACTCTTTGCACATGACAGAAGAAGCATCTGTTTTGTGACATGAAGGCAAGTAAAATTTAAGTAAATCACTTATAGTTTATATTATGGGAATACCTATCAGCCCTATTTGTGTATTGGAGCTGTGCTCTGCTAGGCACTGCACAAACAGAACAGAGACAGTCCCAGCCCTAAGACCTTTCAAGTCTCAACATGCTGGGTTTGAAAATGTACTAATATGAAAGTCTGTACATAAGGAAGAGCCTCTCACACTATTACATTGAGATCAGCTCAGAGTACTATAAAATATTCAAATATTCTGACCTGCTGCAAACTTGGCATAACTCAATTCAAAACAGTTATCATAGCAAGGTTGATCTCACTAAGATAAGTGCTTTATTCTACTGTAAAAATGCAGTCCAACCTCCAGAAAGTCTGTAAAGAAAAAAATTAAGAATCAGCCTTTCCTTAGTAAGTTTTAAGACAGCAGCCCTGTTGTTTTAGATTTTTTTTTATTGAATATTTGTAATTAAAAACTGTCTTAACTGATTTGGAGCCTGAAACAATTCCCATTAATGCCTTTGATAAATTTTATTCAACTTTATTGGCAGTTGGATCTAGCCCTTAACCCTTTGGCAACCACCAACAAATGCTTATTCAGGAAAAGCAGCTAAGTATTCATTTAGTTGTCTGTCTGGAGCCTGCAAGTGTTCCAAGAATTAAATAGGTTTTGTTTTGTGGGGATTTTTTTGCCACTGGGCAAAGTTGTCTGCCAACTTCTCACCAGATGTGTATTAATAAATCTGGGTTTTATAAACAGTTCTGATGAAGGGTTCAGAGCCATCTGAGTGACTCAGAGCTGTTAACAGGGTAAGCAGAACTCTCCAATGCCTTCCCCTAGCTCTGGTTTGAATCAAGATGCAAGCTGTAAGCAAATTGAAGTATTATTTGATAGTCTTTCCTGAAAATAGTGAGAACCAAGTCCATTCTCTTAGCTGGCAAGTGATGTATCTCAGAAGTGCTGTGTAGCTGACATTACCAGACACTTTGAGGAATCCTCAGAGAGGCCAAGGACCAAAGAGTCATGAAGGATCAATTGCCTTCATGGCAAACAGCAGCATCCAGGTCAGGGTGTGATGCAGATGAAGTGAAGACAGCCTGCAAGTTGGGCCAGTCCACCTATAACTTAGAAAGGGTCTGAGATAGGCCTAAATCAATTAATTCCTGCTCTTACACTCTCAGTCAAAGCATGTAGCAGCTGTTAATTACAGTAACAAACTCAGAGGTGTGGACTTAGGAGCAGACAAATGTAGGAGGCATGCAGTTTTGTTTCTGGCCCATTTCTGCTAACAGGACAGCAAATGCGTGAGCAGCTTTTTGCTGTTCTCTTAGGTTTACAAGCTTAGTGTGCTTGGAGACATGGAGTGTAAGATTTGGAGGATTCCTATGCTCTGTTCTTCCTTTTCAGGGGCTCAATGACTTGCTCCCTGAAATTAATGAGGTGTTGAGTTGCAGTGGCAAAGATAAGAGCCTTCTGTCACCTTGTGTTCTTCATTGAACTAGTGTGGGTGAGAGTCCTAACGAATTATCCTTCATTAAAGCAAGCCCAGAGCTGAAGCTGAGGCAGGAAAATCTCCCCCAAAATTTACTATAGCAGTGCTAGCTGCCCAAGAAGAGAAATTTAAGTTGGCTGAGCTAATACACCTGCTGTGTGGTTCCAAAAATGTTTAGGGTCTTATTTTAGAAACTGAGTCCCTCTCAGAAGCTGGAATCCTTATTGTCTGCACTTATAAACACAAAAGTTACTGTGCATGATTGAGGCACCAGATTTTCTTTTATTATTATGAGAGTCAAATAAAATCAGGGTTTCCAAGACTATGCTTCCTTTCTTCCAGGATTGCTTTTTGATTGGTTGTGGTAATCCAGGGATGCTGCTATTAGGGACTTCCCACAAACATTTGCTTCTGTTGCAAATTCAGTCTGGTGTGTTTGGTCCTTTACCTCTCTTCCACTATGTTGTCTGCTTTATTATTATTTTTTTAACCAACAGCTACTTCCTTCAGAGTTATGTATCTCCATGTGACCATTCTGGAGATTTTGATTGTCAACAAATAAGATAAAACAATAGCTATATCAGAAAGGAAATCCTTTGATAAGATGGAGCTGGAGGTGTGCCTGCTAACCAACAAGTCAGGAGATTGACCAAGTTTTCTAGCTTAGTCTGGCCCTTATTTCATCTTGGGCAACTGATTTAATCCACTTCTTTTTCTTTTGCTCTTTGTAAACATGGGGATGATACCCTCTTATAAGGATGTTGCAATCCATTAGCTCTTATAAGGCTCTCAAGCTGTGTTGTTATATAGCATCTAAGTGCAACTTTTATAATCAGAACAGCATTATTTAACTATTTTTGCATTTTGCCCAAACTGGATGAATGCCAATTTGTGTTGCATGTGAACCTTTCATAATTTATATTGTATTAAAGAAGGAACTTTTGTTACCATACTAACTGCAAACAAATATAGGAGAGAATAAAGATACATGATTTATAATCTATTAATTCTGGATCATTTTATAGGGAGCAAAATACTTAGTGGATTACTTAGGCTAATATCCTTTCTCTAGGATGCTCAAGGTCATATGTAATGGATGATATACCTTTTTGTGGACAAGCTATAATCAGGTCTAGGAATTATGCCAATTTATTATTGGAAAATGTTATGGTATTTAGCACTTATGTAGCACTTTCTGTTTTTCAGGGGGAATTATAACTAATGAACCCTTGCACATCTACAGAGCACAATTGTTACTGCAGATGTGAAATAGTTAAAAGAAATAATCTAAGTTAATACCAAAGCCAGAATTAAACCTCAAATTGCTTATTATTGTGATCAATTCAATAGGCCTGTCTTTCTCTCCAACAAAGTGTTGCTAAAACAAAAGTGAGGTTAGTAGAATCCAACAGTGTTCTGGGTTATTTGAGGGCTTGGCTCTCTGGGTATTAGTTTGATGACAGAGGTGAGCAAATAAATATCAAACAGAGGCATCCTGTCATCAAATCTTACACTGACAACATCCTGCTATTGCTTGGCAAGGACCCACAGCTGCCAGGTGAGTGGGATTTTATTTGTTCTTTATACATTTATCACACTTGGTGGACTTTAGTATTCTCCAAACACATGAGACAAGAAGTTGCAGGTGTCCAAGTAAAAAGCCAAAAGCCACACTGAATGTAACAGGAAGGAGGGACTGAAGAGGTACAGGAAAAGTTTCTTGGCTAAAAAAATTGTTGTTGTGAGTCATTATTGCCTGGGCTTGCCAAAAATCTTCTGACTGTTTTCTGTTCATTAATTACCTACGACTGTAGGAATGCACTTCTTCTAAAGCCAGTTTCTCTTCTCTTGGGGGAAAAAAAACAGTTATGCTTTTAAATTAAGAAGCTTGTAGCCCTATAGTAGAGATGTGAGAAAAGAGCAGCTTTAGACAAGGATCCTATGTAGATCTGTTCTTTGTGCTTGCTGTCAGCAGACCTGCCTTTTTTTGGGGAGTGAATGGTGTTCTTTTTGAAAACCCTCTAAAGCTTTTCACTTAAAACCAACATGTTTCTCAGAATTGCCATGCTGTAGGCTCTGAATTGGCATGGGGATAAAAATCTGGCTTTCTTCTTTCTGTGTGATTCCACAGGCTGATTGTACCTGCAAGTGGTATTCTCATTTGCTATTTCAATGTTGCAAGGTGTATTTTCAGTGTAAGGCAGAATTGAATGAATGTAATTAGACTAGATGGCCCATATGTGAACTAACCCCTACCTAAATCCAGTGTTTCCCAAGATGCTGTGTAATGCTAGAGCCAACCACTAAGAAACACTGAACACAAAGTGGCATCTAGTTTTGTTCTCTGCATTACATATACAACCCGAGTTACTTTGTGGCTTCTGTTAATCAGGCTGGAACACCATTTAATGCTGTTTTCCATCTTCCTTATGAGGGATTTCAATATGGTAGCACCTATATAACAGATAAACATACTGTTTTGTTGTTCTTTCTTTCATGGCTTGCAACTCTGGGTATTAAAAGGAGGCTCTTTCCTGAAGGTCCTTAATTCAAGCCTTCTCCCCATTGGCATCTATGGATACATAGCATTTGTGTATCAGCATGTAGTGATTCTTTCCATGGTTAAATGAAGTAGCTGTCAAATGCCAGCCTGGTGGGGTTCTGCTGCTGTGTACCCCAGACTGTCACAGGTTCCTTTCTTGGCATTTGTACATTTCAGAATTTGCACATAGGCACCTCCATCTGATCCATCTATTCTTTGCATGCCCAAGCTTGCAGAAATAGAGGTAATGACTTCTTTTGCTGAGCTTTCCATAACTGCCTGATTTATTTTTTTCCCACCAGTATCTTTCTACCTGTAGAAAGCAGAAACTTTGTTTTCCTCCAGGGCTTTCATTTGGTTTAATTTTTAATTCAAAAAATCTCTGGCTAAGTGATCTTGATTTGCATGGATTCTTCTGACCTTATTGCTTTTGAAGAGATTATGTATGTTGTCATTTTCTGTTTCTCTCATGGTTTCTACTTATTTGTAAACATCGGTAAGTGTTAAGGTATAAATTGTGCCTGCTGCTTTGAACTTTCTCTTTGTTTCTTGTCTATGAAATTATGTGAGAAATGAGATTTTTAGGAAGTCTCTCTTAAAGTCTGTATTTCACTCTTAAGTAAATGTATCCAGAAAAAAATCTCATCCCCAACTTCTGCAATTAAAATCCATAAAGGCAGAAATATTAGCCCAAATGGATAAATTGTGATTTGTTTAGCTTGCTGATTTGTTTGCTCTGGCCTGGTATGCTCCCAGGCAAGCTGAAATAGTCACCCCTGTAGAGCTGTTGCTTGGCCCTTGCTCAGAGACCCAGAGTAAGTTGAAAGTCCTGGCCAGACTCCAGCATGGCCTTGCAGGAGTCAAGTTGAAGATTTGCTGACTTTGTCTTTACCTATGTGCTGCTTTGTGCATTTTAAGAATCTTCAAGGGGTAGTTTTCCCCTCTTAAAGCATGAGCGAACAGAAGCCAAGTGCATGGGGATCTATTTCAATGTTTTACTGAGACAGTTTCCAATTCCAGGAGGACATTGGCTGTTCCAAAGGATGAATGTCTTAATGCTTTTGATTCTAATCAACATTACTATGGCTGTTCATATTCACAGTGAAGTCCAATTCCTGTTTCCTTACAGATTAGATTTTAGAAAATGTTGTGCCTTCAGAATAAACCAACTTATGATGAAAGCTAAAAGGATCTCAGTATGGCTTAGGATCCAATATGCATTTGAGATCACTCTAACCCTAAGTACTGTTTTAAAGTTATAACAATGAGAGAATGACAGTATAATGTTACTGTGAAAGCATAATTCATCTAGATGTCTTTTGGTTCCCCACACTATTAGGCCTATTAAGAATCTGAAACACTCTGAAGAGGCATTAAAAATTGTTGATGAGAGAAGTTCCCATCAAAGTCCATTAGCATAAATGAGTGGTCACAGTAGCTGGGGCTGACATGCTTCATATTCTTTTCCTATAAGAGTAAGTCTGAAATTCTGAAGAGCTTTCAGGCTCAATCTTATTCAAAGATGATCTCAGATGCCACTTAGCATTCCCATAGTTTTTCATGCACTTCTGTGTGAGGAGCAAGTGTTCTGAGAACAAGGTGTATATTACTTTTAGGAGATAAATGTAGGAGGAGGGGAAAAAAATGAAGAATGGCTGCAAAGGAAGACAGTTTCCTGGACTGTCAACTTTTTGTACCAGTGGAACAAAAGGCATGTCAAATCTCAAAATGGTCACTAGATATTCTATAGAAAAGAAGCTCCAATTCTGTTGGCAGAATCAATAATAGATCCTTGGGTATAAAAACACCATGTGGATGCAGCAGGCATCATAACTTTGTAGTTATGATATTAGATATAGTGATACTTGGCAGTTAAAACAGACTGAGATACACAGAAAGGTCACTGAGCAAAACCTGTAGCTTTTAATAAAAAAAATTAAACTAGTTAATTTCTGCCATTCTTGCCTGTAGTATGTCACCTCAACTGTTTCAGGTGTGTTTGTAAATGTCTGTATTCACAAAATTTAAAAGAACACAGTGTGCTGGCTCAGCCTACCCATGGCAAATGGCCTGGATAACATCAGCTGCCAAGGTAGGAGCAGCAGCACAAATGGGCTGTGTGGCTGGATTTCACAAAAGGGCTGTGAGCACATTTGTCCAAAGCTGCTCATATGAAAGTGGAAGACAACTATCAGTCAGAATTACCAAGAGACTTCTGAAAGGCGTCTGAATGACTTCTGAAGAAGGCATCACCTTGAAAAGTAGTGTGGTGTGTTTTTTTAAAAAAAACAAACATAAAAACTTCATATAATGGGGAAGAGACCTTGAAGCAGAAACCACAGCTGCCGGAAGTGGATTTGGCACAACCGAAAGTTTTCCTGTGGCATCGAGACCTGCCCACCTGGGCCTGGCTGAGCATCCTGTATGGTGGACACCAGGAGCAGCCTGTGTCAAGGTAGGGCACTGTCAGTACAGAGTGCAGCAGGCAGGGGATACCCCCCCCCCCCGCCTTCTGGGTATATGTGTGTGAGTACCACATCGGGGTTTTCTGTTGTATTACAAAGGAAAACACAGCCACTGGAATGTGAAAGTCAGGTAAATTTACTCTAGAACTCAGATCTTTAAAGCAAATTTAAGTTGAATTATAGCTACTTGCTCCTATCCTTGAGGCTGGTTTCTGTTTATATGATTCATGTGTTTAATTCATAATTGTTTAATCATTTTTCCAAATTATTGCTGTAAATGTGAAGTATCAGGTTCTGCCTCTTTTGAAGTGTCATATTTTGTCTCAGAAGTTGGTTTTGTGTAATCATCGGGGCTAGTATTTTTGTAAGAATATTAGCTTTTATTGACTAAAATGAGCTTGATTTTTGCTGGATCTCTGGGGATTATGAATTAGTGTTGCTCTGCTTTGTACTCCTTCATATCACTTGACGATCTTGGTTTACTTCTAATTAGTAGATTAATTTCAATGGAGGAAGATCTAAAATATTACTGGGGGAAGATTTGTGGTAAATGCTCATTCCCTTACCTCTTGCTTTCCTTTCTGAATTTTTGGAGGCTGTATTGCTTTACAGGCCATACATGCTTTTACTATACATTTTAATCCTCAAGTTCTTCCAGTATCCTTTTGGGATTTTTCTCTTGACATCTTATCCTGTGATTTGCAGAAGCTACCATTTTGAAGTTGGTCATTTTGCACAGGTTCTGGCTCTACAAATACCACTTTTGCACTTTAATAATATATTTGTTAGGAGTTTGTCATGTGAAACCATAGAACTTGGGGTACAGCCTGATGAAACAGTTGGGAAACTTGTCCTGTTAATAGTAACATCTCTTCCATCTTTTTTTTTTTTTGATGCTTCACAGTTCTATGTGGAAGATTTTTCTCCTGTAGATGCCTGTTGACTGGCAAGTTATCCACTGCAAATATGCATTAGCTTCTGATTTTGCTGTCATGAAGGAATCTTTCAGCTGAAAGACTAAGTGATTTATGAAATATCAAGGCTAAACCTGGAGTAAACATGGATTTTAAGTGTAACCTAAAAATAACATATGCTAGAATTACACTACAGTCTTTGGTCATCTGAGAATAAGTTTGATTTAAACCCAAGCACCAGTGCTAGGAGCCTTATTTCTGAAATATGAAATGAATTATTATTGCTATATTTTAGAAGTATACTGTAATGAGTAAGAATCTTTCTCTTTTAATCTGATATATTGTGCTCCACCAGTTGTTATATTTGTAAAACAATACTTCTTGAATATTCATATGTAACTCCTTAAAGTTCTCTTAAAATCGATACTAAAAGGCTAGAATTATTTGAGATGTGGCAATTACTGACTGCAAGAAAACTGTTATCTACTGAACACTTAAAACAAGCAAATCACTGCCAAAGTACTGTTGTTAGAAAGAATATTAGTGTAAATCGCAAAGTTATTATGGTGTTTTATATAAAATAGCTGACTAATGGGTCACAAACCATGGCAATTGCATTTGTAACAAGTGGATTCCTGAATTTAGACAAATACTAGGGTGTGTTATCACATGAGGATTTAAAGATTACTATGTTCCTTGATCACTGGGCTCCTTAACAGTTCACTAGTAAGTCTGTGAATTGTCTTCATTGGGCAACTACTCCCATGCTTCAGAGTACGTTTGACTGTGTCGCAAAATCAGGCACATCTTCAGATGCAGATCTTTAGGTTTTGTTGCAGCTGTGTCAGCTGGATGTATTTTAGGAGAGCGCCTGAGCTGCTCTGGTACAGCCAAGATGGTTTAGAGGACCTTTGTAACAGTTTAAGCTTAGCTTGTAAGAGGGTAATGGGTTCAAAATGCAACCTCCCCTTTATTGGTGAATATCTAAACTGGTTTCAATGTACTGTGGTGGGTTATACTGGTTGCCACAGAAGAACATGAAGTTTTATCTTGCTTACTGATGTGGGGATGGGCAGATGGGGGTGTGGAGATAGTATACAACATCCTTTTGCGGTTCTGGCAGCACTCCACATGCACTGCTTGGTGGCCTCTTTGTTCTGTGTGGGCTCTGACTGTGTCAGAATGGTTGGCTTTTAGCTAACAAATCGAGGGGAAATGTGAGTGTATATATACATATATAAAACTTGGAGACACCTCACTAATATCTGTCCCCAAAGTTGCTTATGTGAAATGAATTGACTCAAATATGTGATACAGGTAAAGCAAGCAGAGCTAATAAAGAATGAATAGTAATGGCATGGGAAATGATCACGAATGCAATGTAGCAATTTCCTGGTGTGTTAGGGGAAACTCATTTATATGCCATGGCGCAGACAAAGCACCCATGTTTCCCACTGTGTCAAACCTAGTTAGCCCTAGAGAGTCTTCACAGATTAAATAGTGCAATATAACAAATCCATGAGAGAGCAAAATAGTCTCTGTGCATGTAGCACACCCATTTCTGAAAGTCTAACTTGAAGAAAGGCAGAGAAATGTCACGCCAAAGGGTGATTATTGCTGAAAAATGAAGAGCCAGGATCAGGAAGTTAGAATGAAAATATCTCTGAAGACATAAGTACAGCAACTCTATTACAGCTACACAATATCTTCAGTAGATACAGTTCACTTTGATAATGTCATTATTTTTCTTGCACAGCTGATCTTGCATCATTTGATATTAAGGGACACATATAATATCTCTTTAAATATTTAATAGTATTTTCATATACTGAAAACTGTCAGTGGTATTATATATTATACATAAAACAACCTTTCCTTTTTCATTTTCTACCTATAAAGATGAGTTGTGCATGTTTTCCTCTCTCAAATTTATAACAGACACGACAGGTTTCTTTCTGAGTAGCTGTAGATATAAAATACCTAACAGCAAAATGGCTTTTAACTCATTTTTATAGCACTGTAAGGCATTACCTTCTTAAGAGCCTTTTCTCAGACTGTAGCACTGCTGCCATTAGAGGTGGGCTGTGGCTGGCTGGATCTCTTAGAAAAGTCTTCCACAGAGGTTAAGACGCTTTATTAGAGTATGTAACTTCATATATTCAAGCAAAAATCTAACTCTTATTTGTGTGTTAGAGATGTTTAAAAAAGAGTTTTGCAGAAAAGGCTCTTGAAGCTAAACTGTTGGAAATAGTATGGGCCAAATTCAAAGAACTTTTATTTGTAGTATGTGCCACCCAAATATGAATCATCTCCTTTTGCCAAAATGTCAAGTATCTCCAAATGCATTCCCCAGTTATCTTAACAGGCATCCTCTCATTAAATTTAACTTGTGAAACAAGAAAACCTTTATTTGGGAATACAGCATAAACTTTGAAAATATAAGTTGTGCATTGATATGATTAAAACACTATCTCCTGGTGATTTGAGAGTAGTCTTGTTCTCCAGCTCACAGCCTGAAGTACCAAAAAGGCAAGGCCAATTCATTTCTCTTCTCACAAAAACTCATTTGTGTTTTGGGGCCAAACGCCCATTTCAGCAGCAGCATCCAGAATCCTGAAGATGATGCATCCTCTGTTCCTCACAGATTTGCCTTGTGCTTCATCCAGACACCTTCTGATCATCCAGCTAATATTTGACTTAAGTGAATAGTCTTGGCAACATATAAATTCTCCTTTTTTCACTAGGTTCTGAAAGGTGATAGGTGCAGGCCACAGATAAGAGGTAGTTGTGGCAAGGGCTAGTTGCTGCCTCCTAAAGACAAGAGGGAAATGAACTGATGGATTTGGTTCCACTTGAGAAGTGGTGGCTACTGGTTCCTTAAACTAACAGCCTCAAACTGCTCCCAGCCATGATTTACCTGTTGGTCTGTGCTGCAGTCTGGCAGGCTGGCTCTGAGTTTCAAGAGGTTGGCAAAAGGAGTTTCAATGGGGCTTGAGGATTTAAGTGTTGCAGAGAGGAAGGTATTTCTTCTGCTGAAAACTTACAATGTCTCAAATAATTTCATTCAGAAAATGAAGAAAAAAAAATTGCAGCAAGAGGTCTAGTTCTCCATAAGTGCATACCTGTATGCCATCTTCCAAGTATGACGTTTTTACAGTTTAAGTAGGATTGCATGCATGCATAGACAACACACCTATATCACTTTCTTTTTGCCACATAAATGGAAGAAGCCTTATCAATTCCCTTTCTGATAACTCAGAAAGTACCTAGGAAACAGTATCCCAAAATGCTCTTTTGTTTAGAAGGCATGTGCATGAGAACAGAGGGTTGAAACAAATTGTTTGGCAACCTAAACTGAAGTACAGTCTATGATCAGGCACTTGGATTTGAAACTCTGTTGAAGCAGGACTGACACTGCTCTGGCTTTGTAGTGATGGGCTCACATTATTGAATTTTTGGTGACTTTGTTTGAAATACCAAGATGAAGTCACATTTCTGTGTTTCTTCTCCACTTTCTTTTACACCCTTTCCCTAAACTAGTCTGCAAGACAGCTATATGCTTTAATTCAAATACGTCCTCAAGAATAGCTCTTATTGTTAGTTTTGAGAGAGTATAAATGGTTAGAATTTTATTGACAAACTTGGTACCAAATAATATTAAAAAATAACCCTCGATTGATGTTTATATAATGTTGATCACAAGATCCTTTTCCCCACCCTATACTGCTCTGCTAATTCTTGCATCATATCTAAAACATCTGTGGCTTTTTATCAGTGCTGGGAGGCATGTTAAGAGAACAGAGAAACAGTGTCTGATTAGGTTTCTTGGAAATCTGGAGTCAGTTCTCAGCTTGTCTAAGACTTTGTGTAAGATTGTGGTCTCTTAGGGGAGTGATAATGCACACTCTGAGCACATTTCCTTTCTTTGTGTTGCTGATTTAGATAGTAATAAATAGCCCTTGTTCAAACAGCTAACAATGTATATGTGCAAAATGAGGTTATACTCATGGTTGAGTGCTTGGTGTATTACCAGATTATGAGTAAGGTAACATTCTTGGCACTGTAAAAACAAATAATGTCTTTTATTTTTCATTCTTCTGAGTAAATAAATATAGTTTCTTTATATTTACATTCAGATTAATTTTGTAAGCACACAGTCTCTTTGCATATGATTAATGAAATACTGGCAACACTGGTGGGAATATTAATTCAAATCAGTGCATGTGCCAGATATTGCCTATTGACTACTGCAAATCTCACTGTGCTTAGAGAAGTCAGGAGGTACTTTTTAATATAGTCTGCGATGTTCATTTTTAGCTTTGTTTTTTTCAGTTGTGTATCTGTTGGCTGCTCTGAAACCTGAGTTTTCTTCACAATAATTTTTCTTCCGTATTTGAAATATGTCATGACCTTTATATATTTACAAGACTACTGGGAAAATGGATGTTGAATCCCAAATTAATCATCATCTCTTTCATCAAAACTGTTGCATAATCTCATAAAAGGATAATTGCAAGATCATTCAAGTTACTTGGTTTCAAAGGGCCTGTTTGAACTCACATCAAAGCTCACGGAATGACTTCAACTGAAATGTGATTGGGCCCTTCAGTTTGAGCTGTTAGTCCTCTTCATCAATCTTTTTCCTTGAACAAGGGGACTTTGGGTACTGTGGAGCTTAATGCCCAATACAAAATGTGAAAATAAAATGGGGGTAAGGTGACCAGTGCCATTTGGGGATCTTGTACCGCTATGGAATAGAGAGACATGGGCTGTTTCTTCCTCTCTTCCTCCTGCTAGCTATGTTTTGCTCATAAATATCATGACTTGAACTGTGGTCTTCTTTAAAGAGGCATTTTTCCTTCTCTGTTTAACCTCCTGCCTTTCTCTGACAATGTCTTCATGATTCTAACAATGTCTTCTGGTTGGGAGGTTGGTAAATGTTGTTTCTGATTGCTCAGCAGGCATCCAGTTAGAGCAGATTGCCTCCCAGACAGCCAAGTGCTTTACCTGTTAGTGCTTTTTCCTTGCCACAGAGTCACAGTACAAGACATCAGCTGAACCATTCACTGAACCTGTATTTCTTGTTTTGGAGCTTTCACTTAAAGCCTAGATTACTGCAGCAGCTTCTACTAGTTCCTGGTGAATGACACTGTTTTGTTTTAAACAAGAGAATGCACTAAATCTTGAAAAATCTTCACTAAAATTATTAGTGGTGAGGCAGCTTAAGAGTTTGGATAGTCCATAGTAGCTTTCAGCTTATTTAGCTCAGCTCGAGCTTTATGGTGACTAGTACTTTTTTTTTTTTTTTAGATTAACAATGTTAAGAACTGAATTAAATTTAAATCTGCTTTTCTGAAATGTAACTAGGACTTGGTGGTTTTTTTTTTTTGCTGTTGAGTTATAATTCATTTTAAGAATTATTGTGGGTCCAGATTTACATTGCAACAAATTGCTCCAACCCTTAGGAATACAGTTGAGAGCAACTGTTTTCAACTACGTAAATGGTGTTCTGTTGCTTTGTGACTAATGTTTTGTCAGTTGTGAAATTTCACCCTTTACAATTGCAAGTTCTGTAAAATAGCCAGAATGGGAATGAGAAGTCTGTGATGATTCAGAATAGTGTATTATGCTCCTTGAGAAAAGAGAAAAATGTTAGTGGATTATAACAAGACAAAAAATTTTGAATAAGCTGCTGCTTTACTTCAAGGTGAGGTAAACCATCAAAAACTTTTTGACTGAATTCATGAGTAGTATCAAAAGACACAATGGCACTTGGGAAATCTTAAACTGGAAACACGTTGAATTGCCAACGCAACAAATTCAACACAAAATTTCTTTAATTTGTTGTCATTGGAAAGAATCATAAACCCATTTATAGAAATATTTAATGGAAATGAAATACACTTGCTGCTGTACAGACCCTTAATTTTTAAACTACTTAAACCAAGCCCTTGTGCTATGGTGGTCTCTAGAAATCCAGGGTATGTATATGCTGGGCTTCTTGCCTTGAGGAATGGGCAACAGAATCATCTAGAGGGACCTGAAAGATTAAGTTACTCATTTGAGTCTAAGCAAAGAGTGGGGCAGATCTGAGAATCAAATTCACTTTTTCAGAGTGATAATTTCTCATCCTATCCAAAGACAAACCATCCTGCCTCTAGTTTTAATATATTTTTCAAACACTACCAAACTTGTAAACTAGGTTTAAATTCATTACCTTCCATGAGGCATGACTCTGCTGTGGTAATGGGAAATAATGGCTGAGGGCTATTTTTTTCCTAGAAGCACAATATTGCTGTTATAGCAATACACATAATTATGGAGGGAATAATCTGGGAATTATGGAAGTGAATCCAGAGAGTCATGCTGACTCTCTCATTATGCTTCCAAAAGATACCATGAGAGACGGTCTCTGTAATAGTAAGGCACTGCAAGAAAGAAAACCAGAAACCAGGTAGTATCTTCTTTGCATGAAGCACAGAGGTCCTGTTAATTTGGGAGCTACAGAGTCCGGAGCACATAACTATTTAGTCTCCAAAAGGGTTGGGGATTTTTCCAAGGCAATTTCTGATTTGCCAACCTATTTAATATTTTTGTTTTTTAGTTCAACTCACAGCTAAACTTGGATGTAAATAAAAGCAGGTGAGACAGTCTGCTTTCTAGTTGATTCCAATCTGCATATACAGCTGGGACAATAGTTAAGAGCTGGAAAAAAAAGCAAAGGTGCAGCCATTACACTGGTATAAATAAATGCACAGCTTTAAAGTCAGTGGAACTTTGATAGTTTATACCAGCTGTGATTTAATGAAACTGGTAGGCTATTAAATCTTTCACAGTTAACTTCAGCATTCTTAAACATGTTGTATGTTTTATGGACTAGTTTTAACAATCTGCAAAAATGTATTAAGCTATAAACTTAACAGGGAAGCAAGAACAGGTTGTATTACATAAAAAAGGGTGAATTAACACTTTCTAGGGAATGTACCTACTGACTTTTTGACTTGTGGGTCCAACTGTGCAAGTATTGCATTAATTTGGTCTTCTGGTAATAGTTTGGGTGGGTTTTTTTATTATTTTTCATTATATTTTTTTGTAAACAAGGGCCAGTGGCTTCCTGGGGGCCAGATTGCTCAGGGCTGTGAGGGTGGTCCCATGGGATGGAGGGGCAGCAGGAAAGGACCACAGGATGGGCTGAGGCCAGTGATCCTGGAACATCACTGGGTCAGGGACAGATGGCCCTAGTGAAAAGCACATGCACAGAGCTCTGCTAATTGCCACAGTAATGAATTAATTCTGCCATGACCTGAAAAGAGTCATGGTGGAGACCTCGAGTGCCTGTGGGTCAGGAATTCTGTTCAGCAGGGTCTTCTGTCCATTCGTGGTTAATTCTTCCTCATATAAGGCATTGCACAGAGGACCGTGGAGTGCTTCCTATGGCCTGGAGATCCATAGGTGCCAGCTGCATATCAGGTCAATCTATCCAGAGTAAAATGTGGGCCTAGTGAGTGAAGCAGTGACTAGGTCACTTCATAAACACAAAGGCACTATCTGTGTTGTAACTTCAAATATTGTGCATTAGCTTTATTCTCACAGTATTTTACAGACATTTGTGATGCTTCTATGAAAGAAAAAAATTAAAATTATTTTGACAGGAAATGAACTTTTGTACAAGACTCCCCTCCCTTTCCAATCTCTTTTCTTGCAGCAGCTGCTGTTGCCAGGCTGTCTTTGTTGCTATGGTGGTGTTTTGTGTGCCAGAATTTTATATTCACTCTTGAAGAGTCACCTGATAGAGAGTGGCTGTGCCACATAAGTTCTCAGTCTCACTCATAAAGATAAAAGATATTTCTGACTGCTGATGCTGTTTACATACAGTATCTAGTAAATGGATCAGAGGAAATAGAAACATATTCCACTGGCCTCTGGCTGTGAGGTTATGGAAGTATTAAGTTAACAGATGAATTATTTTAGTAAATGAGTGACTAAAAGAAATGATCTCTCTTGGGACTACTGCCTTTAGTAGGTTTCATTTCTTAACATGACAGTCACACAAGGCAGTTTCACTACACCGTGTGGCACTTGTCTCTCATTGGTAAGATTGGAGTTTTACTGTCTGCTTTTCTTAGAACGACCATGCTGTTATCAGAGATGGGGTCAAATTTCCTTTATTTCTTTTCTGGAGAGTTGTTCTGTACAACTTAACGATCCTCCTCCCACTGATAATTGAGGTATAATTTGGCTCAATTTAAAGTGCAATTAGGATCATATAAACTAATCTTCACCAGAAGTATCTTTAATTCCAAATTCTGCAAACACTGCCGCTTATGTTTAACTCTTAGTATGTTAGGTGTGCCATTGCACTGAAGCATTTTCAAGGCTGAGGATACTGCTTCTTTTCACAATGCAGACTTACACCAATAAACTCAGGATACCAAGTGACTGGAATTTAATACGTTTCTCTAATAGCAAATTTTATTTTTAACGTGTTTCTCATATCACCTCATGATGTAGTCTTTCAGTAAAGCTTTTGCTCTATCTCTATTTGACCTGACCTGGATCAATGCCATCTGTTATTTACATCAGTTATTGTTCCTTTCTCCTATTTGTCTACACACACTTCCAGATGTGCATCTAAAAGATACTGTGTTTTCAGTGTATTCCCCCAGAAATGAAAAATCATATTTAAGTGTGTTATATAAAAAATTAATGCTTTTCAGGTATATTGCATCCAACTAATGTGTATCATTTACACAAGGCAATCATTTCACTGTCTAGGCTTAGATTTTTTGAACCTATGAAAAAGAAAACATCCAGAAATCAGTTCCTGCTGCAATATAAGATCAGTATGTATCACATCTGATATGTACAATTTTGAATAACTACCTGAATAAATCATCTGAGTTTATTTCTAACAGTACATATTTCCTTTAATTTTTGGTGCTAAAAGAAGTGGAGATGAGAAGAAATTGAAGATATGCATAGTAGTGATGCCTACTGCACATTTGGAAAAAGGCATCTGGTTCTTCTTTTGCCAGACTTGGTCCAATCATTTGATAAGATATTCACACTTTCTAGGTAGAGCGATCCAGCTGAGTGTAGCTGGTTTCCAGGTCACTGATCCCATGCTCTATGGAAAAGAAAATTTGAATTTAGACATGCACTGAATTTAAGCATTTTCAATATGTACTGCATACCAAGAAATGTATTCTTAGCTGGAGCAGATGCTAATTAAGCAATAGTGATAACACATAAGCTAGCTGTCTGGCTTGAAACTAAAATTCCCACTGATTTCACCGAGCCCAGGATTTCAAAGGCTGAATCATAAGCACTTTCCAGAACTGTTGTTTAAAGGCACAGTCCTAATGCCATTTCCTTTTGTGCTTCTTCCTCCTTTTGATGAAAAATCCATTAGATAGATGCCATATAAAAGGCATGTTTCTCTTCAGCCAAATACCATCAGATTAAAATACTGAAGTCTGAAAAGCTACAAAATTGCTCCAAACAATACTTCATATCTGAAATACCAGATACTGATATCAGAGTCTGATCACCTCTTCCATTTCAGACTAATGGATTGCCAGGTGTCCATGGCATCATCAGGACCCATAAGGTATCATCATGAATTGTAATTTTATTTCTCTAACAGAGACTGTGAAGAAGGCCAGGCCAAGTAAAAATGTGTTATGGACTTGTTGAGAAAATAGCCACAGAGGTGCTGTCATCCATGGTAGTTTTACACCTTCCAAACAGTTGACAGACTGCTGTGAATACAAGTGCTTAAGGGATCATAGAGAAGTATGGTAGGATCAAGTGCTCTTTGCTCTTATTTTCTGGGGCATTTTAATATTTTATTTTTATTCTTTTGCACACTATATACTGGGATGAAAAGGCATTTTTGAAAAATGGTACGGAAAATCTCCCTTACCCCATTGTAGAGTAATCCTGTACTTATTTCAGTGAAGTCAAACCCAGAATTTGATATTTTCTCTAAGCCATGGGAAATTAATAGAAATTAAAGCACAGCAGTAAGAAAGCAGACTTGCATCCTCACTGATGTGATACCTGCATGTGCATGGTTGATAAGAATAAAAAATAGATCAAATGGATTAATTTGGCTTGGAATGTGTATGGTGCCTGCATGGACCACTGTAAAGGAACAGATTCGGTCCCACTAAAGGCAATGAAAAGTTTCTTATTAAAGGGAAAGAATTTGCAAGAGGCCCAGAGGAAGAGCTTTAACAGCTCTGTAGAACTGTAAGAGTTGTCCAATATGCCATTTTTGTAGCCTTTTAATTTAGAAAGGAACATCTCTGCCTTCTGACTATATATATTTTTTACTTAGTAATTTTTTGAAATATCATTCATCTGAAACTGAAACAATTTTTCTTTGAAGATGTTCTTTCTATATTGTTTGCTGTGTCTATAGTAGAAGTTTGACTTCATGCCCCTAACTCATAAGGGTCAAGTGGAAACCTCTACAAAGAAATTATAAATCTCATGTGTTGTGTCATCTGATGCTTTATCTGTTACAACTGCACAGGAGCTCTAACAAAGAGAAGGTCATTTGTGGAGCACATATAATTCTATTCTTTAGAGACTCTGGATTTGGGACTTTGCTGGGTCAGAGGACATTTCACTGTCTTATGCCTTTTGCATTTAGTATACCTAAAACTGAATGGAGATCATGTGCCTTTGTTCTGAGGATGCCCCTTTACCTTATGAGAGGAAAAAGCTTTGGTAAAGCAATTTTTGTGTATTCAAAGCATCATGATTTGATGGGACTTGTATGTGCCCCTCTCTTTAATTCTTTCCTCTTTAGGCATCCCGTTCATCACATTGTAGGCTGAGCGTTTCCCTTCCGCTTTGTTTTTGCGATAGCTGTTTCCTAAAATTGCCCTCGGCACACCGTGTGCTCACCCCTCTCGAAGCTGCTCCTTGGCCGCATCTCTCCGTAGGACAAGCGCCATAAACACCTTTGCTCCCTTCTCAGGCAGAGCCTCCCTCAGTGCGTTTTCACGCGTTTCCTCGTTGTCCTTTTCTCTTCGGGGGACATCGAGAGGGCTGACCGGACCGGCAGTTCGATGATAACTGCCGGGCGCTGGTGGCCCGGGACAAGGCCCGGGCGGGAGCCTCTCCGCCCACCGGAGCCCGAGGCCCTTCGCCCGGCCTCCGCGGCGGGTGCGGCCGGCAGGTGGCGCCGCAGCGCCGCTGACCTCGGCCGGGGGAACCTCGGGGGCCGAGCCTGGCGGGGAGGAAGGAGGGGCGGGCGGGAAGGGAGCGGAGCGGGCAGCGCCGCTCGCTCCGTGCCGCTGCGTGCGTGTGTGTGTGTGAGAGCGGGCGGGCGTGTGCGTGCGTGGCGAGCCGGCTCTATATAGAGGATGTGCCGCTGCATGGCTCGCCCCGGCCGCTGCCGCGCCAGGTCTCTCCTTCGGCGCCAGTGAAGCCTCTCGCTGCCTGGGCAGCCGCTTCCCTGCCCGCTCCCGGCGCGCCGAGTGCAGCTCCCGGCCTCTCTCCTGGGGCCGTTTCCGGCGCCCCGGCGTTTCTGCTGAGGCGGCCGCCTCCCGCGGCTTCTCCGCTCCGGGGGAGAGCGCGTCAATGCTGTGCAAATGGCCGGGGCACAGCCAGGGGTGCACGCTCTTCAGCTCAAACCCGTCTGCGTCTCCGAGACCCTGAAGAAAGGCATCAAATTCGTCAAGTGGGACGATGTGAGTAGCTTCCCTCCTCTCCTGCGCGCTTCCCCTCGCCGTGCCCCACACGCAGGGGGCACGGCGGGGTTATGCAACGCGTAGGGCGCATCGATCGGGCAGGAGGGCTCCGGCACACATGTTGTGGCCGCCCGGAACCGCGGCCGGCCCGGCCCTGCCCTGCGCGGCGGCAGGGAGCCACGGCGGGCCGGCCCCGGGGCGCTGAGCCCGCCTGCCCGGGGCGGAGGGCAGGTGCCAGGCGGCGGGGCTGTCCCGCGGCGGAGGAGTTGGCAGCGGGTCAGGGACGGTGGCGGTGGCCGGCGATAGGTGTCCCCGCGCGGGCTGGGCGGCCGCCGCGTGGGGTCCGGGCCGAGCCGAAAGGCGTTGGTAAACCGCCGGCCGTCCGCCGGGCAAACTTTCTCCTAAGGTTCTCCCGGCTCCCTTCGCTTGGCCGGGGCGAACTGTGTTGTGCTGGCTCCTTTCGCGAGCGTCTTCCTTCCTTGCCTCCCTTGTTTTAGTGTGCATGTTGCCACCTCTGTTGCCGTAACGTAGTTGTTTCAACGTGTTCTTTATCTCTTGTTCCATCTCCGGTTTCCTCCTCCCGGCTTTTATCCTTCCTCTGGCTCCTGCCCTTCCTGTTCTCTCTCTCTAGTGGGATTGTCAAGCCCCAGACATGTTCCCAGGGCTTGCCGTTTGCGTACCCCTACTCACCGTTCTTGCCTCAGCGAAGGCACTCTTTTTCGTTAGGGCATGCAACTTACTTCAAAATCACATCTGCTTTCCCCTTACCACTTGCTGCTTCCCAGCCCTTTACACTTGTATTGCCTCGTGTAGGAGAGAGTGTGGTTTTCACTTCACCTTTGGCAGCACAGCTGCTTGGTAGCTGGGATTTATTTCTTCACTTGCAGGGCATGCCTAGGACTGTTGCAGAGAAAGGTAGCCTTTCTCTGTTTAGCTTTCCTTTTATCAAAGCAGGAAAGTAAGCCTGCTGTGCTGCGGAGAAGGAAAACAGAAGGATGAGTCCTCTGTTAGCCTTGCTGCTACAATAAGACATAGGACATTTGTGTCTCAATTGTGCATGGGGGAGTGGGTGCCCCCAAAAGTCTGTCTGTGAATGGTGTCAGGAGAAGATGAGCCCAGAGAGACTTGAGCTGTGGTAGAGGAGTGGTTGGGAAAGAAGGCAGGCAGTTAGAATGCCAGAATTGTTGAGGATAACTCGTTTTGAGACCCTTAACGCAGCTCTTGAGTATTTTTCCTCTGTTAATTCGGCTGCACTAAAGACATCCACAGCAACAACTGGAGGGACAACAGAGAGAAAAGGTGAAGGAGCAGTTCTTGTGTCTTAACAACTGTTTTTGTCTTGTTACGTATCGCTGTTTTGCTATTGCTTTCAGCCTGTTCAGCAACCAAATGTGTGAGCCTGACCTCTGTAAACCTGTGATAAACACTCTCAAGGAGGCAAAGAGCACCAAAAAACTGGACAGTTTCTAGTATGAAATTTTATTTACATTAAACAGCTCAGCAACCTGACCTTGTCTGCAGTAGTAAATATTGGCTTGACACAGGTTATTTATGTTCAGAAGATAGATGGGAACTAAGCTTGAATGATTTGCCTGAGAAAATGTTTTCCTTCAGCTGATCTTTTCCTTAGTACAGGAAAAGGCAGCATAACCTCAGCCTTGCCATTGCAGTTATTGTTTTATTTTTGGTAAGCTACCAAGAAATTTCCACAGGTATATTCAGAAATCAAGTTAACAGTCATCTAAGTCTTCAGAACGAAAGGCCAAGAGATTAAGCACCAGTTAAAATGATTAGTTTAAGTGCTGTTTCCCAAGTACTGTATTGTACACATAGAATTTGATGGAGAGGTGTTCTCCGTGCACAGTGGATGTTCAGTGGCTAACCTGTCTGCTATAGAATAATTGGAAAAAGATTTTCAATTGCAAACCTAGAGGCTGCAGTAATAAAATGTAGCTAAATTCTGGCAAAATATGTGCATTTCAGGTTAAAGGTGTTACTCAGCAATCCACAGGTATTGCCTGGAATCTGAGACCGAGAAAGGGTCCTGTTGAGCTTAGCGAGTGCTTTCATCAGCAACCTTGTGAAAGTTGATGCTTATTTAGCCACGCTGTGATGAAGAAGGCTAGCATTAACTCATTGTTGACCATGAATTGTGTGCATATATATGCATTTCCCAACCCCCAGCCCCTGTAATTTGCCTGTAGTGTTTCTTTTCAGCAGTGGAAGCCCCACAGAATCAAAGATTTCAAGGGATGTGAGTCTCCCTTGGTGATATGGTTGTAAGAAAGTCTTCAGATGAATGCATGTTTGGTGACTTTGAAAAGTATTTGGCACTAAGTAAACCAATAACCACTTCAGAGTCTTTGTTTTCTATCAAATTAATCTGCTTGAAGGGTTTTTAAAAATGATGATTATTAATCCGAACCTCTGTGGTCTCTCATGTAAATAAGCACGACAAACTCTCTAGTGAAACAATAGGCTGTAATGAGAAATAGTAAACTACAAAATATAACAGTACAATAGAATTGACCATAATGAGTACTTTGGCTCTGCTGTGCTAACAGGGCTGTTCAGAAGAGCGAGGCTCACATACTGATGCGTGTTACGCACCATTTTCTATTTACTGTTTCTGGGTGAGAACGGGAGCTCAGTTCTTCTGCATTGCCTGTGCACCAGGGCAGCATTTATTCCTGTCCAAGGCACTTCCCTGCTGTTTTGTTTTGCAGTTTAAAGATGGCTTTATTGACTTTGCTTCGCATTTCATACGGCAGAAGAGTGTTTTGGTGAATTCCTATGACTTGTACCAAGTTTCAGCCCAAAGCAAAATTGTTCCAGCTGAGTTATAAACCACTGAAAAATAAAACAAAAAACACTACTTATGTGTTTTTGTTTTGTTTTTAATGGGAATGCTGGAAGGATTTAAACCAGAGCGTGAGAGATGTGTAAGGAATTTCATGGTGTACAGAGTAACAGTTGTTAAAGAATGTATTTGCCGGCTTTTAGAAGGATGCTGCAGCATCTGACAAAAGCTGTAGTGATACAGCCTTTCAAACCAATTCGCCCATCCTGAGCTTCTAGTAGCTCTGTGCCTAATTAGTAGCTCCGAGGCTGCTAATAAGCGGTGTGGTAGTGATGTTAGATGGACCTCCTCTCTGAGGAACAGCAGTGTGATGATGATCCAGTTTGAAAGAGAATTACCTGAGCATTACACAGAGGGGAGGAAAAGGTTACATCAACTGCTCAAGATCATATACAGGCAGGTGGAATGCAAACAGCTCACGAGGCTTGAAACTCCATTTCCTCTGCGGACCATCTTCAGTTTCTAAATTGTAAAAGCATTAGGATCAATTGAAAAGCTCTGGCTTTGCAAGACAAGTAACACTTGTGCATCAGGATTGGATGTAATACCACTTACACCATCCAATGCCTAACAGAGCCTATGTACAAATTCCATTTTTGGATTGGGATATAAAGCATTAAAGTAAAAGAGATGGCTGTTGTCCTGTTACTTTGCATTTGCTCACACTGTTTCTGTTTTGTTCTAGAACAGTATTACAGATAGGAAGACAAATTTTATTATTAACTCTTGTTCTTGATGTGTACATTGGATTTGCAAAGCACTGGACAGAAATAGCTGAAGTTTGAATAGGTGAAACATAAAAGTGACTGGGTGCTTGGGTGTGGTGGTGTGTGGTGCTGTTTTTTTTGTGTGGATGTATGAATGTGTGTGTTTCTGGTTTAAGATGCCAGTTGGCTGAACACTCGCTTTTTCAAATCATGTTTCTTCATGCTGCCTTCAGCTGGGCCTTTATAGCCACTTTTCCCCTGCTTCCAGGAAGAGACTCTGAATCCCTTAAGTGCCGGTCTGATCTTTGAACAGATGTGCTCTCTCATTCCTGGAGAGAAGCAATGTCTGTGAGAGAGAACATGCTTAAGGAAGAACTGACTTGATCCACTCTGCTGTACTGAAACCCAGCTTAACAGCTCTTCTTGATGAGAGTTTTAAAACAGTTTGATAAATAAATAAAAAAGATGCAATTAAGTGAGGCTCTTTTTTTTGTTGTTGTAGGGGGTTAAACTTAATGTGGTAGAATGTGTTGGTAGCTGAGAAGGGTAATGGAACCTGAGTATAAAGAGCAGCTTCTCTCAGGACTGATCTTATGTCTGAAGGGGCTGAAACCTGCCTTGCCTGTGGTTTGTGCTTTATTTTCCTCTGTCCTGTAGTGGGAACAAGGTGGACAGAACTGAGTTAACAAATAGCTCGAGCAAGAGCACAGCTGAACTGATGTTTTTGAAGAGCAGGAGTTGGCATGCTGTAGCAAGTTAATATGACGGTGTGTATCCAAAAATAGATTTGTTTTCAGTTCTTGCTTAAAGGCTTTCTTATCTTCCTTAGTGATAATATGTACTTTACATAAAGAATTTGACTGGTCTCTCTGTGGCTTACACTATTTACTTGCAAGTTAGCTGTATTAGTGAGGTAATGTAACTGCATCTGAATTGAGGGACAATATTCCAATTTTATAGCCATATATTTTTTCTAAATATTTAGTTACTGAAGCAAACCTGCTGATAGGTAGCACTTGTTTAGTGGCTACAGCACTTCACCAGGTTTTCATTCCAGTGAGCTGCAAAAATGAACCCAGGTCTTTTAAGTTTTATTTTAATACCTTTGCCTTAGAGCAGTTCTTCATCTTTATAATAAACATTTTTGAGCTCAGATGGTGAGTGCTATGTAAAGTTTTCAGGCTTCTTTATTTGTCTAGAAGCTTTTAAAGAAAATTATTAAGAATATGAGATACATCCCCTTTAACCTTTCAAGTAAATATGACTTCATAGTATCATTATTATGGATAAGCTGAGATCAGACAGAAAAAACCTGGAAATTTTCAGAAGTGATTTGAAGATGCTGACGCTCAAGTAACTTGAATGTTTTTCCTGCCCTTTTATTATTTTTTAAACTCTGCACAAGTCTATCACTACAGTACATACTGAGGCCATGAAAAATGAACCACCATTGTTCTGTGCCTATGAAACTAAAATAATAAACTGAGGAGAGTTTATTTTTTTCTGATTGTTTTCAGTCTGGAGGAAAGAAGTCTAATATTCTAGAGATTTTGTTGCTAATCTTTATGTCGCAAACAAATATCATTTCTGTGCTAAATAAAAATATTTTATTTACATGAGTAGAAGTTGTGGTTTTGGTCTTTTGCAACATAGGAGAGTAATCAGATTGAGTTTAAAATTTCTCAATGGTTAACATTTAATAAAGACCAGAGCCTGAATGTAGTTAACTCCTTTGGAAGGCTCTTGCTGACTTGAGCCTGGGGGGGAAATGATTTGGATCCCCTGCAGAAGGGTGAGATGCCCGCTGTAGAAGATCTGGTGAGGACTTCATGTGCTTAAGATCTTGATAACGTCTGTTATTGTAGCGTCTGAGGCCTTTGGAGTGTTGGTAGGGACTAGGGGAACCGAAAATCAGAAGACAACTCTGAAGTAAATGAGGAATTCTATGGCAAAGAAAAGCTAACAGTGAATTGAAGTTGTGCACTGTATGCTTTCTTCACTTTAATGTTTGAGAGTGCTCAAGGCCTTTTTCTTTTAACAAAGGCTTAGGTGAAATCAAGAGTTAACCTGAATTATTATGGATTCTTTTATCTCTTATAAAGTAAATGCTTCATAAACACTTTTTAATTTATTTTCACAAGATAACAGAATGTGTTCCCAATTGTACTGTTGTAGGTCAAAAAAAGAGAAAAACATTAAAAACTTAGTAATTTTCAATGTGTGATTAGATACGTTGGACCTAATTTTCAGACTGCATAGCACTATTCAGTCAGATGTTCAGAATGACTCCCCAGTGACTTCAGATGAATTTGGGCTGAGCATCTCTCAAAATTAGAAAATGAAATGTGGAAATCCACTATTCCTTCAAAATCAGAATACAGCATTTACACCATAAACAGACTGGTTTAAATTATTTGCTCAGCATCACATAAGAACACTCTGGCGGAGATAAAATCTCCCTGCTTGGCATTTGGCTACCTTTGCTATAAATTTCTCCCATTATTTCTCCTGTTATGCAGTCAAGAAAGAAGAAATACTTTGCAACATCTACAACAAATCAGGACTCATGCAGTCAAATCAAGACATGCATTAAAGCTATAATTAGCCCAAGAGTATGGAGGTGCTGAGAAGCAAGGCTGGGTAGTCTGCTTCTGAGAAACAAATCCCACTCAAGGTGGTGCTTTGAAACTTGTAGGAAGTTAGTCTTTAATTAGCAGAATGATGACTTCTGTCGTGTGGTGCCATCACCAACGTTTCTCCAGGCTTTAACCACTCTAATAGCGAAGAATATCTTCCTGCATGTTCCTGTTGAACAAGTGGGATTTCAGTTTACCAGTCTGGTCAACTCATGTTTACCCTTCCAAATTATTTCAGTGGTTCATTGCAAAACCAGACAACCGATACTCTCACAGTTCAGCTGTCAGTCTAAAGAAATTTATAGTACTAATTGTTTGGGTAATCCTGCTTGGTTCCACTCTGAGTACACCCAGCGTATTACGGAATTTAACAGCTAACGCATCTGCTGACCATGTGTGAACTATGGTTTTGCTATGCCTTCTTTGCTGCTTCTCGGCTGCCCTTGGCTTGTGGGGTAACGAGAAAACTCTCTGTGGGGACTCTCCCCCACACCTTGCCCACTGCCCTACACCTGTGCTTAACCACAGCTCAAGCCCTTTCGCCAAAGTGAAAGAAAAGTTGCAGAGTATTTTGCCTCTGCCAGAAATGATCTGCATTTCTTAGCTTTGTGTTTGGAAGCAGTTTGGCAGGAATTTTCCAGAAGGTTGGAGGAAATGAAATAATGATGTGTGTAAATACTTTCAGGTTATATTTGGGGATGTTCAATGTCTCTCAAAATCCAAGGCATGATCAGGAAACAGCGGTCTGGCTTAATAAGGCGGTGCCGTGAGACCTGTCTGCTCTAAGAGCTGAAGATAAAGGCTGGTCTGCTGTTCTTTTAAAAATCTGTTGATGTGAGTTTTGACTGCAACTGTTTCTTAGAAACATCATCATTATCTACGTATGATTTATTAAAACACATACTTATCTGACTCATGGCCTTGCTAGTTGACAACGTACATGTTGATTTTTCATTCCTCTGTAGGTACTTTAAAGATCCATTAGGAACTTTCCATCTATGGCAGGACTCACCTGATACTTGCATCGGAGGCACACTAGTCCCAGCCTGTTACGTACACCGATCGTTTTAACACTGAACTGCGCTTGGCACAAAATACAGCAGCAATAGTGTTACGCCCTTGCCTTAATACGTACTGAATAAAGTACAGAGAGTTCTGGGAGCAAGGTCCAAAGCCCAGGACGTAGGTGGCAGAGCGGTGCACCCTTACGTAGCTGTTCTTTCTCGCCTCGTGTCTCTTCAGGTTTTACCAGTGACCATTGAGGAGGAGGGTAAAAGGCTCCATCCCTTGTGGCTGGATGCACAGCCTGGTCCTGGGAATGCTGTGAAGTTTAGGAAGCCTGGATGGACAGTCAGAAAGGAACTAAACTGAGATTGCCACCCTCTTCCCTGTTTGGCTTTGTGTGATAGTCTTTATTGGTCAGCAACGTTAAAACAGAGGTGACACTTTTTGTTCACTAATGTTAGATGTAGTCGAGGGGACCCACATTTAAAATCAGATCTTGATATGGTTTACTTGGTAGACACTTAAATATGGATTTGTCCCTTGATCTTCTGTCCCTGTCTTCTGCTGTGCCTGGTTGGTAAGGATCCCAGAGTTCTCTGTGGCACTTTGTGGGCATAAATTTGAAACCTTTTTGTTTAAGAATACTGATAATGCGAGGTCTTAGGTTGTACAGCCAATTAGGAGGCAATTTAATGGAGTAGGTATAGAATAACCACATTATTCGGGTGAGGCCGTGAAATTGGAGGAAAGTAGACGATTGGCCCGAAGTCAACAATTAAAAGGGTGAGGGGGCTTTTAAAGGTGAAATTAAAAGTCCTTTTAAAAATTATTCATTGAAGCTTAGACTGCTATGATATGCAGCACACTGGGACTGCCAGGTTATGGCCACTCCATGCCTTTCTAGTCAAGGAATTTGCGATAGCAGTGTCAGATACCAAGTCACTGCTTGGCATGAGCACCTGTGGGTGACGTCTAAAAAACCTAGTAACCCATAACCATTTGCATCATTGACTGGGACACTACCTTTTTCTTCTTCCTCACCCCTTTCTGGTCACATCTGCCTGATTTTATTCTGTCTCATTCTGGATCTGAGTGGGTTGGGGAATAAATGAATGTCAGCTCCTTATTTGTTTATCCTTTGATTTTTTCCTGTATCTATGGTGTCCTCTCTGTTACCATCTTCTTCAGAATTGTGTGTGGTTGGTAAATCTATTCAGGGGAGTAATGAGATAGGTCAGCTCTTTGGGTGAGGAAATTGAGTTAGTGGGCTTCAGGGTATTGTCCTGAATGACTGCAGGTTGGGTAATAAACCACACTTGTTCCCATATAGTACAATAGTTTTTGTAAATAAATGTACCAGACAATTGTAATTTGAAACAAGTTTCTTTTTCGGAGCCTTGAGCCACTCTTCTTCTTGAATGCATACTGTATAAAGGGCTTTCCATGTGTCTTTTCGATTGTTGCCTGCCTTTGCCAGCCCTGATTGCAGAGCAGTGTAAAAGCAAATAACTGTTCCACATGACAAAGAACTCAGTGTTAATGTGGAGTGGGGAGCAGGACTTGCAGAGCTGATTAGAGAAGTTTATTTCCATTACTCTACACCCAGAACTAAAGAGTTTGAGTTTTGGTGGCAGGGAATTAATAAGAATCATAGTTAGCTTAGAGAATATGTAAAACATCGTGCACGTGACTTTTATTGATCTGTTAACTGCATGGAAGGTTTTCTAAGACCTGTGCACAGTCGCACATACAGAGTTTTTCTCAGATCTGATATTTGTATACAGCGTGACAGTGTGGGGTTCTTGTGTTCATCAGCATGTTAATTGTGCTATACTTAATGTCAGAGTAGTGTAGTTAATTTAACAAAAAAGGCATAATGCACAACTGCCTTTTTATGATTTAAACAACTTCCTGGAGCACAGAAGACCTTAAATTAAGACTGATAATTATCCCTGTAATGATGAGGTTTCCTTTGTGTCACCCAGAAGGTATTGAAGACTCTTTCCCTCTATCCTCCACATTTTTGAGTCTGATTATAGTCAACATTTTACAGCCCACTTCTACAAAAGTGTTACTTTGACAGCTGTATGTCATCAGCACAGACAAATCCAAACAGCTTTTCGGTTGAAGCAACTGATTTGAAATGATTAACCAGCAAATTGATTAATCCTAGACATAGTCACTTCATGCCTGTCTGTTTTCCATCACTTCCTTCTCTTCCCACCCCCGGGATTGTGTGTATCTCCTCTGAAGGCAGAAGGACACTTAGTCGTTTTCTTTCCTCATTTTACATATTTATATACAGGCTGCATGAGACATAATGAAATAAGCTAAAAAAGGAGAATTGTATCTACAGAGCATTTTTTTTTTTCCTTTTGAAAGGCAGAGGTTTGAGAATACTTTTGTAGAAGCTTGTGGGTATAGACTACTAGTCAACATCTCTTCAAGACCTGGATGTTTTTATTTTTTTTAATAAATTTACCCTTTGCTCTCAAACAGAACCTGACTCTCAGGTGTACAAGATAACTAGGCACTACGGAGAAACAGGAAAGAAAATAGATGGTACAAATTCTGCATGTCTGTTCTCTTAGGGAAGGTGCATACAATGCTGTTTTCTTGTAATGGGGAAAAGAAGGGTCAGCGGCACTTTCTGGGGTGGTTTTGATCCCAGCTGGGACGTTCCCATAGCACCGCCTGGCACTGGTACAGCCGCGCTGGTTCCCAGCCTCCGAAAGCCCATGTGGCACCTGTTTGTGTGTCAGTGTACCTGTGGTACAGTTAATCCACAGCCCGGATCTTCCAGTTATAAAGAGGACTTTACACTCAATTTTGAGTTTGATCTTGTATTTCTTCTCAGTGTAGAACTTGCTCTTCTGTTTGTGTTTCTTTTGTGCTGAGATAAAAATATGCTTCGCACTTGACTCCATTTTATTCTTCTACCTGTTCCCCCGCAGGCTTCTGACTGGTGCTGGGCCTGTCACTTAGCTTCTTTGCTCTCGTGTTTTCCAGCTGTAAACTGGAAATAATTTGCCTTCTCTGTTCCACAAATGCCTGTTGTCCCGGGTTTGGTACTCAGTCACAAAGAGGACTGCTCTGGTGGCTTAATACAGACAAGCGTTATCTTTTTGCATTGGAAATGGCACTTGCTTAAGTTAGTTCTTATTTATTTATGATAATGTCACTTCTATCAACTTCATTTACACTTAGGAAAAACCCAGTTAAATAGTTTGATTTAAATCTGCACCTATTAGAGCTCACTTTTTTCCTTAAAAGAATGTAGATTGACCTCACATACTGCTGTTCTGGCAATAGATGAATGCTAAAGCTGTAGTAAAACTGTAACACTTTAACAGAAATATACATCCTTTTTGAGGAGGAATTGTGTGCTTAGCCTGGTTTCCTGTGGAGATAAGGCTTAAGCATTTTTTCTGTCTGCCTGTCTTTCCCTTCCTTGCTATGCTCCCTCCTTAACTTTTCAGTTGAGTTTGACAAACAGGTAGAGGTCTTAAGACAACAGCATTTTTACAGATGTCATGAAAAATAGTAGATGAAAGAGAGGAGGAATCTTATTAGGATCAAGCTGCACTGATGTCAATTATTATTAAGCACCAGGGAATCCCGACAGGTGGGAGATGTAATGAACACCCACCTGTCTCCTGAGTCAGGGACCTGCTGTCAGTCAGAATACAAGAGTATGCTGGAAACCAGGATGCCTTACTTATGGTACTTACAAATACATTTAGTTTTATATGACCTGAGCTGTGGACATTACCAGAGGAGACAGATTTTCAGCTGGAGTTGGGGTGGAATGTATATACTTCCATTACTAAAGTCTTCATGGCTGAATTGTAGCAAAAAATAGAAAAATAATAATTGAAAGTAATTGACAAAAGTGTTAATGTAGTGGATATTATTCCACATTTTCTAGGCAAATTCGGTCTTTGTATGTTAAAGTAAAGCTTATAGGCATTTAGCTTTTGTCTGTATCTGAAGGTTAATTTGGATCCAAGTGGGCAGTGGACTTCTGATAACTATAGCACTTTACCATGTGGATTCTAGTTTGACAATTAGCATGTTGTGTCTGTTAAACTTCATCTACTTCCAGCTTTTCTGGAGTAACTCCATGTGTTGGCAAGTCTAGAGTTATTTAGTGCTGTCTTCTCAGTAATGGAAATACGTTATGTCAGAAAAACGGAGATTAGGCAGGTGATACTAAATTCTTCTAGTGACATCTTGCTGGTGATACCTTCAGGGTAGTTTCTAGATGTTGCAATTCATTAGTATGGGTGGCAAAGGAGCTAGTGCACAATCATGTGTTCTGTGTGCTGACATGTATTTTTTTTTATTTGTCCTTTTTTCTTTCAGGACTCCACCATTGTGACTCCAATTATTCTCAGAACAGATCCACAGGGATTTTTCTTTTACTGGACAGATCAAAATAAGGTAAGAGAAAAGGTTTCTGCTCCAGAATGGTTCTTTCCGTTTCTGTGGTGTGACGGGCAGGAGTCACGAGGCCCTGCGTGCCAGTCCTGGCACAGCAGACAAGCATTCTGTTGGCATACCTTCCTCTGCTTTCCTGGGGAGCAAACACACCAGGCCTGTAGCTCATCCCTGGTGCACAAAATGTGGAGAGGTGAATGGAAGACCTGGTAACTTCCAGCTGTGTTAATGATCTGATGGCCAGCAAGGTGTATAATTGTCCTGGTTTACAGGCAAGGATCCATTGGGGATGCTGTTGCTGTTCATAGTTGGCTTGAGGTTTCTCTGTCTTGCCTTTTGTACACTGAGGATTTTGGCTCTGGTACACAGCAGACCCAGAATTCCCGGAGGCCAGAGCTCCCTTTGAGTTCTTCCTCCTCAACTGTTGCGTGCTCCCTGGCCATGCCTGCTGGACCACGTCACTCAGTTCTTACTAATCCTCGCTGGACACTCACTTTCTTTTAAAAACATTCCGGCATGTTTAGATCACTGTTATGGCTGGGGAGCTGTTGGGAAAGCTCATGGCCTGATTCATTGCTGCGTTACTCCAGTTTCACATCCATGTCACCCCTTAAAATCAGCACTATTGTGTTTCCAGCTGTTGGAGTCAGTGGAGCTGCATTGGGGTGAAAGAGTATCGGTACCCTGAGAATTGGATGCAGTTGGTTTCATATACCATATTAGACATATAATACCAAATTATTGTTGCGATTGTCATAGAAAAATACTGGATTAACTGGGAACTGAATGAGTTCCTCCATTTTTTTTTTTTTTTTAACAGATGAATTTTCAGGTACTTACGAAATAAGTGCTTGTACTACTTCCCTGTTGAAAATGGTGTTAAAACTTGGTAGTTCTTGAGCTTTGGCCTTGTGTTGGAGTGTATGCCAAAATCACTGAACGCATACTTGTAGTATTCTGGCTATGGAAACCTGGTATACCAGTTGTGTAGCTGTTTTCCAGGCGTTCCCGTTGATTTTATGTTTAGCTACCAGTGCAAAAATTGCTTGAGGAGGTAGCAACTGTTAAAAGTGCGGACTGTACAGGCAATTTGCTGTTACATTAGATCATGTTTATCTTCCTATGTTTGCTTTTTAGAGGAGATGAAGCGCAATTTTGAGTCAGTGTATTTGGAAAGTGTATCATGGGGTTATAATAAAAATCTCATTTTTCTTTGCTTATGCTTGTACAAGGTAATGGTTTTTAATAGCGGGTTCATGTGTTGACAGTCCAGAGTTGTTAAATTACTGCCCTGAGAAGCAAAGTGAATACCTTCAGAAGTTGAAGGCTATGACTGATTTGCACCAACCCACTAGCAATGCCAGAACACAGTGCAGTCTTCTGATTTCTTCCTTCCCTTACATAAACTACTTGACCAAGCTGAAAAATAACAGCCAACTTTGTAATAGCAAATGGAAACCCAGAGTTGATTGCAGAGTTTATTTCACTTTTTAATATGTTTGGCACTAAGACCTCCTTCAGTTTCCTACTGTTGTGTGTAAAAACAATGTCTTGAAGCAATTCTGTGAAGAATAGCTATTTATAGAATTGTTCTCATATTCACAAAAAAATGTATTTATAATGCTCAAAGCATTTTTTAAAAGGTTGGGTATTTGTACAAGAGACGTAAGTGTCAGTTTGATTTTTAAACTTGCAAATCAAGCTTCTGTAAAGGGCAACAAGAGGGGTTTTTTCTGGTTAATAATTCATGACAACTAGGTGAAGCTTGTTTCTAAATGCCATCCTAGCAGTGTCTATTTAAAGGAAGTAAATATATTTCTATTGGGGTGCTGATAATGCAGAGACCAGGAAGGAAATGCCACTTTCTGCTTTTGCAGAGATGTTTGGGTTCATGTTTATTGTGAAATTACAGATATATTGAAAAAAGAGGTTATATCGGAAATTCTCTTAATAATTTCCTTCTCTTTGTGTAAAGTGATCCTGTAAAGACAGTGGAACTATGTGAAGAAATAATATCAGGATAATATACCCTCTATGTGATTGCTTTCTCTTCTCTCTTTTATTTTTTTGTTTTCCAACCACCTATTATTTTTTAAACAGTTGCTTTTGCTATAACCAGGGCCTGTTATTTTCTGAATATGGAAGGACAGGCCTTGCTAACCCAAGTGATGAACTGAGATAAGCCTGCCTGCCAGCATCGTTGGTCAGACAAGTTCTTCTGGGAGCTGATTACCAACGGGTATGGAGACAAGGCACGAGTCGCAGCCATCTTTCTAGCCATTTGACTGTCCTGTTTGCCAGACACTGTGCAAAGCAGTACATTATTGCCTGGATAATGGCATGGCTTTTACATGAGAAATCTGGCACCTTTGGTTGTTGTTGCCTTATCAGTAAAATTGTGTAAAATTTACAGGAATCAATGTGGGCGAAAAACAGACACAAATAAAAATTTAACACAAGGGGAGTGTTTATTTAGCGTAGAGGCGTGATGGTTGAAGCTCTGCAGGTTTCTGTAACCTGTTGGCTGGTTGAGCTGTTTCTTGCATTTTCTTGTTCCTTTTTCTGTTTCTTTTCCGTTGCAGAGACAGAAAAACAATATGTATGTCTGGTGTCTAGCAGTGTATCTGGACAGTCCTGTCGTTTGTTCTTTGTGCAGTCCATCTCTTTGCCATCCATCAGTGTCGCTGACCCTGTTGCGTAGTTCTCCATGACCAGCAATCCTCCAGGGTTTGCAGCCTCATCAGTGAGGCTGGATAATGCTGGAGTCAAACAGATGATGGGTCGAAAATGCTGCCAAGGAAGTTATTCTGACCAGGAAGTGGTGACCAGTGTGGACTGTTCACTTGCTGTCCCCTGTAGCTTTCTGATAAGTTAGTAGCAAATTTCATGCTTGCAGAAGCCATATGCTCCTAATATGTCATCCTAGGTGTGTAGTTTCAGATCCATGCTACTTAGGTTACGCCACGCATGAAAGACTGTGAGGATGCTGCTCTTGTGGTATGAGATCAGTGGCGTTGAGGCTTAGCGGAGCCATCCTCTTGGCATTTACTTCGAAGAGCAGGAACAGAACTTGGAAAGAAGGCAAACTGAAGAGGGAAAGGGCTCCCAGAATTCTACTTTGCAGCATTGTGGCCATCTAACAACTGACACGCACGTGCCTTCCTTGTTTCTTCATTCCTACATGTGGTTTGACCATTTAGTTATGTTTGGGTTGGCTCCAATGTGTCCTGCTAGGTACCCAGGTCCTGTACGATTGCTTTAGGGCATGAACAAGAACCATATTAAAAAATGGCTGATCAGGCTTCTGTGTTTAAATGACTTTGTCAGCAGAGTAAAGAGTAGCCTAGGATGAAAACGCGTACATGTTCTTCTGACCTTATGCCATTTCTCTTGATTTTTATGTGCTAGATTCACCTTTGCTGCTCATCCTAGTATGGTCATAACTGCAGTGGAGGTCTGATAAGCAAGTTCATTTAAGTTCTGATCTTACAATTTAGTAATAATGTGGTATCCTGCAGTTTGACATGCTTACTGTGTATTTTGCATGTTTAAATATATTTTGCTGTCATCAGTAAAGATAATTCTCCAAAATAAAATCATACGTAGCATTTTGCTATTTTCTGATAACAACAAGGAAATGTAAAACTTTTTGTTTTAAACAGATGGCAGGACAGCTTTCTGATTTTAATTGTATTTTTCAGTATGAAATTCTTTTGTTGCTGAAGGTTCTGGACTATTTGCTTCATCTGTATTACAGAGTGCTGGCTGATTTCATGTTATTACTTGAATGATTCTCAACATGGGTTTTAAGAAAGAAAAATTAATTAATGTGACAAGCTAGCGTCTGTTACATATCTTATTGTTTCCGTAATGTGAAGAACGCTACCTCCTTGCTGGATTTGACTACAGACATTGTTGTATTTTGAAGTGAGGAAAATTTCTAGTTCAACAGTTAATGTAGCAGGGGAGTCAGCCTAGCAAAGGTTTGCGGTCACCTGGAAGTTGCACCTCATGTTTTTTCACCACCACTTAAAAATCGGCATGTGAACAGAGTGAAAGAAGATGGGAAAAGTGGTGAGGGATTGCCACGGATAGTGAAAATGGGAGGAAATATTTCATGGAGGTCAACTTCCCATCAGACTGCTGATTTCATTTTTAAAAGGAAATCTTTCTGCTTTCAAAACATGGAAATTGTTCAAGGCCCATTAGGGAAATGGTACTACATCAAACACAGAGGATCGCTAATAAGCGTTTCCCACTGCTAAACATCTCCCTTATTGCTGTGAGAGAGGCAGGAATAGAAAATGAGTTTTGGGTTTCATCCACAAGATAGGTCCAGTTTCTGAAATGAGGAAGACAATTTCAAAAAGGGGAAATGACTCTGGAGTCAGCCCAGTATACGGACTGTAGATTTCTCAGGTATTGGGAACAGTCCTAACTATTTTGGTATGCAAGAATATTATCCTTGCTCTCTAACTGAAAGTGCTTTGTGCCTTTCCTATGAAGATGAGATTGCAGGTTGTCTTTTGTTTAAATGGGCTGAGCCTTGGTAAGCTTTGGCTGTAGATAACTGTAAATTGTTAAATGTTACCAAAAAATTGGAAACTTGAATTTTTGTGCAAGACACCTTTTCAATCTGCCTGCTGGAAACTGTTTCATTTTTATGATTTTCACCTTAAATATTTCAGTGAAGAAAACTTGTGGCCAAGTCGATCAGCATACATTAAAGTGGCTGCTTTAGTGAGTGTCTGTCAAGCTTTCAAATACTATGTGACTTAAGTAAGAATTTTCTTATTGTTGACATCTAATCAAGTCATGATGTCATTTAATGTTTTGGTATATGCTTGGCCTTAACTAATAGCCAGTTTAGATACTTTTCTCTGATGTGCATTCCACTAGTAATTGGTGTTATGTGATAAATATGTTTGGAAGTTTTGGTTCCTTTTCTAAGGAGTTTGAAAAAGTTCTTGAAATACAAATGACTGGCAGTAAATGTCAGTTTTGCACTAATACCTCCCTTACTTGCTTTAAAGCTTTTTATCATTAAAAATGTGGATGAGACGTTCTTTCGCTCTCCTGCTTTTTGCTTCTTCCTACTGTCCTGGTACTTTCCAGCGTCTCTGTACACTTGTAGCTGGCATCACAGAGCAGAAATGATAAAGCCCTTGGCCTGTGTGTACAGTGAGAACAGTGTATTCCAGTGTACACCGCTGCCTTCCTTTTTGATTTGGGATTAGTGTGTAGAGACAGAAGACACTCTGTAGGATCCATTCCTAGAGAATTGTCTTTGAGTCTCACCTTCTTTGTTTAACCGACAACTTTTATTATATATTCCAGTGCTGGGAAGACACAAACAACCTAATGCTACAAAACACAGCATTTTTATGTTTACTTTATTTGTCTGTGTGGCTTATAATTTGAGTGTTTCTAACGATACAGATGCTGTTTACATTGCCAGTCTTCTCCAAATATTATGCTAGATTAGAAGGTCTGTAAAACCTGCAGGCTGCCTCTGCTCTTGGTGTGTAAATTCTCTTGTCTGCAGCTTGGCTTTCTGTTTTCCTAATGTTTTGTGCTGCTCTATCTCCTCTACAGGCAGCTGTTTTGCTACTAAAATTCTGAACTAGCTCTAGAGGCCATCAAACCCCCAGAAGAGGGGAGACTGTCTGAAAAGGTTGTGTTTTATGTATGCGTGCACATGCATGTGCTGTCAGTAGGCAAACCTCCTATATTATCACCTTTTCAGAGTTAGGGCTCTTCATTAGACAGGAAATGAGTATTCATCTTCATTACTTCTTCTAATTAATCTTTCCACATAGGCAGGTTTTCCAGTGTATTATGACTTCTTGACGTCATTGTCCATCCTTCACTTATTAAAAAAAACCTAATAGGCGTATGTTCTGATCTCTGATACCTGGTTTATGACATTATAGCTCTACTGATGTTGAGTCGCTCCTCACGTACTCGTGCTAGGGGGAAAGGAGTGGGGGCTGTGATGTAGAGGATTTAGATTTCTGTCTTCATTCATATCCCAGGAAATTTAATTTCCAGTATCTGAAGTTCTAGTGTGAACTTTTTTTAAGGCTGTGACATGCCTTTATCCAAGATGCACTCTGCATGTTGTGAGAAGAACAAGATGTACAAGAGAACTGGTAGTGGTTGAAGAACATATTTAAATCCCGAATCTCCAGGGCATGTTAAATGCTTGGCTGTCCAATTAGCCCAATAACAATTTTGTCTGGGGGACTATATATAACATTGCTATTTCAGTCCTACAGTTACAGTCAGAAGTGAAATTCTACCCCTCTACCGCATCCCAAAGAGCTCTTGTCCTGTCTGGAGGTTGGGGATTACCAGAACCCACCCCTGATTTCAAGGCTGGTCACGATGTGTCTGCAGAGCTTTACTGAGCGTTTTGCTGCTGCTGTGGCTGCAACCTGCACAGACACTGTCCAGATGTCAGTTTGCCTCAAAATTGGAGAAACTGGAGGGTTTTTAGCTGGTGCCACACAGTTGTGCTGCCAGCTATTTTAAATAGTATTTATTGAGAGCGAGCTCCCAGCTGACCTAGGCTAACACTGTCTTGCTGATCGCAGTATGTTTGAATAAACCGTGTGAATTGTAGCATATTTACCTGTAAATGTGTCTCACTTAAGATGACTATGGATAATTTGGACAGGTGGTTGACCACCCAGGGAGCTGATTACCTCTGATTGATAAGCATCAGTCAGTGCTGTTGAACAAGAGTAATAATAAAAATATTGATTAGCAAGGGAACGGCTGTCTGGTACTACATGATGCTCATTGAAGCCCCTGTTAAGACAGTAGTGAAATTCTGAAGGAAGTTTTTTTATCTTTCATTCTAGCTGCTCTGGACTTATTCAGGACAGCTAGACATAAGGCCTTATTTAATTAAAAGTACTATGAAGTGGAACACCAATGCCTGAAAGTTAGCAATATGGCCAAAAAATATGCAGGGAGTGCCATTAGATAAACTTGCATAATTTATCTTAGGTGCTTTCAACTTCAAGACTTTTAATCCAGATTTGCTTGCTAAATAGTAAAATAAGCATAGGACTATGTTGTTCGTGAAGAACACCTTTCCAAATGAAGGTAAGACTTAGGACTTCTGAGCTGTTTTTCCCCTTGTCACTGAAGTCCATGTTGCGGTGGCGCATCTCACAGTGATCTGCTGTGCCCTTCTGCCAGCCAGTCTTCCAGAATGAGATCTTCGCTCTGTCACCAGCCCGTGCTGTAATCAGAAGTTCCCAAACACGCTTGAAGGGAAGCTGGCATCGTGCACGTTGAACAGAAGCCGTGCTGTTCCAAGGACAGTCTGAGTCCTGCAGTTGTCATCCCCTTCCTAGCAGTCATGTACCACAGCAGAAGACTAGATTGGATCATGAAATATCATTTATTCTTCGCCTGGCCCTGGAAAATATGTGGTTGCTGTGATAGTTTTGGGATTTGAAGATAGCTGGAAGTTTGCTTTTCAGTCCTCTAGCTTGGGGCTTTTCCCTGAAGCTGAGTTGTCCCTAAATGCGGATCCACAGTGGCTTTTTACTAGAATTGCCATAAAAGCAATGTGATTACTTATAAGAATACAATGGTCCATAATTCAGTGAGGCGGCTAATAAGTAACTGGTACTTGACAACATATTAAAATGCTTTAGCAATTGTGTAGTAAATAATTTGTGTCTATCGGTGCCCTGTAAAAATTGTATTCAATTCAGTAGCCAGTGTGCTTTCAGCAGGTGGAAGGTACATCCTCTCTGCAACTTGCAGTTTTGAGTTAGTCATAAACTACTTGTATGCAGAGTAAATTGGCTTATTCGTGTCAAATGTTATCAGTAAGTGTCATAGTCTAAAGTTATCTCAGATAAATCTGTCTTTGCATTGTACCTTTTTGCAGACATACCGGAAGACAGAAACCTATAGATGTTTTTGCCAGTGAAGAGCCCATCAGAGATGCTGCAGTAGTATTCTTTGGGTATAATGGTGTCGTGAATACTAAATGGATGAGGTGAAAAGCTTCTTTTATTAGACTTGCATACAGTATATTCTAAAATGTGGAAAAATCAGGTTTTGCTCTGCTTTTCTGCTGCTAGAAATACATTTTCAGTGTACCAACTGCAGATGTATCTTGTCACTGATAAGCCAAACAAGTATCTTCTGCATATCAGTGTATTGCGTATCCAAATTTAGGTCCCTCTTTCACATATGTTGAACTTTTAATTAGCGTTTTTACTGAAATCAAGCAGGGTACACTGGAAGGGGGTATAGCTAAAATAAAGCAAGCTGAAGGTCAAGTCAGCCATTCTGACTTACAGACTGAAATATGTTTGGTGTATTTGCACTCATCTCCATAGCGTTCCTACATTTCACTGACAAAAATCATTCTGCCTTCATAGCTCTTGTGTGAGGGGAGAATTATTTACCCTTTTGTAGTTACAGGGAGGGGTGGAAGGTATCTTAGCCTCTTCACAAGTCTTGTTGCAAAGAAGACTGTAGAACCAGGATCTCTAAATTCCTTAAAAGTGCCTTTTCTCTTGGTTGAGAAGTAACATAAGACGTTTCATTTATTTTTTTTTTCTTCCCCTGGCATTTCATGCAGGACCTACCAGGGTTCAGGCTAAAACTGTGTCTCCTTTTTCCTGTCATTGCTCCTCCTTTTTTGCTTCTCACAAAATCAATAGAATCTGCATACACAGCTCTGTCTCAATTAATATATCAGTCTTCTGAACGTGTCCTGTTTTCTTCTGCAGAAATTCTGCCTGTGCAGAAGGATGTTTTTTGCATTTTCATTTCGGTTTCTGGATGGGCTGTACAGCGCACATGGGCTGCGCAGCTCTGATACATCCATGTTTTGTTAAAACAGCTCTTCACAGATTGCCTTCAGAGCAGGTTTAACATGTGAAGGAGACTTGCATATGGTTGGACTGACGATTACAAACATAATCATATATGGCATGTCACTTGGTGCCATCTTCTTCAGAGTACGCAAATGCATGTGTAATATTGTAGCTAAAAATGTGAGTCTGGAAATAACAACATAAGGCTCCTACCACTGAAGAATTCAGGCATTTAGCCACAGCCATCCATCCAAATCCTTTGGATTTATGCTGGTACTCGCTCATGGCCACTCAGCAACTTCCCTGGATTTATGCCAGGAAGATGGCTAATGGAACAATCTTTTTATGATCTGTTTAGCTAAATGGCTATAATAATGGGGGATATTAGAGTAACAGATGCTGTTGACCATCCTGCAGTAGATCAAAGTTTTTATATACAGGAACTATGCACTTCCTTTCAGAGTCACGCGTATCATTTGGAGCTTCTCATTTGTTGCTATGGTATTCTATTATCAGAAATTATCAGAAATTATTCTGCAAACCTTGTAGAGTGAGAAGAGCAAACTTCAGTTTTCCTGTTATGTAAAATAAGAGTCTGGAGAGACTTCTGCCTTAATCTCTGTCCCATTTGAAACACAAGGGATTTGAACCATGGAGCTTTAACATCTGTATCTGAGATTGGTGAAACTGAGCTATTTCAGCTGTCTATTAATTTAGTACATTTGAATTTAATCTACGTGATGATGACACCAACATGAGGATAATCTCTCAATCATGAGGGCATTATAAGTTGGCAGTAAATTCCTCAGAGACTAAAAAGATGCCAGTTATATGGGTATGACTGAAAAACTAAGATCCAAGGGAATTCAAAGCACTTCACACATAATCTTAAGGGGCTGTTTCAGAAACTGTAAAATTTGCTTCATTAGTATAATATCCTAGCATCATTAGATATGCTTTTTCATTGGCTTGGCTTTATGTTTGGAATATAGATTTTTGAGTGGTCTGTATGTTTGTATATTGATATAATTAATTGTTCTGTTGAAGATTTACAGAATTAACCTGAGAACATGGGAACAAGCATGTTATGAGCTGTAGAGTCATATGCTGAACCAAATAGTGTCATTTCAAATTGAAGTCTTGTCAGTCGAACCCAAAAGGCTGTTTATCCACTGTGTAGATGCAAGCATGTTTGAGGAAAGCATTGCTATGTGGCTTGCTGAGTAATAGCCTCTTCCTCTCACATCTGTGTTTTTTACCTGCAAAGGTGGAGAGTTTTCCCTTCTGTGGCTGGGCAGTGAGCTCCTCATGAACACTTTTCACATGTGTGGAGTTAGCTTGAATACACCAGGAGTGTGTTTCTACATAGAAGGACTGTGTGCAAGGAGAAGTTACCAGGCTTTGAAGCTCGGTAACATCTGGGAAATGACAAAACTCAATTTAACAGGCGTGTTTCAGCAGAATGGAGATTGGACTGAATAGAATTACCTGTGAGCATCAAGAGAACTCCACTTAGGGGTCAAGGGCATTATTACCAGTCAGTTGATACTGTTCACTTCAGCTTTTTTTCTTGTTTCCCTTTCTGCTAGCTTGCAAGTATTGCAGCAGTGCTAATTTAGTGTGTGGGTATAGCTCTCGCAGGCAGTGACAGATGATCGCTTGCTGTCATCTGTCATTGCCCCCTGCCATCAGCTGCACAACGTTGGAAAGAGCTCTCAGAGGGAATCTTGCCAGTCGGCCTACGAATGCATCCTGCTGACACTGAGAACGGAGTGCTGCCCAGGGATACAACTCGCTGCAGCTGGGACTTTGATGTTTATTATGGAAGAAAAACTGCCTGACCCGTCAGCTCGGGGTGGGATTGTAAGGGCCAGGCTGCACATGACTGAGAAATGGATATGGGCTCTCTGAGCGGGGCTGGTAGGTGCCAGGATGGTTGTGGTATGGAGTTGGTAGTTTCCTCACTTTCAGTCAGGGAGCCCCAGGGGTTACTATGGTATGTACCTCAACAAGCTGTATGTGCACCAGGGATGGGACTCCTTATAGCTCAGGCTCCTGCCTGCCCCGTTACGAATGTGGGGGAGCTCTTCCTTCTTGAGAGTGGGTCATGTCTCAGGACTATTTGCAAAGCAGATATTTTGCAATACTCATTTTGATACTTTTTAAAAATTATTTTTTCCTACTTGATTCTCCAGGTGTATATGAAATTAAATAGGATAACTTGCAGAATCACACTTATTACTTCCAGCGTAAAGAAGTCTCCTTGCACTGAATTGGAATGCTTTTGGAAATCTCAAGTGTCATGTTTGACTTTAGCTATAGTCATGGGGAGTAGAAATAGACACCAGTATCTGCTTACTGTCATGTAAGGCAGAATGAACAATTCTGGTTTAAATCCAAATATGCTTGGATTTTGCTAAGACAAATATTATGATGTTATTTCTATTGACACCTGTACTTTTCCTAGCACTTATTAGTTGAGGTAAAGATTGCAGTGCTGTAACCTGGATTTGCTTGAAGATACAGGCCATATTCTAATGTGTATTAATAAAATTGTGTTCTGTTTACTTTGGAGATAAATCGTGTCTCTTGTGTCTAGATGTGCTGGTTTGTGTGGTGTGTTGTGGTTTCGTTTTGTTTGTTTGTTTGTTTTTGTTTTGGTTTTTGTTTGTTTTGTTTGTTTGTGTGTGTGGTGTTTGTTTGTTTGTTTGTTTTAACCCCAGAGATGATGTAAAAGGATATTCTGGAGTTTTAAATGTGCCACAAACAGAGAACTGTGTGCATGTGCTTTTTCATTTTCCCCTTCTCAACTCACAAGAGGTTAATATACCTGTGAAATGAATGATGTCCCAGAAGAGGCTTGAGAATGTCTTTGGCTAACATCATGATGATATGAATGGCAACGTTTGCTCCAGAGACTCAGTTCCAGTCAGACAGTTACTAATTAAAAAAACCATTGCATAAATCAACAAGATATGAAAAAATACAATATATTGCAAAATCCTGTATGATCTGGAAACATTTTTTTAACTGTGTATTCTGTCAAACTGATGCATGTTGATCACGAAGTGAATGACATACGTGATATGCTTGCAGGATGTAGAAAAGCCATTCCCTGTTACATAAAGTGTTATTTTGACCTGTCCTCTTCTTCAGTGGCTTCTGCATGCTCTAGTCTTCTCTTTTCCTCTTACATAGAGAGCAAATGACTTAGTAATGATGTACGAGAGATGCTTCGGTAAGTAGGAAACATTGAAGTTGTGGAGTGATACATGATGCAGTGTTTGACTTAGTACTGGACTTAGTCAATGTGCAGGAGTGAGAAGGGGAGCTGGGGATGGAGGAGTACTGGATGTTTCCCAGCCATCTCAGAGCTATAAGCAGACTCCTAGTTTGCATCCATTTCAAAATGTTACATTGATGCTAAACAGCTTTCGAAATTGAAACCTTAGATCAGGAGGCAAATAACTAATGAATATTGCATTAAAGTGTAGAAAAAACAAACCCAAAACCAAACCCATGAAAACCTCCCTTTGCAAACCACAGGGAGATAGCTTAGAGCATTTCATTTGAACTCCAGAATCTTTTTCAATTAGACTATTTTCTAAGTAGTAAAACTAAACTGTGTGGCTTTTAAACTTCAGAGTAAGATGCAGATGTATGGTTTTGAAGTCACCTAACTAGGCATTGGAAAGATCCTTTACTGAAGTAGGAAAACATGTTGGTGTTTATTTGTTTAAGCAAGAAGTATACATTTATCTGCCACTGGAAATTCAAAGTCATGCGTTATTTTTTAAGTGGGTTCATGTTATGCATGATGGCAAGATAGAAAGCCAGTTATAGGGCTTGGCCTTTGAAGCTACATTGGTTTCGAGGGATGAGCTTTCTTTGTGTTGCCTTAGATCTGTGCCCAGAGATTTCTTCTGTGCAAGGGACACTTTTAATAGAAGGTAATCTAAGCGATAATTCACGAGTATCCCCATCACCAACATGGACTGGGACAGATGTTTATGTCCTCAGGCCCTTGAACATTGTCCAGCCTGCTATGTAAAATGGGTAGAGTCAGGGGCTTCTGGTGAATTTGGTGTCCCAGTATAGTAGGAGCGTTCTCACGGTTGCCTTTTGTAATATGTACATGGGCTGTCCAGGTTCTGAGCCCTCGTTCATGTATTGCACACTGTGAGGGATTGCTGATGAAGTGCAAAACCCTTCAGTTACAGTTCACCTGTGCAAATTCATTCCCATGGCTTAGGGGAAGGCACTGAATGTTCCTATCCAACAGACCTTTTTTGAAGATGGAAGTGACACTGAAACCAAAACAACTCCCTCCATACTCACCTGGGGCATTAGACTTGGCAGAGAAAGAATAACCTGGGTGATGTTGGCTCCAAAGAAGGTTGCATGTGGGAGCAAGGATGGAACATGCAGGTAGGACTGTGTGTGGTGCAAAATTACCCTGGCACTACCCTGAACAAACCAGGGGCCCCAAATGGAAAGTTGGAGCAGCCCCGGTTCTGTGACTCTGTCTAGATGTTCAAGTATCACATCCACCAGGGGTGTCTAACATAGGTGTGACACTCTGAAATCCATGAATTTTGTTTTAGATAAAGGCTATAGGCAAGTTATCTAAGGATTTTCTTAGCATCGGAGAGGTGCTGATTTCTGTGAAGCATTATGGCTATGCCGGGCCAGGTTCACTGTACCTCCTGAATTTGGGGATGAAAGACAGTGAAGAAAGGTTTGCTTTTTTGCCCCTTTTTTATATTTTAAACCCACTTCTCTTGGCAATCTCTCTGCAGGCTGCTTACCCTGTGTGTGAGCCAGGCTGCTTCTTGTTGACTGATACTGTAGCTGTTGGCTTAACTCCTGGCTCTTCCAGCTGGCTGCCATGAGACAGGTTCCTTTCTGGGATCTGTCCTTCTGGCAGCAGCGTTTCATTCTTTGACAATTTAAAAGTCAATTAAAATGATGAAGATATTGATGCAGATTTCCTCATCACCTGTAGCTGCTAATCCTGGAGCTGACTGATCAATTGCTGGCTTGAATAATTTGATCCTTCCTTGCAAAACTCTCTAAGCAGTGGACTAAGCTTCTTTCCTTCTTTGTAATCCTACAGCAGATGTAGGAGAGGGAAGGTTTGGTGTGGCAATATGGAACATACTAAAAATTAATAGATTATTTCAACCATGACTAGATTATTGCTAGGCTTTTTTGAGTTTTCTGTAGCTGACTGAAGATTGGCTTCATGTGTCATTTGTCCTTTGGTAGAAAGGTGAGATGGGTCACTAGGCAGCCTCTAACAGAATCCTGAAATTCTCAGCCGGGAGCTAAACATAGTTGTTTCCTGGTGGCATCTTCTGGGAGACAGTGCTTATACCAGAGAATAATTTTTGCAGAGTGAGGGCTTTGTCTTAATGTCTCCTGGCTGTGCAGAACATTACAGGCTCCTGGGACTGTGAAATCAGGTTTTCTTATCTGAGATCTCAGCGCAAAGTCAGTCTCCAGTGTCACTAAATATGCAACTGTACAACTGCTGCAGGAGCAGAAAACGTTAAATAGTCTGGTGTGAGCACAGTTGCTTCAAGCCCTTGAACGGTGGGTATAAATGCATTATTAGTGGAAAATAAGTAGAGATAAAGTGTGTGCTTGGGCAATGCTGGTCTGAAACCATGGGCAATGCTGATATCTTGACAAGGGTGTGTCTTGTTTCGTGGGGTATATTTTCTGGCTGTATCACACCTATGGGGATAATCATTAGCTCTGTGTCTGAATTGTCTCCTGAGGGCATTCGGCTTCCTGTTCCTGCAGGTGAATAGCAATGAGGCATAATTTAGCAGAGGAAAGGATTTCTGCCAGCTGTATATAACCCACACCTGTTACAATGAGTGTAATCATTAACTTGGCCTTTTAAGTAACTGGAAATAATTATCAGCAGGGAGAGTATTAGGTGCTAACGAAACTTCCAGGCACGTTGACTTTTAGAGTGGTTTTGTCGCCGATTGTGTGTAACCCTTCAGAGTTGTTGAAAGGTTTTGTACTTAATGGTTTTCTCTGAAGGTGTAAAAGCAAAACAAAAATAATTGTAATCCAGAGAATGACTTAATTTGGTGCTTTCTTTGTTATTATTGCTATTATAACTTCCTCTGTAGTACAGGTGACTTCGTCATGTAATTCTTTGCACTCTCATAGAAAATGGAGCTGGGGAAACTAGAAAACACACAAACTACTGTTGCGTAAGTATTGTTTGCAGCAAGCAAAGTTAAAGGGTTGAATGGGTGGTACTTAAATTATTCAAGGTATTTACAGAATACAGCTGTTGTGGCAGATATTACTGTGTCCTTTTGAAAGATAGCTTTTAGAGACGCATCTATAAGATCTAGAGCAACAGACTTCAAACCCTTTGCTTTTTGAATTGAGTATTAGCTTGATGTTAGCAGGTGCTTCAGTAGGTGGAAAACATTTTGAAGACCTCGCCTTTAAATTCGGTGTGAGTCAATGGAGATATCCAATTACTTTGTGTTGGCTGCAACCTGAGATTTGGGAAATGCTGGCTTGTACTGTTTGCTTCGTTTGTGAAAATATGCAGCTCAGATGAAGCCATGAAAAGCTAATAATATAACATTGAAGAGTTTAGTATACACACTTCAGAATATTTTTAATAGAAATCCTAGAGGAATCTTGTTTTATAAGGTCCACTCAATGCTAATGCTCTGATACAGTGTCATGTATTGTAAAATTCCAGGATTTTTAATGAAGCCCTTGAAAATTCATAGCTAACCTTTACTCAACAGAAATAAGACTGAGCCTCTGCCTAACAGGGGTTCTGCCCTTCAGATGAAATATTAACCCAAGGTCTCTTTTGCTGTGAAGAAATAGTTCCTTCAGAAAGGGCAGGTTATAACCTTGGCGGATGGGCCGAGAGTCCCCTTTGTCAAGTTGTGATGTTCAAGGCTGCACGACAAATAATGTAGTGCTGTTCTCCTGCTCTCTTCCAGTCCCAGCGGAAAATAATTGCTTACTTGGGAGAATAGGATCCTGACCTACAACTGGGAATCCTGAGCTACTGCAATGCAAATAATCATTTTTTTTAGCAGTCTCTAGTGTACATTTAATATTTAAAGCCTCAAGGCAAATGTAAAAAGCTCCTTTGATAGTTGCCAGCTAAATACTTTTTTGTTGGCTATTTAGGCTACTTCTCATTAGCCATTTAGAAACCAGTGGAAGTTTACGATGAGGTTTGTTTTTTTTCATAAATCCCTACCTGAAAGAAATTCAGTAAATAATTAGTGGGAAGGTGTAGTAGGTTATGGTGTTGGTGCAAAACCTTGGAACTCAGCCAGCATTTCCATAGAATTGTTAGCTAAATGACATCCTTTCAAGAATGAAAACATTTTTTCAGTCCATGCAACATTTTTGCTTTTTCCCAAATGTCAGCTTTTTCATTAGATCCAACATATATTTCTGATTATAAACCACGCTATTGTATTTTACATAGAGAAGATTAGTAAACAAATTACTGTTGCCTTCTGTTATATCTCATCTCTAGAAATTTCAGCCATTTGAGCCCTCAGCTTGTTTTACTGTGTGTATTTGCTTGTATTGAATGTGTTCCAGCTCTTCATTTCCCAGGGCATATAAAATTGATGAAATTCCATGGGAAAGGATAGTTTTGGGTACGTAAACATGCTGTCAAGCATTTTTAGAGCTCAGGAAGAACAAGCACTAAAAAGTTGTGATGGTCGAATACATTTGTATAGTGGGCTCATGCACTTCCTCTGGGCAGGGGTTTGTGTTGGAACATCAGAAACCACATTTTTTCAGAAATTAAGTCTTTCCCAACACTTTTATCCATGTTGATGAAGTCGAGAGAAAAGAAACTCAGCCCTTATTTCCCGGACGATATGTATTTACCTCCTAGAAAAGTTGTGCAATAAATAAAGCAAGACTTGGCCTGCCCAGGGTTGGTGGAAAGTTCCAAAGGAAATGTCTGTACAGTTAGTGTTTTATTGAAGGTTTTGTTGCACCTGCTAAAAAGAGAAGTAGACATGTAAACAAACAAGGCAAGCTTAAGTCAGGCTAAACATAGAGATTTATTTTGCCATTAATCAGATATTAATTACGAAATGTGTAATTTGCAAGTACTTCTTGCAATATAAACAATAGCTGCCAGGAAAACAGCACATTTATGTGTATTCGCTACTGCCCCAAACATTTGATTTTCCAGCTTGTGTATTGTCCTTAAGCCAGTAACCAAACATTAGCATAACATGCTAATTTAAAGAATATGTTTTATATTTTCTGTGTTTAGCAGTTCCTCAGTTTGGCAGAACCAGCCCAAGTTTTTCCTGTGTGCCTTCTGCACGTGGCTCTCCAGCCAACCTCTGGCTCCAGCTGACCCCATCAGACATCTGCAGGTGTCCAGAGGTGTATTGGGCACGTTGTGCCGGTGGCATCTGCTGGAGCATGACTCTGAAATGGAGTGAGGTGGTGCCCCCCACCCAGCCACCCTTCTGAGCATCCTTACAGGGAGATCCTCCAGCCTGGGTGTCTCTTCACCAGGATACAGTGAAGAGCTCTGTGCGAGCGCAGTTTGCCTTCAGAGTTCTCAATCCCAAATACTGCAGGATCAGAAGGGAAGGGAACTATATGCCCCAAAGCCTGGATCTGTGACCAATGAGCAGAAAAAAATGTAGCTCCTTGGCTCTTTATGTGTTGTGAGGACTGCCAAATCCCTGCAAGAACAGAGAAGGTGTTCTTTTGATTTTGTAGGGATTGTGTTTGCTGTGGTGGTGGTGGGCACAGTTGCTTTTGCTTGTTTGCTTTTAATCGTGGTAAAAGGGATTTGCAGAAAGGCAGTTAGTCTTAGAAAAAATTGCTTTTGATGAGAACCCTGTAACAAATTACCATAAAAGTCAGTGTGCTGTTACATCCTACTTCTTCCCACCATCCTCCTGCCACTTTCTTATTTATAGAGCCTTTCCCAAGAACCTTCTTGTAGTCCCACCCTTGTATGTTTTACATGTGTAAAATTGCTGGCAAAGCAGCTCATTTTGTCCAAAGCACAGTGCTTTTTGCTTCTAGTCTTTACCATCCTGAGCAAGAAAAGGAGTTGTCTTCTGTGAGGCTTTTGATAAGCTTTGGGAAAGTTTTGTCTTCACTGATTTCAAGAATGAACTACGAGACCTTGAAAATCAAATGATTATCTTCCAGATAACATGTCTGAAATATATGTGTCTGTGTTCAGAGTTAAAATGCTATTGTAAATAAACAGTCCTTGGAAGGGTTTGCTGAAGATGTCACTGCCAGATTAAGGTAAAAATCCTGGAACAGGATATCTGATTCGAGTGATGGGGAGAATGAAAAGTTTTGCCTTCTGTGGCTTTTTGAGACCTGGAAGACCTGCATCAGTTTTCAGGCTCCATGCACCAAATACCCACAAGTAGCAGATTTACTGGTTGCTGAGTAGGGGAAGGAAAAAAGGATGTGTTCCCTATCTCAGAGATGCTTGTGTCTGTGCACTATGTGGGATAAACACTTGAACAGGAACTTCTGGGGTACCGTGAATAGGGAGTTCTTTCTGGACTATTTTCAGAGGGTTCAACAGGCTGCATAGGGAACTGGAGAAAAAAAAGCATTAAGAAAACAATTACTAGAAAAGGCACCCACTGCTGGTGTTGTTTTCTCAATTAATTAAGGTGGATAATGCAGTGACAAGAATCCTGACATTTGCAGGAACCCCATCGTTTTGAGCAGCAGAAAATACTCTCTTCTGTTGTGTGGTTTAGGTGGATTTCCTATATTTGTAAATAATTTCAGCAGCTCTTTTTAAAATAGCCACAGCAATTGATGGCACATGTTTTATTAATAGATATTAATACTTGGAGATTTCCAGGTAACTTTTGAAGTCAAAATGATAGAAATAATTGTTAACTTAAATCATTTGATTGTTGTTATTATGTTGACAGCCTCGTTACAAATATTTTCTGTCATTTAATAGTTCAGACTAGAAATACGAAGGCCCACAAAACTCTTACTCCCTTGAGCAGTGTGCTGTATCACTTGTATCTGTAATCCTGAACAGTGCCAGAATCGAGTTTATAATATGCATCCTCAAGTACTTGAACAGTGTTTGAGTTCATATTTACTGGAAGATAAGTGCTCCTTAAGTGTCTACAAACTTGGAATGGATGTGGAATACCAGATTTAATGTGGCCTTGTACTGACACTAATAATATTGTTGAACTATTGGGCATCAGCGTAGCTCAGATGCTGGCTTGCTCCTTTTCTTCATGCCCTTCCTACAGCACAGTAAATGTCAGTAATTATCCCCATGTTATTTTAAATGCCATTGCTAAGGCCAAGTGTTTTGAAATGCCAGTTCAACTTAAAGGTATTGTAGTTGTATTGAGGCTAGAAGGAATTTTAAGGAAATAAATGACCTGAAGCTCCATGAAAGTTTAAATAAGCATTTTCCTTTGCCAGCAACCAGAATCTTGTTTATCCTCATGTGTGCTTTCAAGTAAATATTAATACTTGCAATACAATTTTTCTACCTTTATTAAGATGTCTCTTTTATATAAGAGAAAATAATGATTTAGAATGATGAAGTCAAATCCTCAAGGCTTTCTAGAAGTTGCTTGCAAGATTACCATTCTCTTTTTATAAGACTTTTGTTTTTGAGGAAAGAATAAGCTAATAGAAATCCTGAGCAGGCTTTGCTCAGTCACCTGTCTGGTTTCGTATGTTGTATCAGCAGCATCTTGCTTGAGTATTTCCAGATTCTGGAAGTGTCCTGGTGATAGTCGGTCTCATTCTACATGGAAAATACAGATACAGTCCTCTCTGTGTGTTACTTTTCACAAACTCTCATCAGGATGGCCAAAGTGGGCATGATGTCTTCTGCTGCTCCCTGCTGTGTTGTGTATATGTATGTTCATGATTATGAGAAAGCACTTTTAGGGAGGAAAGACAGGTAGGATATTAGTTTTCTTTGAGAAACTGCAAGGACCATGAGCATGTGATGGCCAGGTCAAAAAAGAAAACTCCATTTTGGAGGAGCAGTGGGGATAGGAGGACGTGTTTCTCTGGCCATAAGAACAGTGAGTTCTGCAAGCTGTTGTCACCTGGAGCAGTGTCATCAAAATGCACAGGGAAGTGGCATTATAATTTATCCTTTGTAATAACAAATTGGGGTGCTTCCACTTCACTCTCAATTAGAAGTTATGTGCTTTTGGCAGAATAAAATAACTTTTCTATCATTAATGTTCTGGACTAAAATCGTTATTATTTCTCCAACAGGAAGCGCTTTCAGGTTTTTTTCCTATATACAGTCTAAGTGACAAAATAGAAGAGAAAGGAAGGGAAGAATTAGGAAGAGGAATATTTGGTGACTGTCTGCTGGCCATGTAGGAGATGAGTACTACATCTTAACTGACAAGTTTCTGTCTCCTGACTCTCACAGATACCCTCTAGGCCAGTCTACATTGGAGTTTCAGTTCATGTATCTAGCAAATATTCTTTCATGTAGAACACAGAGCGATCTTGACCTTTTAAAGTGTAGTTATTTTATCTTTAGAAAGAGAATTTTCTCTTTTGCTTTCTTCCCTTCTCTCTGTTCCCCAGGCTGCTTTACTCTTCTCAGCCATAATTTAGTTTTTTCCTGTTTTAGCAAAAGCAGCTCAAAAGAACATGGGTCATTGTTTTCTGAGTGCAGCATGAAATCCTTTGCTTTCATATGCAGTTATAACTTTAGTAACATGAAGTCTTCAAATATATGGGATTAGTGAATCCACTGCCATGATACCATAATTCTAGATGAGTCTTATTCCCAAAGGAAGGATTAGACAGTTTTGCAAATTTGCTGTTCAGTCCTTATGTCCAGGGGGATGAAGTAAAAGTGTTTTCATAATTTGTGAGGGTTTGGTTGTGTGTTTGTGTGTGTGGGGGTGGTTGCTGTTGTATATGGGTTTTCTTCGGTTTGTTTTGCCCATTCCCCTAAGGTGTTCAAAGTGGCTGTATTGTTCTTAATGAGTCCTTGGTATCATGAGTTTTTCACCTTAGAAATGTCTTAAATGCCGTTTTGGATGTGGACTGATGACAGAGATCTAGTCCAGTGGCACAGCAAGAACTAGATTAGAGCCTGACCTAAGCACAGGAGTTACTCCCGTTGAAGCTAATACTATAGTATTTGTGTCCAACGCTTCCTGGGATTGGTGAAAAGTGACAAGTTCCTGGTATTTGCTCTCATTTGCTCTTTGTTCCTGTGACTCACTGGGTAATGTTCCTGATGGTTCTGCAGTGAGCTGCTGTACCTGTGCAGGGTTCAGGTCCGGCTCTTCTGAACCTGATTTCCACAGGGGTATCTGGTTCAGAAAAGGGAAACCCACTGAGTTTCTTCAGTGCACCTAAATTCCATGCTTCTTGGCATCTGGTGTTCAGGCCAGTTGCTTCAATGGTACGGTATGTCCTTACCAAATTATGTTAATTGTCTGATAGCTTCCAAAATACTAGTTTCAGAGGAAAGGAGACTACTGAGTCGCACAAAACCAGGACTGCTTCTGCAAATACCCTTCCAAATGGTGTGTGTTGATATTCATTCTGTGTTTGCATCATTCTGAGAAGTGACGGTTGTCTTAGCCGCACGCAATCAGCTCTGTCCTTGAACTAAAATAAAATGTCTATTGCACTTGCAAGGTTTGACATCACTGGAGAAAGAAGTTTACATGCACAGACCTTAACATTAATATTTGGCTTTCTCATCAGTTACATGACATATGTGATGTGAATGGTTTTATGCACTGAAATTTGTTCATCCTGTTCTACTTCTTGATACTTACAACTTAAAAGATCATTTCATGACGTTATCATCTAAATTACTTATCGCTGTTGCCCATTCACAGCAGACACGTATTCTCTTGCTAAAATAGCGTGCATAAAGGTCCTAGGGAGAACTTTTAAAAAGCTTGAAGAATGATTTATGCTGGTAGCCTGGACTACAACTGTACTATCCACCTTTCTCTCTGTTTGCCAGTGGCTAAATTGACAAGCAACAGTCAGCTGGCTCAGCCGACTAATGAATACTGTACAATTAACAAAAGCTGAACTGTTCAACCAAAAGTTTCCATTTAATGTAATATCAGCGTGGAGTCTGCTGTTGTCGTCTATAAGGTTAGAGTGTGCCAGTAACTGGCAGTAAGTTATCATCAGAGATTAATTTCAAGAATATTTTTAAAATGTGATTGAATAAGCTACTGACAAAGGCATTTCTGTTAGTTCGTGGCACCTCTGAACTCTGCTTAATTAGAAATATTGAACTGTTCTGGTGTAGTCACAAACAGACTCTCAGTGCGCAAGTCTTTCTCAGATATCCATGTTATCTCTGTAGCATATGGAAATCAGTGTGATAACAGAACTAAGTTTCCGAGTCTTTTCACTTTCTCCTGTCTGATGTGTGTTACTCGCTTACCTTTTTCATAAGTTGCATTCCACATAACCCAAGAGATAAGTAATGTATTGGCCATTAATCTAGAATTGTCATTGAGATATTAATTGCCCCTTATGAGGACAATATTAGATACCTCTTTTAATTGCATTAAATACATGCAATATTGTTCTCATTTGGCAGAAGAGACATTTTCCCTTTCTATTTCACACAGGCACTGTAGCTGTGAGGACAGTGTAAAATCACATTTTGGAAATGTGCTTTATGTTCTTTAAATTCGGTAGCTTGCACATTGTATACTTGCTGTGGAAAGTATCTGTCACACTAAAATGAATTTGTCAATGACGTGATTATTAAAACATCCTGTTCGATTAAAGGCATTCAGGGGCATTGTAAGAGTAAGTCTTGGGTATTGTGTTGCTTCAATAGCAAGAAATATAAGAACAGAGTTGGTCTGTGAGAAGTTGACTTGAGTAATTGTTTATTTCTGTGAAGACTGCCTTTTATATCCAATAGACACAATTAAAGCTGCATTTATTGGAATGAATAGCCTCACTGCCATCCAGGTAGAAGACAGATTATAAAGACGTATGTGATATTGTAATGGAGCCCCTGAGAATGAATGCTCTAATCAGAATCAAATCAAATTGTCTGGGTGCTGTAATGAGGAGACTCAGGTTTGCTATTATCCCTCCAGCTAGCTGGGAAAACTCTCCCCTGCATTTCACAATGAGAGATTGTGCTATCGTTTGGAGATCATAATTGTAGCAATAAAGAGAATGCGAGCTATCTCCAATTTTTTTTGGCCCACTTAGTCCAGCATTTGATGTATCTGATATATTGTTTACACTGTGAAAGTAAATATTTCATCTGTTACATTTAAATGAAAATAAACAGAACCTAAATCAAGGAAAAAGGCGTGATAAGTAAATACTGGGGGAAAAAATTCCTCTGTACTTACAGCACTTCAATAGGGAAGAAAAAAAATAATGCCTGCAACACATTCTTATGATGTTTCTTTTATTTTTTCTTAGCTACTTTGGAGAGTGAGTTAACACAGTGCCTAATTCTAGAATTCTAGATCCATGCTGCCTCACGGATTAACGAAACACAGGATTTTTTGTGCTCTCAAGTAGATTGAGCCTATAGCTTTGAAAGTCCTGGAGCACATTTAGAAATGTAACTGCTAGTCAGATCTCCGTTTGTGTGGGCACTGTCAGGAGGCTCTGCAGCTTGGGTGCCGTCAACTCATTGTCAAAGCTGGTGGCTCTTTCACATGGTGCAAGGCACGTGTGAGAACTATCCAAATGTCTTGGGTTGTGGTGAAGTTTCTCCCAATTAAAGTTAGCGTCACTTTTAACTCGTTATTCAGTGATTTACAGCAGAGGGCTAGAACAGGTGGCCTCATGGATAAGCAGTAACATTCTAAACCAGGGATTGCAGGTTCGAGTCCTGGCTGTGGCAACTCACCACCCTCCTGGTAGGTTGCACAGGTGAATTAGGTGGCAATGACAGCAGCAAGGAGGATGGCCTGATGCAGGCCTTGCAAACAAAACCAAACTAAATGTGGGGGAAAAAAACCCCAGTGATTATTTTAAAGGGAGCAGGGGGTGCAATATGCACCACTGGTGCCTGGTGAGGCCAAGGCATAAAAAACTTACTGCAAACAGACTGCTGTTTAGTAGGTTGGACTCCGTTATCCTGAGGGTCTGTTGTATGCATCATCTATGCTGCTGTATTCTCTGATGAAGTTAAATTGAGAAAAGGGTGGTAGAAAAGGGACTGGGATGAACCTTGAAAAGTATTCTCCATGCAATGCAAATGAGGTCCATGTCTTGATGAGTGCCTTCGCAGCTACAGAAATAGAGCATTTCTACCCAGCCCTGTGACTGTTGAGGTTGATTAAAACATGACGGTTGTCTTTCATACATCTGAATAAAAATTTAAATTCAACCTATAGCAAGGTTAATAAGCAAGTAAATATTTTATTCTGATTACATGAAAACCACCTGAGTAGATCTTCTGCTTATCTTTTTTTTTTTTTTCTGCTAGAAGCACCTCCAGCACTCATGGACTCAATCCAGTGCTTTCAATGGGATAGCCAGAGATGGACAAACCCCATGTGATGGTGTTCCTGCTACTGTGGCCGAGACGGGAAAAAATAATTCTGAGACTTGGCACCTTCAGCAATTCAGTTGCCAAGTGTATTTGACACGTGGCTCTGGGTATTAGCTTCACTGTGGAGGAAGATAAAGGAAAGAGGGTGTGAAGGGATCAAATTCATTTAGAGTTCAATGTCTCCTTCCACCATGGGCCGTGTTAAATAATGTATGCTCAGTCTGTGTCAAAGCAGTGTTTGCTATGGCGCTAGTAACAAGAAAAGATTTGTTTCTAGAGGAACACTGTCTGTTCTCTTCCATCTGGGGATTTGTAGTGAGATCTGTTAAAAGAGCTGTAAAGATTTGGAGGTGAGAGGGTAATAATTTAGAAAAAAGCACCATCCCACTGATGAAACATTAGCAAAAACTTAAACATTCAAACCCATATGATTCCTGTATTGAGGTTTCTCCTTTTAATGCTGAAAATGTTTATATATTAACCCTTTGTGTTACTGTTTTTCATATGTGCTATGACCACACAAAAGCATGCACTTAAGAAACAAAACAAAGTATAGATTCTGTGGTTATATGGAAATAAGACTGCAGTTTAACATTTTAAAATGAAATGTTACTATTTTTGGAGATGCTTCACTTCCTCAGAAGCAGAACTTATTTAGTAAACTATAAAGCCAGCAGATTTATTAGGCTGTCCAGTTCCAACTCCACTGTCAGGATTTTAACTATGCTGTTCGTAGAGCTAGAAAAGCTTCTGTCTCTACTGGGAATACTGACAGTGGCTTAAATACATGACTTAGAGCCCATGGGTTTCATTTCCTTGTTCATTGCCCTTAGAAGTCCGTTTGGTTTACTGCTGCCAGGTCTGGTGCAGTCTTGCACACCAGGCTTCTGGAAAACAACGTGACTTTTCACAGATATTTCATAAATGCGTAGAAGTAGATTCTTCATTTGCCGATGGGGTACCGCTGCTGTCCGTAGAACTGTCTGCCCACTTTTCTGAGCAAAAATGAGTGTTAATCTTCAGAAGCCATGTGCCCCTTAAGCTTGGAGATAAATAGAGTTGCAGCTATGGGCTTTGCCACCCACTGTGCAGTAGCTACTAAAACTTGTAAGTACCTGCAGGCCTCCTGTGTTACTGGTTTATCTGCTAAAAGCACCTGAAGCCAAACCCTCATCAGTCAATCCAAATTCTCTGCTCATTGAATTTGGCATGCTTTCCTTTTTAAGAACTCAACCTCAGCCATTACAGAGAATCAAGTGTGTACATTTTCAAATTATTGGATGGATAATTTCTTCAAATGGCTGTTAATGAGCAAAGGGTTCTTAACATCCGACCTTCATGCTACATTGGATGTGTAGGACCTCCATTGTACAGCTGTTCTCCCTGGTAATAGGCTGAACTTCTGCTACAGCTGGGATTTCGGTTCAAAGACTAGCAAGTTCAGCTCTCATTTCCGAGAACCTTCAGTAATATCACTTGAATTCAAGATTTCCATTAACATCAAGGTATAAAAATTATAAATAAAAATATGAATTAAAATATTTCTTGTAGTGCTTATGGAAAGGCAATGAAGGCAAGCCAAACTTGGTCCTCTATAAGACATCTTTATCCTCGTCACTCCTAAAATTTAGTAGAAGTGTTAAGTAGAAAATGTTTAGCAGAGATGTTTAGCAGAAATTAATGGTATATTCTGGAAGACCTTAAGTGACTCATTAAGAAATGCCTTTTGTTGATGGCAGTACATAAGGATGGTAGGACATGTGATGTGATTGTGGCTCAATTATATGCAAATTTATAAGTGTTTTTAAACTTTTTTTAAGCTGACATTCTTATAAAATATTTACCGTTTCCTTTTCTATATGTGGTGACTGATTTTTGTGATGCTGCAACGTTAGAACAGAGTTGTTTGTTAGTTTTTGAGGAGGACTTGTGTCACATATCTATATGGCCATTGGAATAAATTGCGTAGTTTTCTTTTAATCTGAAACTCCCAAAAAATCCAATTTAATCTCCAATGAAAACATAGTCTATACTCATACTCTGAGGGGCTTTACTGTCATGGCTTTAAAACGCGCTTGCACTGTGACCAGCTGGTTGATGCTTGTTTTCAAAAATTCTGCATTTATTTTGCATCCGTTCCTGTGTTAACTTCAAGCACTTGGAAATACTGCAAAACAGGTCATGAATACGTAGGTTGACCCTGTGAATTTTATGGTGTGGAATTCCGTCATATACTTGCTGGTCATAGTAACACTGCTATTATTCATGTAGAGCTCTACGATTTTTACACACAAAAGCAACCTTCCAAAGCAGAACATTTCTGTTGTATGGTCAGGATACAGTAAGACCGATTAATATGTACATGAAATAATTTTACCTCGGGAAAGACCTCAGTGGCTGAATTGAAGCTTTGGGTGTGTAGATGCTGACCATTTGAAAAGCTTCTTCCAGCTTGCACTTTATTGCTTAAATAATATAAGTAAAATCTCCAAGAATGCATATAATATTCTCTGAGAAACAACTAATATCTTAACAGAAGATTTAGGGAGTTTTCATCCTACAGAGTGATATATAAGCTGACACTGGCTCAGAGGCACTATTTGAATGCAAGAAATCCAGGGTGAGGAATGATATAAAGTGAATAAAATACAAGTGCTAATGTACCTGAAGGCGTTTGACAGGCTGCGTCTTTTACCTTCAGTCTCTTAGTGCCTGCAAATGAGAAGAAAATAAAGCATCAGAAATGGGCTGTAGTGAGTGTGGACAGTGGAGCAAGTGGGTGGCATCTGTGATATCAATGTACATCTAGAACTTCTTTATTTAGAGCTTGCATGTCTCATATTTGGAAACAGAAGAGCTATTTGGTCACAGTCCTGCATTAGTACATGCTTGGTAAGGTGTAATAACTTAGTGGTGTTTTTTTTTATTCTATTATTATTTTTTTTTAATTTTAGTCTTTGTTACCAATAGGAGTTTATAACAGTTTATTATTTTATTTGTTTCGTTTAAGGTGGGTGTGTTTATCATGAGACTGACAAGGCGCATGCTGTTTCTAAATCATACAATTACTGGGCAGAACTGTCATCTTAGTTTTCTGGCCTAAACTCGAGATGTGTTTTTGTGTTGGCACAGGGATAATTTTTGGACTGTATTCAAGGTCTCAAGATTTTACCATATCTGGATGTACACTTGCTTGCGTTTGTTCCCCTTTGGCTTTCATTTTTCAACAGCTTTCTGGCAGCAGCGCTGAAGGAAACAGCCACTTCTGAGTGACACACAGCAAGTATTTTCAGTAAGGGCTCCCTGAATGAGCCAGTGCAACATTCACATCTGAAGTTTAATTCCCAGAATTTCTCTCCTTCGTTTGGAGAACAAGAAGGACAGTTTAATGGCTGTGCAGCTGATTAAAACGAACCAGGGCTACACAAATTCAGAGATGCAGACAGCTATCAGTTGCCAACTGAGTTAAAACAGATTGTTAGCCAGCTCTCTGTTGATTTGATTAATGACCTTGAATCCGTTGTTTTTGAGCATATCGCTGCCAAAGTGTACTAAACAATGAAAACAGGAAACTTGTGTGTCTTGAATGTCTTGCTACCATGGTGGTACCAGACATAACAGAACAGAGGCTTTGCTGTGCCTGGGCTGAACAGCTTGGAGAAGAAAAGGATATTTAAGGACTGATTATAGCTCTGCCACCACACCCAGGCCATGGAGCGCTCGGAGATGCGGGAACTGGCAACGATCTGTGAGGAACCACCTGCTTCCTTGAGATTGCAGGGATATATCTCAGCATTTGCTCTCTGCCCCAACATGTGTTTCCTGCTCTCGGGTTTGGGACTGTGAAGAGAGCGTGGCTGGAGGAAAAGGAATTTCAGAGGTGCCCTTGAAGCATCTTGGAGCTGCCTATCAAATGTGCAGGGCAGCAGGGCTTCCTTCTGCTGGTGTGACTGCAGGGAGATAGGTGGAACAGAGAACGTGTCCTAGTTATGGCAGATACTGGGAGCAAGTGGCAAAGTGGAGCAGGATATCAAATTTGTTGATTGGAAAAACTCCCTATAATTTTGGTTCTGACTGTATTAGGAAGTTGGCACCAGCTCTTGTGCAGGCAGCCTCTTCTGAAGCATCCCAGTCTTCTCAGGAAAGCCAAGAGTGTTTACCTCCTTCTGGAGTTCCTTCGCAACAAAGTGTATTCAGCACTTACTAAAACCTTTTATCGCTTTCTTATAAGTGGCTAAAACTGAAGATGCTGAAGTCCATGGCTGCATTTTTCACAGATGGTGTTTGCAAGGCTGGTAGGGGAGAAATAAGTGTGAGATGCCTTTTCTGATCCCTGTGGCTGAATGTTGTACTAATCACTAGTAACACAGATTTCCAGTGTAAGTTGGTGCTGTGAGTAGAAGGCAGAGGTTACAGTAGGTGTGAGAGGGTCCTTCTCAATCTCCTGCAATACCTGTTTCAGTTTCATTTGTGTTATAATGTTATCACCAGTTTCTACAAAATACTTTGTATTAAAGCACAGTACTAAATACAACAGTGATGATTAACTAATTTGTAAGGTTATTGCGAGTGTAAACCTGAGAAAGTTTAAAATGCTTTTTGTGTCTAATAAACATCCTAAATTAATAGAATATTCTTATGTAAACCTCTGAAGGTAAGACAAATATAAATCTGTCTGCTGATAAGCCAGGACCAATTAATTAATGAAAGAACTGGTTAGCCTGTTAGTAGAAGTACATGGAGCACTTTCTTTTCCTGGAGGAGTTGTTTTGTGAAACCAGTTCCCTGGCAGACCTGACAAGCATCTGTCTGTCCGTGCGGTGTTGTAGCAGGCAAGGGACTGGAGTTGTTCTTACTGGTACCAGGTTGTGACACACCCAGGTGAGAAGAAATCCATTCCCAGGCTTCTAAGCAAAAGATTCCTCAGTTTTAGGTTTTAATTAAATATTTTATTCTATTAAGCTTTAATAGTATTATTGTTGTTCTCCCCCACCCTGCCACCTTGAATAAACTGGCAGTCTGGATTGTTAGTTTACTCAGATACACGTGGCTTAAATCAATGAACCCTTCCTGGTGTTCTTGTAGGAACCAAGAGCAGCCAGGCAATAAAGCAAATTGTTGTACAGGATCAGGTGGAGAAGATTTCCCCTGCCACGATCCCAAACACACGTGTTCGCAATTCTCCTGGTAGATGTTTTACAGCTGTGTAAATACTCAATTATTATGTGCTGCTGCTTATCTAGCTTGCTTGCTTCTAAAACTATAATACTGATCTTAATTCCGTGTATAATGTTTCCCCTACCAACTCAAACAACTCTTTCCCTTGAGTTCATGTTTTTAATTGCAGCTTTAGATCAACTCTGTCCTTTTTAATGTAACATTTATTTCCTTTTGATCTTGATACCTACTTCAAACATGTTGTAATTAAGTACGCGCCCACCACATCCTAAACATTGAGCCTGAAAAACTGCTGTGAAGCTGGAACTGCCTCCTGTTCTTAATTCAGTGAGCCAGGAAGGTCTACAGAAAAGAAGCTTTCCAACCACCAATTTTGCTTTTACTGTTATTTTGGGTGTTATAATATTTTTAAACCCACTAGCTTTAGTTTACTTGTTATAAGCACTTCTAACTTCTATCAGGCTCCAGAGGGCAGTTGGCAAAGCGCTTAAAATAGCTCACAGATCCATCCAGTAGCTTAGTTTTGAATGTGGCTATAATGGAAGAATTGAAGGAAAATGCAGCCTTGTGTGGTGTACCTAACGATGTGCTGTTGTGCCCCATTTCTTCATGATGCATGAGCATGTAACTACAAGATCTTATCACAGTGACAGTGAGTCTGCTCGTGCTCTGCTAGGAGCTGGGTGTCCTGATACAAGGTGTGTCTGACTTGTTGGGGAGTACAAGGGCTTGCTGAGAGTACTTTTCTATTACTGCCTCATCTTTGATAAGAAGCCTGAATGTCTCTATGATCTGTGATATGTTCTGGTGCAGTTGGAGACCAACAGATGCGTGTGTTGTAATAAGGTACTGCAAAAATGCGCATATACGCCCTGCATGTTTAAAATCTGTTCTGTGAAGAGAGGTTTCTTTTATAGCTCTACTGAGAGACCTCTCCCTGGTGTCTGCAGACTTTCTGTGCAAATGTGACAGAAGGGAAAGTATTTGACTGAGGTTTAAAATGGTCTAGGAAAAAAACCCCACAAGTGGTACTTTTGGACTGTTAGAGATTACCTTAGCACTCATTCTGGATTCATCTTCCCTCATTCTTTCTCTGTTAATGGCACTTATAAAATACAGTAGCCACTAGCCCAGTACTCTTGAGATAGTACATGTCAAATCATCCTTTCAGCCTTACTTAACTGCCTTGTCTTTTCCTCTGAGCTGTTTGATAATGATTTAACCATTAATATTTGACTTTCCTGAATTGGTCATATAAGATGCCGGAGGTCAACTTGTACCTGGAAAGGTGCTTTGTGTTAATATGTATGGAACGTGCTGTCTGCTAATGAAGTTACTCTGCCTTAAAGCAAAACCAAAAGGTACTTCAACCCCCTCTATCCACCCCCTGAAATACTACGCTGGATTGCACTCATCAAATTCTAAAAAGAAGTGAGTGTTCTTGTAGTCCTTTAGGATAACTCACTGAAGTATCACAGCAAAAATATTGTTTCCTCTGAAGCTGAATGACTTTTCCAGGGAGCTCACTCTAATATTTAGTGATTTCTTCACACTTGCAATTGGAACTGTGTAATTTGATAAAGTGAAATTTCATTTAATCAAATTAATAGTTTTAAAACTATAACCTTCCTAAAGGGTTTGTGAATGAATGGGCACATGGGAAAACTAATATGAGTTAATTTTTAAAGCAGCTTGTTGCACTGCATCAAAACTCTGCATGGATGCTTTTTTTCACCATTGAAGTGGCCTAATTTGATTTAGTTTACTTCACTTCCAAACTTAAGTAACAAAATCATATTAAAGTCACTTTAATTCTGAAGGAAAGCATCCACGTAGAGTTTAAGTAATCTTCTTTAGGTCATGTGTTAGAATAATGCCAGCTGACTTCCATGAGCATCCCTGCAGGCGTGGCCCAAGAGCTGTAGACCTTCTCTGAGACCTTTCATTGACTTCTGTGACAATTTTATTGCAGATAAAGGTGGCCCAACCCTAGAATGTTATAGTGTGACTAAAATGCAAATATGTCATTAATTTCTACCCTGTAGATATACTTGCTGTATCCTAATTTGGTTTAATACCGAGTTAATGAAGCTCTAAGGAAATGTTTTGCAAGTAGTATGTTATAATAATTTGCTTCATCATTATGCATATTGACTATTGCAGCCTTTTGAAATAAGAATATGTCGAAAGTATTTAAAGCAGGCTTACGTTTGTGTTACAGGTGAGACAGGGTACCTGTTGGCATGGATTATTGGTTTGAATGTAAACATTAGGGATTGGTTGCAGTGAAGTAGCTGTAACCCACTTCTATAATTGATTTGTAGGTTTTAAAATGAAAAATCAGGCTTTATATAAGTGCTTATTCTTTCTTTGGCAGTATCTGAGGAAGGCAAATGCAGATGTGTGTTTCCAGGTCACTGGAACCACCTTGTTGCTCTAACACAGCATCGTCCCGATAGCACCCTGTCGCAGTGTGATTTGGGGGAGGCTGTGACCCAGCTTTTGGAGTATTTTCTATGTTTTGCTGGGAGAGAGAGGAGTACACAAAAGTTAATAAACATGTCCTGAGCTATGAGAGGCTCCATGTAGGGTCCAGGGGATGGTTGTGGCCATTGTGTTTATCATTTGGCTAATCCACTGTGGAGGGAGGAAGCTCTGAGCAGTGCAGACATCAGTTATGCAGTATTGTTTGGTTGATGGCCGGGGATAACCCCTGAGAACGGGTGCCTTTTGGGGTACCAATGCAGCAGCCATGAAGGATGGACAGGGAGAGTCCTTTTACCAATTGACTGCACCGTGTATTTAGTAAAACATCAGCTGAGATCTTGAGGTCCAGAGAACAAGAAAGAGATGAAAGCAAAAGATACACTGCTTAATAAGCACATTCATAAATGTCTTCTATTGGTAAGTAATTATGGGAGACATTGTATGTGACACGGTAGTGGTGTCCCAGGAATGTGTAGCGGAGGACAGGGACTGGTTTGTTCGAGAAGTCGTGTGCATTACATTTTCTTTCTTTTAGTGTTTTTCCAAAAGACTGAAGCTAGAGCTTAACAAAGACTTGCACTGAACTCAGTGGTGTTTTTGAAGCAGGCCTCAAACCTCAAGAAAAATCCTTATGTTTTGATATATTCCTTTCAGGACGCTTCAGAAAGAAATAGCTTGAAAATATCTTGGCAGATAGAAATGTTAGAAGTATATGAATGAAGCCTCCAAGGCATCCTGCTCTAGCGGATCTGGCATTCCGTTTGGCAAGCAGAAATCCGAGGAGATGCACACCATACTCTGTGTGTCTTGATCCTCACTGCTTCTGACAGCAGCTTTAGTCAGTCTGTTTTTTGGTTTTGCACCATCATGTTTTATAGTGCCCTACTTTAAGGCAAGATAGTGTTGCAAATGATCAGCAAAGGAAGGGGAGAAGGCTGAATTCCCAGATTTCAGATGTTTACAGGAAGGTTGGCTTTGATTTCAGCACCCTGTGATTGGGACTGTGTGGATGCTGGTGTGTGCAAGGCATCAACAGAACTGGGACACAAGCTCCTTCTGTTTCAGGAGCTCACTGTGCTTCTGTTAACTTCCTAAGTGTACAAGGGAAACACTGGCATAAGAATCAGTAAACTTGGGCCCTAGTTTACCATCTAGACAGTCTGAAAAATGCCATGGCAGGGAAGGCTTATGCCTTACTTTATTGGTTAATTTGTGAGATAGGGAGTTGTTTGCAATAGTGAGATAGTGTCCTGAAGATCGGTCTGTGGCTACCGTGCCACAGCATTTCCCCCATAGCAGTTGATCTCCTAAAGAAGAATTTACAGTCTGTTAGTATGTGCTAATTGCAACCATCAGCAATCACAGCCCCATCCATAGGTGACATGGTGGCCTTGAAATCCTAAAAAGGATCAAACACCGTGCCACATAAAATTGCCTTTGAAAGTACAGAGCTGTCTGGGAGATTTACTGGACAAGTGGGACAGGGTTAGAATCTGCTCCTGACTTAATCCACCCTTGCACCTGGTTTGGGTTGGAAAAGTCTTTGCTCTTTCAATAGGATGGTTACCCAGCACTCTAGCGTGTTCTGTTGGCCAGACCAGATCCAGTGTAGCCCTGTCTGGCAGCTACTCTTGCTGACGGTCTTGTCATCTCCACAGAGAGTCATCTATTTCTTGTCATGATGGGGATCCTCCTCCCTGCATCGCCCCATCTGTTCATCGCATACTCACCCACTAGTAGAATCAGGTCCTGTTTTTTTCTGTTTACTTGTTAAAAAATTATTCCAGAGCTGGTGGTGGAGAATTCACATTTTATTGCATTTCTTGGAGTTGGTCAGTTGTTCCATGATGTGGACAATCTGACAACAGGACTCTTCCAAGCTAATACCAACCTCCCATCTCTCCAGATTGTGTTTTCTGTGTGTTTGTGCTTGTTGTGGTTGAAATAGATGTTGTTTTGTTTCCCCAGGCTGTTAATGGTGCCATTGGCAAGACTCGGTGCCGGTGTGAAACACATGACCATTAGTGTAAAGCCGCATGGTACTGGGATTTTGACTCCTAGAAAGGTGGCGGTTCCCAATAAAATAGTAAAGGGGAAGAATGTTTTGGCAGTGATTCATCGTTTGCTGAGATGATTATATCCCTTCTCTTCTTCCGACTGTTGCTCCATTGTGGATGACTGTCATGCGTTCTTCTTGATAAAAGAGGAACCTTCCTAAAATAAAAGGTATAAAGCTAAAATTGTATACCTCTAAAATTGCAGTTTGACAGTATAGAGAGTTTAGGTCTCATGGATCGATACCTGAGCAAGTTGAACAGATAGTTGTGTTTTCATTTCAGCTACAGAGTTTTGGCTTCACCTTGGACAAGTCACTTTATATTGGCCTTTTCCTCCAAGAGTGGATTAAAAGTAACATGTTCTTTTTCCTTCTGTAATTTGTGATGCAATTTGTAGGGACTGCTCCTTACCCTGCCCCAGTCAGCACTCACTACTTTTGTCTCATGGCAGTAAGAGGCAGGAGAACACAAGAATCTTTAACTCAGTTTTTTATCACCTTACGCTGATGAAAGCCCTGATATAAACATTGGTATACCAGCATAAAGTTTTTCTTGGTATAGCTCATTTTGTTTTGCTGAGTTTGATAAAGCTAACCCATAAATAGTTACGATAAGTTTGTATATAATAAGCATATTTCCTGATGAGGTGTTGTGGCAAAGTTCATTAAATATAGTCTTCATGCTAGTATGTACACAAAGCTGAATGCAATTAAGCTGTGTCATGAGCGAAGCCTTATTATAATAACAGATAAAATCCCAAAGCTGGTCTTGCCTTTACACTTGCACAACCATGCTGAGCGACGAATAATCCAGTACTTCACTCCAGCTGAGACGTTTACCCAACCGTCTTCTGTTCTTCACAAGAAACTTTTAAAGGTAGCTGTGCTTTGCAGTCTGTCCCCAGAATTGACACAGGCAGGAGGTTTCCTGCGGCGTGAAATGTGGAGTTAGTGGGTTCCCCCCGAGAGCGTCGTGCTGGCAGCGCACTCTCCCCTCGCTGTCGCTCTGCAGTCCAACTTGATGACCTTTAGTTTTGCACCGACAGGAGTTTATTCACATCTAGACTGGTCCCAGCTGGTTAGATCTCTAAATAGTTCCTTAGTGCTCGACTGGAAATAGTGTGGTTTGAAAAGGAAAAGTTGGTTTTTGTCAGTTTCGTACGATACTGCGCTTGCTGAGATGTTGACCAGATTGTGCACCGGGAGCAGCTGCTGGGAGCTTCTGGGAACAAGCCCCTTGGGTGAGGCCAGCCTGTGCTGCTTCAGTGCCATCCCTGGGCGGTGTTTCCTCGCTGTAGCCCAAAAGTTACTGTGCAGACCTGAATTGGAGGCTGTTAATATAAACCTTGCTCTTCTACACCTTGAGGGGGAGTCTGAGACAGAGCAACCTCTGTAGGCGTGGAGCATGCAGGTGGCATGAGCTGTACTGAGAGCAGGTATGAATGCGACCACTCAGTCAGTGTAATGTAAAACGGGGCTCTTGTCAGGGGCGAACAACACGATGCTTCAGTTTGAGCCTTCACACATTTTATTTTCTTTTTATCAGTACTTACGTGGGAGGGGAAAGTGCCATAGTCTGCTCTCCCTTGCTGCAGAGTGGAGGTGGAGCAATTCCGTGGGTTTCCTCAGAATCGCGCCTTGTTTGTGTGGGTGATGCAGACAAAAAAGCTGGGTTTGAGGTATCTTAAATGCTTTGGGTTTGCTTTGTTTCTTTGCATCCAAACCAGAGAGAGAAGCAGCATCGGTTAATGGGGTGGGAGGCTGTTACTTCTGCAGGAAGAACATAATTTGTCATGGAGTTTCAGTGCTTTTTGGCTTGTAACTTCTTTTTTCAGCACTGGACCTGCATACAGCATATTGAATTCTCCAGCAGAAGTTTGTAACGTTATGCTGAGGAAGGAATTCTGATATTTTTATTAGGTAATGTTATCATTCCTCACCTTACAATAGTCTTTGGTTTAGTTCTGAATTTTCTGCTGTGCTCATCTACTGCATTTAGTTCAGCAGAGCGATCCCGTGCTCTCGTTTCTAAAATCAGGCTTCACCGACATGCCTTGGACTTCTTCTGTGTGCTGTGCAGTTAGTTAAACAAAAATGCATCCTTTCGCTGAGAGAATTTTCTTTGCAAGTAAAGACTTGAGACGAGATCTAGTAAGCCACAAAACACTATCCGTATGTTCATTACAAAATGAACAGAAAAGATTTAACATGAAGGCTTGGCCATGTGACAAAACATCCTTTAGAATGAAGGTAGTGCCTGCAGTGTCTGCCAGTTGATAGGGAAGAGCTGGAGTACTGAGCACCTCGGTGCTGTTATGGGTCTCCTGAGAGCCCTGACTTTCCCAGGGACTGGACTAGGAAGGAAACCAATCCCTGACCTGGTGACTTGAAAGAAATACTGGTCGCCGGCCCCACTATGGTGTTTTCTCATCAAACCAAACATCTATCCATGGCTGTGCTGTCTCTTTTAACCCAGCTTGTCTAACAGAAGTAGCCGTAAGCTGTGTCTTTCTTTTAAAATAATAAAATATATTGTTTTGAGAGGCTAAATAATTTCCATGGCTTAAACATGGATTATTTGTTATGGTAACTGCACTGATTGGAAATATTGGCAGTGTGACAATGAGCCTACTGAGTGTACAGCCACTGGGCAATCCAGGTCCTGCATTTTTACAGCCGTGGCGTTGACTTCTCCTTGCACAGGCATCTCAAAATGAGGATTATAATATTTCACAATCTTTGAAAAATGTTTATTTGGACTTAACCTTCGAAGTCAAATAGTACTTCTATGAGCGCAATACATTTATGCAGCAGCGTCACTTTATAGAGAGTTTCATTAATGCTAGATTTGTAGAAGTAAAAGGATTTTTTCCAGTGACTTAACTGTAATAACTGAGAAGAATAAATGTCCTAATTTAATATTTATGTAGGTGTCCTAGTAATAGGCATCCTACGTCCTAATTATATAAGAAAGAAAAGTGTCAGTGCTCACATGAGATCATATATACTTGTAGGATAAGAAGCACATATAGATTATTGATCCCTTATTTTACCTCCTGGTATTAACATACCATAAAATGAACAAAACCCATTTTACAATCGCTAATATACAGCTCGTTGATATTGATACGCAGTTTCGTATTGTGCTAAATTTGTCTGTTGCCATCTCGCTCAGCATTTTTCAGATAGCTTACAGATTGCACTGCTGTTCTCTCCCCACCCCAAAAAAGGTATCGCTTGGGTCATTACAGAAAATAATTATTCATAAGGAATTTATACCTTAACACATCTTAATTTTCCAACTCTGATGTCTTTGGAGTTTTGATTGATATTTGATACGTTTCTTCCAATTTTCTTAATTTCACTATCTGCACTTTTGAAATCTAGACAATAACTCTGTCTTTTATTTATGGCTAAACCAGGAAAGAATTAGCTGGTTTCTGTTGTTTAGCTTTGTATAGTAATTTTTTATATATACTGGACCTGTTAATTTATGGGAAAACTTTACTCATGTGAGGGGAATGTTACTGACTTCAGTGTATTTAAATCTAGGAGACTGGAGGGACTGAGCATCTTTAGGATTAGAGTCCTAGCTGTCTAGTTAGACATGAATTTTTAAGTCCTTCTAAACCATAAATTTCTAACCTCATTATGGCCATTTCTTTGAGGAAGAAATTTTGAAAGCAGATGTGGCTGTTTTCTAGGGAGTCCGGGCTGCTTAAATGTCCTTTTGTGCCTTTGAAATCTTGGCTAAAGTTTTTATGAAACATAAGACAGAGGGAATGCAATTAATTAGTGCAGTGTAATCATTCATTGGCAAAAAGGAACTGTTAGATTTTTTTTTTTTTTTTTTTTTTAGCACACAATGTTATAATAGAAAATTATAGTTATTCTTTAACACCAAGCTGATAAATCAGGGGAATAGTAAGACCAATTATGAAGGATGGGGAAGAATTACACTTTACAAAGGCTTTGTTTGTGGCACCAGTTTGCCTGATAAAGCAACTGATGATGTAGAATCCCATGTACTCCTAAAGTCACTTTTTTTTGGTTGGGAATTGATGCTTCTTTGTGACTTCGATAAATCCTTAAAATGTCAGGTGCTTTTAAAAAAAAATTCTTCCTTTTAAGCAGTGCTCTCTGCTGTGCAAATTAAAGTCTACACCATGGTACAGAGCAACTAAAAGTTTTGTCACTTTTAATGAAAATAGACAGAAATTTTAACCAGGACGAGATCTTTATCTGAATAAGGGTTGATGATTTGGTTTGCTTTGGTTCGACTTGACTCTTATGTTATGACTCTAATGTCCTGATTCAGAAACACTTCCCAATGTCAGAGCATAGCATTAGAATAGTTATATTATGCACTTAGCCTTTTCCTGGGTAGGGATGCATGTTGTCGTGTTCATATGTGTTTCCCTGGGTATAGCTCAGAATGAATAAAAGCCAATTTGATTACACAGGTCTGGGTAGTAAGATGACTGCACATCACTGCACATCGTACCTAATAGCTCAAACACATGTAACCGTTTTTGCTCATGGCTAAATTACAATTTAAAAAGAACAAGCTAATTTCACACGGTGTTCTTTAGCGGGAACAGTAGCCTGGCAGTTGCTTGGTAAACTATTTCAATCTGTTTATTTTGAAGGAGCTTTCAGGGAGATAAGAGAAGATCAAATGTTGCTTTGTAGCTTGTAAGTCTCATGCAGCCGGAGTCCTTGTCAGCGCTGAGAAGTACCTGAATGTGCAATGAATATAAGTCCTCTCCCACAAATACTTTTAGCTACCTTGACTGCAAGGTTAATGCTGCGGGTTGAGGGGGAACCTGAATGATAAGGAAACTGGATAGTGGGGATGCAATACAGAAAAAACTCAGGCTGTGTTTAAGTCTGTACCAAAATTCTCATGAACTTGAATGGGATGGGCTTCTTCACAATACTTCACGTGTACCTTGATAGAACAAAACTTTGGGTGTTTGTATTTTAAATAATTTTGACCACGTGGTGCTTTTCAGTTTGAGAACGTAGTGGAAACACACCATCAATGTCAGCGTTAGATCTGAAAGGCAGTATTTTTTCATAGTGAAAGGAAGTCTTGCACAGCTGTTCTTAACATGGGTCCCATTTTATCCTCTTATGCTGCTCTAGCACGTACATACACACACAGACCCCTGTGCTGACTGACAAGATGAAATCAATGCTGTGGATCAGCTGAGGAATATTTTTATTTAAGTGTATTTTTGGCAGCTTCCAATTTAGCTTTACATTGTCATAGTAATAGACTCTACACAGAGAATACTTTTCCTCTCAGGATCTTAAAATGCTTCAAAATAAACCTTATGGTACACAAATGTGTTATGTTTTACTGGCACATGCCAACTTGAGTAAGAAAGAGCTCCTGCTATATAACATCAATTTGCTATACGCCTCACTTGTTTGCATGATTATTCAGATGACACGTTACAGACCTGATCGTCTGTGTTACTGTATTGAGGGCTGACGGCTCTTTATTGTCAAGTCTTTCATAATTTCTTCTATGTCTTTTAAAAAAATAAAAGAATAAAAAAGAGAGGTAAAGAAACATTGTGTGTCTAGCTTAGGTGAACGCAGCCTTGCTAAGCCAGCGCAGCTCCGTGTTTCAGATCCAACCCTGAACTATACAGACATACATGTGTGTATATGTACGCACGTATGCATGTGCATATGTATGCATATGGGTGCATACACAGACGCACAAATATACACACACAAACACAGTGTAATGGAGTTAATACTGCTGTTTTAGCATATAACATATGCAAGACTCCAGTGGTACTTGGATGTTTTAGTTGCAGTGTCTCCCGATGTTCTTATGAAATACAATGTCTTTGAATGTGATCATCTGTGTACCTTAAGAGCTTTACTGTGAGGTTGCTCTTTCTTAAGTAGAGCTGGTAGAGCACGCGCGCTCCCAATGTTGAGAGGGTAAATTTTTTTAGCAGAGGCTGCTTAGTTCATCAGCTTTTATAAAACACTTCTGTTTCTGCAAGAAATATGTATGGTTACACTGGAAAATATGCAACTCTTTCCTTTTTTGGGCCACCAAAGTGAAAATGTTTCCTTTTTCAGCAAGAAAATATTTTTTTAATAGAAGTCTGACAATGTGTTGTTTTCCATCAAGATTTCTTGTGTGAAAAATTCTCCCTTGCTTACCAACTCTTCCCTTAGTCCATGGAAAGGGCTTCTCGTGTTGCAGCTTCTCATTACGTGACGGTGGATCAGGAATGGCCTGCTGAACAGATGGCCACGTCCTGATTTGGCAAAAAGGTGTGTGCTTTGGCAAAGGACAGGCTTTTGGGTAACCAGGCCCTTCCTCACATCCCATCTTTACCCCCTGGCTGGGTTAACTCACTAACAGCCATTTCCTCTCCTATATCCTTAAATCATTATCAGTGCAACATCACCTCTCCTTCAGCAGTGAGGTCATACATAATTTTTCCCATAAGAGGGCAAGCTAAGTGCTTTATTACCTTCCATCAGCTGACCTTGCCTGTTTTAACTTCAGGTGGTTTTGTTCATTTTTTACAAGGTAGTGACTGCATGCTACTTACCCATGGCACAAAAGCACCTTCAGCGGCGCGGACGAGACACCGTGTAGGTGTGAAGCTGCCAGCACTGCAGGCAGTAAATGGCTTGGGAAGTGACACACTCATGATGTGGGTGGTGGAGATGCGTCTGCAGCACCGTTTGACTGTGTAGGAAACGGGGACGGTTGAAAGCTACAGCCAAAGTTGAGGCTTGGTTTAGGATGTGTTTGGGTTCTTAATCTTCAGTGTTTTGTGATCTATCCTCTTCTCTTTCTCTGCCTTTAAGAGGAACAAGAGGGAAAGAAAGCAGTTAACTACCAAATAATGGTTTCCATTCAGAAAAATCTGTTTTGTCATCGCTCTGACTTCATGTTTATTTATTTAAGAAAATAAATATGGGAAATCTCTACGGCAAGTGCAAAACACAGATTATGTTTTTCAGCTGGGTACTGGTGGGTTGTTGTTGGGTGGTGGTGTTGACAATAAATATTTAAAATGCAAAAATATTTTATTTAAAAATGCATGAAAAGTTTTATGCTCTAGTTTTAATTGCATTGAAAAGGTCTTTTGTAGGGGAGGTGATCTTACCCAGGGCTGCGGAAAGATGGGGAGAGCCGGGGAAGGGCTGGGTTTTGTGAATTCACGTTACTGATAAGATAGGTGCCTGCTCTTGGTATTAAAGTTGCGTTTCACCTTGATGCATTCTGAGAGCTATTAAAAGCAGTTATAGCTCACTATAGTAATTCTTTTATGTGCTGTCTATAAATCTAGGTATTAAAAAAATAGTAGGGTATCTCTGAATGGCATAGGGTATCTCCGAATGGCATAGGGCAGGGGCTATTTCTCAGCCCCCTCCGAGTCTCTCCTGCTGCCAGGAGGTGCACGGCGGTATATGTAGTGAAATTGCCAGAGTGCTTGGAGCTTTCATTAACATGCTCCATTCCACAGACAAGAACATGCCTTCGAGTTCTCAAGTTCAAGTTTTATCTGGGCATGAGACCAAGGACTGCAAATTTACGTCCAAATCTTATATCTGATCCTATGTTAAACACATCCAGATGGTAGGTGATATTCTAATGTTAACAGTCTGCTTCCCCTCCCTCTGCCGCCTTTCCAAGAAGCTGCTGACAAGTCTTTCTGACAGTCTTTTTAAGTAAATGAGATCAAGTATTTTGAGGGTATTTTATACCAACAACCCCTAAGAAAGATTAGACTTTGTGGTAGTGCTGCAGAACACACTTTGCTTATATTCTCTCCCTGCTTTCAGCTTGTGCTGGTGTGTGCCCTAAACTGGGAGCATCTGCACCGAAGGAGTGGGGCTGCGCAAGCCCTGTAGATTGCTACAAGCTGTGAGCATTTGCTTTGTCCTGGTTGTGGTGTGAATGCAGAACTAGAGGCTCACTGCAGCCACGGCCCCACTGGGTCATCAGTGGTTGCACCCCAACCTTGACCTTGCACGCTCAGCAGTGCTGCAGACCATCGTGTAGTTGTTTCAGAGCACTTCTGGCACCTTGGAGGGAGTCCAGTCTGCACAGACACGGCTGTGAGACATCCCATGGTAGACAAAGCCAAATGTGATAGCATCAAGGTCTTACTTGGCGCTATCCCCCCTGCTTTGTGGATCTCAAATCAGGAGGAACTGCTGTGTGAGTTTTGGGGGGCTGTGGCACTGCTCATCATGGATGGCACAGCTCAACCCAGGGCTCCTGGTCTTGAGGCTTGCTCTGGTCCTTTCACTCTGCATTCCATTCAAATGGATGCCATTCATATGCTTTATTGCTAATAAGTTGTAAGATTTTTAATAAATAAATGCATTTCTGCGTAAACCTGTACAGATTTTCATCCACTCCATTGAAGAACACTTTTTTTTTTTTTGTACTTTGTTGTGATTTTGGTTTATCCCGAATGTGAACTCTTGCATCTAAATTATGCAGATTAGGTGAAGTTATTCTAGTTCATTTGAAGGATGCAGAAATTAAGCGCTTTATGACCAGAATGTAAGAGACAGTCTCTGACAAAGATAATTTTGTTTGTTTTCGTCTAATGATTGTTCTGATCTTACTGCATTTCAGCTATTTAACTCCATATGTCTCCAAAGTTAATACTGGCAGTATATTAACTTTTGTGCTTACCAGTCTGCTATTTATATATATGTTAGAAGAGCTGCATTTAAATTACTTGGCAACATTGATACCCAGCAGTTCACACCTGGATGCAGCCCTTGGTAACACGGGTTTCTTCAGTTGGGTTTCTTCACTTAGTTTACTCTGCATGTAGGGTCAGTCTGCCTCCCATCCCAGTTCTATCCTACTGTGCGATGACAAAGCCTCATCTGTTCTGAACCTCCGTTTAAGTCTTCCATACCTAGTCTAGACTTTGTGCTGGGCAAGTCTTCAGGAATACTTGGCCGAGAAGAAAATGGTTGGGTGGTAGCTAGGCTAGATGAGCCTTTGCCTTTGCTTGCTCTTTGACCAATCTGATGCTAAAATGCATCAAACCCCATTAGGATTCCATGTCAAGCTTTTGACAGAGCTGACGTCCTCTGCCTTCACTGAAACCACTTGTAATTCTGAATGCTGCATATTTTAAAATACTCAGTTTGTAAATGTGTACTCTGAGGTCACATAAAAGCCCATATTTATCTCCTGTGTCCCTAGTGCGCAGTGAAGTGAAAGCAGTCCCTGTCCTGAACTTATTGGCTGTGTAACCATTATATGTATTTTGCCTTAATTTTTTAAAAAAATAAATATGTGGTAACTAATCTATAAAAGTACTGGTAAACAAATCCTTCAAAGGAACATTTAACGTCTGTTTCTTGATGTGTAAAAATTTGTGTTGTTTTGTAGGTTTAGAATTCTTAAGGAGTTTTATAGTGTTTAGAAGTGTTTAAAAATATTCATTTTAAAATGGCACTTGCATACCATGGGCTCTGACTTGAACTTTACAAGCCTGAAAGTTTGCAAAGGATGTTCATTGCTGTTGGACTGTGTCCAGAAATGACTTTGACTTGGGCAATGGTTTCCATCCAACTGGAGAAACAAACGTTGCTGACAGGAGAGGAGCAGAGTTTGGAAACTCTTTTGGACTCAGGCTGACTTGCAGGACTCGCTGACCGCTTCCAGGTATGCAGCAGCTCCCCAGCAGTTGCCCAAACAGATCCATTCCCCAGTCAGAGCGTAGAATGTGCTTTTATAATCCGAGTGAAGGTATTTTCACACAAACACAAAATTACTTTTAACTTGACAGTGTGTTCTGCGTATATAAATAAGCATCACCCTGTAGGGTAATGTTCTCAATATGTTGCACAGGACTGTAAATGTGTCGTATCAGCAGTAATTAGAGACACACATCAGGCAAGCTGTAGATTTCAGCGTTGTCAGCCGTCGCCTTCACAGCCCGAGCACCTTGTACCCAGACTGACTCCTGGTGGGCTTAGAAGGGCTTGCTGCAAACCATGATGTCAGGTCAACAAAGAGTTAAAATTCTATACGTTTTCTGCAAATAAGCTACATGCAACTCTTATGTCAAAGTTGAGCTGTAATGCATTGACACCAGTGAGTCATCTCTCTGACAGGGGGACTCAGACCAAAGGAATACGTGTTTATTCATTTTTCTGTCCTCTTGGGATGAAGTAGCTTCACCTGTCAACTGATACCAACGTCTTAGTTTAGAACTAATTAGTATTGATTTAATTTCAACCTGGTGCTGCAGTTTCTTTGTAAAGCTCAAACCCGTGCTAGAGCTGTAGGAGGTTATGCTTTCGTGATGGGGATACAGACGATATGTAATGCAGTAACTTTTGTAACCATGAAGGAGTAACTTGCAGCTTCTGCAGAGCTGCGATGGCTGCTCAGCTCCCGAGAAGGTTGCTGCACTTCAGCAGCTCCCTCTGAGCTCTTCAAACTAATTCACATTACTGCAATCATCTGTCTAATTGTCTTTCCTTTAAGCCGTTCATTTAGTGGGTTCTGCATCACTCGGTTTGTCTCCCTGAACAAAGATAAAGTCAGTAGAGTTACAACAGTGCAGCAAGTGAAACAAGCTGCATGTGCATTATGTGGATAGATGGTAATTTATTTGTTGGTGTGGTGGCAAGAGAGGGTGAGCCAGGAAATGGCCAGAAAAAAACGATTAAAATGAAGATTTAAAAGAGCATTTTAATCTGCTCTTCTGTGTACATCTGCACTCTGTCTCCTGCTATGAAAGTTTTACTGATTTCCCTGTGTGCAAATGTCGAACTAGAATTCCTGTAAGCCATTATTAGTTGGAAGGAAGTGGCTAAAAGGCTGGACTAGAAATTAGTGTTCTGCGGCTAAAAGGCTGGACTAGAAATTAGGAGACTTGGACTTGTTTTCCAGGCTAGATACAGACTTCCTGGGTAAACAAGAAGGGTTCACTTAACCTTGCTTTGCTTTAGGTCTTGATCTCCAGTGTGGAGATTAATAATATTTCCTTTCTCTCTTCCTAATGTCTTGTCTCTTGATACCTCTTGGAGAGAGCACTTAAATTGATGTAATCTGGGTCTCATGGAGACCCCATAGTCGTAACTTGTAACAAAAATATGTCCACAAAGCAGAGGAGCCACTGACTTTCTTGGAGAGCAGACTCTGTTAAAAAGTTTATACTTATTTGACTGCCAGTAAAAAAACAACTTTTCAGCTTTTCATAAGATGTGGGAGTACCATATGCCAAACTAAATCTCATCATTTGAATATGCCAGAAAGTATCTTCTAGCTTGTTTCTACTTTGTGGCTTTTTATTTGTGTTTTTGCATTTTCCATTTAATCAGCTGGTGGCCACTTGGTCTGGGCTGCTGACAGATTTCTCCTTCTCTTTGGTTTGTTTGCTTAACACTCCTTGTACAGTTGGGTGTGTCTGACCTTTTGAATTTAGCAAATGGAGTTTTCTGACAGGTTCTACATTGGTTTTGCTGCTTTTGATGATAGAGTTGAAAATACTTCTTTTTTTTTCCTTTCAATTCTGTAGTGATTGCAGATGTTCTTCAGTTGTTGCTGAGACATCAACAGTTAAAGCGGCAGCAAAGCAATCTGGAAGCTCCGCTGTGCTCTGAGCGGTGGCTTGTAGGGCCCTGTGGCAGGGACTGGCATGCACGTCATTGATTAAAATATTGTCAAACACTGGGCCTTCCTCATTTTAATGCAACGGCAACATTGCGCTTAGTCTTATGCTCAGAAGAACCAGGGAACCATGTGACTGAAAAACAGTGTGGTTAATTGTAAAGCCTCCAAGTAATATGACTTTAATTGCTGGTTTACTGATAAAACACAGAAAGTGATTCTTTAGAATTGGATAAAGATAGACAAATTAATTTCAGGGATGATACCATCACCAGCTAAGAAGTGATTTGGAGCAGATGCTTTTGATCTGCAAAATGTTTGAAAAAGCCTGCAGAAAGTTTTGAGGATGTAACATCACTAACGCAAGGCTGATGTGGGGCTGTAACGGGTTGTTGACAGCTATGATGGGAAGAGAGTGGAAGGTTTCAGATGCTACCGGGGAAAGTTCCTTGGCTAATAGTGGCAGATCGCAAAGCAACATACCTGGGAACACGCAGAGCAGCCAAATCGGATATTTTGGCATCCTGTACAGAGAGCAGCGTGGTGCCAAGCCTGCAGTTGTGGCCTTTGCAGCGTGCAAAATTCACATTAGTGTTAAACTTTCTCAGCAAGGTGTGAGCATAGTCGGAGCCTGCAATGATGATGCGAACGGCCAAACCAGCTTTTATTGTGGTAAACAAACTCATTGCTGGTTAACAGTGACATTTTAGCCCGCTCTGTGTGTCAATGCTGCGGTTTCAAAGCTCCATTGCATTGTACTTTCATCCCCGTGGAGCTTTCCTGCCTTCAGAGTGAGGTGCCTGGAGTCAGATGAGCTTTGCCAGTGACGATTGTCCGTGCGTCAGACGTCACAATGTGTGTACGAGCGGTCCAGCCTGGCTTGAACCAACACGCGTGGAAGGGAAAGCGCTTCTCCCTGCGATCGTCCTGCCAGCAGCTGTTGTAACAGGAGTGTGGGGGCTCCAGGGGAGGCTGGTGAGTAACTGTTGCACACAATCTGCTACTAGGTAACAACAGGGTTCGCTGTCAGCTACCAGGGCTGGGTTAGCAGTGACTGCCTGCAAGCAAAAAGCTCAATGGCTTACCGTTCATCTCCTGAGTTTTCCGATTTCCTCAAAATGCTCCTTGAAGTTGAGTTTAAATTAACTATTCCTAATTATTGCAGAATCTTTCCTTGCTCTTAAAGCTTTCCTAAGTCTGCAAACACACCAAGAGTCCTGATTCTCCAGAATATTCTTCTGTTTACTGGAGAGATGAATTCAAAAGTTTTACTTCAAAATCTTTCATCGGTGCTACTCCAAAGCATTATATTTGTGTTTACAGTGTGCGTTTTCTTAAATCCTTCTGATGAAACTAAAGAGGACTCTGCCAAGTGTTTAATTTCCCTTCCAGTTCTGAGTCTGAGATGTAATAAGACTCATTTAGGCTCAGACTAGTGGTAAGGGTAGAAAAAAACAAGTGTTAACCAGAATCAACCTGTGTTCCTGTCTGTCTGACTTCTTAAGAAATAATCCATCCTGAATTCACCATGAAATTTTCCTGCTTCCTTTTCATCTGGGATAGCACTTCATGGTCACTGGTAGCAGGTGCGTTAAGTCGAGTGCTGAAAGTGAGCCCACCCCAGGAGGGGAGTTATGTGCGACTAATAAACACCATAGCACAACTGGAGGCCAAAGACCAAGCTGGTTGATTCAAGGACAAAGAGCTACCACTGGAAATACTTCAGTTTCTTGTGGCATGCAAGCAACCCCAATTAAGTGGGACATTAGTCAGCCAAGGTAATCCATCTGACCTTGACTTTGCACACTTATCTCCTTCTTTGGACTCTGTCAAAGTGCTGGCGTAACACTTCAAAAATACTTTACACTGTGCTCAGCAAGATTGAGGAAAGGCTGTCTGCCCCTAGCATTTCTTGTCCTCTCGTGTCCTTTGTCACCTGTCACAAGCAATCAGTGTGCCACAGTGATGAAAGCAGGACCGAAGATGCTGAAGGGCCCTCTGTACCCATTGTCAAGGAACAGAGACTGGATAACGTGCATCCTGCCAGGTTGTTCTTACTGTCGTCTACCGGCTGAACTCAGGTCTTTCTCCAGACCTCTCACACCGTGAGAAAGGCATCTTAAATATACCATTAAGGTGTACTTAATGGTTTAAGAATCGTACCAGCGGGATCTTAATGGTTTAGGAATTGAAACGTAACATCTCTATTTTTCTCCTTCCTTTTTCTTTAAATACCTCCTTTAAATTCTGCCTTTATGTGCTACCTGAATTTCTGCCAAAGCATTTCTTATTAATTTTGTAGAGTGTACGCAACCTTGAGAGATGATATTTCATTACGTATTTCCAAAACGAGATCCTTTTCGTGGACTAATGGATCTTGCAGTTTACTTCAGGCTACGGCAGTTACTGGATTTGCTGCAAATTTTTTTCCTTCTCTATTCAGTTTGTGTTGTCAACATGGCTACGTTCCTTCTATTAATAAAAGCAGCGTGTTGCTATTCAGTTTGCAAAAATTGCATAACGTATGTATTGGTGATTAAACAGGAAATAGCTGAGAGGGAAAGAGGCTTAGAGAAAGCTTGTGGCGCCAAATGAACATTTTATATTTCCAGAGTTTTACTTTCCAAAATATCTAGGTTTCACATCTGTTGAAGTGATGCATCAGTCTGGTGATATGTTTGGCTATGTATAGGAGTTCAGTTGATGGATAATGGTACCGAGTCAATACAACAGTCTCTCCATTGCCCAACAATTTGTGTTTTAAAATAAAAGAGCAGAAAGACTGTGAATCTGTCTCTGAGAGTCTTCTCATGCATCAATTATTTAAGTGTTTTGGACAATCAAGGTATGAATCTACAGTCTCAAAGGATGCGCAGGTCTGGGTCTCTTTGTTGGGGTGGCAGTTTCTCCATCATCATCATGGTGTTCAGCTGGCAGCAGTGGAGCGTTTGTGACCCCAGGTTTCACGAGTGTGTGGCACGGGGTTACTGGTTGTTACTAACTAGGCTCAGGCAGACTGATCACCTCTAAAAACTGTGGAGGAATATCGAGAGCAGAGGTGACACCAGCAGACAACTCTTGTGCTTGGCTCCCTTGTACAGTCATCCTACTCCTCAAAGTCTGGGAAAAGCAAATGTGGTAGTAACACAGGGGCCCCCAGGCTTGCTTTGTTTGCTATTCATGAAAACATCACACTTCAGTTTGTGTGCTCTGCGAGGTTTTCCCAGAGAGAGGTTTGTACTGGATTTTCTCAGAACTGCTCTTTCACAGAAGCTGGAGGGATCTCCCCTCTCCCAGGGAGTCTCCCCCTTCTCCTGCTGCATTTCCCCAGCTTGTAGGTGGTGTAATCACCTTCCTTGGGACTGAAAAATGCTGGAAGAGACGCTCATCAAAACTGGCTTTTCTTTTTCACAACTACATGGGACAATACAAAGTTTGCTTGGTCCCCAGTCCTCAAACGCCCCATTTTGGCAGTGCAGCTTGTAGTTTTTGAAGGTAAGAAGGGTCAGTAGGCTGGAGTTCCATCTCTGCTTTCCCAGGTTGCTTTTCACTGTCGTTCTGTTCCGTAGCCCCCTTACAGCCTCCTGACAACTTTAAAAATGAGTCAGATAGCACCGCGATCTAGTGATTTATGGGCAAAATGATAATTAGCTGGCCGTCAGTGTAGTCACATCTGGTTTCAACTCATGTTCTTCTGTCAATAGGCCCTAACACAGACAAGTAGCTCCTCCACCAGTTGTGAAGGGGCAAGATGAAAGACTCCAGCAGCTTGGCTGCGGTGTGTGGCAAGGCCCCGATGTTGTTAATGGAAGCTGACAGTCTAACATGCTGTTCCATCTGCTCCCAATTTATACCTTGAGATTTATTGTCTCTTGAAAAGATAAAATAAGGACTTGCGAAACAGAATTACTGGTTCTGAAAGCTGTAGGCAAAGTGGAGTGTATCTGCCCTTCGGTACTTTCAAAGCCAGAAGGCAGAAGAAAGGCATTTTGCAATGAAAGCAAAACCTTTTCGCAAGATCTGCTCCCACGGACAGTAACCTGTTCCTCACTCTGGGTTCGTGATCGTTGGGACAATACTTGACTTCAGAAACTGGTACTTTCAGGTCTCTTGTGTTTCTACAGCCTGAACTTGAGAATTTCATTCATTTACAGCCGTAAGAAATGCAGAAAGTATCTTGGCCAGTCCCAGGAACACAGATATTCTGGGGAACATGCAGATGTGGATGTAACAAATAAAGCAGGAGTTGGGGTGCAGAGGGGAAAGGTGGTTTACTCTTTCGAATGACTTGAGAAAGCTAATCGCCCAAGTTCTCATAAATATCACCTCATCTGTATGGCTGTGTTTGAAAGTTTGATTTGATGTGCCTTTATAACAGAAGAAACAATGTGGAAATAAAAGTCTATCAAAGCCAAAGAGAGGGAGAGAAAAGAAGATTTTGCAAAGGTAACCACTTGATTTTTTTCTCCAAAACCTAAAAAGCAGCATCTGGATATAGGTTTTTCAAAAGAACAGCTGTAGTTTTTGCAGGCACAGAATTAAGGATAGACTGTAGGCTGTAGACTGTAGGCACAGAATTAAGGATATAGGTATAGCAAACATCAGTTGTATAGAATGAAGCTGAGGAAATTCACGCTTATTGCTTAATACGCCTAGAAGTTAACATATTCACACCCATCTAAAACAACTGATATTATTTCCCTTCACTGCAGGACTTAGGCATTTGGAAAAAAAAAATCAATAAAATTACTAATCTGGACTTGCTGAATGACCAGGGAGGAAAAATATTCACAGAGGAAGGACAAGTGTTTGTCAAAATTTTGGGGTGTGAAAGGTTTAGATTGTTTTAGGAGAACCTGCTGCTTCTATTAGAACAGTGTGTGTTCAGCTCTGTCAAGCTGCTTGTGTTATGTTTAATTTGTTTATCCTACTTAATTGCCCGTTATTAAATGACACAATTTAAAGTTTATCTGCTCTGCTGTAGGAAGTGAGCAAAGTTCCTATAAATAAAACGTTAGCATTTTTATTGGCAGAACAACTTTAAACTTTTTCTAGAAATCCCCAAGTCTTAAACATGCAGAACTGTTTTCAAAGCCTTAGAACAAAAATCTGCATAAAACCAGATAAAAGATCTTTCCTGGTCCTGGTCACAACTGGTTGATAGCTCTTCCCAGTCTCCTTGGCATTCCAGGTGAGACTGATGTGTTCACCATATTTCCTTGCAAGAAGTGCTTGACTATCTGACTTATCTTGCAAATGCAAATAGAAAATCTAAAATCATAAAGTGTGTGTTATTCTTAGCAACATACTTTTAGTAATGGGTAAAATACCTTCCAAAAGTTTAGTTAAACTGGGACATTTGCTACAGAACATGCTTTCTTATCATTAAAGAGATTTGAAAGAAATTATGCTTTCGGAATATAAATGATATATTGCTCTTAGGAAAATAAGTGCTTCTTCTGTCACTTAGATCCGTGAATTACAGAATATGGGAACCTTGGGCTGATAAACTCTGAACTCACTTTCTCTTGGCTTCAGGAGAGATTTGAATCATTCCTATAGAGAGAACAAAACAGGAAATCACTGCTTCAAAAAGCCAGATTTGTTGAGTAATTATTGAAATTTTGCCATGGGTAATTTCATTGGAATTCTGTATACTGTATAAATATCAATAGTTAAAAGTCTCCTGTTGCAGTGTTTAAATAAACACGTTATTAGAGAATTCTAGGAGAAGGCATGAGGAATGTAGCCGAAGTGGCAGCATCACCCTATTCTTTTGCTTTTTGGTGAAAAGCTCCTTGTTTGTTTTTCTTATTGTGCTACTTGAAGGGTTATGATTTAAAAAGCAAGAGCAAGGGGACACACACACACCCCTCATTCACAGAAAGGGAGGTTTTCTAGTGAAAAAAATACTCGTTAGGGACCAGATTAGGAAAATGCCTGCATTCTCTGTATTTCAAATCTTCCACCTTCTAACCCATACGTGGGTGCTTTGAGAAGACAGTTTTTGAAGGGGTTTTGTTTTGCTTTTAAAGAAAAAGTATCCCACATTTTGTTTGGCTCTCATTTTGGCGGTCCAAAACGTTACAAATGCCCTTGAACTTGAAGGCAGCGTCTGCAGTAGAACTTCAAATATATATATGCAGCATTTAATTTGAAGCCAGAGTTTTCTAAAAACAAAGAAAAAGCCAAATCCTTTAGAAATTCCCACCACCTTGCGATAGTGCTCGTAAACTAGTCATGAAATAGTTGAGAGGTGCTATATGGCTAATTTCTCTAATTTTGGCATGTGTGTTTATTAGCAGTCGACTAGTTACGAGATTATCAAACATTACCAAATAAATAGATAAATAAGACCAAACAAGCTTGATTGATGCAGCTGCTGCCACGGCCCATTGAGCTCAGAGGGAATTTGTAATCTTTTCTAGAATACAAGTCCTGCAATAAACTTCGGTCGTTTTTTTGGGGAAGCAGCATCATTTGCAGATCCTCTTCAGAGGGTACTAAGGTTCCTACCAGCTTGTGCTTTGAAACGAGTGTTTTGTCTGTTGCTGTTAAAATTAGAAAGTGCAGTAGGACAATACACGGGGGCTGCTCTGTTTTATTTCTCTGGGAAGCAGAAGAGTTAGAAAACAATATACAGCTGTTTATGTTGTATTGCATGGAAAAATGTAAAATGACGAGCTATAGAAAGTAAAAAGAAATAGCTATTGAAATGAAGAGGTAACGCTAAAGCTGAATCCTTTATTTCCCCAGACTGCAGGTCACGCCGCTGCCCTTTTGTTTATCTGGCCAGACAAGTGATAACGTAGTAGCTAATGATGAAGCAACACATTTCTGTCTTGATTTTTAAATACCACGCTGCAGTATTAATGTGAGCTGCCCTGTGAAATGCAATCTATTAAAGTAATCCTGCTGACAGCTCTTTTCCTCAGCCCTTGATTCACTGCTCATCTGGTGGCTGCCGATCGCCCTTCCAGCCGCACCGCACCGGCATCTGTTTCCATGGCGCTGCTCTGGATGTGGAAGCAGCGCTGGAGTGGGTGCCTTGCGCTTTTTTACTGTGTTAATTGTTCTCAGCTGGGAAAGAGTTATCAGGTCAACTGATTAAATGAAGTTTGCCAGAAATGAGGTACGAATCAAGAACCTGGGCTACCCAGAAGCCTGATGCCAGGGACTGAGGACTTGCTGCAGTACCTCTAAAAAATGCAAAAGTGGTTTTGTCTTACCACAAGCTTTGCCTTGCTCTTTCCTACAGTTTAAGGATTAAGCTCTAAGTTAAGGGTAATATTTTCAAGAATCTTAACGATTTAGACAATTAAACTCCCCTTTTTTGCCTCCTCAATGATTGAGAGTCCTAAGTTTTGATTTCAGCGATTCATTGGATGGCACAATCCTGCAAGTGTTGGCTCAGATGCTCTGATGAGAACAGCTGCTCTGATGGTGGGACAGGAGGGGATTCAAACTTCCTAAATGGAGAGAAGAACTTGCCATGGATGTTTGTGTCTTGTGAGTGTACCCCAAATCTTTCCTTTAAAGAAGGGTAACTGCCCAAAATATTTGAAATGACATAAAAAGATTCTTCATTCAGTAAGTTAAAAGCTTAGAAATGCCAGAAGTTGAAGGTACTTTGACAATCTACCTATAGGCTTCCTATGTGCATGCATGTTATTTTTTAATTATGTGTTTCTGCATTAGCAGAATACATGATATCACAAATACGTGATATTCATTGAATGGGCGGAGATAATCTGACATTTTGTTTTCATAAGACTTTTGCTTGTCTTTTCCCATTTCCCAGCCTCATTTATCTGTTTTCTTTCAATTCCCCTGACAACCAAAGCAGAGATCAACAGGCAGCAGCCCCTGCACACCCTGCAATTGTCTTCCCTGGTGTTCAGGCTCCTGTAAAAGGGCTTTTCTTGGGCTGGCTTTGGTTGGCAAAGCCTCTAGTGTGACCTGTGCCCCTCAGGTGAGGTGAAGCAGTGACACGAGATGTGCCACCCCAGGATTTATGGGGAAAATCTTTAGCATTGAAACAGGAGTTTGCAGTTACCAAAAAAATGAGTTGTTAGAGAAACCTTCTCTTCTCCAATTGAAAGTACTAATTTTGCATTAAATAGATATAGATTTTAAAGGTATTTGAAATGCCTTGTTCTCCTTGTGAGATCACCCTATAGATATAGTCCACTTAATTGCAATGTGCTTAATTGAGACTGCCACTTTTACTGGGACATCTCCCAGGGAACCATCTTAGCCTAATGATTATCAATGCCAATGGTTGTTGCCTAATCAGGTCAGTGCCATAAATCCTGCTTAACAAGAATGCATTCAGTGAGTATCAAGTGATTAAACAGTGTTTAAACAGGTGTTAAGTAAGTGTGGAATGCCATGTTTAAACACAGGGACAACCAAAATAAAATGGAAAGGGATAGATGTGACTCTTAAAAGTAGTAAGTGCTATCTTTGTCCTTTCTTTCCATTTAGTTTAGCTTTCTCTGAGTCTCAAATCTCATTTGGAATTTTTCATCTTTCATCAGAGGGTGAATGCTGTGAATGAAAGCTGAACAAATGCTTAGGGAATTGGCATGAGCTCCTGACTGCTCTCATTAGGTTTGCCACTCATGTATGCCCTTCCAAAGATACCTAAGTAGGAATTTATATATATTCTATGAATTTATATATATATTCAGGGTGGTATTTTTTTTGTGTTGGTGGTATTTAGTGATAGTTGATACAGCATAGCTGTAAAACAGAGTGATGGAGATGCTGTTGGAACAATTGAGTCTTTATGTCACGATTGATTTAAGAGTCTTAGAAAAATGTAGAACGGCGATAGTGTGCAGTGCCGGTATGGACAGAATACTCGCGGTCTGTGTATTCTTCTGCTGCCCCCGTGTCCTGAATGCAAATAGAAGCAGTTGTCTGACTTAGTCCCCTTCTACAAATACAAGCTGGCCAGAAGTGCACCTCCTTTTTCCCATGGCACAATTTGCCCCTTAATGGGGAGGTTTATTGTACCAGGATTCTGCTGTGCAAGTTACGTTCTCCATTTTTTTAATCTAATGATGTGCCCTATAATCCCTATTGATTTATAACAAAGTACAATTGTGACATATTTTGTTGAGTATGCAGTACTAAATTAAATCTGGGAGAGAAGCTTGATCAGCTCTCTCTGTAAAGACTGAGAACAAGAGGTGTGTATTTTCTAACAGAAACCTACTATTCAATATCCGATAGAAATTCTATAGAAACCGAAACCTCTGGATTGCGCGGAACTTTGTGGCAGCCCTGGAGGCGACGCATCCGTCCCTCTGATGTCACATGAAATACATATAAGTCTCCATGTGCATCTCAAACATCTTTGCACAGCTGCCTTTCTTCATCTCAGCCTTCTAAGAAAAAGGCCTCTATTTTCTGAGTGTTTTCATGGCCCTGATTGCTCTAACGTTTTGTTTGCAGACTTCTAGGTTTTCACAGTTGTTTTCCTAGCAGCCATGCCAGATTTGAGAGCAGTCGTTTCGCATTCGTTCCGTTGCAGAACAGGAAGAATCTTTGCAGTTCTGGGGGGAAATGTCACCATTGCTTCAGGTTGAAAGGCAAATCTTTTTATTTTTATCTTGACGTGAGGTTAGATCAGGTGCAAAACAAATGCAGTGCAAGGAAGCACCATCCCTCCTGTCTTGCTGCCAGTTCCTGCTGTTTATGTGGTGGCTGTAGTTCTGTCCAGCCCTTTCATGTAGTTTAACTTTATTTGGCCTCTGTGACTAGTTTTGTTTTCTCTTTGGTCTTCAATAGTGTAACGACTTGGGAAGATCAGAGAAAATTTTTATCTTTTACTCCAGAATGATTTTTAGGCATCAAATCCCTCCACCGTAGAAGCATAACTTTTATTAAATCCACAAAAATGTCATTTGAAGTTTGATGTAAGGTTTTTTTAATTACACTATAACTCATATTGATGTTTATAAGTAAAAACAAAACACAACACCTTCTCTACCCCCTTCTCTCCTCTCTCCACACACTGATTTAATGGATCATTACGAGTTTTAAATAGAAATAGCTCTGTATTTTGTTACACGGCAAGCTTGGTGTCAGAAGATATTTTGGAACTCACAGGAAGCAAGGCAGGCATTATAGCAGCTACTTTATTTTTGCTGTGCTTCTCTAGCTTTGCAGTACACAGCCACTAGATGCAAAGGTACAGGTTGTAATACATCTTTAATAAGAGCCTTATTTAATATTGCAGAACTAAACACTTGCATAGGAATGGCAGAGATATTACTGGCACATATTCACAGCATCAAGGTATGTTCCTAAACTGGGTGAATTTCCATTCTGGCACAAAAATGAAAGCTCTGTAACTTAAAGTGTTGTTCTTGTAAAGTACTGAGTTATGCAGCTTCTTTTGATATATTTAAAAAATGCAGTTTTATTTTTATTTTGGTTTTAGATAGAAAATTCCAAACAAGCATACAACTTAGTCCTTGCTCTGGGAAATAAGTCCGAAACATTGTGCAAATTAGTGGTCTGGTGGTGGACCTACCATGGATTTAGTGAAGACAGAAAATGAATGGTAATCTCCTGAATCTTAGTCTAGTCCTAGCTAGGCCTGGCTGCCCGGGCTCACAAGGCAAGCAGCCTCCTCCCAAGCGTTCAAGTGTCTGTCTGGTCCGCCCAAGGTGGGCATCCTTTGCCTTTTTCTCTTGGTTTGCACCAGAGCCCATCATGTCTCCAGCTCTCCGTGAGTGTAGAACGGACACTTGCAGAACTCAGCAATGTCTACAGGTCTTCCCGTATTTTTCCATTCTCTCTTATTTTATTTCCCGGTACAGTGGTTTCTTTATTCCTTTTGCTGTGAGCCAGGTCTCTTCTAGCAGAAAGTCATTCACAGTTTGCTCCAGTTTAATGCAGTTCTTTACGTATCACATCAAAATACTCCTTTCCCTGTTTACTCCCCCAGCGTTTGAATATAGCAGGAGTAGGCTGGGTTATACCTATTGCATTCATTGATTATGAGATGACCACTGAGGGGGCACATTATGGGATAGATGAGGTTGTGGGAAAGACAACACAAATCCTAATGAACCCTACTGTGTTACTTGTCCAAGCCACAAAAATAACCAAAAAGGTCAGTGAGATAATGGAAGGATTTTGCCACCTGGGCACCAGCAATTGTGTTCCATTAAAAAAGATATAAAGGGGTATGTGTGTGTGTGTGCAGCTCGTCTTTGCTTGCTTCCGAAGTCAAAACACGTGCGAACTGGCAAAGGAGAGAGCAATGCTAGTAATTTGGACAATCATGACTGAGGATGTGAGACTAGAAGAGAAACAGCTGTGAAGGGGCGAACAGAAAAGTTCAACCAAGTGGATGTTGAACATACCTGAAAGATGAGGTTGAATTGGCAAACTCAGGAGAGATGCGGAGTAATGAGAGAAATATATATTAACGTCAGATTCTTCTAAATAGATGTGAGAGTAGCTCGCTGCCAGATGTTGAGTTCTTTGAAAAATTTGGCTACTTGTTGTTTTTTTTTTTTTTGCCTAAATGAGAACTAACTGAAGCCTTTTTGAAATCTTGGTCCCAATTGTGAATGTTGAATGCTTTGGAAGTGCTGGCCATGGGTGGGATCAAAATCCTGTGATTTCTGCCAAGTCTGAATTCTTTCAGTGGCAGCAGCCATCCTTTGGGGCATAGCTGGCTCGCTTATTCCCTCCCATCGTGCTGCCTTTCTCTGTTAATGGCTATCTTCCTTTGTAACTTATTTTAAGGGCTTTGTTGGGCTGTTGTTTGGTTCCCATCCTAGAAGACAAATGCTGCTCATTTAATGCAAAGATCAAAAGCTAGTAACGTACTGGTATCAAAAGTGATCTGATCACACAAGTCCCCCACAGCAACATTCTGCTTCTAGAGCAGGAAAGTGGTGATTGAAGACAAAACTCAAACCAAAGAAAGCAAGAATAAATGCTCTGCCCTCAAACCTTGCTGCTTTTCAGAGCTGGATGTTTGGGGACTGTGTGGATAAGAGAGGAAGGCTACTTTTTGATTAAAGGAAGGAAATCAGCTGTTTGAATGACTAAAATAATGCCAAAGAAAACAGAATAAAAGGTGAACAGAATAAAGAAAGAATAGGTGTAATTAAAATGTAGAAGCAACAACTCATGGGAGCGGGAGGCTAGAGGTGCTTGCTGGAAGCAAACACAGGAGAGGAAAAAGGAGGAAAATAAAACCCTTCCCTCTAGCTCCTTGTACCTTCCAACCTGTCAGCTGCCTTACAGAAAACCTGCAAGGATTTTGGTCCCAAAAATAGGGCTGGATATTCAGCGTTACTCTCCCCAGCATTGCAAGGTCGCCCCCGTGGCAGGTTCCCTGGCTGGCCCACTAGCAGTGCCTGGACATGAACCAGCATCAGACCAAGAGCTTTCCCCATCTACAGCAACACCAGGCTCCTGTTTGTATCCGGTGAGGAAAAAGAAGGTGGGATTTACAAACTGCACCTGTTAGTGTGTCACCTCAGCACCAAAATCAACATTTTCAGAAGACTTCACCTTGCTGAGAGGTGGACCTTTTGAAAATAAAGTGGGACCTGAGCTATTTTGAAAGTAGCTGGTCAGGATCTTGTCAAATTTGTGTGCTTGAAGACTGGTCTGATCAAATTATAGGTTCATGGGCATCTCGACACAGTGAAGATACTCAGTAATGCTTTGGAAACCAGTATTCTTGATATACTCAATCCTCTGAGCCTTGTGTATTTATGTACCAGGCTTTTGTCTGTAGCTTCGTGGAATTTTGAAGTGCTTCTCTGCCACCAACAATGAGGAGACCCATGTTTGTTGTCTTCTCGGCTTGGTGCTTCCTGATCAACAGAAATAAAAAGCTGATTGTGCTAACAGCTAGCAACATAAACTCAGCGTGGTACATGGCCATTAAACTGGTTTATTCTTCTTTCCTGAAAGGTGTGCTGAATCAAATGCTGGCTTTAGGCTGCTGGATACAATCCCTTTTTTAGGGAGAGGAAATGGTTAACTTGGACTTGTGAATTTAATTGCCTTTGACAGAATAGTTGTAGCTCTGTTTTTCTGCCCAAGAGGCCTTCTTTGCATGTGCTTTATAAACTGAAAGCTGAGTAAATCAACCGGGAATGTACTTAATGCCTCGGGAGTATCAGTATCACAGGAGGGAAGGCTTGTGGCAGAAGAGAGCTGAAGCCTGGCCTTCCTGCCCACAGTGCGGCATCTTGAGGGATGGGAAAAGGTGTGGGAGAAAAGCATTGGGGAAAAATAAGAAAATAACTTTCTGAGCTGGCAGAATTGTGAGGAGAAGGCAGTAGCAGAAAGGCTTGCTGCTGGAGCCAGCGGCCAGAATCTGCTTTTGTAATGCTCAGACTCGTCTTTACTGCGTTTCAATCCAGAGTAGAGGAGATCTGAATGCCTTGTTAGATATAACTCTGTAGATGCAAGGGAAGCAATTCTCTTTAATGAGGTAAACTGCAAATAGAAGTCAGTTGTCTTTTTTTGGATCCTTAACGTTCTGCCTTCCAGAGAGCCTTTTCATACTTCTGCTAGCATGTATAGCTTATTCTTAGCCATGGAAATCCAGAATTGGGAGTCTGATGTCACCATCTCTGTGCTTCTTTCTTTATGCGGTTTCCTACTTTTTCAGATGTTTCCATCCTGTCTATCCGCAGACTTCTTGTTAAAATAATTCTTTCTGAAGTGACAGGCACATGAAGACCTGCAAAAGAAAGCAACCTGAGGATGACTGAAGGTGCTGATAAAAGGCAATCAGCTGGAGAGAGCAAAGCATGAGGCCTCAGATGAGATCTGGCTGGCGTGTGCCTAATTAGCTTGTGCCTCCAGGCATCGCAGCCCAGCCAAAGCTGGGGAGTTCACTGAGCAGGTTCACTTGGTTTCTCTGCACCGCTTTTCGCACGCAGGAAGAAAAGGTGAAAAACTATTCCCTAGGATGAGTGATAGGACCCTGAACATCGATGTAGAAAACAAAAAGGCTTGACTGGAGTAGTGAAGCAGATAATAAGGTAATTAGAACTGTGAAAAGTTGACAAAGCACTAGACCAAGATGAGTTACATCGCTAAATGCTACGGGAAATGGGCAAGGAACCAGAGCAGCCTCCCCAAATGAACTTGTGACACGCTGCCCTTGTTAACTGTATCAGGAGTTGCACGTGTGCCACACGAAGAGTTTCTGCCCTTTTGAAGTGCAGAACTTCCAAAGGGCTGGGAGGGGGTTGGCATAATGCACACAGTTTACAAGGGAAACAAGAAGGAGTAAAAATAATATCCATGTCTTTGTTAACAATGAGGAAGTTGGTGACAAGATTTGTCTGCCAGGAGTGGTAGAGCTGCCATCAAAGTACCTAAAAGTCAACAGTTAAATACAAAATATTTTTATTCCAAATCTATATGCAATTGGCAGCTATTAAATGAGCATTGCTGTAATTTGTGCTCTTGTGAGTAGGGTCTGTCTTGCAGCATGTTTGTGTTGGACGTAGCCAAGGACAAGGAACAGGGCTTTCCAGGCACTGCTGTGGTACAAATAATAACAATTCCATCCATCCTCGCAGCTTTTCCTGACCTACTTTTGCTCTGATGCCGCCCTCCCTTCCTGCCCATCACCTTGCCACTATTTAGTATAAAAATTAAAAAAGCCATAAAAAGAAACTCGGAAAAATTTATCTGTGGAGATGCTGCTACTTGCTGCCCTTAAACAAGGGTACCAATGGAACACAGGAGTCCTTTGGTGGAGTCAGAATCCATATTCTGGTTTTGCCTTCCCTGGAAACACTTTATGTACTTGTTAAAATACGTAATTTGCAGAACCTATGTTGAGGAGAGCATTGTTTTCCTTTGGTTTTCCTTTTTCTTGTAAATGAGTACTTGAAACTAAGCGGGTTGTTTCTGTTTCGAAGAAATGAGGCAGTTCCTTTAGCTTTTTTTTAAAAAATACTGTATTTTATTTTCCTTACATAATATGAACACTGCTTTATATAAGAATGCAAAATGCTGCTACACTTCAGTTCTTTGCACAGATGCCACATATGCACAATTACCTCTCTGTCAATACCTTCTGAGGTTTTTGAGCTCAAGTTTAAGAATGTGATTCATTTAGTATGAAGATAACCCTGAAAAAAAAGTAGAGTAAGGTTAATTTGTAGATATTTGCTACGGACATAAGGAATTTCCATATGGAAATGCCCTCATGGATGTACATTCTTTTTTCCTGACCTGATTTGACTAATTTGTAGTGTGGTAAAATCATCCTTAGACTTTTCTGAAAATAGCAGATACCTTCTGTGAGGCAGAATGAGTGAAGGGGTTTGCATTCTAGTGTTACCAAAGTTGATTCAGCCTCATTAAGATGAATGGAAAGACGCCCATTGATTTCAGTGGAGTTGAATCAGGCTCATATCCTCAATTTAATGAAAAACATTATCCACATTAACTCTATTTGCAAAACAGACAGCAAGATATGACTCCAGATTTCTTCCGAGACATACTATGATGATGATGATGATTATCCTGTAGCGCAGACAAATGTACTTTGTGTTTAAAAGAGGATCATTTACTGCCTGCATTTTGCTGTGTATTTTTTCCCCGTTACACCTGCACGTTTCATGCAGCGAAGGCATCTTGGTGGCGGCTGCCCGGGAGCACCAACGTGCAAATCCAGCTGGTGGGATGTTAATGCAGCTGTTGTGTTGTGCTGGGGGCTGCGCTGCTCTGCCTTGCGGCAAAAGGCAAATGAGTCACCTCTTGGATTGTATTTTTCATGTTTTCTTATCAGAAGAGTGACCAATGTGCACTTTTGGGAAAGCTACTGTAATACTTCATTGTGGTTTTTGTTTAGCGGTAGGAAGTCTCATTTCCTTACAGTTTTTTTAACCTTGAAAACTCATTTACAAATTGTGACTCGCAACAGGAGGGCAAGGTGCCAAGGCATAATTGGCTAACGCAAAAGAAATGAAATTTGGGCAGGCACTATGGAGAATCTGGTCCTAGTGAAATCAGTGCTGCAATTCCCATTGGTGTCAGTGGTACCGTTATTTTCACATTTGGTTTCACCTGTTCCTTTAGAAGTTCATACATCCTATGAAGTTGCAATATAGCCTAAGCCTCATAATATCTGGTGTTTTGTTTAAAGTCCTAATTTCTGCAGTCCATAATTATGTAACAGTCAGATTTTTGCCTGTTTTGAGAAGATAATTTTCTTGCCATTGTAGGTGAAAAGTAAACTTTTAAGTAGTTAAAAATGAAGATCAAATAACAGAGAACCTTAAATGCATCATTTTAAAAATCATATAATACAGAAGCTTGTTTAAAGGTTTTCTTGAGTCACTAGACACAACTATAAAATATAAGGTGTCATGCAGATGGAGCCCTGGATGTATATTTTTTGGTGGTGGGGGAGAATACCCAATATATTATTATTTTTTCCAGCTTATTTAAATGATATTCTGGCAAATGTAGATGTGACTTCCCAACTTTAAATACTGAGCTACAATACAAACAAAATGAAATGTCTTTGAAGACGGCATGACTAAGCAACACCACAGATACAGAAGCCCCACTGTTGTGGTGGTTTGTGTTTCTTTTGCTGATGGATCTCTTGAGTGTTACAGGAATCCTCAATTTGTTTCTGCAAAGAGAGGAGATACGAGAAGGAGTTGAGTGTCCCTGTTTATTATTTTGAAGTGGTTGCCAAATGTCCTCTTCAAAGGTGCTACATTTTAGGGAATTTCATACTTGTTTATTTTTTGAATGTTGATTTCCTCTGGGGCTTTGATTTGTTTGGGTTTGGGTTTTCTGGTCTGTGTCAAGAGGGAGTGGGTTTGGAGGGCTGGAAGGGGCTTGTTTATTTTTCTTTTTTTGCCACAAAAAGAAATCATTTCCTCTTCTCTCTTGTGGCTGAACAACAAGCTATCAAAGGTTAGGAGGAGTTGAAGCTGACGATCCATGACATGCACCATTGGTTCCAACAAACCAAAAGTATTTTTTCATATATGTTTTTTAAACACACGTGCCATTTAAAATCAACCCTCTGATTATTTTGGCTTGCTTCATCACGGGAGAACAAACATGATTCCTTGTTTTTTTTAGAATTCAAGTACAGCCACACGCTGTCATTTGCTGTACATTACTAAAGACACGTTCAGATGCTGGTAGCAAGTGAGGAAATAGGTACTAAATCTGCAAAATAGCAACGGGTAGGAAATGAGCTGCTTTAGAGAAGCAAAAGGAGAAAAGAGGGTTAATCCTCTTCTCAAAGAAAATGTTCAGTCAACACGAAAAGATAACGTCCTGCTAAGATCCTTTACTTAAAATGGAAATCTGCTTTTTTCCTGCCCTGCTTGTTTTCCAGGTGTTTGTTCTAAAATAAGATTAATTTTCTACTTTCTGCAGACCCCTCGCAAGGATGCAGAAATTACAGGAGAGGGCAGGTACTGCAGATTGGCTTCCAAAAGCCTCGGCTTTCTGCCTCTTCCTTACATGTGCGGGTCAGTCAAAAGATGTGCTTGCTACACCTTAATGTGTAATAACATGCTAAATAAAGCTGAGGCACTGCATTATGGTCAGAGTGAACATCTTGAGCCTGTAATAACAGTATGTTTGGGTTTGCGTGAGGGAAGCGAATTTTATTTGCATGAAGGGTCATTTGTGCAATGCCGCCTTGTGCACACGAGTGCAGCGCGGCCTCTGTGCAGCTGAAATGTTATTGCGGTGTATCGAGTGACATGGACGGGTGCCAGCAAATCTGTTTGGCCGCTGTAGCTACTTGAAAGTGAAATTGAACCTTGGAGCATCACCACCCAAATGGAAACTCTGCAGCTGCTTAAGGGTCTCTTGCCCAGACTCAGGCATTGGGAGGGTTTGCTCCTGGAGTAGGGACAGTCCCCAAGTGCTCCAGTGAGTAGGGGGTGGGTGACGGTGGAGTCCAGCTGGGACAGCACAGAGCGTGTGTGCTGTGCCCTGCTCGCAGCTCAGCCTCACGGGACCTTTCCCCTTTCCTGGCACATGAATCTTCTTGATGCTCGGAGCACAGCTAATGGGATTCTTAGAAGATGGAGATGAAACTACAGAAAGGGGGTGGTGGGTAAATGGAAGCGGGAACTCCGAATTGTCGGCCATAACGTTGTATGCTCCTATATGTCCTCAGCACAGCTATCGTGCTCTACCGGCTGTTACTTTCAACAAATGTTTGTTTCTAAAATTCCCATTTAACCTCTCCAGGGTGTTTAGACCCTACCCATGTACAGGCTGGCATAGAGTCTAGCATTAAATTATGTAAATATATACTTGGTATTACACCTATGTTTGGTGCTGACTTACAACAGCTCTTGCGTTTGTTAAGAAGAGAAAGGTCCTACAAGTAACACTTTTATTCTATTGCTGATTTTAGAACAGATTTTAACAAATACCTGAAGTAACAGAAATAGAAATCAGGTCTTAATTTTTTCCTTCCTTCTTTCCTACCACTGTGCACTCAGAGCCTAGCGCTGCATTAGCAGCGTGCTGAGGGGAAGGTGTCTGTTAGCGGCAATTAACTGTGGTAATAACTTCTAGCTTTCTGCTCAAGGTGTGTATGGCTGAAAAGCTTTGGGAGTTCAAAACCAAGGGAGTCTGCTGGGACTTAGCACTGTTCTTGAATGTTGAAAATGCTGCTGTTTGGCCAATGCGTGTGAGTGATGCCTTTCCCTTTGCACCGGTGAGGTTGGCTCATCAGTGATGTCTCCACCTGCTTTACCTTCCAGGCAGGTGTTGCCTCTGGCTTAATCTGGTCCTGCAAGAAGCCATCAGGCAGCAACAGAATCCGCCACCCAGTGGTGCGTGGGGACAGAGGACTCTAGTGAGCAGCAGTCAGCAAGTAGCTCAGGGAAGAGACAACCCAGCTCCTTCTGCTTCCAAAAACTTGGAATACACAAGTGGTCATTTGGCAGGGTTAGGAAACAGTGATCCTGAGGAGGGGATGCCAAGAAAGGAGACTTCTGGAGGGGTGAAAGGAACGGAGGGGAGTAAATTAGATAGGAGCTACAGTGAGAGGTGAGCGGTTCCTGCCTCTGGAAGTGCCAGCAGCAGCTCAGGCAGGGCTGCTGTTAGCCAGGCTGGTGGGGGTTCTAGAGCCAGAGGGGGAATTTAGCCTTTTTGACCTGTAATGTTTCCTCATCATTCAGCCTATCTGCAACAAGCTAGGAGTAAGTATTTTACATTTTCCTTAAAAAAAAAAAAAAAAAAAAAAAAAAAAAAATCAGAGACTTATAAACCACAGACAGCAGAAATGAAATGGTGGGAAATGATGAGCTCTATCGGCTCATCATGCCAGAAGACCCCGCTCAGACTCATCTCTGCAGCTTGTGTGAACTTTTATTTCTCCCGTTGGAGTCGGATTGAGATCGCGAGGTTACGTTGCCTGTGGACGCAGGGACAAGGGCCGGTGGGTGCTCTCAGCTGAGCTTTGAAGCGTAACTGGCAGTTCTGTAGGTGCGCAGCGGCTTCTCTCCCGCAGCAGCCAAGAGCTGTCCTGCCTGCCTGAGTAGGTGTCTTGCAGCCTGATTTAGCAGGAACATCAGCCTGGTTCTGCCACGGCTCAGACTCAGCACTGTTGAGACAATCGTAAATAAACTAGCAGTATGTTTCCTTCCATCCCCTGATAAGGTAGGAGAAGAAGAACTTGCACAGGGTTTGTTGAGGAATCTCTAGCACTACATTAGTCCATTCCCATGCTTGCTGAGGAGCAATTTTTTCATCCAGTTTTGATTCCTATAGTCCCTGTGTGAACGCTGTATGAAGTGCTGAACTCTGCTGCTGCTCTTGATTGTATAGCAACATTAAAGTTATTTGTGTTGCAGTGTGTCACCCTGCAATGTTTTGTTCAAGGATTGCAAAAACTGGGCAACCTTTCATCTTTAGAAACGATGTGCTAAGAAAAGTGCTAAAATAGGGTTTAAAAGTTATCCTTTGCTTTTTGTTAGAGGTGCACTTCAGAACAGAATGCACACATTTGTACTATATTTAGCGCACAGCAAAATTATATTACTGAAGCTCTTTTTGGTCTGCTGTTATTCATTTATACTAATTTTGTTGCTATGCTGCCTTAGAAAGAAATGTTCAGAGTGCAAGCTTTGCCAAAGCTCCTCTGCCTTCCAAGAGTCCTTGCAGGATAGGTAATTCATACAGGCTCGTGTCTCACAGGGATTATTCTTGGCCACCTTCCTCCATTAGCACTGCTAGTACTTATACCATTTATTCCAGGGGGAGCTGAGCAACTCCCACACTCGGTGCATTTGCAAATGCCAGCCTGAAGCTTACTCTTGGCACTAGCTACAAGATGCTTGCAAAAAGGAGCATGTCTGAGTGAAAGCAAGGGAGATGCATCAAGGCATGGTTACTTACAAAGAGCCCTGAAAGCAAGTACAGACAGAGTGTATTTTATATTGTGAACTTGATATTGAAACTGCTTTGGCTCCCCCTCACCCTCCTTTTCATCTTTCTGTAGAAAAAGTAGAAAAAGTCTCCTCCAAAGAGAGGAGAAGCACGGACGTAGCTGGGTAATAATCCGTTTTCTGCTTACGTCAGGTCCTATATGGCAACCTGTGCTGTCCCTGTCACCCCAGTGCAGACCACAGGCTTTTTCTTTGGGGACTCTTGATTCTAGCAGGTGACCGAGGTGCCTCCTGGCTGTGGAGTTGGTACAGTGCTCTTGGGCAGCAGGTTCGTAGGCTTTCTCTTCTTGGTCTGGAAAGAAAAATGGGGTTTGGCTGTAGGTATATGTATTTTTGTCATTTAAAAGGACAACATTAGGTTTTAAAGGATTGTTTTCACCTCCACCCAAAGCATTTGCATTTTTTTAACAAGTAATACCTTTTAAAATTATTGTTATTGAGCTCTTCTGCTTCTTCCTGCTCCTCGCTTGTCCCCCAGGATTGTTCCCAAACCGGGAGTAACTTCGCCTTCAAAGGCAAAGCCGTTGGCACAGCACAGTGTGTGTGACAGCACCGTCCTGACACTGACACACCGGTGAGTCTCTCGGAGCAAACGCTCCAAGAACGCAGACGCAAATTCCCATGTGCTTCCCCCTGCCCTGTTCCTGAGATCTCAGATGTTACTTGAGTCAGCTCTGCTTAAAACATGGGCGTACAGGCCTCCTGTTGTGTTTTTTTCCTAAGCAATATCTATGATGTCAGTTCTGTGCTGCACGGTAGCACAAGTGAGATTTTGCAAGCGTGGGTCCAGGCTGCTGCCAGTCTCTGTAGATTAGGGAAACAAAGGATTTTGAATTACTGATGGAAACGTGACAAGAGGGTCTCAAGCCCACATAGAGGTTTTCTTATGCTGTCTTGCCATGTACTGTCTGCTTAGAGAGAGATGCTGCAGAAGTGCTGTTAGGAATGTCATTTCATACTGACTGGTATTATTTTTCTCCTGTATCTTGCATCTGCATCACTTACTAAATGAACTTTGAATAATTATCTAGTGAAGTCCTCTCTGGACTTGAGAATTAGAGAGACTGCAGCAGAAACACACACACACAAAGCATAATTGTAAATAATGGATATTGACTGGATCTGCCAAAAGTTACAATAAAGAGTCTCGCCTTAGGCCAATTGTTCCTGGCATACAGATGAAAAAAAGGAATCCAGAAGTATGCAGTATAATTTGAGCTGCTGTACATCAACATGTACCAGCTAGGCTTTTTCTCCCATCTATTTTTTCCCTTTCATGGAGCTCGTATCTATCCCAAAGGTAGAGACAAGCTTTTGAAAGCATTCAACCACCACAAATCACAGCCAGCACTTCTGTGTGACATAAAAGTCCTGGTTGCCTAACAGAGAACATTTTATTTTATTTTATTGCTTGCTGGGGCTGAATTAAAGGTGAAATCAGATAGTTTTCTAATGAGGACCTATCCTATTATTTCTTAAATGGGAATCAGCTGTTGGCTTCTGCTCAAACTCTTGATGTAGTCAAAGGAGAACACAACACTGAGATGTCTCACTGACTGTACAGATTGGGGTGTGGATTAAGGCTGTCACGATCTAGAGAAGGTTTTGCAATTGTTTATGCCAGTCCTCAGAGAATAACTGTGAAATGGAGATCATGATCTGATTTATATATATAATTTCTGTGATGTATTTCTGCGATGCTGCAGAGCTAATTATAGATGACTATAAATATGCTATTGGGAAACTTTAAACATTTATTTTAGCGCTCTTGAGGAAGCCAGTCCTAAGTTTAGTAGACTGTGGTGAATTATTGACCTAACAAATTATAGCCATGGACTACAGTATGGTATTGACATTACAGATTGTATTGTCGTCTTTAGAAGCCATTACAGAATTTAATTTGGGGCATGCTGAACTTTGAGATTTACATTGGGTGGGATATGACCTTCATAATATATGAGGCATATGTTAACCTGTGTGCATAGTAGACAACTGTTAAAATGTCTTCCATAAAAGCCATAGAAATTACATAATAAATTCACATCAGATTTTTTTCCATCTCTTTGTGCTCAGGGAGCTGTAAATGCAGATGTATGAAGGCCTGTGGTGAGGGGCATTTACTACCATAATTCTTAGAAATAAATCCAGCTTCCTACCAGGTATTGGAAACAAGGTTCTTTCTTTGTTTTCCTGTTTGTGTAACCTTTAGCATTCTGGAAACAATCTAATTTTGGCGTCAGAAGATAAGAGAAACAGGGACTTGCTACATATGCACACAACAGGAGAAGTGATGATTTTGCAGGCCCATAGGATCCATTTTATTACCAGATGCATGATTGGTTCCCGGATTTGTAAGCAGAGCAAGGCATGAGCTGGGCTGTGTTTCTTTTACAACCTCTGAATTTGTCCAGAGGTTTGGGAAGTGGTGGTGAGTCCCAGCAGCAATGAACTGAGGAGCATAGTGCAAGCACTCAAAATGTACAGCCCGTAATACGTGCCGTGTGTGTGCCGCTCGTGTACAGGGCACGTGTTGATGTTTTATATGGGACAGCGCGGGAGGAATCGCTGCATCTGCTCCTGAAGCAAAACCCTTTTTGCAGCAGCTGCCAAATGCAGGAACGTGCTAAGACAGTCCTGGGGAGGATTTCATTATTCCAGGGAAGCTCGAGGAGGTTTTATGTAGCCAAAGTAAATGGTAATTCTCTAGCTATTTCCAGAGTTTCCCTTTTAAATCCATTCAGGAAGCGAGTTGTTCCTGCTCCTTCCTACTGCCTGGCATTGAGTCTGAGCAAGAAACCTCTTCAGAAACAAAAGTGCTCTGGCAGTAGAGGATGTTGAGAAATACTCTTAGCGTCTGTCCTCATTGCTGGGGGAAAAGGTGACATCTGGATTCCTATCCCTATATGCCGAGTTTAGGAAAAACAAAGAAACGCCTCCAATGTTTCTGAAATGAATGCAGTCGGTATGGCCAGCCTGTGGTTTTATTTAACTCTGAATTTTGGAGGGGGGAAAACTATATGGCATCAATGGAAAAAATAGTGTTGCATTATTTAGGCTTTTGCTTCATAATGGATCATTCAAAATCTTCTGAGAATAGGAGGTGAGCAATAATTTATGAGATGATCAAATGTAGCTACTATATCCGGGGCAATAAAAGTCTGGATGGGTTGATTTATTTGGTGAAGGTTAGACATGCTGCTCAAATATTGATAGGATCTTTCTGAAGCACAAATTAGTTTGTTAAACACAGAACAAAAATTATTCAAAATAATGAAAAAGAAATAAAATACCATTCCTACTGGGGCTAAAAGCACTCTGGATTTAAACATTTGAGCTTTCACAACATCTGGTGATCTCTATTCCTCCTTTAGGGCTGTAATGACAAGGGTTCGCTGGATTGTGTAAAAACAACCTGCTAAAGGGTTCTGCTGTCTTGGGCACGTACTTGTTCAAGAAATTAATCTCATGTTTAATCTGGTTTCATACTGTATCTTAATTTGTTTTGCTGCTGCAATAATTGGCTAAGGTTTGTTTATCCATAAGGATAGTTGCAAATGTAGTTTGAGGGTAATTTCAAGTTTAATTGAAAAGCCCGGTTCCTTCATCTTTTTTTAATTGGCTGTGTTATTCTCGTCTTCTTTAACTGAGGTGGTAAATAATCCCCTTTAAAAGACTGAGGCCACTGAGAGAGATTAAGCCTCTACTAACCTGAATAAAAACTTATTTTAAAGAACAGATAAACACCGTTAGAATTTAAGAGGACTTTCTGGATGGAAAAGGTAAATTCTGGTCTGGACTGACAGGTAAACCAGGTGTTTCAGAGAAAGGAAAATTGTATTTGCTTTAGGAAAGGAAACTGACATTCCATTACATCTTTGTCCAAGATACACAGAATACTGTTTAGGGTCAGGTTTGAAAGATCCTGGAGATATAATCCAGATCGGAAAAGAAGGATAAAGTTTTACATCATCATGTATCTGCATTGGGGATTTTCTTTGTTGCAGAAGAGGCAAGTTCTATAACAGGAATACTTGTAGATGTGAAAGAAAGAGGATCACAAGTCCCTCTGGTTTTTGTTTGTTTATTTTTAAGACAATTGCTACATTTATAGCAAAGTTCTTAAAACTCTTCACGCATGGGAACAATATCAGAAGACAGTAAGAGCCGTGTTTATGTTAGGAAGTTTTTAAATTTGGGATTTAGGGCGTATCAGCTGGTGCCATCAAGGAGTCACTGCCAAAATGTCTTTTTAAAGTTTGGCTTTGTGCTGGCTAATTGCTCTGCAGAAGCTCTGCAGTGAAACATAGAGTTGAACAAAATTCTGTGTCATTAGTCATTGCCTTGAGGAAATAAATAAGATTACTTAGCACTTCATACATAATGGGAAAAGCTCTTTGTGGCAGCATAGACTTGGATTCTGTTAGCTGTATTGACTAATACCTCCAGATCTGGTCCAGTGAGGCCACGACCAGGGTTACTGGAAAGCAGCTGTTTCACATACCCAACGATTGCATCAAGGTTTATGTGCATTTAATGTTTGCGTGTTATTAAGTAAAACATGTTCACTGCGGTCACCCTTGACCCTTTTGTGAGAAGCTTTGTGCATTTGCCGCTGATGGTTTCATCTTAAAACGCCCTGCAGAAACCAAGGGAACGTGGTGAAATGTGGCCTGGATGGACCAGAGTTTGCTCATCAGTACCTGGGGAAAGATCATGAGAACCCGAGAGTCTGGTTTAATTGGATAAAATATTTTTCATTGAACACACATAAAAGCCAGGAGATACGTGCCTAAATTCTTGTATGTCCTCCTACACGTCACACTCCACGTTTAATCTTGTAATTCCTGTACAGGAGCTTGGACTTACAAATAATAATTTTAAAAAATCACCAGATATAACCCAAAATATCACAATTGTCATCATAAAGCTGCAAGAGTTGACCACAAACAATATAAATATGACTTTCTAACAAGTTGCTTTGCTCTCTCCCCTGCCATGTGTCTTCCAGTGGGCTCAGCTGTCAGCCAGGCTCATTTTGAGTATCTAGTGTCATCGTCCCTCCTGTCCTGACTTAACGCCAGCCTGGCCATGTGTTGTGGGAGGGAACCTCAAGGGTGACCAAGCTCCAGTTAACATCTCCCCAGCGAAATGCCCCATCTGATGTGTGCATGAATTAAAATCCCATAGGTGATTTCACTAACCCCAACCTCCACCCAAACGGCATTCTCTTTGTTCTCCTAACTAGATTTATCTGCTTTCATTGTTGCTTTTCAAATTACCATTTTTCTGGAAAACAACCCCACCACTGTTCTTGCTGATTTCCCTCTGTTTACTTTCCATAGCTTTAAAAGTTTCTTTGAAGATGTCGACAAAAATAGCTGTTTCTCCATCCACGTAATTACTGCAAAAGCATCCATTTTCTAAGTCTGCCAGGCTTTTTAAAAATTTCTTCTTCTAACTAGCATGCTTTTACCCATTAGCAGCACTTTTTGTGTTATTCTGGAAATTGTCTCGCCTGCCTTGAAAGACACACTAATTCTTACTCCTGATTCTTAACAATAATTTTATTACACATGCAATTTCATTTAGAAAGAAATGAGACACTTGTTAAGAGGTTACTTTGGCTGCAAAGTCAACCACTTAGGGAATACTAGAATAAACTTTTAGTTTCCTTGTACATTTTGAGAATAATACGAACATATATTCCCCACAGGTTTTTTATATTTCTTATGTGGAAACTGAGACTTTCTGGTGTTGTAGTTTGTTTAAACTTGGCTGTTTTTCAGAGGTCTGGTAGAAAGAGATGACTTGTTTGGCTGTTAAAATCCAGAGGTATTTCAAGCAGGAAGGCATTAGATCTTCCCACAGACAAGAAGTAATTGGTATTTTTTGAGCAGGCATAAAACATATTTTCCAAGCTGTTTTGGCTTACATTCATCTCCTTTGGAGAGACAAGCCTTATTTCAGAAACTGCAGCTTCACTTGAGGAAATTGGTAAAATCACCTTGGCTGCTACTTTGAAGAATAAAAACAACCAACCCAGCCCAGGCAGTCACCCAGCGTGATTATTTCATGCTCAATGGTTAATGTTTTTTAAAGAAATGAAGGGCTGACATCCAATGAAGAGCAGTGGACAAATCGCATGCAGTGATACAGTTTTTCTGATAATATGAAATATTCAGTGCTCCTGGGTGTTAAATGTCCTGCAGTTTGCTTGTGCCCACGGAGGTGTTTCAAAAAAGCAGAGATTGCGGTGTTGTGCTGTACATCTCTCTAACTTTGGGTGTATCAGTCGCACAGATCCACACAGTCCGTGGGTCCAAATCTCCTGTTGTGAGGATTGAGCCCTTTGATACTTTCTTGAAGCTGTGTTTCGGTCACCTTCAAGAAGACAAACCTCCTTTTGAAAAGCCAAGAAGTATTAACATGCTGCTGCTGGGGGAAAGGTACTTAGAATAATTATGCTCCAGAGAACAGAACTGAGAACATTTGTGGGGGAGAGAGCAGAAGATTGCAGTAAAACGAACTGCTAAATAAGGACACATCATTAGATAACAGCGTTAACCTTGGGTTGGCTGCTTTGCATTTAACTCCACATACTGGAACAAAAAATAAACAGGAAAGAGCAAAGAGTGCCCTGATAGGAGAGAAAAATGTCTTGTGTGTGTGTGTGCTGTCAATAAGTAGAGACAAGTCACAGCAAAAGGAAAACCCCTTATAACAGCCCTCAAACTGTTAGATTGAGGTAGTGAACCAAATGCAAAATTACGAGTGTGTTACAGCATGACCGAGTGTAATGCTGAACACAACCAAATATTAGCACCCTTGACGTGTAGGCTGGAGTCCCTATTAAGAAAAATGCATTCTTCAGTTTAATTAAAGATAAGACGACCTAATCACACATCTATCTGTCACCAAGTGATTTACTGAATGATGACTTGGTTATGTTTTGTGTGTGTGCCTTTGGTGCTTGGAGCAGCTGGCTCCTGCGGGACAGAGCAGCTGATAATTGAGGCTTGAGTGTGGCATAGGGCAAAATATTTTGGGAAACGTGGCTTGGCAAGAGCTCGGGGTCTTCCAACAAGTTGTCATTGACTTCAGCTCTGGTGTGTTTGCAGAATGACCCGTATTTCCTCCTTCAGTGTAGATTCTAATTTCAAATGCAGTTGCCAAGATTAGAAGAATTTGAGGCGTGCACATGCAAATACCTTAATAAAAATAATTTCCCAGATCTAGCTAGAGATTTATAAAATAATAATGAAGGATATTATGCATTCATATTAATAGTAGATGAATGTAAATTAAACCTTCGGAGATTCACCCACTGATTCTGAGCTGGGGATTCTCTTTCTTTTGCTTTGATTTTTGAGATGCACTTATCCATAAACCCTGGGAGCATGCAAAAATAATAATGATTACAGCTCGTATAAAGTAAATTAGTGAGAAATTCTTACTCCCCTCTAATTAATTCCTTAATAAATACTGAACAAATAACTATGTCCTAAACTCACTTATATTTACAAGGTAAGTAGCAAAGGGAGGAAGTTAAGGATTTAACTGTAAATAAATATGATTCCCTTAGATCTGTATTATCGGAAAAGATTTTCTGTGTGTATTCTATGTTTTTGGGTGTTGTTTAGTGCATGTATTATTTTCATATTCAGAAACATGTCAAACTCAATTTTAAAAGGGATTTTTGCTTTCAACATCTAAAGAAAAACAGTCCTAATTTTGCCCATACTTATTAGAATCTATATAGCTCAATTCTTATTTCTTTCTAGATTGAATGGCTCCTGTTCCTCTCAACTGATTATACAATGCATGTATTTATAGGCAATAATCCTACCCCTCCTAGCCTTCCTTTTTCTGTTCTGTGCAAGCCAGGCTCTTCTAGTCTCCTCTAATAAAATCATACTCCCAGTTCTGCAGTTGCTTTTGAAACCCTCTCCATACCTCCTTTAAGTTAAATTCAGCTGCGTACTGGTGACCAGATTTTTGCATGATGTTGTATCAATTCTGGCTCACATAATTAATCAAAATTCAGGCAGAGAAGCTCTTCCAAGCTTCCTGTGCCAAGAAGGAAAATCTCAGGTTAGTTAGATATGATCTGGCTGGCAAGCTCATGCGGTCTCTTATTTTTTTGTTGTTTTACCTTCACATTATTATATTCCTTTCATCATCGCATCTAAAGCTTTGCCTGTCAGACTAATGTGCCTACAGCTGCTGGGGTCATTTGCCCTTCTTCCCATTTTCTAAAATGTAGATGTTAGAGGTTTTCTTCAGTCTCCAGGTCTGCTATGGATTAGATGTAAAGCCAGGATGATTTATTCAAAACCTCAGTGAGAAATCTTCACCCTGTAATAACAACTATGCTGGCAAAATAACTGATCCCAAGAGATTTTTTTTGTCTAGGGGAGAAACCTTGACAGTACATCTTTTAGTGCAGTTTCAGCTTTAAATACTTCCTAGAAACCAAACCTTGGACTCTAGAAACATGAAGTGCCTTTAGTTACAAAGGTCAATTTGTGAGTTTTCATCTATTGTCTTTAGTGCTTAAAGCATCAATGTTATAGCTGGATTCTCCAGTTGGAACTGTGCCTGAACTGTGGATTTTCCAGTTAAGTAACACATGCCAGGGCCTTAGCTGGAGGAGCTGGCAGGAATATACATTGTGCTTCTCTACAGTTTTCAGCTGATTATCCTTTTACCTTATCCCTGCACGGCAGTCACAGGCGTGTAAGTAGGGCATGTATTGCTATGTCGAGCCCTAAACTTACAACTCTTTCTGCTATGTAGGAAGGAGAGCAAATCCACTTCCCTAATCTCCCAGTTTTGCTCTATTTACATGTATGGAAAGTTTTTCTTGTTTTAATACAAAGCAACCAAAAGCTCTGGGCTCTTCTAAAAACACAAATTCAAAGCCGTAAATGTGTTGATGTTCTGCCTGAGTCGAAAGGGACTTTTAAAGAAGTTCAAAGGACTTGATCTTGTTCAGTCTTGGAAAAATGTGTGTTTGTGGGCAGGTTTGGCGGAGGACGAGCTGCAGCCTCAGGTGGCAGAGGGATGTGGGGCAGTGGGCAGGAGTGGGACAGCGGCTCTTCCGCCTGAGATGAAAGTCTCTGCTTCAGCTCTTCACTATTTTGGGTACTCTGCTGAAAAGAACACACTTTACTCGCTTCCGAAGAAAAAACCACAATACTGATCTATGTAGTCTGTGATCCCCGGTCAGAGAGAAATAATGAGTGGCACAAAAACATCACCCCCAAAATATGATATGGCCCTTTCTGGGAAGCCGTTTAATCATCATAATAACACATGATTATGACTTTTGATATGAAAAGAGAAGTTTCTTAATAGAAATACTGCTTTTTTTAATCCGCTACTTAAAACTTCAATTCACTGTACTTTTCCTTGTGATGCGAAAGCTAAAAATTGCCAGATTGTTCTCAGTTATGTGAATATAAATCAGTCAAGTACCATTATGAAGGCTGCCTACAATATGCTTTGTATTTTCTTTTGAAGAAGGTCCTCCCCCAGCTCTTTCTCTTTTGAATATGGCCACATCTCATCAGTTCTCCTTATCCTCCTGTTGTTACCCAGTTGTGCGTGTGGGATTGCTCCCTGGGAGCAATTTTAGCAGAATCAATCCAATTCCAACCAGTACATCCAAGGTGCTTTTGTCCATGCGACTCCCACTGGCAGCTGTAGGAGAACCAAGTTGTCTGGATGAGGAACCTGGAGTTTCGAGCTGCTGAACTTGAGAGATAAGCTCCTGTTGGTGCAGGATTTCCCATTGCAGGGTAGCACAGTGGGATGCAGCTAATAAGTATGGGACTAAGATACGGAGGTAGTTTTCAGCTTTGCCACTGTTTTCTTCTGTCCTGCTAGGAGTTTACTTCGCATACCCATTTCTCCTTTCATCTGCTGATCGTCTTGTGTATTTAGGCTGCAAGATTGAGGGTTGTGGCTTGTTTTTGTGGATTATATACCGATACTCTGACTAACAAAGGAGTAGTTTTTATATACCAAACGGACCTTATACCTGATCATGCACTGGTGACTTTGGACTAGAACTGTAGTTTTGGACATGGCTGAAGAGGGAGGAGAGTACTTTTGTCTGTTGTTACAGAAATTTTCTGCCTTTTCAGGGCATTACTTTTAAAATCTCAAATGATTGCTGATCATAATACTCTTGACTCTTTGGCGTGACCTTCACTCAGCTTGCGGTGATGAAGGCAGGGAACAAATCTTTACCTCTGCATGATCTTCTGCTTCCCGACTATTTCTTTGCATGAAGACTTATACTGTGAAGTCTATGCGCCAGTTTCTAGATTGCTTAGCCATACCATCTGTAAATCCAAGTAAATGAAATTTTCCTTAATGAAGCAGCAAAGAACTATATGCTTAGATGCAGGAGACTTGTTTTACTTTCATTATTAAAAGGGTACTTAGCATGAAAATTTCTTCTCATTTTTTTTTTCCTAAGAGGCCAGTGCTTCATATGGACTGCAGACTATTTTCCCTGTACTAGAAAATGTTGCTGTTCCTATATCTCCAGGGATACACTGAGAGACTTGGTGTTATTAAGATGGCAACAACTTTTCAGTCCGTGGCTTGATCTTCTATAGGAGTGCTTGCTATAAGGGCCATTCACTAAGGATGTCGTGTAACTCGGCACTTCAAGAAGAACCTGCAAGCAAAGAAACCTTGCAAGGTATTTGGAGCTTATTCCCAGAGCAGTTGTGTGCAATCATAAATACTAGTTCTTGCCTCAGCGGTGCTGAGGTCCTCCAACCATTTTTGAGTTAAGAACAGTTAATGACCACCCAATAAAGCTTAGCTCAGGTTCAAATTTGCAGATAATTCATTTTGGGTGGTAACAAATCATTTTCTTCAAGTGATTTTTGAAAAAGTTTCCATTTTGCCAGCGTTTATTGGCCAGAATGGAAGAGCTTGAAAATAAGTGATTTTGAATGAAGTAGTAGAGGCAGCAAAGTGTTTTTGTCTCTTGCCCCTCAGTGTCTCTCGCTTTGTTTTTAATTTCGGGTGCCAAGGTGGAGGATTTATCTCGGGCTTTGCATTTTGTAATAGATGTTCAGAAGGCAGAGAATTCAGGAGTTGCTTTAACCAGATTTGAACATAAAGATTTAATAACCCTTGGGGAAGCTAATCTAGAAATATGTGCTCAGTCTAACCTGAGTATTTATTCTGTTATTTGAGTGCCTTGTGGTTGCTTCTTCATCATCTCTGTGAGAGGAGCATCACCTACAAGCAGCTAGAAGAGGTCTGCTTGCTTTGGGCAGGTTGGCACGCTACAGCATTAATCTAATAACCTTCAAAGGCTTGGTAAAAAGAGTAGGTGAGAAGGTAATAAAACTTGTGAAGAACAACTTTATGCAGGAAAAGACTTTGCTATCGTCAGAGAGAGTTTTACCATTGACTTCAGGGTGTACGTACAGCTGTGCTGCTCTCTTATTGACACAGCCTGTGATTTTGATGCCTGATAATTGAATTGTGAGCTGCCAGGAGGATACATGGAGACAGTTTCTTCAGGGACTGGCTCTCTCCAGTGGGATGCAGCTTCTGAATTCTCTAACAGGGAAACACAGCGCTACCTTCGCTCAGCTCCCATTAATGTCATTGTCAGCCTTACTGTTTTTTCTTGTAGCCACCGATGCATGTTTCTGTTAAATCAACTACACCAGTCCTCCACAGTTTTCCTTTGGGATGAGGAGACAAATCACTGTGTTTCATTCTATTTATTTTTAATGATAATGGGAAAAAAATAGATATGTTTTTAACAGGGGGATTCTGTATGACATCCCCCAGCTGTGAAAGCACCCTTTCTAAATTAACACTAAATGTTCTGGACTTAATCTGAGTGTGGTGGATTTATCACTACACTGTCAAAATCTATGAAATCTAAATGACGTGTATTCTGTAAATGGTTTTAAATTGCTCACTTTGCGTATGTATCTATTCTGAATCTATAGGACCAGATATTTCTTCAGCATAACTTGTAATTGTTCCTGATCAGATTAAAATGTTGATCTTAGTGTTTTCTTTCCAACATGTTGTAAGGAAGTCACTCGTAGCTTTATTTTAAATACCACTTCTAAAATACAGATTAAAAATAAAAGGAACCCAGAACTGCATAAACTTTTTGCTTCAGGAAGTATTCAATACTTTCATGTTCAGAAAATGATAAAACGGAGTCTTTCTCCATTAAAGAAACATTTCATTATGATTAACTATTCCCAATAGAAGATGTTTAAGTCTCTGTTTGAAGTTTATTTCAGCAAAATGGCCATTTCCCTTTGAGAACTCTCACCAGATGTTACCATCCAGTAGCACTCAATGGTGCTTGTTTACAAAACTGGCTTAGTTTTGCAAAGTTTATTTTACTAACACTATGTCAGACAAACTTTGAAGGCTGAGTGTTGTGTCTCCCATTAGATCGACTGGTAATATTGGGAAGAGTTAGATAAGCTTTCAGGCACACAGTTTCTTCTTTGCATTTGAAACTAGAAGGAATAGATTTAAAGCTAAGTGGAAGGTGGGTTTTCAGAGTTTAATTAGACCATATCCCTAAATGGCAAAGGCTATAGCAATGTGACTCTGAGAACTGTGCTTCACAGTTGCCAGGTTTCATACAATGGGGAAAAAAGAACATCTGACCAGACGGGATGTGGAAATGGAGCTTGAACAACGTGGGTCAGAGCAATACACAACTGCTCAGCCCCAGGGAGTACTCTGGGCAGACTCGAATGAATTTTGTTAGGGTTGTGAGTAAAGTGGTGAGATATCTGGACCCACTAACTCATGCAGCTGTTGTAACGCACACCCGCTTTGCTGTGTCTCCTTGACATAGTTTTTGTGAAGTTTTGGAGGACATTGATCCCGCTCTCAGCCCGCCGTGCCGCCCATGGCCCTTGAGCAGAGCTCTCCAGTGGGATCCAGAAGGAATCCTGCTCTGTAGCTGGGGTTACGTCACGACCGAGTTCCCAAGACACTGTGATTCACTTGGCATCATTTTGGGCAGTTTAAAATAGGAGTGAGCCAGATCCTCAGCTGGTATAAATTGGTGTTACTATATTAAATTCAGAAGGCCCTAATTATAAGTGCTCAAGTAGGCACTGAGGATTGCACAATCTATTGCTTTAGTGAGTGTGTGCTCACCCATAAAAGCAAGATTGCACAATCTAGCCCTATATAAATGTGCCTGCTAATTTAAAACAAACATAGTAGGATTAATAATTCACTTCTCCAGAATTTCTGTATTACCAATTACTGGGGGGATCTATCGGTTGCATTAAGAGATGTTACTCTATTGCAAGATTAACAAGTCCCAACAGCAGTGACTGGAGGTCTCTGAAGAGGGAAAAGTTGGACTTGCAGGGGTGTGCTGGTGTTTGGATGGTTTTGGTGTGTGTGTGTTTTTTCTTTTTCCAGTTGCTACGGCGTCCATGCCTCGGGCAGCACAGAGTGCACTTTCCAGGCCTGCACGGAGGGCGTCAGTAGCAAAACTCCTGGTGAATTAAACAGAGGAGGGTTTGGACTGTTTCGCTGCACAGGAAATGGGGCATTATTCTGTCTGGTACTTAAGTGTATTTTCCCTTTACAAAAGTCTGCCCACATTTTGCAATAGGGGAAGAGGAAATTGTCTTTCCTCTCCTTTGGGAGGAAGTTGCTCCCTGCCCCCTTAATTAGTTGCTTGAAAGATGAAAGCAAGTGCCCAGGGGTCAGAGAATTCCAGGAGGTTTGGTATTTTTGAACCAAAGAACTTCTAAGAAATGGCACATTACAAATTCTGATTTATCTCAGCCCTGCTGAATGCTGCCTGCAGAGGCACTTGTGTGGATTTATATACTGCTCTTGTCTACTTTAGAGCATAGGCTAAAGCATCTATCGGGCTATTGCTTCTGCTGAGCTGAACATACATACAAAATGTATTTATGGAACCTGGACCATTCCTTGCTGATACCTGATGGTGCCTGAGACTTTGGATTTTGTTTTCCTGTGGCTTCTGTAATTACCACCCAGGAGAGAATCCCCCCCCAAATTAAATGATTGTGTCAAACGGGAATATAAAGGGTTATAGGGATAGGATTATAAAAGCTGCTTTCTACATCAGGTCAACCTTTCCTACAGCTGTGCCAGCTGGTTTTGTCAAAGTAGCGCCACAAAACTCTTCCTCTGTTCTTCTTAAACTGTCCTTGCTGGGTCTTGGATCCTCAGGCTGTCACATTTTCTGCAAGTATCTTGGTGATTCCTTATACTGTCCTTGGGGCTGCTGGTTGTTGCCTTTTCCTTTTCTGTGTCTCTTTCTAATGTGTGTTATTCCATTTGAAGTGTCTTTTTATGTTCGAGTTACAGGAGGTCTAGTTGCACTTGTGTAAGTGAATAAATGATTGTTTATCTTTTTTATTTTATTTTTTAAAGCTAAAATGCCAGACCAATCCAACAAAAAAACCTTCTGAAATTCACTCTGTGTGTGGTTCAGCATCATTGTTTAAGATCCATTTTTCTTCAGCAGCTTTCATTTCTCTCATGTGTTTGCTGTTAAAGCCTTTATTTTTAGTGCTTGTCAGTCCTTTCAGTTGGCAAAATCTTATTTTTACGACATGCTGTGTGTGTGCCTGTACCTTCTGTAGAACATTTCACAGTGGGCTGGACACTGCTTTGCGGCACTGGTGTTATTTGTTGTGGCAAATATAACCCCTGGCCTCTCACCCCAAAGACCACGTTTCCTTTTCATTTTCTTGCCTTTCGTGCTGTGTTGTCTGGTCTCCTTTCCCCTTGTAATTATGTCGTGAATCTCCTGTTTCCCACCTGAGTTCTTGCTCTGAGTGTGATGAACCCAAGTGTAGCGCTGCCTGTTTCATTCATTTCACCCGTGCCGGTATCTGAATGGCCACCCGCGTTAACTCAAAGATAAACCCTCCCGTGGGCCATTTTCCTGTTCTATTTAAAGGTGCACCTGCTGCCACGCTGTGATTCTATTACACTTTACCTGCACATAGAACTATTTAATAGTGCTTCTTTGGGTCTTTTCTCTCTGATTTTTTTATATATATATATATATATATATTTAATGTATATATTTAATGTGTTTAAGCAGCAAGTTTGCCTTCCACTGCTGATGTATTGCAGGTGGTAATGTGATGTAGTTGGCACTGTCATGTTTCACAAGAGCAACTTGAGAGAGTACCAGAGGCATTCCCTTCTCCCAATGCTTCTTTAAAAGAAAAGAGAGGGGCAACAATTCTGTTTTATTTGGCTAATAATTTGTAGAGGCTGCACAAGCACTAGGACTATTGTGCTGCATTTTGAGATGCGAATGTGGCATGGACTAGATTTCAGAAGTAAAATACGCGGAGGCATATTTCCACTACTGCAGCATCACTGGGACTCGAGTCATAAACTTCACTGAGAGAGGAATGATGTGAATGTGGGAATGTTATTGTGAAACCCAGAGACAAAGCTGTGCTTGGGAAAAATCAGCATTGCTATTTCACCATCGCAGCCATTTCACTTTGGTGAAGAGCTGGCGCCATCCAGGCCAAGAGACCAGTCAAGTTGGGAGATGGAGAGACCAGTCATGTTAGGAAATGGAGAGCAGTGCTTGCTGTCTTCTGCAATTTTTAGATATTCCTTACACAGGTGTCTTGTTGAAGAGTGAGATTACCCAGAGTTTGCTTCATTAAGGGCTTTTCTGCACTCAGTATTGAGCTTTGCCGTAACTCCTGGCGTCAGTTGTGCTCGTGTTTGACAGGATAAGTATCAACATAGTTCAGCTCTGGCAGTCAGATTGGCTTCAAACTGGACCTGAACGCTGGGTTCACAAACCATCAGATGCTCCTGAGCTGGAACAGGGACAGCTGTGGACAAGCTTTTCTGCCCATCCATCAGCCATCCCTTTGAAAGGCTGCAGTGCTGTCGGAACAGTGCTTGTGTCCGTGTGTATTGGTGTAGTGGAGGTGATTTCCTAAGGAGGGTTACAAAATACCACCTTTTACAATCCTGCTGATATTTCTTCTGAATCCCTGCAAGTTTTGCCCCCCTTGTCCTGTTTCAGGAAAGTATGAGCAAAAAAATCAAGATCTCTGAAGTCCAATTTTCCCCTAGACAGCCTAGATAAAGAGGGCAAAAAATGTTTATGCAAATTGCATGGTACTGTAACAGGATTGGGATTGATATGTGGGACAGAGGGGAAGGTCATGAATATACAGTCACATGCAAATCTGGTGGTAGAGCTTATGTCTTAATAGACACAGAAGATCTGCAAGAACTGTACAGAAAGGAGTCTCTTAAAATGCAAAAGAAATAAGGATACAAAGTAACTTGTGGCAAAAGAACATGTTCATGAGAAAAGATTATTTTCTTTTCTCCTTGGAATGAAAAAAAATTGTTGTAGCTTTGGCACAGAAATTTCAAATTCTCTGCACAGCATTTGTAATTACTGGAAGGCTGAAATGCACTGAACTGGCGTAGCTCTAATTGCCGTGTGGTCACTCTCCTGCTCAAGTACTTTTAAACTGTATTTAGTATATAATCAAGCCATGCCAACATGGACTATTAATCCAAATGCTAGTGTAATTGAGGCAGACGGTATGAAGATGTACTTTAGGATTGTCGAGTGATGCTACATCAGGTCAGATGTTCTCGCTCCTGGCAGAACCCGCGCAAGGCCCCTTGGATGCGTGTGCTTGCGAGGGAGCCGCTGCTGGGAATCGTCTCCAGCATCCTTCCTCCTTCCAAACGCTCCCTGCCCAGAAATATTAAGGCGTTCTAGAAAGACTCAACATGGCAACAGCCAGAAACGCCCTGATGCAGGGCGAGATCGGGGAAAATGATCTTGGCTCAGGGTTATAATTTGCTGTGTGTTTGGCGAGAGGCGAATAGCCCGCGCTCGTCCCGGAGGGCTGGGTGCACCCACTGGGCTGGCAGTGACGGGCTCAGCTCAGCACCCATCCTTCCTGGGCTGCCAGGTAGGGTGGAGAGCCCAGAGGTTATCAGGGAAAGGAGATTCTTTATATCACACGTGCACATGGGGAAGGGAGGAATTTGCCTAACAGAAGCTGTCATCATGTGCCAGTTTTCTTCCAAGTATGGTATGTGTTGTATAACCCACAACTCGAGAGTTGTGGAGGAATTATGAAATGCTTGTCAAAAGTACATGGGTTTTATTGAGCGGTAGGCACTAAAATTGTTGGAACCTGTTATCATTGTAGATATAACACTTGTTGGGTTTTATGTGCACTTTTCAAAATGTTCTGGCAATAGCAAAGTAGGTTTTGGATTGCAGAGGCAGGGTTTCTGTTTGTAACATCACCTTTTTCACACTGTGAATATAATCAAAAAGCTAAAATTGTATTAAAAAGAAAAAAACCCGCACCACAGCAGCTGGTATTTAGTGATCCAAGAAATAAGCTTGATTCATATGACATCTATATATTCTGCATATCATAGTAAATGTGCACATTTTTAAGGAAACCAAGTTATGTTTCTAACGTCTTACTATTGCTATTAGAATGGCTCAAGTGTAACAGAGTACTCCTTCTGTTCTCGGTTTGAACAGGCGTCATTGCAAACAGGCAAACCCCTGACAGATGTGGGAAGCGGGCACTGCAAACACAGCCAGGCTTTTGGACTAATGGATTAATAATCTGTGTTGCAATTTTTCCTTCTAGGAGACTGAGCTGCTAGATATCAGCCTTGTCAAAGATGCCAGATGTGGAAAACATGCCAGAGCTCCCAAGGTAGGAATTTTTGCTGTGTGCTTACATGTTATATCAATGACCTAGATAAAATAGAATGGCAATTATATGCAAGAATTTTTTTTAAAGTTCCCTTAGCTATTAAGAACTATTCTGTCTTTTCTCCATTTATCATGATTTCTGATGACAAGCGTCACAATTGTTGAGCTGTTGTGATTTGATTCTGTATGTAAAATGCTGCTGGAAGCTCTGCTGGCAGCGAGGGAACAAAAATTCTGGTTTCTCAAGGTAAATTTACACAAGCTCCTGGCTTCCCTGATAACAAGGAGCTAACAGTTGTTGAGGTCCATGCTGCATTTTGTGCTGCCTGTTTTCCTCTTCCAGTGCCTTTTGAGGCCAGAAAAAGGGGTTTTTTTAAACTGCCATCAGAGAGGTGAGGATATCAGCTCCCTTAGGTCTGCTCTGATGTATTCCATACTCCTTTGCTGTTTCTAAAGACAGTAGGTTGTAGATATATGTTCTCTCTGGTGTTTTTGTTTGGACACCACAGAAAAACCTAAAGCACTCAGCTCTCCCAGCAAAATAGTGCCTTGGGGAATCACACAAGTGATAGGAAAAAAGGGAATTTCCTTAGGGGCCTGAACGTATGGCCTGATGCTGCTTAGCCACTGTTGAACCGGTGGGATTGGAGCAGCCCAAAGGAATATTTGTCCTCCCCTCATCTTGGGGGAGGAAAAGGGCTGGTTCCTCGGGCTCCTCTGCCCCTTGGGAATGGGCGTTAGGAATGGAAAAGGTTGTTTCTCCATGCCAGAATGTGATCGTGGTTATCTCTGAACAAACTATTCAAATTTGGTTTTCAAAGCTTTCCATGTAGTGCTGGCAGCATTTTAAAGGCTGGGTTATAATTGAAATGCAACAGAAGTACTTTATGACATCCACATTAATACCAAATGAGTTCACCGTGATTAATGGTTCTATGATGAATAGCAATAAAGTATTAACAATGGCTAGAACATTATTTTAAAATGCTACCCGCTTTTCAGAGGACATTCATGTTCTTCTAACAAAATGTTTTTAGCTAAAATTTATGCATAGCTATTGCCTCCGTGGCTTTTATTTATTAGGTTACATAAAGGCTGTTTTTGTTACAACATGTTACAATTTGACAGCAGTGGCACTAAATGAAAGGTATAAGACAATCTTGACTTTTAGGGAGGTGAAATGCACCACCTGTGTGAATGAGTTTGCTTTTTTGCCATTGATTTGTGTGTGGGCAGAAGGAAAACAGCACCTGGGTTGGCTGTTGATGGGATCTTGCAAACGATGTGAAACAAAAGGCTCATTTTGGGGTCAGTCGTGTGGGTTTTGCTTTGATCCACGTTGCGGGGCCGTGCAAAGGAGTGCTGACTGCAGGTGAGCGAGCGTTACAGCAGCCCTGTTTGTGTCACATCCACACGAGATCTGAAACCCATCCAGCAGCAGGAGGGCTTGGCTCTAAGTCAAGCGGTAGCAGCTTGTGATTGCATGGAGGTTTCTAGTACCACATTTGCATGATACTTGCCAAAATTCCCAGCTTTTTGGAGGCTCTTTTCCACACCTGTGCTTCCAGGTAGGAGCAAGCCTTGCACTCAGGTGAACATAAATCCTGACCTATGGTTAGGGGTAGTTCCTGTGCGGGAAAGCAAACATCCCACATGTAGCATACGCAGAAGTCATTCACAGTCTGCTGGTTGCATGGTAAAAGTGTGATGCTCATGGTGATGATGGGTCTGAGCTGTACCCAGCAGGATAGCTCTGGTGTGGTTGGCTGGGACCTGCAGAGCCTCTTGGTCTGTAGATGCCACAGCCTATGCTGTAAACTGCAGACATGGAACAGAGATGAGCTTCGTCAGCCGCAAATACTTCTTACTGCCGTGATTCCACTTAACACAGGTTTATTAGCTCTCCCAGAAGTTAATCTCTAATGATCTGGTGGCATCATCATTGACTTGAGAACTTGCTTCCTGTAGTAGCGTTGGCAGATGGAAAGGACAATGTGCTGTTTGGCATTGATGCACCTTTCACTGTAAAACAAGAGATTTAGGGTGCTTTTTCTGCATTACCTCCACACCTCCCTCTGCCCATAATCTTGGACAATTTTTATACTGCATTAGGGACTTCTGCCAGTTTATGCAAATTTTTTAATCTATTTTCAGAATTCTAAGGGTGCATTTCATCTGTGGGGTTGTCATTAAAAAGAAGTTAATGGGAATCTTTAAACCTCATTTAGTGTATTTCTGATCTAGTGCTACTTTTGGCTAGAAATAAGTGCCATCTTTAATAAGCCTTGACTTTTCTATTGAATTTAAAAAATAGAATTCATTTTTATTTTTATTTTTATAGTAAATTACATTTCAGTGTGATTAATAACACCCATAGTAAGCTACCCAAACCTGTTAGGTGTGCTGCTACAGAACACCATGAGCAAGCAATGATTTTTAGAGGACCGTAAGCAGTCAGAGTTACCAAAACCCACTCTTTTCCCTGTGACCATCTGGAATGAACACATCTTCCCCATATGCTGCCACATCCACCAGCAGGGACGTTTCTTTGGTAGCTTAAGTAATCTGCCAAGCACTTGGACATTTTGATGGCTAGAAACAGAGCCTGTTCTCACGCTGCATGTACCTTCTGTACAGCCATCGGCATCCTTCATTTCTGAAAAAGACGGAGGAACAGTTAGTGTCAGGTAGTGTCAGTTCTCTTTCAGCCTTGTTGATTCACATTTGCTTTTCACAGTATTTTTACCTAAGTCCAGATATATACATTTCCTGACTGTTCTTACGTGTTTGTTGTTGGATCTTCTGGTCATTATCATAAGAAAAAAAGCACTTTTTCATTCTGGAGAGGTTTTCATCAATGAAGGATAAGCAGCCGAATGCTTGTTTTTATTTAGAAGGCATTATACTCTTTTTGGCTTATCCTATTTCACGGTGTCCTTAAATTTGTTGAAAATGTGTTAACTTTTTGCTCCAGTGATTAAGTCCAATCTATGGATTGTCATCTGCAATGCTTTGGCTAAGTGGACATAGTCTGTGCTCTGGAGTAAGGTAGTATTAGGCACACTTGTGTTTTGTTTTACGTTACTCCCCAGGCAGTAGAGTGTGTAAAAGAGGGTAACAGTAAATTCCAAAATTGGGATGCATGAATTCACTTATGCTACTGTACACTGTTCATAAGCTCAGAGCTTTTTCTTTCTGCATTTGTCATGCAGGAGGTCTGGTTTTCATCCTCGGCAGTGTCCAGCGTTTCTACCAACTAAACTGCTCAAGGTTGGGAAGACTAGAAAAATTCAGGAGTTTCACACAAGTTTCCATCCTATTTTGCATGCCTCAGAGCAGCCAAAGGAAATACGTGGATTTAGGGGGTTAGGTAAAGCCTGTGGGTCTTCTGCGGCGAGTCAGAATGGTTTGACAGCAAAGTGGGGCATAAAGATTAAAAGTTAGGTTTGTCAGAGTGTTTAGGCATCTGAAAAAAACTTGTGCGTCTTTTATAAGTACTTGAGTTTCTAGTGATGTGGAAGGGAGATCTTTAGTGGGTGCCAAAACACTTGATGCTTGGGGGATGAAAAGATTGTCCTCTGACCCCAAATCAGCAAGTAGTATACTCAAATGACCACTGGGTTACTGCGGAGCTTCATCATCGTCTTCATTTTCTACATTCTGTCAAGGCTGAGTCCTTCTGTTTTCAGCTGCTATTTTCAGAAATGATAATAGAGTTTTCCATCTCAATGCAATATATGTGCAGAGGCTCATTCTTTGGAATAAGGGCAAATCTCAGGCAGCACAGGGCACAGCAGCAGATCTCTAAATGAGAAGAAAAATGAAAGTAATATCCTCTAAGAGGAAAAGAAAAGACTTATTAATTGTGTATGTTAGGAAGAAGTGCCTGAATTAAAAATACAATGGAATTTATGCAGAAGTGAGGGAATTATAAGATGATTATCAGGTCTTTGCCTTCTTAGTAAGCATTAGAACCATTTAGGAAGGGAGCAAGAGAAATTTTGAGAACAGGAGATTAATATGCAGTTCATTCTTTTCCTTCAGAAGACATGAGTGCCCATAAATTCTGCACGGCCCTTTGGAAGCACGCGTGTCTTTCCTTTCAGCTTTCGGGGCTCAGAGCTGCCGCTGCCATCCGCGAGGCTGCAGTGTCACGATGCTCAGGGCTCACCTTGGTTCTGTTTTGAAACGCTGAAGGAATGTGAAAAGTCATTAGTTGCAACGAAGCAATTATTCATTTCCTTTTATTTTCCCATTACCTGCTAGCACACTCTCAAGCTTTGTTGGGATGAGCAAACCAACAAAGAGACATATTTTCCCTTGGAAAGTTTAGCAAATAAAATAATGCAATGAGCAGTGAAGAGAAGCAGATGTTTTTGTGCAATAAGGCGAAGAAATAGCTCTAAATATTCACATACCTTCTGTGAAGCGTGGAAGAGCCGCTCAAAAGAGGGTTCATATTCTTAAAAGGGAGACAGAGCTAAAAATGTCAGGCAGCAGTAAATACTGGTGCAAGGTTAGGTGGTGAAAATTTGGCCGCTGCAATCATACTCAGAGGACAAGGAAAGTCACACTTTTTACCATTTTGTATTTATTTTAGCCAATAACAGTTTCCATGGAAACTAAAATTCTTAATGCAACCGTATAAGTGCTTTTTGTGGCAAGAAGAAATATCAGGATGAGTTGGCAGCAATAAGGAAATAACCCTATGGCAAATTTTCATATTGAAAACTTTAGATGCGTTTGATCAGTCTGTTTTCCCTCAAAGATACCATAAATCATGCAGCAGGAAATGAATTTCTTGAAATGACATATGCTATGGAACCTGTAGGAGATGAAATTGTGAATGATGGAATCACTCTAATGCCAAAATGTTTATAGAGTGTAGTCCCCAATTTTAACAACACTTGCAGCTCCCCTGCCCAAAATTTTCTGACTTTAACGAGAAGGCTCTACGGAGAAAAATAATTAAACTTTTTAAATGTCAGAAATTTGCCAAGACCTCAAGTATTATTAATATCATCACCAGCTTCTTGGTATTCAGTGAGTTTTCTTGAAATGCTCAAGTGAGATGATTTCAGAAGTATCTTGGCTGTGATTTAAAAACTAGGGGCTTCTTCTTCATAGCAAAGGGTTTGCTCCTTTCTAACACATCCATAGGGAAAAATGAACACTTCGTGAACTAGATGGGCTTGAAAACTAACAAGGGAAGTCTATATAATTATTTAACTGAAAATCTGGGGATTTTCAGGGAAATGAGGATGTACAAATCTATTTGAATTGCCAGAGCTATCCAGACTGACGTCTTCTGAGTCTGCTTCTGTATGCCATTGTGCAGACTTCGAATTAGTAGGATTTGGGTAAAATGTATGCAGAGAAGCAGAAAGTAAGACTGCAGTCTGTTATGTTGTTAATAATCTCTAATTTCTTTCTTTGTTTTTTAACTTACTGCCTGAATTTACAAATGCAGCTGAGGAACTTTTTGTGGACCCACTCAAAGCACACATGCGCAAATAAATAAATTGCAGATAACGCTTGGTTGATTTGCCTCTGAATAAGGCTGTAACTTCTGATTTACAAGTCCGATGACAAAGGCCTTTCAAAATAAACCTAATTCACTCATTTGACTTCCCGATGTTTTCTGAACTTACATTTTTGCTGTCAGCCTGTGATTTTTATGGTCAAGTTGTTTTTTTTTTCTTTTATTGGAAGAACAAAAGAGGCCTCTGTCACTTCTGAAATATTGGAAATACAAGTGGTTATTCATTTCTTTATGATAAAGTCTGTGCTGGGACAATTCTGTTGTGTTGCCCAGGAGAGCAACAAGCATCCACTTTGCAGCACCGACTTCTGTCGCTCTGCCCGTCTCAAATGCTGCTGTTGCTGGTATTTTTATCTACTGATAAATGCACGTTGCTTTCCCCTCAACAACCTTGGTGCTAAATTAGAAACTCTAATGTGAATTATGTCTAAGCTGTGTTCTATTTCTGCCAAAAAGATATAAAAATGGAATATGCATGCGGCTCACCTTCTTCCCACTCAGCTTAGGGATAACAGTGACATCTTCAAACATCCCCCAATTTGTTGGGGGGGGGGGGATGAGCCTCCTTCCATCCTCTGCTCGCTGCCCTGTGGTCATCAGCCTTCTCATGGCATCTTTCCCTCTGCCACGTCTTCCCCGCCAGTGAAGACATTTCAGAAAAGGTCTCCCCGCCGGCTACAGTAAAGTCCTGCTGCTTATTGAGGAAAGAAGGCAAGTTTTTCTATGGCTAGGATGCATTTCAGTTGCTGTTTGTGGTTTTTTGTTTGTTTTGTCGTTTATTTTTTTAATCTACTGAAAGTTAACCTCTTTGGCAAAGAGTCTCATCTCCAAGGATAAAGCCATTGGTGCTGCTATCCAGTGAGCACAGAGAGCAGGTCTTCACTTCTCCATCACCTTAAGAAGTGCCACCATCAGATAGACTATCCATGCCATTCTGGGAGCAAAGCAAAGCTTCCTGAAAGCACAATCAAAGCCTGGGACATGAAATAGCAGCACAGTAGGCCTTCCTTTTTTCTGCTTCATCGGAGGAGATGGACACAAGCGCTTTGCACCCGCACTGTGAACCCACAGAGATTCCTGGCCTGATGCTGCCTGCGGTTCACTCGGCTGCTTGTGCCCGAGGCCGAGGCCACCCCCGAGGTGATCAGCATCCCCATGCGCCACCAGAGTGGCCCAAATTGGTGAAGGTGATTTTATTTACAACCTTTTAATCCTTAGGGAACTTTTCAGAAGCTTGTCGCCAACTCTAAAACTTAGTTCTGAGCAGTTCGGCAGATCCACTATTATTATTACAGGGTATAGTAGAAAGCACAGAGTTTTGTCCAAGATTTTCACTGTGAATCAATGCCAAAAATATTTCATTTTTTTTTCTGCTTGCTGATGGTTTCACTTGGCTTTAGGTGCTACATGTTTTAATGTTTTTCTTCATTATATTTATAAAACACACCTTTTTGTTAGTATACATGCATGCGGTACCAAGTATGTAACAAGAAATTCTGCATTTTAAGAAGCACAAAGGCATTTTATAAATGTGATTCTAATCCTTGCCATTTAAATTTGAAAAGATAGAACAGGACACTGCTCAATTAAATACGTGATATTTGAGTTGCTGGGATCACCAGTGTCAGTAAAGCTGTGTTTTAAATGCTACTGCTGAAGATGCTTTTGAATAAACCTGCATGCTAAATACATTTGTTTTTCTTTTTCCTCCTTTAGTATGACTTTTTCTGTGATTTTGAAGAGAGATTGACAGAGTCAGCTTTGTGTGCTCTCAGGCTCACGTAATACTCCAAAAGTATTTGAAATCCATACATAAGCCAGTCCCATGAACTTTCAAACTGTGGTGGTGGGGGATTAAAGTAGCACCTTGGAGGGCTCGGACACATCACCGAGTTGAGCAGGTGTGAAGTTCAGTGCTACGGGAATTTTTCTTGCGATAATACAGTTGATTGTGATCACCTCTGCCCTGTTTCAGCTTGCAGGTTTAAATTCCTTTTCTTGCCTTTCCCTGCCATGGGACGGGACTCGCGGGAGGGGAGCTGGGTTGTCCTGCAGCATCTCTGGGCTGGTGGTACCCAGGTCGGCAGCCCTTCGGTAGCATCGCTGCTGCCGATCAGTCATACTGGCTCTGGATGGCTTATTCCTGCCTTCACAACTCATAACGCTAATGAGATGAGAATGCAGCTGGGACAGCGTGTCCAGCCGCAGCTGTCAGCCACTGTCAGTCGTGCTAAAGCTCGCTTGAATCTGATAAATGGTGTTTTTACAGTGGCTGGCACAACATTCAAAAATTGTCAGGACAACGTAGAGTTATTTTTTAGGTTGCTACTGTTGCCTATGAATGTCTAATATTATCGGTTTGTTATCTTGTACCCCCTGTATGTTTGTATCCACACATTACGTTCCGACTTGCACTGAGATCATAAAGACTTGGGAAAGTACAGCCCTTTTCCCACTGTTGGTTCAGTACCTAGCAGAGCAAAGGCCTGTTTCATGAATAGGGCTCCTAAGTGCAGTTCTAATACAAAAACTCATAAATAAATGTTGCTTTCCATAAATATAAGGAATGCTAAATTCAGCCTCCGTCACAAACACTCTGGAAAGCATTTCAACGTTTTTCACTGGAAAACGTATAAGTACTAAAAAACTGAGTCATACTAGTCTTTCTTTCTGAGAGGTAATCTCTATCTAGAAATATTTCATAAATATTCGAGAATATATTTTAGCAGTAGTGTGGAGCTGTGCATCCAGAGAGCGATCTGGTGGTAGTGCAGTACCCTTCAGTTTCTAATGGCGAATCAACAGGCTCAAGTGAAAATGCTGCAGCAGAAACATTTTTATGTGGTTGTTCAGAACAAATGATTTAAATTTCTCTGTTTCATTGGTATCCAGCTTGATGATTTTCCATGGCATCCATATCTTGTAAATAACAGGTCAGAGAAAACTGCTGGATTTTAATTAGTTGCAAAGGTTTGATGTATTTTTTTTGTCATCCATCTCTTCGTGGAACTGTGCAAAACCTTTTAGGCTTAGAAAACAGACCACTGTGAAGCGTTAGAGCAAGAGGATTAGGTGTAGATCCTGAGTAACCATTCCTGACACAAATAGCAGTTTGTTCGCAACCAGATGAAAGTGCCCCCGACTCGGCTCTGCGGGAAAAAGCGTTTTACTGGCGACAGAACCGCAGGGTGCCCGGTAGCCGAGGAAGAGCAGAGGGCGGTCGGTGTTGGTTGGAGCCGCCCGCGTGCTGCGGTGGATGTCAAACCTGCCCGCAAACCCCCCGGCGAATGGCAGGAACTGAGCTGGTAACTCTCTCACTTTGTTTTTGAGATTTAGAGGAGTCGTTAAAAGAAGTATTCTTTAATACTGAAGTTATTTAAGCTTGCTTAAACTCCATTAGAACAGCTTCCAGCTTCGAAGTTCGTTATCGTCCATATTACATTAGCGCTTTCCCGGTCTCGCAGCTAAGCACATTTGGCTGTAAAACTCCACATTCACCAAACATTTGTTAATCCCCACTTGTATGCCGGCCAGTACAGATGTCTGAAAAAAAGTGATGGGAAGAAACTTGGCTCTCTGAGCTCAAACTTTGATTGGAAAATAATTATAGCTCCTGCCTTAAATAATTCCTGTTTCATCACTCTGGCTTTTGGGCTGTTTGTTTGTGTCCCAAGGCTTGTCTGTGCTGGTGGGACACGCCAGCCGCACCAGTGATACCCACAGTGTCCTGCAAAGAGACCTCTACCAGTACCACAGGGAAACGTTCGATTAGGAATGTGAAAGTGAGTCAGCTACAGATAAAGGAAACTAAGGAGAGCAAATGGAAATAGCAAAGGGTCCATGTAAACTATAAAGCAGCAGGAAAATGTGGCTATTTCCAATGTAACAATATCAGTATATTCATGTTAAATCCATGTTACCATTTTACAGAGAGTAAATTAGGAATTAAACTCTTTTCTTTTACTCTATTCTGCTGAGGATATTCAAGAAAGTAGAGCCAAGTGCATCTGCATATCTGATTTTATTTTTTTTTTTTAATAAAGTAGGATATTTCTGAAAACAAACCAAACACCCTATTTAATTATAAATAGGATTATGCTACCAAGTAAGGCAAATGAATACTTTACTTTTAAATAAATCCTGGAGAGTTTTTATGTGGTGATAACAAACCCCCAAATTATCAGCTGGGGAGTTGAGACACTGTGTTCTGCTCCTGGGGTGTTCCTGAGCCATCCGCAGGGGTGTTCCTGCAGAATGGATGGCATGACCACACTCGCTGATACACGAGCATGTGCACACGGGAGCAAAATGCTTATCTAGATGTCAGTGTAAAAGGACATTTTCTGAGGGCCAAAGGTTTGCTTAATGCATTTTTCAAGCTGTGGTGATTCACTGGAATAAAGCGTAGTCTGGTCCTGGTAAAAAGGGCTGTATGTTAACTGATACACAGCTCTACCTGATTTAGTGAGGTTTTTCTGGCTATCAAACACCTTGTGGATACATCTTTCTCAAGGAAAAGTGTTTCTACCACTACAGAGTTGAATGGGGTAGAACTGCCGCAGCCCACCCTTGATGTGACTGATCCGCACTAGTGCTACCTATAGATAAAATTAGGGGCTGTTTCCTGCATGTGGGTGGCATTTTGTATGGTTATTAGTGCTGTGAGCGTCCAATATCCTTCAGGTTTTGTCTTTATATGATAAAAATCAGTTCTTCATTTCCCTTGAGAAGATCGAGTTGCTGAGAAATCCCGTGCATGGTCCTGCGTGTCATTACTGATATACAGAAACCATCGTACGGGCCGTGTAAGAAAGCAGGTGAATTACACGTTTCCAGAATTTACCTGCTTTTGAGTATGAACTCGAGTTCGTATCTGTGAAGCGTAGATTGAATTATTAACCAGACTAAAATTTCTTACTGGATCTTACTGCAATACGGCCACTGGGATTGCGACGTGCCCTAGAAAGAGTGCGCCGAAAGGGCAGGTCCAACGCTGATCTTACACAAAGGTTCAGCCTATCTCTATTTTTAGTTAGTGCAACGATCTTGATTCAATTGCCAAACAAAGCAGAAAAACCTGGAGTGTGTAATTGTAAATTACAGCAATCTCTTCAAATGCAGGTTTGCTCTTTTAGAAGCGGATTCCACGTGGTTTAGGTTTGTGAGCTTCTGAGTTTTGTTGTTTAACTTGGGGAATTTGGATAAAAACCCAATTACCTTACTTTGGAGAAGAAACACCCTCGGCTGGGAGTTCTTGGCTGCGGTATTTCGCAGTATCCAGTTTCTTTGTTGTTTTTTTTGGAATTAGAATACACTTGCAAATGTGCAATTGAGGAACAGGCCTAGATAGTAGCTGATATTTTTCCACCCTGTTTTGCGCTGCCGCTGCGTTCATTCCCATCAAGAGAGACCAATTTCCAGATACTACCCTTCCAGTGATGGTTAATTGCTATGACACCAATTAAAATAACACATTTTTTTCATCATTTTTCCAGGAGGAATCCTAAAACAACTGACAGTGTAACTTGCAAATATTGACATTGTAATGTGAGCTGCTGGGGTCGGATCCTCTCCAACAAGTGCTGATTCTGGCAAGATTTGGCCATATATAGAGACCTTGGGTCTGAATTTTTTTCTTTCTTGCAAGAAAGTGGTATCCAGGACAGTGTTAAACATTATGATTTATTGCAAATTGTAAATAATTGGATGGTTTTTTTAAATAGGTCAGAGGAAATGAGACCTTTCTGCTGTATCCAAATACAGAAAAAAGCGTTACCAGCTCAGTGATTTTAATAAGAAATGTAGTGATGGAAGGTTCTGGTAGTTCAGAAGAGCTGCACTCACTGCAGGTCTGACTCGCAATGTAGCCCAAGTGCTTTTTTCTTGTTTTGAAATGCTTCCAATATTGATAATGCCATAAGTGAAATTACACAAAGATTTTGCTGTTGTTGTTGCCGTTCTGAGTTAACCTCCTTCCTCCAAGATTAATGAAATACTGAAAAAAAATCTATATGAGAAACCTTGTGCTGTAGTTGTGAATTTTTAGTATCAATGGCTTCAAAATGATGTTTGCTGATGAAGTGGCAGAAGCAGAGCAATTGTGCTAGGTGAGGTCCCCATAGAAAGGGAAGAGGCAGTCACGTTCATCTCCGAAATAATGGTAACAATTCAAATGTCATGAAAATATTGAAAGAACAAAACGGAATTGGCGTAACCTAAAGCAGACTTTTTGTACGTTAAAGTGAGTTTTTTGCTGCTGCTGGGTCCTGTGGGAGCATCGAGCCCTTGCTGGGTGATCACTCATTTTGCTAAAGGGGTGAGATTCGTCCTTGGTTGCAGATCAGCGTTACTGACACATTAATCGTTACGTCGTGTTTCCCACCGTTGTCAAAGTGGTGACACTTCTGCATGTTTCAAAGGAACTATTGCTGCTGTAAATTGTTGTAGGCAACACTGAATATGATCTATCTAATTTTTAAGACATTAATATGTTTGTGGCAGTATTTCGATTAGTGAAACTAATTCTTTTTACACTTTACTTTTTTCCATCCCACTAGAGGCAGGAGAGTTGCAAATGGTGGGAGGAGAAGTGGGATTATTTAGCTGTTACTTACATAATAAAAAAGGAGAACTTGAAAACTGTGCTCAGATCTGGTCATACTTTGATGATGCTTGGCTTTTCCTTTTGGTTTATATTTAAAGTGATTTGTTCTCTGGAAGCATAATCACTTGGTATTCCTCATTTAAATTTTTGCATGTGACACTTGCAAATTATGTAATGAAAAGAAACTCTTTACTGTCTTTTTAGGTATCAGATGCTGGCTTGATTGAGAGCGTTTAAATACCCATGCATTTGAAAGAGGGCTACCATGTTTTCATTCCAATTGAAAACTTCTTTGGGTGAAATACAAATGCCAAGGTGACGCTTACCAGGCTGTAAACAAATGTTACACAATCTCCGTTAGCTTTCTGCCATCTGGCAAAACCCAGTTACCTTCAGACAGTTCTGTGTTCTTTACAATGATGCTATTCTTGGTAATATGGAAAACGGACGTTTATAAGAGAGTCTCCCAGAGCTGGTAGCACTGCCAGGGGAAGAGAAGGTGGTGGAGCTGGTGGTGCTTGTGTCATGGGCTTTGCCACCTTGATGAAGGAGCCACAAGTTGTTCTCCAGAGGCCTCTCGCTCTCCGTGTGGACCAACAAGACCTGGTTGTAGGCGATGGGGTTGGGCTGCCCCTTCCCCTGCCCCAGATCAAGCACCCGCTGCTGCCACTGTGGATGCCTCCATTCTGGCTTTAGGCGATTTCATATCCATAAACTGTTTGAATATTTAGAATAATTATTCCGATTGTTGGGTATCCTTGTTCCAGCACTGAGGCAGCAAATTCCACAGAATCAGGGAGCACAGACCTGAGGACTTCTCTAGCACTCCTATGCATTTGCTCACCCTTATTTAAGATTTCGCTTACAGCATCCACCATGAACTCGCTTCATGATGAGAGCTGACGAGCATAGACAGAGAATTGTCTGAGCTGGGTTTAGGTGGCTCATCCACTCACATCCCATTTGAAGGAAATGCATTGCCATCCTGTCAGCTTATGGAGCTTGATTCATCCCAGCACTTAGCATATGCTTAACGAGTCTCGTTGGAAGAAAACCCGTAATGACCAAGTATTTGTTTTGCACATCAAGGAAAGGTGTGATCCCAGAATTGGAGAACTGGGAGACAAAGCGTCGCTTAAAGACATTTCTATATTAAGTAGCCCAGAATTAAGATGAGTGATGAGAATGTGAAAGTGTTGTCAGAAGCTTTCCCCAGAGTAGTAACTGTGCCTGTTAGTCATGCAGTTTATCCTGATGAAAAATTCAAAACTAGTTGCAGGATTATTTAGAGTATAAGAAAAAATTGCATTTTCCTTCACTCTTGGAACTAATGTCAAACATTATATAAAATTATTTCAATTGCAGTTAAATATGAGAAAGACGGTTCTCATCTGCCTGAATAGTAAGGAAAAAGATGAGAAGAGAATGCTTTTTCATTTGTATGAAAACAGTGGACCCTGCTGTAGATGCAGATGGATATTTTTTTCTCCCCTTGGATGCACATTGTCAGTTGCTCCTGAGAGTACAGAAATGAGTTGCATAAATACATAGTCCAGTCTGTCCAGGTGAACCTGGTGCAGTTGTTCTACCTACTGAAAATAAGGGCGCTGGAAATAAGAAAACTAAGCAATGCATGTTTTTCTGTGCCTTTCTATATGGGCTTACACTTGAGAATTACAGCGTCATGTGGCAGGGGCCGCGGTATATGTGTTAATATAGGTTCTGTGGTTTCCTGCACAACAAAAGCAACGGGCACAAGGCCAAGGCTCTCGTCGCCTTTGGACAGAGGGAGCAGAGGAGTGGATTTCATGCTCACTTGCGCCAGGGAGAGACAGTTGTTTACACAGCCAAGTGGCTTCAGAGTATTGTTTGTCACCGGCTTTAAAGGCAGAGCTTATTTATAGCAATTACTGCAAATCAGAGTTCTTGGGTAAAGCCAGAATCTATTTATAGGATGTTTATCAGTATGTCACGTGCTTTCCAGTTTCCTTGAAGGCCGAGTGAGCCCACCCCCAGCTGAAATAAAGAAACAAATGCTTTTCTTGCTGGGATGGTCACCATGGGCAAGACATGTCAGGCTTCCTGTGCTGCCTTTGGTTCTTTGCTCTCCCATCAGCGAGTTTGGCAGGGGCATTGATTTTGTTTGGTTTTAGAAAGTAGAGGGCTCAGAAATGTCTCCAGGAAATGAGCAGGCAATGAACAGGCAAATCACCAAAGGAAAGGAGGAAAAAAACCAACCACAGCTGTATTTCAGGATTATTTATTCTTGAGATGTGTGGCAGGGTTCTGTAAACTTCCCGTCACCCAGAGGGAGTTGTTATGGCTCCCTTTTAATTTTCCTTCAAATAGTAAGTTCTTAGCATGAAAAGCCAACTTGAGTGGGCTCTAAATATCCAGGATCACTCTTTCCCAAGTTGCTCTTGCCCCTGATTAGTGGATATAAAAAAAAGAAACATCGTCACGTTGCAAAAAAAATGGGCTGACTGGACACGTCCTATGTGTTGAAGAGAAAATAACATACAAACTAAGAACAAAAGCACAAATAATTGAGACCGCAGCTGGGAAAGAAATGTGATGGCTTATTGTGTTTGAAAAGCTTTCTTGCAATGCAGAGATGAGGGATGTGGGCAGCAGCTGACTCTGGCTTGAAATTCTTTAGCAAAGCGTGGCATGGGAGGGCAGAACTTAGGCTGGGCACACCCAGCCCAGCCAGGCTCGTGAATTCGGCTCTTTTTGTTGATAGTTGATATCAGTGGAAATCATCTACTTTTTGCTAGTCTAGAGATAGTTGTTTATTTAAACAAATATGTTTTTTCAAATTTTAAAAAACCTTTCTATTCTTTGCTTTGATATACATTATATGTAGGAGTCCTGTTAAAAAGCATGAACTGCACTGTCGAAAATATACTCCTGCAGAAATGTGGGAAATGGGTTTGTTTATTTTACTGTTTTAAGTGACTCTTCTGAACAGAAGACATGGGTGGTCATCACATGCCTCGTCTGGTAGGAATGAAGCATCAGCATGGTTGCATTTTTAGTGCATTTCTCTCTTCCTTTTAGAAAGTTTCTTCCTCGTTAGTCCTGCTTCTTGAAAACCATGTGTGAAATCTAAACCAGGAGCTCAGTTCAATGATACCCAGCCCGCACCACGACGTGTCTTTGGGTAGGATCATGCATTAACCTCTAATCAGTTTAAGTACCGTTTATAATCTATTTACAGTTCCGTTCCTTCATCTATGACATGTTTCTTGGAAGAAGAAATTATGTTTGACAGTGCACTTCATGTTTGAGAGCTGAAATCCAATTTGTCTAATCCTAGAAGGCTGCCCCCATGTTTCTGTTAATGAAAACCCTCATGTCATCCTGTTGTCCAAATTCCGCGGCACGAATGGCCACTAACCACCCATTGGCCTCTTCCAGTGCGTGTTATGCAGTTAAAGCACCAGGTAGGTAGAAAGATGGTTACGAACAAAAGACGCGACCTGCGAATCTGATCTTTCCCTACAAGGTACTACAATCTGATTACAAATGTTTTTTTCTTGGTATATTTAAAGGCTGAACCTCTTTTACTTCTGTAGCTGTGTGACTATTTATAGACATTATTTCAGTGATGAAAGAGATGATTTAACATTCCTTGATCTTTCACTTTATCTGCAGCACTATCAATGTACTCTTTTTGCTGTGCTTTATAATAAACCACAGGCTAGCAGGCATAGATGAGAGAGTGTTTCAAATGTGTATGTTTTGTTTAAAAGCCAAGGAGCAGAATAGTGATTATTTTGGGATCTGTGCCTAATGCAATTTTCCAGTAGTAACTAAATCAGACAGTGCCCTCGATATCTGTTTGCTTTTTTGCAGTGAAGTGGGGACAGTGTTGATATTGTAAAACCAGAGTGAAACATTGAGATGGAGAAACAGTATTTACAACAGTATTAGTATTTATTTTACTGAAGTACTTCTTCTTCATTACGCTTTGTTGATGACCTTACAAGTCCTTTCCAAGTTTACATTTCTTCAATTTTATGGATCTCATGTTAAAAAAATAAGCTCTAATTTATTCTGTTATCACACAACTGTAAATTATGCAAGAGAGTACTTGTAGTTTTAAGTAAATCATTTAGGTTGGAAAAGTGTTCTAAATGGATGACCTGCAGTAGAGCTTAACCTCAATTATAAGAGAAGAATTTATGTAACGTCTCATCTGTTTCCATAAATCTGGGAGGAAAATCGCAAGAACCTCGTCACATTTGATACAAATGCTGTTTTATTTTAATTCCCTAACCTGGAATAATTCAAGCTAATTGTGCATCTCTGAATCATCAAATATTTTTTTCTTGGAAAAAGAGAGATTACTGTTAACTATCAAAACCCATGAAGTATGAAGCAGGAAAGCCAAGGTTTCTAAAGCTATGCAGAAGGCATAGCTGCGGCTCTGAATAATCTTTCTTGCGATGTACTTGTCTGACAATTAAAGATAGATACACAACTGCTGCCACTGAATTAGTGCTCTTGGTTTGCATGACTGCATGGCTTTCTGTTCTTAATTGTTTAACATCAAATAAAGATGTCTTGGAAAGAGTACCTGCAGAAAGGCAGCTTCCAAAGACAATGTCTGACACAGAAACACTGGAGTTAATGCTGTTCTAGTTTCATCCTCCGGCTCTGAGGATTTGCAGCAGCAGCAGATAAGTAAATGCTGCGGTGGTTCACGCTGTGGTGCTGATGAAATGAACTTTATGCAAAGTTTATGCGTCACTTTATCAAGAATGCCCAGTGTCCTGATAACATGTCTTTCCTAATTGTGCTTTGCTTGCTACTTAGCTCCTTACTGGGAAATGGTATTGACACTGGGACGCTGCTTTTTTCTGCTTAAAAAAAAAATGGCTAAAAAGAGGCAGGACTCAAATGAATTTCTTTGGAAAGGAATTTGAGTGAGAGAAACAGACTGGAGCTCGGTTGTCAGGCAAACAGAAAACTCTTAGAAATCTCAGCCTGTGAAGATGCTGCATGTGGCACTGTTGGATTCATTGTCATCTCCACCTTCAGCTTATCTGACCCTGTGGCTTGAACCAGCTTTCCTTTGCACAGGCCTCTGTGCAGGTGTAGAGCAACTTCCTTTGGGCAGCTTGACTTGAGCATTTGTGTGAACGCCACGCTGGTTGGTCAAGAAAACGTTCTTTTTTCATGGAAGATCACAGTGTCTTCTTAATAAGCTATTCGAGCTGAGCTGCAATATTTAAAACAAGATGATGAGACTGTGGTACCTGGAAGCAAAGGGGAAAGAGACGTTTCAAAAACTCTTGAGTGAACAGTGGCTAAATATACCCTGCCCTGGGTGTGGAGCTGCAGGCAAGGTATTCGATGGTGAGAGATATGTAGGCATTTCCCTTTTGTATCACAGGGTGGTTTCTGACCAAGGATGCTGTTAATTAAACCGGGGCTCTTGCGAAAGGATGCTCAACCACATGCTAATTGTGCAGGAAAGAACAGCGATGGAGTAGGCTGCGTGGGGAGCTTGTCGGAAGGTTATATTCCCTGGCAAGAACAGAACTTGCCTGCTGCTGAAATCTGAAAGCCTGATGAAGTTGTTGAGAAGTGGATGAGGTTGGAAGGCCCACACATGAAGATTTGGGTTACAGAGAGGGAGGATGAAACGGTAGTTACTTCTGGAAATGACACCAGCTCTCTGCTTCTGATTAGCAGTTACAGAATATGGAGTATGCAGCTGCTTGATTCCCCTCTCACATACACCCTGTTGAATCACAAGCAGCATAATTTCTTTCAGTGCAGTTACCGTTTGTGTGTTTTAAAAGCAAATTCACCAGTTTCAACAGAACTCTGATTTCGTCCTTGATTTTTCTTCTGCCACAATCTGCTGGCATTGCAGTGCCGTTCTAGAGCTTTGGAGTTTAATTGCCTTTAATTGTATCTAGAAATGTAGTTCCTAAAACATTTAATGGGTTGAATAAGAGCTTCTTTTTTAAAAAAAAAAATTCCTTTCAATACACTTTTTTCCTCGCTGAATTTTCATTTTAGTGGTTGGTGCTTTAATGAAAAGAACTTTCCTAAGATTTACATGGAAGCCAAAGTTTGTAATGGAAGTTCGGATAAGCAGCTGAGCTACAGATTTTGGATAACATGAATGCTTAAAAATCAGCTTAGTTTTGTTTCTGAGACCCTAATGCTAGCCATGAGAACTCTGCTTATCAAAAGTACTTAACAGAAATCAGAGCATGACTAAGACTGTCTGGGAAAAAATGGTGCAAACAAAAATGGCCAGAGGAATTCAGATCTGCAACAAAATATTTGAAAGAATAAAATCTGAAGCTACTTATACATTAAATAACCTTTTCCCCTAAGGAATGGTGTTATGGCTTCAGTGTAGGAAGAGAAGTGTACCCTCTGTGGAAAACATCAGTGACTAAAATATTCTGCATATTGGAGACATCTACAGGGAATGTATTATTTTGAATCAAATTATCTTACACATGCAAGCTGCTTTCTTCCAGATAAACAAAACCAGATAGGCTGTAAGCAGATTATTAAAATATGGTACAATTAAAGAAAACTCTTGGAAATACAAACAATTATTCCAATGTTATATGTTCTTGGTGTAACCTAGAGCCTGCTAGCACAACTGCATGTAAACCAGGCCTTGAAAACATCTGAGTTACACAAGATTCAGTACCTAGCAGCAATTTATTCAAGCTTTAACTTAGCATCACAATGAAGTTTTCATCTAAGCTGAATGAAGAAGTAGGAGTAGAAGTCATTCTTGAACCTTCACAGGGGCACTCAGCATCATGCAAAATCAATCTCTTACTAGACACAGGCAGCAGGAACGCTCCGAGTAAATTCCTTTTATCACAGACATGTTTGCTGTATTTCGGGCATTATAAGGATGCAAGATGTAAGTCGAGGAAATAAGGGTTCTATAAGTTAGCCAGTGTCAGACTTGCATCCAGCACTGTGATTTCTTTTGAAGTGGAGGTAACAGATAATAACATAGAAATAGATGGCCACTACCACATGAGAATAATTATTGAACAAGCCTAACAACAGAAAGTAAACAGAAGGTACCATAAGCAGCATCAGTAATGAAGAACCTTCAACTGCCAATGAAATGAAAAGTTTGGTTTTGTTTTTTTCTGTGGAATCTGTTTTATGTAAAGAAACAAATGCAAACACTTGAAGTTTTCCATCTTTTTTGTACACAGCAGTCGCTAAGTGTTTTTATTTGGTTCCATGTTGAGGTGGAGGTCTAAGGGTTTGGAGTTTGTCCTGTCGGAGCTGCTGATAAAGCCCCATGTAGGTGAATTGGGAAGCTGGCACGTTAGTGTTAAGGCTGTAAGTTCTTGTACTGTAAAAGGAGTAGATGTGTCAGCAATATTTATAGCAAAAGTACCAAATGTGGCTTTTGCTAGAGAGGTCCACTGGAGGAAGAAGAAAACTCTGGCCTGACCTCCATGCCACAGCTTGTTGTACGTGGCTTCAATTAGATATGATGGATTTAATTACTTATCTTCAGGAGGTAAAATGTCTTTGCATGCATGTGGGTGCATTTACACCTGTGAGGATATTGTATTATACATATACCAACACTTTAAAAGCCCAGCTCCTGTGCATAGCCACAATGCTGTTAACCTTGAAGGATTCCTGTTGAAATTTGGTCTAATGGAGCTGCATGTCTGACGGAGACACCAGAGTTCGGGCTAACGGGATTTTCTGGGTGTAGCTGACGACAAGATTAGCTGGGGCTGGTTCATGTCATTATAGCCAAGTTTGTCTAGTGGGAAGGATTGGCCCAAAGCATCTCTGACACTACGCTCCTTTATAGCCTTGTACGTATTAGCTCATCGAAGGATGATGATTCTCTCATATGAATTTACTTTATATATATATAGTTGTCTACAACTCTGCAGGGATTTGTCCAGTTGTATTATGAAAATATTCTCAGTTCTGTTTAGTAAGCCCATTTCTGTGGCTTTATGTGTAAAGTACAGGTTTATGTTATAAAACGGTGCAGATGTCATTGGTTTTGTTGCTTGATTTCAGTTTTAATATATATGGAAAATATAGGCTTTACTTTTGCTGTTGTTTTGGCTGAATGCATGTAGGTGCTTGTGCCGTCATTTCCTCCGAAAGCGTTGGTTTAATCTGTGTTTGCCATGTTTTCAAGACTTAGTTTTAACTACAGTATTGCTTCTTGCCATACCCTCATTCCCACCTGCTGGGAGCCTCCGCAAGCAGCTGCACTTCATATAAACAGGCAAGTGTATGTGCTCACACCTTCATATAACACTTCCCTGAAAAGGAGTTAATATGTCCCTGTGGGCACAGTAAAGGAGCCGTGGAGTTATGTTTGCCAAGAGCTCTGGGCTTGCAAAAATTCCCCGTGGGCCTCCAGATCTACCAGTCCAATAACTCACCTGAAAGCAGAGCTCATCAGAAACCATGTGGGAGGTTCAGCTGCTTCAAGACTGATATACTTCTAGAGGTTTTGCTAGAAAAACCTGGATAGTAAAAGTCCTATTACAAACACAACCGTAGAAGCCAAACGGTTCTTTTACTGGCAGAAATTTATTTCCTTTGGCGAAATGGCTTTAATGACAAAATAACTTATTGCTGGTGTGTAGCTGTGTCTGCACCGCGATGTTTGCTGTTACCTACCTGGAAGGCTCAGAGATAGACAAGAGACTTGAGTTGTGTGTAGGGAAGAACCACCTGCGACTGCTGGTGACAGGAATTGAGAATTACGGTCTTGTGATTTATTGTGGCTGTCAGTTAAATGAGGAGGAAGATTCTGCAATCCACACTAATGGAGTTGAGATACTGAAATTAAATTTAGGAGTGAAAAATGCCCTGGCCTTAGTTAAATTTAGTGGCTCACCCACTCAGTAGTAATTGTACACTTGCAATTCCTTCATCTGGACTGGTCTTAAAATATGTACTTTAGTGATCAGATTAAATGAAATTTTAACGATCAGCTGGGGTTAGACAAAATACTAATTAAACCCAGGGAAGTCTATTAATATAATTAGCTTCAGGGCAAGACAATTCAAGAACTGGAAACAAATTATTTGTAGCGTCCTGTCATTTCTTAAGTAATATGTACGAGTCTGGAGACAAAAACTGGAACTCTTTGTTTAGAAATGAGAAGGGCTGTGTGTATTTGATATATCTTTATACCCGCTGGGTAGTCTGTAGTTTGCTCCTGGCTTCAACGCCAACACAAGCTGGTCCTGTACATGATCAACTGCGCAAAAGGGAACCCGCAGGGCTTGGTTTGAAGAAGTGGCCTCTTCACCCATCTCATGAACCAGCAAAAGAGGTGGAGGTTGAATGAGCATTGAAAAACAGAAATGTCCTTGAAAAACATTTAGATTTATGTTCAACTATTCTCCTTTCAGTTTGTACTTTTCCAAAACAAGTTCTGTGAAGTGTAGGGAGAACTATTCATGCTTATTCTGGCCTTCTGTTTTTAATGCTGGTTGGATTTCCTTTCCTTGTAGGACTCTTCAAAAGTTGATTTTTAGACAGGACTTTCACCTTTGCTAGTTAGGCACATTCGGTATGTCAGACTGAGAATATAAAAGATGGGAGTAACTCGGGCACCATTAATTTCTGACAATTCGAGCCAAGGTCCGTAGGTTGTCAGCAAATAGTAGAGACAGTGGCTGTGGTGCAAGTGATTAGTTAATATCAAGGTTTCACTCCTTTTAAATTGCTCTGATCCAAATAATTTCTGTTATGTCAGCTTCTGCTCAGGTTGAGGCAAAAGCTGGACACTTCAGATTTGTACTTACTTTGCCCTACTTTTTTCATTCTGCATTTTAAAGAATGTTTAACTTTCAACTTTCGGATGCGATTAAGAGAAGAAAACATTGGATTTTTTTATCACTCTTATTTTGGAGACATGGCAGATGATGAATCATTTCTCTTTTTGGCTTCCAGTAGTCTAACACAGCCTCTTTGGCATTACAAAAAAATCATTAAAAGGATGGTAAGACTTAATAGTCTTCAGGTGTCCCAAGCAGCACCGTGGCAATGCTTGTATACACGTTACAAAGTTGAAGTTGAAACTTGGAAATAATTTATTGTTCTTCTGTAGCTGACAAATTTAAGGTCATGTATCTTGCGACTTAGCAGGCATTTATTTCTGTAGGATAAATTATGCTGTAGAAGTGTTTATGAACCCTCTTTACACATCTCTGTCCCCCCAGATGTCCACCAGCCATCCTCTGAAAATCTGTGTGTGTGCCCGTGGGTAGTTTCATTCTGTACCCAACTGTAATTCAGAACACATATTTTTCAGAATTACATGAACATCTACGGAGTGTGGGGAAAAAGTTTCTGGCCAAAATCTGATTTAACTATTCAGCCTGAATTATTGAGGGTTTTTTTTTCTGGCTCTTTAGCACAAAAGCCAAATGCATGAGGCATCTTATCTGATCTATAGCAGATAATTATAAACCATTTTGTTTTAGTGCTGTGGAATGTTGTGTCCTTAAATGTACATATGAATTACACTTCCGTGGTTACGGTCTCAGTTTTTTAATTCAGATGCTTCAGATTAGCAAATGCTATTTTAGAGACTTGAGATATAGTTGAAAAGCCATCAGATTTCCTTGTCTGGAATTCACATTTTTCAAACTGAGCAGAACGTAAAGATTATGGGCATTTTAAATCCCAGATCTATTATTCTAGGACTAATGTTATGAATTCAGAACAAAATATCAGTGAGAACTGCTGTTTTTCCAGCATTTTGCATATTTACCCATTTAGCTAAGTATCTCCATTTGATCTCACAAGGTTAATGCAAGAATCCTGTCTTTGTAAAACAGTTCAAAATGTGCCTTTTTTTGAATAAGGGCATACAAGGGAAAAACATCTACAGTTGTGTCACTTCCACAGAAAAATTCCTCCAAACAGCTTTTGAAACAGTTGGGACTATTTTCTGAGTGCTGCTCCTGGACTGGTTCTGCTTTGACGGGCGGGTTTCTCTGATGGTGCTAATGGAAGAGTAAGAAAGTGAATTTTGGTGACCGGGACAGACTCATTTCAAACCCTCTGATCTCCGTAAGCCTTAGTTGATGTAGGATTAAGCCTCAGCAGAAGAGCTGTGGCGTGGACCTTTGGGGAATAACGTTGGACAGACAGCACGGAGATCTTTCCTTTGTCAAGTTCTGGAAACAAAGCCGGGACTTTAATAGAGATGCTTGACCTGTGGCTAGCTGACGATTAATCATTTTAAAGAAATTAAAGGTGAACCTCAAAGATAAGCAGTGTTTTTAGAAACAGGGCTGAAGCAGCCACAGAATCAAAAATTCGTCAGAAATTTTCACTGCAAGGTGAAAATATGTGCAAAATCAGGCTCTTGTGAAAGATTCTTGTGCTCCTTACTGCTCAGCCTCACCAGGAAATACTTAATGTTTCTTAACTGTTATTAATGGAGTGTTGGAAGAAATGAAGTCAGTTTAAGACCAAACAGAAAAGTAATAAAAAGGGATCTCCTGAACCAAGCGTGTCTATCTATGTTTCAATTGCTTGGTGAAGGATCATGACTTAATAGAGATTCAGTTCTTAATATAATAAGCTTTTCTTAAATTTACCCTTTGTGGAAAACATTCCTAGGAAAGGATGGAAAAAGAAATTAAATCCCATGCTCATCCTCTTTAGGTATCAAAAAAAGCACTGGTTTCAGCTGGACACCATAAATATACTATCTATATATTTTTTAATGAAGTTTTGCCATGTACAAACAAGGAACCACTGGCATGAAAAACCTAAAGGCATTTGCTCTGCAAGAACTGTGCTGCATATTGTGATGCTTTGGGTTTATTTTATTAAGTATGAAGCTTGGGAAGGATTTGTTATCATTCTGCTGGTCTCCCGAAGGTTTGAAGCCGAGAATCAAGCCAAAAATAACAGTACAAGACAGATGAATTAGGTACCAAGCAGAAGATTTTTCAGGCTTTATCTTCAAAGTAAGAATTCACACTTGCAAACAGTTACATGAAACTTCCATGTTTGTTCTGCCAAAGCTAAATGTACAACAAGATATTTAAAACTGGAGAAGACCTACCAAGTTCTCATGTTGATATAGGTTTAGGTACTGGTCAGCGTATAAAATGAGTGATACCAGGATGAGTTTAAGCATGTGTCTGGAGTTAAACTTGTGGGTTTTATTTTTATTAGTAATAATGACTCGCTGTTAAAATTTGTTGGTTTAAAAGGATATTGGAGAGCAGTGGTTCTGAGAAAAATCTAGAGGCTGCATGCACCATATTGCAAATTATATATGCAAATAGTATGTATAATGTATAAATATATATATAGTGCATGCACACACACACTATATCCTGCACATTTAAGGGAATTCAGAGAAGGGCAACACAAATTATTCTGACATTGCAATCACTGACTTGGGCAGAAAGCAAGAAATCTTTGTTTTTCACTTGACTGAATAATGACCAAGAGAAGTAACAGAGCTGGAGTTTATAAAACAAGCAGAAGAAAAACAATATCCTCTCCAGCAAAAAGAATCCAAACAGACCGTATCTTCCCCTCCCGTTTGCGGGGGGAGAAGTGGCAGCAACCGCAGTCATCAAAGTCGGCAGCACTTGCCGTGGACAGGATACGCTTGACGAAGCGATAATTAAATCCTTTTCTCTGCCTTCCTAAGCCTCCTTTCAACTCCAGAACACAGATAAAAATGTCTTTCCTTTGCAGAAGCTCTCAGTCTGGTCTCTGCTACATAAAACCCAAACTTTGTCAGTATGAAAGCTTTTCATGAAAGTATTCATGAAGAGTCTCCCGAGTCATTCTGGTTTCCTCGTCTCCCAACTGAGGATGCGATCTTGCTGGTGTTTTTTTTACAAAGTTTCATTTCTCATTAGCACATGGAGATTTTAGGAGTCAACAGGAGCCGCTTCACCTGAAATTCCTTTACACAAATTAACCTGTTACCTTGTGATGTCCCAGACATCATCATTTGCTTCTCATCAGGTGAGCTCTTCTCTAAGCAGTCAGACCATGCCAGAAAGGCACAAGTGACTTTGGGAATTAAAGATATTAATGTGTTCCCTGGACTATATAACACATGATATGGTAACATTTGGTTATGCAGAAATGCGATAAAGAACACAATTTTTCTATCTGTCATGGTTTTATTTAATTAACTGGCACTACTCTAATCAGCAATTAATTGCCTGAATTTTGGATGGTACTCCATGGACTCAGGCCAGTATAATGCTGGCTTTTTATGTTACAAACGTAATTCAAGTTTGTCGTGTGTTTTACTCTGCAGGACTTATCATTATGTGTAGGGAACATCAGGCTGTGTGCTGAGCTGGCTCCTGAGCTCTGTCCCCCGGGACCTTCCCTGGACACTCTGTCCTGAGTCACCGCAGTGAGTTGCGAATTCTCTTCGGTCCCAATCCAGGACGCACTCAGGCGTGTGTATAACTCGATAGTCACAGCTTCAATTGTTCATTGACATCAGTGGGAATACTGACGTAATAAAAATTATGCACATGATTAAGTGCCTGGCTGGGTGAAGGCCTGAGCTAATTCTCTTTTGTAAGCAGATTTGGACACAAATTGACGCTACGTTTCTGTTTTCTTTTATTTATTATAGGATTTTAGGGCGAAGGTAATTTAATCTCCCATCAAAGACTTCGGCAAACACAAGCATTAGAACAAAACATTTAAATGTAATTATAATAGAGCTTGTCAAAAACACTTACAGTCATGTAGTTAAGACGTTACTGGGCCTAAACTCTGTTAGCATGAGGTACCTGTGAACTTCAAGGAGTCCTAGAAAATAGGTGATTAATTATAAAATAGCAGCAGAAGAAAATGTTTCTTTCCTCCGGTTAATAAACCTAAGGAATAACCTATCTGTGTGAAGAAGCAAGCAGAAAATTCCAGATATGTTCATCATAGAGAACAGCTCTCTACTTGATGCTGGGTTTCTTTTGGGTTGTTGTTTCTTGTGTTATTTTGGTGTAGAAAATTATTTTTATCGTTGTGTAAAATGTGCTATACCAATGCTCCTACCAAGGGATAAAGTTAATAAATATAAAACGTACCTGGTAGTGGCTGCATAATTGAGAGGTGCTGTCAGGGCTCTGCACTGGTTTTTATCTGCCTGTGTGAGCAAGAAATATTTGCTTGTACTTTGATAATCATCTCCAAAGTATTAATAAGTGAACTCAGTTGCTGTCTCGTCTTTATATTATTTTCCTATACCAGACAATATTTATTTCCATATGAAGAAAAATGAATATACAGATGCATGTGTGTGTTTATATGTATTGCCACATGCTTAATACGACTAACTGTATTCAAGTCATCATCCATCTGTGTCATGGCGAGTCTTTGTACCGTCATGTTCAAATAATCTTTCCAGTGTCAAGATCGGGCGTTAAACTAACCCGTCACAGACCCCCCATGGCTTTAAGCTACCTGAGGATGTGCTGTATATATTCTTTACCTCTATCTGTGAAACTGCTGTGCCGTATGAAATTGTTGGCATGTGAGTGAAGTGTCCGAGCTGATTGCGTTTTGCTCCGTGTGTATTTCAGCGGTGTCGAGGTGCTGGTGGTGGAGGGCAGAGGGGAGAAGCTGGATACGCGTGCGCTTGATTCAGTGCTCTGTAAAATGACCACGTTCCCGTGTCTATTTGCTCCATGCAAGGTTATGATTATCTCTGAGATGTTTGCCTTTATTAAATGGGTGTGGGCTTTTTAAAAAAAATATGTATATATCTGTACGACAGGCTCAGTTTTCAAGACATACGTGCAGTAATTCTGTACTCAACAAAAGACTGGCATAGCTGACTATTACTAGAAAATACTAAGTGAACTGCTTGGCTTTCTTTCAAAACTGAAAAGCAGCAGCGCTTTCTGTTGGAGCTGAACACTTATGAATGATTGTTTTTTCCCTAACCATTTTTCCTCTCGTTCCCTGATGGCAAGAGAAAGAAGAGCTGTGTTTGTCTTCACGTCATTTTTGTGAAGCTTACGGTACTATTTCAATAAGATGTTTTCTGAAAGCAGAGCAATCGAGGCTTTCTTTTATTTTTAAAATAAGTGTGTATTTAAATTGCCTTTATTCATGGTATCCTTTTTTCATTTGGTGTACTTCCAAGCACTAAGTTGTCTGTACGCAATAGCACAGAGCTGTCTGGCTGCATGAAGTGGCTGGAGCTGCCGATGTTACTGTCACAAGCACCAAGCATCTGCCTCATTTAGCTGTTTGCTCCTTTTCTTCTCTAGTCCCTTTTCTTTTTCTGGTAGCTGTCTTCAGACTATCAGAATCAACACTGAATTCTATAGACTTAATTCAGATTGGTGAGCAATCATGTTGAAAATTCTCATTTTTATTATTTTTAAATTTTTTATGTTGCACGTTGCTGGGAGGGATATTTGAGAAATACTAACGCTTTGTGACTCAGTGCTATTTGTGAATGGATGTTACTTTATGGTTCTTCTAGTGGTTTAGTAGAATCACTTTGTCACACACTATAGGTTTTGTGAGGACATAAAAAAGCGCCACCACTATTTGCCAGTAGTTTTGAAAAATAAGCGTAGAGGAAATAGAAAAGCTCTTGACAATTTCTACCCTCTAAAATACATTATTGAGCTTTACACTCTAAGAGGCTCATACTGTTTGGTTGTAACATCTGCTTTAGTGCCTCAGGAGAGCTCTGTTTCTCCAGGGTGCTGTTGAAACCATCGCTCCCAGTTTTGTGACACAACAGCGTGTCCAGCTCCCGCGAGCACCTCGGGGCTGTGTGGGGACAGCCCAGGAGCCCGGTCCTTGTGCTGTAGAAATTCGTACCGAATCCATAGCTGGGGTAGATAAGGTATTTGAAAAGTAGTTTCAAGCTGCATTAACTCAATAGCGAATTTACCTATCAATTACATTGAGAAAGTTATTCAGTCTTTCTACTTGAAGAATGGATCGAATCCATGAATAAGTCACTCTGCTGGTTAATTGCCTGCAGAAATAAAGAGTTGTGACCTTTTCCAGCTCTCGGTCTAGCTTTGCTTTTCAGGCAGTAGCTCTTGTGTCAGGCTTCTGTTTGGACAGCTCTTGCTTTTTCCACCAATTAATTCCTATCCAGATTGCTGGAAATAATAAATCAAGATTTTGGAAAACCAAACAGTATTAGTCTTTTGGGAAGAAATGAATAAAGTGAGGGGGTTTATTGGTGGTGCAGTTCTACAATCCATTTCACTACCTATCTCCTGACTTGTGGCAAATGGAAAAATGAGCAGAGAAAACATAAATTTTGTAGTGTAGCCTTATAAGACTCATTTAGCCTGGATATATGAACTCGGTGGCCCCAAAAGCTTTGGGAAAGGAAAGCTGTCAGCTCTCCTTCAGTCTAGCAGTACTATTAATTGAAATACAACCAGGTCCAGAGCTCAGGTCAGCAGAACTGGGTTTCATTTCATGTAGCAAAAGCAATGTGCATATTCCCTTGAGGTTTTTTGATTATTTTGGAAACGTTCTGTGCATAGTACTGTGCAGTTGCTGTCGCTTTTTTACATGTGTTAGGAAAAATTGCAAAAAGCCACATTCAATCTGTGAAATCTTTCCGTTCCTTTCAGCTTTTTCAACTATTTTATCATTGTGTCATGTCTTAAGGATTTAGTCACTATTGACAGTGAGCAGGACATAGCTTTAGTGTTACTTGGGTGATTTTGAAAGTGGGATTCAGGTTTTTTTAAGCCCAAACACTTTTCTAACTCAAGTCAGTACGAGATGCATATTTGACTTGCCACTTCAATACAGAAACAGTTGCTGTGTTTGCCAGAGGACAAGATACCATCTCAGAGCTGCCACTTGCTGATTGTGAGTGAGAAGGACATCTTTTTAAATTGGGGAATGTTTTTTTGCTGATAGAAATATTTATGCGCTGCTGTCAGTGGGAGGGGTGACAGTTTGTGTGAGAGAAGGAATATCCAGTAATAGCTTGAATCCCCTCAGGGTTGTTTGGAATATTTTACAGTAAAGAGGTGCCGACCCTATCATGAAAGCCTTGGCTTATAGTGACTTTTGCTCATGCTGCTCAGCAGTAGCACACAGAGGTCAAAATACCAGAATCTGACCTAATTCTTGGAGAACAATATTAAATTTTCCATGAGGTTCCTCACTGTCAGTTATTTAGCTTTTAATGGGTAAATATTCCAAAATAAATGTAAAGAGATGTTAAGTTTTATACTTATGACTCTAAAAAAAAAAAAAACCCTAACTTTCACACTGTGCTAAGCTGGGGCTTCCAAGTACCTAAAATTGCTCTTTAGTTGATGTACTGGCAAAAGCCTTTGGTTCAGGGGAATGTGCTGTTGGATTCTGTGACTGCAGATGAAGTTCATGCCAATGTTTTGTGTCATTGACTTGCTTGGGTTGCATGAAAACCACCACCTTGTCTATCCAGAAGTGTGGTTGTGGTGGACGTATTGACAGCTTTGTAACTATGTACTGCATCATCCTGGATCCAACTTAAATAATCCAATTTGTGCCGTTTGATTCAAGACTATAGGAATAAATTGTCATAGCTCTTTTGGAGTGAAAAACCTCCCAATAATTTCTAAAAAAGAATTCCAGAAAAATGGGAATGTGCTTTTTGTCGGGTACAAAACCTGTTTGATGTTGCAACACAGTTTGTATGGGTATCAGATGATCTCCATTATCCTGCAAAATAAAACATCCTTCTAATTTATAAACAAACCCACAAGCAAACAAAACCCACCACCACTATTCCCTCCCCCTTTTTCAAATATGGTTGTCGACCTATGAAAGGTTTTCTGGGGTTACCTCAGGGAAGCAGTGGTTTCTCATCACCAGCCTCCTGTGTGCTCCTGGTCATATGGTGGAGGCGGAGGTGGGTACATCTCAGTTTACACACTTATCTCATCATTGCCATGAGTCCATCCAGCCTTGCCGCAAACATGGACACAGAGTCCTTTCTGGATGGTGTACAACGTTGTCAAATTCTGTTCAAACAGCCTTAATGAATGTGAGTCACTTTATTCTTGGAATTGGTTTCTGCACTGCAAATGGACATAATTATGTGGCTAAATTGAAAGAAGCCATAAACAAAACAGAACCATCAACCAAGTCCTGCAGGAAGCGATCGGCTAAGAGCTTCGCCATCGCCGGCTTGTGGAAAAAGCAAGTGCTATCAGGACAGTCATGGGAAACCTAAAAAACATGGTGAAATATCAGCTTGGGCTTGACATGCAAGGACAGCAAGTAGGAGCTGGGGCAACAGCAGCTGTGATAGTCATGGGGCTGCAGTCCAGGTAGGAAGGTGGTGGCATTTAGAAGTACAAAAGATATTTGTCAGTTCATTTTCTTTACCTGAGCACAGAGATTGTTGTTTTTATTTTCATTGCATCCTCAGTACTAGGATGTGCTATTCATGGAACCGAGGAATTGGGTGTATGTAATTTTGCTTTGGGTTGCTACGTCCATCCATTCCTGTACAGTGTGCGCTGTGTTTTCACAAGGTGTCTTCAGCCTATTCATGAACCTTCAGGGTGGCATCACAGTTGCTCAAGGTGGATTGTGGGAGACTTCTAAACCTGTCCATCAGCTACTCATCTGATAAATGCAGGAGACAGAGTACAGGAAGGTGTGATAGAAGGCAAAAAAGCAGGGAGAGCTAAAATACAGGTTAAAAATATGAACTTATCTCTCTTTGCAAAGCGAGATTCTGTTTTATACTCCAGGATCATAAGGAAAAGGAAATTTGTTATTCTTTAAAGCAGCCAAACCTATGTACGCCTCTGACCAGAGACTGCGATGGTGCTGAACGGGGCTGTCCTGCTCAGCAGTGTCTGTCTGTGGTTTATCTCCATCAGAAGAGACTCCCCTTCCCCAGGTTCCTCCAGGAGCTCCGAGGAGGCGATGCCAGAGCGTGGCATTTGTCCACACATTTATCACAGCCCGGCCTCTTTCCTCCTTCCCTCCCATCAACATATTGGCAGCGGCTGTGAGTCATGTTACCCCGAACTGGCAGCGGCAGCAGCGGGAGGGCAAAGAGCCGATTGTGCTCCCTCCTTCGCACCAGTTCCTCTGCCAGTACGGCATTCAGAGCACCACAATGGGATATTGTGCCACCAGGATTGCGTGCTACTGTTTCGATGGGGTGGGGAAGGGGTCATTATTTTTGTACAGTGGGAGCTGGCAATCTGGAACAAACTGCTTTAGAAAGCGCCCAACTTTCCTTTCATTATTACCAAAATAAGAAATGTATTATGTGGCAAAAGGACTTCATGCTGCTTATGTTGTGGAGAGGTTTTATTCCCACCCTTGTCAGATATTTTTACTAAGCAAAAAAGGCTCAGGAAACCCTTGAAGGAATGTTAGTGTTCAACCAGTTGTGGGGGGGAGGATATGCTGCTAATGGTTGGTAATTATACCTTATTTTTTTCCAAGGAAATTCACAAATCTGACTTATTTTTCTGTGGGAAGGAAGAAATCCCTTTGTGTGTGCTTAAATGGCTGTTGTGCTTCAGAGCAAGGCTGCAGATGCATTGTTTGGAACCAGAAGGAATTGAAAGGTGGCAGCCTAATTACTGAGCTGAGATGCCTCTAGAGACAAGTAAGGTGCCCACATCCATGTAGGGCTTTCTTAGGAAATCAGCCAGTTCAGCTCCAGGAACTCTTAGGAATCCTCAATAAAAACAGCTGTATCCAAGAGTTAGAAGTTTTAGCAAACAGAAGAGGAAAATCAATATCGTGTACTAAGGACACGATCATTATTAGCAGTGAACAGCCATGTCAGAGCCTGCTATGCGCAGCATTCCCCCCTCAGCCAGGCTTTGCAGGGATGCCAGAGATGTCCGCGTTGGGTTTCCAGGGTTACTTTTCTCTTAGGAGTGTGAAGAGCTGATGGTGCTGTTGACCCTCATCTTCCCCTTCCACCCCCTCTCCATCCCCACTTGCAGATGCTTCAGATTTTCTCCAATGAACTGCAAAGATGAAGCGATAAAACAGCTCTTGCCCCCCTTGACCTTCAATGGTCATACAGTACAAATTTATTCTTGGAGTTTTGTCTTAGTAATTGGCCTGAAGTTTTGCAATAACTTTTGTAATACAGAGGGCTCAGTGTTGCTGTGTTCCAGATATGTAAATCGAGTTTCTTTTCTCCATAAATTTTGGGGATATTTGTGAGTTCACCATAATTTTGAAAAATCTTCCTAGAAGTGTGACATCTGTATCTCTGGTTAATTATTGAGTCTACTAAGATTCGAGAGACATTCTCCAAGAGAAGCAGCCCTTCAGATAGTTCTTCATTCTAGGAATGCCATAGTGCCATTTCACTAATATTTTACATATGTTAATAAAAATACAAGTCTCCTAAATATCCAGATTTGTGGCATGTTGGTTTGTTTGTCAAGATTACAGATAGATGTCAAAAGCTCCTTTTAGGATCTGGGTGGTGATGTGTTGAACTTATCCTGTTTTCCAGAAGCGCTGTGCTGCCCATCACACAAGGAGTCAGGAAGGGCCAGAGCTGGGTGCCAAGGGCTGGAGGACTTTGGGTGCTCAAGGGAGACTCTTCTCCCTCCTGTTCCTGTAGCCCAAGGCAAAATGTGGTTATGATTTAATTTGAGACACAGGGAAGGAAGTAGTCTTGGAAAGTAAAGAAAGCACAAATATGGAATTTTGTCATGTTTTTAGCATGTTACATAAAATAATATGCTCCTGCATGAGATGCCAGATTATGTTTTGTATTTGCTGTTTTCTCTGTATTCAGCTCGTTTTGTAAAGCACGACTAAAACATAGCTGAATACATAACTATTACTGTCACTTGTTCAGGGGGTTATTTTATTATAGTTTGCCTGTGCATTCATCTATTTGTTTGTTCATATACGTAAACCAGTGCAGCTATGCCTGTATGCACATGTAGGTTCCCTCTTCCATAGTCACCCTTAAACATGAACACGACAGGCTGATTCTCATAGCTGGCACATGTTTCTGGTCTGTCTGGGTAAGGGAACTTGTTGTGACTCCAGGTGTCAGGTGTCACTGGTTCTTGGCTAAGACACCTCCTCGGTGTTGAATACTGCTCCTTTTTCTACCAGCGCCTTGCTTCGCTGCTCATTCTGTCATTCTCCAGAGTGCTCCTGTTGTATGTCCAACTGCATTATTTCTGCAGCCGCACAGGTATGCTTCACTAGCTCCTTTCATGCCGACAGGAGGGTTGTGCCACGCTGGTGCCTCAGGAGTGTGCTGTGAAGCGAATCTCCCCCGTTTGACGTTGCGGAGCAGGCTTGGCATACACAAAGGGGATGAAACAAAATGAGGAGTTGTGCTCCAGGTGCATACCTGATGTGCTCCCACCATGAGCAGGTGTTCATCTGTAGCACTAAAGCAGACCCCCCTCCTCACCCCTAAGACACAGAAGAATTGAACATCAGGTTTTCAGTACAAACAGGGTCTCTGCGCTGCAGATCTGCCCGTGGCGTCCCCGCTGCTTGCTGATGTACAGATAGCCAGAGATATCTGAAGCTTTTTCCCTCCTGCTAAGGCATCTTATGCTGGACTTTGCCTTTAACTCCATAAGCACAGCCTTTTTTGAGGAAATATGGTTGTGAAATAAATAAAGCATTGAGTTGGAAATCTAGGTTGTGTCCTTGGACGAGTAAGCTCTCCTGACTGCTAGAGCTTAGCCAGGTTCATCTAATCAGATGTTCTCGTTTGCCTGTGAAGATGTCTGTCAGTGTGTGTACAAAAGACACTTAACCTCTTGCATCTTAATATGCCAAATTAATGAACTGGTACCTGATAAACATACAAATTTTACTTCAGATGGCAGTCCAAATTTAGGGTCAGTCTTGCCTCTCAAATTTGTTTTCCCGTTCATCTTGGAGAAGCCACATCTGATTGTCACTAGCATGTTTGATATATGCCATCTCTTGTGGTACTCTTAAATAATACTACCGTCATATCTCAATTTAGAGAGACGTGGCTGATAGGTAATGACAAAAGCAGAAAAATTGCCAGCATTTGGCAAGGATGTTGAAAACCACCCAGCACTTCCTGTAAGAAAGAATATTACACAGTAGCACAGGTTCTGCGTAACCACCTCTTCCTCACTTCAGTGCCTGATGCCATTTCAGGCTTTCTCTATCTAAGCGTTGATACCCATGTAACCTTACACCAGCAGTCTTGGAATAGTGGGAAAATGACTTATTTTGCTCAGTCTCGTTTGCTTGTCTGTTGGTATCGAGAAGGGGCAGATCACAGGGGCCTCAGCTTTTTTCATTTCATGGGAGGGATTATGATCTGGTGCCCGTTGGAGTCATGGAGATTACATTATCCCTTACGCTGAAACCCTCTGGGATAACCCTGTAGTCTTTTCTGTGTCAAAACCTCTTGCCTTCAGAAGCTCTTCCCAGAAGTAACTCAACTTCACCCCAGGTAGTTCTGTGTGCTCACCAGCCACACTTGTCTACCTGCAAATTTGCTGTTTTCCCTTTGGTTTAAAACCTCTTTTCTCTCCTCTGTTTGCCAGTATGAAATCATAGGATTGTTCCAGTGGGGAAGGAAACGTGTTTTGACACCATTGTGTCAGAGTGCCACTTTGAAGGTGATTAGTTTAACTTGTGCTAAGTTCCTGTTGGGGTTTCTTTGGGGTTATTATCATTTTGTAAACATTACAGAGGAGGCTGCAGAGTGCCAACTGCTTTATGTTTTCTGTTAAATAAAACATACAGTGCATGTTCACATGAACTTATCTCCAGTGCCTGCATTGTTTTGCATCTTTGGGACCAACATCTGCAGAAAGACCAAATGTGGCATAAGGAGCTGCGAGGCTCTGGTCACCCCCACGGAAGGGCAGGTCCTGGTACCCGTGAGACCTGGGCTGGCAGAGGAAGGGTTCCTTTTCCTTCCATGCACATCTTGTATAAAAAAATCTTGTAAAAAATATAAAATGAGGGGTTAGAGAATCCTTGGGTTTGTCTTATGCTGCCCAGTGCAGGCTGTTCACTTGAGGTGTTTGTCTCAGAGTAAGAAAATTCCTGATTTTTACATTTTTATAAGCACTGTCTATATTTCCTCCCCCCACTTCAGTTTACATTTCTGTTTATAGCTGGCGATGGGGATCCCTAGGGATTCCTTTCCCACCCTGAGACACAAGAGCAGCAACCCAGCAGCTCCACAAATGCTGGGACAATTCCTGGACCAACTGGTCCTTGTCCTGCCCCTTGGGATGACCCAGATCAGACAGTGCTGTACAGCACTTGGCTCACTCCTGGGCGGTCAGGGCTCCCATGTGAGACGCGTGGAAAGGTCAGTATGTGTCCCTTCCTTGTCTGCTGGACCGAGATCATGTGCCGCTACGATTCTGATCCTGTCAAGTACCTGTCAAGAGAACAGGACCAGTAAATGAACCGTGCTTAAGTTATTGAACATCAAAGGATTTGAGTTACCACATTTTCCATTTGAAAGCTAACGTAACGTAAGGAATGACGACAGGCAGGAGAAGGTTATTGAAGTTCTGGGTTTTTAACAACCATCCCTATTTGTCTTCTTATGGGGGTGAAGCTTGCCAGCCAGATGGACCGTGCGGCCCGTTCCAGAAGCAGACACGGGCGATGCCCGCTCTTGGCCCCTGTAGCTAGTCACACAATGCCGACTACTTTGTACTTAGACGGTGAATCTAGCACTTCTGGGAAGCTTTGGCCTGAGATATATTACAGACATATAAATTCATTCTGCCTCCCCCCTGCTTTATGTCATATAATGGTGACAGAAAAAATGGCACTAGGAAAAGGCTGCTATTGTTAAAATAATTAATCTGGCTGATAGGCTCTTCCTAAAGGGCCCTTGGGAAAGAGGACTGCCAAAAGTAGGCTGCAGGCTGGGTGAATTTGCATAGTGTGAAAGGTGGGACATGGAATAATAAATCTGTATTTGTTATCTCGACCTTTTATAATGAAATGGAAGTACTGCCAGCGCTTTGATGTCCAGAGTAAATACCCTACAGTATTTACTGTATTAGGCTAAAGTCATGTTTCATGGGGGAGTGAAAATAAAAGTGAAAATAAAACAAGGAAAGGGCATTAAGGCAGGGTATTGTGGAGTTAAGTTCTGAAATGCTGAAAATCGTGAGTTTCTCTGATTTGGGTTTCTAGAAGTCTTGAAGAGATTAGCATACATTTGGTTACATGAAGGATAAAGCCTGTTGTTAAAAGTGGTGGCAGTGAATCCAGCACAGTATAAATTTATTAATCTACTTCTGCTAGTTTTCATGATGTTTCTGTGACAGAATTATCTGCTCTGAATTTAAGTCCAAATCACATCCTGCCACAGATTTTTGTCTGTCGTTGCTTTTGGAGCATAAATGACCATTTAGACAGGTAGCCAGACTTAACACAAAGACATTTTCCTGGTGGCATATCCATCCTGTATGTGTCAGGGGTGTGACTATTGCCATACAGTTACCAGCATCATCTTCAGCATCGCATCATTTATCACCTGTGGATCAAGGTGTGGATAAACAGTAACTAGTGATTATGGCGTGTAATTAGAAGTTGTTCTTTCACAGTAGTTGGCCTGCTCATTTTAATGGTTTTTGTATCTAATGAGTTACACGTTCAGAGCAATGAAAGTTTATAGTTTCAAAAGGCATCATTGCCCAGCTGGGTTGGTGTGGTTCATGTCTGCAAATACCGTGCGACAGCTCCAGTCTCTTGTTTTCCTGCAAATTAAACACCAGGATGGTTATTGTCAGCAGCATCTCTGCTGTCAGTGTAGGAAAAGGGAAGCTTTCAGCATGCAAAAAGATACTGCTTGTCTTCTGAACTTACTGAAACACTGCATGTAATGCTGGGGAAGGTATTTAAACTGTATCTGGCTGATCTCTCAGGTACTCTTTCCTACAGGTGTGATGATTTTGAAGCTGCTTCTGTTACAATCTATTAACACCATATCAAGTGCGGGCTCCGTGGCTTGTTTTGCACATGACTGTATTGGGTAACAGCAACAAAGGTTATGGGAAAAACAAGCAGAAAATGAAACAATGGCTCAGGATGGCCACCCCCAGTAAGCAAGTCTGGTTCTATGGGAGAGCACCCCAGTTATTCACAGGGACAGGCAGATTTCCAGCCCTCGGCCCGGTTGCACAACGTCTGGTGCCACGCGGGCAGGAGCCCATCAAGCACGGTGTACCGAGCAGCGGATGCACTACCCAGACATCACGGAGGCAATTTTGGATACACTGGATGGATTTGTTGAGCCAAGATACGAACAAAAATTACTATCTTAAAATCTTTGTCTATAAATGTTGTATGGTATCCCACTGTTGAGAGCAACCATTGCTTTGATTTCAGCCGTGCATTCACCAGCTGTCAATGGCTGCTATAGGGAGGAACACGAGGTCCTGACTCAGCCCAGATGTTTAAGCACAATTAATATACGGGGTCTGCAGCATAGAGTTTAGAAGGCAGGGTTGTAACACAGATTTCAGTGCAGTACGACCATATCTAGAGAGTTATTAGGGTTGCTTTTCTGCTTTCCTCATGTCTTTACTTACTGTGACTTTCCTCATCCTTTGCGTATCACCCTCTCCCTGTAATTGTCCAACATGTTGTGTCTTGTCATTACTTAGAATGAATGCCTTTCCATGTACACGTCTGTAGTTCCCTGGCCTGCTTCACTGACAGGTGCTTAGGGGCAAATCTTCAGCTGGTAAAAATAGAGCTCTCTGCAACAGCGCTAATTTACACCAGCTGAGGATCGGCCACTTGTGCTCTATCTTAAAATATCCATCACTGAGAAGCAGTTTGTTACTTAATGAAGAAAATGTTCCTAGTCATTTATTTCTCATTTCAAAACACCATGAATGTGGTTGTTTGGGTTTTTTTTTTTAGACCAGTTTTTTTTTTTTTTAATAGAAGCAGTGTTGTGTAATATGGATGATAACACTTGCTTGTGAAAGAGTATTTGGAATACATACTTTATTTCTTCTTAAAATATTTTAAGAAAAGTGTTCTGCATTTTGCTATGAGATATTTGAGTACTTCATACCTGCCAAATCTTTCTGGTTGGGAAGTATCCCTTCCATGTTTTGGCAGGATAAGTGTATTTTTCCGCAGCCATTTTCCAAAATCCTCCCTGGAACCAACTTACTCAGTTGGCTTGAAACATACTCTGTTTTAAGTTGTTGGTAGGTGGGATAATTGTGTAGTGTACCTGTAATCTCTCACTGCAGAAATTAATGGATAACAATAGAACTTGGATCCTTGTCTTTAGAAGCTCGCAGTGGCAAGGACCATGTCTGTGCTCCAGCTGGAACATCATCCTCCTGTGCATCATGGTGGAGACCGGTCTGGACCTCAAGTTGTCCCATGTCATGACTAACCCAGGGCTGGTGAAGGGCAGGTCACCACTGGGTTTGATGTATTGGGGTTGGTTTGGAAGAGCCAAACAAGTCCATTTTATCCAGGTGTTTAATTCTTTGAGAAATCTGAAGTTGGTTGTGGATTGGAAGGCACTGGCCAGTGACTGCTGTCTGATGTACTCTCAGATTGTCTGGGGATTTTAAGTCCTAAATATCTTTGCAGTTGCTCTTCCGTCATGCTAGCACATATGTACTATGGCTCCTTCTTGTTCATAAGCCTTCTGCAGAGGTTTCCATGTCCACATCTACCCCATACCAACTACGCCAAACTGCAGCGCTTATTTATGTTAAGTAAAAAGATCTATTTTTACTCTCTTCTTCAAAGGATTAAACATTTGTTTAGTGCTGCTGCTTTCCTTCCTTAAACTTTATTTGAGGAAGCTTTAAGGAGTGAGAGAAGTTGAGTTTTAAAGTTGAAAGTAATACAGCCTCCTGAGGATGACCTTTATTTAGCTTTTTAGATCTTAAAATGCTTGAAGTCATATACCCTACAGTGAGGTTCCCAGAAATGCTCTAGCTCTGTATTAAATTGTAATCTATATAAATATGAAGTGATTGTGGATTTCTTTTAATAACCTGCTTGCATGGTCACATCAACCATCTTTAAAAAGAAATAAAAATAGAAGACAGAAGAGTTTCTACAGGTGGGCAAAGGTGCATTGGTTTCATCACAAGTTAATTTTGGGATGGTATGGTTTAGTTTTCTGGGAGGTTTTTTATGTTGTAGTTGTTGGTTGGTCTTTTGCCCTTTTTTGTTTTAATTTACCCCACTGCAGTGAATTGCATCTGTCCAGCAAGAGATAGAAAGAAGCAAATGCAAACTTTTCAATGCTGCCCTTCTCAAATGGATGACATAAAGAAGCTGATGCTTTCTCAGCATTTATCTCTCTAGAAGTAATTCTAGGAACACACTGGTGGGATATGAAACGAGAGGAAATTATTGTCACTTCTGAGTACGATCAGTGACAACTGAGCATGACTCTTGTGTTACTTTCTCTAATTGTTACTGCTTGTTCCAACTCATTCGGACCTACTTAATAATCATATTTCACCCTAACAGATAACCACCCACACGGTCACAGGATGCAGTAGTTGATGAACTCAGAGCACAAACCTTATCTTAGAGCCTTCTTGTATGAATTCAGTTAATTTAGGATGTAGGTGGGAACCCGTTTCTGTGTTTTAAAAGCTTCCAAAATTGATTTCTTAATTTCAAGCTGTATTTAGTACGAATCATTCACACAATGAGCTCCAGACTTATTACTAGAAATCACATTTTTGCCTATTTGAAGCTTAGAAGTCTGGTCTGATGATCTGTGTTTGTACTGCAAGGAAAACCAAGAGAATAATCCGTAGGGCCTGGATCCCATCCCCAAGTGCAATGCTGGCTTGCATCAACAGCCCTGATAGGAGTTTTGTGGTCAGGCAAGTGGATTAGAAATCGGGTCATTATGGAGTCAGTATGAAGTTGTATCTGACAGTCACATCTCGGTATTTTGTTGATAGGCATCATTAGGATGCCAGCTGAGAACTTTGAAGCAGATGGAGAGCGTTAATGGGCGGCACGCAGCCATCCAGCAAAGGAGCAGCAACTTCTGAGTGCAAAATGACAATAGAGAATCCATTTTCTCTGAAGTGGCCAGCGGATGAGAGTGTCTGACAGAGCAGTCAGGGCATGATGTCATTGTCCCTGGAGGAGACGTTTGCAAAGCACAGGGCACCTCTTGCATTCGCTATCGCTTCTGCTCTTCTCTTAAATGCTTTTGTCACGGCATCCTGTTAAAGTCAGTTATTTGGCAACATTGTTCTGTGAACAGGGTAAATTCCAAGTACTTAAATGAAAATGGTGTGTTGTGTTTTTGTGTGTGTGGTGGGTTTTTTCCTTTCTTTGTCTCCCAGAGAATACATACGGTTTTCTCTAGCTGATGCTGAACAGATCAACCTTTAGGCATTAGTATACCAGCAAATCTACTAGTATGTCTGTTCTTTCCTCTCTGGTATATGCATTCATAAATGGGCTAACTACACCTATTAATTAATAGATTTGGTATGGGCAAAACCTCACAGAGAAATGGGTAGTTCTGCAGAGTACTGAAAATACACGTAGGTCGATGTCTGGGTGTGTATACAAATCAGTTGCGCAATACACGTGACGGAGGCAATTTTCCTCAGTGTTTTTTTTCCTCTGATGGATAATATAAATGATCACATTCTTAGCTTTAAAGTTGCCCAGGACAGGTTGATGAGACGAGACCGAAAATGGATTCTCTGAAGATTATCAGAAAGTTCTGCAGTACCCAAGGCATGGCTGCTGTGTGGATTGCTGCCATTAACATACCGATTTTTTAATTACATTTGTAGACTGTTAGCTTGTCTTTTGTATTCCTAGGCGTATGGTAAAGCACGTACGTGCGTTCAGGTGTTTTCTTACCTACCATCTCTCCTACATATCCTATCTCAGACTTTCCTTCTTGTAGAGGGGAGTCTTTTAATTTTAGTCTTTAATTATTTAATCTCATAATTTAAAAATGCGTCATCTTTGTTTCTTAGTCTTTTAGTTGACAGTGCTTTGAGTTCCCCCTTTTCTTTCAGAAAGGAAAACCATTCATTTGCGTTCTGAATATCAAAAATACGAGTTATGTATAACACAAAAGGGGAACTTACTGGAAGAAACATTGCAACTTTCTTTTAAAATTCCTTCATTTGTATTGTAGTCTTGATATTAAATGGTATCACAAATTATACGGCAACCTTTTTTCTTTTCTTGCCCACACAGAGTATTTAATAAAAGAAAAGAAAATGTCACTGAATCCGTGAAAATGTCTACATATATTTGTCAGAAAAATACAGTAGAGTGGCATTATGTTCAGGACCCAGTCAGAGTGGTAATTATTCTTTCAGCAGTTTAAGACTGTACCTGTTCCCTGCATTTTAAGTGACTGTTGAAGAACAAGGCACCGCAAATTGATTAAATATTAATTGTGACATGGAAATTTTCAGTCTTATATTGTTTGGCTGCATTGATCCATAACCTACATTTAAACAGGGCGATGCAACTGGTTATATGTGATGAATGCAGACAAGGCGGCATTTTATGTGAAGTCCGTATACAACTGTGTGTCTTGGGAAATTATTCCACGTTAGCTCTGCGCACAAATAACAGTGAGGTCAAATGAAAATTTTCACACTAAAGGATTCATCTTGTAGCTTAGTGGACTTTTTGTGGGCAAAGCTCTGCCAGCTGTAGCAGAAGGATATTATTTTGATCAAGAACATGGGTCAGTGCCAAACTTCCATGATAAAGAATATGTAGACTGCACAGCTCACATTAGCAGGTCTCCCATGCACTCAGAGATGCATTTTATTGAAGCCATTTCTCTCCTTAGTGAGACGCAGCTTAATCAATAAGGAACATTAGCATGAACAACTTACTCCTCCACCTTGACCGCCATCGAGCAGCAACCACCTCACTGGGCTGCAGGTGGAAAACTCCATCCATCCATCCATCACTAAGGCATCATGCCCAGGCTCTCCAAAGGCTTTTTGGATTAATTTTTTATATATATTTTTCAGAAGTCAGCAAAGTGCATATTTAAGCTATAGCAATCATTGGTAATCAGTTTAGTATAGATTTTCATGGATGTTAATACAGTTTTCCCTCCAAATGCAATAAAAATTACTCCTAATTTGATTTTACCATCAAAAAAGCTTTCCTATGCTTTGGCTTTATTTTGGGTATTTTTAATCACTTCCCATTTCAAAATGCATAAGTTTGTCTCAATATACTAGTAGGGAACTTGCTCTGGCCTAAAAGCATTAGTTGTTTTAATATCAAAGTGTTTCACTTGGTGTATTTCCACCACTGGAGATTAAGACGTTTCCCCAGTTCTGGCATGTTTCATACTTGGAAAATATTTACCTCAAGCTGTTTTTCTTGTGTCATTTTCTGTCCGGAGGCATTTTCACCTGACAAAGTGAGGCTACATTTTGTGAATTTTAAAATGCTTTGTGAAGATTTGGGTTGGAAGCTCCAAGATGTTTTCTAACCATAGGAGAAATTACATACATCTATATGTGTGCCTCTGTAACTGTTTCATGCATTTCAGTCTTTCTGATTTCACGTTTAATAATTACACAGGCTAAGAAAAATCCTTAGGTAGATTTTCCCCCAAACTAGTTGTTTATTTGAAGTCACTTTCAATTGTCGTTGTCTAAAGCCAAGTACCAAATACATCATATTTTCCATTGGAAAGGAAGCCATCATTTATCTTCATAAACAATTTTGTCCTTCTTTGTGCTTATTCACTTTTTTCCTCTATTAATCTACTGTTCATCACTGAAACGTACTCTTGCAATCTTTTTTAATCACCTATTCATGGCCCATCAGTCTAGTGATCATTATTTTTTAATATCATTAATATAAAGTTGATGTTATATCGATTCATCAACAGCTGGTTAAAAGTGATTCACTTCCGCTGTTGAAACAGCATTTCCCAAACTTGCTGTGTTTGAATACAGTGTTGAATAACTGTAAGCAAATTCTTTGTATATATTTCTCTGTGTTTAACTGCTCAGTCATAGCAGCATGTTCCTCAATCTATCTCATTGCTTTTAACTAATTATAGAGAGCTGCAAATATTCAAAGTGCTTCAGAGATATGTACATGGCTTGAACTGTGAGCCATGGTAGACATGGCAGAGCAAGAAGAGACCTGACTCCTCTCTGTCTACGTTCTACAGCACTGACCGCAAAGGTAGATGAACATTTCCTGGGAGCTGATGGGTTTTATTCCCTCTGTGTCCCATGCTGTGGTGCATCTTCCTCTTGAAGATGTGCCTTCCCACCTTGCAGATTCAACAGTCAGGGCACGCAGGACTTGCCTTTTTCATAACTTGGTTTTGTATTTTGTGTAAATAAAGCTCTGTCGAGCTGGTCGGCCAGCTCCACTCATTTCTTCTTGCAGATGGGCTCCGTTTTTCAGCCGTCCTGGCTGATTTTGGCACATGTTAACTGCTGGTTATTTTGTCGTCACTTATAGTCAATGTTTTCCTGTTGACCATTAAGAAACCCTAGGATTTCTTCTAAATGACTGTTTTGTTCAGCTTCTCAACTGCCTAGTTGTAATCTGTGAAAGTTAATAATCCATTTAATAACTAAAAGCCTATTTTCTGGGATGTGATACTGAAGTCATCACTAAAGCTTTGTTGTAATCTCAGCTGGTGCAGATGAAACACAGCTTCTGATTTAAAAAATAAAGGGAATAAACAGGCTGGCAGGCTGGCTGCTCTGCCGTCTTATAATCTTCTTTATTGAAATAAAAGTGGTCATTGTCATCCCATGTTTTCACCTGTGTGAATAATTGGTTTGTAGTGTGTCATATAAAACTGCAAGCTTTCTGTGACAAACCTGCTCTTTTAATTTTAACCTCCATCTGCCATCCTCTCTCTTCTTGTTGAAATTGTGAAAAAAAAAAAGGAGAGAAATTTAGAGATGAACAAAATTCGACAAGAAAATCCTTGTCTAGCTCCCATCTGCCTGCACTGGAGGTCTCTTCGCATGTGACCAGCAGGGATTTTGCACAGGTTTGGTGCCACCCACCCGCTGAGTTGCACTTTTTTTTGGTTATAGTGAAAATGGTTTTTGAAATGTGATACAGAGGGCGGAGGGGAAGCCAAAAGTGAGGGTCAGGGTGCTCCCTGGGGCATCGGGGGCCTTCATGGGGATGTCAGTCCCCAGGCTGGGCAGGGCTGGAGACCAGTGTCCTACAGGGACTGGTGGCCCTGGGATGGACAGAAAGGCGATCGTGTGCAATGGGGAAGGAATATTAAGTTATTCATTTAAATACTCTGCTCTACCAAAACCCTATTCAAATAAACTAAGTAAAAATGAAACCTCAATCTTGCCAAAACAAGATGGACCTTTTATTGAATATAGACCTGAGAGATTAATTTCGTGTTCCCAGGAGTCAGGAGCATGAGAATATCAGCAAATAAAACTGTGGTTTGGGATCCAAATTGGATAATGAAGTTGCTTCCATATTGGCTCGTCTCAATTGAACCAAATGGTTTACCTTGTTTGCTTCCCATATTAGAGAATATATAGTATAGTTTCTATTCTGTTCTATTTTTCAAGCCTGTTCATTTTTCTTTGTTCTCAAAATTGTTACAGAAGGAAAGGCCCTCATCAGCTGCAAGCCTAACAATGAGCTGGGTTTATTCCAGATGCTGTTACTGGTCAGAAGTCTTTGCAGTCAGTGGGAGGTCTGGCTTTCGGTACTATAACCTCAGCCTAATCAGGGAGGGAACACATGAACATGCAATCACAGTTTTTCAGTGTGGAGTACAGAGCATGACTATGCTGGGTATGAAATTACAGATATCACATAGAAATATCTATGTTAAACTAATCCTTCAATTGGTTTTTATCTGTTTTCTTTCTCTTTTTTTTCCCCAAACTCTTGAAGAAAATATATGCAGCAGTACTTTAACACCCTCCCTCCCCTCCCACGGTGCCCATTTTGCCTCTGCTGACAAGTTTTGTAGCGCTCTGAAAAGAAGTAATTTCTGGAGGGTTTTTTTCTGACCGCAAAATAAAAAGGAAATTCTGTCCCCCTTTAAAACAGATCTAAAACTTTTGCTGTATCACCTACAGGCCAGGCTAATGTCAAGCTGTCTCTTTAGCCCAACTTGCTCATCCACAGAATCATCCCTTTTCACTCCCCTTTGGAGAAGCAGCTTTTTGCCTAGATCTGCCCCTAACATACCCTGATAAAGGTCAGAAGAAGACTGGGAAGAGGCCATGAGGAAGAAGAGCAAAGTCTCTGCACCTCCCTGATGAACAGGAGATACTTCCAACAAATTTCCTGACTTTTTAATTGGCATATATGGAATAGCTTAGAAATTGCAGTGCAAGCTACAAATTAAAGACATTTCAGAGATGTTGTTTTAGAAATGATAGTGCATGCTATGTATAAAACTGAATTAGCCTTACTTTCTAGGCTGATATTTGTGGATTATGCTTTAATGGCTCAATCCTACAAGCTGCTGAACAAATCTGTATCCACTTATGGACAGGCTTTGCTTTGATGTGCACATGATCTCTCCAGAAGAACAGAACTGTTTGCTTGCTTATACATAAGCTTCCATGTAGGCATTTTTTTGAACTACTTAAGGCCTGAACAGTGAGCTGTGCAGCCAAAGTGCTTCAGTTATTTACCTCTCACCCCACTTATCTTTCTCTTGCCAAAGGGAAAATGAACCTCTTCACTAGATATGGGGACACCTAATATGACGCTGAGTTAATGTTAAGCAATATGTCATGATTACTATCATTTCTAGTATTCTAGTCTTTCCCAACATGTGCGGGGTAAACTGAGGCCAGACTCTGGACCAGTTTTCTGTAGGGTCTGATGTATGTGTCCTCAAAGCCTCACATAACACTGCAATATTTGTCATTTTGCAATGCCTGAGATCATAGTATCAACTACACAATTTGATTTGTTTAGACTTATCTTCCAAATAAACTTCTTAAAACCCAAAGGGTAAATTTTAGGAGCGAGATGGCATGAGGCACCTGTCTGAATGCCTTTCTGCCTGGGATAACTCCAGAGCTTTTCCTGAGATTCAGCAAAGTCTTTTCTTTTGTCATTTGTGTTCAGTATTTCTTGCTTTGCTCACTGCATATGAGGAGAAAAAATGCTCCTTTCTCAACCCTTGTTTATTCAGTTTGCATGTCATTTGTCTCTATTCTTGTCTCTAACATCGATACCTTTGGTCCACACCTGTGGGATAACGCTAATCCAGCTGAGACCCACGAAAGCTGAGTGATGAGCCTTTGTTTTGTGGAGCTTGTGGTCCTATGTGTATGTTCCAGCATGCTGTTTGTTGTCTTTGCAAACAACCCAATGATGTTCAGTTCGTGATACATTTAACAGATGATAAAATACTGACCCCCCACCCCAGTGAGGTTCCTGAGAGATGCAGGAGCGGGGCTGTGAGACTTGGGAGGAAGCCAAGTGTGGGCAGTGAAGGTGTTCCAGGTGCTAATCCCCAAACTCCGGCACCTCCAGAGGTGCCGAATGCCCTTTCCCCAGCAGGATGCTCAATAAAAGCATTTCTTGGAGAACAAAATATTATCAACTTAGCAGAGGGTAGGCTGCTCTGACTCTTATGCCTCCGTTTGTAGTTGGCAATTGGTAAACACATTGTATTTAAAAAAAAAAAGTTGAATTTGAAAAAAGAAAACGCTGGCTTTTTTCCTAGCCCAAAGGCCCTTACGATACTCCCCATTCTGCCAGGGTGGTATTGAGCACGAACCGCTCCAGGCGAGCCCCGGGCACACACAGCCTCCCCCAGCAAGCGCTGTCACGGGGCTACGCACTAAATTCCTCCCCTGCAGAACCCGGGGCTTGATTTCGGCACAAGAATCCGAAAGTGGCAACCCAGGGGGAAGAAGAATTCAAATTCCAACTTCCCACACGGCAATACAGAGGCTTACCACTGAGTCACAGGAGCTGCAGAACGATATCGTTAGCATGTTTGCTGCAAACAACTTTCCTACCTGATAAAGCTGAAAAGTCTCCAGGCCATGTGAAATTCAGTTCCCTGTTTAAACTGTCCATTTTCAGCCTTCTTTTTCTCGCTGAATTTAGGAGACATCTTGTATCTCTGGTAAAAAAAAGGTTTTCAGCCAGGAGATGTAACTCAGTTGGAAGTTCATTTTTTGGGTCAGGTTGTCAGGTTATATTCTAGCTTCAGATTCTTGAGAAGAATGAGGCTCTGCTTATGGTCTTTTGAGAAGCAAAAATACTGAAGAGAGTGTTTTGTTCACATCTAAAATAGAGAAGTTACAACATGTATTCTACCTCATCATAGTATCACTGAATGAATTTGATGTGAATTCAAAGGAAGCTTTTAATGCTTAATTTAATTGTCTCAGAAGTTCTTCGGGTTTGATTTATTTAATATATTGGGTTTACTTTTTTCTGTAAAAGACAAAATACAAAAATAGCGCAACATCAAGCATTTACTGTGTTTCAGTTGTTTGTGTTGTGCTATAAAACCTGGGGTGTTAATGATTGATAATAGTAGATCTGTACTTATAATTTATAAGTATCACTTGGGTGTTTCAGGAATGATCCAGCAGACCAGCTTGCTCTCTGCCATCTAGCAGGGGACATTCACAAATTAAAAATTTTAAAAAAATAATCAGTTTCATTGATATATTTGATGTGTACATGGCTACGGGTCATCTGATATGAATATCATCTGATCTGATTTGAAGTTGTTGTATCATTAGTGCTCAAGGACTGACTTTTGATGAACTTCTCATTATTCTGTCTTTACAAAGCGTTAAGCAGGGCACACGTGGGCCTCTTGGTGCAACCTGAACTGGCTTTAAAGATATAAAGAAAATGGTCACATACACTGACGAAATACTTAATATAATAAGCACTTCTGCAGAAGTTCAAGAGTTCACTTAAATGTTCACGGGATTCATAGTTTAGCTTGTAGGAAAAGTTAATTAATGTCTATTTTTCAGGCTTGTATCTCCAAATACACAACACAGGAATTCAGGATCCTTCGTCTTAAGCCCTGGCACAGCTAATTTTGATGTAGCTTTACAGACCTGCATTGTTGGTGTAGGTCTGTGTCACCACAGAAATAAAATCAATCGAGAAAAGAGGAAGAAAAACATTCAAGGAATATTTTGACTAAAACCATTAAGTATCAGTGTTTCAGGGTTTCTGTGGGGTTTTTCTAAACTATGGTTACTATTGGTGTCAACTTTGCTTGCTAGAAAATCCTTTCTATGTTAGCAGAGAGCTTTCTCCCTGTTAATTGCCTGGTGGAGTTAATTCTGACTTACATGACTGACCTTTATGTCTGAGTACAAAGACATCCAGAATTTGCATTCCACTTAGGACAGATTCATCGAATCAGACGTAGACCTCATTGCACTATAAATTGCAAAATACAGTCCTGTCTATGAGATGCTTTCATATCCTGGCCTCTTTACAATACTGTGTTAATGGCACAGTGAATTGACTTGATCTTGGTAATTTTATTTCTGCAACTCCACCAAATCTTGCTGACTTTTCAGGTGGCGCAAGCAGAGCTAACAGTGAATAAATTTAAACTATGCAGTAATAAGTAGATTGTTCTTGTGTGCGTGTGGTATTGGTACTTTATATATGAAAACTTGAATCACAGAATGCTAGGGATTGGAAGGGACCTCGAAAGCTCATCCAGTGCAATCCCCCCATGGAGCAGGAACACCCAGATGAGGTTACACAGGAAGGTGTCCAGGCGGGTTGGAATGTCTGCACAGAAGGAGACTCCACAACCTCCCTGGGCAGCCTGTTCCAGTGTCTGTCACCCTCACTGAGAAGAAGTTTCTTCTCAAATTTAAGTGGAACCTTTTGTGTTCCAGTTTGAACCCATTACCCCTTGTCCTACCATTGGTTGTCACCGAGAAGAGCCTGGCTCCATCCTCCTGACGCTCACCCTTTATATATCTGTAAGCATTAATGAGGTCACCCCTCAGTTTCCTCTTCTCCAAGCTAAAGAGCCCCAGTTCCTCAGCCTTTCCTCACACGGGAGATGCTCCATGCCCTTCAGCATCTTTGTTGCCCTGCACTGGACTCTCTCCAGCAGTTCCCTGTCCTGCTGGAACTGAGGGGCCACAACTGGACACAATATCCAGATGTGTTCTCACCAGGGCAGAGTAGAGGGGCAGGAGAACCTCTCTGACCTACTGACCACCCCCTTCTAATCCACCCCAGGTACCATTGGCTTCCTGGCTACAAGGGCACACTTGAAGATTTGTAGTATTTTGTTCCTATTTTTTACCCCATGATTTCATACCATCTCTCACTGCAGTAACTGGCAATTATTTAAGTTCCTCTGGATCCTTAACAATGATCCCTAACTTTCCCAGCTACCATTGTTTCTAAAATCGAAAGAGAATGTGTTATTAAAGCTAGGCTTCAAATAACTGAATTAATTAAAAAAAATAGATCCATAAATCCTTGGATGTCTTGATTACAGGCATCATTCTCAGTTTGCAGAAGCAGGTGTGAAAGCAGCTGCCCTGACTGGGTTTGATTTGGTCTGTTGCTCTGAACTGTAGAGCAGGTTTTTTCCTGTTTGCTATTTCGATAGGACCTGCAGAGGACACCTCGGTGGATTTTCAGTTCTTGAGTATGGAGGTGACTGCTCTAAAGAATAAAGCCGAAGATTTTCAGAACTTGTAAGGATTTTATGTGCTGAATTCCACTGGAATTCTGCTGGAAGTTGACCTCATTCATTCCTAATTCTATAAATTCTTTATCATTTATATATTTTATTACCAAAGAAAGAAGTTAGAGGTTATGTAGGTCACAAAACAAGTGTGAAAACGAGAAAGTGCCTTTTTATGTTGCTTGTTTAACTATGATGCTGACATTTTCCAAGAAGCAAAATGAGGGTTATTTTTAGCACTTCATAATTTAACTAAATCTTATTGAAATTCCATATAAAAAGTGTAAAACATTTTTGTAATTCAAGGAGCATCTTATTTCCTCTGAGAAGCTTTTTGCAAGGGATGGAGAGCATCAGTATCTGGAGTAGATTCCTCTAATTTGCAAAATAGGCTTCGTATCAAGTTGGGGAGAATTTGGCATCATCCCTCGTGATTTGGCTGTATCTGTAATTTTGCAAGACCTGGCAATTGCAGCAGCTCAATCCAAGGAAAATTGTTAGTCTGAAAAGTCACATTAAAAAAATAAATTCAGAACTGTGAAGAAGAAGAGCCGTGTCCTATCTAGTATTAAGTTAATGAATCTCCCTTGCTTTCAGGGAGTTGTCATTTTTGTCACTTATACCATCCAAGGGATTCTAGCCTGCAGTTTGTAGTTAGCAAACAATGACATTTGCTTTATATTTGGCTGGTTAAATGATATAATCTTAATCAGGCCATAAAACAGTGCAACGGGTGATGCTCCAGCAGGGAGTAGTGGTAGTTGGATTGACTATAATAGCGCTCTTGTCATTGAGGAACTGCATGCTTGTGTATCTCAAAATTCATAAATCAATTGCCCTTTAAGTTATAAAATAATTACTTTTCTTTTTAAAGTGCCTTGTCTGCGTTACTCTTTGGTTGCTTTTTGTAAGAGATTTTCCCTTTTTTATTTGAGAGACAAAAATCAGTTTTCTTTAGGGATTTATTCCAGCAACTGTGATTTCCTTTTTTCCATTCCTTTCCTGAAACCATGTTTCTCTTTCTCTGTTGGAAACTGTATTTTGTGCGCTCCAGTGCAAAACAAATTGGTGAACAAAACAAAAGAGAAATTACCTGGAGGCTGGACTTTATTTCTTATTTTTATTTTTATCCGTGTACTTTTAAACAAATTGTGTCTTGTGATGGAGAGACATCTCTGGCATCCCCGAGGAACCGCAGGTGCTGTGATGTCTCTGCCCATACAGGACGGGTGGGTAAGGCACTGAGCTTGAAAGAAGTTATTTAGTAGTAGCAGTAGTACCATTAATATAGTTAATATAAATATATTTGGGACTGTGAGACCAGGTTCTGATTGTCCTAAATGATGTCTAAAAAGAACAACTGTAGTATAGTGAATTTGTGTGGGAAGTGACCGAAATACCTGGAAGTTTTGAAGCTAGCAAATAGGATGGATTTTTTTCCCACGGAGTTTCCTTGCAGATGTGTAGATTAGATCAAGTCAGTGCATGTTTAACAGACCATAGGTAGCTTGTTTTCAATGTATTTTGTCCAAATCAAGCTGCAACACAACGTGTTCTTGCTAAAACAGATGCTCTACAACTGCTTCTATCCACTCTAACTCTCCCCTCAGACGTTTCTGTGCCGTTCTGCAGTTCACAAACTCAAGTTTCTTTGGCAAATCAGCATCAGTGAAAGAAAACACTTTTTGGTAAAACAGGCAATCAGCCGCTGGCTAATCTGATGTGTTATCCATAGCAGTTCTTGGCTGTATAATGTTTGTATTAGGACAAGAGTCGTTGAAATGCTCTCAGGTTGTTTTGCTTTGTCTTAGCTCTGAGGGTTATTTTTACTGCTTTCTGTACATTTGAAGGAGAGTATAATCTGTAAAGATAATCATAAAGGCAGCTTTAAAATGGCTGAAATATGAGAGGTGCAAATAGTGCCCCTATTAAAGCTCGACAGGTTTTGATCCTCCCTGTGATACACGATCAGGACGATCACTGTAGTTCTTGGACGTAGTTTGTTCCTACTCAGACTAGGCTGTTATTTATATAGATGAACTGTAACACACAACTTTGCTCAAACTGTGAATTTTAGGGGAAGAGCTTCAATCAGCATTAGAAAGGTGACATTTGTAGGGATTAAAAAATCAAATCCGTCAACAACAAGGTGACAGCCCTTCAAGGCAGAATTAGAATTCCAAAGCCAGTACCACCACTAAGGAAGTTTATCTTAATAGGAAAGTGCCACTCCTAACAGACACTGACAATAATAAATACATTTTGTCGAAAAGGATCAAGAACTCGCTAGGGCTTAAGAGATTTGCTGTGTTGAAGCCATAGGACACATCATCCTGATTGCCATTTGTTGCCTTCTGCCTTTATTTTCTTTTGATACAAGTTTCTTTTCCAAGAACAATTAAAGATTGAACTTAGGCCTTGGACTCTTGTTTTTCAAAGACTGAAAACAGGTTTGTAGAAGAGGATGAGACAATATAGTGATCAGGAACAAGTAATGTAATTGCATAGGTTTCTTTGTTTTGTTACTTGTTTTAAATACTAAATTTGCAGTTCTGGCTCTCTGAATGTCAAAATAGTATTAGTGGCAAGCAGATGCATTTCACATTTTGCCAGAACACAGTGTTACAGCCCAGGGGAAATACAAGTTTTCCTTTTTTTAATAACCCTAATAAACTTTTATTGGGGGGGATGAATTCAGTTACAACAGAATGAATGATAAATATTTTTTAAAATTCAGAAAACTAACTGTCACTCTCTTTTAAGGTACAAAATGGCACACGATATAAAAATATTAAAATAGGGAAGGCGATAGTAATTTTTTAAAGCAAAGTGATGGACCCTGCCATGGTAGTTTAGAGACCATATGTATTTTATATGAACACTTCAGATAGCTAATTTGGAGTCTTTTTTAATCTGCTTGTTTCAAATCGATGTGGTACCACTGAATTCTGTTAAACCGCTTTGCTGTAGGTCTTCCAAGAGGATTGATTGGTGACAGGTATATTTTTCATCTCATTCACCATACGCTCCTGCTTTGCAGTTGCTGATTGAGTTCTTTTGAACTGAACATGGGTCTGTTGTTCAGTCACAGCCCCAAGACTGACAATATTCAAGAAGCATTTGGATGATACCCTCAGACATGGGGTGAATTGTGGGGTTGTCCTATGCAGGGACAAGAGTTGGACTCGATGATCCTTGTTGGGTCCCTTCCAACATTCTATGATTCAACACAAAGCCATTGTAAGTAAATAAATCTACATCTTAGAGTCTTAAACGACAGCAGTAGTCTTCATCTTGAACATGCAGAATAGGGACATAATGATTTATTATGTTCCTATTTTCTCATGTTCAGTGTTGTGTTCTGTTTTTCATGCTGCCTTCCCCTTCTGTTTTATTAAAAATTGCCTGATCTACTCACCTATTTACTATAGTTCAAATAATCAATAAATTACCCTTTTAAAAACTCTTGTATCTCTTCAAAATGACTCCTTCAAGCTGTTTCCATAACCATTATGATACACGATCAAAACTGCAACCCTTAAAGAATTAAATGAGTCTTGGTTGGGCAATTTTGCAATGTAGAGGAGAATGGCTTGCTTGCAATAAAGGAGAGAAGAATTATCCTGAATTACTGAAGCTTAAAACCTAAAGTTCTCCCCAAAGTTAGAAAATATCTCCTCATTTCCTATGGGAGGGAAATAAATTTCTGGACTCAGAAGTTTAATTTTGAAACTTATTAAGGTATTCATGTTGACTGGGGATTTTGACAAGCTGGTGTCTGTATGGCATCAGGTGGCACTTTGATGAGCCATTTGGAAGCAGGCCTTGCAAAAATAAGTACCAAAATCTGAACTAGTCAGTCCCATCCAGGCAAATAACCCAGGAAAATGAGATTTTCCTGGATCTGTTCAGGTTTGTGTGGGGTAGGATGCCAAATCTGCTAATGGTCACTGCAGGATTCTCCCGACTAGCAGCTGTCACCATAGTCATTGAACCAAAACGTCGGATTTTGTATAGGTGCAAACTTTCCATTTTAGGCATCTCCGAAGCAATGTATTTTGTTTTTTTACATGTTGTTTATGGCTGTATATGGGATGCAGATTTTGTAAAAGCATGCTATGAAATTTCATACTTTGGATTTGGTTTGGAAGTAATTTCTTGCAGCTAGGTTTCTAATTTGAAGATCTCAATTGCGGAAAACAGAGTTATCTCTTGTAGAACATCGTCTGGGTTTGTGGAAACAACAGCAAAGTTGGATGAACTATCTGCTGATGTTTTTTTTATCGCCTTCAAATTTACAATCTGAATTTTAAACTCTTTCACCTTTTTTATTACTATTGGTAGAGCTCAGTAAGTCTGTACTTTGGGATTTCTTCTTCCAGGCCTAGCTACTTACTTTTATTCTTCAAATTAATGCAAAGGCTGTGAAGGAGCTGGAGAGCCACTGATAGCAGAAGATATGAGAAAGTGTTACACCTTATGCTTCCTTACTAAAAATGCTATCAATTTTCCAGGTAGTTTTTTTTTTACTAAAAACATTGCATACATCTAAATGGGATAGTTTGTCATTTATATTATCTTAAAAAAAACCAAAACAAAACAAGAACTTCAGCTGTGGGCTTGTGGCCGAGGATATGCAGTTGTAATTGATATGAGTTGTCAGTATGGTCAAGTAAGTCATGTGAAAATTAATTCTGCTTTTTTAATCCCTTTGTACTGAATTGTTGGAAACTTTGAAGCTTGTGGAAAAGAAAATGACTCAATGCTCGGTGACAGCCAATGGTAGGACAAGGGGTAATGGGTTCAAACTGGAAGACAAAAGGTTCCACTTAAACTTGAGAAGAAACAACTTCTCAGTGAGGGTAACGGAGCCTGGCCCAGGCTGCCCAGGGGGGTTGTGGAGTCTCCTTCTCTGCAGACATTCCAACCCGCCTGGACACCTTCCTGTGTAACCTCATCTGGGTGTTCCTGCTCCATGGGGGGATTGCACTGGGTGAGCTTTCGAGGTCCCTTCCAATCCCTGACATTCTGGGATTCTCTGATTCTATGAAAGCAGAATTCTGAGCTCTTCAGCATGTGCTTTCTGGATTGGGTTGCCAGATAGATGTAACCAATAGAGCTGTGTTGAATTATTCTGGCTGAAGGTCTGGCCTTCGTGGTTTTGAATTTAATATGAACTGGTGAATACTTTGAGTGTCCACAAAACTCCGATATCTGGAGCTTTCCATAAATACTGTCAGTTTAAAAACACTTCTGAAGAATTGCTCAGATAATGCTGTAAATATGCATGTGCCAACAATATTTAAATATTCTTTGTGGAGGAACTGAACTCCAGATTACACATCTTGGATCAGCTTTGCCATGATTTAGGAAAATATTTGTAGTTATTACAGAGCATCTAAACAACAGTTAAAAGCTAATTGATTGAAATAGTTCAAAGGTTCTTCTTTTGCATGTGATCATTAAATGAACTAAGTTCTGAAGAGATTTGAATGATCTTGTGAGCATAGAGATACTTCGGACAGATATGTAGGTAATTAAGAGGGAATCTTTGCACTTATAGTACAGAAAGAAATTAAACTAATTTGTAATAAAATTAGGAAATCATTTGAAAGAAGAAATAACTCCTGGGAACTAGGAAGTAGCATTTATGCATTATTAAAATGAACATATGTGGATTGTTCTATATTTTAGAGCCAAATAACCAAAGAGGTTGAGCTGGATTTAGATCTTATTAATTTTTTATTCTTTTGGCGAGAAGGCCGTTGCTCAGAGCCATTGTCACAACATGCTTCTTATGAATTGAATTGGTCGTGATACTGAGGGTTGTGGGGAAAGGCAGGAGACGAGAAGGTGATTTTACCTGGCCCATGATGCTAGAGAAAGGTTTTCAGCCCGGAACAGGTTCAGGTTGCCATTCTACCAGGTGAGCAGCTGCAGCAGGAACAAGTGCCCCGGTGACTACAGACTGGTCCGTATAATGACACCTTTTCCAGGTGGAGCGACTTCACGGGGTTATTGAACAGGATTTGCCTCCTTGCTGCACACACATGGGTTTAGTTGTGGTCTGATCTTGGCTTTTCTTACAGCTGTTTCTGATTGCTCTGAAAAAGCGCAAGTTTTTATCCCTCTTACTCTGCCAAGGAAGTTTGAACTCAAAATCTGTTCACTGAAATCTCTAATTTTCTCTTTTTTCTTCACCCCCTCTTTTTTGATTTCCCACATTTGACAATTCTGTGGATATCATCACTTTGAATATTTTACCCATAATAAGGCAATTTCTTCCTTGTTGGAAAGCTGTAATCATCTAGACACATTTTTAAAGGAATACATAGATGGCACAGTGCAAAATGTGCTGTATCAGACATTTATATCTTTCCTAACTGCCTCCCTCACTCTAATAAAACATTTTACTCTCCCTGCAGAGCTTACATCCCTCATATCTATCATGGCTATAATTACATCCACTTTTCACACAATGTAAATAAAATAATTCCTGTGTTCCCTGAGACCCTCTCCCCCAGCAAAGGCACTTTAGATACAGCCATGGATTTGTGTGCCCTAAGTCACAGGCTAAATACTGAGCTATAAAATTATAAATATAGATCATCATATGCGATCCAGCTTTAAATATCAGTCTCACGTCAGCATGGAGCTGTGGGCAGTGTTGCTGGAGATATTACATGTGGATGAAGTGCAAAAATAAGGTTTGTTTTTTTTTTTCCCAAGCCATATTTATCTTTTCTCCCAAGAAATTAACAGAATTGTTCTTATAAGCTCGCATCGTAATATTTGAATATCATCCATCATAAAGATTTCTTCCTTGTGTGATGGTTTCAGTTTGGTTTATTTTGCAAGCTTTTTAGAAGAATGGCAGTAAAAGGGACAATAAAAGAATTAACGTACTTCAAAGCAGTTTCATACACATGTTGAATTCGTTTTAAATGTTACTCTATAGACCTGAAACTGAAGCATCTTAAAGAATGTTTTAAAGAGATGTGTTAATAGAAACGGCATAAAAATGGTTTCAGATATTGAATTCAGCCTACTTAAAATTCTACCTGCGGTTTCAATTCTACCATGTTATTTTCTTCCTATCTAAGCTGTATCATCGGCTGCTGTTCCTGTGTGTGCAGCACCATCAATATTACTTTCTGCAATATTACGCTTTAGCTCCATCCTGGCCCCGTGGCGTCAAATTGCTGATTGTTTTTCAGAGCATGGAACCAAAACTATGGAGAGTTTTCAAGGAATAAATAAACCATCCTGCTCATTCTTAGTTAAACGCCTCAGAAAGCCTCTGTGTGGTAAGCAAAGGGACAGGGGACCGAAACTTCACTACCTTGATAACCAAAATGTGGATGTGATAGCACGTGAATGGGTGGCTTTTCAGTTTGATGGTGATTCCTTCGTTCGGTGGATCCGTGAACATTTTCCAGAGGGGCAGCATCCCGCTTGGGAAACTGCTCAATCCTAACTCAGTGTTTGGAAACATAGAAGTTACCTAAAATGATATAAATACTGCTGTGACTTTGCTGTTTCAATAGTCCATCTCTAGACTTTGAAATACTGTTTCCTAAATTGTGTAAAGGTTTTGCAAATTACTTGTAATTTTTATGCACTTAAATTGTTCCCTATTTGTCTTTCACTTCTGGAATGTGCTTGGCAGGCAGACCCATACTGCAACTGGACGAAGGACTAAAAATGGTTTCCGTTTAGGCCTGATCAGCCCCTGTTAATAGGTCCTGCTTAGTCCATGGCTCTCCATGCTCTTAAGAGCTTTATCAACATGGACCCGTCACTTGATTTCTAGTCAACATGAGGCAAGTAGTAGGATTTCACTGACCTTAATCTTAAAACTCTTGATTTCTCATTTGTTTTCTTATTCCAGTGTGGTCAGGCTTTGACGCATGAGGCAGAATTCTCCCATGAAGTTGTTTATTCCATCTGATTGATCTGAAGATCTTTGTTTTAAAAGCACATTTTGGAAAGCGGCACTTTGGCACTTAAGAATCAAGAACATGACATAATTAGTGGGTACATTAAAAATATAAAGTTTGTTCTTATGATTAGTCACATAATTAGTTTGGTAGACTATTCCTTTCAAAACACTTCACTGTAGAATATTTCCATTGCAGCTTTTCATATTATATTTACAAACTTAAAAAAAAAAATTAAATCTAGAAATGCAAAGAACAATCATCATATTAAATTGTACTCTTTAGAGAACAAAAAAAACAACCAAACAAAAAACCACCAAACCCCCCCCCGACTTAACAAATTACTTTGCTTGGTGATTCTTTAACGAGCTTGTAATATATACAGTACAAGTAATATTAATGAAAAGTCATGTTAAAGCTCCAGAGTTGTTTTTTCAGAAATCTAACAGGTCATTTTGTTTTCTTTTGTTTTTAACAGTAGGAGAAACATCCTGATATGGCATTTGTCTGGAGGCCCAGAGACCTCTCAGGGCTCAGTTTAAGTTATGACAATGTTGCTGAGAGCTCTGGACTCCCCACAGTCCCCACGATAAAAACACAGTGGGCATAGTCTGTACATTTGCCTAGAACAGAGCTTGGATGGGTCAAAGTGGTAGGAAAAGGGTTTACAGCTAGTAGAGAAATGTGCGTTTTATTTTCAAGCTGCTAAAAATAACGAATGAACCCACCGTCCATGGGGCAGGATTTGACACCAGGTACGTTTTAGGAACTCGCAGTGGGGAGGGAGCGCTGCTTTACGGGACTCATATCCACCTCATTAAAGCGCCATATCCCGACGCTGCCATACGATTATTCCCTTTACTCTGCCATCCCTTTCCAATCAGGTAATTAAGGGAAGTGGTTAATTGTTGCCTACTCTGCGTCTTGCTGGTGATGGAGGAGCAGTGCAAAGGCAGCAGATCTGTAGGCTGGGAAGCTGAACATCCTGCTGGCTGGTGAAAAGCCTCTTGCGTGCTGCTGTTGGTAACAGAGACGAGGCTTTCCCTGTGTTTTTGAGGCTAAATGCCAAGTTCTTGTTAGTGCTTTGTGGGTATTCAGATCTGCATGTCTTCCAGTTGCTAGACAGTCAAATAGAATAAGCTCTGAGTTTATTGTGTTAGCACAACCTGTGTTTTTGTTTGAATTTCTAGTGTTGTGGTTGTGTAAGCAGAACACAAGCATCTTATGAGGCGAAGGAAAATAAATAGACTTTTTCTACATTATGTAGGGTCAAATATCAGAGGAAAGACAGCGTTTCATAAACTCTGCTGCTAATGCATGGGCCAGGTTCCTGACCTGCTGACCACATACAACCAGCCTGATAATTCAGAAGAAAACACAGACCCTGCATGTTGTTCTGAATTTTCTCTCATACAAATTCTTCTCCAAGAACAGCAGCTTTTCCGGGACACAAAACTAATCCTTGCCAAAGCATTTCCCTCATTTCCCATCCAGCCCATGGCGGTATGTAACCAGTTAACAGCAACATTGGCACAATGCCTTGTAATGGTCTTTTTTTTTCTTTGGTAACATCAGTTCATTGCGTATCTACCTCTAAAAAGAAGTCCAGGACCTATCCGAAAGAAGGAGACGTTTTTATTGTTGAAATACTTACGACTCAACCCAACTTTGATAAATGGAGATAGGGTTTTCAGGCTCTGTTTTCAGCGTTACCAATGGGGGATGCTTTAGGAACTCTGTATTTCAATAGATACTCCAGGTACTCATACACTGTACTCAAAACGATGTACCCGGAAAGATGTGATTCAGACAACCTAGTGCTGAAGGGTAAGTTCTCCATGTATCAAGGAGCGCACATAACCCTGGAGCGACCTGTCGTGTGCCTAAAACCGATGAATTATCCCACCTCAACACAGAAGCTAGAAAATACATTCACTGCTCACTGGTTATTTAGTTGCTTGGAGAGTTAACAGAGTTGAAGCTGATTTTCAAAGATCTCTTTGGAAAGAAAAACAGCAACACAAAAAACTCCCCCAAAAATGCTAATCAGAAAAAACGCTTTCCAATGCTTACCCATAACATTTTTCACAGCAGCAGTATTCCGCAGTGTGCGAACAGCACTTCTTTTGTGCTCTTGAAGTGGTACACAGAGAAAGCGGGAAATAAGAGGTGCAGGGACAGAGGAAGAAGAGAGGAAATAAATTAAAATAAAATAAAAGACATTATAGGAATAGCCAAGACCGCAGTTGTGAGCCAGGGCAGTAGTTCATGCTCTTGGAGCAAACCTTTTTATTTGAGGTTGCAGTGACACAAGGGCAGTGGGGAAGGTTTTGCCGGGAGCATTTTGAGTAGTGGAAGGAAGAGAAAAACTTCCAGGGGTGTTTGGCAGCTGGGAAAGAGCTTGTAATTGTTTTTGCCAATTGATCTGATAGGATTTTGGAAAGGATGTTGGAGAAGAGGCAAAAGGCATTGGGTTTGGCTGTGGGAGTGACTGTGAGAAGGACCCAACTGATGAAGCTCCGGGGCTGAATTTGGGGCCAGGAGGGTGTTGCTGCCGGTGGCCACGAGAGGAGCAGCCTCTGAAACCAAGAGCTGGGCTTTTGTAACAGGGTGAGGAAGGAAAACCGAGTTCACCTTTCAGTTTGTCTTGGCAGACAAATATCCGTATTGAGTTGGCATAGATGTAGTCAGGGAACTTTCACTGTGTATTTTTTCCTTTTGCCTTCTGTAATCATTGCCCTTTCCACTGAGGTGAGTCTCTCCGACCTCAGAGCTAGAGCCTTTCCCATCTTTGCAATACAGCATTATTCTTTCAGAGCATACCATGCCTGGAAGCGATGCCTATAGAAAGGCTGCTTTTTTCTTTCTAATCTCAATATTTTTATGCCTTCATACATTTTTATGGCTGGCTCCAGTGTAAATAAAATTGTCAGGGGTGTTCCAGTAACTGTTTGTTTTTGGTTTTTTTTACATATGTGTTTAAAATTGTCTGAATTAATTTAAATCTGAAAACCTGTGTGTCACATCCTTCATCATACACCTATGGAATGAGCCGTAAAATGTGGTTTTAAAAAACCCCAACAGAATGCCATGGATTCATCCCACAGTTGGTAAGGTATATTCTGTGAGGCATTTAAGGCCCTCAGTTAATGTACATTTAATTGCAGTTTACATTATCATCTCAGTATCAGTATCTCTTATATTGTCGGGTGATGTTCAAGTTTCCACAGCTTAGTGTACACGGTCCTATTAAATCCATAGGGAAGCACGTGTTCCCACAGCCACTGATTTGCCAGCAGGTTGCCTGGCTGCACACAGATGGGATTTTAGTGTCTTTTTGGACACCACGAACAAGTCTGCTCCTCCCCTTGGAGAATTCAGCCATAAATCACTGACTGAATTACTTTTTCCTTAATCCCCATAAACCTCGTGGCGTTATGAAGGAGCATCATTCCTTTCACCACCTTGGCACCTATTCTAGCACATTGTTATGTGAAGAAAAAGCCCAGAGAACTGTATGTAGGACTGGGGGAAGGAGAGAGAGGTGTCAAAACATATGTATTTATAAAACTAGTCCTTTGGCTGTGTTGGAGCCTTTCTGTGGTGGGCATCCCATACGTACGTGAGAAGAGACCAAAATGTCCTGCTGAGATGTGCAGAGCCAGAGGGCACAGCTCAGCAAGCGGGACCGTGTGGGTGGTTTGGGTGCCTTCCTCTCATTTTCTCCACGGCTTCCCTCGTAGGAGTTTAGTTAAGGGGAGAGAGAGGAAAGTCGCTGTGCTGGCAGATCTGCAGTAGCTGCTGGTGGGTGGGCTGCCTCCTTCTGCCCTGAACGCTTTTAACGACCTTCCAACAGGAGATCGTTAGCTGCAGGGAAGAGACACAGCGATGCCTGCGTTCCGATGGCTGCGTTCCTGTGGATCGGCAGCACATACGGCACAAAGAACATTTTGGAAAAACAACCCACATGGGGATCGTTAGCGCAAGCTTTAGAAATACCTTTGGCAGCCTGCAGCTCTGCAGGGTATTTCACTGGGGCTGTGCACAGCAAAATTCTTCTCCTGGTTGGCACCAGCTCTCAGAGGTTGCTGGGAAGAAGGGGAGAAGGTTTAATTCACCCTCACCTGGCCGGACCACACAGTTCGGTTCTTCCTGGCACAGGCAGAGACGTGTGTTCCCTTTCCAGCCTTCACTAAGTGACAGCTGAAGCAATGTGAAAAGCAAAGGGATGTATTCAGTGGAAATGATCTGTAGAATGAAGTTGTGCAAGGCTTGCTTTATATTTTTCTTTGGAAAATCAGGAATTTCTACTTTTTAAAGGTCTCTGTACTAATAGTATTTAGTTTTTGCTTTGGCAGCATCACGTCCTGCAGCTTCAATGTTACCATTTGTGGCACTTTCTTGGTAGTTTGCACCCCTTCTAACTGCTGGCGACCATAATGCTTTCAATATATAATAACTAAGCAAGGTAGTTTTCTAAAAGAAAATAAGCAGATGTCAAGGTTACGGTTGATCTTGGGACTACAAGTCCCTGGTAATAAGCACTTTGAAAAGACGCACTCAGTAGTTCTGCAGGAAATTCTAGCATTAAGGCTTCTGTCGTGAGTCACAAAAGCCATTGTTTTATCAGAGGCAGCCGAACTCAAAGCCGTGTTGTTCCCAGGCACGGCACAGTTGGGCTGTAGTTTAGTCGAGGGTTTTGGGCTCGGTGCAGTTGAGAGCTGACTTCCAACTCCCACCTTCTCTGCAGTCTTTATTTGCTACATCTCATTTTTTCTTGCACTGAACTCTTCAGTTATGTAAACTAGCATGAATTTTGGAGATATATATATATATATAAATGTCTTGTGCAGGTTATTATCTTGCTACCATTGTTACATTCCAAAGTATCCAGGCTCATCTTTGGGGGGTATTTGTGTGCACACAGGAAATCCTTCACCTCCTCTGCAATTCAGAAGCAGGATGGAGGCTCCCAGCAGGTACCTTGGAAGAGTCTCCTCCTCGTCTCTCCACTTCTTCCCACACACTCACCCATGAGCTGCCTCCTCTCCATCCCTCCTCCCCAGTCCCAGCCCAGCAGCCTTTAACAAGACACAGTTTGTTTAGCTCGTTTGATTTTAATGAAGAATTATATCCAGAAAATTCAATTAAAACTACATATATGAGAGAAAAACAACTGCAAAAAGAATAAAAAGACATTTTGCTTATAAATAACTTTTGGACAAAACATTTCAACCAGTAACAGTTTTATGTATTTGCCCAGATTTAGATATGGAGTTATGACAGAAGAAGAGGGTTTCAAAAGCCTCAACTTGGTGTCATAGGAAAGCTAATTTTAGGAAAGCAGATAATTAGATATAAACAGATAGGGTACACACTGTTTTCTAGCAGATGATTTAACAGTCAAGAAAGTGGCATTTTACAGGATACTCGAGGTTGGAGCAGCTCTTTTTTTAGTATAACTACCCTGTAGGTGAGTGTCCATCCTTAACTCACCACCAGCTTCTGACCTGTAATGGTGTAAATCCAGCGGAAAACATGGATACAGCTGGATTTGCTTTGGATGTAACCAGTGTGACGGGAAGTTGTTGGGATTCCTGCCAGAACGGGATAGTTTGCCTTTGGTTCTTTCCCCTTCTTGTTCCTCTGAATAGCCCTAAAACAAACTTGCACTAACTCAAAGTATTCATGGAGATTCCACATTTCTCCAGGAACTTTACAAATGCTTTGCTGCCCTTAATAAGGTTTTATTTCCCTAGTGCTCCATCCAGACATTCCCAGTTGCCCTGCGAGCTCATCCATCCAGCATTATTTTATCCATACATACACATACATATTTGCTGCCTTCCCACAGCAATGTGATTACCTCCGGTCTTCTGATCCACAGGTTTTTTCCCCTCCTGTATTCATGTGGTTGTCAGGAATAAATGCTTAGTTTTTTGGTGGCTTGTGTGAAGCGTTCCATCACTCCAGACCAAACCCTGGTTCCTAAGGATGGGTTTGATCTGCTTCAGGCTTCGTGGCACCAGCAAATCAAATCAACACGCTCTGTGTCCCACCATCCCCATCATTAGGAGGTGGTTGTTTCTTAACAGTAGCAAAACATCCCTCTGAAGGAAGAGGACATCAGAGAATTTAAAAACAAATAGGCAGCACAGTCTGTTCAGAAGAAATCGCTGCAGATTTGTCATTAACCGTGTTGGTTTAGGGAAACATTTCAAGGAAATAACTCTCAAAAAATCTACCATCCATTTATTTATAGCAATTCACTATAGGTTTACTTGTGGCAGATCAGATGTGAGAAAACTGGATGAGGGTTTTCTGTTAAAAGTTAGTCAAATATCGGAGTTGTTATTCTGTGGGGAGCTATGCATATTTGAATATTTTTCCTTCTTGACTGGAGGAAAAATGTAAGAATATATATATATTAAATATTCATATAGAAAGTTGAACTACTTTGTCTTTGCAGTCCCAGTTTATTAGATAGATTATTTCATCATTGACTGAACTGACCATGGAGTTTTGGTCTGCTAAAATGACTCAAACTGTTTAAACTTAATTTGCTATTAAATTATACCTTAGGAAAAAAAGTCTTGCTGGAGCCACCGTTTCAGTCATATTAAGAGGTTACCAGCATGCTCTGAGATAATGTCATAAAATGATTCATTCTCAGTTTCTTTTGCTGTTAAGACAAAAAAAAATGGCCCATTGGTGTAACCCTTTTTTCCATACAGATGGATTTATGTGTTTGGGGTTTCCTATGAAGCCCACAGAACTAAATATAAAGATACATTTTGAGATAAGTGGTCTGAGTGTAGTGCCTCTGGTTGAAGAGGTTGAGACTGTTGATGCACAGATTCATTTGGCTATGAGTGTTCATGGTGACAAAAAGCTGGAGACAGCACTACTTCTTGCCCAGCTTTGCTTCTGTGATTCAGAATTCAAAACAAAATTGATGAGAAAGAGAGAGAGAAGGTGAGCAGTTGTCCTTGAACACAGCTTTGTAACCCAAATTAACATCTGGTTGTTTCTTTGTCCAACGTGCCATTTATCTAAGACACTGTCAACAACAGACCCATTAAAATGCTAAGAGGCTAGGGAAAAATAATTATTTTGGCAGCACTAAGACTGGGAAGGTTAGTTCTACAGGAAACCTCCAGGATGCAAAACTAGGAGTAATTGCCCATTTTCCAGCTGAATTCACAATAGGCTGCTGCTGCATTAGCTCTTTGAAAGAGTTGCCTGTGCCTGAGAAGGTACCACCATCTGCTTTGTTTCCTCTGAACCCACGCACACCTTGCTTTCATTTTTGCCGTATGATGTGTATTATGGACTAGTTAATGACTAGTTTCTATACTGATTACCCCAACTGGTGAGCGAGAGCAGGCTTGTGCTTAATTACCGGCTGTGCGGGGAGCTGCGATGCGCTGGGGAAGCTGGAACCCCCCCTGCCCACAAACCACGGCAACAGAAATATCTTCTCATTTGGCACCATGTCCCCCCACTGACTACTTTCCCACTTACAAAATGCCTTGAGCATTTCATACATTCCCCTCAGCAAATTGTTTATTTTGCTGATTTAACGACGTAAGAACAGGCAGTGGAGGCGCTTTCCATTAGTAATAATTTTAATTATCTTGGCAAAACTTTTCTTTGTTTAGTAACAGATTATACAACGTAGTTTGCCAGATTATATAGCGATGTTTTCACTTCTGAACTCTACTTTAAATTTCCCTGCTTCTAAGCAGCCAGCAAATGTGGTAAATTGGTTTTGGCCCATGTGGATAATAAAGTTAATGCTTGTGTACATCAAAAACATAATAAAATTAGGTACCTTTGCATCTTGTATGCAGTTTATTTTGGAGTTGGCTAGCCATAATTTTGGGTAGAGTTACATTTAACCTATTAGAGCTTTTCAGTTGTAATTTCAAAGTGTGTCAATCCTACTGACCTTCATCTACTAAACTTAAGATTTTGAAGGATGTAAATGTTGTTGCCGTTTGTGTTGACTAATGATTGTATTTGATTGAAAAATGATGAGTTAATTTTGCAGAGCTGTCAGTTGTGTGCTTACACATAAAGAAATCTGCGAACACTGAAATTGTGAAGCTTTACTCAGATAATAGAATATTGTAGTTAGTGGCTTGTCCAGGCTGTCCTGGGACAAAACTTGCACTTGAATATTCAGTGTCTGCTCATGGCAGAGGAACGTGTGATGCATTGCCACAGTTAGGAAGCCAAATGTGAAGAAGAATTTGATTTTAAAACTTACTGGTGCATGCTGGCAAGTTTGAAATAAAGTTATTGATTCATTTATCCACTGAGACTGGAGACTTAAACTTATCAGCATTATCTTGTGAAGCAGAAAAACTGTCTTTGTTCCCTATTGAGATGAGAAAAATGAGAACATAAAATGTCTATTGTCTACATTTCAAAGGTACAACAGGTGTCGATTTTTATGCTCTCAACTTTCTGAGCAAAGCTTGAGATTTCTTATTGGGGCCAAAGGGTTTCAAACAACAGATTCGTGGTGTTTAGGTGATTCATAGAGACCGAAATGGAAAAGTTCCCATTGGGAAGAATTACACATCTCTTTTACAACCAGGCATTCGCTCTTGAGCGTTTAAATGATGCCAATTAGTTGAGGAGCAGTTCTCCATGTAGAGCATATGGGGGAGTTGCACAGTCAGTAGGAACACAAATTGCAAGTTCTATGTGCAATTAGAAAAACTCCCTTAACATGCTGAAATCTGGTCACCTCCCCTCGCTCTGCGGTGGAAAATAACCCTCTCACTTCTTTTGTTTAAGAGCATACATTCGTAACACTGCTGCACATTTATCACCAAGTGAATTTTGGGTAACCTTTGAGTAATCTACATTAGCGTTCCCAACTTAATTCGGGTAATTCTTGGAGAAGCTGGTATGATGCAAGCGAGCAGAATGTAGAGATTTTTTTTTAGTCAGTTTAGCTACTTCCTTATAGGTTCTTTTATGAATTATACTTAATGTGATTGATTTTCTAAAGGCCTTAAATTTGAAGGGCAGAAGTCAAGTTCCTGTGATTGATATCTATTTAATGGAGAGGTTTGGGTCAGTGTTCTTCATCTTGTTGTCTGAACTCTGATGCGCAGCATGACATTTCAGTGGGTGGTGAGATTGATGACCAAAAATGGCATCAGTCTCTCCTCAGCAATATCAAAAGCAATATGAAAAATGTAGTTAATAAGAAAAGGTCAACATCAAAGACCAGCCACTTTGAGGGAAGAGCCTCTCCCTGGCTTCTTCTGGCCTCCCTGTTTTGCTATTGCACAGTCACAAGAGGTTTGAATAGTCCTGAAAGGAGATAAGCCAGGTTTGATGTGCCTTTGGAGATACTTTGCCCATGGGAGAGGGCATTGGACACGAAGGGCTTTTGGTATTTGCACAGCGGAGCTGCCATCCTGCAATTCTCCCCGATTCCCAAGTCTCCTTCTTCTAAAAGAAGTGACAGAGTCATAATGTAACTTTAAGTAACTTCAAAGAGCATTTTCAAGACTTTTTAATAACACAGTAGAACTTATTTAATGCTCCAGTTACAGAGGAGTTTCTATAATAAGAACTCTTCAAATGTGATTGTGTTCTGTGAAGTATCATCCTTCTTAAATAAGTGGTGTTATTATGGAAAAGGCTTGTTCACACACCCGGTACATTATTGAAAATTGCTTTTATAATTCAGGTTCCAAATAAGTCTACCAGTATTGAAGAAAATTATTACAAATTTCCTGGTCATAAACACTAGAAGGCAGTGGGATTTAGATTTTTATGGCAAAATTGTACTCAGCTTGCCTCTCTACTTCTATAGAAGTCCATGGAATTACTCAGGTAAGTAAAGAGAATAGAGTTTGATACCAAGTCTTCAATACTCGCTTAGAAATGACCAACTTGGCCAACCTTGTCATGTTGTCTAAATTGCATGTCAATATTCTCAATAGGTTAAGAAAAGGAAATAGAAAACAAGTTCAAATTTGTGTTTACTTCCCAAATTTTAGCCATCAGAGCCATCACAATACAGCCAAGCATGCACGTCCACCGTTTCAGTGTGTTACAAATCGCACTGCTACCAGTGATGCTTGAGCCGAGCCTGGTGTAAGGCAGCTGTGCTGCCGTGTGTTACTGTGTGCGAGCTGTTTTTCGCTCTTTTGTGCCGAGACGACGTTCCTGTATCTCGCAGCATTGTAGAAGCTGTTGCTTTTAGTATAGATACAAGTGGGCTTTTCTGAAATCTGTTCTTTGCTGCCTTGCCCTCCAGACAAACACACGCCACTTGCTGCGCTTCCCTCCTCCTACCTCGCCATGTCTGCTATCACAGGAGGAGCGTGTGAAATCCTTCCACATGTCTTTCTTCTTTTCTCCTGTTGGTAAAAATAAAAATCGGAGGCCTTTGAGAAAAACCCTGGCAGGAGTTGAAAGACTGTAGACCTACCAACGGCACTTGTCACAGAAGTTCTGTTGTGTTATTTTCTTTTTTTTTAAAAAACTTTTTTCCTAGTTTGTCTCTTTTAAGAGATCTCTTTCCATCAATAAATGGAGAGGTCAATAAATCTGCCCTGATTTCAGAAGACATCACTGCTGCCCCTGCCAGGAGCAGCTGTTGATGTGACAGGGTTGAAGAGCCTGCAGGAGCTGTGTAGACGTACCCAAAGCTTCTCCACTCACCCAGGGGCAGGTGCCAAGGAGCTGTTTGCCAAACGGAGCCCCAGGACATTTTGGCAGAGCTTCCTTAGATGTCTTTATCAGATGCCATCCCTGTTAACGTTTCGAATCATTTGATTAGACAAGCCAGAATAGTTTCATTTCAGTATTTTCTTTGGGCTGTCCTTCAGTTGCTTGTGATTTGTGGGGTTGTAATTTCATGTGACTTCTGAGGCTGAACTTTCTAAGTGTCCATTTAATTTGGACGAAGCCTACAACAAGAGCATTGCTGTGATTGGCACTTTGTGTTGTGACCTGTTGGTTTGGTTTATCTTGAAAATGATAAGGAAAAGAGCGTCATCCATCTTCAGACTTCATTTGGATAAGTGTTAGTCTTAATTTGAAACTCATGAATAAATAAATTGATTTTGATGGTGTCATGAAGAGCACCCAGGATTGTGGAAGCAGTGATCTTAACTCGGAGGGCATTGTCATTTGTCAGTGATGTGTGTTACACAGGTGTTACATCTATTGTGAATTTTGTCAGCAAAGCTTAGGGAGGGCATTAAAAAGTCAATTTTTGTCAACAGCTGCCAGAAAGTAGTCTGAAGGAAAAAAAGAAATAGTGATTTGATGTAGGAGTGGAGCTGTGGCATTTCGTAACTCGCAGTATTCACAGATTTTACATTTTCTCGTTGCTTCTGGGATTCTTTCCCTGTTATGTGCAGAAATACATCACAAAATAATCTATAGGTAAGTATAGGGCCCACTTCTCTGACTGGAATCAGCTTTGAGACGTGTTTGAGACATATTTCCTCCTCAAAAAAATTCTTAGCAACTCTGATTTCTAGATGGATTTTTATTTGCCTTTCAATTTACAGAAGCCTTGAAAGTAAAATATATGATGATATTTGTACAAACATTATTGTAAATTATGTCATTTAATAATGAAGCGAGCGTTCTTTATGTGCATCATTGAAAAACTGTCTTTTTGGGTTTACAAACTTTACATGATGGAAACTGCTGGGAAGAAATAGCTGTAATTGAGAAACTGAGTTGCCAGGTTGACAGAGAATACAGAAAATTCACCACGTTAACATAGCTGCAAGAGACAAGATAAACTTTTTATTAGCAGAACAAAATATCATTTGATTGTCTGATTGGATCTGTCGTTAGGACCTTTTAACTTCCCAAGACATATTTAAATTGCTTACTCCATTGCTAAAATGTCTTGTAACTTGATAGCTCTCAAGGTCAATGTGACCTTTTGCATCAGGCCTAATCCTTTATTCATAGCCAAGCAGTCAAAGATTCAATTATAAATACATTAAGCTCATTGGGTTAACATTAAACTGAACAAATGACTGTATTGACAAGAAAAACTCCAATTATCACTGTACAAAAGAGCTTTTTGTCTGCGATGAGGTTTTGCAGTTTTTATTTCCCTGCTCATTAAAAAGTTATCGGTCGCTTTTACGTTTTGCGTGTTACAATAAATACAGCATGTCCATGGGCAGGTGACGGTGGGACATTCCAGTTAAATGGAATTCTGGGGGAAAATAACCTGCTAATTTAAGCAAGACATTCGGGATGGAGGAGGAGATGGGTTGTGTTTTGTTCCTGCTCAGGCTGGTATAAAGGCCTTCACTGATTTTTGTAGGACGTGAATGAGTGACTCCGTTCCTCATCAGCTTCTGCAGCCACCAGACGTGCTGGATCTGATGGAGCCTCCGCAGTAGCTTTCTTTGCTGCAGCAGGTTTCCGTAGCCTCCAGTGGGCTCCATTGACTGGAAAAATGGAAAGAAGGAAAAGAAGCCATGGAGGAAAGGAAGCTCACTGGGAGATATCCAAAAAGAAAAGAGAAATCCGATTGCGTGGGCTGGATTTAGGAGGTGGTGTGCCTAGATACCCTTGTAAGAGGGGGATCAGGAGAACATGTAGAGGGAAGTGAGAGTGAAACACTCACTGGGGATGGGTCTGAGATATTTTAGAATGGCCCACAGCAAAATAAAGAAATAAATACCTTTTTTTTTTAATATGGAATACCTAAGAACAGCTTCATAACAGCAGTGCATACACTGTCTCTTGATACAGAGAGAGTAAGAAAGTTCACTTTCCTTACTCAGTTTGCTACCTTGAAACATTGTGTTTTGAAAGATGAGAAAATACCGTTATTCAGTTTTGTCATACCATACCATACCATACCATACCATACCATACCATAATTATTGAGTTTGGTTATTCAGTTTTTGTTTCCCAAAACACTTCTTATGCTCTTCCAGCTCAAATAGGGTTGATCCCATGCAAAAGGGTGAAGTAGTATTGTTTTATTATGGCTTCTTCTTTTATTAACTTGTGGAGTAACAAACATGATAAGAACAAATGAAAAACTAGCTTAGATTCACATTTGTTCTTGGCCTGGCATTATTTATAAGAGAAGTTATGACGTTTCTTTCTGTGTGTTCTGGTAACTATTACGCTAAAGGATCATAGACCTCAATTAATATTTGCAAATTCTTGCTAGTAGGTAAAAAGAGCCAAAAGATATTACTGTCCTTGAAAAACAAGGCTATTGACGTCAATAAAATATGTAATAACATTATCCAGGAGAAAGATGATATTCCATAGACTGAATGTCAGTGGTGTGAGCAAGCACCACGTGTGAATGTCTGTGTGTAAAGGGGAGCTTGGGCATCCTCAGTGCGCGTGCACACACAACATTCGTTGGGATAATAGTTTCTGTGGCTCAAAAGCTCTGTCGGAAAGGGGTTAAATGGAATTAGAACTGCTGTAGCAGGGTGGTTTTTAAATAATTCTTCCTTTTTAGGCAGAAAAAGTACATTTTTCAGGCATTTTAATAAATTATTTTGTGCACTAAAAAGCTGCCCTGTGAGCATCAAGCTGGCATAACCAAGAAGCCATTCTTTTACAAAAACGACTATTCCGGTTTTCATCTTGATAAAAAGATTGTGACAGTAGTTCACTGTAAACATACTGACTTCTTTGCAGCTCTAAAGAAGACCTGGGCTGCTTTTAAATCCAATCTTGACGTGCTTCCTCCATAGGCTGCTGCATATACTCGTATCTAATGCGTGTTCGGCTTTTTTGAGTACTCTGCCACAAGAATGAGGCTTTGGGAATAGGGTTGAGAGCATGTGGTTTGTTTCTGTGGCCCACATGAGGATCGCTCCTCCATTCCTGCTCAAATACAGGTTTTCCAGCTGAGAACACTCCGCTTGCGGGGTGACTTCTCTCAGTTCATCTCTCCCGCTGACACTGGAATCGACAGCATCGGGTAATCCATCTGTGAGAAAACCCAGCAGTTTTAACAGTTTTGCTAGGCAAAATATTCCCCGAATCATCTCAGAAATTGATAAAATATTCTTTTATAACAGGGAAGTGGAAAAGAAGGGCTTCGCAGGTGGTATTTATAGACTGCAGTTGGACAGCTTAAGTTGCAAGATGTTGTTTTGGACCAATATCTTACTTGGTGGGTTGGTGCTTTTACTTTTTCCTTCTCCTTTTTATTTTTCATTTTCAGTATGACTGAGTGCTGTATTTTTAGACAATTCCAAACATTTATTTTCATTTTATATTTATCAAATTGTGGCAGTTTATGTACCCCGACAGCTTAACTCTGTCTTGTATGTCAGAATGATTTCTTACATTACTCTGTTTTTGCTGGGGTTTCATGGCACAGTCTTTTACATTTGGCAAGTTCTCACTTTTTATTTCAGGGGAACAACTGTATGTGAATTGACATTTATTACTAATAAGTGCCTTTCCCACAGAATATTTCCATTGTTCTTTTTCTTTTTGTATTTCCATCATCGTATGTGTTTTAATGGCTACACATCTCTTAGTGTAGATGTAAGCTCTTAATTCCAGCTGTTACACATACATGAAGCTATACATTATTTTGTCACTGTGCAAACAGCTTTATGCCTGTTCAATATACAGAACTATAAAGTGTCCATAATTACAGTGATTAACTGCAAGTTCAATCATCCATCTTTCTTCAGGACATCAAGTTGCAAAATAAGGAAAGAGCCAATTAAGCTTCTGCTGCGCTCCCCAAGTTGCGGGCACTGACGTGAAGGTGTCCCAGGGGCACGTTTAACCTTGGGGACACTCTTGGCTTTCACTTGAACGATCCTTTTCCACGCAGCACTGAAATACAGCGTGTATTAAGTGCCATCTTTGTAGGGTTTGAGGTGTTACAGCCACTCGAGCATCACAAATGTGTAATGTAAATTCCTTATTTTTTTGCTGCTTTTATGAACAAAACCCGTGAAGAAAAGGAAAATGTATCCCTGGCTATGGCTATCAAAATGTAGTAGAAAATGGAGAATTTAGCAATTCAGATTGATGTCATGGGAGCATCCTTTAGCCTTCTGGTATTTGATAGACCAGTAGCAAGATGATATTTCAAAGAGGAATTCTTGTTTTGCTTGCTGACAACACAACTGCAGAGTTTCTCTCCTCTTTAAAATCCCATCACGTGTAGCATTTTGTTGCTAGGTGCCTGTTTGGCCGGGTGCTGGTTTCTAAGCGTGCTTTTATATTTAACTAACCCCTGCACAGCTTGCAAGTGATTTTACCCCCACGAGTTCTAATTTTCCCTTCACTGTTCTCTGTATTTTTGTGCAAGGAAAATTCCTTCTTTTTCTCTATAAATTTAATCAAGATAATGTCTCCCAGCTAAATATAGGAGATTTACATTTTCTTCTTGGAACTGGAGAAATTGTGCGCAGAAGTAGTACAGCTGGGTTGGTATTGCTGTCAGAAAGGGTCGTTAAAAAAGATCTAATTAAGTGTTATCTTATTTTTAACTCTGTCATTTTTATTTTTGCATCACTTAAGGAACTTTAAAAAAAAAATATATATATATATATATAGGTAGGTAGCCATTATCTCTTTTTCTTCTTTATTGATGCAAACTAATTCCACAGAGATTCAAGGAAAACCGGTGATAGGAGAATCTGGGTTTCCAAGAGTGAAGGACATGCAGCTTTCCATTTATTTAAAAGAAGCAGGAGTTAAATTAAAAGTTCCTTTAAGTTGTTTAGCTGGGGGTCTCACTTAAGGGAGGTGTTAATTTGGGGCATGTCTATGCCGGTACCGAGGGTATTTGCAGGGTATAATGAGTGATCAGAGAAATCTGTTCATATACAGTAAAATACTAAACACAAGGCCATTTTATTGTTTTTCTGGAAAGCAAAGAATATTTTAACAAGGAAGAAGAAAACTTAGGGACTGAGCTTTCCTATGTGGAATTATCTTGAAATGTTAGTTTCATTTCCCCCAACGGCACTAATAAAATCAGGATGAAAAGTCAATTGCTATAACTGGAGCAGGAGCAGTCTGAGTAAATTGTTGTGCTAAAATCCTACTAAAATATTTTTAAATAAAACCATATATTTACTCTCTGGAGTTTGTTGTGGTAGGATTCTCATTTAAGAATAAAACGCAGTGCTAGTTATGCAGTGGGGGATACGCCAGACTATCGATGTGATGTACTCTGGAAATACCAGAGTGGCCCGAGTTATAAATACTGCGGGCAAGTAATTCCTGTGTATTATTGGGGGTAATGTCGTAAAAAACCCTGTTCTTCCCTCACTCTCATCCAGATCAGAGAGACCAAACCGTAGCAACTGTGTAATTACAGGTGAGCACACATTTAAACTGAATTCACCTTTTCTTCTGTCTCCCCTGGCTTTGGTACAGCACAGAAAGCTGGGCTTCATTATCTGGTTGCATTGTGATGGTTTCCGTGTTGTTTATGGAGATAGATAGTTTTAAGCTCCTTTAAATCAACCTTTTAAGATCAGTCGCTTCCCGTTGTCATTGGAAGCTGATGCTCATTCTCCATTTCTCTTTTATTATTCAATTTTTTGAAACTTTTAGTCTTTCTGATGAAGTTACTAGATATGCTGTGTAGTTACTACAGGATTTACCTCACTGGTATCTTACTTACTATTTTCACTCATTACTTTTATATTGTAAGGTATGACCATGCTTCCATTACATCTCACCTGCTTATAATCAGAAATGGTGTATGCTGGGAATCAAAAATGGAATCTGGGCCTCGCTGAGGGCGACAGCAACATTTGGTTGGCACAAGCAGGACCAGGATTTTAATTCAACAGGCAACTCTTCTGTCGTTTTATTTGACCAGCCAGTGTCAGATGTACACTTGACAATTTACCAGCCAAGCCAAAATCTGTGTGAAATATGCAATAAATGTGAGTGAGGAGTTAAGGAAGACGAGGAAGCATTTATTTAAAATGCTGCAGCTTTTATAATTTGAATGATTTACCAGGAGACTAATTTTCACAGATCATTGCTTCCCTGTCCACTCCTGAGAAAGACAACATTTTGTTCCATTTTTAACAGAAGTAAAGCTGAGGGCTCTGCACAGTGTTACCACTGGAAGATATGTTGAGGCTGTGAAGACTTGGCAAGTCTGGATTTAGTCCTGCTCCTAAGCGTGTGCTGCTTACGCATCCCGCAGCATCACAGGGACGCGCTCGGCCTCGGTCCGTGTGCCGCAGAGCGCCCGGGGCTGTTGGGACCGGACACCCGACAAAGGCGGCCTTCGCAAAACCCATTAAAAGGTTTTGCCTGTAATTTCTCTTAGAAGTCTGGAACGTGTCTAGAAACATCAAGGCATCCAAGTCTGTAGCCTTTACTCATGTAAGAGTCCCATTCTTTCGAAGGTTAAAATAACATTTTTGGAAAGAGATAAAGCTTTTCATGGCTCTGTATGCCAATTAGAAAGCCAGAGCCAACTCCCTCAGCAATATAAATATTCAGCTCAGTTCCCTTTTACTAGGAGAGTATTTGGCTGTTTTCTATGTTTCCCAGGGCTGTAGCTGCAGAGATTAACTCACGTTAGGATTTTGTACTTTGGCCCTCGCTCAGCTCCTCCTCACGCATAAAAATACTTAACTTGGGAGGGCAAAGCCTGAGATAACCTGTGCGAAAGTGGGTTGACTGCTTCATTGCAGGAACTTAGGACACATTCAGACACATACCAGTTCATCAGTGACTAATATGATCACCGTACACCACAGGGATAGGCACTTTCACTGGATTTAGGCTAATTCTAGGAAAGGCCACTCAAGTTGAAGATGTTAACAAGGACAAGTGGATGTTTAGAGAGGATTGTGCTGCAGGGAAATCGTGCTGCTTTATCCTTACCTGGTCCTGACCATAGCTCTCCAAACATATGGAGCAGGCATGAGGAAAGGTCTTTCATTTTCTGGGAGGGAATGAGGCTGGGTTTTTCTTACTTTTCTTTCACCAAATAAACAACAACAAAATGGTTACCTCCTACATTACCACCTAAGGAATGCAGGATACTTTCCAACTTGCATCGCTTTTCCTTATTTAAACTGGGAAGAGTTTGGAGTTGAGAATAATAGTGATAGGAGCAAGTGATAGGATGGTGGTAACAGGCAGCAGGTCTCGAGAGGTGAAAATTCATCGTAGCCGGTTACTCCTGACGATTCTGTAGTACATTCATACAGCATTAGAATTTAATTTCTCGTATTTCCCAAGACTCAGCTCTTTCCAAAACTTACAGCTTTACTACCTACTTGTAAATTATTAGGAAGAATGAGATTTTACATTTAAGACAGTTAAGGCATAGAGAAGAAGAGAAATCGTCATTTATTGACATAAAATAATGCTTGGTTTTAATGCTTTGTAAGGCTTAACCTGATTTGTGTGCCCATCTTCAGTATAAAAACTACCACCACAATAACACACCAACCCAGTTTGCTCGCAAGTCCTTTATATGCATGTAGTGTTCAAACATACGCCCGCAGGCATTTGTAGAAGTACATTGCAGTAAAGTGGACTAGAGCTGAGCCTTTGCATGTGCAATCCTTACTGAGAAGTTGCCCTTTATAACTGGATACTGCTAATCATGAATCTGAATTTTCTGCCTTTCCTCTAAGGTTTTGCAGGCCTTTTATTGTATTAGTCTCCTCAAAATCTTACGCACAATCATATGGGCTTTCTAACTATACAGATGTTCTAACTCCTACCTACATGGGGTTCCTTTTACACAGGGTAAGCATATATCTGTATTTCTAAGCAGATGGCACCTAGATGAAGACGAGTCTAGACATTCCTCAAAATCTTGTCTTTAGTAAGTGAGTTTTGAGCTTGAAGTAAAATCTCAGCGGAGACCAGGCTGTTTGTAGCCTGAGCACATATCGGCCATTCCAATAAACAGCCATCCTGTCCTATACTGCAGAAGAGATGTGAAAAATAGAAACATTCTCATGTTCATTACACTTTGATCCTGAATCAATTCCCATGTATTAGTTAGCTGTGTAAAATATCTGCACTGAAAGGAGCGCTCTTATTTCAGGTTGCCATTGCTCATGATTCACTCTAGGAATCAGTAAATGAGGTACTTCATTTAGGTCCTTTAACCCAGGGAAGTTAAACACAGGTAAGTCAAACAGAGGAAACAATCTTAGAAGAAAACCGTTGATATTCACAAATTATTTCCTCAAAGGTGTAGAAGAGGCACAGAATTCAGGTTGCCTGTGATATCCAGGCACATACAAGAGGTGGGAGGAGATGGACCGTGTATGATGTGCCACGTGCTCTGTCCCTTGCCCTGCCGGTGTGATACCTCTCAGCTTGCTCAGCTGGAAAGGGAACCTTAAGAAATAATGCCGCTAAAACGATTCGCACCTTGTTAGCAAGTGCGGTCTGCCCTCTCGCAAGGCTCTGGCTTAGCCTGAAAATGCTCATGGCAAGAGCTAGAAGGTGAACCCCAACAAAGTCAACCAAAACTAAAATCCCAAGCGCTAGTTAACAAACAGAGTGGGTTGGAAATGAGGGCACCAATGGTGTATTCTCCAGAGGGTCCCCAGATGTGGCAAATATGAGTTGAGGTTTGCTTGGGAAGGAGAAAATCTTTGTGCTCAGGAGAGCTGGAGCACTTTTTCTACTCCATGCTGCCTTCCTCCTACCTTAGTTCTCATTACACCTCCTCACTCTGACAGACAAAACCTTTTTCGAAGTTCAGGCTCGCAAAATCTGCCACTCCTTCCAAAATTAGAAGAGCATTACCTCAACAGCAGAAAGCCAAGCCTGCTGTTAAACCACCAGCGACCCCTCTGTCAGCATCCAGAGACTTGTGAAGCCCTTGGTTTCGGGTACAATTTCTTCCTCGACACGTTGCGCCGCTCCAGAGAAAATCAGAGCTGGTTTAACAGATGTTACTGGCGTAAGATCAATCCTCTGAAGGTTTTATTGTTTGTAGAGAAGCAGAAATGAATTGCTGAATTGACAACCTCTTCCACAGTTCATCATTCTGCTTTCAGAAAGTCAGAGTAAAACTTGTCCAAAAAGAAAGATCTTTCCTTTCCAAATCCAGTTCCCTGACTCAGATCATCTAAAAACGTGTCTGCTAAAGCAATTGTCTTCTGCTTTATAAGCCATGCATTTGCTTTATTATATGTATGTGTGCATATATATGACGCACAAGCATGTATGTGTGTGTGCGCGTTTTAACTGTTTTTTAATCCACTAGGACATTCTCTGAACTGCAGAGCAATCATACAAGCTTCGTATTTAGGGTCATTCTTCCTCCTTCTTATATTTTTCTGGGTTTCCTCATTCTTCCCTTACATAAGTGTTTAATTCCAATTTTGCGGTATTAATTCTAATTTTGCATCTGACTACGCAGTAGGCTTTCAGTTGCCACTTCTTGCAGGAACGACAGCATTAGATTGCAGGCTTTGGGGTTTGGGCTATACCTGCTTTTGCAAGAAGATCCAGCACAACTGTAGTTTTATCTGTAACAGTAGTAATACAGGAGACTGCGTTGCGATGTTGATTACAGACCTAAAACTTGAATTAATTATGTGCAGGACATATTTATTTCAGTCACTGGTCAACCAGCTACATCTGTTATTTTTCATATAGAATATATTTTAGAGCTCTTCTCGCTGGCAGTTTCTCCACTGGATTATTGCTGGAGTTTGCACTGTGAATCCAGCCAGGGCAGGAGACCTCTAATATAGCATTTACTTATTGAGAAAGGACAACTGAATTTTCTTCCAAAAGTACAGTGGAGATCTCTGTAGTGTGTTTCACATTTGGCTTTAATGCTGGTCAAGAAGTCAAAGCTTATCTATTTCTTTAAAGACAAAGCAAGTGGGCATACACTTGACGTATTTTTTTTCCTTACTAGATGCATGTATGTAGAAACAGTGGAAGGAATGAATACATGTTGCACAGGTTGTCAGGGAGCTGCCAAGTCGTTTATCCTCTTTTCTTCAGGTATTTTTTTATTTGAAATTGTATGTTTGGTTCAGCTATTGCAATAACCATTTGCAGATCAAAATGGGGTTTATCCAGGACAGAAGCTAAAGGTCTCGGACTCAGAACATGAGTAAATCCAGGGTCAATGTTCTTACGTTGATCTGCTGCTTTCAAATTCCTATGACTTTTTCTGGAATTTTTCCTACTTCGGCTGGCTTCAAATATCTTTTTGAACATATCTATTCATCAGCATTGAATCAAAAGCTTGGCAGCTATTTCTTGATTAAATAATTATTCCCAAACTAATAAACATCACAGCAGGGTTTAATTAATATATGTCAGTCATGCAGCTTTTTTTTTTCCCCCCTAAAAATACGGTGCTATGAAATTACTGTCTGCAGAATAAAGATGTGGACTTTTTTCTGCGGTGAGCCATGGGAAAGGCAATTAAAGAGTATGGTGATTGCATCCACTTATCTTTCTGTTTAGGCAGAATGTCTCATTTTTCAAAGTTTCCTGCTAGAAAAGCTGCAAGAAAACTCACAAGGAACCCTCCACCCTCCTTAGTCCATAGTACTGTTGTTACTGTAGCAAACACAGCTCTGCTGCAACCTTATTTTTGCAGTTTTTTGTTAGCAATGGTGTTGACCTCACTGCATGTCAGTGAGGCTGCTTCATTCTGCTGCTTGATAAGCTTTTGAAGATACCATGTGCTGGAAAGATAAGGTTCAGGCATTGAAAAATTGTAATGAAATAGTCATGTCTTTAGGGTAGGGTACATGTTATTTGCTGAGTGTGTGTGTGTCCAGCCTGGTCTGTGCTTTCCCCTTCCCCAGTGCAGTATCGACCTGCGGTTGATTTCCTGATGCTCCTCCATCACAAGTCTTCTAACAACTTGATTTTATGAGCCATCTCCCAGACCAGAACTCACGCTGACATTCCATCAGCGTTGGGGATGTAACTTCTAGTTTTAGAAATATTAAAACCTGAAGTATTATACAGGATTGCTTGTTTTATAGGTGTGCATTGAAAGCATCTGAGCAACTCTGAATGTGCTGCCTGAGGATGTCAAGCATTAATATATGGTTGTGATGAAGACACACTCATATCTTTCACCCTAGAAGAGCTAATAGCAATTAAGAAATATACTTGATTATTTTTGTATTTCATTTTTCTCTTTGGCATTGTTGATAATGAATCTCCCTCTATGCATGAGCTTCAAATTAACTTTGGCTACTTGGTGAAAACTGTGTTTTAAGTGAAAAACCAGACAAAAATATCCTTAAATTAGTCTAATACATTCACGTGTATTTTTTATACCTAACAACCTGGGAGTTTTACTGTGTTCTTCATGTTCTGTAAACAGAGACTTATGGAACAATCTATAGAAATCAGGTTTTAAAATAAGCAAGCAAAGTCCTTCAAGTGTATCTCATGCGTGACCTTGATGAAATGAATATTTCTAATGTGCAGAAGAGCTGGATAACTCTAACCGGATTTTGCATGAAGTACGGTCTGCTTTGAAGTTGGCAGAACCTTTTCCTGGGGACTTTGTAGGATTAGACTTTCTACAGGAAAAAAAATTACCTCCTTTAAGGAACGTGTTTCCAGATGGAGCGATATCCAATGTGCGCATACTGAGATGTAGAGTGACTTCAAACAACCATGAGGGATAATGAGAACAGATATTATTCATAACCTGATGAAGAATTACATTCGTGGAGGTTATGGAATGACCTCATGTGTTATTCGGACAGTGTCGTGTATTCTCCACCGGGGGCCCGTGTGAAACACCGTCTGGCCAAACTGATTAATTTCTTTTCAATTTGCATAAAGGCTTCCCTTCCCATAAATACTTTTAGGTGCATGCATAACTTTGCACTTAAGTAATCCCTTTGAAGGGAATAGGGCAAATTATTAATTAATTTTGAGCAGAAAAGAGTGTTCATAAAGGATTGAGAGTCTAATCTTGTTCTACAGCTTCCTTGGTTACTGAGTCCTGCCTTCACTGTAGCCTTTCTTCCAATGGGTTTTACGTGTCTAATCTTTGAAGGAGGGGGAAATTCCTTGCCATTCTGTGTATTCTTCACTTTATATAAATGATCTGTTTTGATATTTACTGCTTTTATCCTTAGTCAGGTATTAATTAATAGCAAAAGTTCAGAAAACATTCAATTTCTTTCCACGAGGAAAGTCTTCTCAAGCCTTTTAAGAAGGTTGAGTTTCTTATCTCCTCTTGAATATCTATTTCCAAGTGCCTTGAATGGTTCTTTGACTGATGTGTTTTTAAATGAATACATATGCTTTAACACAATTAGACAAAATTTTAACAAAGCTTTGTCAAACCAAGAGGGCAGTGACAAAAATCCCCGTGTTCATGAGAAGAGTTTGCTGCCAACCTGCGCCATGTGCCACCCCACCAGGAAAACAAGGGGGCTGCGGCAATCCCGGTGTGTCCCTCACTGCTCAGAGGGACCTTTGTACCTTCCCTTGCCCAGAGGCATTTCTGAGCCAGCCCTAGAGCAGCCCGGCTGCCTCCAGTGTCGTGTTCTTCCTCATGAGATGGTTTCTGAGCCTCCACGTTGCTTCTTAGACATTGCTGGGAGTCTCAGACAGGTTCTTTCCGCTCATTTGTTTCATTCTCCACCCATCGCCTTTTTCCTGTGTTTTGAATGGTGCTAGTGAAGTGATTCATCTGATGGGATATCAACTAACTTTTATGCCTCCTTATCACACCAGAACAGATGTCTGCCAGCACCGTGCCCTTGGAGAGCCAGCACTGGGAAACTGTGTCATTCAGCAGCTGCTGCTGCAGAGCAAGTGGTTGCAGCACGAGCTGTTGCTCCCTGGAAGGGTCCAGAGCTTGTTTGCTTTGTGACAGCGAGGAACCTGGTGTCCTCTCTGCTTCCAGTTTGTGATGGGACTTTTCTGAGCACTTGCAAGTGGACTCATGCTATGATTAAGTGAATGGTCAAGTTTACCCCTGTTGGGCTGTGCTGAAAGTTCCACCGTGGAGACTGGGAGACCTTCAGGATGTAACTGCAGGGCCATAGGAAGCAGCAGCTGTGCCTGGATTTATAGGCTGAATATTTCTAGGTCAGCTGAATAAAGGCATGTTGTAGCTGTAACTCGCAACAGAGGAATCCAGGCGGTCTTTGTGAAGCATGAAATGAGGAGTAAGCGCAGCTGTGAGGGAATGATGTTCAGATCTCAAGGCACAGGAGTGTTGTGCTGCAGCGCTCTTGCCCCGCAGTCTCGGCTGAGGAGCTGCAGCTGCTGCTGTGGTCCAGCTGCACCCTGCGGTGGGTAAGTGTGTGTATGAATGGGCTGATCCCCACGAGGCAACATCTGAAGAAGCTGAGGTCTTGCATAGCCCTCAGCCTTTATCCCGGGAGAGGGTAAGCCACCCTGCTCAATGCTGCAATGTTCTCCTTATGGCCAAGTTTTATGGCAAACCCCATAGGAAAGCTGATGCTAGGCTGAGGAGTCAGGAGATCCGTAAGGCTATTGTTCCTGGTCTGAATTCCTTGCTAAAATATTTCTTGGGTTTTCTATAGACAATTCTCAGCACCGTTTTTCTGGCAGAACAATGAATTCAGCTGAAAACCAGAAGCTCTTTGCACCTCGATTCTGGGAGGTGATTCCTGCAAGTAGATAGAAATGTTTGTACTGACAGTAGGGACATAGGATCTGGGAGCACATCTCCAGGATTGTAGCTCTTGGCTTGGTGGGTCATCTCTCTTATCTGCAAACTAATTGCACCTGAGCATAGGTTTGGATATTTTTCTGTTTTTTCAGTGCAGTGGTGTGGGTGACTCTACTGCATTCAGGATCAGCCATTGCTGCTTAATGTTAGGAAAAGCCCAGCCTAGTTTTCAGGGAAATGCATGGCACCAGTACTATTTTGTTGTAACGACTTTGCTACATAACATTAGACAAAATTATCCAGGGTACAGTGTGTTAAAGCAGTGTGCAAACCATTGAATCCTTTCCCTCACTGAGCATAAAAATAGACCCAGCTCTGCAAGCAGAGCACATTTTCCTAGCGTAGACACAGGCAAAATATGAGGGACACTGCAAAATGTTTTGGACAGCGTTTAATGACCAGCAGTTATTCTTGTGCTAATCTGTCCCTCTCTAGGAATATTTCCAGTGACTCTCGAATCGCACAGATTTGTTTTATTTTGTTTCCTCTGCTGTCAGGCTGTTGCTTAATATCAACTGGCAGGTGAGAGTTTTCAGGGCTTGGAGGAAGCAGAAATGAATATTCTGCTGGGAAGGGAGACAGATGTGCGATCACATGTCAAGTTAAGGGTGGCTGGGGAAGAAGGTGTCATTTATCAAATGCCATTAACTTTAGAAGAGCTTTCTACTCCGCAGATGAATCTGGACGTTTTCATTATGTATTAGACAATGGATTGGGTAGGCTGTGTAATATAAAACATTTGAGAATACTTTAAAACATTATCTGACAAAAGTATTTCCAAAAGAACAGATCCAAAGAGCATTTCTGTGGGCCATTCTTCATTAAAACAAATAGCAGTCGCTTCTGTTAAGAGCCAGAGGAGAGAGCACTTTATTTTCTCTTTGCTGGTGGGGATTGTCTGCTTTTCCCTGCTTGCAACCATTCTGTAAAATGATGCCTTTTCTTTCAAAATCAGCAGCATTACAAGAGGTTATCTGGAAAAATAATTGGCGAGTTTTCCCTGCTCAAAGCTAAACTGTGAATAAAATATGAGAGGACTGCTTTTTTAATATAATTTCCAGTTACTGTTTTATTAAGCATTTAAATTTTAGTGGTAAGCTTTTTTTTATTGTATTTTATTATCAGAAATCTCACAGATTGTCATCTGGGGATAAAAGAATAGATATAAAACGTTAAGAAGTTTTTAAAATTATATGGCGATATAGGGCAAGTCTTAGTAATGGCATTCCTTATACTCCCTGGAGTTGGTACATTAAAATATTCATGTATATCTGCAGTTTTATTAAAAAAAAGCAAAAAAAAAGAGACTTGCACAGGAAAAAATCAGGTACTTGTTCTGAAAACTGTCATTACAAGAAAAGTGGGGGAGCTCAAACTGTTAACTGGCTCCCACCTTGTCACTGAAACGTGTCAGTAGGTTTTATTTTGCTGCTTGAAACTGATGTCAAAAACACCAGTTGAAGCCAATGCAAGAAAAAAAGGGGGCATTAGCAGGACCAATGCAGGTGATACTCATGTTCATGTAGGTTCCAGGATGGAGTCAGCAGTGTCTGGATGCAGTGACAAGGTCCACCTGCATACGGATTACTACTAGACATTCCTACAAATGAGAACAGGCAGGTGAGGGCAGGTTTGCTACACAACATTTACACATGTCTGTGATAGGAAATGGTTAAATGTCCCTGGGATAGGAATGCTGGGAACAAGAGCATCAAGAAATTACTTTATATTCAGTTATGAAGCGTGGTTTTTCTTAATTTCACCATTTGATGGCACAGACTGAAATAGAAGCATTATGTAATGCTAAGAGAAGAGAGAAGGTTGAAGTCGAGAATCCAGCCACCCCCACAACGTGGGTGTCTGTGAGTCTGGGGCTGCACCCGAATCAGATGAGCAGAGCCGGAAAGTTTTCCAAAATGTCAGCAGTCCCAGTGTCAAAATGAAATGCAGCCATGTAAAAGGGATCAAGCTGAATGTATGGGGGAGATGTGACCCTGGAAACTGCCCAGTTTAGAGGCTGAAGAGATTTGTATTTAGGTGGTAAGGAAGCAGGCACTTGCAGGAGCCTCCGTGGGCACGTGTGGGCAGATGTCAGCTTTCGAAGAGTGACCAAAAGTCACTTTAGCCAATGTTAATGATTTATTTTATAAACTAGAAATAAACATCTGTATATGAAGCCTGTACCTGATCTGTTGTCTGAATTTCAGTGCACAAACCCACCGGAATGAAAAAAATAATAATAGCAAAAAGTGATAAATGAAAATATTTGATAAAAAGGTGGGGAAACAAACCTAGGATTTGTTCTTCTGGTTGGTTTTTGTTTGGGTTTTCGTTTGGCTTTTCCCAGGTTGCTTTTTTTATGTTTCTTAACTGATATCCTGCTTTCACTAATATTCTAATGCATGTTAGACAGAATGAAGATGGTTTACAAAAAAGATGAATTATTTATTGAGGCAACCACTTAATAGCACTGACTAGTGTTCTACACAGTGCAAGAAATGGTCGCTGTGTAGGGTTAAACTGAAGCGCCGTATCCCAGGTGAGAAACAGAGATGTGAAGCCTGTCTCCAGCGGGCAGACGTTGCCAAAGCAGAGGCGGACGGGACTGCTGCTCAGAGATGTACAAGAGCAAACTCATTAAGACAGATCCACTACGGAAAAAGAACCGCATTCCATTTGTGTTTCATTTACTTATGCATCTGTTTTCGACTTCAGCTGAAATTTTCTTCAGAAAAGTACAAATTCTGTCAAATGTTATTGTGGCTGTCTGGCTGATGAAATGCTGTTTTTTCTGCCTTGGAGCAATTCCCGTTCTTGTTCTGCTGGAGACAGTAGCTACCTCCTCCTGTTCCCTGAATGTCTAATCCTGAATATCTGGTTAAGCCAGACTTTCAGGTCTTGCTGCCTTCTCTCAGCTTCGGGATCTCATGCCTACCAAAGCCTGGCAGCAGCTCGGTTTAGCACCTGACAAAAATTAGGTTCACATGTTAGTGCTACTGCCAGTAGATGAGGTCCTGACTCTGTCCTCAGCTTGTTTAAAATGAGCTCATTGCTCTGTACATCTCACGGTGCCCAAGCAGGGATGCACGAGGTGAATGTTGCTCCTGCAATGTGCCTGAATGTTCCTTCCATTGAAATGTTCAGGTGTTGCTGCCAACCCCAAAGCAGCTCCTCGCCAGTTTGATTTCCAGTCAGCAGCAGAAATTTACTCACTGTAAACTTCATCGTTACTTTGTAATTATGCCTTTAATAGGTCTAAATATGGACTGATCCTTTACGTGTCGCTACAAGTCGCTATGCATCAGAATTACACCTCATTAATATAATCTCATTATATACCATAACCATTGTAGGCAGAACAAATAATTCTAAACAATTTAAGTATGCAGAAAGTTCATTAGGAGTAAGAACCCCTTTTTAAACATTACAAAATAATTCAGTGTCATTGTTGTATGATTTATACATACTTGCGAACTTCCATCAAATATTTATATTGGTCTGATTTGGAGCTGACATTCAGAAGTCTTCACTGATTTACAGTGATGAAGCCAAGTAAATAATTCTAATCTAGTTGTACGAAAACTCATTTCTGCAATTAAGTATCCCCTTTATTGCGATAGTTACTCCAAACTGCTGCTTGGCTACCAGCCTCCTTTTGCTGTCTCTTCCCTTTCCTCGGAAAAGAGGGGAGGGTGCTGTTGCCAGATGTTATATATACATGTCCAGCACCATCCTCTGTAGTTCCGCTGTAATTTTCGTTTTTATAAGAAGCTCCAAGTGTGTCTACAGACCGTGCAGATGTATTTTAAGTGATGAAAGAGAAATGTTTGCTTCTGAATGCCACCTGGTAGATTAACAGCACCCTTCCTAGTCTACCTGCCAGCTTGGCGTGGTAGCAGTTTGTGTGGAAACCCACATGCTTTTAAATAGTTACATATGTAATTATAATTGAGGTAAGAGGAAGTTTTGAGAAAGAAGTGGAAAGAGATGTGACAGTTTGGGTATTTGCCTTTTAAGCCTCACTCCTCGTTGGACACAAAAAGCAAAAGTCTTTCTGTAGCCAAATCTGATGTGCGTGAATCAGGAGGACGTCACGGCTCTCTGGAGGAGACCAGAGATGCACTATCTTCACGTCCAGCTTTTTGCTGCCCAGAAACCAAGGTGTGTGTGCAGGGAGGGAGCTGCTGGTTGATCTGTGATGTTGGGAAGGCTGCGAGTGCGGTTGTGTCATGCAGTTTGGGGACAGCCTCCTGGCCACCCAGCTCCCCTGCCCACAGATGTCCAGGCACCCAGGGTGTGAAGGGCCGTGGGCACGGGAGCTGGGTGCCTGGAGCCCAGGCTGGTTTGCTCTGAGCCACGTGTCCCTCCTAACGGCTCCATCAGCAGCTCTATTGCGGAGGCAGAGCTGGAGTCTTAACACAGTCCCGATTTTAGAGACTTTGAAGTTCAGTGGTTTGTTGATGTGCCTGTTAGTTGCAGAATACATCTCTCCAGTTTGTCAGTTCCCTCAGGGATCTCTGCTGCTTATCGTTCCTGCTCCCATTTCTCTTCCAATATTAATTAATCTTCGTCAAGTGAAGCCACAAATTACTTGTCAGATCAATGACTGGGTTTCACCTGCTCTCCCTTGGGCTTTCAGTAAGAAAGGGTATCAGATACCCTGGGTGGATTACCAGAGTGGATTAGACTATCGTGGGTGTATGCTCTGCTTTTTCTGTCACTGTGAATAAGAAAAATCTGATGTGACATCTGCAGGTCAGTACACGCTTTACATTAAGCGATAGGTAATGAAATGGGTTGCCGAAAAATATGATTGAGATTGTGAGCTAAACAGGAATCTAAAAAGCATCTGAGGTTCAACGTACTGACCTGAACACCGTAGGTGTGTAGGATTGTCAAAGTGGGGAAGGTGTCACATGGGCTATAAATACGTGTTTGTGGGGGCTGTGAGCATACTTTTCAGTAAATGATTTCACAAGTGCTGCTGGAGGTGGCTCACACCTTCATCCTAAGGGGTGGTTTGGGGTGCTTGGAGCGTGATATTGCAGTAGCAGAATCACTGTGCTGCACCAGCTTCTTAATTTATGTTTCCTTTTTTTCCTTTGTTTTTCTCATCTTCATCATTTTTCTCCCTATGTTTACATAAGTGCATAGTATATTCCCTTCCTTTATTATACTGTAATCCATTTTAATAGATTCCAGCGAAGTTTAGGCAGAGGAAATCAAAACGTGCAGCTTTGATGGGTTCCCCGGTGTCAGGTGCTTGGAAGCGGCGCGATTGTTGTCAGCACTCGGGCGAGAGATGAACAAGCAGCCGACCCGCTGTCGAGTGCACACAGATGTGCCACTGACGCAGTTCTGATGGACTGGGGCCGGGCCATGAAAAACAGCACATTTGCTTCTTTTAAGGAGGGAGAATGTGAATAAGATTAGGGTCATAATTTAAACATCACTGAATAAACATTGTTTTACTGTTGTGTACTTTTTGAGGCATTTATAATCGGCTGCATATATTATGGCTTTGTCAGGCTTTAGGGAGTAGGTGCTCAGGATATTAAGTTTATTAAATTGGAGTTTATTGAATTTCCTTTGAATTCTTTTGGTGATGTAATGGCACTGTTGTGCTTGTCATGTGCAGCTGCCTGCTGTAGGGGGGCAGCGAATAAATACATCAGTGTGTTTTGGGTACGTTGTTAATAACTGGAGGTACTCCGAGCAGATGAAGGACAAATGATCCCAAACCTACCATTTGGTTTCCCTACACTAGACTTGAACTCCTGGATTAATTTAGACCTCAAAATATAACTATGTTCAAATTCTTTTCCTTGCAGTTGCCAACAGTCTGCGGTGTGTCTTCTCCTGAGCCCTGTCATTTGATGTATGTGCCCCCAAAGATGTCACTTTTGATCCAACAGCGCTTTCTTTGTAATGTGCTTCAACCACAGCCCTCTGCTGAACAGTGTTATACATTGGTAAATTCTCATTCCAGTCGTAGTCCTGATCTGCTGTCACCGAGCACTGAGCTCAATCTTGAGCTTCTGCGGCTGGTGCAACCTGCCAGTGTCCCTGCAGCTGCTGGGGAAGCCAAGCCTGTCCTCGGCCACGGTACAAAATGAGTGATAATATCGTCTCCGCAGGTGAAGAACAGCGCAGTGATCGCCCCTCTTGGTGTGTGTGTGTGGGAGGAGGCATCGCTGAGTGCTGGGAGTGTCCCGTCTGTAGCCACTTGCAAAATACTCTGCTTTTCCAACTGGAGGAGCCTTTGTGGTTGCAGGGACCTGTCATATGAGGACAGAGGAGTGTAGAGCAAGCCAAAGCAAAGCCCCAGTCCTCCATGACATAGATACCACCTTACGTATCTTTGCCTTTTGACATTATCTCAGGGAGCAATTAGATGAACCTGAGGCTGCGGAGAATATAACCAAGTTATGCTTGCTGAGTCTTATTGCCACTTTGCTGACATTCCTAAGCCAGAAAAAAAATGTAGTATTGAGCTAGTTTTGGTTTAGATAGGAGACTATTCAGTATGTCTGTGACACCATATATCGTAGAATGTCCTTAGTTGGAAGGGACCCACAAGGATCATTGAGTCCAGCTCCTGTCCCTGCATATGACAGCTCCACAGTTCACACCATGTATGTCTTAAGAAACCGTGGTCAGTGGAAAACTCAGTCCTGACAAAGCTTCACAGAGGATGGTAGACTTGCCTTTTTGCTGCTGATTCCATCTAATTATCCCTCAATGAAGGACAGGAATTGCCCAAAGCTAAAAAAACCCACCAAGTTTTAGATTGGAATGTGCAATTTTTGCTCGGTCCCCAGTCCAGTCTGGAATTCAACTGCTGCCTAAACAATCAACTTCAGGAAGAGCTGAAGCAAAATAAATTAGAGCAAATAAGAAGGAAGAAATGAAGGGAGATCTGCACAGGACATCCCAGGACTCGACTGCAGCAGTTCGGGGTTTGTTTGTGTTATTTGTAGCAATCCAGCCCATTGTTGCCCCACAGGAGGATAACTTGGTTTTCTTTTATTACTTCAAGGGCTTTGCCTGAAAGAATCAACAGGATTTTGGAAAGTTGTGCCAGCTTTGTTGCTGTTCTTGACTTTAATCATTGCACTATAAATGTGTAGTCCCCAGAGTAGAATTTCTGTGCAATACCTTTTATTACTAAAAAAAATGGTTCTTAAGTTACAGGTTAGTGTTTCTGTCTTAGGCACTCGCTGCAGGATGGAACTGGAGATAAATTTAGCAAAGTCTTATCTTTGAAGTGTAATAAATGTATTTCTGCTGGATTTTATTAACCTTTCTCTGTAATTAAAAAGGTAACAGCAATGAGGTCTGAAAGGGAGGTTGGTTCACGGAATTCACCTTTCTGACATACAGCGCTTAGGTAGTTGGTTCCAATTGGTTTAAAAAACCCAGATATTTGTAGGATTCTTCCTTCTTATTCCTGGCTTTAATGAGGTGTTTATCTATAAGGGCTCAAGGACAACCTCATTAGAGATCTTCATTCAGTCTTGTTTCTGCTTTGCTGTGCGACTCGCTTCTTGGATTCCTCCAAGTTTTTTCTCTGAAAATAGATAAATCACACGTATTTTCTTCATGCTGCCGGCTCTCCTGGTTTTCATCTGAATCTGGAAATTCTTGACACTTGCTAAGCTAGCGTGTTTATTTTGTAATTATTTTGTAACTTCTGATTGGCGTTACCACTGTTTGCAAACAGTCCCCAGGAGCAGCTTGTTCAGTGGCACAAGCTTGTAGTCCAGGGGTTGTAGGAGCTGCTACAGCCTGTCTGGTTGTGCTTAAAGTTGTTTCCATTGACATCAAATAGTGTAAATATTGTTACTGCCTCAGTTTAATCTGACAGTATCTCTTGTTTTGTTCCTCTTCTAATCCAAAGCAGTTTCTGTCCTCAATCATCAGTTTGAGTTTCAAATCTTTTTTTTCCCGAATAGAAATATAATATATGTTTTAGAAGGAATCTAGATGCTTAATGATTTGCAAGTTTCCAAAGCCAGTGCGTTTTTAATATCTAGAAGTTACAACATCTCTCAATGAGAAAAGCACTAATGCTTTAACTAGCAACTGTTTTCTCTGTCGGGCATCCGTTCAGCATGCAAAGCACTTCCATAATTGAGCCTTAATTTCTTGGGTTCTTTGAATTCTGACATGCCATATCATTGCCATTAAATGTCAGTATCCATAGAGTGTTTGCCAGAAGCTTCTTCTGCTTGCAGAAAGCAGTAATGCTGTATTTTTATATATTTTTTCCCTTTTTTTTAGCTTTTTTTTTGTCCTTGCACTCAGCAGTCGTTCCTAAGGGAGTTCAGTCTGTTTTGTAACCATGGGGGCAACTGCATCTGAACTGGGATTTATTCACTGGGAGGGAAGGGAAGCAGAACAGAACATTAACCACTGCAAAGACAAATAAACCTTATTCTCTGTGTGGGAAATAAGTCTCTGTGAAAAATGTCCTTATTGAGCGAGTCTTCCAGATGGCCATGCTCGCTGCTTCGCTGGCTCCGCTGAATTCCGAGTCCCACAGCAGCGGCTTTGAGAGCCTGGTGAATGCCCGGAGCATCAACAACCTGCAGAGAGTTTTGACGGCGGGATCAGGCCCATTGCGAGCAAAAGTCTGGTCCCTGCTGACAATCGTGCTTTAAAAATCAAAGCTTTTATTTATAGGAACAAATGCTGCCTTGCTTTGGAGGGTTTCCTTTAACCGGCATGATTAAAAGCTGCTGAGAAACTTCTTGCTTTCAGTTTGCTGCTGCAGAGCCCTGATGTCAGTGCCCAGGCTGCGTGTTCCGGGAAGTGTTTGGTCTGGGGTTGTTTCGTGTTGATTTTGTGTGCCGTTACATCCCGTGAAACAACTTCTGATCGCGGCGCTGAACGTCGTGGGCCCTGGGACCGCTCTGGGGGTGCAGGCAGATTGGTGCTGCCCAGAGCGGGTCCCTGTGCTGAGCTGTCGCCACAGGGGAGGAGGGTGCTGGGTGCTGGGGGAGCCGGGAGGGCTGGCTCCTGCTCTACTCCTGGATTCTCAGGGCACGTTACAACTCCCTTTACACCTTGAGGGTACTGTTTGGACCGCCTGCCTCATCCTGGCAGTCTCTAGAATCAAACCCTTTGCTCCTTAAAAAAAAAAGGCAGAATTCCCTCCTTGATCTGTGTGCTAAGGCACAACTATCATACTGGTTTAGCTCTAACATTTTCAGAACTAACGTTCTAACACTTTTATTGCTGTTTGTATTGCTTTAAAGTGTCTGATTTGTGACCAGTGGACAGTTTTATTGCCTTCTGCGAGCTTTGTTTCTGAGGCAAAATGGTTTTATTATTTAATGGATGCTGTTGATTTGGGGGAAGAACCTCCCTTGGATATTGTCCTGCTAAAATAAAACAGTCCTTTACACAGGACTCTTATCTCTTGACCTTTAAGATTTTATGGCTCTGGGCATGTACATCCCACAGTACATGGCACAGGAGTGCCCAGGGACTTGGGCCACCGGTCAATGACATGTCAGGAAAATTTCAGCTCAGATCTGAAAACACTGAAGGCATTAAAGGCTTAGAGACCTCATCAGTAAGTGCGATATTGCCCAGAAGCTTATTAGCTGCTTTTTTTTTTCCTTTCTTAAGTTTAGATGTAGAGTCACTGAAGGCACAAGGAGCTTTTTCTTGGTAGTTCCAGATGCTCTCAGTGCTTCAAGTGTGGGTCACCATCTGGCCAGAGCATGTCCATAATTAAGTGACAGCCAAACTGTTGGGAGAAGGTGAGTTTTAAAGTGATCCAAGACCAGGGATTAGTCAGATATTGCATGGGTCATGTCCGATTGTTATTCCTCTGCATTAATTCTCATTTCACCTACTTAAACCCTAGACGGGTAGCCAGGTTTTCTCTCGGCACAGCTCCAGTAGCAGCCGTCTTCTTCTGGAAGTGCCCATCTCTCTCTGGTGACCAAGAGCAGATTTGAACAAAATGCCTAACTTTTGATTTTGTGCAATTTTGACGAGTTGAAGCTCCATAGTGGATTTTCATGATGGTTGTCCATACTGTCCCAGTTATTGTGTCCTTGCTCTTTAGTCTTTAACAACCAAATCACTATTTAAACAGATCGTCATCATTTTATTAAGTCAGGAATGTTTGTTCCTCTTTCTGCTCTCACCCCATTACTTTTGAAGAGAGCCTACTCTATGTAGACCTTCCCTTCTCCAACCTACCCAGGAGGCCCAGGGCTTTACAGTAAAGGGAAAGGTCGTCTTTTTGGTGACAGGTAGAGAAAGCTGTCTCATGCTCAGCACTAGTTTCTGTAAAACTGAATCTGCGAAGTTTCCTGAAGTGCATTTAAGCCTCCATCATTTGTCAACACATCTTGACAGAAGAGGCATCTCTTCAGATGCTTGTTGTAGTGGTGCAACAGCACTGGGTGCAAGTTACAGTGAAAATACATGTTTACTGGCTGCTACCTGGTACATTCAAATTGTGTTTGCATTTAAGCCATGTGCCATTTTCCCTGGCCAGCTGCTTAACATTGAGTGTTGGAAGGAATTTGCTGCAGAAATGTAAGAGCAAAATGTTGATGGCACAATGGGGGAGGTCTTTTGCATCTGGCCTTCTCCTACCTCTGTTATTTTTATGCTGAAAAATCATATTTATCAAGGGGCTTTATTATTATCTGCTGGAAAGCATCTTAAGTAGAGGTCATTCTCTGTGAATCTTTGCTATTTACAATACACCTCATTAGACCATGTTTAGAATTTAAATGAATTACTTTAGTGCAATCAGCGACTGTAATTTCCCAGGGAGCAGCCCCTGTTCCGCTGCTCATCATATCTGAGGATCAAGACACTGAGAAATTCTCTCGCCACACCTTTTCTCTTGTAGCTTTAATTAGCTTGGATTTTATATCCTGGGCTGAGCTGGGCTCACAATTAGTAAACCCAGCAGAATAAAAAAACAGCTTGGAAATCTGGTAAAGCACTAAGTGTGGAGCCCTGAGCTTCACATATCATGGGAACATCACGCTACTGCTAAACCCAGGGATAAAGACTTGGATATAAAAATCCTCTTGAGGCAATTTCTGCAGTCAGTTAAGATGCCAATATGTTTTATTGCATTTTACAGCATGTGCCATTTAAGTGAAATGAGCATGAGATTAGCGAAATATGAATTAAGTTACAAAGCTGAAATAGAAGTGTATTTGTGAACTCGGAAAAAGTAGAAATGAAATAAACTCCAGTCAGAAGCAGAAGTGATGTCAGGATCGTCACATCAATCTGCATGGCCGTGAATGCCACGGACATTTTTAAACTATTTAAAAAACCTCAATATATGTCGATAGCCTCATATTAATGTGCCTATATAGACACTAGCCTGTTTAGATATTGCTCCCTGCTTTATCGCATTTGGTTGAATTACTGACACTGATATGGGCAGGTTACTCAAACCTGCACAGCTCTAGGCAGATTAAATCATAAGAGCAATAAAGAAGCCATGTCAAAAATGTGATGGCTTGAATTAGACATTACTATGGATGATGGAGTTAAACTAGGCTTAGCACGGTGCTGAACTGTTCTGGATTACTGACTCTCAGCCTGAATTCAACGGGAAGCCTTGCTTCGGATCTTGCTCTATTTTTTCTGCTTTTAGAGTGCATGAAAACTCTCCAGTAAAATCTCCATTGGGAGACAATTGAAAACCATTCAGACAACCTAGGCAGTGGGGTAGTTTTTTGCCATTTCAGTGCAGAGATTCAATGGGATGGAAATGCCTTGGGAAGAAAAGCCAAAATGTTCCAAAGGAAATCTGAAGCATCCACTAATTAAAAAAATAAACAAATAAAATGGAAATTAGGTAATCTGAACTACTTTAGCAAGTCATTTTGTAAATACTAGCTGGTATTTAAATAAAGGACTCCATTGTTCAAAGGTGCTCCTGCCTGTGTTGGAAGTGTTTTCCATCCCTGGAATGGCAGTCAAAGTCTGTCTTAATTTCCTTAATTAAGAGAATTTTCTTTATCTTTCTGGTTTTAACCCTAGCTACAGCTTTGTGTATTATTTATTTACAGTAGTTACTTCTGTTTGGAGAAATGTAAATTTTTTTTAAGCTTTTTGTGGTTTATAAATTTGCATTAAATGTCCAGCCATTGCTAAGGGAGCAGCATTGACAAAGGCAAACGTTATGATCAAGTCTTCCCCATCAGCGAGGAAAACTTTGACAAGGAGAGCCTGCGGGATGAGAAGCGTTGTCAAACCGATCCAGATGTAATGACCCAGATACTGATTTTGTCATTCTGCTCCATCGGGGGGACTCTGCATGAACTGGTGCAATTTGACTCGTGCTGTCAGAGCTGCCAGAGAGCTCAAGTGGGATGCCAGGGGAAGCAGGAACATAGAAATAGCGCAGATTTAAACACTAAACAGGGTTTTCAACATGGAATTATTTTTAAAAAAATACAAATAAAAATAAAATTAAAAGTTTTTTTAAAACAAAAGAAAAATGGATGACTTAACACGGTGGGTTACTCTTCTGCATCTGCAGAAACCCATAAAGGGAGCAGAAGCAAATGGAGCAGCAGATTGAGGAGCCGCAACCAGCTCTGCATTTGCATTGGAATTAGACTGCCCAGCTCACTATGGAAACCTCGTAAAGAGTGCGCTGGGCCCCGTTAGATGGTGGGAGAAATGGTGCCATCCTGCTGATTTAGCGAGGCAAAGATCTCAGTTTTAGAATTGATGAGATGTTTTACAGGCTTGGTGTCGGAAACACTTTGAGTTCTGAATTGCTTGATAAAACAGTCTTGGGGGTCATCGTTGCTAAGATTTTGCAGAGGGAGAAAACAACAGAAGGAAATTATATCCATGACTTGCAGGGCATAACATATTTCTATTTTCTAACAAAAGTGAGATTTTCAGTTTAATCCAGATATTTTGTGTTTCTTGTTTGCCTCAGGAATGTATTTAGCAATAGCAATCGAATGCAAAGGCATCCTGCCAAAGGAAAGGGAGGCAGCGTGCAGGCTCTGCAGAAAAACCTTTCACCATTCAGTACTTTCAATGTATTCTTACAGTTTGATCTCAAGATATGGCAGCATGTTAACATGAGAACAATATTGTGTCCGGGATAAATATTCCTGTACTGTTCACTGGAGCATTTCTGCTGGCAGAAGGAATTCAAATTCAGCTCTTGCCTACCTGTAAAAGAATAGTCTGTGCTGTGCCAGATGCTGATGAGAAGCTAATCAGCTTTTTGTATGGATGCATTCATTGCTAAAAATATGAGATTATAATACAATGGAGGTACAATCGGAATGCTGTGTAAGAATGCATGAGAACTGCACCTTGGATAATTTGGTGGTAGGCCAGATATTTTTAGGGGCATATGGTTTACTGAATGAAAAGTTTTCTATTCTTGTGTATATGTTATGGGTTGTCTAACGAGGAATTCCACTGCTTAGTTTTAATGCCGTTTCTCACACTGGAGAGACCATGCAATTCCTTTTGAGAGACTAAATTACACACTTCTATTGCTGTTGTAAAAGTAGGATTTCTGTAGGATGTCAAAACCACCCACAAATTGACAGAATTTTGGGGTGGGTCTCCAAATGTCTTAATGCAGAAGCTGAACAGTGAGTAATGGCGGTAAAATTGCTGCAAAAAAAAGATTGCTGTGTTCTCTTCAAGGTATTTATTACCTGATTTTTTCATGTTTGGCGTTCATGTTTGTTCTGCATTTTCAGTAAGCAGGGGAAGATTGTACAGGTATGTGCGTATTTCTGATCTTCAAATCAGTCCTACTAAGTCAAGACTGATCTTGTGTCTTAAACTTCCCATTCCTGAGGTCATTAAACAGTTGAGAACCTCAATTGTTATTCATTCTGTGTTGTTAAATTAATTTCTTATGACTTTAACTATCCAGCAGCTAAATATCGAGCCCAGGGTAATCATCCAGGCGCTTTCAATAACAACAATAATAATGTACCTCCTGGATTTTAAGTAGCTTCTGTCATTGAAAGGGAGGTGACTCAGGGCTTTTGAATGCTTGGGGTTGACAATATTGTGAATATGGAACCAAAATAGTATTGCACAAAGACTGAGGTGCGGTAAGGTGTGGATAAACAATAGTAAATTACATTCTAACAACTTAGTTTCAAGTACTTTGAAATCAGTTTCCTCCTTTTAGAACTTCAGCAAATATACTCATTTGATCTGATAGTGACTGGAAGCACTCAGCTGCTGAACCCCTCTCGATTCTACTTAATAGCTGTCCATGTAACTCCTTTGGTTTGCTTTTTTATGTATTTCTAATTTGCAGAGCTGAGCAAACACTGCATTATTTTATCAAAAACAATTACGAGCCTGTTAGCTGCAAATAAATGCGAAATGGTTATACCCTAAGAGCGTAAAGGAAAACTGAAGCATATGCAGGCTGATTAAATGGTGTATATTTAATTTTCCTTTCAACCGAAGAAAGTCAAGGATGTCAGCTGCTGAAATTCACAGGAGGCAGAATGTAGCGGGAGCCACATGGTCTGAAACAGTGACCCAGGGAAATGAAGGATGTTGTGGCTCTTAAATTTGAAAAAAGAACCAAAATACAGCATCGAGTAGGTAACTATGTGGAAAAGAAATAAAATGCCCCCCTGAAAGCTTTAACTGTTTATGTCGGTGGTATCATAGATGATGGTGTTATCTAAGATACTACTAAATTCTCTCATAAAATGAATTTTTAAATTGATATCTTTTGGCAAAAGTTGGCCTTTAAATTCACAATTATATGTAGCATATACAGTCGTGTGCCCTCTCATTATGTATTGAAACACTGGCCAAGTTCTTGAATCCTAGTGCAGAAATTAGTTCGTCTCCCAGATTTCATCTTTCTTAAACTCTATTTCCCTCATTCTGTTAAACAGCCGGTATTAATTCCAAGAACAAACCCCTGGTGAGTGCAGGTCTGAGTCTCAGTTTTATCCGAGTCAGGTTAAAAGTCTGTTAAAAAATTATACTTGAAAAATGTCTTAATTGGAAAAAACATCTCAAGCATGTGAGCCATCGTCCCCATCCCCTTTTGCGCTTCTTTCTTCCCAGACAGCGTGCAGGTTAACAAAAAACCTTGCTGTTTCTCTTAGGAAATACTTCATTCTTTGTATCTTCAAACATGGACCAGCTTCTAGCTACTTCCAAACCTGAATATTTAAAGTAAGTCTTGGAAAGAGAAAAAGCAAGTGACATTTCTTATAAATATCAAAGCCACTTAGTTGTTTCTTCTACTGCCTGAAAGATAATCAGTTTTCTCAGTATTTTGTATCTGAGCAGTATAATTCTTCCAAGATTTTTAAGGGTTTATTTTCAGCTCCTTTTAAATCAGATCTCTTACCAAAATGTATACAGTTCTCCCAGTAGCATTTCATATTTCATAAGCCTATGTTAAAATGTCACAGCTTTGAAAAAGAAATATGTCAGGAACGGGTACATCAAAACAAGAAAAAATCCCGGTTTTCTTTATATGAAAGCCTGTTCAAGCTACATTGGAAATGTAAAGAGTTGTTAAAGTAAATGTAAATAGAATTAAAGTCCTTTTAAAAATTAAAAAAAAAAAAAAAAAAAGAAAGAAAAAACAAACGCAAAGTGACATTTCTGGGCATCTTCCTTGTGAATCTGCCGTACGCTGATTTGAATGGGGCTGCGCAGATGCTTCAGTTGAGCATCCGCTCCAGTGCTGTGCTGAACCGGTCAGTGTGGTTACACCGGGGTGAGCTCAGCTCCCTCCATCCGCAGGAGCTGGTCCAGAGATATCGGGATAAACTGCAATTCAAAATGCTGTAGTCTCGTTCTGGACTCATCCTCCTCTTCAGCTAAGCTTCCATGATAGATCGTGGGAGAAATCAGCACCACTAAAGCAAGGGGAGAGAGAGCCAGACATTTGCCTTCTTCATGGCTTAATTCAGTATTGCCTAATTACCTGTGTGTCGATGGGAAGCTGTCACCCCATGGCTGTTACATTCTAAGAACATCACATTAAAGCAGCCCACACCTACCTGACTCTTCCCGTGTTCTGTGGGCATCAGCTTCCCTTTGTTGTCATGTGAATGTGGGACTTACTCATTCAGGCTTTCATGTTAAAATCAATGGGATTATTCACAAAAGCAAGCATTAATCCGCTCTGTTCCCCATGGTACAGTTCAATTTCCCAAAGAATACCAGCATAGTTCATCCCAAACACTCTGTTATTCTCAAAGTCCATTAGTTGCTGCACCAAAGTCCTGAACACAACCCTTCCTACTGGGTGGGATGGCACCGCGTTTGCATATACAACTAGAATTAGTGTCCTAAAGCTGTGCTTGTTTTGCAGGACAGCTGAGCACTCCATGGCTACATTCCTTGTAGTTGTAAGGTGAAATTTAAGAGCACATCCTTGCTTTGAAAGCAAACAGAACCTTTAGGCAAGGGGGGAGCTGTGGTGGGATCCTGGTGGTGACCTGGTTCCTTGGGGCTTTGGAGGCCAAGGTGAACCCCAGGGTTGTCTTTTAGTATATGAATACTTGAGCCACCCAGTATACTAATATTTGAGCTGCTTTTTGAGCAAAGCTTTAAATTCACATTTTATTGTGTAATTTTACTGCATTACCTTGTAAATATTTGATACCCCTTCAGTCTAGACACAGCAAAATGGACCAGAAGGTAGATGGCGATGGTTCCCAGCGTGAGCAGCTCACACCGCAGGTGCTCAGCCTGACCCTAGGCTGTATTTGTATATATTCAGCATCTTTTAAGTCCACTTGCGTCGTGCTTCAATTAGTGGCATTAGCTTAGTATTTTAAAGCAATCTTCATAGAAATCTACCTGGAAAACTCCTTCCTCATTTGCTTTCCTATTTTCCCTTTGTTGTGTGTGACTGTGTTGTATTTAAAAAAAAAAAAAAAAAGGGAAAAAGAGAATTTATCTGACAGTTTTCTAATAAACATGGTGTGGTCAGGTATTTGTTCAACTACTGCTGACACTTGATCTGAGGGAAGAAAGCGTGTTGAGTTGTTCTGAGCTTTTTAAAAAATAAGAACGTGGGTTTGGATAGGCATTTGTTTTCCTTTGAAACAGTCAGAGTTCTTCATGGTCTCGAAAGGATCTTGGAGGAAGTCTCAAGAGAAGCAGCAGAAAACTCGTGTCAATGTGTCTAAGAAAGTCTTTTCCTTATTGATTAAGGTGCAAGATTTCTGTGTTCTCCTTGTCACGAAATTAGCTGAGATCTGTTCCGTTCATGTTTCTCTTCCTAATTCACGGGCATCTTTCCTGAGCAGCTTCTTTGTCTCAAGGGCACTGGGTTGCATATCAGTAGAGGTTGTACTGAGTGTTGTAAAAAGCAAATAAATTTGTGGTGGTCCATACTTTTCTTATCCATCTATTCCATCTATTTCGCTGGAGCACGAACTTGCTGTTACATTTATAGGATGCTGAAAGAACGAGCAGAGCCTCCATGGATGGCACCACCAAATAGTAAGTTTCCCAACATTCCGTTTAGCCCTCTTTCAAAACCTGATGTTGTTTCCATCCTTAGTTATGAGACAGGATTAAAAACAAAATCAAAATCAAACCAGACATTGAAAAATTTGCCGAGGATTTACTCCCTGTTGTTACTTGTGCTTGCACAGTGAGTAGCCACTTCGGTGTATAAAGATTTAAAACAGATCATTGTGCTAATGTAAATTATATAAATATGTATATATTTTATTATATAAACAATGTACAAAATTCTCAAAGGATTCCACATTGCCGAAGACACGAATTTACATTCTTTTTTCAAAAAAGCCAACCAAACAAATAAAACAATCCCTAACATATTGATGTATCTAAATGATACAGAAAATAAGGAATAGGGAAAAAGGTGTCCTGGAGGTGACTTTGCTCACGCTCTGTAGTCTCAGGTAGGTGCCAACATGTGCTACGTGGCCTTGTATTACTGCTATTTTGGGGAGTGATTAAATTAAGCACTCAGGCTGACTCCAGGCACTATTGATCTCTCCATTTATAATATCAATCCATTACAGACAAGATTGTTATCTGTAGGGGGCTTGTTCTGTTCGTGGGGTAAGTTTTGCATGTTGGTGGTTGGGAGTCCCTGTCATCCCTGTAGCCTCCTTAACAAAGACTGCTCTAAAGATCTGACCTCGCAGACTTGGAAGAGTTTTTCAGACTATTTGGATTCAGTTTTCCATCGTAAGCTTCCTTTGAAAAGTGAAACGTAACAAAAAATAACAGAAAAGTTTCCCTAGACTTTTTGGAGTTATAAAAAAAAGTAACACTACACCAAGATTCTTCATATACAGAGTAAAACAACAGGTTATGCTGTATATACATTGCAAAGAATAGAAATGCAGTGCACGGTGTTAGCTCTTAGGGTCTATTTCTATGCGGTAATAAGGCCAGAGCAGAGCAGTCCACGTGTGCAATTCAGTATTGAAGTGATGGGAGGCCCTGACCTGGGCGAACAGATGCCTTTATTTTACACCAGCAGAGCATTTGCTCCATAGTTTTCTATACACACCATGTTCAGCAGTCGCATACATCTCCACAGAATTGAAATTGTCACCTTCATAAATCTTCCAAGGGTACTTATATGGTTAGCAGACGTAAAGCACGTTACTTCTGCCTCATACAGATGTCACCTCTGTGTCATCTTTGGAGATATTAGACGTTGAAAGCTGGAAAGAAAAATAATACGGTAACACCTCCACCACCAGAAAGGAGAAAACAGTGACTGGAAGGAAGGGCTGCACTGGGGGAGGAGGCATAAAGAAATAAATGTTTTTATATATATATATATATATATGACATGACACAACCCCCCACCAGATGCTTGGTGACCACACTGCAGCACCCCCTCCCAAACTCCTCGCACGACGAGGGGACCTTGGATGAGGCTGGTGGGAAACGCTGCCAGAATTATTCACCAGCTGTATCTTGATGCTTTTAAATTCCAGGAGGTCTAAAAACATAAAGGGCATTGTGCCATTTTCTATTGCAAGATACACTCTCGCTGTCAGCCAGTATGGGGCTGGGTTCTTCTGGCTTTTCAAAGTAACATCCTCAGCTACGTAATGATGCAAAAAAGGGAAAGTCTTAACTCTGTTCCTGTTAATGCAATGAGGTTATGTGCTTCGTCACTTCAGAGCCTAGTTAGATGTGGAAGTATGAAGCATGCATTTATTTCTTTCTAAAAATGATTTAAAGAAATCAAGATTTCTGCTGTGTTAACAGTGAGGAAAGAACTGTTGATGGGAATATAAGAAAAATGAGATTCAGTAGGCTTTAAGAGAAGCAACAGAGAGAAAAACTCAATTTACAGAGGGAGGAAACGAAGACACTGAAATTCAGTGTTTTTGACCTCTGTTATCACAAGAGATGTCCAGGTTTTGTGGTTGTTTCCTTATTTCCTGTTAAAGGGTGGGGGGAAAAAGAGTGAAAAAAGAACAAAAAAAGCGCATGCAAATTATTAATGCATTGTAATAATGTGTGCTATGAAACATGGGAACTGTGTGGTAGACCTGTATTACTATTACCGTTGGAGGTCAGGGTCAAGTTGTCTTTGCTTGATCCTACAGCCTATTACACCGAGAAAGAGTTGTGTGTGTTTCTGGATAACCAATTTTAGCAAGTTGCAGCATCAGGGATTTAACCGTGTATCTCGCTCCCTGATGGTCTGATCCAAACCCCTTAAATCCTTTCAGCTTTAGCCTAAACCCCAGCTTCATCAATCTTCCTATAACTGCTGCACTTTCAGCCCATCTTCCTGTCTCCTGCTCCTCGCTGGCACTTGATCATTGTTGAAATTGCCTCTGCACCGCAAATACAGCGGTTCCCCACCTCAGCTGCAGAGACAAGAGTGTTTCAGAAACACCGAGGTCTTCCAGAGCAAAGGCCACATCTTACGTTTGGTATATTTAAATATCACGTTAAATTGTCTACAGACTGGCATTCATGTCGTGAGCAAGTGCGATCTGATTTAACTCCTCACCGGTTCATCACGTCCAAAGCACCGTTGCCTTTTACTGATGTTTTCTGTGGGTAAATGCTTTATGCAGTTTGGTTTGTCTGATAAGACTGACTGAATTAAGAATATTACTGCATAAGCGACAGGCCACTGTTTTAAAATAGCTGCAAATCTGGCTCCAACAAGAGATGTATTTTAGAGAAACTATTCAATGATGTCTTGAAGTTAGTGCCCACTTAAGATACATCTTTATGCAAACTATACTTTAAAACCCATAGTGTCAAGTGATGCTGTTTTGGGGAAGTGCCATGTAGGATATTCTCATATTTACAGAATATTCCTTTCCAAATTGCGTGCATTGTAACTATTTGTTTTTCCACGGATGCACTGGAAAAGATCCAAGTGGATAAAGTGTACCCTCGGTGCCATAATCCTCTGTGCACAAAATATTTTTAATTCCCTTTTCAAAAAGCATTGGACTTCGTAACCTTTCAGAAATATTTTGGTCAGACCCTGGAGTACAAAGTTTTGCTCAGTCAAATGCTCCGCTGGGGATCCTGGGGGAAAACAGCAAAGAGGGAGCACAAAGCACGGCCTTAGGTTTTTGCAGGACTTTCCAGCCTGTTTTCTCCACTTCCCCCAGCTAAAATGTGATTTTTAGAATTAACTAACTGCTTGGGTAGTTTATACACGCTGAAATGTGTTTTATTTTCCACGGCCTTGAAGGCTGTTTTATCCTTTAAGTTGAAAAGCCTCTTATCTAAATGAAACAGCCTTAAATTGTTGGATGTAGTTCATTAAATTCTTGGATAACTAGAAGTCTCTCTGGCACTTAGCAAGTGATATTAGGAGGAGAAGTGCTGATCCACCTTCTAAATGAGAGAAATAGAATTCTGTGCAAGCTGCCATGGTTTGTACAAGGCGTGTTTAAAAATCATTAATAACTGTCAAACTCCTGCCAATTTTTACCCTTTCTCAACTCGTGCAGATGCGGGTTAACCTCTTGGAAGTGAGGAGAGCTGCTGAGGAGCTTAGTGCAGAATTCCAGTTCTCTCTCCATGTCAGCGCATCACCTGCTGCTTGTGCTTATACAAGGCGTTTCAAAGTTCACAAAATGGTGCGAGGTTTGCAGGTGGCAAATCCCCTTTGGCACCTCACGCTTTCCCAAAGTGCCGTTTAGTTATTTCCGCGGTAGGAAAGAGCTGTTGGTGGATATGAAGGATGCAGTTGAGCTTTTAGCTGAAGTATTGTCTGCTTTTTAAAGACTAACAACTGTCGCCCCTGGCGGTTTTCCCATGGACTATAAGAAAAACTAAAAGAAATGGAGAAGCTTGAAGGATGAAGCTGGGTGTTCCTGCTGATACTCCCTCTAAAAGTGGTTGTGTTCATACTCCATATCTGCAGATGCATGGGCAAAGACATTTATTTATGAGTGAATTTTGGTTCTATAACACGAATAATTCTGGGTTTTTCTTCGTGTGGACCTTGTGCCATATAGTCCATTTTGTTTTGTGACTGTTTCCATCACTTTCTTGTGCTGATTTTCCATCATCCTCCTCTTGCATTCTCACATTGTTTGGCTGCTCACAAGTATGTAGGACTCAGGATTTCCTTTAGGACTGTTCGTTGAGTTGATGTGTTCTGTTCTTCTTCGAGTCTGATCTCAGATCGATCCAGCCACCCTTTTTATATCCCCTTCATCAATTATTTCTCAAAACCATAGAGTACAAAACCAACTGTTTAAAATCATGTCCATGGAACCCCTTGAAGAATTTCTTCTCTCTGCAGCTGCTTGCCAAAGACATTGGTGTCTGCATGTTCTTTTCCTAGCGATGACTGAACGTGTTTCCTGTTCTTTCACAGGTAGTAAAATTAATCTGTCATACAACCACCCAAATTCAGTTTCTGCATTTATTCATTGTTTTCTCTCCTCAGCCAAAACCCCCATATTTCTGGTTCTTACTCATACTCCTTGTAGATTGCACTGTGTTTTTTTTCAGTAGTTGTGTTGTCTTTTAGAACACGAACCTTTTTCTAGTCTTTTTTTTTTTTTGTTATATAAAGGTTAAAATATACACACAGAAGATCATCCTCTCTGGAGTAAACTAAAGCCAACCAACTTTTTCATTATACATTACTTTCTTAACTTCACCATCCAAAGCAGTGGCATCTGCTGTATGATTTTGCCATGTGGCTATTTCTACTTCTGAATTATTGTTGCTGATATGTAATAAGATGTAGTGAAGGTTTTCTTGACAAGTGACAGTGCGCAGGAACTTGTCCTTGGCAGCCAGCAGTTAAATAGATGTGCCATGAAGAGTCTGTTGGAAGCCCGAGGTCTGATTTGCGGGAGCTGAGTATCTGGTACAGTCCAAGAAAGAAAAAATGGTGACTGTTGAAGTCGTAGATTTTTCTTTGCTCTACTGCGAATGAGTTTCCTAGACTTAAATACTTGAAGGTAATGGGAATAGTGAGTGTTTGCAATAATTAAAATCAGGTAAATTGGAGCCTTTACGAGTAAGCATCCCACATGACTTTGTAATTCAAAAAAATTATAGGCAAACATGTCTCACAGACAGGTAAGACAGAACAAAATAATGCTGGCTTTGCCAAGCAGGATATATATTTTTTTCCTTTTTTTTTTCTCCTGATGAGTGTGACTGAAATGTTGGAATAATAAACAGCTCGTTAGTCAGATGTTTTCAGTTATAGCTTTCTGTGTTTCATCTGCTATTTTTACACAGGGTGGGTAGTTGGTGCATTCAGCATTACAGACTGTCTGGATGTACATATTTCCAGCTAAAAAAATGCATTAAAATGCAAGTTAGCGTACTCCAGCCCTTGTCGCACACTCCAGAAAGCGTAGTGGGTATTCATGCAATACTTCTCATTCATCTCATTCTGGGCATCTTGGATTTTTACTAATGATGTATAAATGAATAGCTGATTGTACCTCAACCTCTGAAGTAACCCTGTTAAAATAACTCCACGCAGTAATTCAGAATTGAAAGAACAATGCGTACGAGATTTATAGATAAGTGAAAATTAAGCTGCTGTTCCAGCTATTCCTGCCCTTACATGCTGTGTGACCTGCTGTAGAAATAATTTCATTCTAAGACTTTTTATAGTTCCAGTAGTCTCACACAGACCAAAGAAAATGAGTTAACAGAAGTAACATGAAAATGAGAGAAGTTTCTTTTCTGTGCTATCTCTTCCATCTCTTCCTTTAAAATTCTATTGAAGAAAATCTCAAGGAAAAGCAGTGAAAGGAAATGTGTGTGCTAAAAGGTCAGTTTTAAAATAATGAACCGTCTGCAGCTAATACAAATTGGTAAAAATGTTAGTGAGTAAAAAAACATCTAGAGGAAGATTGTAGCTTCTAGGTATTTCACCTTTTTAAAGTTGTCATTTAAATGAAGATGTACACTGTGATAGAAAGCACTTTCATGTTAGTCACAACCACATCCAAAAGGACTGAAAAATACCACATTTGGTCTGTTTTTACTTTGATAGTTATACTGTCCCTTGTTTTTTGTTAGAACACAGTCTTGCAACCCATTTAAAATTTAGATACCGTGAATCTAAAAAGAAAAAGTCGGGGGATGTTCATAAGTATTCTCAAAATACTAATTAATATTATTATGTTTTTAAATAGTCCATGTTTCGAACTCTGCTTATTGCAGAAAGTCAACATGGAATCTCTGAATTCATCCCACATTTTTGGAACTCAGAGTTGGAATTATATTTGGAAATGCATATCGACACGGTCCTTTCCAAAGTTAAATATCATTTGTACAGGTGTAAGTGTGCTTACCTCTTATTTCTCTACCAAAGAAAAGTATATTATTCGCCGGCACATATTCTCTCTTCCTCAAAAGTTTTACATCATAGAAAAAGAAGTAGCTTTATTATTTTTCATCGGCTGTTCCTGTTAAAGTGGATGTATTGATGTTCTCAATTCAAGCATGGAATTGGATTAGGCTATTTCGGGAGAAGCAATTGTTGGTCTGGAATAAGCGTTTTGTAGAGAGAGTTAATCGGGACTGACTGTTTGGTGTATGATTTACGGTATCCTTTTATCCCTGGTAATTTCTGTGGGAAGAAAGCCCCTTGGATTTTAGTCTGAGGCCTTGGGTATTGCTGCAGGGACCAGGCAAGTTCGGGCCTAGAAGGCCGCGGGTGTCTCTGAGCTCCTTCTTCTCTGCCTAAAGCATTTCTGACTCCTTTTACCTAACACTGTCTTATAGTCTAGAAATATTCCTCTGTGTTAACTGAGCAGATGGTCAATTTAAGACCAGTTGAGATTATTGACAGATATTTTTTAAGAAACATCCTTTGTGTTTGTACACACAGACTCGGTGTGCACAAAAATGGTTTACTGGAGACTCAGGGGTTTAAACAAATGTTGGCTCTATTTCTGTGCATAGGTCGCTATGGTGATACTACGCAAAATTTGGAATCCATTCTGAAACCCTAGAAATGAGAACAAATTTCACAGAAGAAGTATTTACAAATATTGATCTGATACACTTTTGTGAAATGCATGAAGATATATTTGTATTAAAAACCATAGTGCAGTTTTATCTGTATTGGACTTGCTAAGAGTGGCTTGGTGATATAAATGAATATCTTTAAATATCGAACTTCCTGTGAATTCTGTGTAATAATAGAAAAGAGAGAACACTGTTTTGAGTATCTTTGATGTAGTAATTGGAGTATATTCGTTTCACATGATTGTCATTAGGGAAGACAGACAAAATCCTGTCACTGAGTTTTGTAGGTGTGATTCCCATGTATGGACATTCTCTTTAATCAGTGAAAGGGATTGCTGAAAGATAAACTATTGATAGTTTTGACTTTGGTCTCAACAAAGGAAGGAGAGAGAATAAAGATGCATTTCTTTGAAGGCTGAGTCTATCAATCCACTTGATGGGACGTTCTTAGTCCTGTGCTGTTGCTAGGTGGTGTGTGACAGAAGGGGTGGTTGAACCAGCTCTGAAATCTGCATTGAGATTCTTAACAGTGACTTTAATCCAGTTAGCAAGAACATTTTGTTGCTGAGGGCCACACCAGTGCACCATAATGCTTCATAGCAGCTCAAGAGGTGGTGCAGAGTGGTGGTCCCTTTGCAAGGAAGGATTTGGGGTGGGACAGGACACTTGTGGTGGGGTTGTCTCACCTCCAGCTGTTAGACTTCTCCAGTAAACCACTTGCACCTGCACCTCATGTGCTCACTAGCACAGGTGGGTAATTTATTCTGCTGTGACACAGGTGGGGAAATACCAGCCTAGGGAGGCCCTTCACTTCTTGTGTGGCTGTCGATACAGATGGAGTCGCTGGACAAGATGAGACACTTAACCTGGAGAGATAAAGACTCAACTCTTAACTATCATCATGGACCTAAGAAGTCTTGCAGGCCGGAACTGTGTGCTGTAGCTACTACAGGTGGTACAAAATCACTTCAACAGAGTATTAGGAAGCAATTCCTACCTTTATTTGGTGTTCTGTGCTGGGCAGTTTGCTCTGTGGAGTTCAGCTGGATCAGGTCAGCGGAGCTGCTGAAGTCCTGAGTCCTAAAGTCCATGGGGGTAAGTGGGCTGATTTAGAGGCAGTATTTATTTATGCTGCCCCTACAACAGCAACTTAACTGATGCCTGAAGAGTTAAGATCTGATATTTTGAAAGCTGGGTCAAATATATTAGATGTGTATGCTATATGTGTGTATATATACATTTTTGTTGATAAACACTCTGTGATAAGGCACTCCTGAAGATAAGACTTTGCTCTATTTGAGGAAAATCTGTGGGAGTTTGGCTTTTGACAGAGTCACAATGCAAGGGCCTGTTTTAACGAGGTTCTTTGTTTAATCTAAGCACAAACTTGAGTGTTTTTCTGGAAAACTCTTTGTATATCTAACTATCTAATTACTCTTCCCTCCTTCTCCTAGGACACATAAAGAGTGATAAAAATATAAATCGCATTTTGAATGCTTTGAAATCTTATTCTGATGAGCAAGGAACTAAGACAAAATTCTGTTGCCCATTTTTCTGACCTCTCCAGTCTTGAAGTTATCAGGACACAAATACAACATAACAATTTGGATTGTGATATAGAGTTCTGGGAATTCTGAAGTACCCGTGTAGCTATGTAATGTAGTTTTGAAATCTACAACAAAATGTACAGTTCTGTCCAGCCCTGCTTTACTGACAGAAACTTTTGCTTCATTAAATATAGCGTTTTAAAGTAAGGAGTATGGCATATTTTTAGTACTACCAACAGAAAGCATTTGGAAATTGCAGGTTAGCTTGACACAAATAATGAAAGTAGCTGATAAAAATGAGTTTGTGTGTAGAGTTTGGTGGGGGTTTGTTTGGGGGTTCCTTTTTATGGCTTGTTTGATGTTTGCTTTGGGTTTGTTTTTTTTAAATCTACTTTTTGGAGGCTTTGGGACCCAATTTTATACCTGCAGATTCAGTGAGACTCAAGTATTTGTCATCTTAAAGACAATGTTTCACTATATGAAATGTGTGAGAAAATGATTTCAGTTGCTAGATATTTGGGGCAGGGAGCGGGTGACATTCTGCTTGCACAGGAGTGTTGTTTAGATAATATAGTACACACTATGTACTCTATACATGTAGTGTAGTATGTAATGACTCCATTAGATGTTTTTGCTTTATGAATTACTATCTTCAAACAGCAAAACCCAAAACCCTCTAATTGCACAACTGTTCTATCAGCCTAGAAGTTCTGTCTGAGTCTTTTGATAACCACCCAGTTTGGCCATCACATTGTAACAATTAAAACCCATGGAAAATCTTCAGCATTGGACAGATTTTTTTACATTTAACATAGGTCTGGGATGGGAGGTGGCTGCTCTTGAGATGGTGCTGCAGCTTGGAGAAGTAACAAAAGGCGACGCGTTACATCTGAGGTGGAACCTCGGCTGACCTGCTGCTCCTTGATAAGTTTAAATCAGAGTTTTACTGAACCGCACGGTAGCCTTTTATGTGTATATATATATATATATATATATATACACACACACATGTATGGATAAGAAAATATTCACAGACTGCTGATGTGTTGCACATTTTCAGAGAAAAGTTTAAAGAGATGGGGATGCTATTAAAAGATGTTACAGCATTTATTGTAATGTGCAGAGCACATCTTAATTGGAATTTATTAATAAGTGTTGAGAGCTGCATTTTAGTATCAGCAACCACAGCTGAAAGTAGTCCTCATGGAGATTGTCATTAATTTGGCTGAAGAGTCTTTTAAAGTTTCCTTTCACTGGAAATCACAAAAAAATAATGTAAAATACAACAGGAATAAGTTTTGGGAGTCTGATTGAAATCTGTTTTTATCTGTCTGTCTACAGGATCTTGGTTACTAACAAAACATGATTATTCAGGATTTGTTCATTCATGTTGTAGGAATTCCATAACGTTTTAGTTTTTTGTGTGTGTGTTTTGGGCTAATTTTGTTTTGGATTGATTTAAGGTATATATTCTTTGGGTAGTTTTCTCAAGACAACAGCACTGAATAGGGAGGAATTGTTACCAAATGAGCAGATAGTCCTCTTGCCACAACTTGACATGGTTCATCTTAATTTTTAATGGATTCTAAGGCTGTTTGTGCGGTCAGTACCATCCTTGTCACTTCTTCTGTATTTGCCTGCTCACAATTTGTGTCTCTCTCTGGGAATCTATCAGCCTTTTAACCACAGAGATGTCCCATCACAAACACTGGCTTTCCCACCTGGTTTTAGGACAAGTCCTTGAGCTGAAGCTCTTGCTAGACTTTACTGGAAGGGAAAAATCAACCTGCCACCTAGATCTTCTGAGTAAAAGAGGCAAAAGGATGCTGCTTTGCCAGACAACATTGAAACAGACTTAATAAATCATTCTGTTACAAAGGGAGCTTTGAGTTACATGGATGCTGTCAATAGCTGTTTATTGAGCATCCCATGGATGTGTTCCTAACATCACAGAGCTTCAGTAGCTCAGGTGTTTAAAAAATTACTATAATTGATATTCGCTAGGTATAATTCTTCTGGCAAAAAGCTTACGCCAAAACCCAATCTGTCTACTTGTGAGCCAGTCTATCAAATGCAGCACCAAAGAGCAGCAGACTTTGTCTCGTTCCTCAAAATGGAATTATCAAAATGGAAATAATCCGATTTACATAAAAGAAGCTAAATTTGGTCTTGCTGCTTGTTTTTTCTCCATCTGCTTTCTTATCATCTCCACAGGGAAATTTGCTGACATTTTAAAAAGGGCTTTGATCCATAGAGCTTCCATAGTCCTCAAGATTTTGATAAAGGATATTTTGCTCAGCTCTTTAGTGGTGTTTCCAGCTAAGTGCAGTAATAAGGGGGCAGAGCTGTTCATGAGGAATACAAAGAGCTGACAGAGTGCTTTGGTGTCTAAGTTTGAGAACTTAGACCTAAGGACCAAATAAATGACCTATATCAATCAGCTAAGGGCTAAGTTGTCACTGACAAGTGGCAATGCAGCTGTCACCCTTAAAGAGCAAATACACCTGTGGCAGGGATCAAAAGGGGCGTGAATCGTGTTAGTATCAAAAATATTCTCTTTCACTGAATTTATAATAAAAATATATATTTTTAGATGTGTGGAGCCTGTTGCAGGTTACACTGAGATAGCCCAAGATACTCAGTGAATGCCCATTATAAAATAATAGGTGCTGAGTGGCAGCCAGATACTGTATTGCTGTAAGGGACTCTGCTTCAGGCTTGTTAGACAAGTCTTAAACAGGAGAGACGAATTCAACATTTTACTCCTCCAAACCCAGCAACCCAAAGAGTATGATCTGCCTGATTTCTTACCTTTAAAACCTGGAGAAAAATCCCATGGTTTGGAAGACCAAATTCATACATTGCCTGATTGGCCACTTTGCACTTGTAAAAACCTTACTGAGCCAGTCCCAGACAACTTCTCTTTTCATGAATTTGCTTTGAAAAAGACACATTGTTTCAATATGTCTCTTTTTTTAAATTCTATGTGATGCATGGCTAATTCATATCATAGACTAACTAGTGTATGATCCATCATAAGTCATCCTATAGTTGAGTATAATTATGAAGCAAAAAGGTGATCATCTTTCTTCTTTTGTTGATATGATTGCAGTTCATCACCAAGAGTGAAACTGCGAGCAAGGGGTTCAGCCAGGGAATGGCAGAAAGGAAAGAAAGACAAATCTGTGAAAGAATAAGACCATATAGACAATGCTGTTTGGGTTGAGTTCAGAAAGAGGGATGCTCTTCCCAGACAGGCCCTTTAGCAAAAGCATTTATCAGTCTGATTTCGCGTTTGAAACGGTAGAGAGTAAAAAGCAGATGAGTTCTCATCTTTCAGAGCAATTAAACAAAGCTTTGTAACATTCAGCCTGTAAATAAAAGAGAAAGGAGCCCATCTAGTAATACACTGTCACTGACTTGGCGTCTTCAGGGCATTTCTGCAGCTTTTCTCCTAGATGTGAATTATCCAATTTCTCTGTCTTTCTCCTTCAGATCCTTATCCCTGGAATGCAACTACTATTTTTATATCCCTCTTCTGGTTTTCTCTTATGTGAAAGCCTGTCATTAAGTATTTTACCCATGAAATCTTCTTTGTCTCAGAGCACAGTCTAATTCCTTCTTTACAGAACCCTCAAATGGGATTATTCTGTCTGTTTTCCTGCAACACTTGCCATCATACCCAGTATTTAATGAGCCTCAGCATTTTATTATAGACAACCTTGTAGTTTCTTCCCAGTTAATATGCCATATTTCAAGATGCTCTCCTAAACCTTGTGAAGTATATGGTGAACATATGCAGAGCTCCATTGCCTACAAGCAGATCTGATATCAATCAGAAGATGCCTTTTATCATAGATTGAGGTCTCATCCCTATAGGATTTCCTTTCAGATTGATGAAAAATGGCCCTTTTCATCATTTAAAACTTATTATCCTGTTACGCTAAGTTAAATTTGAATCAGTTGGTGGAGACTGAGATTATTTTTCCAAAGTTATTAAATATTCAGAAGTGCTGTAAACACTGAACATATGCAGCCAATGGAGGGAAAAGGTTCGTATGAGAGTGAAATGTAAATGGCAGCGTATGTTTGCATCAGTGTTGAAATCATTTAATCTCTACACAGAATCCGACATCCCATAGCGATACTATTTTTTAGTATTTGTAGCCGACTGAAAAATCTTACCTTTCGGGAAATCTGAGCTTTCAAATTATACCGGCCTTATTCAAAGGATTGAATCCAGTCATGCGCGGCTTCTTTTCATCTCTCTTTGCCTTTCTAAACTCCATCTTGAGGCCAAGGACCAAGCAGTTTTCTCTATTTGAAAAACACCAAGTGCATTTCTTGGGAATGCTGCAGCCTCCTAGAAACCAGCAGAGTTACAAAATAACCTGAAGATCAGGCTATTAGGAGCTGATAAAAATCATTGAATATATCTTTCCTTCACAGAAATGTTATGTAGTGGTTTCTATTTTGGATATAAACCTGAAAAAAAAAAAAAGACTAAAAACGAAATATAAATTGAATATATTTACAATTTAAGTAATGCATGGTTTTTCGGGCATGAAGAAAGAGGGTGGCATCACCGTTAAGTATTATTCATTTCATGGTGTTTAAGACAGTTATCTCCAGTCTTCTCAATTCCTTGGGCAAAATGAAGTTCTCATTTTGAGCTTTATCTAAAATCCATTGAAATCGTAGAGAATCTCTCTGCCGAGACCAGTAGCCTTTGGACAGATTGTGTTAATTTGATAAGCAAAACAGTTTATGCTTAAATTCTGAGGCAAAATAACTGAGAATAGGAATGCACAGCCATCAGCTGAACAGCTTTGACTCTGTACTATGCCAATACAGAGCTCACAGGCTTTAAAGGATTTACAGTAGTGATTTTCTTTCTATTCTGAGTTAATAACTTTAAATATTTTAATGAATAATTAACCAGATTAGAATGTAATGTCATCATGCTTAGACTGTTCAAAATAACACAAGTTTTGAAGTATTTGCAAAAAAAATCACCTCTTTTAGTATAAGTAGTTGCAGAAGATTTGTAACCATTTTGTAATGTGTTTACCTGCAGGATCCAAAACTACGCGAACTTTTGGATGCTGGGAACATAGGAGGTCGACTGGAAAATCGAATGATAACTGTTGTCTATGGTCCGGACCTGGTCAATATATCGTACTTGAACTTGGTGGCATTCCAGGAGGACATAGCAAAGGTAATATACAGTCTTCTGTGTCATATAAAATTAATGCATTTAAAGTATTGTTTTGAGATACGGATAAATGAGGTGAAAGTGGAGATCGCTGTGAAATAAACCTCAGTTCTGTTATAGAGCTGTGCAATCATTTTTTTTCCTGGATGTTAATTCCATGAATAATCCCTCGCCTGATATGTGTGCTCATCTTCAGAACATTGCTTGTAAAGCCCAAATGAACACTGCGAAAATAATGGTACATGCATACCAGCTATAAGTGGTATACTGTGACTCTCCAAACACATTATATGTGGTTTACATCTCACCCTTTTATGCTTGTTCTAAATGTGTGAGAATTGTGGATCATCTGTGAGACCAAGGTTCAGAAGTGGCTGGCCTGTATCAGAGTAGTGGGTAACTGCAATCAGATACCTAATTTAACTTACGTGACTGTTTTCTGCTCATGACCAAAGGTTAATTCTAAGTGTTGCATTTTGTCTGCTGATAGCCCTTGATAAGAATTGAGAAATCAACGTTGTTACCTCAGCGAAGTATTTTTTTCCATGCAGGTATACAATACCTTCATTTGTGTCCAACACACCACAGAAAACACATTTGTGTGTGACAAGCAAGTTCTGACTGAATTTGTGCATGTTTATTTCTTTCCTTCTTCCACTTTCTCTCTGACTCATTTGTGTCCCATGAAGTGGGAGCTCTTTGATTTATCTATCCCAAATTGCCATTCAGAGCTGCTCCTCTTTGCACTTCCATTCATGCAGCTTGACTGATGACAGGCTCTGGATAACCGCACGCAGAACACACTTTCATATGGTTTGCGTCCTCCAGTCCAAAACATAGTGCTAAAAAGGTAATTTATCTGTAGACTGCCGTTATTTAACAACAGAAGAATTAATTTGTCACCTCACAGGCAAGGAGGATGGTCAGACCAGTTTAAAAAAAGGTCGTAGGATAAAACATTTAACCTAGGAGGATGTATTTTTGTTTACCAGTTTTCATTAGCTGATTTGGGTCTCTTTGGCAAATCCACAATTCCCACTGTTTCTTTGATATAAAAGAATACAAACAGAATGAGTTTGTGGTGGTCTATGGACCGCTGAGTGGGAAGTGCTGTCTCCAGACTTGAAAACGCAGAATTGTACTCCACAGGTGTGGTTAAGAAATCTTAACACTGCGAAAGTGGAAGCAAATGAAACAGCTCTTAAGGGAAAAAAATGGACATATGATGGAAAATGAAAATGTCTGCTAAAGCTTTACCAGCAAAATGATTGGCCCTTACCAAGGGAGAGGGAGAATCACCTAAATCAGAAGAGTATGGCTGTCTTTTTCCTGTCTAGCCAGCAATCAGTAGAGCATAATCTATTTGCTGAAATAGTGCAGAAATTGCTATTTTAGGGCTGTTTTCTGTTTGGTAGTGGAACCTTAAAAATACTGTAGATAAAACCATATTTTAGAAAAGCTTGGCTGCTCTAAATCCTGAGTAACTCCTACAATCTGAGTAATCGAGAATCTAAGTCTTCCTTGTTATTTATAAATGCAGTAGACCAAACAAATTCATATTTTATCTCTCAGGCAGTGTAGCGTGGGGCTGGGATTTTCCCAGCATTGCAGATTTGCTGTCCTTGCCCTGAGACCGTGCTTAATATCCTGATTGTTTTAGTGAGAGCCGAGTTTGGTCACTGTTGAATACATCTGAAAAAACACTTCCTTCTTTACCGTGCTTTCCAACTCGATATGAGCCAGACCACAGAATCTGGTCCTTATCATCTCCAGGACCCGTGTAGTGACTCAGAAGTTGTTATAAATAAGCACATTGGGCACAAATCGTCTCTTCGGAGACCTCTGAGAAGGCGTGTAAATAAAAGACATTTTCAACATCACACTCACAAATGTTGACCCGTCCTCTCACTGACGTTCCGGGGAAAGCAAGTGCCAATGAAAAACTCCCCCACCTTTCCCTTTTCAGTGCATGAATATTTTTCAGATTAACCCTTCGTTTGTGATACTTTATTTGTCAGGTTGTGTGACAGGTATTGATTTATCCTCCCTTGGAGGGGAACGGCAAAGTAAGCTGTAACAGTCTTAGTGAGACACTTAAAATTACTCAATTATGGGGTTTTCTTCCTCTGCAGGTGGCTTTCTGTTCTGCTGCAGACTCTGTTCATCACATCCACTGGCCAAGTTGGGGGAAAATTATGAAAATAAGAGCCTTGGGCTATTCAACTTGCTTTAAGTGACTGAAAGAGCTAGAAATGATGGCTTAGTTGCAATGTACTGTTTTATGTTCATTCATCCAGGAGAAAGTAACTAATATTTAAGGTACATTAGTGATGAATGGAAGGGCACTGAATATTTTTGGTTAATGGTCTAAAAGGCAGATTGTGAGACACGTCTTGATGATGAAGAGTAGGAGCACTGATAAGGTGCTTGCTTATTTCCAGACAGGTGTACCTATCTTAGGAGAGGGTTTGTGAGCATCCACAAACACAGGGCTAAAGCAAGAGCTTTATTCTCAAACCCTATTCTAAGCAGATGCTCTTTGTCTCCATTTCCAACATAAAGTCCAACCTGCAAACTTCTGTGTCTCTTCCCAAATGGAATAACTTCAAAAGCAAACACCCAATCTTTCCCATCTTTTCCCCCTCTCTTTCGTTTGTGCCTCTCATACCAACTCTATTCTTACCACACTACTCTGTCCTGGCCATACCGATCCCTATCCAGAGCCCAAGGAATTCTGTCTTTCCTCGGTTTGATGGGCTTTGGGTAAGATCAGTCACTAGGAGCTGATGAATTCCTCCATACATGAAACGATGTCGTAGAAGATTATTCACAAGTTGTGCTATATTATGCTTTCCAGCACACATCTTTCTTTTTCCAGCTTCCCTGGTAAGAGTTTGACCAGCTCAGTGTAATAGAATGGTAAAGAAAACCATATAAACTCACATCCATTTGACATATTTTTTTTTTTTAATAAAATTCATAAGGATGCCAAGAGTGTAGAATTTGAGCGGCTTGCTTTGTTAACCTCCCAGCAAAACCAAATGTGCGAGAAACATTGCCTTCGCATGTAGTCAGTTCTGATTTGAAGGAATTGTTTTCAAGAATGTGTGCTGTCTTTTCTTATGAAAAAAATCTCATCTCTTGTGTTGAGATAAATGTCTTACAGTATGTATCCTGATGCGTGTAATAGAGGAGAGAAATTACTTCACTGAGCAACAGATTTCCAAATGAACTGCTGCTTATATGCTACCTGCCAAAGCTCAGAACAGCTCAATAATTTGTTAGTAAAGTTCACAGGAATGAGATAAATATGAATTAGTGTAACAGGACGTAGCCAAGAGGAGATTGAGTTCAGGGAGCTTTTATCATGATGGATGTGACTTGCTCGGAGTTGCATGTCAGGCTGGGCTCTGCTGCTACCGAACGGGATCAGAGGCTTCCAGCCTGCAAACAGTTTGTTGGCACTAATACAGTCCTATTTCAAAACACCCAGATTTATATTTTCCTTTTATATTGCATGTGTATAGGAGTCCACAGCTACTGCGGTGATTTAGAGGCTGCTGTAACCTTTGTGCAGTCGGCTGTTTTCTGTTTGCACGCCGCAGAGTGCTCTCGGCGAGCGCTGCTGGTCCGGGTGGCTGCGGAGTGCACCATGCACAGAGGTGGAAGACGGGCTTTACCTGTGCCAGGCAGCAAACCCAAGGACACAGAGCTGTTTGGTGGCCGAAGTGGCGAGACTCATCTCGGCTCGCAGCTTGGTGCCAAATCAGTCCAAAGCATCTTGATTTCTGTGGCTCTGTGCTCAGGGCTGTTTCCCCTCCTGCTGAGGGTTCAGAGCAGTGACTGGAAAGATGATGCGATCCTTGGCGTATTTTCTGATGTTGTTTTTTTGGCTGTGGCTCTGTGGTGGCTGGAATGAAGAACCTAAAATGGGAAAGGCAATGAGCAAGTGTTGCTTGTGACTTGTTGACTTGACACCCGTGTCGTTAGAGACGGCTCAGCCTGCAGGTAGCCCTTAGGATATTTGGCAAGAGCAATGCGAGCACTTGAAAAGCCAGGATAAGCTACCAAAGGAACATGGCAAGACTGTTTATATAAATAATGCTCGTGACAGGCACATAATAACGAAGTTTCCCTTACAACAAGTGCTTGGACAAAGAGAAGGAAGACCTAGGGTGTGGGATGCTCCCAAAGTGCTCTACTTCTGTTTTCTACAAAATACTTCAGTTTGAAACTCAGCGGAATCGGTGAGATCAAAACAAAAGCTATCAAGATGTGTTAACAGCCAATGTATTTTCAATTTCGAAATAATATTTTATGTCGCCGTTCATCTTTGCAGCCATTACTGTCACAGGGAGAAGTTTTAACTGCTATTATTAGTGCCTCAACAAAGCCGTGTTTACAAGATGAGCCTATTTTGAGCATGGAAAAATGAGTTGCCAAGAAGGAAAAAAAATACCGCACTTAATGCGCTTTCTGTTCCAAGAGTCACAACAAAGCATTGGTGTTGCTAATGAACCCGACCCTTTCTCTTGTTCTTTCTCACACCCCTGTTTTTTTTTCAAATTAGACCTAAGGAGGAAAAACAAGTAAAGAAAAGAAGAAAATGGAAGTGGTCAGGAGAGGTAGCTGGGGATATCTCAGCAACAGGGGTTTGTCTCCAGAATAGCAGTTCTGAGAGGCAGGTTGTCTCACCCGCTTTGGGGTGGGGTTGCACATGGGGTGGGCTTAAGGATCTGGTGGTTCAAGGATGTCCAAAGCTCATCTAACAGCAGGCACGTCAGTAGCCTTATCTCCTCCTCATTGGGGGTGACTGTGTGAGAGTGGTTTCAGGAATAAGATCTGAGAGCTTTAGGGAACAAATCTTAGCACATTAAAAAAAAATATAGAAAAATAAGTGATACCTTCTGAACCTCCCAAATTGATCACCTAGTCACACAGAAACTTGAGGCTTTTTAGGTAAAACAAGCTTGCAGCCTCTAAAGTGACGGATCAGTGTTTGCTTCATTGGATGTCGATACTTTTCATCATTATGAGTTTTTGGCAGAATATCACCTATTTGTTTGCATTTTCCTCAAGAAAAAGAAGAAACAAGAGTAGAGTATACATCCAAAAAATATGCATCTGGAAGAGGGTATGTGTTTCTGGATCTGGGCTGATATGGAAAGAAACTCAATTTAATTTCAAAGAAAACTCAGAAAACTTCATCAAGAAAAAAACTTACATTGTTTGCAAAGACATTGTTTAATCCATTTAAAAAAGAAAGGAACAAAAATAAGCAAAGCCAGTCCAAACCCACAGTTGTGATTTAGAAGGATTACAATTAGAGATTGTAAATAAGCACCAGGTTAGGAAGGAAAAGGAAACTGAAGTTGTCAATAAAAAGCTGCAGGAGAGACCTGCAGGGGAGGAGAGCGACAGGGTGAGCAGTCAGAGTCTGAATGTTGGGTTATAATGATGGATCAGCCCTGCTGGGGACCTAAGGGAAGGACTTCAGCAACATGTGTAGGAATTAGAAAAATTAGGTGGAAAAATAAAGGGAAAAGCGTGGGAGAGCCCTGGGAAGAGCAGCGACTGTCCATGGGCAGCCAGAGGAGATTTCTTCTATACATCAGGGTAGCGAGGGGGAAAATAATGTAGCGAGGGACAGGACCACAGTGTGAGGATGTATGGTCAGAGGAAGAGGAGTGCTTCTGTTTGGAGTTGAATCTTCTTCCCAGTGTATCAGAATAATTTTAATATATTCCTATATATTTCTACTGCTTTGGGTTTTTTAAGTGTGTTACTTATGTTGGCTGGTAAGATCTTAGATGGAGTCAGTACTTCCAGTTCTTGATCTGGTATCCACTATAAAAGACAAGGCATTATATTTGTTGTCTGAATTACTCGGTGATCTGTGGGGAGAGTGATGTGGAGGTTCTTACAGCAAAGTCTTGCAAGAGGGGACATTGGAGCAAGAAACTTCTTCTGGTGTGGTCTGTGTCCCACCACGTCAGGTGTGTCTTCAAAGGGCTCTGAGCCCATTTCAGCTTCATTTTACAAGAACGGTGCTAAGGGGCTCCATTTTTAATCTTTAGTCTGTCAACCAGAACAGTGCCCAACACAAGAAAATGTATTTTTCTGGGGCATTTATTTTGCATCTCCCACAAATTTAAATGTGCTTTGCATCTGACATTTATCCTTGTGATTTTTCTTCTAATACATTAGAATAAGATATCTTTAAAAATACATATTTCTAACCGTCTTCGTTTTTTGCAGCATAAGAAAGTCAAGACTCACAAATGAGGAAGGAAGCTGTAATTGGAAAAATCAAGTTCAGACTTCAATTAGGCGCGTTTTACTAACAACATAATTTTCCAAAATATTTTGCACTGTGTAAGTAAACATCTAAACTGAGCCTCACTCAATCCAATTTTCTCTCTATAGGAATGGTCAGATGAAGTGTTCAGTTTGGCAACAAATTTGTTGGCACAGAACATGTCAAGGGACGCATTTCTGGAAAAAGCGTAAGTGGCCATCGGATTTAATGCTGTGGGTGTTGCTCTGTTCTCTGCGTCATTTTCCTCTTTTCTTGTTAGTCACATTGTCATCTATTGTTTCTGCTTTGATGAGTTGTCACTTTTGTAAACACAGGCTGTCCTTTCTCATGATTTTAAAAAGCCTGTTATCTGAATGTCATTTAAACAAAAGTCTTGTTAGGGTTCTTCTTGCAAACTACTAAGTTGTGGCAAAAAAACAGAATTAAATGCCGTCTTTCCCTAGTGTACCAAAGTAGTATTTTCAGCTGTAGTTTGAAGCTCTCCATTTAAAATGAATGAATGTTCTGGACTGATTTGCTTCTGGTTCATTTTCCTTTTTTTCTGTTATTGATCAAAAAATGAGAAATGGAAGAAATCTTTTCCTCAGTCTAATCTCTCTGGTTTTCACAAGATTCAGAGGGAAGGGGTGAATCCATTCATGTAGTTTGCTTTGCATAGCGTGCAGGTTCTGAGTTGTTTTCTACAAAGGATAAAAGCTGTTAATGAGAAACTTTGGGGTGTAAAAGCACACCTCCAAGAGAACTGAACCAGAGATTAATGAGTCTTAGCTGGATATGTGTACATGCCGAGGGAGTTTTGCTTCAGTGATATCATTGAGAACAGCACTGCAAAGCCACCCAGGTGGTGATGGTGATGAACTGGGATGTTCACTGGCCTTTTGGGGACCTACAAGAGCAGATATACCCTCCCCAGCCCAGACACTGACTGGTTAAATTCAGCTTTGTGTCTCCTCAACCACCTTTTAATTTCTGCTTGCAGAGAGAGATTCAGTCCAGCTAAATACCAGGGTTTAGGTATTTAGGCTTAGGTTCCTAAAACTTGCCTCCATCCAAGAAGCAAGTTAGTCCACCTTTTTTCTTTGCTTTCTAAGGTTGTGCATGCCTAGCTTCATTAGATGCACCCGTGCTTAGTCAGGAGGTTCCCAACTGCCTGACTTTAATGCCATGTGCATGTTCATAGGTGCCTGTTCTGGGAAGGAGGGGGGGTGGGATGCGTTTCCTTCTCATCGTGTTCATGTGGTGCTGCTGAAGTCAACAGAAATTCTTGGAGAAACTTTGAAGGTTGGACGTTGCAGGAACTGCAGCTTTGCACCTGATAATGCTGTCCTGGGACAACAATGATATGTTAGGTGAACAAAAGCCCAAATACATGGAAACATTGAACATTTCCTTATTGTTCCCCATGGTGAGAGCGGAGAAAGCACTGAGCAGACCCAGGTGTTAGAGCAAGAGCAGCTCCACAGGCTGTACATCACATCACGGGAGTGATTTGCTATTACTGTTTCCGTGCCTCTTCCCACTCCAATCCCCAGGTGGCCACCAGACTTTGCCGGCAGGTCCGTAATGGGGAGGGTTGTGGCTGTGCCTAATGGGTGTTTTCACATCAGGTTCAGATGTAGTAGAGCAGACTTAGTTGGAACCATTTTTCTGTGGTTGTTCAAGGAATGTTAATTAACGAAGAAGTTATAGAACACATTGCGTAGATTCAGTAACAGGCAAGCGTGGCATTCCTGTGTCTTTTCTTTTTCCACTAATTAATAAATCACTTAGGAACTGTTGGGTTTCCAGGGTCTTCTGCACAGATGCCAAATCAAAGTAACATGAGAAATCTTTGATTTTGAAGATGAAAAATATTTTCTTCTTATTTTTACTGTACTAGGCAAAGGGCTGCTTGCAGTCCTATCAGAACTCTTTTGTTAAAATAGAAAAGCAAATTGCATTAGAGCAAATTAGAAAAGCTCTTTTTTTGTGGCATTCAGTCGCTTGCAGTGTTGGAAGTGCAATAAACAGCTTGAGCAGCTCTCCTGTGGTTTGGTCAGATGAGAAAAATAGGGTTAATTTGGGAAGGAGAGGTACTTAACAAAAACTGTCATTTGGGTTACAAAGTGCTCATTCTGTTGTAACCATACAGTGTATTTTTATGTTGGAGTGCAAAAATGGGCACTGGAGTACGTTAGTGTTGAAATCCTGCCCTGTGCAGTGATGAGCAAAGGGTGACTTTACTGCAGGAACCTGGAGTCAGTGGTGGGTCTGGAGTTTATCATTCCTGGAGTCAGCACCGAGCTACTGAAACGAGTCCCTTTGGCTGCTACCAATGGCAGCATCTCCTAGGAAGCTTTTTCACAGCAATAACATCCTTGCTTTTCTTAGATGGATGGATAATGGCTGCAGGGAAAAAATAGAATCTCATGTGTAACAAAGAATTTGGGAGGAAAAAAGGTGGCAAGTGCTGGTGGGGATTGACTGTTCTTCAAACACATGTTTTTAGTTTGCTCTAACTGAAGTTTAGAATTCTTTTTTGTTCATTTTATTTCCAGCTATCTTTGCTGTAGAGGAAAGCACCAAGTGTGACCAGAAGGTACTGAAAAGTTTCAAAAAATAGAAGGCAAACTCAAAGAAGCCTTTTTTACTAACCACTGTGATTCTTTCCTTTTTAATCTACCTCAGCGCTGGGAGATGGGGTAGAGAAGACAATATTTTTGTATGGTGACACAGTAGCACAAGAGATTTCAGTTTCCAGAAGACATATACGAGGAGAAAAGGATTTGTGAAAATATTCCTATCCTTGTTAGGAACGTTAGCACATACTTTGTTTTTGAAGCGGTTGCTAATGGCGTTTTTGGTTGGGAAGAAAAGCAGTGTTTATTAGAACTGTGTCGTTTCTTTTTCTTTTGCTAAGCCAGTGGGTAAAATGAAGAAGTTTTTTTTAATAACAATAAAAAAAATTCCACTGAAATACTTAAGCGTTGCCACATTTTTCACCAGACCATATTACTGCAATGCTCACTTATAGTTTTAATTATATTCAAGTGGAAGAGATGAAGCACTCAGAAAGCTGTGCTCTTGGCAGGCTGCTGCTGGTAGGCAGGATGCTGGTAACCAGTAGTCCTCGCAAACTGGGAGCACCATCAGACAGCAGCCACAGGCCCAGCTGCTTCTCATTAAAGCTACTGGATGGCTCCTGTTTCAGGAGACTCTGAATCAGTATGTAGAAAGATTTCAACAACAACAAAGATAGAGCTTCATCTTGCTGCCTTAATGAGCTTGTGAGAGAAGTCACAGGTCCTGAGATATGGAGATGCTCTAAATATTCAGTTCAAAAGCTGGATAATTGCCTGTCTGTAGATGGTTTCAGCATGTAATTTTTATATCGCTTCACACTGGAAGTGTCTTGGGCTTGCCCAGGTTCTGCTGAATATACTGATGCTCTTCTGCTGCAGAGATGTTTTGGTTGCCAGTGATTTGATTTCCTTCCAGTTGCGAGTGACAACATTTAGGGTCAAATGGAGAAACCTTCCCATGTGTGTGATGGGGGCTTAGGGATGCAGGGTGTACGATATTCAGGGACAGTTTCAGCCCCTGGAAGAGAAGGAGAACAGCCACCTTTCCAGCCTGCCTGAGAAGGAGCTTGGGGGAATGATAAATTCGTGCATTAATGATATCTGCAGTGTTGTGTTGCGAGACAAGACAGTATTAGACACTACAGGTGTGTTACCGTTGATGGAAAATGTATTTACGTACTAATGAAATCCCAACAGGTTTTCATATTGGGCAAAAAAGGCGAGTGGAATTTGCCAGCTGATCAGAGCACTGGCATTGAGCTGGAATGTTAGTGGAGGGGTGCTTGAAAATACTGTAAAAATAAAGCAGGATGCTTTTGTCTCCACAGTTACACGAAACTGAAGCTGCAGGTGACTCCAGAAGGGCGGATTCCTCTGAAGAAGTAAGTTCTGTTCTCCTTCCTTACCATGTAATTTCTTCTGACTTTTGCTGTGTTTGAGATGAACATGTGACCCCCGTGTCTAGAATAAAAGTTTTATCATCTGTTGATGTCACATATTGCAGGAAAGAGTGTGGTACTCGGGATCCCTTTGGGTCTAGATTGCCATTGTGATCTTGACCAAGGCATTTAGCTTCTCTGCCCTTGTTCTGCTTGTGAACATAAAATTTAAAAACAAAAAACAAACGGAAAAAAACCCAATACCATAATTTCTTTACGTCAGAGACATGCCGTGAGAACAAATATACTCCAATTGCCTGTTGCTGAGTTGATCTGGAGAGCAGAGGTGACTTTCTCAATTAACTATCCACTGTAATAGGGGCTTGTGTGGGTTAAACTCATTGTGGGCATCATTAAACTCAGGTGTGTTTACCGAGCAGCCAGCAAATGGAAATAAATAACTAAAGATGTGATAGCCTGGGAAGCAATATTCAGTCTTTAAGCCACAGAAATCATCACATTATGTCTTTAAGCAAATTCCCTCTGGTTTCTCTTTGTTTTGCAGCATATACCGCTTGTTTTCTGCTGACAGAAAACGAGTAGAGACCGCGTTAGAAGCTTGTAATCTTCCATCTTCCAGGGTAAGCATCTGAATGTATTCCTGGCTCTTACGAAGTGTTGCTTGTATTCAGCGGTGTTTGCTCTCTGTTGAGCTGAGGACGATTTGTTCAAGGCTGCTCATGCTGTGCCGGCTTCGCTTCTGGAAGGAGTGTGAATGGATTAAAGGAAAGGGCAGGGGGTTGTGTGACCTGTCCTCACGAAGCGCTGGGAGAATATTTTAAGCATCGGTGACTGTTGCACAATTTTCAAGGCACAATTCCAGAGCAGTGTTAGCACAATGTGTGGCTAATGGTATAATCTATTTCCTTCTCAAAAAAAACCCACCACCAAAAATCTACGCACCACAACCAACTATAGCTTGAGTTAAGTGACAGATAAACTCACTGCAGCTTATCTAAAAGGTGCATAGAGTAAATGTTGGAATGCTACGATGTCAAAGCTGTTACTGCTGCAGGGATGCAGCCATTAAATGCTGGTAATCTGGGAGCCCTGCTCAAGCTGGAGCATTTACAGGAGGGTACCTCAAGAAGGCTTTCTTCAAGAAGCATTTGCTTGAACAGGTGATTCTAGTTGACGCTGGAGTGAAGGTGTCCTCAGTCTTTCCTCCAAGGTGGAGATTCTCTTCCAGGAAGCTTCTTGCAGGATAGTACCTACATTCAGATGTCCAAGATGTGGAGCAGAACCAATCTGTGGCAGAGACAGCACCTCTGAACCCAGGGGTATCAAACTTAATGAAACCAGTATGTGAAACCAGTCTTCACAGAAGACTTTTTTTGTTTATTTTTTAATGAAACTGGTATATGGATTAACGGATAGTTACATTTATACAGTCCTAAAATTACATTTGGCCCTTTGAGGACAACCACAGACTGATGTGCCCCCCAGTGAAAATGAGTTTGACACCCGTGTCCTAACCCGTTGCTCGTGTAGAAAACTCTGTGCTGTCACGTTTGCTCAACCTTTGCTTCCCCAATGGTTTTTTAGTAGATCCAGTTCCCACGGCTCCTGAAGAACAATGGGGCAAAATCTTCACGAGCCAGACCTCAGCTACTCCTTAGCAATGAGACCTTTCTTTGTAGGTTTGGGAGCTTCATTCCTTGAAATTCAAAGGAATGTCTGTGAAGTTAGGTATAAAAGAGTGTAGCAGTCTTAGCTGAAGTAAGATTGCGAGGTTTAATTGTTAGCAAACAACAGAAGATGTGCAAAGAATCACTGAAGCATTGCTTTTCAAATCAGTTGATTTATTACTTCTCCTTACTACATATCTCTGAAAAAAAAAATCTAAACATCACTAGAGTCTGAAAGAAACTGCAACCTTTTTCTGCTGTTTATTTAAGTACAGTCAATTTTACATAGATGTTGCTGGATACTTGTTGCTGGGATACCACCTTGAAAATTAATCATAGTATAAAGTAGAGCCTTTCTTTGGTTGGGACAAAAGATAAATATGCTTTATGCAACAAAGAAAACTCTGCTGATCATCTTGGAAAAATATTTTAGAAACTAAGTGCTTAAGAAGCCTGAAACTCTGAATCTCATAGATGTAATGGAGTAGAAGAAAATCAGTTCTTCAACTACAGCTTTTTCCTTTGTGTTCCTGTTTGTTTGAACAAGTAAAATTCTTAACTTCAGCTTCCAGCTTTTCTGCCCCATTGTACTATAGGACAGGGTTCCCGTAAAGCCTGGAAGAACACTGGGCTCCCCGCAGTGTGCAAGACATGAATATCAGGGAATTCTCAGTAAGACCACACCAAATTATTCAGAGAATTCGTGAAAGTCTCTCATGGACATCAATGGCTTTGGCTTTTTGGTTGGTTTGTATTCATGCCTCATGAAGATCCTTCTAAGGGTCGCCCCTCCAAGTGTCATAGAAAAAATGTGCTTCTCATTGCTTAGGAAGATCCGGGGCTCATTGGCTGTGAGTTTCACGTGGTGAGCGCTCCAGCCTAGATATGGTTGAGCATGACTGCAATGGGATGACCCATGGATTTCAAATCAAGCACATTTTCAAAGTGTGGATTTATTTATTTCTGTATTTCTGGGTCGGACCTGGCATATGTAAAGTCTTGCAGGACCAAACTCTGTGTGATCTGATTTTCAGCAGCGTTCGTCATCTGACAGATCTGAAAGCAGACAAGTGTTTAAATGTTTAAATTAAGCTTTAAAATATACCAGTGAGGTTTTGAGTTTGGCATCTGATTCCTCTATGATGTATTTATTTTTTTAATCTTGGCTACTTTGGGGAAACGGGGAGTGCTTTTTCTTATTGTCGGATGTATTTGTTTTGGTTTTAGTCAAAGGTGCTTGAAATAGAATTTGAAGAGCTTTTATTTTAGTCGCCTGTTTGGCTGTGAAGACTGGTTTGTGCTTTCCGGTTAACGAGGAGGTTCAGAACGAAGCACCAGCGTTAAAATAGAGCAACCAGCTATTGAGTCTTGTCTGTGCAAATAATCCGAATTAGCTGTTGTGCTGCCGAATATATAACAGACTGGATACAGATGTTAGGAAAGCAGGCAGGTTACCAAAACAAATCATAAACCAACAGTGCTTGAAATTAGTGGGAAGTCTTAATCCACAATAAAATTGAATGCCAATAATCAGCAAAGTTGGAAATAAGGGATTCCGTTGCGTGGTACTGAAAGTTTGTGATTCGTCGATCTCAAAAAAGAGATGAGCCCATAAGGTGCGTGGGTGGTTTCAGGGAAATGTGGATGGCTCAGACCAGGCTGAGGAAAGGGGCAGCGTATTTTAATCCCTTTCAACAGGCAGGCTTCGGGAATCCAAATATAGTTGTCGGAGGTTGTGACTGGGGTGGCAAATGCTTGCAGCAAGGCTTTTGTCTCCATTCTATGTGTTTTGTAGTCCGCCAATTATGTTACTAGTAGGAAGTAATTATTGAAAGGTTCTGTGCTGTGCCTGAAGTGCCTGTGTTGGTTATCCTCTTTGTAGATACATGTCGGGAAACTGAGGTATGTTTTCTTAATTGGAACCAAGGGAAGAATAAAAGCCCAGATTTAAGGCTATTGGAAAAGACACACATTTTGTTCAGTGTTGAGCACCTTCAGATCCCCATGAAGGGAAAAACAGGTCAATGGGAGACCGTAATTCTGTGGTGATTACAGAATCAATGTTTAAAATGCCCTTGGGAGAAGTGCTGGCTGAGGAGCAGTACCCTGCTGAATAGGGACTATAGGCTGAGGGAACAGAGGGGCCAGCTTTAACAGCAAAATTCACAAGCTTTATGAATCCTGCCCTTAGGAAAACACAAGTATCAGCAGTCATACTCTCAACTGAAACCACCGCAGCTCAAGTTTATCAAGGCATAGTGGGTGCGGTTTCGCACAGCATTAGGCGTCCCTGGCAGCCATCACTGAAAGGAGCTATTTCCATCTTCCAGCTTCAGATCTCAAACTTCTCCATCCACCCTTGCACCAGCTTCAGCAGTTGTGCTGTTGGCGAGTTACGAGCTGATCCCATAGGAAAGAGCACAGGGTTGTTTTTGGCTGGGTACGTTTTGAACCAGTTCACTCCGCAGCCACTCACACGGTTCCAAAGAAAAGGAAGGTACACGGGTCTGGTGACCTTAGACCGTTGGAGCCTGGAGATGATAACCAGGCAGAACAGTGAAAAAGCCCAACTTGGTCCACGTGTGGGCTGGGTCTGGTTCAGTCTGCGTTTGCGGACAGCAACGCTGAGCGATGGTCACGGTACAAAACCCTCTGGAGCCTCCGCGAGTCTCACAGATGAAAGGAGAGAGAAAGTGCCACCCACGGCATTTATTTATTTATTTTAATCTAAAGCAGGAAAAATATGGAAAAGTTTCCTTCCGGCTAACAAAGGCTTGAATCGACCCTTCTGGTTCCCTTGGCAACGGTGTTAAACAGGCAGAATAAATAAAAGCAATGATTTCCTCTATTGGCAGCTTGCTTTTGAGATGACTGGTTTCAACGGCAGTTCAAAGCAAGTGGCTTTGGGTCCAAGTTACAATTTGGCATCACGTGGGCACCTGGTGCTCTGCATGTCATAGCAAAACAAGAACTGTCGGCTCTTGTTTTTCTGTACAGAAAATACTGCCTCGCATAGAGGAAACTCAAAATCAGATTTTCAGTATGTGCATTCCACATTGGTTTTGTTTTCATTGTTCCTTTATGAGGCTTTCTCTCTGCAAAATACAAGTTCCTGTGCCATTTTCCTTTCTTGGTGCATTGATGTGAAGGCAGAAGCCAGAGCGCACATCGTTACTGCTCCGTGCTGAAAAAAGCTTTGCACGTAATCCTTGGGGTCGTCATTTCTTCCCAGCCCCGCTAAAGCAGCAGCCCTGTCTGCTGCAAAATCTCTGGAGCTTGAAGGCAGCACGTGCAAGTAAGAAGAGAGTTCTTGAGCTTCATACAAACTACTGTTTTCCTTCTCCAGTCCAGTAATTCCCTCCAGTTAAAAGCAGGAATTATATTTTTTTTTTAGAGAAGACCCAGCAGATATGATAGCGATGATGAAAGTGTCATCTAGAAGCAGGAGTAAATGTAAATTGTTCTACATTTTTGAAAATTAAAGAAAAAAAATGCTATTTCTTCTACAGGAGAGCTTTTTGAGTCAATTACTGTAAAAGAAATCAGATTGCCACATGTGCTACGCTGAGCATTTAGGATGAAGACGTATGGAAAAGCCACGTTGCATGAGTTTTGCCCAGAACTGTGCTGTCTTGAATATGTATCTTTGGGAAGGAAAAGGAGGCATTTCTGCTGCTGTCAGAGCACAAGAGCACTAATAATGACTCAGTGACCCAGGTTGTTCCCTGGTTCTTTGAAAGCTTTGGAAAGATGGGTGCTGTGCTCGTCCTCTGTAACGCTGCCCTTTCCCTCGCTGGAACACACGGGCTCAGCACCACCGGCCGGCTGCCCCGCTGGGACTGAGCTCTGGGGCTTCTTCGGGATCAATACGCCTATTTATTTTATAGAAGAGGGGGTTAGATGGACAGATGTCCATCTTTTCTTCTTCACAGGTACTCAGAGAAAGAGAGAACTTCACTTTATGGGAACTAAAATGCCGAATGTATTTATATATTTTTTTAAAGATGTACTCTTTAAGCTGCTCTGTTATTCAGAGGAATTTATTATTCTGCAAAATCCAGGCTCCTCTACATTGCAGGAAGCAAATGGAAAGAAGTGCAGTAGTGAGTGATCTGTTTACAAAGAGTGTATAAAAATGCTGTATCGTTCTTTCACCTTTTGTTTTTCTCGTTTTGCAGAATGATTCGATTCCTCAAGACGACTTCACGCCAGACGTGTACAGGGTGTTCTTAAACAACCTCTGCCCTCGGCCTGAGATCGACCACATCTTTTCTGAGTTGTAAGAAAAGATGCTTATTTATTTATTATTATTTTTTCCCCTTCATTGATTTTCTGGGCTGAGGATGGCAAAGGAGGTGATTTAGACTACAGCACCATGCAGCACTTGCCAAGAACAGATTTCAATGTCAAGCAGGGCTGTTATTTAACCTTGGATCAAGGGTTCATTCTCTTGCAGGTTGTTGCCTCCTTTTCTAAGGGCCAGAGTTTTAAAGTCATTTGATTCTAAAGGAGCGGAACTGTCGGCTCTTGTTTTTCTGTACAGATTAGGATAGTTTTGGCTTCCATGAAAGTAAAGGAAGAAGAGTAATAAGCAATAACAGCACACAAAAGACGTGAGAATATGTATAATCACCCCCAAAAGCTTAATTAGGAGTTGCAAAAAGTGCAGTAACTTAGGAGTTGGGCATCATGAATCCACACCGTGAAATTAAATTAGCAGCCAGCTACAACTGATTCATACTTTCAGTTACAAGCTATATAACTTGTGTTGCTTCTACCCCTTGCAGCAGGTCATCGTACTTCCCAGCTTCAGCAAAGTCTGATCAATGGAGCCAGAATACAAGGCAATATGAAAGCAAAGTGATTTCCACAATACATCCCAAGACCACCAAAGCAATTAGTGAACTTAGCCCTGCAACAAGGGTGTGCTCATGTACTCCTTTCTCTAAGGCTGAGGTTTCAGAAGAACTCAGCCTTGGCCCAATTTGCTCCTGCTGAACCCGGAGCTGATTTTCTGTTGCCGTCACACAGTAGAAATGGCCCAGTCCCAAGTGCTGCTGACAACCCCAAGCATGTCACCTGGCTCAGAGGCTTCCTGGGTCTGTCTGGGTACAGATTGTACCCAAACTCTGCTCTTTTTACAGCTCTCAGTAAAACCAAATAGTTGGGCCAGAAGTGCCAGCAGAGTGTTTGTGGCAAGCTTGGGATTGAATTCCACATCGTTTTCTCTTTTAAATTGCTTAGTTCCGGGAATTCAGAGGAATGAAAAGCTTTTAGCATTGCTCTAACTCTTCGCATTGATGCCAATAATGCTGAATGCTTTTCAACATCTCACTCCTAGATGTTTGATGAAGAATGTTTATCGTTACATGCTAACGAAGTAAATTAGTCCAGAGACACAGTACAGCAATGTTTTTGTTGTACAACAGTCTGAGTCTTTTTTTTCGGTTTCCCTGGGAAGTTACAGAACATCGAACAAGATTTCAAGGAAATGTATTTTAATGGCTTTACTGTTGCTTTCATTTTTCTCTAGTGGTGCCAAGAGCAAACCATACCTTACTGTTGACCAGATGATGGAATTCATAAATCTTAAGCAACGTGATCCACGATTAAATGAAATCCTTTACCCACCATTAAAACAGGAACAAGTTCAACAGCTGATTGAGAAATACGAACCCAACAGTAACTTGGCAAAGAAAGGTCAGTGGTTTTCATATTCTCGCTGTACTCGGTTTCTGATTTGAAACATGACTCAATTATCCTACAGTACATGCTAAAGCAAAATTTGGTTCAGAATCAAAGTGCATCTCCAGCTATCTGCTTTTGGATCGTACAAGCCTGTGAGACATCGTGTGGTGCATTTTTAGATGTATTTGGTTGAAATCAATTTAGAAAGGATGGGACCGGTTTCAGTATTTAGTTTTCAGTATGTGTAACTGATCGTTTAGAAAAAGTGCTCTGGCGTGCAAACTTCAGCAGAAAACTTACTATGGTGATGACTATTTACTGGTACACAAAGTAAGATGTGATAGTAGCTGAGTATGTTTTGTGCTATAATCACAGAAAATTCCCTTTTGAAAATCTCAAGTGATGTCAGGGCTTAACTGGGCATTTCGCCAAAGCCAGTGAGAGAACTCCTGCTCAAATCTCTGCAGGTTTTTGCTACCACCACAAGTCTTAAAATAGCACTGAATTAATGTCTCATCCTATTCCATTCCAATCCCCATATCCTAATGATTACCACAGCTTTTAATGTGTTTATACCTTAGACATTTTAGGGGCATGGGAATGTCCTGAGAAACAGATCTAATATGAAAAAACTGGTTTGATCCAGAGCTTTCGGATGCATAGAAAACACACAGACACGTTTTCCAAAAGCCTAGAGGTTAACTGAAGGGACTCCCACCCGTCTCCCTGGAAACGGTCTGACCTTGATGTCTTCCTGAAGGAAACCTGTGGCTCTCGATGCCGCAATCGATGTTGTCTCAAGGCAAAAACTTGTAATTTTTCTCATAAGGCTTCTTATTTTTCTAGCCCAATCAAATTTAGTGTTTCCAGAGGTTTTGATGGAGGGTTAAATCCTGCTGCTTTGTCATGCGTACCCAAACTGTCTCTTGACGTCAGTGAGAATACTTGCATTAACAGATGAAAACACATTGTGACCTCTTCTCTCATCCATGAAAATATTAGAATATTGCTCTGTGCTTACCTTGTTTCACATCAGCCACCGGAAAGTCTGGTGCCTAAAAGATCATTCTTATTACCCAAATATTGGCACTTCATAGAAACCAAATAAAGGATTTATTACAAGGTGGTGTGCTAGCAGAACACCAAAGTCAAAATGAAATCACTTTCTGACTAGTGATAAGGAGGAAGCATGAAACAAACATCAGAAAGAGGGTGTTGTGATGGTGTTTGCTAACACCCTCTGAACAGGATTTGTGGGACACCTCCAGGTGACCCCATTTACATTGGTGCACACATCTGCTGCAAGCTCTTCCGTAAGCGCCTTTCTCCCTGACTGTGATTTATATTGCTCTTACGGAATCAGTTCTCACAGAAAATGCTGATTTTAACAAGGGAAAGGAATTAACACAGTTAATTCCTCTTGTGTTGTTTGGGGTTTTTTTTCAGCCCCTTCAAACTCACGCACTGATGTCCTGCAAACTCTGACAGAGCTGGCACAACCTTTAGGCCACGTCTGTGCTGCAAACACCACCTTATATATAGCGCCCTGTCTGGCAGCTGAGCTGCTAACCAGGCTCCCGCGCAAATCCCGAGCTTACTGTGTTGAAATTACAGGAACTGGCTAATCAAGAATGACACGGGCACACGATATTTTCTGTACATCTGCTCCGAGTTGGGAATGCAATTCATTGTATATTTAATGAAGCGTAGGTGTGCGTTCAGTCCCACACTCACAGAATAATTGCAAACAAACGCTGCGTGTCTGTAAAATGTCACCAAAATATAGCAGTGCGTATTCAAAATAATGATTTAAACTTTTGATACGGTGTTTTTTGAAAGGGATTGTCACTCAGACTTTCTGCTGTCTGCTACATTTCTTGTGGTGGCATTGCTTATGTCCCTTATTTGCCAGGGACCAAAGCCAGTGGAGAGGTAGAGATGGAAATAGAATGTCAGCAAGATCAAATAGAAACTTTAGGGCACCCAAACCAGCAGCTACAATTGGTAAGAAGGTAGAAGAAGTCTTCATCCAGCATAGTTCTCAAAGAAAAGGGGACCCAACAGCTCCATGAAGATAGATGGGCTTAGGGTCCTTGTCCACATGCTCCTTTATGCTCCTGCGTTTCAAAGCTGAGCTGGAAGACGTTCCAGCTGAACAACTCCACAGGATTGATGGAGAACACCAAAAAATAGAAGAGCAGTGTAGGGAAGAGATGAGTTGTGTAAAAACACACAGGAGGCAGAGGTGAGGACGTGGGAGACTTACATGATAAACAGGGTAACGCAGTTACAGATGGCCTGAGGGTGACTTCAGCGCTGTTGTACCAGGGCAATGCAATTAAATAATTGGACTTTTGGAGCAGTTTTGCGGAGTTTTGGTTCAAGAAGCAAGCCAGAAGATCTGACCATGTGGTATATGTATTTGTTCTTTCTTGGCAATGAGAAGTTACTCCTTTGAAGTAAACCACAGGTATGGGTCCAGAACACAAGAAAATATCATAAAGAAATGTAAAAGTTGTGATGAATTGCTTCTTTTGAGTAATGAGTGACGTACTTTCCGGTGGTAGAGACTTTAGAGGCTTGTTCACAAGAATTAGGTGATATGAATTGCCAGTCTTCACACCAGTTAAATCACTTTCCTCAGGTTGTTCTAGAGTTTGAACATTGCACCTGCTCAGTGTGTGTGTTTAATGCACCTGCCTACACACAGGTATGCTGGTGTTTCCACAAGTTGCCTTTTTGGCAGGTTCCATTCGTTACCTTGTTTCATTATTGTAACATCAGGTTGTAGAGAGGAGAGGGACAAACAGACATAAATGGTGAAGGTCTATTCACTTTCATGTTTATTTCTGTAGTATTTTTATATTTCTATATTAAACAATCTATCAGATGTTCAGGTGTCCCACTGAAATAAAGGGATTTGTGATCAGCATCCTCATGAGATAAGCCTGCACAGTCCTTATTAAAATTGCCAGAGAAAATTAGTTTGACAAAAGCCTGGGGCAAACTTAGTGGCAAATGTCCTTATTTTTCAGATATTCTGTAAGGCCACAAGTGCTGCATTTTTAATCATCTTTCACAAAGTTAGACAAAATATGTGTAGTGTTTTGGTTTTTTTTTTTTTCCCCCGTGTGCATTAGCACACATCAGGACGCAGACTTAAACTCAATACTTGCACTTCACAAGGAGTAAAAGCATTGATGCTGTGGGAGTAGGATTTCATGTTTGTGACATGCAGGATGTCCTGGCCTCGATGCAGTAAATCACTTAAGCATATGCTGAACTTTAGGGGTGGTGTGGGAAGAGAGGATAGTTATATAAAAATCTTTTATACTCCATTTCCTTGAACATCATATTAATTCTATACTGAAGCTTAATTCTCATGATCGCTTATTTCCCAGTGTTGTTAACATGAAATTTCTTAGCAAATAAAATGTTATGCATTGAAAAGTTCTTTTAAGTACAATTAGGGGTTTTTTCCTTGAAAACTTTAATCCAAATTCATAAAATGGAAACTATGTGCCTTTGTAGAGAAGCTGGCTCCTTGCTCCCACTAGTCTGTTTGGGCAGTTCTAGACCTTCACTCATCTCATGATTGCATCTGCTTATTATTTCTCATCAAACTGTATTCATAATCTGTGCACACACACTGTACAACAGTATTCTCTTTTAACTTATTCTTCTCTCATACCTTATTAAATGAATTTCTAAAGAATGGTTGCGCTGTCTCTCAACCTTCACAGCACTAGCCAAATGCTTTTGACATCTCATAATTCTCCATTTCTCTGATGGCCATTATAACCCTTTTTCTGTACCTGTTGCAGCTAAATTACAGTATTTTGAACACAGTAAGCAAGAATTGTACATAATATTTTAAACTTTTTCGACATGGCTCTTCAGGTACCAAGTAAATCAAATACCGGTTTGCTTACTGGATAAGGGCCTTAGGTTGCAGAGTTTTGAATAAAAAGACTGCCCGTGTTCCTGCTTGTTGGTAACGTATTGTGGGTTATTGTATTGCTGGGATGCGATTGAGCTTTTGCAGCATCAGCAGATACACGGGCTTGACACCTACACAGGTTAAGCATCTGGAGTAGTATTTTACTGTGGTTGAAGCAGGCTGTTGTGATTAATGCATTGTGTCATACAGCGAAGGAGATTAATGCACTATGTATAGCATGTTTGCTTATCAGGTGGAAGCAGAAGGAAGTTCCTGGTACTGCTGAGCAGACTCTCGCTGTCAGCAAAACCATCCCAGGGGACTGTTAGGGCTGGTTAAGTGGCATCTTATAGTTTGGAATTTTCAGGCTGTGAAGCATTTGCATGGGGTGGCTGGCACAACTGCTAAAATGTTATTCCCTTTCAAGTTACCAGGTTGATAATGGAATGCGTATTAATAAATCAGTTGCCAAGTGGTTGACTGGGAATTGCCTTACTTGCTTTTATTTCTATGAAGGCTTGTAGAAAAGTAAGTTGTTCAGGATCTTAAGTTATGGAAAGGAGATGGGATGTGGATGCTGAGTTTCAGGTCTCTCTGCTTGCAGCATCCAGACCCCCAGGGACAATAGTCCTAGTTTCTAGAATTATGTGAAATTCACCTTATAAACTTGGTGCAAATTCTGAAAAAACACGCTTGTTCTTCCCAACTTAATAATGCAATGAATTTCTGAAAGTTTCTAAGTTCAGAAGGACCCCGGAACTTTGAGAGCTCAAATCCCATTCTCTCAGTTTTAACCTTTCATTCTAAAACCAGGAAGTGTTTGGAAAACCACTAACAGCTTTGTTCTAGGGATGTCCTGTGTCTCTTTAAGCACGCAAGAAGACCTATACCATGTATCAGACCAGCAATGAAGAACATGAAACAAAGGCCTGTTAGGGAAAGGAGACGTGAGAAAGCTGGAATCGTGCTATAGCAATAAAATACATGCTTCCCAAGTTCCTCGTTGGTGGGAGCAAGGCAAGGGTTAGGTTATTATTAGTTATTATTTTTAGAGTGGTTTTTATTGAGAGAGATTGTCTTGACTGTAGCATAAGAGAGTCTGGAAGTGCTCTGGAGATTTTCCTGGCCAAAGGATCTGTACAGCAGGTTGTACTTCCTAGAAGGCATCTTTGAGATAAGTAATGGCATAAAGATGTTGTTTTTTTTTCTCTTAAGTATATGTTCATTTAAAAAAATATCTCTGCCTATTTAATTTTAAAGGGCCAAACCTTTAGATCTGCACAGAAGAAAAGAGCTTTGCTCTTAACATTTCACGGGATTTCTTTTCCAGATTTTCTCAGCTCTACCTATTTGGAAATCCTGTCTGTCAGGTGTAATTAGACAAGTATTTAGAAGGGTTTTAGGGGTGCTGGTTCTAGGATGCTCTTTGAATTCCAGTATTAATTCTGTTCTGCTAGTGCACATTTATTGGTAGTTGTTGTGCTGGGTTTTTCTTAGGTAATAAATTAAGCAATTAACATTAGATTAAGATATATTTAATTTTATACAGTATTTACTAGATGCTTTTCTCATGGCAGCCTTAACACCAGGCAGTATTCACTTCAGCACAAATGTGTTTTTCCTTCCTTACACATCAATACGTTTTAAACATTTTCATCCCACCACATTAAATTCACCTTTTAGTAACTGCTTAAGAATAATTACACATTGGAGTCTTTTGATGGCAGAAGGGGGGTCATTTCCTAGGCAACAGACTTTAATGGCAAAAACAAGTACCGTGCAACCGTGGCTACACTTCTAAGACACACTCATAATATTTAAAGCATGAATTCTGATGTATAAACCATGCAGTGAAATGATGGACTTTTCTGGCACTGAAACGTTTGTAGGAAGTGATACAAAATGGTTGAAATCCTTCATCCTCCTAGCTGTAATGTTGTGTAATGTTGGGAATAAAGAATACTCACCAAAAAACCCATTGACTTTGGGATTTTTCAGTGCTTTCCAGCATTCCAGTTGTACAAGAGAAGAGCTCTCGGTTGTTTCTCATTCCCAAATGATGATAGAACAATAGATTCCAGGCACAATTTATTACTCTTTAAATTTTATATACCACACGAAAGTTGTAGCCTATCCCATGCTGTCAGCAACAAGTGCTAAGTTACATAACTTGCCAGAAGAGCTGTGTTATAAATTATTTTAAAATATATATATATATGCAACAAATGTTAGTATGAATAATGTATCGCCATAAATAAGTTAATGGAAACTATACTTGTCAAAATGAACTTGCAAAATACATTTCTATAATGCATTGTGTATTAGTTGCTTGATTTCTAGTTACTAGTGAAGCTGTAAAATTCATTTTGGATCTTACAGTAGTTTAGAAATTCACATCTCAAGTATAAGACTAAATGCTGTAAGTCTTTTAGAATGGAAAATCCTCAGTTATGGGTTTTTTTGCACCTCCTTTGCAGGTAAAGTGCTGTGTCTTTCTAACTGAACCGTAACAACTTGACAACTCAAAATGAAATAGTGATGTGGACTGGTAATAATGGATTTTGCAACAGTGAACCAAGACACTAGTATTTGGCTTAGTAAAAAGCAAAAGTTTTTATCTTTTATTTTTTGGTTGCATTTTAAAAGTGTAGGACCTGGCTTGGGTCTGAGACCCATGTGCTTATGCACAGAGTTGGTCTTTGCTGTTGGCATTAGAATTAATGACGGCATTCATCAAAAATATGTTTAGAGTTCCAGGGAGGGCAAGTTTCCTAATCTTCTGTGTATAATACGGATACTTTGAGAAAGGCACAAGCTTTGCAGAGCTGCGTTTTGGGACTGATGTCTGGCACCAGAAATAGCTGCACTGGTATCAGTGAAACTGTGCTGAATGTAAAACGGGCAGACCTATTGTGGAGTTTGTATCTGCAGAACATAAAGTAGTCGTGACAATCTGAATTCATCAGGAACCTCAGGAGAGGTTTCAGAGTACACCTAGAGTCACATCATTCCCTTCAGATGGAGCTTTTGCTTATGGATAAGTAGAATCTTACATCAATACTTCATTTCAAGGCTTGTGGAGGAACATTTTGCTGCTGCTGCCTGGATTGTGTTGGACTCAACCTCAGACTATCAGAGCCCATAATTAGAAAACTTACTCTAAAACGGCTTCTTTGTGCTTGTTGTTGTTTTACTGCCTCTTTTATGGAACACCGGGAGGTATTCAATTTTAGCAGCAGGATTTATTATTTGAAGATGAATATCAGATAAAGTTTTCTTCTGAAAACAAAGCGGCATGGACTCGAGTGCTGAAGGAAACAAATGTAGATAAACTTTGAATAAACATTGTGGGGTGTGCCTCTTCACTACGACTGCTACAAATGTGGTCCTTTGCAGCTGCAAAGGGCCTATGGGGACACTGGGACTGATGCTGCATGGTCCAGCGGGTGACACCTAGAACCAGTGGCAGAAGAGCGCAGTTTTCCTGGCTCTCCCACAAACGAGCCCCTTTCATGTGCCGTGTTGGTTTTGCATCATCCTGTGGTCGACTCGACTAAATAGAGAGTCGGTCTCTGCCCTGAGGAGCCAGCAATGATCTGTGAATCTTTCAGGATGGATGGTATCTCTCATGACAGGGCTGGTAACAAAGTTTGGGGTACATGCACTACTGTAATACAAGGACCATATGAGGAAGTTTCCCATAGAATCATCTCTTCTAACAATCTCCTTTAGCTGGAATATGACTGTTGCCTATAAATACCTTAGGGTTAAATGCTGAGGAGGCAGAAAGAAGTGGTAAGCTAAAGGACAATGTTGGCAGAAGAACACAGAGGTATCAAGTGGCCTTGAATACATTTAGTCTGCAAATTAAGAGAGGTTTCCTAACAATATGGTTCTGGCACAGCCTGCCAGTGGTAGTAAGAGGTCAAAAAAAGCAATTGTTGTTAAGATAGAGCTCAATTTGTTTATGGAAGGGATTGTATAAAGCAGTGCCTGCAGCTGCAGGACCAAGTTTTAAGAGCAGACAAGCAAGTCCCTTTAAAGGGATTGAAGTAATTTCTTTTGTTTGTTTAGGCTGTCTTTGCAGAGCCATGCCTTTTTTTTCTTTTCCACTTCTCTTGAATATTTGTCTCTTCTTCAACTGGAAGAGTTTATGGAAGTAAGAATTCCTAGGCTTTTTTTCCCACCTGTAGCATGCTCACACTCTTATCTCTTCCCATTATACTGCAGAACAGTCTTTCTGGCAAATGCATTAATAGCTCATGTAGAGAAGTATCACTTAGAAGGAAAAAGTATGTATTTTTAGATGTCTTTTAATGCAACTTAGCGATTGGAAGTAAGCCAACATTTAACATTATTAAATCCCCCGGGATCACGCCGAGGCATTTTACAGAGCGTGTTTCTCAGAGGTTTGGGAAGGCAGTGACATATTCCAGTAGTGGCCCTCTTTCAAGTCTGTCAGAAATAACTGTAGTACTGCTGGGATTAATGGTATTTTTATCTGTCTGATTTTAAATCTTTCCACTTATCTAGTTGTCTGCTTATCTTAGAAATCTGCCATGTCGTGAAGCGCTCGTTCCACTGCTAGCTAGGAACGTGTATGAAGGTGGTTTTGTAGTGGTCTTATAGATTTAATTGGATCTAAACTATCTGTCATCTCATATCCTGTAAGGGCTATCCTGTCAGAAACAATTTTGTACTACATCTGCACTCAAAAGTCAAGAGCAGCTCTAGCTACTTGTGTCGGTAAAACCCTGTGAGCCCACAAACTTTCTGTCCACAGTAGTTTTTGTAGATGGTTGTGGTTTGGGCTCAAAGTGTTGAGAAATACCACGCTGAAGACATCTGCTGGGAGTCCTGAGTGTAGCTCACTGTGTTTACCTTTGCTTAATTTGTCCTAATGTAATTAACGAGTCCTGCCCAGGTGCAAGGGCCCTTAGCATCTCCTTCTCCTGGATGGTGCTCAGCTGAAGTCCAGAGCAGCAGATGTGTTGGCATGTAGAGAGTAGCTACGGTGGGGAAGTGGGTCTTAAAGACAGAGTTCCTTGACACCACAAGAATGTCTTTTCGGTCGCTGTGTTGCTCTGCTTTATCTTGCGACGTCAGCTGAAATTATCAAGATTCGTTGTGGGGTTTAATAGCCAAAGCCCCGCTCTTGGATGAGAATTTGGAAGACAGTAGCTGAGACTTGCTAATGTAAAGACCGCACAAACCAGGCCAGCACTTTTAAGCAAAATTGAATTTGGAAAGGAAACAAAAAAGCAGAAAAGTAAATGCCTGCCAAGGAATAAGCTGCAGTCCCATGTGGTTTTCTAGCTAACTTTAGATGTAGCATTTCCTCACAGTCCAACTTGGACATGATGCTGATCACCCTGCTTTAGTCTTGAGACTTAGGAGGAATTGCTTCCTTATGTACACCAAAGTGGGATTTTTCCCCTAGTCCTTAAAAATTACTAAATATTTGGCTATGTATATATCTATATGCCTGCTAATGTCTTAGAAACTGGTTTGGTGTAAAGAAGGAGATATCTGACTGAAAAGAGAGGATGAACACCAGTAAGAAATTGCTCGATGCTACATACAGGTATCTGGTTAAATGTGAACTGTAACACAGGTGTGCTTGATTTAAGATGTTGGATATTTGTGTGTTTCTTAGCTGTGATAGACATATGCTATATATATATATATATATATACACACACACATATATATACACACACACATATATATACACACACACATATATATACACACACACATATATATACACACACACATATATATACACACACACATATATATATACACACACAGAATTTGAATTTAATAAACCACTGTCTTACAGTATAACAGGTTCCAACAATTGTTGTCCTTAACACCTCAGCTTACCAGAATCTCTGAACTGTGGCCGTGCTTTGGTACAGCAGAGGTTTTTAAAGCTGCTGTGGAGATTTAGATGATCAATACCCATTAAAATAATTGTTTACAGCATTTACATTTTGAAGAAGATAAAATGTCGAGTGTCTAAATCTTCCCTGCCTGTGTGTGTTCTATTGTTTTCTAGCACTACTAGAGAAAAATACTTACATTTCATAGGCCATGGCCCCTGTGGGTTAGAGCTCTTCTTTTTTGGGTGTTTGAAAAGGGCAGAAAAAAAGCTGTGACTCAAAATAAATAGCGTGCTCAACATTGCACAGTGCCTTTAAGATCTTGTTAAAATGGATGGCTCATGCCAACAGACACAAGTGTGGTTTGGAAACTTCTGTTTCTTCTGAGGTGACATTCCATCTTCCTTTCCCTTTAGAGATGGCAGTGTCCTTGGAATGCTCCCAAAGTTTTAATTCTGATTGAAAGTACTCTTTAGCATAAGAAGAGGAGATTTGCTATTTGGCATGGCTTGCCCAGAAGCGTATAGAAAATATTTCCTCCCTAATGTGAACTAAGTGTTTTGAGCTGCAGTACCTCTTGTGCAACCCATTCAGAAAAGTGACTTTCCATTTGCAATCATTTTCTTTCAAAAAAAAATATATATATAAAAGTATCTAATGTTAGTTTTCTCTGTGCACTTGTACAGATGCTAAAGTGGTTCTGATAGCTTCATTAGAATGACAAGCATTTCTGATTCAAACATAGTGAATTCTGCTTTACTTGGTTGATGATGCTTACTCTGCAAAATACTCTGGATCTCGGTGTCCTTGGGCATGTGATATTTCCGCATGGATTAACTGATACCGAGGAAGCTCTTTTATGTACGCTACTTAAGCACAACATGTTTACCTTCCCATGTTTCCCCTCTCTGACTGCTTGTCATCCCATAAGCATTTATTTTTGATATTGCATACAAGTTCCCATTCTGTTTGTTTATATTCAGCTTTCCTTGTGTCCTATTACAATACACCCATTCAAGAGTAGAGCAATGATTCTCGCTCTGTTCTTGTCTTATTGAGTAAGTTTTCTGTTTCATTTTCAAGAACATGTTGCCAAAGAACACTTGTATTGGTTTGTGGCCAGGTAACTGTCTAATTACAGAAAGTAGTTGAGCAAGTATAACTGAGGGCAGAATTGGACCCATTGTGTCTTCCTTTAGGTTTTGAAATCTAGAATGAGATTTGAACACAATAGGATATTCTCATGGTTTGATTGTAAAGGATTTAAGCAACGAAATGACCCATAAATCCTCTTCAAGACTGTTTCCTAGTGCAGTTAGTTGTAGCACTGCCAAGATTATTCAGAAACTCACCCCAAATTTTCCATTGCTTCCTCGAATCTTGTTACCTCTTTCTGCCTTTGGCCACTGTAACTGTTATTCCTTATCATTTACACTTAAAACACTTGTTGACCATCATATTATTGCCACAGCAGCTTTACAGGTTTGATCTTACTTGTTTTGGCATATATGGTGACATACGTTATTATTCATAACGCTTCTCTGAATCTTCTGTACGTGTTTCTGATATAAAGAAGTAAAAAGCTAGAGTCATGGGACTGGGAGCAGTGTCACTGATCCCATTAAGATCCTTTGTGTTGTCAATAGTTAAGGTTAACTTATGTCTGTTAAATCTGTAAGGTTGCCTGTGTGGTTAGGTTCAGTTAAGGACATGTATGTTGATATATTTGGGGCCGTGAATTTTTACTTCTTTCATCAATGACTGGAATGTCCTGTCAATCAATTACCGTTTTTTCCAGCCACCTTTTCTGGTGCAGCTCCAGGCGGATGCATTGCTGTTCTCTGCATCTCATCTGCTTTTCATGATGATGATTTTCTAGGCATCTTCTTCCCAATTCAGCTCTGCATTTGGACTTTTCTTTGCTTGAATCATTAGCTGCCTAGCTTGAATTATTATTTGTGTGTTCTCATTTGACTTCCATCCCATTTACCTGGTTCATTACAGCTTTACCGTCTTTGTTTTGTTAACAGGTCTCAGAGAACTGTCTGTTCTCTAAACCTTGTGTTGTTGATTCTGCTTTTTCAGATTATTAAAGACTGTATGAAACCAGACCTACTGCTGATCAGTGTGACAGCCTCTGGGCTTCTTTCATGTAGTTCAGCTTTCAAATTCAAAGAAACCCTCATCTTCTAGTCTGACCTCAGTTTATTTCTATCTGTGCTTTCTGCAGATTAGTTTTTCCAATAAGGAAAAATGTGAATTTAGAAACTCTATTAAATGCTTCACTAATATTCAGACACAGCACTTCAGCTGTATTGTACTTCCTCTACTGATTAATTTGTTAAAACTGTCTGACTAGTATGAATTTTTTCCCTTGCTGATCATTGCGAAAATTGGTAAAACAGAAGAGCTTCTGACTACTTCTGCTTGTGGTGCGTAATGATGGTTGGTACATAGATATTTTGAAGTATCTGCAGATCCTGGCCTGTGGCTTGAAAGTCTTTTCTGTCCCCAGTGTTTTTTTCTAAAATAGAGCAGCACTGACATTCCTGGGGTAAAGTCCGGTAATGCAGTTATGGGGTTGTGGCATTTTCAGTCTGGGCTGCCCTAGTACCATATTCTCTCCCTGTGATGACTTTGCTATGAAGAGGATGTTGCTTGGATGATGTGGTCCTCTCCTGCCCTAGTTCAGAGCTGAATACAGACAGAAATTGAAGTTACACCATAACAATATAGTAATAGCACGCGTGTCTGGAATGCCAAACAGGTTTCAGCATCGCCTCCAAAATCCCTTGGATGCAAATGCTGCGAGTGTTATCAGTGTGGCTCCAGCACATCATGTCCCACACAGTGTGAATTTTATGTAAATTCGTCCTTGTGAGCTTCTCTGCTGGCTCGCAAAGCTAGAAAGCACAGAGTAGCTAACGTGTGCCCGCTGTCAAGAGACACACCGGGGGTATGTGCATCCTACTCTACGCTGTGCATGAAAATGTTAATACCTAATTAGCTGTAAACTACAGTGCTGGTTTGTGAAATAGAATTCCCAGGGGGCATATTGTACAAACCTCTTGCAGGATTATAAAATATCTGCTTTACTTGGAGGATTTTAATCTTTGAGTTGAGAGGACTGCTCAGTTGTGTGGGATTACAGTGAATGTGATTAATGTTACAGATTGCATTAGAATAGACCTGATTTCTCTGTCAGACAAAATACTAATATAATTCTGTGTTGCTGGCTGGGAGATACGAGGTGCCAATTAATTGTCTCTTTTCCTTTTTTGTTTGTTTGTGTTTGTTTTTACTTTAATAATATCTCTTGGCACAATTGTGCCTTCCAGTTGCATTATAACTGAATGGATAACAACATGGGCTTAAACAAATGGAAAGCTCTACTAAGTTTGCAAATATATGGAAAGAAGTGTTTAAGATCATGCAGACAAACCTGTCGACTGCTGATAAGCAAATGCACATTTTAATTGTCTTACAAAACATCCATGAATTTCAAGGTGATGTTAAAGTTGCAAGATTGAAGTGTTAAGAAAAGTGGGCAGATAAGTGGTCTTTCCTGGTGTCAGTTGTGCCTCTGGTTGTTTTGTGTCCTACTCCGTCCCAAGACTTGGCCGAAAGGACTGGAAGGTGGCTGGGCAGAGCTGGCGAAAATCAGGTAGGAGTCAAGTAGCTGCACATGCAACTTACCTGCTGAAATAAGGAGAATGACATTTAGATCTAACAGTTGGGCTGAGAAGTTTGCAGGTCTAGCTGTACTTTTATATCTCCTCCCAACTATTGCACTGCTGGTGTTTTGACCTTATCCTGGGCCTCTGCCAAGAGCACTGAAGATTCTTTTAGAAGCTCAGCCCTACTTTGAACCCTCCCGTCTCTTATCCTGTGCTTGGCACAGTGCTGCAGGTGTTGAGCGAGCAGGGGTTTGTTTGCATTCTCAAGCTGAAGAGCTGGCAAGCTCCCAGGGACCCACGAGCATTTCCACATCCAGAACGCTGGAGAGGCTGGGGAAGCAGGAACTTGTTGAGTTACTTGTGTCTCATTAAGCATCAGGAGAAGGATTGTTGCGCCCAAAGCAACCTCTGCTTTTGCCAGCCCTGGAAACTACATGAGAACAGTTTTACATGAGGCTGTTATCTGTGTCTGTGCTTGCACAGGAAACTGCGTAGTGCCCCAGCCCTGCACCAGGACTGTCACACACCCTGCTTCTTGTAAAAAAATATGCTAGGTTCTCCAGGTGTAGTCCAAGAGGATTATAAAGAGCCTGTCCCAGCACAGTAAGTCTTGAAATAGAGGAGCCTCTGAGAAATACATTCACAAAGTACAGTCTGTCCTATCAACCAGTTCGACTGACTGGCTGAAATTCCTGTTTCATGGCAAATTTGTGAAGAGCGTCTCCCAGGAATGGGGAGATTTCAGATCTCATAAACTACAGAAGAAAACATTTTGATTGATGAATGTTGACCATATCCAAGAACCATAGAAGAGAGGATTCACTTCATTACCCCATAGGTCTGGTGAATTTTCAGTGGTCCTTTGCCAGCAGAATGCCACCTGCCTGAAGACGGCTTCCAATAAAAAGAATTTGGGATGACAAAATTGGCTTCTGTTGTCTTCTAGAGCTGAGAAATGTTGACCGCAAAGGTGCCCTGTTTCTAACAGGCAAAGGTACAGTTATATTTTTATGTGCTTTAAACTGCCATCCAGGAACATTTATGTCTTTGGTCCCATGTAATAGATCTCAGAAGGTATGGGATCATGTAGCTGTAGCTAATAAGGAAATACTGTGTAATACTCAGAGCTTGCCACTTCTATTTTTTTCTTCTTCTCTCCCTTGTAACTATTTTGTAGCAATCAAATGAAGCCAGGGATGCAGACAAAGATCAAACTGCTGCACAAACACTTGACACATTTCATGAAATTAAGCTAATCACAGCTAGTAGGAAATCATTCCTAGTAGGAAATTGTTTCTCCTTCCGACCAAATTTTAGGGAAAAAAGAAATCAGAATTGGCTGACTTCATTTGACTGTCACTTCCCAATCCCAAGGGGAGAAGGGGATTGCGGGCATGCTGCAAAAGGGCTGTTGGCATCTGCACATAAAGCAAAGCTTAAATCCACAGTGCAGAGAAGTAACACAGAGCCAGAACTGGATTTGAATGGGTCTCTCTGAGTTTGGACCAGATTCATTTTGTGAAATGATGACATGGGAACTCTATAGTGTAAATACTAGTTTGCATGGGCAAGCACGAGATCCTGTGAGGGTTTGCCGTGTGTTTCATACCTAGAAACGGGTAAAATGTTCAAAACACCTGGAGGAGTCAAGGTCTTTTTCTTTTAGAAGCTTCCTTTGCGTTTGGAGAAAGGATTTTGGAAAGTATGTAGGTGTATAAACATGGAGAGAAGCATGTAAAGGCTTTTTCAGATTTACAGTGCCTCTAGCTCTTGTAAGTTTTTAAATTCAGATACGTTTTTAGAATTACATAAAAGTTTATATTATGTGTAATTTATAATTTATAGACAAGTGTTCAGCTACACATTTATAATTCTGAAGTATTGGGAATGTCTGTGATTAAGAAAACATTGGATGCTTTTCTGTTTCTCCTTAGTACTTGCTCTTTTATTTTACAGACCTGCACAACGAAAACATTAAGTTGATGTGTTAATTATTTAGCTTGCACAACTTTAGCCACTCTCTTTCGTGTACTTTAACAATCAAATATCCTGCAGCTGACATTCATCACGAATTTCTTCAGTCTAGGAAGTCCAGAGAAGAAACAAAATACCCATGTTAATCATCAGACACGACATCTGAGCATTTCCCGCTCTGTGTAGGAGCTGGGTGGTTTCAACAAACTTCGCGAGTCCTCCATCTGTGGCACATTATGTGGCCGATTCTTGGCGGGAGGTGCTGAGACAGCACTCGGACTAAGAGCAGAAGCGGATTTGCATTAAGTTGAAAACAGAACGATTGATTAGAATATCTTTAATTTACTCTTGCACGTTGAACTGGCTGTTGGGGGCTGTGGGGCTTCTGTGAGGAGCGGCCGGAACTGCCCTGAGCCGGTTCTGGCGGGTTCCGGCGGCACCTCAGCCACACTGGCAGCGCCTCAGCCGCACTGGCGGCACCTCAGGGGAACCAGCTTTCAAAACTGGTGAAATGTTGCAAGAAATGAGGGGAAAAGTGTGAAAAATGGCCCTGCAAACCTGAGGGGAGAGGAGGAGGCCCCTGGGCAGCCATTGCCCTGTGTAGCAGGAGGTGTTCTAGTGGCACTGTGGGAAGGAGGTAAGTGTCAGGTGTTTAAATAGACCACACACCACAGGAAAAAGCAGGCTTTTTAATGTTTGTGCTGTTTAAGTGTTTTAATAAAGCACTATGGAGTGACCCCATAGGGAAAGTCTAATTAATCAGGTAAATTAGATATACTTGAAGGGCGACAAAAATAAGTTTCTTGTGCTGGTAAACTCCAGACCCCACAGAGGAAACATCGTCCCTCAGTGCTGGAGCTGTTGACATAGCTGCTGTTATGGTTACATCTGTGTTTGCTCTTCTCGATCTGGCTTTGCCAACATAGCTAAAATAGAGTCATCTGGAGTCATGTCTTTCTTTGCATTGCACTTAGGATTATTTAGTAAGGTCTTGGACCAAATGTTATTGAAGGTTTCAACAAACACTAGTGAGCTTTGGATCTGCCTCTGTCCTTAGAAGTGGCATCTGATCAAATTTAACACAGCAATGGTGAGTGAAAAAGACAAGCCAGTTAACTCCATGATTTTAAGTATATAAAGCACACTTCCATTCTGAAAGTTTCATTAAAGACTTAGGGTTCAGATGATTTTAAGGAAATTACGTGCAAGAAAAAAAGTAGTAAATCTGTCTTGTCTCTCTGTCATTGCCTGGTGTGTTTCTTTTCCCCCCAACTTTTTATATCTGATCATATCATTAAATCTTCCTAATATATATCTGAAGATAAAAGGTGACAACTTTAATGGAAAGAACTGATCACATTTTTTATTCTTTTTCTTGGCAACGTCTGCAGTAAGTTTGTAATATGCTTAAGAAAACAGAGAACGACTCTTACCGATAAATCGAGGCCATTTCATTTTGGATGAGTGTCCACTGAGGATTGTCCTCACTGCAGTTGGCCTCAGAATATCATTGGCATTGGTCACAAACAACCTACTCTTTAATATCCAGGATACAAAGTCCCTTTGACATCTGCCATCTCTGTTCCACAATCAAACTCTCACTGGTGCAATATCATTTGTAATTGAACTTGCAAATTGCTTCACTTTCTGAAATGCTGACTGCTTAATTATGATGAGGAAAATAGCATTCTACAGCCATAAGCTCAGATAACTGTGTAACTCCGAAACTATGTAATTATGCATGTGAATAATACTTGCTGTGAATTGTGTTAATACCAGCGGCAATACACAGAAGGACCACCCTGCAGACCTTGTCCTGCTCCAGTGTGGAAGGGAGTAAAGGCGCAGAATGATCCATCAAGTAGAGAGATGGAGTGAGGCCTCTGCTGTTGTGCTTCCTTTTATCCCAAAGGTGTTCCACGTTCACCCAGACAGGCTCTCAGAGATTCTGTGGTTCAGCTCCCAGCTTAACCCACAGGTTTTCCATGGGGTATCATCCAGTGACTTAATTTAACTTCAGGCCTCCATCTGAAAAACAAGGACCTCAAGGACCCTGTTTTTCAGGTATACTCCGAGTGTTAAACACAGAGATCACTTTGAGATGCTTGAATACTGTATCTATGTGAGTTAACATGAGTTATCTGTATAACAAAACAGAAACCTGTCTTTCTGAACACAGTGTGATTATGATGCCCTAGTTCATTGAGGAATTGGATGTCTGAAAACCAGTATGTTTCATTTTAATCTGAAGCAGGGATGACAAAGCAACTAAGCCTCCTAATCTGGCTGAAAGGTACCCATTCAAACCAACACAGAGATACCAAAGATGACTCTGGATGAGCTATCTCAAACATCAGAAGTTGCCCATCACTGTCATGGGATATGACAGTGATGTAGCAACCATCCCATTCAGATCTTACCCATTTTTCCTGTGCGCTGCCGCTCGTGTGCTCTCAATGTACACCACAAATCATATCTGTATCCCAGGGAACTTGGTGGATGTTGTTTCTTTTAAGTGGATTTTAGCTCAAGCTAATGTTGTGGTAGCACCTGATACTGTTTACATTCATAATGTCTCTCTGGTAGATTCATGCAGCAGATAAGTTGTTCATAAAACTTTAGTTTCATTAAAACCTCAGTGGTTTTTACCCTGATTTTCTCCATTTTTTTTTTCTTTTTTTCTCTTTTTTTTTTTGTGAAAAGGAAAGTACACAGGGCTCTGTCTGTGGGTGATTGATGACGCTGTAACAAAGCAGCTGTGGCATCTGACAAGATTGCGCTCAGAGTACGGTCTTAAAATAGTGGATGGACTTGATGTTTTTCCTTTCAAATATCTTAACAATTGTTGTCATAAGAATGAATGATAATTGCATTGCTCTGTATTGTCACTACATTTCTTGCTATATGAATAGGTTCATTTAGTGCCACCATCTTGTGTTGTTATGAAAATGAGGCGTCTGAACTTAAGACTTAGATCTTTTCCTCTTCGATCAAGAGCCAAATCCCAGGGTCCAAGCACAGATTTTAAGGATTTACATGCTTTATTTGCATCATGTGGTTAAAACCTTTACAAAAATGATGCAGGGTTGCCCATTACTTTTTCATATACTAGAAAAATGTGTGTGGGTTTATATGTTTTGGGATAAAAAGGGCTTGACCCTAAAAGGAGAGAGTAGTAGAGTTAGGATTAGAGCTGAAGTCTTCCACTTTTCAATACCATAGTCAGGTGACTAAGTTTTTCTTTTTCAATAGAGATACTGTGCACAATATTTTGGTTTGGGGACAAGAGGTAAGAAATTCTCATTGTTGGGAGTCATCAGACACGCAGCTTGTTCCAGGTTCTTCAGAGATACAGAAAATCTGTTTTACTGTAAGCAGTAACCAAATTAACTAAAGCTTTGTAGCCGAGTAAATCTATAGATGAAATCTGGACAAAATAACAAAAATATCAGGCAAAGAAAAATGAATCAAATTTGTTTGGTTAAACGTTAATCATCATCTAGAGACTACTGGATATATTTGGGGTTTTTTTAGTCTAAATCTACAAATAGACACCCTAAAACCAACTTCATGCAAAAGGCTTGACAGAGAAGTTCATTCTGACGTAATAAGCACAGCTCCACTGAGATCAGTGCTGATATTGAAGCTAAGGATAGGATCCAGCTTTCTAATTTGCCAGCAGCATATGAAATGATCATTTATGCTGGCACTTCAGTGAGAGATGAATTGAAAGACAAATACAAAAATTACAAAGCAAAGCTTAGTTCCCACTTGAAAGGCAGCTAATTCAGTTTGCTTTGCAGCTTGTTGCATTCATATACACACACAGAATTGTATTCAAAAGAGGTCAAAGTCTCCTGTTCTTTGTGTGGCTCTCTGCTGGTTTTTTGGTTTCTTCTGGAAAGCATGCTTGCTTTTTGCCCCAGAAAACCTCTTTTTGTGATGGGCTTCAACTTCTTTTGTCTGTAACTCTGATTCCCCTGTGCCCTTGATTGCCTAGAGGCACTTACCATGAAATTATTTATCTTTGGTACATGTAAAGGGATGTGTATTATCTGCAACTTATATGTCTGAAAATGAGGTAATAGTAACCAAAAAATATATGAATACCTAGATGAAGGCCAGTCTGATTATTGTATGTTTTTTCACATACGCCTTGAGTAAGTGTATATTGAACATAGCATTTGTATGCTACAAAACCTGTAGCTGAAATTAACTGGTGGTTTCCCTGGATCTGTGTTTCTCTCAGGACAGATATCAGTGGATGGATTTATGCGATATCTGAGTGGAGAAGAGAACGGCGTTGTTCCACCCGAGAAACTGGATTTAAATGAAGATATGTCACAGCCACTGTCACACTATTTCATCAATTCCTCACACAACACCTACCTCACAGGTACAACGTTGGAGAGATCTGATTTCTTACCTAGCAAAAATTCCTAGCATATTTGCAGTGATACTATAAAATGTACTGAAAGCATCAGCAGCAAATGGTTCTTCACCATGAGGGTGTTGAGGCACTGAACAGGCTGCCCAGAGAAGTTGTGGATGGCCCTTACCTGCGAATGTTCAAGAACAGGTTGGATGGAGCTTTGAGTAACCTGGTCTAGTGGAAGGTGTCCCTGCCTGTGATCTTTCAGGTCCCTTCCAACCCAAACCATTCTATGATGGAGCTTAGTCTTTAGGGATGCAAGGGTAGCACTGGGCTGTTCAAGCTGCTACACGCGTACATCAAACAGTCTTTAATTAACAGCTGAGCAGCAGTTGCATTGTTCAGATAAGGTCTGGTCTGAAGCTCAATTAAGTCCTTGGAAAGTTTCTCTCAACTTAGATAGGATTCCAGATTAAGGTCCTTATTTGGGGAGGAGAGGGAACAATGTAGTTTTTGTGACAACCAAGGATACCCAAATATTTATGCAAAGCAGAATACAGGAAAAATCTCTGTAGCTAATAAATTTGCCCCTGAACATCAAAGCTGATGGTTTGTTGAGCTCTGTGAAATATGCTTTGATTCAGAGATTAGGGAGGTCCTAAGATGGTACATAGCATTCTGACAGTTCATTCATATCTGCAAAGAATGGAAATCTGGTCTCTGATGTCTGAGATCTTTAGGTGCTGTCATGTTTTTAGAAAGGCTGAGCACCCAGAAGCTCCTCTTAATTTGAATTAGACTTAATGAGTCTGAGCTGTATTTTTCGCACAGCAAAGTCAACAGTGCTTTAAGATTCTGGAAAAACTAAGATGCTTTAGGAACCCAACTTTAGGCACTGGTTTTATAGACTTAAGATATGTTAACTTATGAGAAAGTAATTGATAATTTACTATTTTTGTTTGGTTTATGTAGGAATAAACATTTTTGACAAGCAGATGTGCACAGGGAGTTCTCTTCTATTTGATTTGGTATTTGCTTTGTCATGTTTGCTAGTGCCTTAGCATTATGGTAAGAAAAAAAGTAATGCTAACAACGTGGTTTATGGATAATGTAGGCTTTTTAATGTTATTAACAGCTTTGCTTTAACTGACCAAGTTCTTCAGAATGCCAAAAGATTAACAAAACCACACAGTGGTGATGCCCAGTTTAAACACACCATGCGGGAGTTACTTTCATCTGTTTTTGTGTTTGTTATAGCACTTTCTACAGCACCTTCTAGTGCTTTCATAAAGTGAATTAACTGTCATTGTTTCCATCAGACACCATTTTTCAGAGGTTTATGTCTTGGCTGTAAAATGTGTCTTGTGCTAAAAATTGTCATATAAGTATTCAGCTTGACAGCTATTTTGTTTCTCCAGATTGAAAGCAATGAAAATCAGTGTGGCCGCTTTTAAGTTATGGTTCTAATATGCAGAAATTTATGCTCTTTGGAAGACTGCAGGCATGTCCAAAGCAAAAACCATTTTTAATGATGATATTTTGCAGGCCTCTTGCCTCCAGTGTGGGCTTTGTTCTGTCAGTGAGGATTAGGACTCGCTTAAGCCAAATACTGCAGCTTTATACAGATTTTTCTGGAAGAAAACAGCAAAGGTGTTGGACAATCGGGGAAGCATAGGCCCACAGGGAGGACAGGCAGTGCAGTTCAAAGTTGTTCTGAAGAGATAAACCACAACTTCCTCCTCTACCAGCATGAATTTGTAGCCACTACCACACCACAGGTTTTTATCAAGGTTGATCAGGACAGAGTCGTGTTCAGAAGGTCTAGAAACACAGAAGCCAAAGAACAAAGAATTAAGGTTGGGAATTCATGGGTAGTCCATTCCAGTCTAGATTTTTTAACTGTACCAGAAGTGATCTAACATCTTAATTATTGTAGGAGAAAGAAAGTTTATCTTGAAACTTTTCGAATTTGCTTTAACCCCTATGTGAAAGTCTGCAAATCATCTCAGGTTGCATCTATGAGTTTCTCTGTCTGCAATTCTACATAAATTCAGATGCTACATTTGGAAATGTGATCTTCAGTCTCAATTTCACATAATATTCCTGGCTTAGTAAATTGGAGGGAGTAAATCAGAGCAAACTTGGGGGTTAGTGCAAAATAAGTTTGAGTCTCTTTCAAGTTCCATTTCAGAGTGTGTGTTTTCACATTTACGGGCACAAAACGCATGCCCTTCCCTTTTAGTAGGTTCATTATGTTCAGTAAATGTGTGGCAGCTGGCCGACAATAGGATTAATGATTTGATTTTTATCTGTTTATTACAAAAGCTGACAGGCTCAGATTTTGCTTTGAGGCTAGACCAGATACAGCAATCACATTACCGTTTGCTTTCTTCCAACAAGGACTTAGTAAAATTAATGAATTTAATGGTGGCAGACTATTCTTTTTCCCAAGAAGATTTCGAAGGGTCTGCTCAACTGCTCGTGACTTTGGAGGGGAACCTTTGGTAGCATCTCTGCCCTCACTGGAGCTGTGAAATAGCAACTGGTCATGTAATAATTATTAGGACAATAAGAAAACTGCTCAGTCTAGCAATACTTTATGATTACTGTGCTTAATGCCCTACCAATTAGCCCTCTCTTTGTTAGTTGTTTAAACCCAGAAAAAGCATGCACAAAACCCCAACATTATAACATAAAAAGAAATATGTGCACACTCTGAATTTATTTTTAATTATCCCGATGATTTGCCTAGCCTTTAGTAGAAACCCTTGGCAGTACATCAAGTCCTGCTTATTTATTTAGAAGTGTTATTGCTTTCTTTTTCTGAGGGAAATGTAATTTTTAAGAGCAGAGGTAGAAATCTGTGAAGAAAGAAGTGATTTATGGTGAACCTAGGCTGGTTTAAAGAACTTGGAAGCTTTTTTTTACTGTCATCTTTTTTCTCACTAGTATCGTATTATTTATTTAGTCCTTTGAACCCTTAATGGGCAACTCTTGTTTTACTTCTTTTTTCCTAGTTTCTCACTAGTCTCACCTCAGGTTACTGCTGTTGTCACAGCAGGGAGTGGTTTTGCAGCACTTCTCTCAGCAGCACCCAAAGTCAAAGACCAATGATTACGTATCATTATCAGCATTGGAAGCTTTGGCTGTGCAACTTGCTGTTCTGTGTGTGAAATGCAAACGATGAAAATCACAAGCCTTTAACACATAATTGGCTAAAAGGAAAAAGAATAGCAGCAGTAGGTTGCAGAGCTATCAGTTCAGCACATGTAGGCAATGTGGTACTGTACCACTCGTCTTCAGGAACCACTTCCGTGCTTACAGTCCAGTCCTTTCAGTTGCTTTTTAGAGAAATATCTCATGAGGGACACGTTCTCTTCTTCATTTTTGCTGCTACGGCCTCTCCTCTGCCACCCTCCAGCTCTTCTGTTCTCAGCGATTCCTCAGTCCTAACTGTTGTTGCTTATCTGTATTCAACACTTCCTTGAAGCCTTCTACACCTTCAAAGCCTCTAGGACAGTATCTTCACAGTTTCCAAGATGAGGACACGATATAGAAGGGAAGGAAAGCTGGGTGATGCCTGCTCTGAGTATGAATTTTTGTCATACCACCAGGTTTTTGGCTGTGCTGGGCTCAGGTGATCAGCTGGCAAGACCCAAGGGTCTGCTCTCTTCCAACCCCACCATGTCCTTTCTGATGAAATAGAGGGTGGGAGACCTTCTGGGAACTCTTGCAGCAGAGAGAAGCTGAGCAGGAGCCGTAGCTGTTCTACCAGCAGCAGACCCAGCTAATCCTGTCCAGCAATCAAGTTCTTCCTGGCACTGGGGTCATGTTTTATCTTAGCATGAGGGAGAACAGGTAAGAAGGAGGAGTAGTGACTACTGTCCAGTTCTTCTGTCCATCAGTGGTTTCTGGGGGTATTTTTTTTACCTTCCAGCTCTCATTATTTTTCATTATTACTCTTCAGAATATCCTCAAAGCTCATAACACTGAGGAAAAGGGCTGAGTTTTCAGAGATGAAGTTAATTTGAACATGATGACTTCACCTCACAGGGAAGAAGCTGCAGACCACTGTCTGCTCCCTGTGGCCAGTTCAGTGCAACTGTGAAACCATCTTCCACAGTCACATTGTTGAATTGATGTAGCCATTAAAAAATGAATCAGTGGAGGGAAAACTCTTGTTGCTTCACAAAGTATAAGGATCATCTACATGGAAGGTCTTAGGTGGAACTTTGAGATACCAGTTCAATGCCCTGCTCTCAAATAAATCCTATATGTAAAAAATATCCTGTATTAAAAAAAAATCCTGTATATAAAAAATAGCTTCAATAAGATAGTGATACCTGTCTGTCTCTCTCTTGCATTTGCCTCTGAGGCAGTTTGGTTTAGTGAGAATATGACTACTCAATTAAGCAGACTCTGAGTTAAAATTCCTTGGGTCTCCTGCTCTGTCATGTTTTACTGACTGTTCTAATTGTGACAACTGAGTCTTCCTACTGATGCTGTTAAACCTCAGTTTATCTTTTGCTTGTCTAGGACCTAAGGAGGTACCTTTTTCACCTTTCACCCTTACCTTTTTCACCCATGATGGTTCTCTTTCTGAATCCCTATTGCGAGGGCATTTCTACTTTTAAAAGTGAGTGGAAACATTGTAAAAGGGAGATTTAAAAATCATATAGATTGTTTCCTGAAGGCAAAATTAATTGTTCTAATAGCAATCAGCAGCTGACACCGAAGTTTCTAGAGGAAGTGCCTCCAGTGGCAGCAGAAGTGAACAAAAAGGGAAAAAAGTCTTGTTTGATTGGATCAGAGATACTGGATTCTCAGGAAGGAGAAGAGAAGTCAAGATCGTGAAAGTGTTTCGTTACATTCAAGCAATATTTTGTTCACTGCTGCTTAGTGAGTTTTCAGGATCCTCTGTGCTTTCTCTTATTTGCCTCTGTAGGTCAATCAGTTCAAGCATATTAAAATAAGAGATACGTTATTTTCTAAATCCCCTTCTTTAAGGAGGATAGAACTGTATTGAGGATTGGGAAACCGGTGGGTCTGCCAGCTGTGCCAAGGGTTACCGCGTGCACCGTGTGCCGGTTCCTGTGCCATGGTGTCGCATCTTCTGCTCAGGTGGGCCTGAATCAAAACTGCCAGCAAGTGCATTCCTGCTGCAGGCTGGAGCGAGCCTGACCGCGTGTCCTGCTTTGATCTGACAGAAGGTGTTAAAAATAACAGCCGTAGGGCGAGAGCCTTATTTTGACTTACAGGCAGTAGCAGAATATCTCCCAGTGTGGGCTCGCTTGTCCTGTGCATGGCAAAACAGCTCAGAAGGAAATGAGATTCAGATAGATGTACTGTATCTAAAAAAACCTTAGCTGCCAGCACCTTCTGTTGCTGCAGGAGTCAAGAGCCAGACTCCCAGCAGCGCGGGACTCGGAGCTTGCACGCTTTTGATTGTTTTTCCAGGACTTGTCTGAGAAGAGGAGGTTTATTAAGCCATGTTGGTGCAGGGCAGAAGGAGCACATGGGCACTTCTTCAGGCTGGGAGAAGGTGCTGCCCCGGGTGGGCGAGCAGCAGAAGCAGCTTCTGGTTCTAGTGCAGTGAAGAGTTGGGTGACTCCAAATACCTGGATCCAAATATCCCCCAGTTTTAGGAGGATACATATCATAAAATCGTAACTAAATTTTAAGTCCATATACTGTGATTAATTTGCACTTGGAAAAAGTGAATGAACCCAACAAGGATGCACGTACTGAGAAATGAGCAGCTTAAAGTTACAGAAGCGTGGGACTGATCTGTATGGGGAAATGTGGATCATATCCCCAGGTTGTATCAATTAGCACAAGCTCATTTTGCTTAGTGTCTTGTCAGGTATTGATTTGGCTGATTATATTTTTTAGAAAAGCAAGTGTTTGTCAAAATCTGTTTCTTCTTCTATATAGGGTGATGTGATACAGATATTATGGTATTACCGTAGATTATGTATAATAGAAGGGAATACATAACGCTTTCAGTTTCAGTTTTCAGTATTAAAAAATTGTTTTGTACTCAGGATATTAAAAATACCATACTGGAAGTATTCCCTTTAGTGTCTGTGTTAGCACATTTTAGAATGCATCTATTAAAGGGGTAGTTTAGAATAGGTGCAAATAGAGGCTCACACAACAGAAGTTTATAAATAATATATGCATAAAACATTTGAGAGCACATTCCTAATATTTCATATTTCAGGAAAATAAGCTATTGAGACTCTTAAAACATATGCTAGTGTTTTGAACTCTGACTGTTTTTCTGAAGACTGAATGCTTTGGAGGTTGAATATCCTCTTATCCTTAGCAGGAATCCTTCCAAAACGCCTGAGCCTTATGAATAAGGTAGTGTGGAAAGTGCCATACGGCAAGTGAGGCATGTCATGATTTACTTACACACTTTTGAAGGTTAAGGATCTTGTAGTCTAAAAGGCTTATCAATAATAGCAGCCAGCAGTCTCTCAGGAAGTATAGTAGAGTTTATTAACCATAAAATAGTTTGTTAATCCAAATTCCTTGTGCTTCGAGGGAAAAGAAAGACAATATGAAAACAGTTTTCTAAGTGAAGGTATTTTTTAGGTAGCAGAGTTCAGCTGGTCCATACAACAAGAGCCAAGCTTTCATAAGCAGATGCTCAGGTAGGAATACACAGGAATGTGCGCAGCTGTACCCTGAACCGTGCTCATGCTTGTTTGCATCCTGCAAAGAAAAAGAGCTGCCGCTTATTCCAGACATTGGGCCTGCACCAGAAAGGCTTTTGTGTGAGTAAAGATAACCTGCCATAATCAAAGGTGAAACACAGGAAAAAGTTCAGTAAACAAAAAAAAGAGACGTGTCACTTTGCCAACTCCATTTGGATTTTCAGAACCTTCCCGCACTGGCCAAATTCTTCTGTTATTAAAATATATTTTCTATCGGTTCCAGCAGGAGCTGAGAAATCTTATGGATTTCAACAGGAGTAACGTTAATACCTTGTGGAGTATTTATGATTGCTCCAGCTCACAGAACGCGTCAGACGGAAATGGCAAACAGGAATTTTCAAAGAGAAGAGTTTCTCTGTTGCAGCTTTTAGTGGAATGTGAAAAACACAGAAAAAGTAGGCAATGCTATTTAGTGAAGCAAACCCCGAAACATGTAGTTCTCAGCGTAAAACTTAAACACAGATCCACAGAGACAATAAAATGAGGATTAATCTGCATTTTATTATATGCAGTGCTTGTATGTCCCCCATCAGTGAAGAAGCTTCAGTGTAAATGAACTCCCTGCCTCCTTAAAAAGGCAGTGGATTCCCTTCAAGAAATCCAGGAAGGTCACTCAGGAAGTCTGTTAGAAAGCAGGAAACTGCATCCATTTTCTTCACATCTAAAACAAACACTGAACTGTTCTGGTATATTCACCTCTCTGCTGCAAGAGATTTTTGTTCATATGATTGGAGTCAATCCTGTTACAGCAGCTGAACAACAGCCTGGCTGGTTATCCTTCCCTGGATACAACTGAACTTCTTTGTGGTGTTTAGTTTGATTTTAATACTTCCTGAGTTTGGCAAAAGCTGAGTTTTCCTTGTTTATATTTAGATTTATATTATGTCATTGTTGGAAACTGGTAGTTTAATTAAATTTCTCCCTACATAAGGCAGTATCACACCAGGAAATTTATCTGACCAACTCAGTGTGGTGGTTAGTGTATTAAATATTGATTTGAGACCTAGTAATGGTACCATTAGTGACTGTGCAGGAGATTTGTTTTATCTTGTTTTAAACTGCATTGCATGTCATGAGAAAATGTGATCTTGCTGTCCTGAGTCGCCTCTGAATTTCACATTGCCCATCAAAGGATAATAAATTCTGTTAGAACTAAGCAGTTTTATTTTATTCATTTAGTTTATTTTTGTCTTAAATGTTGTCTGTTAGAAGTTTTTTAATTGGCTTCAGTTATTTCTCCTCACAGCAATTTAACTGCGGCAGAACCCAAACCATGACATTGACTCTAAGTCATTTCCATTACGTTCTTACGCTTTTTATATGCCTTTGAGTGATGCTCCTTTCAGCCGAGGGTAAAAGATGCTGTTAACTCTCATTACTATTAGATTATTCGTATTTATTCCTGGGGCCCAAAATGACTTTCCTTTCTTTCTTGTTGTGCTGTCGCAGCTGGACAGCTGGCCGGTAACTCATCGGTGGAGATGTATCGGCAAGTGCTCTTGTCAGGCTGCCGCTGTGTGGAGCTGGACTGCTGGAAAGGGCGAACAGCTGAAGAAGAGCCGGTCATTACACACGGGTTCACGATGACAACAGAAATATCCTTCAAGGTACAGCAATCCAGCACGCTGCGGGATCTGGCTTTATTTGGGACAGTTCTTGCCTTCCTCCACGGCAACTGGAGGAAAAGGGAATATATGATGTAACAATAGGTGTGATCTGGGGACCAGGCACAGTGCCCGGCTCCAGACTCCTGTGCACATCTCTGCATCAGGTCTTGTGAAGGGGGAGAAACAAGGTAGACCACAGCCAAGGCTGAAGGACCAGGTACTGCCACTACAACTGGTTTTCAACAGTGTGGACTGGATCTGCAGGTGGGTCTGGAGCCAGGACCATAGGGAGGAGGGACTGGTTTGTTTTACAGCTCTGTAGCGTGCGGCAGGGAGGAGAACTGAGGTTACCCAGCAATAAGCAATGTGTCAATTTACTTATTTTCGCTGCCAGGTGAATGGGAGTGGGATACAAAAGTGCTGAACTGAGGTGGGAAAGAGCAGCAGTTATAGAAATTTCTACAACTTAAAAGCCTTTAAATTTGTATGAGCAGAAAATAGGCTACTCATGCCCAATCGGGCAGGTCCCATCCACTCATCATGATATTCACAATTTAAAAAATGAATTACAGTGTGCACAATGTTACCCTTATCCGTGATACTTGGGATTAGATTTTGAAGCACTGGAGGCCAAAAAAGAAAAATTAGTATCTTTGGAGAGCATGACAGGATATTTGTGGCATTCAGACCTTAAATATATCATCTGTATTTCTGATGTTCGTCTTCCGTTTGCTTTTTCTATAATGAAAGGTAGAATCTATACCCTTAGCAATAACGTTAAATTGTTATCTTTTTGTTATTCTTAAAGATGTTTTTGATCCCAAGGTGTCAGAGGAGCAGGATGAAAGTGTTTTCCTATAGTGTTAAGATGGGTAGTCAGCACAGCTTATAATGCTGCATCAGGATATCATTTTTGAAGTGTGATGAAATAATTCTTGTTCCTCTGAGATGAACTTGCCGTGGAAATACATTTCTAGATTTACCTGTTTTCTCTGACTCTTCACTTACTGAGTTAATAACGGCAAAATGTAGAAAACAACCTTCTTGCATGTTTGTTATTAACTTCCCAGGTATGTTTATATGAAGCCAATTAAGTTTATGTGCGTAGAGTTTGATTGCTGGAAGTTCCTTAATTAATGAAGATAGCTCTTAACTCCATTGGTCATGAGCAGGAGTTTAAAACAAAATTAATCTGATTCTTAAAAGGATCATTAGCAGGAATGAGGATTATCCCTGGTTATTTAGATGTTCAACCCTAGGCGCTGAGTTTGCCGGAGTGATATTAGAAGGTATTTTAAGCCTACTCAAGAATATTTCATGTGTCTTCCTTCGGGGCAAATAATTTTTCTCCACACATAAAAAATATAAAAAGATATTGACTTCTGGTTTCTTTTCAACACTGGAAGTGTGCTGCTTGCCTGAGGAGGAGCAGAATGATAGTGAAATAATGTGTCAGAAGTGTGTGAATCAATTCAGAGCGATCACTGGGTCTTAAATGCTGAGTCATTTATCAGCTCACGCTTTTGGCGTGACCATGGCACACAGTTTTCGGTGCCCAGATAGGCTTTCAGAAGCAATAGATACTGCCCGTCATTATGCTGCTGGGCTTCTTGTGGGTTTTTGGTTGGGTTTTACCTTTCTGATGACATACAGGAATCAGTAAAGTTTTTCTCGGGTGCACATTGTGAGCTGCTGCCAGGGTGAGATCGTAAAGGGAGCAATTTTTTGTGTCGTAACCAGGAATCCTTGCGTATGTTCTTTATATATACCTCGGAGACCTGTTTCAGGTGAGTCATTCTGCAGCCAGAGTAAAGTGTGGAACTTAACGTGTTGTTCCTCTCTGACCACAGAGAATTTGCGTTTAGATTTAAATGCGGTGCAAGAGTGAATCACCAGCATACCTGTTTTTCCCCTGAACCAATGCCTGAGCTTCTCATCCTCAGATTTCATCAGTGTAATCCTGATTTTACTCTTTCAGGTTATTTTCTGCACACATGCTAAATTTCATCCTTTTGTGCAGTTGAGAAGGCAGTTGAAAATAACTCTATGGATTTACTCCACAGCTGGAGCAGTGTGTAGGGGCAAGAAAGGCCTCAGGACTGCTTTGGGCAGTACCTTTTAGATCCAGTCTCAGGTGTTCCTAAGCCTTGCATGATGTTCCATAACCAAGGGGAGGGTACAGGTGGGTGGAAACCAAGATGATGCTCATGATCTGAGCTGAGAGCATCAACATGGGAGGACTCGATATTTGTAACCCAGTTCTCAGCACTGCTCTTCCCTTGTAATGGCAAAATTGCCTTGGAAGCTTTTGAGAATCCTACTGGTTCTGAACAGTGTGAAGGTGGTACCAGCACTTTAGTGATGGATTGGAGCTGGAAAGAAAGTGTGCAGCAGGAATCGCTCCATTGTGTGTTCCCCCATGGGACAACTGCTGCATTAACTCTGCTTATTTCTGCTTTAATGAAGACTGTACATTTTCTTTCCTGGCTTGTGCTTTCCTTCCAGCCCTGGATTCTGCAACCCAGCATCAGAAGAATGTACCAGCAGCTCAGCTTTCGTTTTAGGAAGTGTATATATTATTGTCATGCTTCTCAATCAAGCCTTTAAAAGGACAGAAATGAACAAAAGGAATCCCCACAGGAGGCTTGTTTAAAATAAATAAGTCGTCTAGGTTTTAGTCATCCTTATGATTTGGGAGGGAACAGGTTATGTGATCTTAGAAGCTCCAGAGTTTGAGGTTCTTACAAGCTCCAGTATGTGACAGCAGTGCATATGGAAAGTCTCCAGTGTTTTATAAGTTCTTTTGGAAAAAGGATTTGTATTCCAATAGGGAAACATTGAATAATTTGTAACAGTGAGTGCATTACTATATGTGCACCCCAGTAAAATTAGCGTTATCAAACGTTTCCTCTAGTAGATTTACAGTTGCTGTATTCCACCAGAGCTGAAAGGAAACTTCTACAGAAGTTTCAGTTTCTGAGCCCTCTGATAATTACTACACAGCCAGCAGTTAATGGATTTCTCATCAAAAAAGAGGGAACTAAAACTTGTGAGTCAGAGTAACTAAAGATTTTATGGATATGTGCTTGAGCTGATGATATTTAGAAGATATGCATTTGTCAGAGCGTGTTTATTATTATGCAAAATAGTTCATGAAAGCTGTAGCTTCAGGCATGGAGCAACTCCACACAAAGACCAAGTTTTACATTTAAACCATTGATTTATACAGGCATAAATCATTTCTTGAGAAATGCTGTGCTTGAGGCTCATCAGACGTTTTGGAGATTTGATTACAGTTCAGGTTGTAAAATCTGGTAGCTGCAAAAGCACATCCAGAGCTTTCTGGGATGTTTAGAATGAAAAGTCTGATTTCAGGTAGTTTGGGTGTGATTTCAGACCTCTTTGGGTCTTTTGTGTCTTCAAAGACCAAAATGCTGTTTCTTTAGAGACATAAATTTGTAACTGTGTGTATTTTGATTTTTTTTTAGGAAGTAATAGAAGCTATTGCTGAATGCGCGTTTAAGACATCGCCCTTTCCAATCCTTCTTTCCTTTGAAAATCATGTGGATTCGTAAGTAATTACCATATTTTCCTGTATGGTGTTATATTTTTTATAAGTTCTAAGAACAGTATTACGTATGCGTTTGTGGCAATTTTATTGTATGACGTGATCAACAGCTCTTACCCCCAAAAAACCCTCTATCAGCCTAAGGAATTGAGATGATCAGAATGAATCGGGCATGTTCGTAAAAACCTTCCTGAATGAGAACTTCTTGTATGAAAGAGTTTGAGTAACTGTGAGGCGAATTCTGTTAACGTTACAGTCTCAGTATGTCCTACTGGAATGCAGCAGTACTACATTAAAAAAAAAGACAATATTTCACCTGCTTCTGACCCTATTCTGCGCTATAAGCATATTCTGTGCACAGAATTTGGTCTTTTTCTCATGTGTTACAAGCAGAGGCCAGAACCATAGATTAAGGAGGGTTACAAAATAGGAGGTATGAATGGCCAGGAACTGTTCTGTTTCTGACAAAAAATACCAGTTTGCCTAAAAAAGGAAAAAAAATAAGTGAGAACACTTCTAAATTTGTTTCTGTGATTTATTATTATTGTCATTGTCGTCATCATCATTATCATTATTATTATTGTTTTAGGTCTAATTTTTCTTTTTTTTCTTAAGTTTGACATTAACTGTGGTTTTGAATATGGAGACCACATGGTTCAAAGCAGGGTGACGATGACACATAACATGTGCCTCAACGTCACTTGCCTTTTCCCCTTCTCTTTTCTGCTGTGAAAACATTTTCAACCCTTCTGGGGCCAGTTTGAACTGATATTTTTTATTATTATTATTTTTAAATATGAAATAAAAAGTAATATTTCGGGCAGCTATGAATGATTTAATACAAATCTGAAAAGATGTTGGCCCTTTTGTTTCTTGAAGAGGAAAAGAACTCCTTCGCATTGTTTTTGGAAGGACATACTTGTCATAAAGGAAGGAACTGGCAGAAGCTGTGCAAGAATGTTTTTAAGGACAGATGTGAAATACTGATCAAAAATGATGTAGGCAGAAGCATTTAAAATCTTAGAGCTGACCTACACTACCTGTATATCTCAGTCTAAGTTGACGCTGTCTCTTTGGGGGCAAATATGTGCTTGCTCTGTGCACATTTAAAGGCCACGTGGTTATAATTTAAACAGCTACCTGTTAAATCCTGCTTAGTTAGTTCTGTCTTACTCTGAAAGACCACACAGATGCTGTATTTAATTTCTCTAATCAGTCCATTCACTCCTTTCTTTTGGGTGTAATTTATATAACTTTGGATTTGCTTATGCTTGCGTACTGCTGTAGGTGTTAACTCATGGTGCTTCCAAATACAACCTCTGGTCTTTAGAAAAGATCTCAACCATCATTCTTTAATGTATTCTATTTTGTATTCATTCCTCTGTATTTGTTAAAATATACATTCACTGTGTTACTATAAGGCAGCGAAAAAGCAACATCCAATTTATTTCAACCAGAAGGGTTACATTTTTCTTCCTTTAAAGTCATTAAGACTTAAACCTTCAGCTATTCCAGGGTGATCTGTTCTATTTTAGGAAAGTAAAGAAGTAAAATATGTATAAAATAAACTCCTGTCAGATGTAAGATGAAGTGGCTTGAAACTACAAGATGAAACACTAAAAATGAAAGGTGGTGTGATACTGCAGGAATGTGTCAAAAGGGAACAGGGTTGCTGCTGCATTACACTGATCTTCGCAATTTGCCACACAGAAACCATTGGACCTTTCTCTGCAGAAAACTCCAGTCATGGAATAATGAATTCCTTCTAAGTGTATTATTTGGTGTCCTTTTCCATGCACTGCTATGACATTGGGTTTTAGCAAAGCAAGTCTGCAAAGACAATATCAAGTGTTTTCTTTCTGAGGCTTTATTGCTATTTATTATTTTCTGCCGCAGTAAATCACCAGATTAATGTGTATGACTTCTGATTTTGCTTCGGATGAAAATAATTTCTAGTTATTTTACCAACTGCTACAATTATCCCTTCATTTCCTCACCAGTTGCTAGAGAAATCTGCAATTAGTCATGCCACTCACAGGAACCTTCATTTCATGGAATGCTCCTTTTGTGGTTTTGCTTAGTTGTAACATTGTTTTTCTCCTAGATCTTAAAGATGGACATTGCCCTAAGCGTTAACAAAAAAAGTGAGATGTTTTTATAGAATTGCTGTCAAACAAGTCCTCTGACATCAATTCCCACTTTAGGGTGACCAAATTTTTCTTCTGATCTTCAAGCTACAAGAGTTGTTATTCACGTGTGAAACGCTGGTCCTGCTTAAATCACTGGAAGTTTTGTGGAAGTTTTGGCGTTGGCTTAAACAGAAACATGGGTTTAGCCTGTGTTCTGTGTTCGTGGCTTTTAAACAAACTGAGATTATCAGAGGTAAATAAGTCGTACAAAACCACCATAGATGTAACAGTGTTCATCTCCACCGGACACAAAATACAATTTTTCTTCCTTCTGGTTCATGTCCATGAGAATATTTTTGATGTTTTTTGGCCTACCTAGAGAACAGATGATTCATTAGCACCTAGTGTTAATCATCTCATTGTGCTTTCTTTCAATGTTTCTCCTAGAATGGCTCCTCTCTAATATCTTTACAGCACATGAACAATTTTCACTTCCTTTACCATTCCTCCAGTGTTGTATATTCAGTCTTGCCTGTTTTTATACAATAAAAAGTTTAGAAAAAGAGGCAAGCTTATAACTTTTAGAATATATAAAATACTGTGTACGCCATTATTTATATTGAAGGCAAAAAATGCACACTGAAAAAAAGATGATACTAAGAAAAGATGTGGTTCTATCAAGAAATAGAAAAGTGCCCTGAAAATGTTGAAAAGACCTCAAGAAGACCTTGACGTTTGGAATTGGGCTTGCAAGAAGATAAGCAATCTGCAAATCTGAAAGCAGACACTATAATTAGAACTCCACTGATGACATAGCAAAAAGGTTAAGTGATCCTTGAGCAGTATCCATATAAGATTGCTTCCAAGATTACATTTAATTACAGTTATTCATATTGCTGGTTTCTTGCTGGAATTGTTATTTCAAATATTAACAGGATTTTTATCACTTTTTCTTCCTGCACTTTAAATTATTTTCGACTCTTCTGGGAAGCATCTGTGCCTTTGTTTTATGCAGAAGTGATGATATAATATAATGTTAGGAACAGTAGTTGTGCAGTAGTGCCAAAGAGCATCTGTAATTGACCTTCATAATAGACATAATGCAAACACACTAAAACAAAATACGAGCAATGGTAATGAAAACATTTCCTAATGATCTTTATATTTCCATTTCTCCAGGTATCATGTTCCCACTTTATCTTCCTTTGCCCTGGTATATTTTGGGGATATATATATATATAATTAGTCTATGTGCTACCTACCTGTGTCTCCACAGAGAAAATCATAAAGCAGATAAAGTCAGCTCTTTTGAGACAATCAATTTTCATTACAATACCTGAATGCTGAGAGAATTTCTAATAACACGAGATGTGGGCCAGGAAATACCTTTTTTTTTTTTTTTTGTTCCATAGCACAAATGGGGGAAAATGTTGATGTAGAAAAGCTGGTATTTCAATCTGCTCTGGTTCATAATTTTGAAAGAAGGGAGAATGAAAATCAACTGATATTGCAACTTCTAAAATACTATAACAGTAACACATAATCTATATTGTTACTAGTGATCTATCTCTTGAAACTATATATATATGTATATATTTTAGAGAGAGACACAAAAAATACCAGTTGATTGAATGCTGGTGCTCCTAAATATTCTTTATTCCCTCTTTGGAGCTTTTCAGAATCCCTGTACATATAGTCCAGTTCACAAAGACAGGTAATTTTGTAACGTCAAGATTTTCCTACTTAGGCCTTGTCCACTACTGCAAGATTATTTTTTTTAGTATTAAAAACCATAAGTTTTTCACATAATTTTCCTTTTCCTTCTTTCTGCCTCTGGGACGCCGTGACATTGGAATTTATAGGCTGAACCAAAATAATATTGTGTTCCATTTTTCTCTTTTGCAAAAATGAAAGTTCTCATTGTATGCTCTCTGAGGTAAATATCATTAAACACAGAAGACCAGAAGAATTTGTTCTAGTTGTGGCAATAGTTTGCAGTTTATTAGGTTAAACTCTTGCATATTTTTTTTTTATTCCTATTGAGAGTTCCTTTTGGAATTGACGTGCCCATTTTAAAATAATGGTGTCACATCTAATTACTACCATTTCAATAATTGTGCTCTTTTGATTCAAGGAAATGTCCTTTGAACTTTCTGGAGCCTAAGAGCGTGGGTCTATTCTAAATATACACTGATGAGAAGACTGAAATAAAATTCGCTGTAGTGACCCCTAGACTTAAAGCAAATATGCAGTCTGTTTGCTTGCTAGAGTGAAATGTCTTTATTTTCCCTGGTAGCTGGTGATTAGAAATAGCTAAGGCGCTGTCATAACCTGAACCGTTCTTCCCATCACCTTCTCCCTTGTGTCTTCTTAGTTCCACTGCCTTGCTTGTCTTCATCTTCATTTTCCATCCTCAGCTAAAAGTAGCTCTTAGCTTTTTTTGCAGAATTGGCCACACGCAAAACAAAGCATTGATGGAACGCCGTGCTGGTTTGAACCGCGTGCAGCACTTGTGTAGCTTTGTGGAATGATTTAAATTCTCCTTGCAATATGTTTTGTCAACGCCTTAGCTAATGACTAGTTCACCCTGTATCTGCTTCAAGGGACATCCAGAATGCTGAGCTCGGGGAAATTACATTTCCTGATTCCAGTGCCACCCAGCGTTTATCTCAGCTCCGCTTTGGCCTTGCTGACCCCAGAACAGCTCCGGTGCCAGGAGCTCAGTTGGTCGCTGATGACAAAGTAGACACAGCGGTGGTTGTACTCTTAGTTTGCAAGAGAAAAATAAGCCCTCCTTTTATTTTTTCCTATATACCCAGCTTTATCTTGCCATGAAAAATAGCTCCATGGTAACATAACCCCTTACACTGTTCATGCATTTTCTGCGATATGCAGATCATAATTAACAGTAGTTGAGGAAGTTATATTAAGCAATATAAACCTGTCCTTTGATTGAGACTTCTATCAAAAAAGGAAGCTTTCAAAGATACCCAAGCTCAGATGTTACAGGTTTTAAATAGGCACATATAACAAAAATACAGTAGTCTAAAATTAGAGAGTGACGGTAGCACTGAGCTGCATTTAAGGTTATTTGAGTAATATCTCTGAGCAGTATAACCTGTCTTCAGTCCTAAAGCTCCCATCACTGATGTGCAGGAATTATTTAATTCTCTGGTTATGCTTTGGGAAAATTTATTATAAGTAGAGTTTACCGAGGTTCAATTTACTTCTAGAGGATGTCATGAAAACCGCTGAAGTAATTTACTGTATAATTTTAACTAAAATTTAGAATTTGGTTTTAAAAAAGGAATCTGATGCAGCTTTGCTGGTTTTGAGCCCCAGCTAATGTCACCTGCTCCTTCTTCTGTGTGCTTGTGCCCTATAGACACATGGAGTGGTGTTAACAGAGACACCGGCACAGGAGATGGGTCTCTGTGTTACTGGGTTGGGATTTATGCCTTTGCTTAGGTATGACAAAAAGAGAAAGAAATCCAGGTGGGGTCGTGGGGGTGAGAGGGATGCTGGGCGTGTGTATAAAATAACATAAGGAGGAAAATACTTAAACTTTGAATGAAACAGTTGCTTGAAAGAGGTGAGTTCATGTAATAGTTATTTTCCAAAACTGAAAACTTAGTTTTCTACTAAGTGCATGGAAAAATATACCTCAATGTTAAAATTTCAGTTTCACTATAATTCAATTGATTAATGCCTTTTCTTTCATGTATGATCCTTTTGATAAGCTCTATCAGAGGAATCAGAATAATTGCATGATATATCTAGGTCTCTCTGAAAAATTCACAGCAATTGTATCAGAAAATTATATCTAGTTCAGGGATATTAGATATTCCATTACTGCTGCTTTCACTCTGTAACATTAACAGGAATCATTTATTTCTTTCTTTTCTCTCCTTTAGTCCTAAACAACAGGCAAAAATGGCAGAGTACTGCAGATTAATCTTTGGAGATGCACTGCTTATGGATCCATTGGAAAAATACCCGGTAATATGGTTTGGTATTTATCAGATCACAAATACCTGTGTGAATTTTTATTTGAGTGTTTCAGTCCTGTGTCATTCTTCATATACAGCCTTTCAAAACAGAGTCTAAAGGAGGCGGTTAAACAACGTGAGCTGTTGGTGACCTAAGCATATCATTTCTGATGCAGAGATTGTTCCGATACAGTGAATTGTAATCTGCTAAATGCAATTGATTCTCATAGCTGCCATTTTATAATGTGGTCTTTCATATTTGAACTAATACTTATTTCGATTATTACTGTAGACATTTCATGAGGCGTTTATTCTTTTCTTCTTAAGTGCCCTCAGTAGCCCTGTTTCATTTAATGTTGAGATTACCTCTAGTGCAAAATACGTTTCATTTTAACATGGCGTATGGAGGTTACAAAATTATCTTGCACCATGTGGGCCCTAAGAAATTGCCATAAGCTCATTTCTTTTGTTGTGGTAACAAATTTCTCTTCCTTTTTCCTCCAGCTTGAACCTGGTGTTCCTCTTCCAAGCCCCATGGATTTAATGTACAAAATTCTGGTGAAGAATAAAAAGAAGTCACATAAGTCTGCAGATGGAAGTGCAAAAAAGAAGCTCTCAGAACAAGCTTCCAACACATGCAGCGATACTTCTAGTATGTTTGAACCTTCCTCCCCTGGAGCAGGTATGAATTGAATCAACAAATCTATTTCTTCCTAAAACACAAGTGCTTAATTACAGCTATAATCCAATCCTTTCACATTGCTCTAGTAAGTTAAAGGTGCACCAGCGTGGGTCGTAGGAGAAAACAACGCTAAGTGTTGTTGATTCGGGAGTCTGAGAAGGCCGGTGGCTGAGGATCACTGACGGAGTGACCTGAAGCTCAGTGATGCGTACTAACATTTATCTGCGCTGCTTTGAAAGCAGAGCGAGCTGCCAGCTCCTCCGCCCTTGGGTGCCTTTTCTGTGTGTCCAAGCTCAATTCCAAATGTAAATGTTTTTCATGTTGTCTCCGAGATGTTTCTACCATTTGGTGCCCTTTCGGACTTAACCCATTGCACAGGAGAACTGCAGTGGTTCCGCAGTGGCTGAAGTTTTCGGGTAACTGGATGAGGTTTCTGTTCCTCAACCTACTGTTGTCTTGCATTAGTTGGGAACACATCACAGACCTCTACGCAAAGTGCTATAAAGACGTTCTTCTGTTCTAGAGACAGAAACAGGCAAAAATAATACTGTGAACAAGTACTTGTTGCCATCAGAAATTGTAGGGAATATAGCCAATGAAAAACAGTGTATTACATTTGGCTTGTTCATTATTAGCAGCATTTTTAAAATTAGAAATGAAATAGAAAAGTTACTATAATTTAGTGCGTATATTCTGCTAATGCCTGTGGGATCTGCAAGGGACCATTGTGAGTGTTGGTATGCAGAAGTTAGTAAGAGATGGTCTTTGTCCTGAAGAGCTTAAAACCTGACTAGAAAAGATAAAGAGAAGCACAGGGAAAAGGTGAAGGATTTGCTCTGAACCACAGGAGCAGATTTGCAGCAGGACAAACAACAAAATCTACATATCCCAATTCCCAGCCCAGTGTCTGTTCCTTACACTAGAATTTCTTCTTCCTATTAAGACTGAAATTTTGCATTGCTAAGGGCGTTGACATTTATGCCCCAGTAGTAGAAACCTTATAGAGCAAATTGAAAGTTCTACTGGTATATAAGTTCATTACTATTTGCCATTAAAAAACCATTTTCCATTGTTTGTAATTTTTTATAAACTCTGATTAACTGAGCTGAAAATTTTCATGCTGGCAATTTGCCTCAAGCTGAATTAAAAAATAAAATAAACCCTGCTGTATTTGTGGATAACATTGTTTATCCTATAAGAAGCAACAGAGGAGTTTTCAACCATTGTGTTAAGAACCTTCCAAAAGGCCATGCTTGGATTTCAAAGGAAGATTCATCCTGGTGTCAGGAATGATTTAATACTGTTTTCTTGATGTGCTGTAGACAAATCCCAAGCAACAGAAAGATAAGTGTGTGTATGCCAGCTGACTCCTTTCCAACACTTGAAATCAACCCTGGTTTCCTAACTCTACATTTTTGTTACCAGCACATAGTGGGACCTTGGTGGCAAAGGATATGTCTTTTGCTTTATGATTTCTTTGGAGTGCCTGATCTGCATAGAGGGTAACAGGTTTGTATTTCAGGACCCTCTCTATGAGCTTTTATAGGAAAAGACCTGGGCTGTGAATGTAGATGTTGATGCAAGGCAGGGGGTCAGTCCAATAATAGGGTGTATGATTTTACAAATTAACTGTGAGTATTATGTCTATATTCCCTATATAACGACCTCTGTTAACTGGAGATTGCAAAGGTGAACACTTACAAATTAGAGCTAGAACTGAGATGGCAAAATTGATGTGGTCTCTTAGTTCATCTGTGACTGCCAAAATACATTACTTATAATCCTTCTGTCAGCCATTGTTTCTCCTTGAGGACACATGCCTCTTTTGGAAAATGCAGTTAGTCGATATTTTTTCTCTCTCTGTCATTCAATACTTGATCCCAGATCTGGCATCTTCATCTTGCAGTGCGTTACTGTGGGGGTATCCAGGCTCCATATGAGCACTTGACAAACGGCAGTGTATTTATCTGAACAATACCTGTGGGACGTGAAATAATATTAAGCCAATTTTATCTAAGGACAGCCGAGTCTGAGAGGGCTTAAGAGCAGTTTAGGAGTAATTGACAAGGAACATCCAGGATCTGATCTTTTTAAGAAGACTTTGAATTTCTAAGTATTCAGAGCGCAGCTCCAGAGGTTTCAGCTACAGCTATGAGCGCACAGCATTTCTGGAAATCAGATGCCAGATTTCTCTTTGTGAATGCTAAAATAAAAATATTAACCATTTCATAAGGCCGCTGTGGCAAGACCTTGTGAAGAGCGTGGTTCCGTAGGGCGGTGATCAACAGTCCCCATGACACCCTTCTTTTAACCGCCTCGTTCCTTATGTGCATCTTGTATCAGCAACGTGTATTGCTGGAGCACTGCAAGCATTATGCTCCTCGATACCCAGTACTAATTACTTTCTGGAGCATGAGAAGAGTAATGCAATTAAAGACTCACTAAAGGGAGCCTCATTCTTAACATTTCTTAACATTGTTTCAATGTTCCAACCTTAATGTAATCTTTACATTTGGCAAGTTGGGCGTATTATTCAAATAACCCTGTTGTATAGCTCCTGTAAGAATTATTGCTGATCTCCAGGAGAAAGTTATGCTGATTTAGCCTTCTTGCGATTTTAAATTAGCTTTTTCACAGCGGTGCAAAAAACATGGAGATTTGTACTTGAGTTGACAGCGTCACTGTGTCTCACACTGCATGAGGTCAGATTTAAACCCAAATAAACCACTCTTTTGATGTGTTTATAAAGCATGCCATGTGAAAGCTAGGTGGTGGTGATATAGTAGTGATAATTAAAAAAAAAACAGATTGGCTTGCAAGGTATTCATGCAAGTGATGTAAAAAGTAGCTTCAGTAGGGTATAATATCTGTCAGTGGCAAAAGCTTTTCTAAAGGTACAGCAAAGCTGGCAAAGCAGAAGAATTTGAGATAACATTTGTGAGGTAGATTGTCATTTTGGTGAACAGGCATCTGGGACCTGGTTGTTTTAGCACAATGAACAGACACAAGCAAGATTGTCAAAGAAGTTAGATTACACTGCAAACAGAACAGTGGCAGTTCAGCAGGTATGTACCAACACTGGGCCTATACCAGAAACAGCCCAAACTTGCCAATTGAACAGTATTTAAATTTTCAAGTAGATTGTTATTTCCTCACTAATAGGATGACATTTTTGTCAGAGTAGTGGGTGCTGCAAGGGAAGAGTTGCAGGAAGAAAGAGAGAGTGGAATTGCCTCCATGATTTCATGGTCACTAAATAGAAAACTGGATAACGAGTCGTAGGCTTGGTGTGTGCAGATGCATCAGTACGTTGGTGCTGCATGCCAGCTGAGACCATGGCCCACTGTTACGAAGGACACTGTTTTAGCAAACTGAATAAAGTTCATTTTTTCCTTGTTAAAAATCAGCAAGTGCTGATGGTACAGCCTGTGGAAAAAGCAAAATGTGATTTCCCTCCCCAGGATGCTGATGGCTGCCTAAATGTTACAGAGCTAACAAGCTGCGCCAGCAAGTACCACATTTATAATCTATTCGGGCTGTTATTTTAAAGGAGTCTGCGAAAGCAGATTACCAGATTCTTCTGAATTTCAAGCAATGTATAACCTTTAGTTTCATTAGGCTCTCAATATCTGTCACGCTGCTGAGGCATGGTGAGAATGGATAATATTTAGCTCTCTGTTTCCTCAACCCGTGGTAACAGGGATTTGGCTTGTCATTGCCAGCTCTCCTCTCCTCATCATCTTCCATTCAGTGTTACTGTGCTGAACCCCTCACCCCATCCGTTGGGATTCAGCCTCCTTTGTCTACTTCTCATGTTGCCCCATGAGCATTTTTATTCCTTCCTCACGCTGCCCCTCTCACCAGGGGCAGCTCCTTGAAAACATCCTTGAAACTGCCCCATTACTCCACCAAGAAGTTTCCTGTGCTCTTCTGCCTATAAGCAGTTGACAGTACCTGCATTCTAAGTTACCTGTTGTGGCAGGGAGCGAAATATTTTCATTTCTTGATGTTCCTCTGTCCATGGGCAAGCTGTTCTCATACATGGAGGGCAAGCCCTTGGAGCAGGGTTCTCCATTTTCACTGTACTTGTATGCCACACAGCATGGAGTGGTCCTGTCCTGACCTGGGTTTGTAGTCCCATCTAAATGTGAATAATAATTATGCCATTACAGGTAGTTATTCTTTAGACAAGTTCACACATACGTACTAGACTTGACCTGCGGCACAGCTACATATCCCAGCCCACGTGCGTTTATCATTCATGGTGTCTGTGCCATCCTGGGAAGGGGTAAGAGTGATGGCACAGGGCTGATCTCACCGCCGCTGCGGGAGGGTGAGCGTGAAGGTGTCCACAGCACAGACATCTCCTCAATCTGGCCAAGGTTTGCTCTGACTTTGTGTCCCAGCAGTGTAACAGGAAAAGAAGGTTGGGTTTGAGCACAGGACCGTGCTGCTGGGTGAAAGGCAGTGCAGATGTAGTCATACTTTCTAAAATACTAATTTTAATTCTGTGTTTGCAATCCTGTGTATTATTTGTCCTGGTTTTGCTGTCTGATGCAGAACTTGAAAATGAGATCTAATCTCCTTGGGAGTTTTCTTGTTAAATATTTTAAAATAAATGAATAATGTGTTGCGTACTTTCCTCCCTGGACACTTCTAGCAAGAACAAGCCATCATCTACCTGGTATCTCAGCAGTGCAAACTGGCTGCGTCTGACCATGTCCCCCTTTTTGTGGACTATGCAAAGTGTTATTTTGTCAGTCTGGTTAAATCAGTTGAGAGCTTCCCATCCAAAGACTGTCACTGCAAATCCTGGGAGAGCTTGGCCATCTCTTCACAATGTGTTGAGGTTTCCTGAGCCATCCCTTGAGCCTGTTGAGCAATCATGTTATTTTCTTCAATGAAATGTTCGTGAATAAAAGCCTGACATTTCAACATCTGCATCTGGAAGGAGGCGCAGCCTGGGTAGTCATCATTTGGTTGTGAAAGGCACACTCATTATTTAAATCATATGTGCTTTCCATGTTCACAAGGGACCCACTGGGCATGATTCAATCCTGCTGGAACAAAGAGGAGTTTCTTTATTGACTCAGTGGGCTTTGGATTAGATCCTAAATTGACAGGAGGAACCAAGACTGAATTACCATTCTCTGGAGAGTATGGGAATGCTGCACAGTGGTTAGATTTTTGTGCTGCCAAAATAAAATTGCCACTGCTGAAAGCAAGCTGAAAGGTTTGTGGAGTAAAATCTTCAGGGAGCATTGTCGGTCTTACAGGTGTGGATAGGTGACTGCAGTGGAAGTTAAACCTTCTTTTCCAGAGTCATCTTAAGTTGCACAGTGTATAGTTTATGACAGCCAAATCCACAGGAGAAGTTACAAAAGAGAAAGATAAGATTGATAGTCTTTAATGGTTTAATTTCTGGTGCAACCAAATCAAAATATTTTGGAGGCGAGGGGAGGCATTCCGTAATTAACAATAAAGAATGTGTCTTGCCTATAGGAATTTGATGAGTACACCTCAATTGGCAACAAGGCATAAAATGTGTTTTATTTGGTCCCATTTACTCCATCAGTACATTTTGAGGGAAAGGATGAGCCTCCTGCATAATCTTTGCATTGTTTGGTTTGCACTGCCCTCAGCCGGTGTGTGCGAGCTGTGCCGGCAGCAAGGCTCACCTCACTGGGATTGAAGTCCAGCTGATGCTGAATCTCATCCATTTTCATGCACAGTTTCTTCACTGAAGGTTATGCAGGGATCCTGCAACAGAGAGGGAGTATGAACTCACATCTCAAACCCCAGGGCTGTGCCACAAGCATGAGAACATCTCTTCAGAGTCGTTTGTGATACTGTTCCTGCACGCTGTGCACACTGTGCGCACCACAGCATTCTTTCCTCAGTGCCCATGATTTCTAAACACTGAGCATCCAGCAGCTGCAAAGGAAGAGCTTTTGTTTGTTTGGGCAGCAAGAAGTTATCGGTGCTGAGGATGGATTAATCTCTCGAGACAGTGTATTTGATTTGTGCAGTGACAAAAAGCACATATATAATGTAGTCTTCTTTAAGCAGTGCTACTTGCACATCTTTATCGAATTTACCGCTGGTGTTTGTAACTATTGCTTCAGCCAGTAATTATCTTCTGCTTAAAACTTTTCAGGAGAAGCAGAGATTGAGAGCGATGATGATGATGACTATGATGATGACTGTAAAAAGTCGTCGATGGATGAAGTAAGGGTGTAGATATGTTTTGCGGTGATGGGTCGGTTCCAGCAGTTGTGGGTTGGCTTGTGTTACGAGGACCGGGACTACCATCTAGTGGAGAAAGGACGGCAAAGCACTGGGAAACACAACACCAACTTCTTGAAGTTGGTTGTTAATTGGTTTGGAAGCACATCTTTGCTTTGTTTATTTATATTTTCATTTACTGAAGAATGAGAATTAATAGCACCACAGCTAATCTGTTTTAGACAACTGCTTGTGGTGTATTTAGCATTGTTGGTAGAAAAACTTGACATCAAAAACTGATTATTTATCAGACAGTACTGATAAATGTACTCAGCACTATGCATGGGTCCGATCCCTAGGAGTCACATAAAAAGCATGAATACAGCAGAAGTTTAATTAAACATTGACATTTCATAATAAATTTTCTTCTTTACTTTGTGAATTTCCCTGTGTGAAGCATTGACTTCACTAAACTGGGATCAATGCAAGATATCACAGTTGATAGAAAACTGGGCTTTGGTTATTGATGGCCTCCGATGGCCACCGTCAACAGATCAAAACTGCAGCGTCTTCCCTTCTCTGTCCTAGGGTACTGCTGGAAGTGAGGCTATGGCCACAGAAGAGATGTCTAACCTGGTGAACTACATTCAGCCTGTGAAGTTTGAGTCATTTGAAGTGTCAAAAAGTAAGTAAGCTAAGCATGAGCAACATCTTATACTGGAAATTACCTCGCAAGTGTTTGGAAGGAAGTTCTGGAGAAATGCTACTTGGCTTCCTCTCAGTTAGATACAGGCACGCCGACAGAAAATGTTCGCTTGGTATCCAGCCAAATAAATCCATATTTACTTTGAAACCTGCATTAGACTAAATATCAAACTTTATCAACAGTAAACATGGTGCCATTTCAAAAGCATTTTTGAAAATGTACTTACATCGTCTTTGTTGTCCATGACTGAAGAGTAACTTAAGCAGTTTGAGAAAGGTGGTCGTAAATATTCCTTCAGGTTGAGCAAGTGCTTTATAGTTTATCTCTGCTACTTTTATAGAGGATTCAGTGTAAGCAGAGTCCACCCTTTCCCGTATGCAGATTCACTCGTTCCTGCCTCTGTGTGTTGTATAGAAAAGGCCATAATTTCATCCCCTGCTGGCTTTTACAGAAGATGCCTTGCTAGGAATGCACTCAGTGGCATCCTCAATAAACACTGCAGCATCTTTTCCTTTCTTGGTGCAGAACCCCCTACTGTTTGCCTGCCCTTTTTCACTTTGTTTTGACAAGTTGCAATGTGCTCTTGGAGCTTTTTAGTTAAAGAAGTGTGTAGCATTTTAATTTTTTATGGGTTTGTGGAGGCCTTACCAGAGGACAGGTAATTGGTGCCTGAGTCCATTTCCACATACAAGATTTTGCATTGACTCATTGTGAATAATAAACATATAAGAAGTTATCTACCTGTTCATTTGTATGCGGGTATTTATACAGATGCACACACGAGCATTTCCAAAATCATGCAGAGAGGTATGCTTGTTCCATATAGTAGTGTCCCTTTGGATGTTTGTAATCTCCTCTAGCTCTAATGGGAATTACAAGAACACAGTGGGAAGGATATATTCCTTCTGGAAAGGGAGCCCTGTGAATCCTAGCAGGGCAAGCTGATACAGCTCATATAAAATTGTCTTGTGTAGATTTATTCTGTTCACATGCTTTTCCGAGTTCCATCTTTTGTAAAGAACTGGAGACGGCCAGATTTTTTATCCTAAATCTTGATGTGACCTTTGATCAGTCATACTGTTTCCGTGAACTCATAAAGTTAAGGGATTAGTACGTCTGGTCTTTGTGTCAAAAAAACCTCCATCATGTGGTAAATGTTAAAGCAGTGGCCTTATGTGGTAAATGTTGGTGGCTGGTTAAAGCAGTGGGCCCTATCGCATGACTTGTGGCTTCTGGGCTTAGTCCTGGCCTGGACTCACTGCTGGACCTTCAATAAATTCAGTAGAGGTGAGTTGAATGAAGAAGGAATTAAATGAGGATTGTTTTTCCATTTGCTGCCTATCGAGTTGTTGCCCAAATTTTATTTTCGTTTGCCTGACTTCGTTTCCCTAAGTGTAGAGTTCCAAAATGGTTTTTATACAGTTTCATCTTTTCAGTGTTACCGCAGTTTTCTAATTTAAAATTTTCTAATTCAGAATTTGTTTTTATTTGTGATCCTGGCTTCCATAGTGATAAAAGCACCTCACTGTTTCTGTCATTTACATGTTACAGAAATGCATTTTCTGGTCTTGAATCCAACTTGTTAACAGAAATGTTGAGTAGCACTGGATCCGTAACTGTCCCCTGATTGCTCTGACTAGATATGTTCCCTTTCTCTGACAGCAAGTAGCTATAACTGTAATTTTTCAAGTTTTTCAGGCAGTTTCTCAATGAGTTTTTGTTCACTCCATGGTGACTTCCTTCTGATAAGATAGCACAGTGTAATGTATCACAAGAGAGAAATGTGTCTCCTGCACGGTGTTCTCTTCAAAGAGCAGTTTTCTTAATCCTCTCCAAATACTACAAGGAAATAATTGTTCTTATTTTAATTAGGAGTTTGATTAAGCCCTGGACATTTAGTAACCAAGACATTTAACAGCTGCCAGTTCTGTTTTCCTACAGATGCTTTGCTTCAAGCTAAGGCTGAGAGATACAGTATATTGCTACAACAGATTCCAGCACCTATATTCTAAATAGAATAAAACAGCTCTATATGTGTTGGTAGTGCTTTCCCATTAGTAAGGAGGAAGGATGAAGTAAGAATAATCTCAGTGCCTTAATGTGGAGGTGAGCTGGCTGGAGTAGAGTCTGGAGAAAGCGAGGAGATTGCTTGTTGGGAAGGGAGTGGGAGGAGAGCAGCCTCTAGGGAATCTTTTGCCATTAGAAGATAACAACTATGAATAATGGCAGTTGAATGATCGTTGCTAATTAGAATTAGGCAACACAATAAAGTCTGAGTCTCAACTCTCCTAGGGGGGAAGAATCACTTTTGGAACTCCACCGTCATCCTCTGACTCTTCAGCATACACTGGGAACAGTTTGTAGTTCACAAACTGGCAGCACATTTTCCTCTCATATTGGCCCAATCTAGTTCCTCACTTCTTTGGATCCACTGCTTCCTTTTTGGCTTCCCGTAAGGGAAGCGCCCACCTGTTTCTGTCCTGCTTCTCTCTGCAAGACAAGTGCTTTTCTTCAGTTTTATCCCTCTCCTGCAGCTTCGCAGTTTGACTTCAAAGAGCCAGCCAGGCTGGCCTCCTGGCCATCCCTCAATTACTGCAGCACATTTGCTTCAAAAATGGGATGAGGGCAAGCCTTTTCTCTGCTTTACTCTTTGTTTTCAATAAAGTGATGAGGCTGGAGAGTTCATGTTATAGCACAGGCGCTGTTTCTCTCATTTTTAAAGAGAGCGGTGCTGAGATATCTGATGGATATTACCTCCCAGCGCCAGGCAATCTACCCAGCTGATTGTGATAAATTGGCAAGCTGTCATTTTACAGATATCTTTTGTGCAAAAGTGTAAAGGAAAATATACTGATGCTAGAAGGGTCTTGCCTTAGGCTCTCTGCTACAGCATGTCGCATGGGTACATTGAAGAGCTGTGCACACATCAGGCAAAGGTGAGTAACAAATGATAAATTAATATTCAGTCCCACTGAGTTACAAGCTTAGAATGAGCTTTTCATCACTGCCAGGTCAGAAAGTTTGACCAAATTAAAGAGGTCATAGAAGCTGCACATCAGTCCAGGGTTAGGTCTGAAGACCTGCTGGGACACAGGAGGGTATCTTCAGGCTCAATTGGATAGCGATGTTTCCATGGCTGTTTGAGACAGATGTGACCTTACTCTGACATACTGAAGATAACGAGAAGTGCTGTAGGCGCAGCTAGCGCACTGCTTAGTTTAATCTGATACGGGCATTAGTTATTATAGCTTCAACTTGGCTAAGAGCCCTTGCATCTGCCTGCAAAGACAATCTGGAGATCCAGCAGCGCCTTCTGCGTTCCCCACAAAAGCTACTGTATTGCCTCCGCGGCTCACCTGTGAGCTTTGAGCTCTACCTCTCCACTATATCAACAAGGTATTTTGCAAGCAAATATGAGGGATTGCTGCGTGTGCACTGAATTTCTGTTGCCGGCAGCTGGAACGGCAGCAATCCCAGGCAGTACCAATGCCCTTAATTTGGGCAGCGCTCCTGCAAGTTCAGACCGAGCCCTTGAGTATGTTCAGAGCTCGCTCGCTGCTGTCAGCAAACGATTGTGTACGTAAATTCTTTGAGATCAAGGTGAAATGAGCTGGTGAACAACAGGTGGGGTTAGGGGGCTGGGACTAAACCAGTAGTTTTCAGCTCATGTGTCACATATGATTTCATGCTCTAATGTGTCGCTGTTTTTATTTCCCCTTTAAACTTCCAGAACGCAACAAAAGTTTTGAAATGTCTTCCTTTGTGGAAACCAAAGGGCTTGAGCAACTTACGAAGTCTCCTGTGGAATTTGTGGAGTATCCTTGACTTTCAGAAAGCTGCTTTCTTAGCCTTTCTATATCTGAGATCTGTTACAGGGCTTTATTGACATTTGGAGACAGGAGCTACGGAAATAGGGAACCCCAATGAAATTTGTAGATTTGACTGTCTTCCTAGATAAATTAATTGGCCTGAGTTCTGATGAGCTAATTTAAAAGCTGACATGAGTCCTTGTGCTGTGGGCTAGGACCAGAGGTAATACGTATAAACTACATATTGAACACCTCATACTTCATATTCTCATTGTTACATTTATCATCCTATATGAGGTGGTATGAGTTATGGTGAGCAAATTGTCAAAATGTGACTGATGGTTTTTTGCAAAGTCCCAAGAACAACCTTGCTTTCCCATCATACCTCTAGTTCTAAGAGCACTGAGCTGTTTTATTGCCACACATTTTTTTTTCTTTATTTTTTTTTTAATAACTTTAAAAGAAAAACTAAGGAGCATTCTGTTTAGACCTTTTGATGTTTCTCGATGTATCTCATCATGGCTGCAGTTAAGAATGAATGGTCAAGATAAAAAAGTGCCTTAAAGAAGATTAATGGAACGCTATTTCCACAGATAACCTGCAGCATGTTCTCATCTCCGAGATTTGTAGACTCAGCTATAAGAAGTGCACACTCATCATTTCTGTCCAATGCTTATTCCAGAAAAGCACTTTTTAACTGAGCATCTCTCCCCCACCAGAGTAAGATCTGTTGCTTACAGCTATTTGGCCTCTATAAATGCAATCTTAGGAAACTCCAAAATTAGTAACTGTAATGACAAATGGAATGTTATGAGTTCTTTTTAATGCCTATGCCTGTGCTATTTCCCTGTTTTTTCTGAGTAGTCTGTACAGAAGCAAACAGCACCTTTAGTTACCCCGTATTTATCATGTCTCCTACAAAACTGTGCACCTCTGGAAGTGTTATGGTTGCAGAAATTCAATAAGGAACCCACTGTCATTCTGTAAACAGCACCTGCATTCAAATATTGCAGTCGCACTTCCCTGCAAAGTGATTTTTGTCACATGTACTGTATCTTAACTGCTCACCGTTTAGATATAACAAAATGCAGCTAAGCCGAATTTACCCAAAGGGAACACGTGTAGATTCTTCAAACTACATGCCACAAGTCTTTTGGAATGCCGGCTGCCAAATGGTTGCTCTTAACTTCCAAACTGTAGGTAAGTTATGCTGGTCTCTAGATTTTGTAATTTGTACCTTACCACTTCCCTCCTACACTTTCCGATTCATAGGTAGGAAAGGCTTTATGCATCAAAAGATGTCTAGTGATAGAATGTTACTACAGAGCTGTTAATTAACATTTTTTAACACCATTTTGTTTTTTATCTAGGAATATTCATAATTACCATGCTGCAGCTAGTGTAATACACATACAAAATGCCCTCTATATTGTCATCATTTGTAAGTGGTTACCATTGTGCAGCATTTCAGACCTGGCAGGGGTTTTTCCTGTGTCTTACAAAATCTCGGTATATCAAGGCATAAGGTACTTAGCAAATTCCACTTCAAAAATGAGTGTTTAAGAAACAAAGACATCTGGGCTCTTAGATGTACAAGTCACTTTTGAAATGCAATGTGTTGTCTTCCAAAGCTATGTCTGTTCTGAGACATACAAATATCTATTGCATCCCAGGATGTATCCCAGCCATGATCTGCCTCTGGGCATGTGGTACTATGGTATCATGCCCTTTTTCCTTTCCAGTTGTGCCCATGTATAAACCACCTTTCCATGGAAAGCAAATGCCTATGCAGGCTGGGAGTCTGCAGAGTAGTAAAAAACTCTTTGGGCCAGTATCAACCAAGTATCACATACCCAGCATCTTATGAAACTTAAGTACTCTGCTGGGTCGAGTACCACAGTGAAACACCAAGGGACTCAAAACCTAAGCATCAAGGCCTCTTTTAAAATTTGAAAATGTTATCTATTGAGTAATCTCTCAAAGATGTCTTCCGGATGTCTTTTTCTTGTCCAAAGAATCCAAGAGAGTGGATGTAATCACATCTGAAACCTCTTTTAACAAGCAACAGTGTGCCATAAATAGCTGTTTACACCACAGTCACTTTGAAATTACAATAAATAACGTTACTGCTTTTTTACGCTGTTATCTAACCAGGATGTTATTCTTATCAATATTTTTAACACCTAGATTTGTCTATGCAAATAAACATGGGAATGTACGAGTACAATGGCAAAAGCGGATACAGGTTAAAGCCAGAATTCATGAGAAGACCAGACAAACACTTTGATCCATTTACTGAAAGCATAGTGGATGGAATAGTAGCTAACACCTTGTCTGTCAAGGTATGTGTGCCACCGGTAAAACTACGCTCATGACAATGTTAGAGCTTAGATATATTTTTGTTATGCAGTGGCCTAGCGAATGACCATACTAAGTCAAAAGAATAAAATGCATTTCATTTTATGGAGTGATATTTCATTTTTAAATTGCAGGGTATCTTCTGCCTCACATTTCATATTGTAGAATAAATAAATGTATTTTTATGCGTATGTATTCTTTTCCATAGAAGTAGTTGGGAAGTGAATTCAAGAGTAGTTTGGCTGTGTTTTTAGTAATGAAGAGCTGAATTTAAAGCACGCTGTTATAAAGCGGTAGCTTGCACTGGAATGGCTAGAGCAGTACACTGTGTAATATAAATAAATTTTCTGGTTCCCTGTAAGTTCTCCAGCAGAACTGTGGAACCATAAATGTCAGCTGCAGTTCATTGCCAGCTCGCTTTTCTTCATTCCTTTTAAGGGCCTCTAATGACGTTGAAGGACCACTAGGAATCTGCAAATTGAAGACTAGAGGGATAGATTGCATTGGCTATGACAGGATGATGAATTTATATATTGGGTATATCTCTAGTTATAAAAACATAAACTTTCTAAAATTCTGTTATTCCTTTAATGGGCTTGTCCATTAGAACAGTGTCCATATTATAGAATCCACCTGCAAAATATCCTCTTGTTTTCTTTTAGAGAAAGCAAGTATTTCCTCTCAGGCTGCAGACACAAGTGTAGCAGAGCAGTGCTGGGAGGAATATGAATAAAGGAAGAACCTGATGACATGCATGGTATAAACCAAAATTGACTGTGTGGCAATGACCTTTTGTGGTGACCTGCAATCATGGAAGTTTTCAGGTCCCACTGTGGGTTTGGAGGCACTTCCTTCTGTGATTTAAGTAAATGGAGGTGGAAATCATTCAATAGCTCTTAGGAGATGCACAGCATTTTTAACAGGAATGTCACAAGTCAGCTGCTTCTGCCTGCTTGGTGAAGACTCCCCTGGTTATACTGTCATTTCCTATACAAGATGCAGTTGAGAATGGATTCGGATTTGTTTTAGGCAAGCCTGAATTTGTTAAGGTACAGTGACACTGCTACATATTCCTGTACCAATTTATTTTCTGCAGTAATTGCAGGCTTTAACTTTTTAAAGCTGAAAGTTGTGTTTCCTAGTAAATACAGGACTAGGAAAGACCAGCTATTTTATCCTGGTTTTGTTTTCATAGTGAAACTCACCCTCTGTGAGGAGCCTTTATTAAGATACCAAATTTTTACCTTGTTTTCTCCCTTGCAGCTAAAAGCAAATGTAGTTTCTATGCTACTTAAACCTCTTTTCTTCCAGCATTTTTTGAACCTGTTGTTGCAACTGAATAGAGTGTTGAGAGTTCTCAAAGATGCTATGTTGTGGAAATAAGCAGCTAGCTTGAGGAACGAGATCCAAACAACTGTTCCTGCTGAGGGAAGGGCAGCAGCATGATCTCAACCACATTATTGCTCATAGGGGAATTCAGGACCACAGGGTCACAGGAAATTGGGCCTCATAAGTTGCTTATTTTCTGTGTCTGCAATGTTAAACAGTGTTTTTTAGTTTATTGTGGATTTGCATTTGTTTTGGTTTTATTTTAAATGCATACTCTCTGGTCGTTAATGAGAATTAATCATCTGCATTTCAGCCGGTCATTTCCTAATCCACCGAAGTGGTCTCTAGTGATCTTCCTTTATTTTGGTTTTAGATAATTTCAGGTCAGTTTCTTTCTGATAAAAAAGTCGGTACCTATGTAGAAGTGGACATGTTTGGCCTGCCTGTGGATACAAGAAGAAAAGCTTTGAAGACCAAGACCTCTCAAGGCAATGCAGTTAATCCCATCTGGGAAGAGGAAACCATAGTGTTTAAGAAGGTTGGTGTAACACTTGCTTCCCAAACATTCATTGTGCTTGTTTTATCACTGACCAGGAGAGCAATTCTGTGGACTAGTAAAACTTTGCATTTGTTAGAAAGAAGATAAAGAGATTCCAAATCGTTCGTTCTTGAACTGTTTATTGTTAACCGCCTTTGGTGTAATTTTGCTACTCTAGTCGTGCCATCTCCTACTAAAATAAAGGATTTTAAAGTCGCCTTGATTCTTTCACTGCCACAGCCAGAAAGAGCAGACCTGTTGGCAGACTGCATGGCACGGTGCAGTGCTGTGCTATGGATGAGCAAGCACAGATCCCAGAGCAGTTGAGCTGAGTTACTGTTTTGCCTTGGCTGAAGGGCCCTACTGCAAAGCAGATCCTGTTAACCTGTGAGCAAGATGATGTGAATACAGCTATAACAATCTGGCTGTCCCAGCTAACACGTCCAAAGCAATCTGTTATTGTGCCGTATAAATACAGCCTAGGTCATGAAACCACATAAATCCCATCTGCTTGAAATGAGACGGAGGCTCCTGAGTTACTCGTGCAATTTGAACAATATTACTCAGACTCAATTCTCTAGCCTCTGAGGAGCAGAAAATACTGAGCGTGTTTTGGGATTGTGCAATGTGGATGTTTTATTGTGCTTCACGATATACTTGGCAGCCAGTTTTCTAGCAGGATTTCTGGGTTTTGCTTATTGGCACCTGTGGTTAAATGGATCCTGAGTCCAGGTGTTTGTAAAACAATTTCTTTCCTATTTCTCTAGGCAAATGTAGTTCACAGAGATGTTTATACAACTGGTGCTTGCAGCCCTGCTTTCTAGGGAGTACAGCCCTTTTCCCTGAATATTTGGCCTTCTGAATGACTTTCCTTTGGCGGCCTGCCAGTGCTTAAGTTTGGAAACATCGCTAGCATTTTCCTTCTGTAATGAACTTCTAATTAGTGTACTTCATTTCTCTATTTAGTTAACGATCATGCCTGACTGTCTCTATGCTCAGAGAAACATAGATTCCTATTTTTAGTAATCTTGAAAATAAATCAGAGAAACTCTTTGTTTTGGATCGTTGCTTTTTTGTTTGTTTCTTTCTTTCTTTCATTGTCTAGATAAATTTTAGCATATGTTCTGAAGAAATGCAAATATATGCCCAGGTTAAAAATATGTGTATTTGTATGTATATTTGCATCAAGTAAGAAAATGAGATTAATTATGCTGTACATTTTTTTAAAGTAATATTAAAGATTCCTAACTTAGTAGGGTAGTTTAAGTAACCATTTTTTGATTTCTTGTTTTCGTTTTTTCACTGTTTGGCCTTCTTTCTTATGTAGTGCCAAGAAAGCATCCGCTGCTAGTAAACATCCTGCCTGATTAAATGTCTTTAGCCCAGCCAGTGAGTGTGCACTGAAAAATCCTACTGGGGTTGACCTGGTTCATGTAATTCACACATTCAAACTCTGCAAAACAGGTTGAGTTGCTTGTTGAGTTTTCAACACTAATATGCCAATCAGTGACTTTTCTCAGAAGTAAGTAATCCCACTGGCATAAACACAAAGGAAAAAAACCCAACCAAACATGTTAGGGCTGTGAGTAATAAACAGAGAACAAAGTGGCATTCAAGTGTGATAGGAGTTGAGCTGGCAAAGTCTCATAGTGAAAATGTACCGTCAAATTACTGGGTTCAACATACTATGCACACGTTCCATGTCAAGTTTCTTGATTGAAAAATGTTTCTGTGAGAGTTATTTTGGCACACATGGGTGTATACACCCTGACCTCTTACATGGCAAGACCTTCCTATGGATGTGTAGCTGTTACTGTCTGCTAGACTGAACTTTCTTTTTCTATCTGTTATACAGCCTGTGTCTGAAAGGAGCTGTTTCATTCACTGCAGAAAGTTAGTAATGCAGCACTATTGCCTTCTAGGTTGTTTTGCCTTCCCTGGCATGTCTGAGGCTAGCAGTGTATGAAGAAGGAGGGAAATTTATTGGTCACCGGATATTACCAGTCTCAGCAATTCGACCAGGTAAACTTTTTTCTCCATTGAGACGGATGTTTTGTAGCGAAAAGAAGCAGCAAGCCAGAATCCCAGTGCTGTAAATCAGCAAGAACTCTTCAGATTTATAGCAACTGGGGATTTGAATAATCTCTCTCAACTTTGACAAGGAAAATACCATATTTCCCCAGAAATGTAAACTTGTAATGAGCCAGGAAAACCAATAGAATTAAGCATCAGAGGCATGGTTGGCACTTACTGGTCTCCAGTAGATCAATTGCATGGTCACAATTTTATGCTAAAAAGTGCAATTGTATACTTCTAAGAGGAAAGAGGGCAGCAACAGCCAATTTTGATGTCATCTTTGTGAGAATGGGAGATTGCTGGGAATTAAAGCAAAACGTACTCCTTTAATGTCATTTTTACGTGCATGCAAGGACTGACCTCTATGCAAGCTGTTGTATCTCTGCAAAACCTTTAAATCAACCCAAAATTGCTTTCATCTTTATTGCTGAAAATTTAAAAAGAGAAAAATCATTACTGGCCTCTTCCAAACCATATAATTATTTCTGTTATAATTAGTGGCCACTTAACTGCAAATTGTCTTGTGCAACAACTCAGCCCTTATTTTCCAGGCCAGAGACTTGTTAGAGATGATGTTTCAGAGCAGTGACATTGGCATTTTGAGCAAGAGAAGCGTTTGACTTCAGCTCCAGCTTTTCCAGTGAGGGGAGGGGAGGAAACTACATTAGGCCAAGCGTATGGGCCATAAACATGCTCCCAGCTTCACTCACGGTGGAAAAGAAAGAACATCTATGTCTACTCTGTACCTTATCTAGGCAGTCCCAGCAATAGCACAAAGCTTACATGTCCCAGTTGTTGTCCATGTTATTCCTGGAGACCTGATATCAGGTAATGTATAGATCAGATCCTTCTTCTCTCCCTCTCCCTCTTCTTCTCTCTTTCTCCTACCCTGCTCTTGGCCGTGCAACCCTGGCCATTCTATTGTGCCACCTCTGCCAATCTCCACACCTTTTTTTTGTGAGCCAACTCAGCTTGTCAATCCAGCAGAAAACTCTCCACTTTGTTCTCCTGGCTTTATGGATATAATTGCCTCATGGAGGATCTGTCAAGCTCCAGAGGAAAATAGGTGATTGGCATGGGAAGGATTTCCCTCTTCCGATGGAACTGTTACCACAGCTGATCCTCTTTCATGGCACTGACCCTTCAAGCAGCAGGATCCATTCAGCAGAGCACTGAATCATGTACTACTTTTAAGCTCATGCTTTTTAGAACAAAGGCCACTGTGTTAAAGCATACAAGGACTTTTGAGAGCTTTTTACCCGCAGGCCTATCTTCTGTCCTTTTGACTCCAGTAGTTATTAGTTTATAGCATGTGATGTAGAACAGCGTGTTGATTTTAGTTTGCGTACATGCTGAAAATTTGCTGGAGGAGCTTGAGAGAACTGAGAAACCTTTGTAATTTCTGTCTTTTATGAGACATTATTGAAAACTTTATCATACTGTCACACAAATCCACAGAATTAGCATTATTCACAAAGCAAGGATTTAACCATTACTTTGAGGGGGAGTTGCTCACATCACCCAAATGGGGATGTCCCCAGGTCATTGCATCCTGCTTGTGACTTGTATCTTGACACTACTCCTATGTGCTGCTCCGTAGTTGTGCCTCAGAACAACTTCAGCCATGGTGCAAAGAGGCACCAGCTTGTGAGGCAGAGGATGCAGCTTTGCAGCACTGCACTTCAATGCTGTAACAGTTTGTTGCTGCATCTGGAGTTCCTTTTCTCCCACTCCTACCTGTGCACTTCCATCACTGTCTTTAAACTGGCATTAATACATCTGACCTTATGGTGAGGCATTGTGGGGAGATAAATTGGTGGAAGACCCTTCATAGCTTCTGAAGGCTGCTTTTTTGGGAGTCTAGTTCACTGAGCTGCCTATCTACAAAGTCAGAAAAATGTCAGTGAGCAAGAGAAAGAGCAGGAGATGATGGTAGGTGGCTGGGGGAAGGGGTTTGGGGCTGCCCCATCTGTGGTGCCTTGCCATTAACTTGGCTAAGCTGCGCTGTAGTGTTTGCCCTCGCTCCCAGAAGACAGCCAGCTTTCTAAATAGTCTGAAAATAACTCCCTTTACAGATATATTTCTAAGATTGGTCACATGATAGGATTCATACACACACACTTTGTATATATAGTGCCATATTGTCTTTTTTTAAATTAGATACTATATTGTGGATGGAGTGTAAAAATAAAGAGAAAATACTGCAGTGTCATGTGCCTTTCTAACAGTCTCTGGTCTGTATACTTATCTCTGAAACCCTTCAGGTAAATCTTTCCCTACCAGAAATCCCTACGGTTGCTTGCTCAGTTGGAGCCACACTATAACTAACAAATGATAACACAAATACATTGGAAATGCCTGTGGAAGAGTTTATGCCCTGAACTGGTTGTTTCTTATTTTACAGGCTATCACTACATTTGTTTGAGGAATGAGAGGAACCAGCCTTTGACACTGCCAGCTCTCTTTGTGTACATAGAGGTCAAAGACTATGTACCTGATACTTACGCAGGTAAGTCTGTGACATTTGCCTGCTGGGAAATATGGAAGTTAATTGAAACACAAAGTGAATGTGGTGTAGATGACTTATCCCATATTGGGATAAGAGTCCTTCGCATTTGATGGATCATTGTCTCATCTCTCATATAAGATGGCCTGATTTATGGCAGCCTGCCTAAGGTTTAAGATTTGGGCCAGCTCTTTTATTTTCAACAGACATCGTATGAATCTAAAGGGGAAATACCCCAGGCATTTGCCATTGAAACACAAATGAAGCTTTGCTTACATGGCACGGTAATAAGTAACTGTTTCCTAAGCGAAGTGCTGTGCTTAATGTAGAGCATTGTATTTTGGAATTGGCTCTAAGCAAGGTTGGGTTTAAAGACCGCACTGGGCATCTTCAATGAAAAACAGTATTCTGTAGAGCTATTCTGATTTTTTTTTTTAAATACAGTATTTTCACTAGCGTTCCTCTATGCCTTATGTGAAGCAGGATCCTAGTTGGCTGGTACTGTAAGCTTTGAAAATCCTGATAAAACACTGTGCAGAAAATGCATATCCACGTGACTCAGTCGCAAGGTCCAAGAGAGGGTTCATGTTTGAGTATTTGTGCACGGTGGTTTACTCCACCTCACTGTTGTTTCTAGGACCTAGGTGATACCTATCAGTAGCAGATCTGTATGAAAAAATAGTGTCTCTTTCTTAAGACCCAAGGAGTACTGGGACCATAGCATAAGGGGTTTGAAACTGAAGTATTTCCATTATTTCTAGATGTGATTGAGGCCTTATCCAATCCAATCAGATACGTAAACTTGATGGAGCAAAGAGCTAAGCAGCTGGCTGCACTGACTCTGGAAGATGAAGAAGAGGTAAAGAAAGAGGTAAGGAACATTTCAGAGTCTCTGCAAATTATGCTACAGAATTTAAAAGCACCTCCTTTGTTTAGAAGGAGAATTATTGAAAGTCCCTGGAAATTGTGTGTGTTAACTCCTCCCCACAAGGGTGCTGAGGCACTGAACAGGCTGCCCAGAGCAGCTGTGCATGCCCCATCCCTGTGAATGTTCAAGAGCAGGTTGGACAGAGCTTTGAGCAACCTGGTCTAGTGGAAGGTGTCCCTGCCCATGGCAGGAAGAATGGAACTAAATTATATTTAAGATCCCTTCCAACCCAAACCATTCTGTGATTACCTGAACACCCATAAACATCTCACCTAGAATGAGACAAGGATACATTACAGCCGAGAAGCGTTTCACTGAAGGCAGCATGTTGTGCATAGAGCAAGTTACTGTTCAGTGGTAAAGAGACACCAAAAACGGGATGAAAAACCATGTTATGTGTATGCTGATTTGCAGCTTTGCTGCATAGTAAATTAAATCTTCATAAGTCATTGCCTGTTGTTTTCCAGTGTGATCCTGAAGTTCCCCTTACAAAAAAGACATCTCTGCATCAATACCTTTTCCTGAAAATATTACAAATTTCCAGAATTTCTGTCTGTGTTTCTGGAGAGGTTGTCCAGATTATGGTGTCTCTTATACATTCTCCATGAGCAAACGTGCCCCAAAGAGACCTGGTATAATCATACAATAATTTAGATGGGAAGTGGCCTCTGGAGGTCAGTGATCCAGCCCTTCATATGTATTAGAAAGAGAGATGAAGAGGGAGAAGACCATAGGGTAAATAAAGGTTAAGACCTGTTCTACCTTAGCAGAAAAAGAGGTGTTGTGTGTAAAAATGCATTATGTTATGAGTATAATGGAGAGTACTGACAGTTCAGCTTTTGTTTCTAATAAACTCTATGCACATTCAAATGATCAGTCTCTCTGTTCCCGACGTTGTCGTTGGGATGTCTTCTAGCAGTGTTTGAAAAGATCAACCCTGTATTTTAAAGATTGCTTCTGTCAGATGTTGGGCGCATCATGTGAATCAAAACGCACTCTGTACAGTTCTCTAGTGAAGATAAAGAAATGGTTTATAATCCTAAACTGCACTCAGCTCTGGTGTCTGTCTTCAATTCTCAGATGTGCAGAGCCTCATTGAACTAGATTTTGTAACCAAGAATACATTCCCAAAGCAGACCAGATGAGTGAAAGTCATTACAATTCAGTGGCCAACAATTTACTCTTCGTGCAGTGTCACAAGTTTGGCTGAATGAGGACACTCTGAAATGCTCAATAGCATCTTAGACATTTATCTAGGACGCTCTACACATGAGATTCTATTTTAATAGCAAAGTCTTTTTTTAACAGAATCCTTTAAATACCTTAGAGGTCATTTTTTACTTTTGAAAAAGTACAGATTTTCCTTGTCTACACAGGCTTATTTGTTAGTGAGAGAAATTCTGTCACAAAGTGTCTTCTAAAGCAAATGGGAAGAAGGAAAGATGAATTGTAGTGCTACCCACATGTCAAGGAGCTTGAAAGCTCATAGGATAAAGGAGCTTGTTTTTGGAGTAGCAAAGAAATATTTTTTAAAAGAAAACTGTAATTATTGTAGTGGTGTGTTTGCTCAACCTATGTAACCAGTCAGCTGCAGTAGCAAGGGACAGATATAAAACGACCGCTTTAAGTGACAATCTAAATATACCATTGTTAACTTCTGTTTATAAACACCCATTCTGGGTAAGATATTTGGCAGCTGGGCTGTACTTGAGAATCTTGAATTGCCTGATCATGTTACATGATGATAACATTTTCTTCATCAGTCAGCCGAGCTGTTTTGTTCACTTACATTGGTCCACGAGAATCACGTCAGTTAATAATTGCAGGTACGTAGCTAAATAAACCTAACTATGTTTGCCAGAACTGTACACGTAAGTTGTACACACGTAAGTGGATTAAATTTTCCTATGTACAGTTTCAAATTTACACACTCTAGATGTTTGTGTGCAAAGCTGTGCTGTCTCCTAGCGCACATTTCACCTCCCCACACCCCTCTCCCTCCCCTCACACACATTTATCTATCTGAGCTGGGTTCTTGCAGCTGTCACAGGAAAACTGGGAGGTTTTTTCTTTGCTGTGTAGAAATTTAAACTGCAGCTCTGTGAGAAGTTCCTCAGGCTTCTTGTGAAACAGTAGTCAGATAAGCTACCTAATAGTGAATCATTTTGAACAAAACACATAGCCTTTCTTTAGGCTTCAGATTACCCTGCCTGTTAATTGTCAGTGCGATAACATAAACAGAGAATGTTGAAGAACTGAAAAAATTTACAGCATCTTTTCTGTATTTATTTGCAATGTTCCCATCATGAGTGTAACATTAATTCCTGCCTCTAGCTTTCTGGTCAGTTCTTGCTTTCCAGCCTGGCCTTTAACTGTACTTATCTGGATTCAGCATACAGGTAGGGAATGCTGCCTTCTCTTCCCCTGCCTGGTGTCCTTTACAGACAGGAAGAATAAGCCATAGAAATTTGCAGAGAGTTTCTTGGGATGAATTAAACTCAGCCTAAAGTAGATTGACATCACTAGTTTGTACGTTTTCACCCCCATGGTCCCAGGAACAGCAGCGTGTAGGAAATGCCAGCCAAAGTGAAGTGCATTTTGGCTGTGCCAAATTCAGGCATAGTTTTGCAAATCATAATGATCACACCAAGTTGTAGTAACAGAAATTAAATTGATCTGACACTTGCTATAGGGAGACCATGCTCACGTTTGCTTATACTTTGCCCAGGAGGATAGAGGCAAACACTTAAGAACTGCCCACCTAGTCTGACAGTGCAGCACAGCAGAGATCTCCCAGCCCCAACACATTGCAGCTCCTTTTCTCTGGAGAAATAAAAATAAGACCTTACACATATGTACCCATATGGGTATGTACCTTTCTACTTATTTACTAAATACACTGTCTTTGAAAAGACATGGCAACGTGTGGAATATAAAACTTTCTGTGAATATTAAAACTATAAATTATAAAGCTGGATTACATCATGTTTTAAAAAGAGCCTAAAATACTCTCCACTAAGGAAAAATCATGTTTACTTTAGCATTCTGTGTGATGAATTATGAGAAGAGCAAGTGCTTTTTAATGAGATGAGATTGTTTGATGTAGTGAAAATGACTCTTTATTCACTTCCTGATCCTGTCTCACATTTCTGCTTTAGTTTCTGAAAACACATGTTCTATGTACGAAACTGACAGGCTGTATTAATAGTTTCACAAGTGATGCAGCATTTTGCAACACATACAAACCCAGTCCCCAAAAAATAAGTTAATACCCATTTTCCCATGCACTGACTTTTGGGGCACAAACTTTACAGAAGTTAGGAATTCAAGCTTTATTTGTATTAAATGTTGATGACTCATATAGAACACATGGCTTTTATTAAACTAATGAATTGCATCCTGTAAGGAGTATATTTTAAGGAGAATTGAGGGGGTAACCATGTCTCTGTGTGTTTGTCACAGCTACAGATTTTGCCAGTCACGTTATTCTACTGTCATAAAAGTTGGCTAGGTCGTGGTTTTCCTTCTTTTATTGCAGTCATTCCTGCTTGATATAAATTGAAGTTGTTGGCATTGTTTTGCAGTTGCATCATGTTTCTCACTGCAGTATCTCTCTCCTATAATTTTAGTGGAAATAGGCTGTTGAGACAGAAATCCTTTTGCAATATATAGCATGTTATCAGGGCCAAGATGAAGGAAACCGGCAGCAGGAGCAGCACAAACACAGATCAAAATGTATTTTGCCTCTGTTGATGTAGTGCAGGCTGATATTTTGCAAGTGTGGAGTAATCAAGGGGAAAAAAAACAACTCCAAGTGTGGTATCCTGCATCTGTATGTAATGTGATTACCATCAAAGAGTGAAATGAAAGCAGCTGAAGGAACAAATCCAAAACTACCCTTGGACACCATGGCAACTGGCCACTCGCTGGGACAGCGGGGAGGGGGGCTTGGCCATTTGGAAATAAAACTCGCATTGAATGACCTTCTTTTTGCTGAGCGCTTGCTTAAAACCTGATGGTCACAAGGGAAATGATGGTATTGAGTGCATAGTACAAGGTACGCTGTAAGCCTGAGCCCGTAGGAAACTGGAGAGAAAGAAAAGATCGTGGAAAATGCTTAAATATTTGGATACCACAGATGTATTTATGCAGCAGGATGGAGGTACTGTTTACATATTATCCTTGGAGTGTACTTAGAAGAATGTAAGATCTTAGGAATCAGAAATATTCCTCTATTCTGTAAGAACGGTGAATAATGGTAGCGCTGTGTGTATCTATGAAATTGAAAAGTAATTTTGTATACACATTTCATTCACAGCAGGGATTTGAGTAGCATTTTCATGCCAGATTCTACATTATTTCTAGAAAGGTTTTATGGCAGAGAACAATGCTTTTCAATAAAATAGAGATTACACATCTGGTGCAGCTGATACATACTGTACTGAAAACTGTCCCTGATGAGTTATATCCACTTAAAATAAAAATACTTTTTCAGAATAATACATGCTCTATTTCTTCTTGAAATTTACTCTGCAAAAATTAACCACCTGCATTAGTGCGGCTCTTAAGGATACCTTTTTTGCTGTTTTCTGTTAGAATGACTTACATATAACATTTACAGAATGTTACATTTTAAAAAGGAGGCTAAACTAGACCTGCAAATACATTTTAAGTCTTTTAGTTGGGAAGAGTAATGTAAATCATGATGTATTTTCAGATTGACCACGGAGATTCACCATCTGAAGCAAACAATGAACCTAGGCCAACACCAGCAGAAAATGGAGTAAATTACACTGCCTCCCCTACACCGAAACCAGCAACTCAGGTTGTCCATAGCCAGCCAGCACCAGGTAAAAAATAATGAAACAAACAAAAAAAACCCCTCCCATCTAGATAATATTTTTTTCTTCTGCTTTGTATCAGGGTTTTTTTTTGTTATAAAACAGGTAGAAATTGTCCCACCACTTTAGTATGCTGTTAGGGCCAGTCTTCTTCAAATATACAAATACCCTCTGTTTAAACGTTGCTTTTGTGGTGGAACTGAAGTTCATTACAAGTAAGAAAATTAGCTGGGTTGTTTTTGATGTTGTTGCAAGTGCAGGAATCTCTTTAAATTGTTTTTACAAAGATGCCTGATTTATGCATGTGGTTACATCTTATTCCATACACAAAATACAGTCTTAGATACTTCGTACTGACATATCACAGAATCACAGAATGTTAGGGATTCTTCTATAACAAATGCTTGTTAAACCACATTATAATCTTACAACTGTAGTCTTCATAGGCTTGATATTCATAGGCTTGATCTAACTGACTTCCAAGGAGCTGGATTCATCTTGTATACAGAAATTTTGCACTGATATCATAGTATAGGGCAGTTGTACTAACTGTCAGCCTAATACCACTTTAAAGACTTGCATGAGTGATATCAGTGAGTTCAATATCATCCTCCTCATAAGTAAAACAAGAAGGCTCAGGTGGGTTTTTGGAAGGTTACCTTTTCACGTTGTTTCACAGGATCGGTGTTTTCCGTGTTCTGCTCAAGTGACGTGTTTTCCTCAAATGATTAATAAATGCCCGTGTGAGCTTATGTCCTGTGTCACCTGCCATATTTTAATATGCAGTGAAGCAGAACAATAATAGCTGTTGCTTTAAAAGAATTAGAATCAGTCATCTCTTTTACCTCTAGGTTCGGTGAAAGCACCTGCAAAGACAGAAGATCTAATTCAGAGTGTCCTCACAGGTAATAAATATACAGTTTATGCTGCATGAATGATACAGTTTCTTGCCAAGAGAAGCATATTTTTTATGAAATAGGCCATCTGGCTTAGACATTTCTTGGAGTGATTAGGACTGCAGTAACTCATAGAAAATGTACATACCATGTTTTCTTCCTCAGCTTTGAAGTTATTAAATGTTTGAGCACATGTTTAATGAGATCGGGATTGGGTGCCAACTGGGAAATTTTTTTAAATATCCCATTTTTATAGTTTCACAAGCTCCACATTACCATCTGATGGAGACAAAAGGCCAGCATTGTTATGAGAACAGAAGCTAAATTTGCTCTTAATACTGTGAATAGTAGTGAAACCATTTTAGCTCCATTAGCCTTGCAGTACTCCCGTTGCTCCTACAAAACTGAAATTACCATTACACAGAGCAAACTGGTCTGTCAGATAGTGCCCAACTGTCGGGAGTCATGTCCTCCAGCTTGGAGTTAGATTGCAAATCTCATAACTTGGTTTATTTTATAGTCATTCTCCTATGTTAGAACCCCCTCCATGTCTGTAGACTTGCATTTAGGTGTGCAAAACAGATAAGACACACAAAATTCTGCGTGTTGATTGCCTCGTATTCATATTTTGCTACAAATCTTAGTGTTTAAAATCTTCATCTCACTTCTAACTCTTACATCAAATTGGCCACAGCATTTTCAGTCTGATGAGCTTCTTTCCAGATAAGTCAGCTCAGTTTGAGGTAGCACATTTCACTCACAAGCAGTAAACAAGCATCCCTGGTTTCATTCCTGCTGATGGCAATTTCTGGGTTCTCTGAAATGATATGTTATTAGAAAATGGAAGTGGCTTTTGTTATTACCATTGTAGAAGTGGAAGCACAGACGATTGAGGAGCTAAAGCAACAGAAGTCTTTTGTTAAGCTTCAGAAGAAACACTACAAGGAAATGAAGGACCTTGTGAAGAGGCACCACAAGAAAACCACTGACCTTATCAAAGAGCACACTGCAAAGTATAATGAAATCCAAAACGACTACCTGCGACGAAGAGCAGTCTTAGAAAAAACAGCAAAAAGAGACAGTAAGAAAAGGTATGTTGAACGTAGCTTTCCTCTTCTTGGTGTTGGAGATCTTTACTCAAGTCGTCTTTTAGAGTTGACAGTTAATATGGAGGTGATATTAGAGGAGGAGTATCAGTTCTGTGGAAATTCTGCTCAACACTTAATACTACAACTTACGTGTGCTGGTGGTGAGAGAGACCCAGGCGTCAAAACAGGAACAAAACTTAGTCGTCTTTTATGCTATTTATGTGTAAAACAGATAAGCTAAATTTTCAAATGGAGAGCATTGTCTTCCAGTGAGACCCCTGGAAAAAACTTATGCTAGAGTAGAAAGCATCAGATGTATAATTAGGTAAAAGAAACACCTGGAAGTTATTAATGTCTAACTACTGTTTAAATGATGATTGATCCAGACCACTTGGGGATCTCATAATGACTGCTTGGCTTTGCCTCTGCATGCAAACCCCTTCTGCGCTATGTCTCTTTCTAAGTCTTGCATGCCCTATCTCTTTGTGCGTGCTGATACAATTTTTATATTATTTAGTTAGGTACTAAGAAAAAATGAGAGTTGTTAGTTTGAAATGCAAAGACTGTTATGACTCATTAATCTTTCCATAATTATTGTCTCATTCATATCATAAGAACTAAATGTTATTAAAGATCAATTCTTAACTCCTAGCAAAACATGTACACACTTAGGTACAACCAGTGTCTGATACTGTTAAAATTTAATTATAATCAGGTAGAGGTACCCTCCTAAATTTTTATTTTTCCCACTAGTGCAGCATTTTCATTTTAACATAATTTATTTTTTGCAGTAATTAGATAAGCTCGAAAGTCCTTTAACCATTACATAAAATCCATATGGCTGCAGGTCTTGATGTGAAGACATTGAATACAAAAATAATTACGTGATACTTTTTGTAGGAGATGATGAGAGAAAAAGGCTGAAGGCACGTTGTGGCTGCTAACCTTGTTGATAGAATATCTTATTGTAAGTGACTGGGATTCGGGCCATAACTTGTCCCTAGGAAGGAGCTTATTCATTCATGCCGCCCGATGACAGAATGTCATTGGGCTTAATAAGAGCTTAACACTCATGATATATCTATGTTCAGCTGGCCTTATCTGTCACCAGTTTTTAGGCTTCCAGGTTCCACACTTGAGTTTAACAAACTCCCTTAATGAGTGTGTGTCCGCTGTACAGTGTTATTTTATCCACTGTGTTTTTCAACATCAATGTGTGACACATATTGGCAGACAAAAGTGTCATGTTTCTTTTTTTTAGCATATTCTATTGAAATTCAAGCAGAACAACAAACTGAATAGATAAAATGACTAATTTATCTTTGAGTAAAAATGATTTATTTTGTTATTATCTGACTATAAATCATTCATGATATCAGGCAATAAAACCCTGCAGTCTGTGATGTGGAGCTGTCGCAGTGATTTCAGAGATGGGAAGTTTTATGTGCAGACACAGAGAAATCTGAGGGTTAAAAAAATCTGAGGTTGCATTTTAAAAAGGCAGGAATATATTTTTAGGGATTTTCATACTTGCAAGTACATATTATCTCAAGCAGCAGAGTTCTAACAAAATAGTATATCCCAAGGAAAAAGACAATTTTAATTATTTTAAATTATGAGTGAAGCTATTTGCCTGTAACTGCAAAGTATAAATCACTACTTCATCAGGAGTCCCTGTATCAGGTTGCCACACAAGTGTGTCGTCTCTGGTCAGGAACAATCCATGTTTCATGGCCTTGTCTAAAATTGGGCCAAGATTTAGTAAAGCCATTGCCTATAGGAAGTCTGAAGTATTTATTTATACACATATACAAGTGTTTTGCTGGTGGTGTTCTGAAGTTCCTTTAATTATCATGTCCTTTAAAATACAGTATTTTAGCCAGCATTTAGGCCTTATTTCTTTTTCCCAAAAATACAGGAGAAATACCAGCTTTAAAACGTATATTTAATGGCGCAAATGCTGACTTATATTTGTTAATGCTTTCTTCTGGCTCTGTATTTAAATTATCCTCACCTATCACACTGACACCGCTTAGCCTATTAGCAGAATATTCAAATACAAGAAAAGTACAAGGAATAAAAAGTGGCTACCTTGGGTTTGTGTCCTCAGACAGACGAAAGCAGCTTCACGTTATTTCAGTGGCAGTAACTCTGATTGACAGCAGGCGCCACCTTGAACCTGGGAGAGGGAAGAGAGGCAGCCAGCGTAGCGAGTTCTCTGCACTGTCATCTCTGCACATTTCTGAGTAGCAAACTTGTTTTCCTCACAGTGTCTGCCCTTTGTGTTCAAGGTTTTGCTGCTTTGTCCATCTCATGCGCTGTTCCTGAGGTTTCCGAGGCAACTCATTTAACACCCAAGTACAGCAGTAAATGCAGCAGCAGAGCAGGGACACAGTGTGTGTATATATATATATATATATTTAAATGTTTTTCTTTTAGGTTTAGTTTATTGCTGGCCTGAGAATGATGCTGCTTTGGCCACTTATTTTTTCCTTGAGCACTTTAGTGTTGTCATGTCATGTATCCTTTCACAATTACATCTACCCTTCCATCTAAAGAAAGAAAAAAAGTCCAAAATGTTTCCTCAGTGTTGCTTTTAAGCTTCTTCATTATATTTTTCCTTTGCTCCTATGTGCTGCCTTCTAAAATTTATCCCCCACTGGGGTATTAACTTTCCTCCTGAAGTCAGCAGTCCACAGAGCACTTTCCTCTGGCTGAGCTATGCGTGGCATTTCCTGAACAGGGGAGATAGTACCAAATAAAGGGATGTTCCTACCATTTTAAGCATTTTATAAATGCAGATGTAAAGTTATGTTCTTAAATTTTATGCAAGGATGACTCAGGTTTCGAAATACTCAGCACTCACCATTTCTGCTGAGGACTGTGCAGCTTTGAAGTTCAAGTCTGGAAGTAAATAACACGTTCCATGGGCATCTGTTTATGGGAAATGTTGGCAGCTGCATTTATAGCTCATTTATACTAAGTCCAGTTCACACCACCATGATGGGTTAGTAAAATGAGGTTTAGAAGTGATAGCCATCCCATTAATAAAATGATAGCACTATTTTTTTCCTAAAAGATGAAATTATTTGACTTACTAGAGCTAAATCGTCTTCCGGCCCTATATGTGGTGCTGAGAAGCTTGTTAATGGGCCACATATAACCAGTCGCCTTAAAAACAAGGTATAAATATGGGACACAGTGTGCATGCCTAGTGACTTAGACCTTGGTGGCGGGTGTGTGTGTCTTTGCAGATCTGAAACGGGCAGCCCAGACCACGGTTCTTCGACTATCGAACAGGAATTAGCTGCGCTTGACTCTGAAATGACCCAGAAGCTCGTTGAGCTGAAGGAGAAGCAACAACAGCAGCTGCTAAATCTCCGACAGGAGCAATATTACAGTGAAAAGTACCAGAAACGAGAGCACATTAAGCTGGTACGTTTGTTATGCTGTCTGCTTTTCTTTAGCGAGCTCAGGGTGAGTAATGAAAGCAGCATGACATTCTATTAAGTGGGGCTTCCTCTTATGTGGGGACCATTTTGGAGCTTGATTTCCCTGTGGTCTGCTGCAACTTTGAGCGGTTGTTGTGTCACTTTGTCACTAACACTCGTAACAATCGGAAGGCTTTGGATGAAAGGCAGAAAGGCAATGGGGTTATTACTACCGCTAACGCAGAAAGTCCTTACCTCTAGTTAAGTAAGTCTCAGTTAACTGGAGCTTTTGGATGATGTTCCCATTTTGTTCCGCCGCTTTTTTAAACCTGCAGCACTCAAGGAGGCAGGATTAGCTGGAAAATAAATTGAAACACCGTGAAAATAAAGGAATGAAAATAGATTCAAACATTCCCCAGGGCACAGAGTTGTGCCAAACAGTGTCCCTGTTGCAGACAAATGCTTTAAGGGGTTGCAGGACATAATCTGTATATGGTGAAGAAATATTTTGTGTCCATCACTCCAAAGCAGCTTGTGTTTTTACAGCTGGAGTTTGACTCACAGCTACAGCGGGATCATGGGCCCTCTGAGCTGAAATAGAGGAGCTTGGGCATATGGCAGCTGATGCTGATGGATATACTCAGGCAGAAAATAACATTTTTAAAGGGTGTTACAGGAGTGCAAACTGTTTCTCAACTCCAGACAATCCGCTCTCACCATTTTTTTTTCTGTTATATGATGTTTTGCCTCATTACTGTTGGATGAAGTGGTTTGTCTACTCTGCCATCCAGAAAGAGCAGGTTGGAGGAGTGATACGTGTGGATTTTCACAGATTCATTCCCGTGGATCGCAGCATGGTGCTGCAGTTCCGAAACCCCCCCTGTTATCACCAGTTGTGCGTGAATCACTTCAGCTTTACCCAACAGGAGCTGCTCCAGTGTGGGTGCGTGGATGCGGTTCCCTGTGCTGCAGGGAGAGAGCCCGCATTCAAGGAACGGTTGTTGGCTACGTCACGGGGATTTTAATTTTTATGAAAACAAAGCATTTTGGACCCACATAATTGAGCTTTTATTCTAAGCTAACTCGTTTTTCATTTCAAAATGGGAAATGGCATTTCTCAAAGCACAGTTGCATTTTCAGCATTGTCCAGTTAGGTAGTGTCAGGATACATTCATACTTTAGTGCAAAATGTTCAGTTTTCCCTCTAAACTGTGGAGGAGTTAATATTCTGATTAAAATATGCTTTACAGGCAAGAGATTGTGATGTCTTTCTTTTAGAGGAGAGCCTGTTGTTGGTATCTTTCTTCTTTTATCTAAGGAATGAAAAGCTGGATCAGACCAGCCAGGCATTATTATACATGCTCTGCTTCATCGTCCTCAGAGGATTATTTTACACAATCAAACATAAACTAGGGAGGGGTGATTGAACCAAACTGGTCCCGTTTTCCACTTTAATTCACCATTCATTGAACCTGCACACAAACCCTGTCCTTGTGTCCTTTCCCTTCAGCATCACCACCACAAGCGTATTTTCTATGAGCAGGTTCAAGTTGAATGAGGTTGGACCCGTTGCTGCACAGCAGATTTCAAACCCATGACTCAGATTTTTTGAGTCCATCATTCTGTGATCAAAACGTAGGTTTATGCTTCTACAATTAGCTTTCATGCATGAATTTTCAATATCCACTGGACCAGCCTGAAGTCCAAGCCGTTCTGTGTAATAACGCTCAATGCAAGAGGAATGTTTTCAGCAGTCCCAGAAAACCGGGAATATTCAGTGACACAGGAATTCCGTTTGCAATCTATATTGTGTAAATTCAGTTTGTGACCATTGGATTTATCATGGGCATTTTAATTCCTTGCAAAGGTAAAATCTGCAAAGGATATTTTGGTGTTACATTTAGTATTTTGAAACTATATCGCTTTGATGTACAGAGTAGTAGTTTCTCTGTTAGTTGGACGTACACAAGTCTCGTTGGACTCTACAAGTTACAAATGCGTTTACACCAATGAGAATGTTTACTGGTTTTTGATTGTTGCTAATTAATGAGAGAATTGTGTAACGCTTTCCTATCTGCTGCAGACTTTTGGGGAAACTTAGATGCATGTATGATGTTTAGCTGAAAATACATATTTTTGTTTCTTGGGATTTTTTTGTAGCTTATTCAGAAGTTGACAGATGTAGCAGAGGAGTGTCAGAACAGCCAGCTAAAGAAACTGAAAGAAACATGTGAAAAGTAAGGTGCTATTCCCCTTATAATTGATTGCTAATTTGTGTGGGGTTTGTTTAGATACATTTTGAACTTGCCTTTATTTTTTTGCACTTTAGAGAAAAGAAAGAATTGAAGAAAAAAATGGACAAGAAGAGACAGGAGAAGATCACAGAAGCAAAGTCCAAGGATAAAAATCAAATGGAAGAGTAAGTATATCCTTAGATACATATCTTTATATGTTGTGAGGAGACACAAGATTTTGCACAAATGGAAAATCAAAGAAAGGTCTTAACCCTAAATACGAGGCAGCTTTTAGTCAGACTGTAATAGCTCAGCAGAGCACTGGAGTCCTTCTTACTTCCGCTGATACTAATTTAATTTCCTGGGGCTAATCTAATCTTCGGTTCTGCGAGAGCTGAGAGCCTGGGTCAGGTGCAGAGCTGCCGAGGAGTGACACGGGGACATGCCAATGGGCGACACGGGGACATGCCAATGGGCGACACGGGGACACGCCAATGAGCGACACGGGGACACGCTGATGTGCGGCATGATGGAGTGAATCACCGCGATGCTGTTAATCCAGACGCTGTTCCTCTGAGCATAAATAGGCTTAATGGCTTCATTTTCTTCAGGGTTTGATTTCACCTTAATTTAGGTTTTTATCTGTGAGTTATCTTTTCTTCTTAACTCTGTTAAAGCTGCTCTCCAGAAGCAATAGCAGCAACGCACTAGAAGGTTTGTTCTACTTTTGTGACAAATTCCCCTCAGATACTGTGCTGCTGCTTCTCCTCCAGTGACAGTGTTACGCAGCGTGCACTGACTTGGGGTGGAAGGGAAAGCTCAGCTCTCAGGCTACAGTTCTCTGAACAGGGACAGGAATGCTAATTTCATTTATGCACCACCAGACAATACAAACTGTAGTTGTGCGAGTTGAGTATATTCTTCCCAAGGGCATAGTATCTACATTTGTTTGTCCTCCTTCAGTTGTTTTGGCAAGCAGCTCAAAAAGAAAATGGAGCATTTTAATCTTTTACTGTTTGCTAGGATATTCTTGTTACCAGTCTTTATTTTAGTAACATTTAAAAATACAGGAGGAACAAAAAACCCCCTAAATCTTAGCTTTACCATGTAAAAAAGATGCAACCATGTTGCGTTTGCCACATCTGAAAAAGTTTATACAGATTTTGGAGCTTCTCAGCGTAGAATGTGTGTATTTGGTAATGCTGAAAGAAGGTCACGCACACGCCATGAACTGCAGCAGATAATTTAAGAATCGATATTATAGAATTTTAATAAACGTCCTAGAAAAAAAAAAGATAACTAAATGAGAATAATTAATTATGAAAAAAAGGGAGAAATGCTTAATATGGTTAGAGCTGGTAAGAGACCATGGAAGTCATATTAGAAAAAAGTAGTTAGTCATGATGAAAATGTTATTGCTGTAAAAATCAATTGCAATAGGAAATGATTTGCTGAGAGGTTGATGAGACACCAGCGAGAAAAGCCAAAACCAGACAAGTAGAAATTGTTTTTTGTTTTCCTTTTATTTTTTTCTCTTTTCTCCCAAGGGCTCTCCTGTGCCAGGCATTTCACAGTGCCCTTGGGAAGGGTGACATGGGGACTACATGGGAAACTCAGCTTTCCTCTGTCGACTGGCGCGGTTCGTCCTCGCGCTCGCAGTACGACAGAGAGTAGCGAGACCTTCTGGTGAATCCCATTCGAGTCATCTGGGCTAGGCCAGGCTGTTGGTTGTTTGCAGCTTTTACACAAATCTGGGAAACAATATGACGCAGAGATAATACACTGCATTAATTGTTCTTAATGAATTTTTCTAACTCCTACATGCACCCAGGGCTTGTGTAACTACCTAAAACCGTGAGATTTTAGTGCCACCCACACAGTAATTCACTGTCCTTGACTTAGGCAATGAGGTGTTAGCGTACTGGCCTGAATCTCACTTTTCCACAAATCATTGTTTTATGTGTGTTTATCCCTTTGGGGGATCTCATCTTCAGCCTTTGACTTTACCTAACAACCGTCTCCCAGAGTCTCTTCAAGTATTTCCTCCAAGTTCAGCTTTATGTGGTTTCCATTGCAAAGCTGGGGACCAAAGTCAAGTCTGACCTGCTCGTTATGGGAGCTTTGCCATTGGTGCCAAGGTGTCAGCAGCAGTATCTGCTTGCTGACAGAAACTGTTTCTCTATTACATAATGTGCCACGATGTGGCAGTGTGCACCTATTGATGATCGTGCGCTCTCTCAGGCTGGCACTGGGGCCTTACGCAATACGGCTGTCGCCCTGAAGATGTGGCGGTACCCGCTGGGAAAAGCCTGTTGTGAAAGAGCTGGGGCTTTGTTGTGGTTTGTTGCGGGAGATCATGGGAAGTCTGAACCCTTCAAATAATAAAGACGCAGCTTGTTACAAAAGGCGCATTCAGGAAGTGGATAAAAGTTAAGTAGGTAGATAGATATATTTAAAACATTATTTTTTAAGGCGATGTGGGGGATTAAAATAGATTGGTGTGATCTTATTGATTACAATAACTTGTTGATTGCTTCTCCCCAGAGAGAAGACCGAAATGATTCGATCATATATCCAGGAGGTGGTGCAGTACATTAAACGGGTACGTCAGGCCATGTGGTTATTTTTCAGTTTGGGGGTAGAATGTAAGCTTTCTGATTTATTCAGCTGCAGATTCTAAGCTTCAGTATAAAGATTCTGCAAGTGTTTGTTTTTAACAGATGCCACGTAGACTTCACATTCCAGTTAAAGGAAAACTGGGATTTTAGACAGATCTTGATTAATTGTTAGTGTCTGGAGAATGGTAGGTAAGAGGGGGAGATTTTAATACAGTCATGATGTCATCTTTGAATGTCCTGTGTTTATTCATGGAAAATGCACCATTTTTTTTAATTGGCTCCCTGTCTCATGAATGCAAAGACTGGGTAAGTAACTCTGAAAGTCACTGAACATTTAATTGCAGCTATAGGTGGTTTACACTGAGCCTAAAGTACGCACCACAGTGTTTTGATGTGTGAAATCACTATGAAACATAGGCCACTACTGAATTTTCTCTTAATTTCATTGCAGACGTAGTTCAGTTCAAAAGTTGGCCCATTTTTGCTCACAGAGACCTTGATTCAAGAAGCAACCTAAAGAATTAACAAATTAAGTATGTTTCATTGCTCTTGGAGTCAGACGCATGTCTGAGAGCTTTATTAAAAGAGGCCCAAAATTTATCAGCCTGTTCATTTAGGACTCTGGGATGCAAATCCTCCTCTTCTGAGAACAGGGTCCATCTCACACTGCTCATGCAATAAAAGCTAAAGCAAAATAATAAGATTTTTTTTAAATGCGGTATGCTTTTAATCACATTAGAAGTCTACAGTAGGTCGTTAAACATTTCTGATTCTAAATCCCATGTATGAAATCTAAGATATATTGTCCACATATAACAGTTGTGCTCAGGGATGCTTGTGACAATGGCATGTAGGTTCATATTAGAATTATATATAGTTTTGATGATAAGATTTTAATTTTGATAGATGAAATATTTGTTGGGGAAGAGGTGGGAAAGTGAGGATCTGCAATCTCTGAACAAAGATTCTCTGTTCTTTTGTTACAGCTAGAAGATGCTCAGAGTAAAAGACAGGAGAAACTTGTAGAAAAACACAAGGAGATTCGTCAGCAAATACTGGATGAAAAGCCTAAGGTAACGAGTTTTTGAACAATGTTACACTGCTAAAAAATGTCTGCCAGGAAAGAAAGTGTTCTTACAGCAGGTAGGATGTTTAAACATGTGAAAGTCCATTCATAGCATCATAGCCATTGTCTCTAATATTCAGGATGAAAAAAGATCAAGTGGAGCACCACTTCAAGTCCAGATGAGATATAATGGAGTTTATTTTTTAGTACTAGTGCTGTTAAAAAGCTTTCGGTGTAAAGGGTGCTTCTGACCAGCAGAGTGTGCCCTTCACTCTTTTGTGCTTTAGCAGTACAAAAACAAAACACAGTTTACATTGAAAAGGAAAAGAGATATCTCTTTAGCATGCTTGCTGCAGATATTTGTGATAATTGATGAGGATATATTTTTGTGGGAAACAATGAGTGTTTTCATAATATTAGTGCTTAATATTCAACATTGCTTCCTGGCTTTCCTCTCTTTGATTTTGTGCGCTGCATCTACACATAATTCAGTTTTCCATCCTAAAGATTGCGGGCTGACTCTTGCTCCTAGTGAAGCTGGTGGTAGTTTTGCCATTGACTTCAGTAGAGGAGGCTCGGAGTCCTCCACTTGTACACGATTTTCCTGTGGGAAGACCTGGGTAACAATATAATCAGACTTGTTTTCAGCAGAGTTCATATCCGAGAATGATTCCTCACAGCCCATTGTGTCATGTCTGCTTTCATTTTTTCTGCACTCGCTCAAGTGTGTGTTACAGGCTTCACTTTTCATTCCTTGTCTGTGTTCACAGTCGTAATGTTTCCGTGCTTGTATTACAGCTTCAGTTCTAGCATTGGGTGTCAGCTAATCAGTCTTGTCATGGCATTTCTGTGAAATATCCAGAGAATAAATTACCCTGCGGTATGAATAGCTGGAAGTTTACAATATTTTGGGAAAACAAAAATGTTTGCATTTCTGATTTTCTACTCATTTTTTTTAAACCGTGTTTGTAAATAAGCTGGAAATTTTTGATGTCGTGGGCATCTGGGTGTAAAGACTATACTTATGGTTTAGATTTGGTGTTGTAGGATCTGAGCTTCTCAGGCATGTGAACTAAAAAGACTGGAATTGAAATGCTGGAATTCTGTATTTCAAAGAATACTCTGTCCCAGCCGCTGCCGACGTGCCCAGCGTGGCAGTAACCACCCTCTCCTGAGAAAACCCTCTGCACTAATGTGCCTCATAAGGCCTGGCTGCATTCTAGGGTTTTTTCCCTTTCCCACATACTGAAATGGGCAGACTTGGCTGAATTTAAGGTGGTATGTGCCTCTTGCTGGCATGGGAGGATTTAGACAAAACATAATTACTCATTTTATTAAGTCTCTTTTTATGTTTTGCTTCATGTTCATATTTCATATCCATATTTGCTTCCTTAGTGACAGGCCATATGATATAAAATGGATCAAATGAATTCCCCACTGAGAAGAACCGATGTATTTTATGCAAACAGCAGCCTTTCTAGTGGCAGCTTTTTAACAGGCCAGTCTCTCATGCTTCAGTATTCCAACGCCCACTAAAATTTATGCTAGCTGCGTTAAAATGGTTTTCTGGCAGTATCAACTCAGCCCCTAAACAAAGAGTTTAATGTATCAAGAGGGAAGGAATTTTTAGTGTTTTTACCAATAGTTCTTTGGAGACAGATTTGCCATCATCAATCACTGTCATTTGGTTATTTATTACTGATTCACAGCTCGTTGTGCTGTGACTTTGAGCACCAAGCTCTGGCATAGCCAGGAAGAATATAGTTTCACAAAGCGTTGCCAACAGGCTGCCACACCAGTGAGGCTTTTGGGTTTGGGGGTTTTGTTGGTTGGTTGGTTGGTTTGATTTGGGTTTTTTTAAGTGTGAGTTTGCAGCTTTGTTTGTTGCAGTATGTGTGGGTCACCAGAGGAAAATTTCCTTTAGAGTGCTGACATTTTAGACAACAGCTTTTAGAAACTGCACAAGCTACATGCAAATTAGTTCTCTGTACTGGAAGCAGAGGGCTTGCTTTTCATTTAAAATATTATATATTGAGATAGAAATACTTAACTCACAACTGATTTGCACCCTTAAACTCTGCCTCTCCCTTATAGATATAATTTCTTGTAAATGTTTGCATGTGAGACTGTTTTGCAGCTTTCATTTGCAGGGCTATTGTGTAACAAAAAGCTTTCTCACAAAAGAGTTGGGGAGTTCCTGAGCTGATACTGTTAGGCAAAAGATTGGAAATAGTTTGTCAGCTTCTTGTGGTCCTGCTGAAATCAGAATAGGTGTTGGCTTTAATGGGCCCAAAACGTGTAAGTATTGAGGATATCTTTATGGCAAACAAATCTATAATGCTCTAGAAGCTAGAAATCGAATATTATCATCGAATCTGTGTGTGTGCATATGGAAACAAGCCAACCACTCCCACAGACATGTTTGAAAAAGGAGACTGTCGCCTAATTAAGAAGTCCAATACTGATATAGGTCAAAAACTCGCCATTTGAGTGAAAGCACAGTGGAAACAAAGTTCAAATGCTCGCCTGCCACTGGCTTTTTCCTAGCAGCATCATTTTTTTTCTTTTCCCTCCTTTTTTTTTCTTACCTTATCTACTGGCAGCTTTATTATCAGCAACAACTTGTATTTCTTTTCTCCCTCATTCTAATTCTTTGTTCTCCCTCTCTTAGTCATTGATAGGCGTTAAGCTTGTCCTGTCCTTATCTGCTTCCCCTTGGGCATCTCTTCTGTGCCCTGGAGGCTGCTGTAAAAACACAGCTCTTTACACCACAGTCCTGAATTCTGTACATCAGAGCAGCCTGTGGTTTTAGGTTCCCCACTCCAGCCTGTGTCTGGCTCTTGTTATCTAAGCACAAACGAGTGCATTGAGGATGGACATGGTCATTGCATCTTAATTTCTCTATCCTTGACAGCCTGTGCGTCAAATTAAACATGTGCACTTCCTTCTCCCCACCCTTGCCTCCAATTTCATTGTAATTACAAAAATCAATACACATGAGACATGACAAGGAATTAATTATTTTTTCTGAGAATCGCCTCGGTTACAGTAAATAGACCCAAGCTTCCTCTAATTGAAATCAATGAGACTTTTGTTATTCATGCTCATGGGTCAGAGTAACACTTAAATCTCAATGAAACAGCCAAGACTCCTGTGCTCTTGCAGTCAGCTCCTGCTCCCAGCCGAGTTAACTGGACTCCTTTGGCTTCAAGTGGACCTTATTCTTCCAGCCCCAGCTGTCAAGGAAGATGTAACTCAGGTGATTCTTAATTTCGTAGCCCGTGTTCATGTTTCTGCTCACAAATACTCTACTGTTCATAACCTCAGCTTGGCCAAGGCCTTGCCAGATGGTGTGGCCTCCTGCAGAGAGGTGGAAGATGGCATTTTTCAGGATGAGGCTTTATCTGTGGGGAAAGGGGCGCCAAGAGATGAGCGAACTTTCCTCTAAGTTTTGCATCTCTCTGGTCTTTCACATGAATGAAGAGAATACAGCCTTGAGGTATAAAATTATTTTCTCCCTCAAAAAGTAAAGTGAAACAATATTTAAGATTATCAATCAGCTCTTGATAACGGAAAATAAAAGCATCTGATGCATTCTAACTTACAAAGAACACAGATCTATTATCTTGCAGTTGGACATGTGTTATTAATTGTACTGATGGGAGTCGACTCTTCAACATCCAGTCAATAATTAATCATAACTGAAAAAATTATAGGGACATAAAATGATACATATTCAAGTTCTAGAACGAATTAACAAGATGATGATCATTTACGGCAGTCAGCCTCTCTTAACTCTAGTGTCGTCTTCCCATCCCATAGGGCTGGAAGGGACCTCCAAGGTCTCTCTTCTCGGAGCTCACTGTTTTTAGAGACCATCACATCTCACATAAGCCTGTTAATGAAACAGCGCTGGACAATGGCTCCTTTTTCTGAGTGCTATTTAAATAACAATTTTTGAAAACCCAGTTAATAGTTTCATAAGATTTCTGACCGATGCCTTCTGATTTCTGAGAGTATCCGAAAATACATCGATCTTTGTGAAAGTTACAGCTTGTCATGGGTGCTTCAGGTAAAACTTTGTGATCATTTTCATGCAGATAATACTGAGTTAAATGGAGCTGTTACTGACAATAGGGTCGGCAGAATCACTGCTCTAACTTTAGAAAGAAGTCAAATACAGCAAATGTATTTTACAGCACTGTTAAGCTTGGTTTCAGAGCTCAGAGCCACCCTATTAGCTCATCGGGAAGAGAGCAGCTCTTAGGAACTTTGATGACTATTCCAGTGTCCTTTCAGCTCGCTGCATAATTCACAATAACAATGCACTGTCCACCACAATCCCTTTTTTATCCTTTACACCCCTGTAGGAAGCCAAGCTGTGTTTTGGGCTAGCTGCACTTAATTCAAACCCGTCTAAATGCATTCCAGTTCAGCCGCAGGCGACTAGTCAAGAATTTCAGGGAAGGAGTTCGGAGAAAAGAGTTATTTTAGTTCACTGAGTTTCATGGGACTTTGCATTGCATGGAGGAAAGTTGCCCTCTTGAAGTAGTATTCAGACTCACTGCAAAATGATGTGAAAACAAAGAGTTGATAGCCACTGTAATATTTGGAAACTTCACCTTTTATTTTCTCCCTGTTGAGGTAAAAAATATTTCTTCTTTTAGTTCGTTCAATTTAAACATTTCTAAAGTTTAAAAAGAAATTTCTCTTGTATCTGTGGCTGCGAAGCTAAAATGACTTATGGCAATATCTGCCAAAAAAACAGAGAATCAAGAGGATTGAAATAATTCACTGTTTGTTTCACCGTTCAGCTTTGGGTTTTGGTGCTTGTATATTTGTCAGACGGGAATAATAAAATGCTTCTCTACTTCATTAAATGGGCAACAGCATGGAGAGATGAATGGAATTTTCTTAGCCTCAGTGAACAACAAATATTTAAACCGAATATTTAAAAATAAAAAATATTCTAGACTGAGATTTCCAAATCTTTCTGTGGCTTGATCTGGCGTCTTCCCACTTCTGGAGCAGGGCGTGCATTTCAAGGGAAGGATGCAGTTTGGATGGACTGTTCACTCGAGGATCTTGGCACTTTGCTCAGCACCTCTCAGCATCAGGTCCTAAGTGACAATCAGCCTAATTATCTAATAATCTTTGAGTAGCTTAAGCCCTAATGTTTCTTTAAATGTTTGATTAGTGCAATTGCTAAGGAGTCCCTGGTTGCAGAGTATTTTTTCGGGAACTCTAGGTTGTCTCTTTTTTTCTGTTTCTCCCAATGGATAAACACTGCAGAATGCACTTTCAGCCTGTAAATTGAGTAGTAAGTAACTTCACTTCGCTTGTTAAAATGAAATAGACTGACCTTTATCCTATGCCAGTTTTATACCAATAAAACTGCCTTAAGCTCTGTGATGTGACTAACTCATCACTAGGCCTGAGATCAAAAGACTTCAGTCCGAATAACAGGATGCTCGAAAGATTATTTTCAATTAAGACCTTACTTGCTTGCTTGTTCACATTTTTTCTTCACAAATTCACATTTTGAATGATTGTTTATTTTGCCAGCAAAATAAATATTAGTGTGAGAAGTGGCTATCAGGTCACAAAAGATAGATCTAACAATTCGAGGTGATATTTATTGTGTTAATTAAATACCTCCCAGTGTTGATGTTGCACATATGCGTATGTCTTGGGAACACCAACTTTCAAATGAACAGCATCACATCTCCAGTGGGATAAGCAAAATGCTTTTAAAATTTATGTTAATGAATTCTGATGTCATTTCCTTTAAATAAAGATGCCACAAACTCTTTGCAGGAAGAATGTAAACATAAGGAAATATTTTCATGAACAGGACATGAGGGAAAATATGAGAAATTTAGATTGGAGTTCATGGATAGAGTGTGATATTTTTCTCATATGGATCATTCTACTGGAAATCGGAGAATCTTGGGCTTGCTCTGGAGTTGCAAAAAGATTGAAAATAAATCATTTGAAAGGGCAAACTTATTTTCAGTTTGCACTAGTATAAATCAAAAGGACCATTATGAAGCTAGCAGAGTCGTTGGTGATTTAAACTGATCTGAGCGAAGGCAAGAGTCTGGTCCATAACGTGCGGCAGACATTTGATTTGTGAAGGTTAGTGAGATTTGCCTGGAGAACATGCTAGTGAAGGGGTTTTTTAAGAAAAGCAATTTCAGAATCCAGCTGCCATCTGGCTGGGGGGTAAGGCACAAATGTGAGAATTCTTACTGAAAGAAGAACACCCTTTTTATTTTTTCTAATATGCACAAATGCATCTCAGATAAGCACACGGCTCATGTCTCTGCCAAATATGGCGAATTATTTAATTAGCCTTCCTGATACCTATAGGGAAGATGAAATCCAAAATGGAGCTCAGATTGTCCTGTGTTCCCAGCCCAACACTGAGAGGGGTCCCCTCCGCTCAGAAACTCCCACTTTGCTGGAGAGACAGCAAAGGAAAATCTATATATACAAATTCAGAGGCAGCATCCCCCAGATTCCTCCTTCTCCTCAGCAGAAAGCACGGCTGCACCCAAAACAGTCTGGTCTTAGGACAGTGCAGAGGTGCCTGTTTGAGAGACATCTTTCAGCTTTTGGAGACACATCCAGCTTTGCATCAACAGCCACAGCAGCACAGGGCAATGTATGGCATCCATACTGCTCGTCCAGGGCAAGCCGCGTGCCTTTACCACCCTCGTGGGCTTCTGTAATATCATGGAGGTGTTGGATGGGAGAGCAGATTAGCCCAACTGGGTATGAATAATAAGCTATAAATGTGTCATTATGCAGATAAAAATGTGCATGTCCCCGATTCATAACAGGCTGCTGCAATGATCATCCATCAAAATGACAGAACAGGCCGTGTTGTTGCAGTTGTTTCAGAGCACAGTCACCGTGTGCAAACAAACCCACTCGTTAAAAGCAAGAAAATTACTTGGAGTTGTACAGTAACAGATTTTACGGCGGGGCACTGTTACTCTAATTCTCTTACATGGTTAATTTGAGTTAGAAAGCAATTCAATTAAGGGGAAGAAAATGAAGTTATAAATTGCCATAAAAATGATCAGCTGTGTAATAAACATCAAAACGTAAAAATTATCCTTTCTCCCTTTGTAACATAAATTACTGAAGTAGACCGAACTTCTGATTTTAGTGTTTATGAATAGTTAATCCTTCTCAAAACAAGCGAACTTCCTATGCAGAGAATAGTGTGGTGTGTTTTACCATAGACTGAAGAGAAAACTGGGAAAAGGATGTGAAAATGAATATAGAGCTTCTTTCTGCAAGGTCAAGTTCAGGATGCTGACATGGTAGAGAGAGCACATTGTCTTTGCAGAAGATGCTCCTCTGTGTACCGCAGGTGGGTAAGGATGACGAGAATACGTCCACCTGGAGTGAACAGGGTAACGTTAAAAGGTCCCTTATCTGTACTCTGTAGCCTCTCAAAGCGCTTTCATCTGCACTGTCCAGTTCTCTGCTCAAGTGTACAACATCTGCTCGGGTTAAAGCAAAGTGCCAGGTGTCACCCAGTGACCCGCACCCCTGTGACCCAGCCCTGCGCTTGCTTTGATTCAGCATTTATTGCTCCCTGCAGAGAAAACTTCCCAAAGTGCAGACAAGTGGCCAGCAAGCCGCAAGGTAGCAAGTGCCTGTGGAAAAAAGAGCACAAAGCTAACTGGGCTGTTAACAGTATTATCTCCAAAGAAAAATACAACTGAAAATGATGTGGAAAAATTGAAGAGGCCAGGGACTGCAAACGATTTGCGTCAGGATGTTTAGTTTGGGCTGTGCAATATTTAAACCTGATGAGGGAAGTCCCTGCTAGGAAAACAATTGTGATTCTGCAAAGGCAAGTGCTCTGCATGCTAAATCCAAGTGAGTGACAGATCACCGACAAGCTGGTGACTCCCTCGCCTTTTCATGAGCTAGAATAGTGCGCTATAAAAATACATTATAAAACATAAGCTAAATTGTGCAGTGTGTGTTCATATATATATAGTATATATAAAATGCATGGTTGCACACATACATGTCAAATACAGTGCTTTATCTAGCATCTTATACATGTGTTCATCGCTCTCAGTCAGATTGAGCTAGAATTGCTACAAAGGCAGAACCACATGCTCCTATACAATAGCAGCAATGGATTTGTTAATTATCAGAGCTTCAGTGCAACATGACGAATGACAAGAGATTCAGTTTGACGCAGCTAATGGAAAAATGTTAGAAGAAATATTAGTGCTTAGTATGTAAACTCATTAGAGAGATGTTTTAAAATGCATGAAATGGGGAAAGAAATGTGTTCCTTAATGAACAGAGAAGTCACTGGTCCTACGAAGATTGTATAATAGAAGATGAACAGCTTTGTATATGCAGGTTGTTTGTTAAGATAGTGGTTGTGTCTTTGTGTAGAATCAGTCTGTAAAGCAGAGCCATTAATGAAAATAATACATGTTAGGGATGCAGGTTGCTTTTATTTGTACACTCATAACAAGATGAGCGCTGACTTTATCTTATTTACAGTGAGACACTTCAGGACAATAAAAATACTAGCAGAAAGGGTAACAGAAATAATTTATGTGAGAGTTTCAAAAGTATACCTGGATTAAAAAGTACATTTAGATTCACGAAGAAAATCCTAATTCTGGTGGTGAGGGGGGTTATTTCTTTTTAGAAACAACAAAAAAAATTCTGCAAGAAGAAAACATTGTCATTTTGAGATGCATATCTTTCCCAGCAGTTCAAGAGTACTAAGCTTGGTAGGGGAAGAAACCGTGTCTATCCAGAACGGAAAGTGCCCTCCCATCTGTGGTGAGGGGGAAACCAGCATCTCGGCCGCGTTTCAGCGGGTGCTTCCCCTGCTCCCATGGGTGCAGCTTTCCAGGGTCTGGCAGCCCTCCGGACAGCAGAATGGCTGGGGGAAGAGATTCCCTGGAAGGATGACTTTTCATTACGTTTCTCCTGTGACTCATTTCCAACAAATCAGCATTTTCTGACAGTAGTTGCGCATAATTGCAGTAGTTGCATAATACAGTAGTTGTGGGTGATGGTAGTTCATAGGTTTGACTGTAGTGACTCAGTAATTATTCAGCCGTTGCTTGGAAGGAGGTTCTTGCCAAGAGATTGTGGAGTGTGACTAAGCACATAAACTACAGCTATGTACCTGTAAACTATCTCTTTAATGGAGTCCTGGGGATTTGTAAGCTTTGTGTAGACTAAGTAGATCTGTCTAATCCAGATATAGAGCCCGGCTCGAGGATGGTCAAGGCAAAGTTTTAAACTCTTGTAATACTGACTTTTCCAAGTGAATGGTGGGTCAAGAGATCATTTGTAGGAAAATGTCATGATGGTGGTGGAAGTTCACAATATTTACTTGTTTTTCTCCCCCCCTAAAAAACTTAAAGAAAAATCAGTGGTTTTGTTCATCTGATAGAAAATTTTCCTTTTCAAACCTACCGAGTATGAGGCAGGAAATCTCAGTCTTGGTTCATTCTGTCCACTTTGCAGCTCTCCGGGTTGGCTTCTAGTTTATAGAAATGAATGAAGACTTAATTTACTAAATAGAGAAGGGTTATCAGGCATACCATACCCTACTCATAATGGTAGGAAGTGTTTTCTCACTCTGTGTTTGGTTTGGGTTTTTTTTCCTTATTTTTTCTTTATTTCTTGACTTTGACACTTTGTCAGTTTTATTCATTCTCCTGCTCGGCCTTCTCCATCGTGCAGTGAGATTCTTTTCATAGTATGTTATTTCTTTCTCATACTCTTTCCTTAGAGTTTCTTCCTGTACTCTTTCCTCCCTCTTCCTCTTTGCCATCACCTGCTGCTATGAAAAAGGAGTATGTACAAGTACTTGTAGGAATAGTGTTTCTTTCAGATTAAAAGATATGTTTGAAGAAGTGTGAAGGGAAGAGATGTTAAAGAGCTGATGTGACATGGGCTGTGTGTCTGTGAACTTGACTGTGTATGTGGAACACGTTCCAAAGTCTTTTATCAGGTGAAAGATATGATACACAAGTTCTAAAGATGTATGAAAAAACCAATCATTTGTATCACCCTAAAACTGGTGTAATAGGAAGAGTAATATTTAAAGTGAAAGCAATGAAAAGAGTTTCCACTGGAACTAGAAGACAACTGAAAAGAAATGTGATATTGGGCTTAAAGAATTTAGATTCAAGACTGAGAACTAGCGAAGACTTCAGGGAGAAAATGGGAAATATAGATAAAAGGATCTTTACTGAAGATTCTTGGCTCATCCTCAATTATTACAATTTTCATCTTGTATCCAGTCGGACACAGCGAAAGTGCAATGGAATCACATCTATCCAAGGGGCAGTCTTGAGTTCTGTGCTCACAAGTCTGTGAGCTGTAAGCCCTGTGGGCTTTATTCTGACAACCAGCTTAATGATTCCAAGTTTATGGAACAGCGTGCGAGCCATATGCTGCTGCAACTTGTGTGTGCTGCTGGTGATGGCAACCGCTGGACTTCCACTGAAGGGGGTCTGCTGGTATAGTAACCGTGGGGTGGTGAGGAAATGGGCAATTACAGCCTTGCTTTGGAGATCAAGGCCAAGGACTGATAGTGGATTAGACGTGGATTGCTGAGCACTTGTGGTAATTGCTGTCAGTTCTTCTGGTTTCTCTGTTGTGTTCAACCCTCTTTGTCAAGTTTTGCATGCATCGTTTGACATTTCAAATGCTGGAGCAAATGTAAAGGAAACTATTAGTTAACTACACATGTATTTCTAGAGTCTAAGAACAGGTACGTTCTATTTGGCTCTGTGGCCCAGCAGTGTGGAAATAGATTTTTTTGGTAAAAAACGTAGTCCCTCCCCTCCAGAACACGCGTCCAATACATCTAGAAGTTGAATTTGCAAAATAGTGTCATGCATGCCCGTATCATTTCCCTCACTCTCCCTCTTTCTCTCCTTAAATACTCTGGTTGCAGAGGAACAGCACTAACTCCAGAGACACCGAGCTCCCTAATCTGAATTACCCCATGGCAGAGGGATTGGGCCGTTTTCCCGCTGCACAGAAGAGGATCGAGTCTGGTTAGGTAGAGCACAGGTTGAATATCCTGAACACAGAATTACTGATAAAGGGCTTGTAGCGTGGACATCCCTCCTTTCCTTGTCAACAGCCCACAGACCGTCACCATTGCTGGGCTTTGGTTTGAAAGAGCCAGACAGACACAAAGTTTTGAGGTTAAGAACTGAATGTTGTTGAATACAAAATGAGAACATTTTTAGCTTGTCTTTTCAGCATGAATAAATCCTTCCCTATATGTTTGGGTTTTTTTTCCTCTTTGGGTCCTGATCAGCTATTCACAGTCTTATTCATTGTTCAGTTTCCAGTAATATTCTACATTTCCTTTGATTTCTTTCCATCCTTTCTTAATGCAAAGGTGACTGCTGACAAGCAATTATACACCAGTTTTAGTGAAACAAACGCCCTTGATTTATAAATCAAGGGAGCCTATGAAACCTTGCCTAGCAACAGAAACAGACCTCAATTAAGATGAGATAAAACCAGGAAAGCTAATTTCTGTGATACGGGAATATTAACCACTCTCTTTTTGCAAAACATGCCCTGCAAATATGTATCATAGAACAAACAAAATGCTTATAGTAATGTACAGCTATCCTATAGCAGAATGCAACAGTAATATTTTATAATGCATCTGATAGGAGCTGCACTGAGATTCGCATCTTCAAAGACCTGGGAACACAGAGGCATTAACATAACTGTAGGTAGCCTACATATAATTTAAACCTATATAAATTCCTCCTGAGTGATGTTTTGGTTGAAGCAAATTGTGTTTCAGCCCCTGAGGTATCGAAAGGGCCCCTGGGTTTGTGATCTGAGATTGTGATTCCTGATCTGCTACAGGAGATTAATAACTGAAGGTTTGCTCGTGAGCCAGGCTCTTACCTGTAGCCTCACTAACCCCCTCTCAGCCTGTGTGAAATTTAATCAAAGGGAAATTATAAGGAAATTTGACATGGAGTAGCTATAGTCCATTTGTTTACATTGATGTATCTATGTGTATCTCTAATAGTAAATATTTGATTATGTATGCATATGCACGCTCACTAGATATATTAAGAACATGCATATGCTATGTTTGTAGAGATTAGCTTGATAGAGACATTTTGGATGCATCAAGTTACAGTTGTTCACAGCCTTGCAGAATGTGAAATTAATTATTATAAAATTATTTTAGTGATTTTAAAACTGGCATGATCACCTTTCTGTTAATTACAGCCTGATTCAACCCCCAGGTTTTTTTCTGCCCTGTGAATTGCACGCTTAATATGCTGCTTCTCTCCTGGAAAGATAATAAAGGGGGAAATAATTTTCTCCACCCAGTGGGAACCTTCCTTGGCAGCAAAGGCAGCAAAATGGCATGAGGAGCGGGACCTCGGGCAATGAGCTGATGGGAGTTAAAGGTGAAATGCCCCGTTGTTGTGGTTTATCAACCCAGGAGAAGGTGGCACACGGCACTGAACATCAGCGTGTGCTTTTTGCAGCGTAGGGAAGAGCCTGAGCGTGTCCAGGGGAGCAGCTCATCAGGACCCAGAGGACCCATCTCCTTCCTTTCACCCCGTAGAAAACTGAATAGTAACCTCCTAGCTCCAGTGCCTAAGTCAGACAACATAAATTACCATCAGCCCCGCTTATCTGTATAAAACTGCCCTAATGCTCCTGAATTATATTAGGGATTTGTTAGGTTAAGCACATTTGAGATTATGAGGTGTTTAGATAATAAGGGATATATACATGCAAATTAGATGGTAAATACAGGAGAAAGTCTTGAAAAGAAGGTTTCACTGAGAATTAGCTGCTGGATAAATTCTCTTTTCAGCAATCTCTATGTAAACTGCAGTGACTGTTCACAGCAAGGAGAGAGTCTTTGCAGTGCAAAGTACCTGTTTCTGAATGTTGTCACACAGAAAGAGCTGAAAAATATTTCTATCTTCACCCCAAAGATTAGCACATTGTGAATAATGGCAGATTGCAAACTAGAGAGATGGATTGGCAGGGGAGAAGACAAGTCAAGCATCAAAATGTTATCATCCATTCATTATGTGCATGACTTCCCAATTAACGGGATAAATCAGTACCTCTAGAGCTACATAAACCATAGCTCCCAACATGGGCTTCTCGTGTGTTTATTTTGTCACTCCAGTTTATTGTGAATGCCTGGTTTCACAGCTTGCAAATAAATGTTCTCCTCCTTCCGATCACTTTCCTTTCCCATTTTTCTGATTGGAAATGGTATTTTTCATTTCTTTTCCTGTTTGTTAATCTGCCATTGCTGCTTCTTGGGATTATCTCAATGCTCTGACCTCTCTACCTGCTGCAGCTGCTGTGGGAGACAGGGAAGGCTCTTCCACCGAGAACTTCTTGTAACAAAATTCACATTAATAGTGACAGCTTCATAGTTTGACATTCTTTAATATGTTAATACTCAGAGTAATGAAACACATTTTCTGTTTCTACATTATTTTTCGCTGCTATATTCTGACAGTCCATTTTTATTCATCTAGACAAGAGGTACTGGACTTCTTAGTGCTCTAATTCTGTAATTACTGTATATCCACCATAACTTGCTTATTCCTATAGTTGTGTAAGTACATTTGCAGACTAATTGAGATCCTTCAGTGATTCAGCCCTTTTTCTTTGTTTTTTATCTTTTGCTGAAGGGCTGTGTCTTAGCATTTTTAATCTTCTTTGCACAGAAAGTACAAAAGCTGCGTAATGATCACCTTGACTGCTAATGCTGCTGTCGTCAGTGCTCGTCTAGTTAGTCCCTTCCCAAGCCCGTTCCTGTCCGATTCATCCGTAGATTGTTGTATCATTAAAAAATCGTGTTACTTTCTAGCTCACAAAAATAGGGAAAATTGTTGCATTTAGAGTTGATAACACATTGTGAAAAAATTCTTGCCGCATCTTATGTTGGTTTGTTGAGGTTATTGTCTGCCTTGCTTGCAGAGTTACTCACTGTGTAGAGAGCACTTACTAATGTCCTTTCTGCGGTGACTTGCTGATTGTTTTCCTGGTGGTAAATGGCTTTGCACAGCTTCCACTGAAAACAAGCTTCTCCAGTAAGTTTCATGATGGCTTTTCAGGTCAAGGCTTCTGTTTCCTCTTCAGATATCTGTGCAGAGTTATTGTCTGATGCATAAGCCTGTGACAACATGCAATATTAATAACAGTTTGTAGAATTATAAGTGTTATGTGAATAGCGACAAGTTGGCCTTCAGTTTTATATGAAAAGCTGCCCTCAGAGCATTAATTGATCCCACTTCATCTATTGCCTTACTAGATTTATATTTCCCTGAGGAATTATCTTGGTTAGGATCATCTGTACAATTCTATATTGTGTGCAATATATTATTATTGTGACATATGAGCCATGAATTACCCTTATTTAATACTCCAGTTTCCCCTGTTAGGAGTTTCCTATCAGCAGACAGAGCGTCCTCACTGTTCCTCAGCTGTCCCTCTCAGTCCCCTGCAGCTATTAATGCTCCTCCTGCTTCAGCGTGTCACCCACACTCGAGTCTTTCATATGTAAAACTTCACATAATTTCTGTAAAGCGTACGTACAGGCTGCAGTACAGGCTCATTAGTTACTCCAAGTGTGGCTCCGGAGGAAAGAAAACAATATCTGCCAGCACTTACATTCTATATTTCTTACTCATTTCACATAATAGCTTTTAAAAATGTTATCAATACTTAGCAGCTACAATCTTAGTTATGGGTGGTTTTAATATGCACTTAGATGCAGGCTTTTGAGGTGTTCTTTGTCTCATGAACATGTTAATTTGTAAAGAAATGAAGTTTCTAACCCATCTTTTAAATACCTCTTAAGCAACTTCAATGCACCATTTAATCATGTCCCCCTCTTTCTCTCTTTGTGTGTTGTGCTTCCCTCTGTTTGGTGCAGAATATGGTATTGAGTGACACACCAAAATGTTGTCTTTGACCTCCCTATGACTCCTTAATTCCACTGAAATGGCTTACTTTTTGTTGTTGATGGTTTTATTTTTTGTTATTGTAATCCACCAGTGAAAAAACAATATTTCAGTTCCTTGGGGGTGACATTTGGGGATTATTTCATTTATAGCATTAATCCATAGTAATGTTGCATGTTAATATCTGGGATCAGTTTGTGGCCTGAATAGGAAGTGACCCTTTTTGGGAGCTGCCAGCTGAACAAAGCGAGCAGGATGTGGTAGGTTCACTCTGTCCTTGTTTCACCTGCTCTGTAGACATTTCCCATGTATTTTCTTCAGGAATGTTGTGTCCCTGGCTTGTGCTTTCTCAGGACGCTCGGTCGGAGGCACCAGCCGGTCCCAGTGCAGCAGCGGCGCTCGGCGCTGCTCTTCATCCACCTCCGTCCCGTTCGCAGAGCTCCAAGCAGCCTGAGCTTCCCCTGGATCTCCGCCCATCAGATGATCCGCTGCCAAAAGGCAGGCTTTCCCACTTTCCACTTTTGCCTTGTTCTTCCCCAATTTGTACTTTTTTCATTGCCAAACTCCCTTGGCAACTCCAGATAATGTGCGGTTGAAAAGTCTTCCTCTGCCGTTGCAAAAGACAGGCCCTGGTAAATGGTTTGCATTCGCCTCTGTCACGGTTTAGCAGCAGAAAAATTCATGTGGTTTTCAGGGTGTTCTTGGCTCTGGTGCATGGTAATGCTTGCTGGCCAGGAGACTCATCTGTGCAGGCAATACGAGCTTCTCAAATAATGGTAGTAGGGACTTCACATGGGGTGCCCACAGGACAAGTAATGTGAATAATGAAAAGCTGCTCGAATGAGAGAAGTTGGATAAACAACTCTTAAGGGGCAACATTTTCTCCCTTTTTTTCTTTAATTTTTACATGGAATAGGGGATTGCTGGTTTTTTATTTCCTTGGAGATGGAAGTTGTTGTTATTTTACTATAAATTACTGATTAAGAACAATAACTTTCAAGCTGGTATCTTGTCTTTTGAATACATCAAACTTTCATATTTATTCTTTTAGGCTTGTATACTTTAAAACAACCAAGGCATCAGATCAAGGTGTTGTGGGTTGTTTTTTTTTCAATAGTTGCTTAGTTGGGCTTATTTAGACTGACAATTTGATTTCTTAACACCATATACTTAAGAGTCTGGTGTATAATTCACCATGTAGATCATTATGTGGGCAGAAGATTACATATAACACTTCATTTTCCAAACGAATTGATCATAGCATACAGCCCTTTAGAGCTGCTAAACAGAGAAAGCTAGAATTAAAAATACAAATGCCATCTCTGAAGTACTTCAGTGAGTTATGCCCTTTGGAAAATGTTATCTATAATGACATCCAGGTGTCCACATGTAGTGTTATATCCCATATATCTTGCCAGATGTTGAATATTCACCCTTTTTATAGTTTCAAATTCATCTGCTACCATAAACAGCAGGCAACTGTGGGCTGTAATCATTCCATTCTGCATTTCTAAAAGGTTTTATTTAATTTAATTAAGTGGCTGAAACCATGCTGTCCTCTTTGCTCCTTGGTATTTTTGTTTTTTGGGATTTTTTGGCCTTCTTCTATATCAGGGTGTGGATAGAGATCAGTGTCTTTGAAGAAAATTCTTGTTGCTTAGCTTGGTTTTCTGTACCAGTTATTCTTTGAGCATCCTTTCTTGAAAATAATGACTATTACATCGTTAGAGACAGATTATGTTTCAGCATAAAGGTAATATTTCACTCCCTCGTGGTTTTTTTGGGTCTCAGTCTCTACACATACATGGAAGTGTAGTGTGTTCTGCCCACCATTAGTTACAAAGAGTACTGTTACCCTGGGAATATTTTATCTCTTTCACCTTTTTCTACTTTTGTGGGGATTTGTGCAATGAGATGAATAACAATTCAAGAAATAAGTGGGATGCTCTAATTGCATTTCCTCAGTTTTCAAGAGTTTTATCTTTTCACATTCCTGCACTGATGTAATTTAGTTCAATTAAATGATGAGGCTTAAAGTTCTAAAAATGTTTTATGAATTAAAGGGACCATGATATAATGCAACTGAAGAATACTTCAAGGGCAACAGGTGCAGAACTGGAGCTAAGACTCATCTCACCTGAATTTAGATATCTACAAGAAACCCGTGTGCCTGTGCAAGTCCTCAGGTCCTTCGAGACAAAGAAATGGTGCTAGGAAGCAATTCACCCATTTTATTGCCTGCTCTGCAAGAAGATCACCATAAAACTTGTAGAGATTCCAGTAGGACCTATGACATTTGATTAAAAATTATATTGAGCTTGTGGGTTTTAAATGGTGTCAGCAGAACCAGCTCCAACCTCGCTGATTAAGGAGACAGGCATTACATTTCTTAAGCAAAGGCTGAATTGCGATTAACTCCTCTGACAGGTGTGAAACATCCTTGATGTCTGTGAAAACAAATACGGGATGTCCTCAAAAAGACCGCATGTAATTTTTGTCGTCTTTCAAGTACCAGGGAACAACTTCACAGACAGTGGAGAGACACAACGAGGGGAACCTTAAAGTAGTGCTTCTGACATTAAAATCTTATGTAGGTGAAAATACATAGTAGACAGACCACATCTTTTAATTTTAGAATTTATTCTGTTACCACTTCGGAGGGAGGAAAAAAGTCTGTGCTTTCCAGTCTGTGTTGATCTTTCCCACTTGCCTTCATCCTTTACTATCCTGTCGTTTTAGAGGATTTTCGGTAGGCTCACAGAACTCTACTTTTTTCCCAGCGAGTGCTTTTGATTGTGTCCTTGTTCTGCTTTCAGCCATTTCCAAATTGGGAACTGTTTGAAATTCCTATTTCTTGGCTATGGGACTTTGGGCACCCTTTTTTTTTCCTTTTCTTTTGGTTTACTCTTGGTTATAACCCTAAAAGCACGTCTCAACTTGTGGTCGAGAGTGCAGTTGTGAAAAGAGCTGGCATCAGGCTTGATGGCTTTGAAGCACTTGATCAATTGAGTTAATAATTGGTGAACAGCTCTGTTTAGCTCCAGGGTGATTAACAGGGTGGTGCCACGGAGGATTTGGCCAAGCAGAGGTTTGAGATACCTTTTTTTGGGGTTTTTTTGCTCCTATGGCTTAATTGTGGCACTTTAAAATAAAGAACTCCCCAGTGCACTATGATGGAAACACAGTTTCTCTTGGTCTTAGGCCAGTATTATACTAAGCGATCACTTCTAAAGACATCTGTTGTAGCCATTGCCGAGAAAAAAAGGAGTTCAGCTGTAATAGATTGGTTGTGTACACTTTTAACAAAAAATTAAATATTTATACTTCCTAATTTATGCTGTGTGCTCTGTTCCCTAAATAAAGAGCTATCCTGATTATGATCCATCTAGCTCTTCCAAAAGAGCAAAACAGAGCACTGACCCTAACAAAACTGTTCAATTGTATTACTATTCCTAGAGTACCCCAGTTTTATACTATTTGAGACATTTGTCCCTTTTGATTGCTTAGTGATTGTCTCAAACCACAGCTGAGTGATAAAGCTAATGATATTGTCTAACGTGCTCTGCGCCTCTGAGAGCGTGATTAAAATATAATGTCTTATGGCCACCAAGTAACCTCAAATTATCATTGCTGTCTTTATTCTGAACCGAAGTACAGCAGAACGTAGCACAGACAGACAACCAGAACTCCAGTTTTGAATCATAGATGCAGGTGGGGTTGTAAGAATAAAAGGTTTTGTCTGCATCAGGTCTACAGCAAACAGTCGCCCAGAGCTTTGTTAAAGCTCATTAGAAAGACTTCAAGTCTGCTACTTTCGTTTTGCCATTATTTCTTACAAATCACTGGGACAAATTGAAACATCTTGAAATAATGATTCCACTCTATTACGTTCAATAAATTTTTATCTAACCTACTTCCTTTGTTTTCTCCATGATTAAAATGTAAATGTTCCATAACGACAACATTTGAAATGAATATAAGGAGTGTGTATCTGCTGGGGAAACACAACAGAGAGAGTTATCTTTTTCCTCTGTGGTCTCTAAACCAAGGCACCACACCAACGGATGTTTTATGCGCTGGTGATAACTGGAGTGAGGGAATCACAGAGTGTCAGGGACTGGAAGGGACCTCGAAAGCTCACCCAGTGCAATCCCCCCGCCGGAGCAGGAACACCCAGATGAGGTTACACAGGAAGGTGTCCAGGTGGGTTTGAATGTCTCCAAAGTAGGAGACTCCACAACCGCCCTGGGCAGCCTGGTCCAGGCTCTGGCACCCTCACTTAGAAGAAGTCTCTTCTCAAATTTAAGTGGAACCTCTTGTGTTCCAGTTTGAACCATTACCCCTTGTCCTACCATTGGTTGTCACCGAGAAGAGCCTGGCTCCATCCTCCTGACACTCACCCTTTATATATCTGTAAACATTAATGAGGTCACCCCTCAGTCTCCTCCAGGTTCAAGAGCCCCAGCTCCCTCAGCCTTTCCTCACACAGGAGATGCTCCACTCCATTAATAATCCTCATTGCCCTGCGCTGGACCCTCTCCAGCAGTTCCCTGTCCTTCTGGAACTGAGGGGCCCAGAACTGGACACAATATCCAGATGTGGTCTCACCAGGGCAGAGTAGAGGGGAAGGAGAACCTTTCTCGACCTACTAACCACCCCCCTTCTAATCCACCCCAGGATGCCATTGGCCTTCCTGGCCACAAGGGCACAGCGCTGGCTTGTGGTCATAATTGGAATATTTGAGCTTTACTCATAATTCCTTCCCATGTTGCAGGATTTCTTTTCCATGGTGCTGGGCACGTGTCTGTGAGCCCCTCACTGCCGCATCTTGTCGACAGGTGGCACAACCCCCCCAAAAGCTGTCCCACCGCCCCTGGCTGGTTACAGATGTTGCTGCTGTTCCCTGTAAATGTGTCAGTATAGTCCATATAGAAATGTTAAGCTACAGTGCACACAAAGCAGTTGCAAACTGCTGTTTGCAGGATCTAAAGAGTGAGCAAGTATGATTTTTTTTTTTTTTTTTACTAAATTTATCTGTTTTCTTGAAGGCAGACTTGCCAAAAGAAACCCTGTTTCTTCAAAGTATTGTTAACATAACCATAACAACTTGTGTTTTCTCTGAAAGATAATTCATTTTTAAGTTGAGCCAAGGAGAAAAAAAACAGTGGACTTGACAACAAAAGAAGGATCGGGGAAGTTCTAATGAAGCATCTCTGTTTGCTTTGTTCTCATTTAAGGAGCCTCTCTTCAATTGTGTTTGGGTTTTTTGCTTGAAAACTGGAGGCTGTACCAAGAGCAAACAATTTCCAAGCACAGCACAGCATCTCAGACACCTTTTCCTCTTTCCCACACAACAGCAAATTAAACAGACACTTTGCCTCCTCCACAGACTTTTAAGTCGAAAAATAATCAGAGCCAACAAGGGAGGAGGATGCTCTCTGCTAAGCAGCCCAGAGAGAGACCTGGCTCAAGTCACTTAGTCTGAGCTTTCACTGCACAGCCCTAATGGACATCAGATGCTTGAAGTTTTAATCAGATGCAGTAAAGTGTTATCCACGCAGTATCATCAGATTTGGTGTTCAGCAAAACAGAAGAATAATAAAGTATGCTTATCAATAGCACTGTTGTTATAGGAAGGCCAGGTCATCTCCTGGTTCTTTGTGCAGGTCTCTGACTGCAAAGCTGTGGGAGCTTTGCTGAGGGTTGAGCGCAATACACAACCTTAAATTTATAATAGGGTCCCTGTCTAGAACAGGCTTTCTGCTTTGCATTTGGTGCCTCTAAGTGAAGACATTCTGGATAAAAAGATTCATGCAGAACAGAAGCTGTGGAATCAGGTCCACCAGATGGACACAGTGACAGGATCTAGCCCTGCGCCATGAGGATCTGCTTTACCACAGTTTGAGGCTGATGTACTGGTCAGGACAAAGACACATTTTGTATGATAGACTAATAATAATATTAGACTTCCTATGAATACTTAATAAGTATTTGTAAAACAAGTTATTGTTCTATAGATAGTAAAAGTTCCAATTTACACATGAAAATTTGGCTTGAATTTAGGCTTTGGGCTTCCTTTGGTTTAAAGGAAGAAGAGTTTTCTCTGATTTTTCATTTAAAAAAGGGATGCTTGGTATTTTTTCCAGAACTTTTGTGCTTTCCTCAATAATGACATAAATGCCAATTTTTTGCTACTTCTTTTGAATTCTGTATGCGTGCATTATTTTCCTCTCTCAAAAACTCAATTTGTGTCAAATAACAATTTTAAGACACAGCACTTTCCTGGGTAAATCTTTTCTATAAAGCATAAATGTAGAGAAAACAATAGTTACAAACTCGTGGCCGTCTTTGTTTTGCTTTGCAAGATATCTTTGTCGTCTCTCATCCACGGTTGGAATGTCTTTTCTAGGCGTCTTTCAAGTGTTAAGAGGGTCAGGGATCTTCTTGGTTAAAACCAACACTGTGTCTGGCAATGCGGCGAACACCAGGGGCTCGGCAGGGTCAAACGTTCCTGATGCACCGTCCCGTGGTTCCGCTAGCACGATAACCTTGCAGAGCTATGGGGACAGGGGAAATACTTGTGGTGCTAGAAAAAATTAGGCTCACAAGACCTATAAGTTGGAGAGAAGCTCGTCAGGGAATGGTTCCTTCTGTAATTAGCACACTTGAGCCGGGTTTAGTGTCTACTTTTAGGTAGTACTCAACAGGAGTAATTCAGAATGCCAGCTAATGTAATGATAGATCATGAGTGTAACTCTTCACATCTTTGTTCAATAATAAAGTATTCAGTTCACTGATAAAGTTTTATTTTAGTCTATGTCCTGCCAATTATTTTCATTTACTCTGTTATATATAATCACCTCATTAGCACTGTCTGCATTATGATGATATAACTGCTTCTCCCTGAGTTTGTATTTCCCTTCTCCTTTCCCCCTGAATATGTAACATTGATATGGGATGGGACGATTTCCAACTTGCATCTGTCACCTCCTCCTTAATCTGTGATAGAACATTAGATTTGTTTCTCTGCAGTCATTACTGTTTCTGCTTTCCTTTCTCATAGCCTGGAGGGTTTATGTTTTTAAAAGCATTCTGTTTCCATCTAGAAGAGTTATTGAGGTATACGTGCCAAGCTTCATGCGCTGCACTAAACTCTCCTGAGGGTCTGGCTGTGAACTTTCACAACAGGAGCTGCTGAATGCTCAAGACTCTTCACAGTTTGGCTAGATTCATAGGTGCCAAGCCCTCGAAAGTCTGTCAAAGCTAAGTAGATTGAAAATGGGATTGGAGACCACTTCAGAAATGACATTTTCAGAGGTTAAATTCTTGTTGAATGGTGCTTTGCAAAAAGCTAAAACTTTGCTAAAACTTGGACTCCAGGACTAAAGTCAGTCTTTCACTACTAGAGATCATGACCAGGAAGGCCATCTTAAAGGTGGAAATTATTTTACCTGCATCTGCTCTAGAGCTCTCGTACCTTTGTGCAGCACCTGGTACTAGCCAAGGGCAGAGGCAGAGCACAGGTCTTAGTCAACATTGGGCTCATTCAGTCTGGTAGTTATTAATGTTATATTCCTAAAGCCCTGAGCAATTTGGGGAATCTGACCTACAATGACCAAATGTCACTTCTAGTATTCTTGCATATCTTCACATTGTAGTCAAGGCAGACATTATGTTGTCCCACTTATCTTTATTTAAGCACAGACAAAGAGTCTCCCCATGACCTCAGTATTTTTTATTAGAAACTCTACATGACTTTTGTGTGTATCGTATCTTCATTCTTCCTTTCTAGAGCTGACATATTACTGTTGTCATTATTTATGTGGTGCCAGCATGAGAGTGTTTGGCTCTTCATTAGTTGTCTGTGTGTAAACCAATCGCTTCTAATTATTTTGAAGAATTCCTTTAGTAAATAAGGAAATGACAGGCGTTCATATGCCCTGTTTTAGAAAGAAGTCGGAGGCATGATGCTACCACCCTGTTGGAACAGATGTATCTGGTATGCAAAATGTATATGCCACATGTGGGCTAACTATGAAACAAAATTAAATTTTTAATCAAAGTCTCTATGCATTTCCAGAGTATTAAACAGCAGATTGTTAGGCATGTAAGTAGGTCACGCGTTGCGTTGAGCGATTGTGCTTTGTCCTTCGCCATCTGGCAACATGAATCAACGTCAGCTGGATGCAAATATAATTTTGCAAAGGTGACCTTGGTAACAGGATTGGTCCACTGGGCAGAGACTACAGGAGGGTTACCTGCCATCACAAGAATACTTGAGGGGAAAATCCCGAAGTCTGGGAAATCTTAGGGTCGCTACTACCAGTTTGGTAGTCTGCACTTTGTCAGTGATGGCTACATTTAGTTTCAAATCGGGGATTACTTTAATTCCTACAGGCATACTTATATTTCAGTGAATGACTGAGGATTCAATGAAATTCAGGGTTAGGTACAAATGAGGTGGAAGACATGAAATAAAAGCAAAAATAGTTCATTATAGTCAATTGCTGCTAAAAAGAGAGATTCTAGATATTATCTAAGGGTTGTTTTTGTGGAAACTTAGCTTTTCAAGCAGTGTTTAAAAGCCTCTGAAGCTTAACCCAGCAAACAGAAAATACTTGTAGCTCAGTTGAAATGACACTATCAAGACAAATTTGGCCGAGTTTTAAATCTGTGGGTCTGAAATCTAAAATGAACAGAAAATTGCAAAAGGAAAGCAATGTATAATGAAACTTTCCTGTGTTGTTTCCAATGCAGTATGGCATTTTTTGTGTATTAAAGGCTCTCCAGGAGTGCATAGTTAACTTTTGCTGCTTTACTTTAGGTGTCGGTGTTTGAAATCTTTGGCTTAAGCATCTTTCAGAGTGAGATGGCTACATGGCAAAATTAGAATCCAGTTCTGATGGTTCCCAGTCCTGGTTTGAAACCACTAATCCCACTAAGGAGTTTTGTGGTCTGCTCAAGTTTTCCTAGTTGACTGCATTAACGGTGAAGTCAGAGATTCCCTTGTATGGAAAACAAAAAAGGGGAAAGGCAGATTTATGGATTTCCAGGTTCTGTGCTATCTGCAAAATGGATTTAACATATGCAAAGAAGTTCACTCTTATATTGTCCTGAACAGAAGCAGAATTTTTCTTGTTGAACAAAGGAAGCGCCCTGAAGTGTGGAAGCCATCGGGTTTTCTCAGCCTCCCTTCCCCGCGTTATGACTCATGCGGTCAGAAACGCCACTACCAAATGAGAATACAATGCTGGTGTCTGCACACAAACACGCTAATTTAAAATGTGTGTTCACATACTGTGGACTAATTGTTTTCAAAATTCGGAGTTATTTGGTTTCGCCAGTTACGATGAGGCCCTACTGGAGTTTCCAACTTTATTATTTCTGAAAGCATTTTATGGGAACATAGAAACTCCTCTACTTGCAGTAAGTGCATCAAACCACATTTATTTCTGTTTCTCTAGTAGTAAAGCAAAGAAAACTGCTGCTTAGAAGTTGTGTGAAGCTGTTGCCAGACGGTCAGGACGTCAGCAGCGTTACCCATATGTTTATACCTGCCCATAATAAAGAACATCTCAGGCCAGCGTTTAGGTGAGGGTGGAAGAGGTGGCGTTACCTTCAGTTGACTCACCTGCCTGTGTTTGAGGATAAGAATGCGTCTTGCTGAAAGCTGACTGACGTTACAAAAGGAGAAATATATCATATGTTGAAAATACAATACCTGTTCTCACAACCTAAGATTATTATTGTTCACTGAAGATTATTTTTTCAACCTATGGGAAAACTATCTGGTTTAGTACTGAAGCTGTTAACAAGTATGTTCATCTAAATTACTGTGTGTCAGAGAAAGTTTCCAATAACTCATTGCATATGTTCACAATGGATATGTGACAAGTATAATGTCTGATTTTTGCTTTCAGCTTATTTTCTTTCTCCATTTTACATAAGTATTGTAAATTGGCCTATGGCTACAGGCTGCCTTGGGTATATCTAGATTTGCGATCAGTGTACAGCATAAGTTATTTTTAGATGTGAAATATCCTTGTATCCGTAAAAAGTGTGGATATTCACTTGGTATAAGTGCACTAGGGAAATAAGTAATTTTAGGGCTTAAAAGTGGCTTGCAGTCTTCTTTTTTCACTTTATTGGATTTAAATCTTTCTCTGGTACTTGTGAACTATTCAGTTGGATGAGTCTTTTTCTATTTGATCACCAAGTCAGACATAGCAATGCGATCTCTAGGTTTCTATCCATGAGTCTGGATTAATTTCAAAGCTATAACGTGAAAGACTTAGAGTAACTTCATGAAGGTTTTCATTGGACCCAAGCTGACATGACGGTCCCTCCTGAAACTGTGAGTTTTCACATTGATTTGTAAAGATCTCAGTCTGAATGGCAGAGGTGTGAATCAGCGCAGCAGCACGTTTCCCGGGGTATTACTGGATTCCAGCACAAATTCATGAAGCTGGATCTCTGCAGAGACTCTTGTAACAGATTCATATTCAGAGCAGAACTTCAACATAAAACTCATTAAAGCAAATAGTTTAAAGTGCATACTTGCATGTGAGCACTTGCTTATAGCACTGACAGAAACCAAAGAGAATAATAATTCCTTAATAACGTAAGAGACTTCTAGAGCAAATGAAATTATGTACAAATCAGGCAAAAATAAGCGGGCATTCATAATGCCAGACAACATCTGTAACACCTGGAGATCGACAATTGGGATCGTTTCTGATAGTGCTGTTTCCCAGAATCTTCATATTTTGTGCTTTTAAATAGTACCATTTATAAACCAATTGAGTCTAACCTTTTAATTAAGAAAGTTAATTGGAAAATGTCCTTAGAAATTAGGTTTCTCCCTGACATACAGTAAATAAATAAGTTTTGTCAGAAAACAAGACAAAGATAAATGGAGTGTTTCAACCTTTCAAAGTACAGAAACTGTTTAGTCCTCCGAACAACAGAGGTGCATTTCATCATCTAAATATCAACACATGCATTGGTATTCCTATTCATGTTATTAATTTGATTGCATTATTTGATAAGAAATGCACAGAAAATAAGTGCTATTGCAGACATTTGCTTGCATTCATATCGCTTCTCGGTGCTTCAGAATTGCCTCAGTGGCTGGGAGCTGCAGCCCTTGTCCTGGCCCAGCCCGGACCTGCCGCAGGGGAGGGAATTGCCCACTGGCACTTACAACTCCCTTTCGTAAATTCTCAGCACTGCTGGCTTTTTTGGCTTGCCAGGCGCGTTGAACTACTCAATGAGGTTGAAGGGAACCAAAAACATGGTTGTTTAATCAGACTTGACAGGCAATGTGTAGGTTCTCATTCTTTGGTCACTTAGAGAACTCTATCAGCTGCATTCAACCTGAGCTTTCTCCCTGCCGTCGGCCAAGGGGGATATGTAACCCCCAACTTTCTTCCTTAGTTGTGATCCTGCCTGTTAATGTAAATTCCAGTTGGCAGCAGATTACATTAATGCACTTAATTAATTTAAGCAAGAGCAACTAGCAAGCAGATACAGAATTTGCTCAGCCATGCCTGCAAGAATGGCATAATCTTCAGGAGAGAAAGCAGGATTGCTAGGGATACTATCCGCTTTAGCTTCACTGATTTAATTTATCCATAAATTGGAATTGAAGCCATCCTTCGGGGGGGGGAGGGAATGGAGTTTGAATAAATTTAATATATTACAAGCTTGCTTTAGCCTCCTTATGTTTTGCAGCTAGAGTAGGACCCCATGTCTTTGAGCAATGGTAGCGCTCATGAGTTTGCAATAGCTCCGAGCGGGAACAGACACCCTGAAGTGTTCAGTTCTGCATCGGCCTCTCACACAGAGTCCCTGCCCCACTTACTTCCTAAACAGAGTTTTCAAACAGATGAAGCATGTAAATATTCGACGTAAACACTTGTATTGTGAAAGCCAATTTGAAATACTTCTTTCTTGTTAAACCTAGTGAATATACATTCAGTATGATTATCGCATTAAATACACACCTATTTTATTTTTTGCAATGTGATTAATATATTCAAGCACTGTTTAAAAAAATTTCAACAACTAAAAGAGGCAGACCAGGATAACTTCTTGAATAAGTATTTTTAGGGTGTAAAAGAAAGTGCTGGTTAACAAAATTAAACACTTTTAAAATCCAGTTTCTTCTGAAGCTGTGAATTTTCAGGCCTGGTTTTATAAAGCATTGAGATTTTTGCATTTGCCTTTTAAGTCTTGTAAGACTCAGTGCAACATTTTAAAACATAGTAGCCCTCACTCATCACCGTCTGTTTAGCCTGGTGAATAAAGAGTTCTTTCACTTACTTCTGGTTTGAGAATTTTACCTGCTGGCCCACATTTGTTACAGTTTGGGTCTGGATCTTCTTACAATTGGTTCTGAATGGGATTGCTCTGAAATGAGCATGACTGTCGCTTTTGAGAATTAGGCATCTTCCAGACTGACATTTGTTTAAGTTACCTTTCAGAATATTTACTGAGAGATTAAACTCTAAATTCACCCACATGTACAGTGCTCAGACAACCAGCTTATCTGGGCACATAAAATAAAAGCTTTAGAGGAGTGGTTCTGTGTTGCTGGACTTGGTGCAAATAAAGAGACATTTGTTGGCAGCTGATTTGCCAAAGCTCTGAAGACATTTCTGTTCAGAAATCTGCAGGGTTGCTTCCTAGAGGTTTTTTTTTTTAAATTTGTACATCACTCTTAGCATAGGATCTTAAACTTCTCGGTGGAAATTCAGTTCAGGATGCTGCGATTGATTAGATCGCCCTAAGATAAGCCTGAGCAGATTTCAGACTTTTGCTGTGGGGATGAGGCAAAGATTTTTGGAGAAGTAGAAGGTTTGATTCACTAGTAAGCCAAAATAATGCACATTCTTCCTGTAATTGCATCTTCTTTCAGTTTATGAGGTTTAGTGAGAAGAGACATGGACTGCGCTGCCCTTCTCCGTGTCCTCTGGAAGTTTGGCATCATGATAGAGCATTTTTTTCTGGCCCAGTACGAACTGCTTTCCCGGTAACTCTGCCGGCCAGAGACTCAAATCTCAGCAACGTGAACACTCAGGAGCAATGGGTGGAATCTTCCTTAATTCAGTACCACTCTAAAATACCCATTTTTCTCAGCTCTTCCTATGCTTGTGTCCTTTCCTGACTTCACTGTGTTCCAGAAGTGAAAGAATTGCCCTATATCCACCCAGCACAATCAGTTGAAAATATTTTTGTATAAACCTGACAACAAAAGTGTGGGTGGGTAAGGTCAAACCCAGATGCCACCTGCAGATATCTGCTTGGCGTACAACTCAAGTATTATTCTCTTCAAGGCCGGAAAGGGCTGGAATTGAGACAGAAAAGCTGGGTGGTTCCCCAGATTTAATGTGCCAAGAAAGAGTTCCAACCTACTGTGCTCTTGGTGCCCCAGGCAGGAGATGAGAACCATGGTTAAACTGTTCCGCACTTCGTAATGTTGAGAAGACAAAGCTCAGCCAGTGGCTCCTACTTTTCCCTCATCGCCTGACTTCACTTTGGCCATTTTGTCATTGCTTGCAGTTGTTGTTCTTATGAACCTCAGAATGAGGTGGTAAGTCTAGACATAGTCCACCAGTTGAGTCAATAACACACTGGGTTTTTAGCTAATTTTTCAGGGTTATATGCCATTTGGAACAGGAACTCCATGATTTTAATTAGCAATAAATAGGAAATAGTCTGCTGTGAATTGATTTTAAACAGGTACTGCTGTACTAAATTAGTTCCAAATAAGCAAGATTCTCTGTTGAGCAAATTGACATTAAGGCATCTTGAGTTTATCAGCAGCAGCTACGTTATCTGTCTGAGGCGAACTCTGGTTTCAGAAAAGAATGAAGCTGAAAATCTGTTCTTAGACACAAACTAACGAGCTTAATGTAGAGTACGGAGCATTGGGACAGAAGGGACTTCCCCCACTGACTCATTCAAAGAACTAATTGGCATATGTATTACATCTTAGGAAGTAAATGGGACTAATAACAATTTGTCAAAAAAATAATATTTTTGTTTGCTTATTTCACAATCATTTAATGTTTAATGAAATTTTGCGAGATGACATTTTCTTGATGTGGTCTGTGTGTAAAAGATCCTTTTATCTGACATTTCATTAGGAAACGGATTTGGATTTTGAACATTCTTAGGAAATAAATCTCCTTTTACTGTGGGGAAAGCTGTGCAATCTGCTATATTTAACGCAGAGAAAGACCTAAAATTGCCTAAGCTATCACATTAGCTCTGTAAGACAAGACTACGCTACTGCTTTCAGATTCTAGTAGTATTAAAATTTGAACTAATAACGTATATTTCATACACTTTTGCAGATGGGAGAGTTGAGACCTTAGCAGTGAAATGACTTGTGGAAAGTTGCAAAGGAAATCAGTTTGTCAGATAAGACAACTAAACTATTTCATTTGTAGGGAGCATTGAATCAATGAGACATCCATTTCCCTGATGCTTATCTCAGTTTCACTGGTATTTGCTCATAATCATTTCAGAGCTGTTATTAGTATCACTTTGGATACGTACTGGTGTGATTTAGAATGACATTTTGGGATAGGAGAAGATTATTTTCATTTACAATCTTCCAAATTTGAGTGACATTTATGGATAAGCAATTTCTATCTCACTGTCGAGATCAGATAACTTGGTCTTTTACATCCCCTGAAAATACTTCACTTACAGAATCCATGTATGAACACTTTACACTATAAAACAAGCAAATAATGTGGTGCACTTGCTAAATTGGGGCAGCGAGTATGTTTCAGTGAAAAGCTTTTGGATTTTACTCTCTTTGACCTGTTTACTATAAGGACAGAGGGAAGATGGAGCCATCACAGAATATTGCTGCAGGCTGCGTTCTTACAGAAATAACTAGGTTAGCTGATGCTTAACTAGGCATCGGACAAGTAGTTCCAGTTTTAGGTACTGTATACCTTATTTCAAAATTATGCATTGTGCGGACAGAAAGCTATTTTTAAGATGGAGCTAAGCTGATTTCTCTTAGTTTTTTGGTTCACCGCAGAGAACAGAGGGCCTTCCCTGTTCTTGTTACGTTCTTACACATATATACATCTTTATAACACTTGAGTTTTGAAGGATGAGTGAAAATTCAGAATTGCTTAACATGAAATTTTGAGATGCTTAATCTGTATCAAAGGAATATTTTGAATGGGTGATCTAGTCCAAGTCTTTATGAGAGGAAAAGTGTCCTTGGTAATGCAGGTTCTCGCACAAAGTCTTTGACAGCTTCGTACTCTTGTATAACAGGCTTTGTGAACACTGATTGTTTTCTGTATAGGAGCCTTGGTACTCAGACAGGAATCCAGCTTTACACTAATGGGACCCATATAGAACAGCTAAAATGGCTTTATTTTAGTTGGTAAAGAAGTGAGTAGTTGCTAAATCTCTCAGTGGCCATGTCAACTCATGACTTCAGTTATTTTAGTGTTTACTGAGTAATAACAAAAAATCATTCTGCCTAGTAAAAACACAATGTACTTCTATAGTTGCTTTCTTTGCTTAGCCCACTCCAACAGGTAATCAAACTCCCTTTGATTCTTTCATTTCCTTTAATTGACCAGATTGGAATGGATTCTTTCATAACTGCTGATGAACCCTAAAATAATCCCTCACTGACCTGCTGTTCTGGATTAGCTATAGCAGTACTGACTCCCTTAGCATCCTTTCCATTTTTAAAGTAATTTTTGCTTCTTTGTGATAAGCAGTTCATTCACAGGGCTTGCCTAACTACCTCTCAGCTGTGGAGTGAGCTTTTCATGTACTCTGGCTGATATCAATAGCAAAATTCAGATTGACTCCAGTGGAGCAAGCCCGTGTCCTAAATGAGTAAGTCTTTGAGACGTTCAATTTAAGTGAGAAATTCACGCAATCTTGTTGGCCTCATTACCACAGTGTATTAACTGTTCGTGCTTGACCAGAGGATAACAGAGTCCCAAACTGGACTTTTTGTGTCTAATGGTCATTTGTTATATTAATGGAAGTATGTTTCTGATAAATAAATTCCATTTGCTTGATCTTCATCCGGCTTGCAAGCAAATTAATGTTATTCTACATACAGGAAAGGTGATACGTATAATGTTTTGTACCTACAGAACTTCAGTGATCCTCTGCCTGGAGTTTGTAATTGGGGTTTGGCTCGGGTTGGGGTTTTTCTTTTAGAGATGAAAAATGTATATTCTGACTTAATCTTTGGAGCTGTTTTATAGTACTAGTTGATATTTTAGAAGGTTATAACTGAAGTAATCAGTGGGAAGCAAGAATAGAAATCTATTTTTCTTACCCAAGGCGAGAAATAGGAGTGCAATAGAAGTGCATATGAACCTCTTGCTGTGGTTGGATTGTGTGAAATTGTGTAGTGATTGCTTTCACTCACATTGTCGTTAAATCAGTGATTTTCACTGGCACACAGTAGAATTAATCAGAATTGGTTTTACTGTTTCACCAAGTGAGATCAAAGCCAGGACCATTCTCTTCCTCCTGAACTTCCTCCTCTGTCTACTTCACAGTCAGTCTCGGACCAATTAATAAGCAAATCTACATGTGCATTGTCTTTGTGACGGGGACATGGAGAATCTTGTCTGATCCAAGAAAGAATATAATAAGATTTCACAACTTTCAAAATATAACTCCAGGTTGCTTGCCGTAAATGTTTTTTGTACTGTTTTTGTGTTGCCATGAGATAGATTTTGTCCTAAGTGTCTGTTTGTGCAACCTTGCTGCAGATGACACCCATGGGCAAGCATGACCTCTACCCTTCCTTTTCTGCTTGGCTTTGCAATTCAGTCTTCTGTGTGTAGATACCTGTCTACAGAACACTCATGTAAAACACATCTGGCACATTATTTTGAAGATGAACTCTACAACACACAACACAGCTGGAAACAAGTGTTGGAAAGGGGTCATGGCTTAGTAATTTAGGCCAGAGCTTCGTCCATGAAGGCCAAGACGCTTTTCTGTGGTCTTTTGATTAAATAATGGACAGTATGTGTTGTTTTCCAGGTGGCTTGTCTTTTTTTCCCCAGTTGAGTAGCCAGTCAGCTCTGCTTGCTGCTTAATTAGCTGGTCAGCGTTTCAGCAGAAATATGTCCCTCTAGTTGCCGCTGGTGAAGAAGTCTCCTGTAGGCAGCTGAACCTTTGATAAGAGCAGTATAGTATGGAAACGGAGTTAGGCATGAATGTTTCATTTCTAAAAATCACTCAGGTTGTACTATTTCTTAAAACTTTTCCATTGCCCATCATAGTGTTTTCTAAAATCTGTTCTGTGGTGATTTTGTGCTGCTGTGGTCCCAGAAAACACTTTAAAGTGTGTGCCAAAGGCAAAGCCAACAGCACCGTGTGTAAGTTACTGAATAACTGAGAGAGGTGTGAATTATTAAGAGAACTAAATGATGTGCTGTGAGTCAGCTCTTGTCAATAAGCAGTATCCCCTTTCTCTTTTCGCTGACACAATACACTTTCCTTCATTGTAGTTTTAAAGGTACATAAAAGATAATTGTAAAGGATACAGTCATATTAACAACATTTGACTGCAGGTCTTAGGTCAGCGTGGTTTATTGTGGTAAATAACCAGGTTCTGTGCCACATTTCTATGCATTAGCAAGAATATTAATCTGGACTAATTGTGGCAGTAGTTCTTTGCAGTAATGTCACCATGAATGAGAACGCGCCACAGCTCTTCACAGCAGCCTAGAAACCGGAAATATAACATGCAGCCTTTTTCGTGGCCCTTTGCACAAGTGAGGATACATTCAGGATCACCAGATAATCCAGAATATGTTCAACTTCAGTATTTTAAAAGGTTAAACTTGCGCAGGACTGATTTCTGGACTTTCTGATGTCTGGTGTCTTCAGAAAACTGCTAGGAAACCAGCATTAGAATTGACTTTGAATAGCAGATAGTGTTTGGACACATCACCCTGTCATTAGTGTTCTTCCACACTCTAGTTCCCATGTGTGTCTTCTCTTAAATGTAGTCTCAGCACTAATGTAAGCAATAGGTATTTGGCTGGTTAATGATGATTTGGGAAAGTATACGTCTTTCCTGTGTTGTATTATGTGTGCAATAGAGATTTCACAAAAAGCTGCTTAATTCCATGTCTGTACATACAGAAATACAATTCTCACACTAGAATCAAGAATTTGCTTGGGGATTTTAAAGACCAGTTAATTACGACAACTACAGTCATGACCATCAGAATAGAAGAGATCTTGAAAGTTGGTTTGTTTTAATCCCTGTGTTTCTCTCTTCACTTTCTTATGCTGCAAGACATTTGGAGCATGTGGTAAATATATAATATACGTCTGGTACATTAGCGTCATTTGGATCGGGAGTATCCTAATGGTGCAAGTGCAGACTATATTGTTAAAAGCTCTATAAACAATATAGGGTTGGAGTGGTATGTACTCTCCAGCTAAATAGTTGTATCTTTTAACTTTATAATTTCCTATCCCTGCGGAATTCATGCTATCCAGATATCTCTGTTTCTTTCAGTGGACTGTGTTTTGAGAAATGACCAAAGGCAAAATCCTCAGTTGGATTAAGTAGAGTTGGTTTGTTATCATTTTTGGATGTTGCTTTTTTTGTTTTGTTTTGTTTTTTGACATGTTGACTTACTTTGAGCCCGATGTTCATCCTCCAGGTAGGTAAAACCTGCACATTTGCAAATGCTGAGCCTACTCTGCACACCGGCTCCTGGCCTTTGAGCACCAGCCCATACATACCTGCATGCAAAGTAGACACACATTTTTACAACCCCAGACGCGTACTTTAACAGGGAGGCTGGCTAAAAACAGTGCCAAAAGTAAGGCAAAGCAATAATGTTGCACAAACTAAGGAATTTAGCAAGAGGATGCTTAGCGGTGTTTTTCAAGACTGATTTTAAGGGAATTTCTAATCAAATCTTAACCTGCTTTCAGTAGTTACAAGCCTCATTGAAGTAACTAGGCCAACACAGTAACAAATGTTTGTGTGCTGCAGACGTACATGTAATTTTGTAAAAATTGTCAATTTTAAGTAAGGCACTTTATCTGATTTGTCTGTCAGTGGGAGCACAAAACCAGTGAAGTATATAGATCAAAGGGATGGAAAAATGGAGTGCATCAGGAGAAGTGCTAAGAACTATGCAAAACAAAGTAGCTTTCTTTTTTCACTTTACATTTCACCTTCTTGCTGCTACATTTTTTCTGCTACAAACTGTCACCTTCTGCTTCCTCAGCTAATATTTTAGATGCATTTTGCATGTCCAAGTGGTGCAAGCGGCCACGATCACTGGCACCCATTTCCTGACCATCTTATACCCAACATGTATCTTATAACACCATTTGTGTTGGTGTTAATGCACTAGTTTTACAGCCCACTGCTACCAAGGTGAGAAAGAGTTCAAGGAGAAAATACTAAACAAAAACAGTTTCATTCATTTGTTGCAATGGAATATAAGAAGGTGGCATAAGTTCCGTTACATAGACTTTCAATCAAATCCAGCCACATTGTTAGGTAATTGTAATTTTTCTTGCCTGCCATTGTGACTCAAATTATAAGGCATTTTTGAATCTGCATGAAAGTAAAACAAGGACACAGTGCTCAAATATATTGTTCTGCTGCTTCACCCATTTCCAGGGAAGTGACTCAATAAGTATATTCAGCTTAAAAAAAATGCTTTGCGAGGAAATGTTTTGTGAAAATCTTTAAAAGTACTTCTCCAGTTATTCAGCTATGTAATCTTTGAATATTAAACAAGAAAACGTAACTTTCTGCTATTGTTTGTTTCTATTTCTTTTTGAAGGTTTCAAGTTTCAATTTGATTTGTAACAAACCTGACAGCTAACACAAAATACAATTTACCTCAATGAACTCACATGCAATTATTCCAGGGCTAACTCTCACCCAGTGTCACCATATTACATTGGATGCCTTTACAGCTCTGGCTCCTGAGCAATGTAAATACAATACTGTGCTGAATACGTGATGGAGTATAAAGTACATGATGTGGGAAGTGTCAAGATTTTAGTGGTACCAACTGTATTATAAAAGAGCTGTGATTTCACTTCTACAAACAGGACCAAGTTCAGCAATATACTCATGCAATTACTATCCATATAAAGCAGTAAATCACTTAATACTGAAATAACACTCATTTTTGAGTAAAACAAGACAGTTACCACAATAACTTAACACAGAGTGAAACATACTGCACTCCCTTTAAAATGGCCTGGCAATGCTGTTTAAAGGCTGCGCTTAGAACCAAAATATCACCCTTATTTCAGTTTCCGGCTATAACTTTATAGCTGTCTTCTAGTAACTGCAGAAACTAAAACACCTCGGTCTTTTTGGTTGCTTCTGGATTACCTTCAGGACTTCTCTGATCCAGACCTTAGACCTCTTCAAGAGAGAGTTTGGGTCAGGCTGCTCGGAGTGGTGCGCAAGGGACCGCAGCTGTCCCGGGACTCAGCTCGAGCAGCGCGCAGCTGCCTGCAGCACGTCAGGTGTTCCAGGTTGACGGGACAATCTGGAAATCCTGCCGCTCTTTTGAACTGTCAAACAGAAGTGTCAGCTCCAGAGAGAAACACCAACTCGGGATGAAAGCGCGTGGACGGTAACATCTCCAACAGCAGCACGTCCCGTCCCTCGTCCTGCCCAGGTGCTCGTGCGAGGCTGACTCAGAGGGAATAAGCTGTCTGGTCAAAGAGCAGCACCACTCCTGTCCTGCAAGGTTTTCCATCCCAACCACACCGAGTTCATGGCATTAGGCATGATTGCAGTATTAAGACCTTTTGACTGCAATGGCCGGAGGTATTTCTTCAAGCGTACGCTTCAGGTGGCATGGCTGATGCTCATTTTTTCCTTCAGATACATGCTGCTTCCCCCCTCCCACAAAAACATGACACTTCTTGCGATGTGCATAAGCTGCAACTTCAACTGAACGCGGATCTCCCACATAACACAGTCCTCATTTAGTATGGAGCGACAGGTTGTGATAAATAGACTGGTTTCTCTAACGTGTTCCTAGTCAAATATTAATGAGCCAGCACACAGAAGCATGAAGTAATATTTTGTTTTTCATTAAGTGCATAGATGAAAGAGATGTTGTTTTACTGTAATGCACAGAATTATGTCATGTCAGCTTAGAGTAATTGTTAATCACATCAAATTGAAATGATCCTTGGTTTTGTTTTAAAGAGCATAGAAGAACAAGAAGTAGAGGAAAAACAGAAGTAGAAATGGAATATGAGACTATAGTGAAAGTGAGTGAAACGTTCCCCTTTTTATCTAGTAATGCTAATGTTGTTTTCATTTTACATGTCAAAACTAAGTCAGGAGCATCCACAATTTACTGCCTGCTGGTTTATCTGAAATCTTTGAGCCATTATAGCCCTGACTATTATCTGCTAGCTGCATAACATGTGCTGCCACTGGCCATTACATCCTTTTTATACCGGGAAAGCCATTTGTGGCTTCTTCAAACCATACCCCACCTCATTGTCTCCCTGCCTGTTTTATTTCTTGCCGCTTTTGCCCCACCTCAGTGCAGTGGTCAGGGGCTGTGTGTAACAGCGTGGTTGGCCAAGTGTTCTTTCCACAGCCCTTTGGCTCATCAGAAAATCCTCTGTTCTCTGCTCACAGTAGCTGCAGTACTCTCAGATCAGAAAACCAGGGACTATGAAACGTCTCGCCAAAGAAATGAAGAAGATTGATGCGGGGGGAGGATGTGAGGGTAGGAACTGAGAGCATCTGAGTGTAGAGGTTTTAGATGGGGAAAGGTATTGAAGGTCAGAATTCTGGATACCTGTGAAGATTAAGCTTACCAAGCAGATAAATTAGGGATTTGTCATCTGGGACACCAGAGTATGGGATAAAGAAAGGATTAACCAGCGCATCAGAGCAGGAGGAAAAATTGGGGGACAAAGAGAAAGAATTTATGAATGCGAATCAGTAAAACAGGATTAATGAAGCCTAAAGGGGAAGATTTAGAGGTATGAGAGTGAGTCTTTCAGGGAGGATGGAGGGAACAGAAGACAACTGGGGAAAGGCAGGAAGACAGATGAAACTAGATTAAAGTAAGAGTTTGTTTCATTGCTTTATGGAAGGGCTGATAATTAGAACATGCTGATAGAATGAAGTATTATTTCAGGGGTGCCTCTGCTGTCAGGAGGCATGATTATGTAGAAGCCAACTTTCTGAAACCTCCGTAAATCCAGTCACGCAGGAGCTCTGAAGCTTTCACTGTCAAGGGGGTAGCAGTAAGCCACACATTTTTGTCACTTAATCAGTGAATCCTGCTCGCTTTGTATTTTTATTTAATATGTTACCTTCTACTGGTTTCTTCTGAAATGCTTTGATATGCTTTGCTTGTCTTTGAAGAGAGAACCATCATGGCTTCTCAGTGAGGACTGTATTTGGTAACAAAACCTGCCTTTCTGCTGCAGTTTCCTGGATGCAAAGGATTTTGGTTAATTGGTAGGCAGGCAGTATTGGCTTTTCTGGGTCCTCAGTCTCAGCGCACACAGGTATGCAGGAGTAAATGGAGCCTTCTCAAGAAAGCTGCAGCTCCTCCTTGCTATGGAACATCCTTCTGTGGCTTTTCAGCATCCCACACAAGGTCTTAAGTGTTGTTGTGTAATTGATAGTCCTTCCTGATGAGAGCCAAGGCTGGTTTTGGGCGCTGCTCCTCTTCCAGTCTGTGTGGTGCTGGTACCAGTGTTGGCAGCGATGCACCTTCAGCAGTGGTGAAGGAACATGTTTGGTGTGAGCACTGTTTTGCTTCCCGGCCACCATCCGTGTGGTGGTTCCTTCTGCTTTCCCCCCCAGGATGTTTTATCAGCCTGTCCGGGGGTTGTTGGTTGGTTGGTTTTTAACTGCTCACCATGGATGATTCTATGGACATGTACTGGCAAGGAAGAGGGAACCCACTCTGTACATTTGATCTGTGACTTGCACAATACAGATTGACTTCTAGACTTTGATGAAAGGCAAATGCAAAGTAAGTTTCATTGATTTATGAAGGGTGACTACAACTTGATTTGTCAGGTTTTTTTGCTGTGAATCACCTCTGCCCTCATGGACACTGACATATTCTTCCATGTATCTACACATATCATTACATGCTTATGGTTTATTTTAATGTTTCTATTGTTGCAAATTAAGTGGTAATTTTTTCAAACACTACTTAAAAATAACACAATACTAAATAATGTTTTGTTCTCTAATCGTGATACGGTTAGAGGTTAAAACTGCTAGGTGGGGCCTTGATTTCATGAATGTTGTTTTCCTCTTGGAGGCAGACAAGGCAACTAAAAGTGTACATTTCCTGAGCAAAGTAGTTGTGACAAAAGAAAGTAGAGCCCATTATGAATATGTTGGCACCTTGACAGTATTCAAGAGTGACTTACTGAGGATGGTAAAACTAAATTGGCAATGGCTCACTAGGGAACTGGGATTTCTTTGTTGTTTGTGTTTAAGTGTCACAAGAATATTGATTCTCTTCCTGAGGGATGATCTGTCTTCCTTTCCTAAAAAGCTGGAGGATAAGAATAGATTTGAGCTGCCTTGAAACAACTCAGTGAACACCTGAAAAACCAGAAGGACTCGTTTTAACTCTTTTCTTGTCATACATCACTTACATTTTGAACAAAATGAGGCCAACCTTGTATCACCTGCCTGGGTCAAATTAGGATATCTTGGGAGCATGCTGGGGAACTAGGCAATTGCACACTCAGAAGGAGATGAGATCTCAGGGAAGAACCTTCTGTGATGCCATGTAACCACTTACAATGCCACCAGAGTGATTCTTTGCCTTGTCCTACTCTCAGGACTTGAGCCTCATAGACTGTGTAAAGGGAATGGTATCAGGGGAAGCTGTGCATGGTGCAATTACCATTCAGTGTACCCTACTTGCACATGAAAATTAGGAGACAAAATGGATTAGCACTGAGTACGCAGGGATCTCCAAACTGGGGTGAAGGAATCCGTCACCCTGAGGTTTCCCTTGCTTCAAAGCAAATAGGAGAATGATGGGTGGAAGCTTTTTTTTTCTTGCATCCCTTTCTGCCATAAGCTGTCCCTGCTGCAACCACAGGGCAAGGCATTTTGAACAGCCTGAAGTACCTGGAGAGGAGGAGGAGGGTGCACGGGAGGGAAGAGGCGAGTTTTCCTGCAGGCCGTAAAGGAGGATCTCAGCTCTTGCTCCCTTGTAAGAAACCACTGGCTTTGGGCTGAACAAAACTAATGACCTTAGAGAATATTTCTATGCAGGAGAGGCATATAATCCTTCTAAGCCCTGATAACAGCTAGAGAAATGACCTAAATTTACAATTTCATTCAGGAACTGTCTGAATCCCCTAGCGATTAAATGTTAGTCATCTATAGGAGGAACTTCTGTTTAGTTAACGGTTACGTTTGTCAACAGCAGAAACGTAAGGTAAATCTTTTGAGACAGAAGAAGAGAATGTAGACTAATAAGTCTTGTCTGAACATGCAGCTTTTTTTATTTTGTGCAAAACGGCTTTTCCACGAGGACATTTTGGCTGGGTAGGGATGGTTCATGAGAGCTCTAAAAAGTAGGACCTAAAAGCTGTTGCTATGCTTTCCTCATCCTTTAAGCTGTGTTTCTAATGAACACTTAAGTGCATGACAGAGTTTTTCAGTGGGGCTTCAACCATATGTAGGGGTTGTCTAGAATCAAGCTGGCATTTCTTTCTAAACGTGGATTTTTGGCAGTCTTTTAATAACTGTTATACGCAACCAGAATTCTGCGTGGTGCAATGTCAGCCTCCATGTTTAATTTCTGTATAGCCCTTGGGAATGATATTGCATGTGGTAGCTCACATTCTGACAGCTTTATTTTCACCAAGTGAGTGTTAATGCCTGAATAAAACATACGGCGTGAAGCCCATAAGACAAAGTATTTCACAAACTGCTGATACTGAAGGTTAGTATTTCTAGAAACTATTAGTACATAGAATAGCTTATCTGTGGTCCTTCTTGAGATTGTTTATATGAGTATATTTAAGAGGACCTGTTTGGATCAGAGTTTTATTCTGCAGGGTGCTATATAGGTCAGTGAGATCTCAGTGTAGTATTTCTGCTCTTAAAATGCTCCTTTCTGCTGAAAACTCTGCAGGTTCAGCTTTCACAGCAGACACCAGGTTTCAGGAATCTCAGTGTTCATGACAGGCCTGATGGCCTTGGTAGCAATTAAATCCTTCCCCATTTTTTTAGTAATACACCATATACCATATAGCTTGGGTGCTGCTGAAGTTGAGGTGTGATAGATGTACGAGCCTGTAATGCTAAGTGGCATGGAAATTGTAGAAGCTCCTGGGAACAGTAATTCACTGTCAGTCTTTTTCTTGGGGAATCATTGTAATTCTGAGCAGGGGCTCACGCTCTCCATGGCATAATGGAATAAATTCTGCAGTAACTTCTCCCCACTTCCATGTCAATGTTAACATCTCCTGGCCTGGAGGACCCTTCATTCCCATTTGTATTCAGACTGACACTACTGTGGCTCGCACTTGAAAATACTAATTGGTTGAAAATTAATTCATTTTTTTTAATTATTACTAGGCTTTTTTTTACTTTTTTGGTGACTTTTTAAATATGACTGGGGTTAATTTCTTGGAATATCAGCTGCCCTTTAATAGTTGCAACTCCCTCATGAGCAGATTTAGTTCACTGCTATAAACTCTGTTTGAGGATTTTACATAGGCCAAGATCCTTTCAGTTGGCTGCTGCAGGAATTGATATAGTGTGAAAAAGCAGCGAACCTTCTCAGAGGTCCAGCTCTGTTGGGTGAAACAGGTGTCTGTGTTCCCATCCAGTCCCCAGTAAAGAAGCGAATATATTCTGTAAAATAAGAATGTTGCCTGTGAAGAAGTTGAAGTATACTGTGCCCTGCTGTATTCCTGTTTGAAAAGTTTTCTGGGTGAGTGAGTGTCACCACCCAACCTCTCTGGTGTGATCATCTGTTAGAGGTGCCCACCATGACAATGGCCAGTTTCATGTCCAGTTCTATCATTACCCTGAGACTTTCTGCAGGTCCCTCTCTTACAATACGCTAGAGATCAGAAAAAAAAGAGATCTTTGATAAATGTCTCACCAAAGACCCTTTTATTACTTACTCTTCCTGAACAAAGTGTCTTTTGTATGAATATTTCAGTAACGTGAATTTTTATACAAGAATCTGTGTTTATGCCAGTGAAGTCATTATTTTGATTTACTTAGAAATAATCAGATGCCTTCTGTCTTTCCCCTGTTTTGTGAGTGTATCTATCCACAAGCACACAGACACATCATGAGTGGATTGACTCAGTGTTCACCCTTGTTTCCCTCCTGTAGTCGTTATTAATATTAGTAAGAGCACGTTTTTGATAAGCATGTATATAATAGAGAACATTTTTAGGGTCTTTTAAGAGAGTCCCATATCGAGTGCAGGATACTGGCAGTAGGAAATCTCCTGGTGGCTAAGCAGAATGATAAAGGGGATATCATCTCTGTGCACACAAGTGTAAACTGCTTTTGTCTGAGGATTGAAGGAGCTGTATTACACACAGAAAGTTGACTGTCCGGTGCTCTGCCTTTTCTTTTAAAAAGTGCAGTTAAGCACAGACAGCAAGATGGAGCAGCTCTGTAACATGCAGGGAGGACTGAGAGAGTGAGTTTGTCTGACTTCAAAGAAGCGTCGCTCTCAGGTATGATTGGCTCCGTCAGGCACACTGTGCAATACAGAATATTTCAGCTGCTATTTTTCTAATTTCTATGGCAGGAAGACACCATTCCCAAAATCCATTCGAATCCACTGAATGTTATATTCAACTCCTCATCCATGCCGCAGGCGTAGAGGATTTGACAAAAACCTCCTACCAATTAATGGCTGCACTTTTAAAGATAATCCCACTTTCCATGGCTGCTGCTGCTGAGGACAAGCGGCCGCCGTCAGCAGCTCTGACTGATGTGGCCCCTGACAGCGTGAACCAGCTATAATGGTACAAATGCCACATTGTAGTTTCAGTGTAGCAGCGAAGCAAAAGATGAGCAGACAAGAGAAATTCAATTGTCCTAAGATCTGCTCTGCAAAGACAGCAAGAATTAAAAGAGTGGGTTGAAGCCTTCTTTGATAGCCTAGAGCCATACCAGCAGGAGAAACTGAAAACGGTGTCTTGTCCTGATACAGACCAGATGTTCCTGTGCAACCAGCCTCCCTCCGACTTGTAAGAGAGGGACTAAACTATTTAAATTCCCCATCCGCATTTACCTTGCATTTGTAAATGATCCCACTGCAGAATCTTGTAAATCAGCTGTCCTTCAGGTTAGATATGTTGCTGTCCTTCCTTTGCATGAATCACCCGAGTTCTTTTCTTTTTTGTTTGAAAACAGTCGTGCCGTACAGTTGGAAAATGACTGCGCTGGCAATGCAACGCTGCAGATTGAGCACGCGGATCGCAGCTTGTGGCTTCGGTAGTCGGTGTTAACGTGTGACGAGAGAGAACAGTAAACTGAGAAAGAGTTCTCCTGTGAATTCAGTGCCCCCATTATCTCTCCTTCTTTATCCGAAGGGCTGATGAAACCTTTTTTGTTAGCCAAGACAGCTTGGTGCTTTGGCTTAATTTTCCTTGCATAATTTTAAATACAGATCATGTCTACAGTGCTGCAATTAATGGATAGCCTAAAGACTTATTATTTCAAACTAATTGATATGTAAGAAAGTTTAAATAACATAAGTGATAAGAAATTTTTAGGAATAACTTCTGTAACTAACTCAGAATAACCTTTTTACTGTTACATAGAGTAGCAGACGACTGAATTATTCCTTCACCATCACTAAATCTAATGGTTGTCTGAATTTCTGTAGTTCCAAATACATTTACATGAGATGGGGAAAAGATGACATTTTATAGTTGTCGTTCTAAAAGGGGTTTTGTAAGTTAATAATCTCATTCATTTCTGATATGTGCCTACCATCATTTGGAATACTCCCAAAATGCAGGATAAATTTCTGTTATCCCCAACAAAAATGTGTTCTCTACACATATTTGAGATAGAGCTTTAAACCAAGCAACCAATGTTTTTAAAGTATTTTGCTTCCTCAAATAACTTGATCACTTATGAAAGGCCTTTGTTTTTCCAGTGTTCATTAAACTTATCTTCAACTAGATCGTGATCAGAATTGGCATCAGAGAATACACCTCTCAAGAACTTTTTCATGCTTTCGGAAGATGTCAAGTACCAAAGTAATAATAAAACACTGATGGAGCATTAAAAAGATAAGTTCTTATAACAGAAAGAGGTTTTGTTCTACTGCCAATTTTTTTTTTTCTTAAATAACGTTTTGCATGTTACAAAACTTTTGCAAGATAGAAGCCACCAACAGTGGTACACAGAAATGAAATCAGATTAAAAACAAATTAGAGCTCTAAGGAGATAGTGTTACACATTTTGATGGCATGCCTCTCAGTGGGAAAAAAGCAAAGGACTTAGTGAAGTTCCATGAAATTCGTCTCAGTTCAGGCTCGACCCTCTGGTGAACTAAACTTGGATGAACTGTATTAGCTGCAGAAGGAGAGAAGCCAGGGACCAAATCCAGCCCACACTGGCGCCAGTAGAAGAGCTCACTCCTCCTGGAGTAGGCTTGAGATCTGGATGAGGCCCCAGTGGGACCTCCATGAGCTGTGGCCCACTGAGATCGGTGGGGAAGGGACGAACCAAAGGAACTGATTCTCTGCATGGTTCTAAGTTGTGGTATCCCCTAATTTTCCGGCCTCTACTGGCTTCTAGGGAATGTGCAAATCCCTTCTCTTGGGAGCAGGCAGGTCTGACCACAAACCCAGCTGTGCTATTGGCAGTATAATTAAGAGATCTGTTCAAGAGGACATTAAGGTGTCAAACTGCATGGCAGGATGAAAAGCATACTATAGTACAGAGCTTAGGTGATAAGTCCTTCACCCATACTAAGCATTAAGAAAGGAAAACTCCTTCAGAGGTTTCCCTTCCTCATGGAGCTCAGGTGCTCAACAGAAACCCAGATGAGGTTGTACGCAAAGAGAGAAAGGAAGGTCTGGGTGCGAGAATGGCATCTGACCTTCTCTGGGGGATTTGTTATCTCTGTCCCTTGAAGCAGGCTTGGATTTTAAGCAACAACCTCATCCTAGAGACATATTTTGCGGTTCCTGAAGTTGCTAAGACAGTTGAAAATCCTGAACCTCTGAAAACCAGTTTTTGCACATCTCCTTGGAGACTCCGATTACCCTCAGATCTCTGGGAAGGAGCATGTGCTTCATGCCATTTTGTGCCAGTGGCTCCTTCGTTTGACCTGGTTAGTTTGTGCCTGTACTTCCATGGTGGCTGGTACTGTAGATCCAAAACCCATCAAAGTCAATCACTGTCTTCTTGTAGACTTAAGTGAACTTAAGTTAATAGGCATGAGTTCAAGCTACTCTGCATAGCCCTGGGACAGGCTTTGTGTTTTTCCTCAAGCTTTATGAAATTACCTTATACGTCAATTTTTGCATTGTGGATGCTTGCTGAACATCACTGAAATACAGTTTTCTGCATGGTTCATTTAAACTTGATGGGTCATTAGAGAGTCACCTGAGCTTGCAGTAGTCAGCATTAATATGACGTTTGAAAAAAACCAAAAGTTTAAATAAAAAAAACAACTGAACTGAATATTAATCCCTTGAACTTAATCATGAGGATGGCTCCACTGACCTCCCATTGCATAGTACTACTTAATCCAGTAAGAGCAGTTCAGACAAGAAAAGGAGGTTTTTCCCTTTTAAGTTCATCGTAGTATTGGGAAGTAAAAACCTTCAGGCTATTGTTAATTAGGTTGAACCTCTGGGCAGTGCCGCTCTTACATTAGGCTATAAAGTTTTTAAGAGTTGCAGTTAAAATTCCACACTGATTTTGCTGCTCAAGTGAAAATAAAAATGTGCGCTGTGTAATACAGCACAAAACAACGAGAAGTGGTAGATCTATGGAAGAAATAATGGTGCAAATAGAGACTTGAAGATAATAGTAATATATAAACACAGAGCAGCCATAAACAGTATCAGACTGTGTTCTTAGTAGCAATGATACATCTCCATTTGATGTTCATTGTATAATAATGAACATATACATCAATATATAAATTTGAAGCAAGTCCCAACTTTTTGTCATTGTTAAACTCAACCTCAAATCTTTCCTGACACTTGGAAGTACAAAGGCCAAAATTCTGAGCCATGATTTCTGGAAGATGGGGGTCAGTAGCTCTGTCTCCGCTGTTAAACTTCTGCTAGGTTCTGAATAGATTCTTTTCATTAGCTTGTTACGTTAGAAAATAATGGGTCGGCCACTAAACTGGCTCATCTTTTGGGGACAGTCAATGTGCACCTCTGCTAATAGTAAAGAGGAAGGCAGATTCATGTTGTTAATGAGTTAGGAAATACTTTGGAATAGCCTTCGTTGTTACAAGGGATTGCAGAACTGAACTACTTGAAAAGATTTACAAAGAAACTTGTGAGGCTTTGATCTTTATTCAGAGTGTGCTTGCTTTCTAGTCTAAAAACATTCATTTTTAACAGGATATTAACGGAAGGACTGACTGCTCAGTAATTTTCCGAGCAGACTTTTCAGTGAGGCTCCGTCCTGCAGAGGCTTTCTGATGTGAAAAGGTTTAGTCGGTGCAAGGTAAACTTCAAAGCGCAGCATGAGGCTCTATCAGTGTGATTATTTTTTGAACTAATGATGGCTTGCTTCTAAACCTCCACGCAGTTCCCTGACAGTTACCAATGACTTGGAGATTATAGTGGGCATTACCTTAAGAAACAAGTTGTCTCAGGATACACAGACCTCAGCGCGTGGTGGGAGCTCTGGTTACGGTAAAACGGCTTGAGAGTCTGGGCTGAGCAGGAAGGTCATTGTGCGGTATAGCAGTGAAAGGAGGTGCCAGACTTAATCATAGGATGATGCTGTTCCTTTTCCATTGAGTAGCACAGTGATGCCACTAGAGAGAGACAGAGAAATAGATTATTTATTTCCTTTTCGTTGTGGCATTTGAGAAGAAATCCCTGTGTTCGAAGGGAATTTTCTGTGATAATGATGGGACCTGTTAGAGATGTCCTGCCAAGAGTCAGACACAGGCGACACTATAATTATCTATTAGCAAGGTGGATGTGAGAGACTGAAAACCGTTTTGTTAAATGGTATTCAGGGTTCAGTTTAGGCAAGGATCCAAAAGCTGTGCTGCGGGTTTCACCACGATTTGTTCAGATCTGTGCTCTATCAGCTCCTGAGCCATCACACAGGAGGCATTAAGCACCTGAAGCTTTATTTCCTTGTCTCTCTCCTCTTTCAAAAATAGCCAGAACCTCTCGCTCTGTGGGACAGCACCACTTTTAGGCAATACACATGATACATAAAGTGACCCCACGGTTTCCAGGGCCCCCTGGAGACATCCTGCTCAGTTGCTGTGGTGCTGTACAGCTCTCAGAGTCCTGTGTCCTTCAGTCCACCCGGGATTTGAAATATTTCTGGAATATATTATAGCTGTTACAAGCTCAAGATGTCATTTAAAAGGAGTTTCCAAGGGACGGTGATGACCTTTTGAGCTGAGAGTTACAATACTGTTGCTCTTCTGAGGCCTGTGCTGTTGGACAGGCAGCTGCCTGTTTACTGGGTGCCTTGGAGGCATCGTGGAAGTGGAAAAAAATCACTTATTAGAAGGTAATAGATGCACTGGTTATTTTTCAGTTGTTTGTTTTGAAGAGAGTATCCAAAATATGGACAGCGCTTTATAAAAGTACCAGTTAAGAAGTTCTATCTGAGCCGTGTCACTAGAGTTATTTACCCTGGATCCACCCCAATAAACTAAGGGCAGTATCTGATGATAGATGAGACCTCAGTGGAGTTTCTCTGAATTTATTGCATTGAAACTTGAGCAGATTCTCTGTTGTTTGCAGTGAAGCTAACTTATTCCAGGCATAATGAAAAAGAGCAGAAAGAATCTAGCCTTAAAATGTTATATATACTCATGGAATGGCGATGTTTTTCCCATTCATACCAGCTCAAATAATCTTTATTCATATGCATCATGAGATGCATAGGTCAGGTATTTATAGAGTCATTAAAAAAACACTTGACAGCTTAAGAAAGCATTTAATCCACAAAAGGAAACAATTACACAAAGTAGTCAACAGAAAGAAGAGTGATTCCAAGTATACAGCTTACAAGGCACAGAGCAGTGCTTTGCATGAGAATAAACTGCTGTACTGATGAAGAAATAGGAAACAAAGTTATTGTGAAGAAAATCCTCCCCCAGAATGCAGTAAAAGCTCTCTCTTCAGAGAAAATGCAAAAGATCTGAGATTACTACTACTAATAATACAGCTGCCAGTAGGAACAATCACCAGTTAAGGCTTTTGCTGTAAGGAGCTTCTGTAACTCAAAAGTTTTCAGCAGAGGTACATACAGGCATATGTATATATAATACATATATAACCTGGGCAATTCTGATGGGCATCTCATCACACAAATATTTGTTTTAATTAGCTTCTGGAATCGATGTTGGTTTTCTATGCAGAAAGAAGATATAAGTACCTTTATGAGAGTGTTAAAATCTAGGAACCCAGGTCCCAGGTTTCTTCCCAGTCCCATTTGTTTAATTGAGGTGGCAGTTAATAAAGGTGGAGACACAGGTTGATGAAGGCCCTAAGGTTACAGCCTAATGCCTTGAGACAGCAGATATTAAGGACTCATTTATATGGGGACTTCTTGTACATTAGGGAGGTATTTGCAAATCACCTTTGCTTTAACAGGAAGAGACACAAAGCTGAAACATGGAAGATAACAGTCAGGGGAAGTTGAAAGGGGAGTATAGAATCATAGCATAGTTTGGGTTGGAAGGGACTTTCAAAGCTCATGAGCAGGGACATCTTCACCAGCTCAGGTTGCTCAGAGCCCTGTCCAGCCTGGCCTGGGATGTCTCCAGGGATGGGGCATCTACCACCTCTCTGGAAATCATAGATTCATGTTGGTTGGAAGAGACCCTCAGGATCATAGAGTCCAACCATAATGTAACCTAGCTCTAGCACTAAACCATGTCACTAAGAATTTTGTCTAAATGCCTTGTAAACCCCTCTGTGGTGACTCCACCACTTCCCTGGGCAGCCTGTTCCGATGCCCAACAACCCTTTCCATGAAGAATTTTTTCCTAATATCAACCTAAACTAGTGCAGCCTTTTGCCATGGAGAAGCAGGGGCGGCAGCAGTCGATCAGTCAGAAATACAGCAAATCCTGAGCAAGCAGCCCTGGTCTCAGGAGTAGCACCAGAGACCTTGTGGGGTGGGAATATCGGCTTGGTGTGCTCGACCTCAGGTGAAGAACCTAGGGGAGCTCCACCTGGGAGAAAAAAAGAGTGTGGGATGAGGCTGGCAGAGTGAAAAGTCCCAGCGTTGGTGTTTCTCAGGTCTGTCATGGTCCGAAAAGTAACCGTTATTTCAAAACGCAGTGATGGATGTGCACTGAGACTGAGATGTTCTTGTCTGAGGACAGGAATCATTAATTGGAGCTTTCCAGGCAATGTAAACACATTTCCCACACCAACTGTCATTCCCCTTGTGTGATGCTGTTTTCCCTGTACCATCTCTGATACTGAGTGCCCTTAGGTTTTCTTTAATGATTCCACACTCCAGTATCTTGTGAGATAAAACCTCAGCTACCTGAACAGTTTCATTTCGTGCTTAGCTATATTGTCTACAAGTAGCTGTGTTAAGCCCCAATGTTAAGACAGTGGCATGTTCCTTTTTGCACTTGCTTGCAGTCCCTGGGAGAAAAAGAAAAAGCGAGCGTTGAGGTGCTCTCTGCAGATGTAGAGATGTTAACTCCTTTCCTAGGCCTGGATAAACAGCTTTCCATTTCTCAGCTGCTTTCTTTGGCCTGTCTTCACATGGCAGAGGTGGGTATATCACTTTTGGGAAGGTCCTGCAGAAGAGTCCCGGGTTCTTCTCAAACCCAGTGCTCAGAGGGACTGAGGACAACTGAGTAGTGGTGACTCCTTTGCCTTCCCAGCAGAAATCTGCTTAGTGGAGGGAATAACATGGTTCTTAAAAACAAACTCCTTCTGTTTCCAATTAAACAAAAATTGCTGTCTATAAATCACTTGATCCCTGAGCTCTGTTCCTCAATTTCCCTCTCCCTGTTATTGAGCCCCCGTCTGCTTTTAACAATTCTTGCTACTCATATGTCTTTTAATGCTGTATCCCTCCAGAATGGCTTTCTAATTAAGTAAGCTCTGAAAATGAAAAGAGCAGAACAGCAGCTTGCTTGCTCTCTGTACCCTTAATCTGGGAGTCCTCTATGTGCTATTTTGGAAGCTAAATTGAGGTCACTGACATTATGCATATTTGTTGTCTGATGCAGTCTTAAAAGCCCCAAATCCTCTATTCAAAATTATCTTTAGGGTCAAACATTTGCAGGAAGAAAAATCAGTATTTGGAGCTTTCACAGATTTAGAGAAACAGGGGAGGAGTGAGAAAGGGGCCACAATCTCAGAGCAGCGTTTGCGTTGCAATATGCTTTTACTGACCAGTGAAAAGATCAGTGTCACTGGTGCTAACAAAGTAAATGTTTCCAAAGACATCTGAAAAGGAAAATGGGAGCGTTGCTACACAGAAATACCCTGTAAAGGTTGCAGTCCCCCTTTTGTTATGAATCGTGTAGTCACCAGTTATTGCCTCCTGTCAAAATACATTGTGCTGAAAGTGCACAGAGGAAATTATGCAGTTGAGTTTCTCATTAGTAAAAAAAATATATATCTATATATATACTGTTTCTGTGGTATTAAATATTATACTACATGTGGGTAGTGCCACGGTAATTATGGATACAAATTAGTGTCACACTTCAACTGGTGAATAAATACATTAACCAAATACCAAACCCAGTCACTATTTTGATATTTTGCTGCCCTCTGCCTCAAGGGGAAGTAACACATCTTACACCTTTTCCACATTTGGATTTGGAACTCAAAAATCATTACAATCTTTTTAAAACTTGAGAATGAAGAGTTTGCTGTTGGAAATGTCAGATATTGTTGGAGATACCAAACCCAAAAAACTGACCTTACAGAAAAATTGCACATGGAATGGAAAATCTGTGACTTGAAAAAGTTTATTTTTAGTCATATCAAATTTTTGCCATGGAAGCACTTCATCAAAACAAATATGGCCATAATGAATGTTTTTGATGCAGCAAAATTCCGTTTTGGTGTTGTATTTTGTTTTTTCACCAAATGTGTAACCAGTTTTATTGCATGCATAATTTTATCAAAAGAGTTTTGCTTGAAGGTTGGTTCGTTAGGTGTTTTTTAAGTAGTGATCCTTCCATTATTTTTGAGTTGATAATATATTAAAAAAAAGAGCTGGACTGAATCCTAGTCTGTGTGGAAGTGGGTTGGTTTTGCATCAGACAAGGAACTGGCTCTGGCATGGGTTCCGACATGAGGAGAATGATGCTACGAGGTCACCCCGCTGTGCAGACCACACATGTGGTGTCTCAAGCTGCATGGGGAAGGAAGAGAGTGGAAATTGTTTGGAAAACACTTTCATTCCCAACTTCCGAAATGGCGCTTTTAAGGTACAACGGGAAGGAGCAGCAGTGTTTGCATTAAGAGCTTCAAAGGTGTCGCTGTGGCAGGAAGGGAGGTGGGTTGGACGTGTTTTCCACCACAATTTCCCTTTCCCTTGGGCTGCCCAAGCGAGGGGAGGAGGTCAGATGGAAGCAGCGCTGCGGATGGACCAGCTGTGGATCCACCTCGTGTCTTCAGGCCGTGAAGCTGCCTGTGGGTAGATGCAGTAGAATTTCACAAGATGCTGGCAAACAGCACCAGCCCTCAGCTGGATTCCCGAATTTCCTACGTGTGTGGTAGGGTCACATTTTAGTCAACTGGTTGTTTTTAATGCACACGGTAAGGTCTTTGTACCTGACACCTCAAGTCCTAGGTCTGGTTGTTGGTTGTGTTTGTGCTTCCCACGGTTCAGGTACTGGTACTGCAAAACCTTTCTTAACTTTGTTCTACATCTTGAACTTCTAGTAGCTCATTATTAGATTCTTATGCCTCATTAGCTCGGCTTGTTTGCTTTTCCACAGTTATCTTAAAACAATCCTGAAATTAAAAATAAATTAAAAAATTGTGCAGCAGGGAAGAGGATGAGATGTATTTCAGGTTGTGAGAAGGGAGAAGAGTTCAATATTTGAAGCTTAAGCTCAGGGACAAGATAATATCAAACACCATCAACGTGGAATAATTTAGGGTTCAGGGGTTTAACATATTTATTTTATTTTTAAATGTTCTCATTTTTTTTAACCTAAACACTCCATGTGAACTTCAGCCCTCCTGGTAACTTGTGTTGGCAGCATGTTGCGTTTTTCATGTGATCGTTTTATTTTTGTTCTTGGTAGAAACAGAAGTTCATTAGATCACATTGCAAGTATGCAGAAGTCTACAGGGGCTTGATCAGGATAGCCTGAAACCACAGTTTCTGCTTTTGTAATTCTTTATTGATCGCAGTAACTTCTTTTAATGCTATGGGCACTATTTTAACACTATGTTATGCTATGTTATTTTGGTAGGTTTAATAACAGCTAGGCATAATTGCTATAAATAGGTTTAATAATACCATCAGTTTCCTTTCCTGACTGTATTTTCCTTGCTTTAAGCTGAATGACCGTATTCATTTTCACCACCCACATTCCAAGGAAGGGTTGCCGAGGCCATTCCCTGAACGATGACCCTTTTTGGAAAGCAGTTGTAGCCAAGGATGCCGAAGAACCCTTCAGATTGAGAGGGAGTGCGTGCCCATCAGCTGGGCGGCTGCCTGCCTGCCAGGAGCTCTGCTCCCCAGGGCATGGGCTTAGTCTTATAAAGCCCCGCTCATCTGCCATCCCTAAGGCTGGGGGCTGTGTTGGTTGTAGTCGAGATTGGAAGGATGCAGTGGTGTTGGTCCAGGGCACAGGGGTCAAGAGCGACACACATTCACCTCGTGTCCCCAGGGACCCCCCTGCAAACAAGGAACGATGGCTCCAAATTTGAAAGTATTAACTCATTGCCTGCAAGAAAAGAACATGGGAGTGTGCTTTACCTGAGCAAGAAATAATGTTTCCAGCCCCTTGTGGGATACTAAAGCTGCATGGAGGTGACAGTAGAAAGAGGTTTTGGTTGAGGGTTAAAGAGAGGACAGAGGATCTATAAGAAATAGTGAGATAACAGAAGGAAGAAGGTTGTTATATGTTAATGGAAACAGTGGTCCAGATAATGATCTGCCCATCTAATCATCAGTCTCATTTTTCCCCCCTTGTCTGGCTCCAAAATACTAAAAGCAAGTATAGGTCACCTTGTTTAGTAGCTAGAGAGGAGACGACTCGGGGTAGGTGGACTTGTGATGGGAAACAACCCGAGGGGACAGCAAACTGAAGGGTAAGGCCACGCAGGGCCAGAGTCTGGTGGTGCTGGTTGTGAAGAGAGGTTTTTACACACCGCTACTAACGGGAGGGCAGCTTTGCATTAGTGAATGAACTGTAATGTCCCTGTAAAGCCACCAAATATGGTTATCATTATCTAACAGAATGATACAGAGGGTTTTAAATAAAAACAGCTGGTTTTAAGCAGGCAACTTGTTTCTTTAACCTTGACCCACAGCTGTTTGCCAGTGTTATGCCTGGGGCTGGTGGTTTAAGGAGAAATACGGCCAATGCGCTGTGAGAGTGTTGTGGGTTTGCAAGCCCCAGGCTGGCTGAGGAAGACTTCGGTGAGGGGGCAGGTCCAGCAGTGGGGCGGCACCCCGGCTCACCCCTTGTGCTCCTCATTGCAGCTGGAGTCCTGTGTGACAGCCTGGGGCTCAGGGAACGGGCTTGGAGCTGCTCGTCCAAAGCCGAGCAAAGGGAGGGACTGACGGTGCCTTTGAAATCAAAGAGAAAACTAATTGTTACACACTTGCAGTTTTAATCAACCCTCCTTGTCTACTGTCTGCTCCTTCTCAACTAACTTCAACCTTCTCATGATTAGATATCTATATAGACTGTCTCTGGAGACACAGAAGAGAGAGAGGTAGCTCCAGATTCATGTCATTTCTATTAAACGCTCGACTTAGGGAGATTACCCACTGGAGGCACTTTAGGAGGTGAACATTAGACACAATTGCTATCTAACAACATGCGTATGGTTGCGCTGGGTTCAGATAATGTTCAGTTTCTGAGGGATTTCAAATATTTCTATTGCTCTTAAACCTAATTGAGCAAATCAAGGTTCTGAAGGAAGTTGAGAGCTAGGAGACTTTCGAACTTACAGACCTCCTTCTATAACTGAGGTGCCTAACATTTACAAATTCAGTAATTCTATGTATGCTAATGAGGTGGAGAAATACAGCAGCCCATGGCTGGCTCAGACACTCCTGGATAAAGAAATTTATACCCTTTTATAAAGCTTTGTCTGCCAGCGCTCTGGAGCCTTTCCCACGATTCCTTGATTTGTAAAAACTATTGTATGCAGAGCTGCGTCTCCCTGCAGGAACTTTAACTGTCTTTATGGGGGGCTCAGACACACCGTGGATCCACACCAGCAGCCCAGACCCCAGCTGCAAATGCTCCTGAACAGGAAAAGTCTTGGTGTTTTGTCCCACTTTTGGCATAAATCTCCCTCCATGATAGCACCTTTGGGTAGCTGTCATAAATAAGGAGAAGGACTTGCCTTCCCCTCCCTCCCTCCTGTTTTTTTAAGCAGTTGGGGGTATTCAGCAGTGAACTGTAATCAAAAGCATGATTGCACCATGATGGAAGGAAGAGCTTTGCCTAGAATATAATCTTTGGATTTGCAAGATGACCTACGTGAGTGCCATGCTACCATCACTGCATGAAAGAAGAGTGTTATGGTAGCAATTGTTGTAACAGTTGATACAAATATATCTATTTTAGAGGCAGGGTGTATTTAATGCAACTGTTTGTGCCTCAGACGCAGTGCTTGTCAGCACTATGACACCAAGGTGGGAAACTGAGGTCAGAACAGCAGGAAAATTGCCAGAAACAAGGCAGGAAAGGAGCTTTAGCAGGAGAACCAACAGGAAAAAGCCAGATCTTAGATCTTGAGGAAGAAAAACTGCAAAATTTGTCTAATTAAGGAATGTAGAACTAGACCGGGTGAGCTAAGGACGTTGATTTGCACATCAGGAGAAAGGAGAAGAGGCCTCACAAAAATAAAATCAGAGATGCAGGATGAAAACCAGGACAGAAGCATGGGGAACGGGATTGGAAGGGCTCAGAGGGAAGCGTAGTGGTAAAGTCACATGCTGTGGACAGGTCAAGGATGATAAGAGCAGTGCAGACCCTAATGTTCAAGTGAAAACTTGTGGTATTTGTTGAGAGCCGTCACAATGGGGTGAAGGAGACTTGAAACCAGGCAGGATAGACTCAAGCATACAGCTGAAGGATCAGAATTCATAGCATCTTTATGCATCCTGGAAAAAAATACAGTTCAAAATACAATTGTCTAAGGAACTACTGTGAAACTGCTGCAGCTACAGTTAGCAGAACCTGACTCCTTCTTTTTAAGAAGGTGGGTGGATGGATGGCTGGATGGTTGGATGGCGTGGATTTGGCTTTGGAACTCACCCCTTTTGCTTCCTGCTGTGCTTATATTGGTCATGGTGAAAAAATTGGCTTTGTCCTCAGTTGAAACCTTCGTGCACATTAATGTTTTTTTAAATAATGGATCGTGCAGATCCTAATATGGGCACTAAAAACAAAGGCTGTACAAATAAATACTGGGAAAGGGCCCACAGCTTCCTGAAGACTCATAGCCAGATTTCTTTCTGCATGCCTTGTGCATCCTGTTGATGATATGACACTTTTTCCCCAGTAATGTCCAAGACACATACTGCATTAATCAGATAATGTAACTTTCCATGATCTAGCCCTAAGAAATGCAATTTAACTTCTTTTCCCTCCCTCTTCGACTCCCTTTGACAACTGACTTTTTCCTAATGGTTTCTCCAACCCAAGAAATCTGGCGAAAGTTATTATATTGTTCTCAGTGCAATGTTTGTGGTGTGATTAATGTGTGATGAGCTACCTGAAGCTTAATGAAAGCCTTTGCTCTTTCAAAGTCTTATCTGTGATCCATACTGCACTTGAAACGGGTCTTGTGAAGGCCAGTGGGAGTATGGACACCGACACAGTTAAATTCATATATATTTTACGGTTTTGGGTACCCAAGGGTGATACCCAACACCAGCCTTATGCACAAATGACTGCATGTTCCTTCAGCTTTGAAATGACTGCATGGAAATTAATAGGCATATTGGATGTGTGGCTCTAATATGAAAAAGAAAATAATATATTCTTAAATCATGGAAAAACGCATCATTAATTTCCCCCCTGCCTCGTGTGGTGCAGCACTGGTTGCATTAGATACCCCTGAAGACACCTTTTCTCTTTTGTTGTAGTTGCAGGTGGAACTTGATCAGGAATATCAAGACAAATTCAAAAGACTGCCTTTGGAAATTCTGGAGTTCGTACAGGAAGCCATGAAAGGGAAAATCAGTGAAGATGGAGACCACAGTTCTGCCCCCTCTTCCCTGGCATCTGACAGCGGAAAATCAAATCATAAACCTCTGCAAAGTGAAGAGGAATTGGAAGAAGATAATCCAGAAAAAGTGTTTGATACTACTTTTTAACTGCCCAAGAAGCAATCAGAGCGCCCGGGCGCAGCGCTCCCCAGCTGCCCGTCTCCGCTCTCCCGACGTGAGCTGCTGTGGAAGCGCTTCGGGAGCCTGGAGGAATCTGCATTCAAGTGCACATTTCCCAAAAGGAACATTTTATAAAAAGTATCGTGCAAAGGTCTTCATTCTCATTCTTCATCTTATTAGTATTCTAAAGCTTAGTGCAGTTGTAATGGGAAAATTAATATGTTAACCATCCTCTCCTCTTTCTTTTTTTTTGGCCAATTTACAATGGGTAATTTTCTGGCCATGTTCACTGTTAAGAATGTTTAATGAAGACCAGTGTATTGTACAGAGACAAATGTGTGCAGATTTCCTTTTGAAGTGCCAGTGCAAAGTGCTCCAAACTAATACAGCTCCTAGAGAATATTATAACAGTACTTAATCATATTTGTTTCCTTCTTTATAACTGCACCTTGACAGCTGTACCATCATTTTACATTTGCACTGAAACATTTAATCCTTTTTAGCGTTGCAAGCACTGGTGGCTTGCTGTCTTGATATTACGTTTGTCACACGGAAAGAAATATATTTGCTGCTGAAAATTCTTGGAACTGTGGGGACAAGAGGAAAACAAAGAGAAGAACTCTGCCTGGAGATTGTCGGTGTCTGTGTACCTCTGTGTTTGTTACACTGTGTGAGTGCATATATGTTCGTATATATATATATATAAAAATATATATATAGCTATATGTGCACACACATCCGTCTGTATACACACGCGGCATGTTTCTATTTGAAGTCGGCGTGGTCTCTTGGCCAAATTAAACGTTTCAGGGATATGTGAGTAGAGAGAATCATTATGAAAGCTAATATGTGGGTTATACTGCTATAAAATAGTCATTGAATCATACAATTCTTTTTGTGGTGTTAGTGTTGTAAATCAAAGTAGTTTTAGAGTATAAATTTGATATATATTTTGCAGACTCAAAAGTATTGATTTTAAGTATCATATTTTAAGCTTACTGAATTTGATAGGATTATAAAACGTTTAGGACTACAGTATTTGAAATCTAACAGAATCTTCCATTATTTTTAAGACTGAGGTTCAGTTTTACTAAGGTCTGAAATTTAAAAGCAAAATATAAAAACCTGGTCACTGTTATTTAAAACTGTATATTAATCCATTTAACTGACTTCTTAAGAACAATCAAAGTTAGTGTACTGTATGATATGCATGAGAGAAGTAACAGCACATGTTGAGAAATTTATATCAGACGACAGAGAGATTTTGTGAAAGTCAGGATGTTTGAAAAGGTAAATAAATGCTATTCTCTGGATTCCCATGCTAACAGAAATAGGAATTATGAAATGTTACAGACGGATTCTTATTTGTACCCAAGCCAATGCATAATGAGTGAGGCCTTTTCCTCAGCTGCGCCGTGAAGAGGCGTCTTAGGGCAAAGGATAAACAGGCTCAAAAGACAGAGATTTGTGTTGAGAGGCCTGATCCTGCAAACTGGCAGAAATGACTTTTCCTGCACACAACAGGGCTCAGTGCAGCTGTGCTGGGGAATAGCATTCACATACACATTTGCAAGATCGGGGCCTTACTTTGTATTTAAAAAGCAATCGGAGAAAGAAGTCAATTACATAGGGAGGCATTTTAATACATCGTAACAGTTAAGTTACTTTACTTCCATTCCCTCAGGATTTTAGTACTTTAAAGTAACTTATTTTATTTAAATTGAAGCAATAAAATACAAATCAAGCTTAAGTTTTCAGTTAAATAATGGTGTGTATATATATAAGTTCAAATCTTGGAAAACAAACAGTATTTTCATGTTTCTTTTTTAACCTTAGAGCAGAAAGAAAGAAAAATTGCACATTGTTTGGAGATCATATTTTGGATTAAACTGTTCTGGTTTATGATGATGAAATTAGTGAACATGAAATTCAAAAATCTGACTTTCATCTTAATGCTAGGTAAAGTGAATCCTCAGCTAATCCTTGTTTTGCACTTTGAAATCCATCTTAATCACTCATTGAAAGCATAGAGAGTCAAGATGTAATGCTGCATTTTATAAAGTTAAAATGACATATTGTCTAAATTATTAAAAGAATAAACTGATAGCAGTGTTGACAATAAAACTGAAGACTATGGTGTTATAGAAACCGTTGTACAGTGCAGGCTTTTCGGTAAAATCTTAGCTCCTTTGATTTTCAGCGCTACATTCTCATGGATTTCAGCGGAGCCAGGACTTCACCGCAGGCTTCAAAGAAACTTGGGCAAATACTAATTAACCTTTTATTTATATTTAAAAAAAATAAATATACCAGTTGGGTTAACTATACTCTCAGCTGTAGTCATTTTACAGTAAGTTTGTATTTGACCATTTCCTGTACTCACATTTTTTTATATCTGTACAGTGCCACTTTCTGCAGGTGTAAGGTAGTGTGTAATACTGTACATCTTGCATCGTTCAAACTATTTCAGTGAAACAGATATCATTTAATATTGATATTACTTGAACTAGAGTAAGATAATGAAAAAAGGGTCTTTATGATGTGCAAGTCTTGTGCCTTTTATGTATTTGCCTTGTTCCGTGTTGAATGTGTGGAAATGCTGTATCGTGGACTTTCTGCTGTATAGAATAGAGCTGTCTATATTAAACTAGGTCGTGCACTTCAGATATCTTTACACTACTGAAAATAGCTTGGTTTTGGCAGCATAAACAGAATTTTAAAAATTCTAATGAAGGCCAGACATTTTAGATTTAACATGTTCATAATTATGTTAATTAATGCTCATGTATTAGCTAAACATTCACTGAAAGATAACTAAAGGGACATCACTGCTTGCCTTTCTTTGAAATCAGTGTTGCTCTTGTACATTGTATTAATAGTGTCTGTGATTGATTAGTCCTTGATGATTTGCTTTCGAAGTAGGATGAAATATTTCAGTTAACATGTACATATTTTTCGGTTCCTCAAGCTATGATTGTTTCAGAGGCATAATTCACATTTTTGTAAAAATTCTATGCAATTTTGTGGCATGATGTTTCTTCCACTTGTAATTTTATGTGCTTACATTACAGATCCAAAGGACAAATAAAAATTTCTTAACACAAGGCAGTTGTTTCCTCTGTTCATTGACTGAAAAGCCTCGGTTGACTCAAGAGACCTTACTGACCTCAAAGACCTTGCCCTCACCCCGGCAAGGGCAGCACCACCAGAAATCAATGGACTTTCCCTGCAGGCTCTTGTGTTCACAAGAAGAACCTGCAGGTGCCCGGGCATCTCCCATCCCTCCTAGGCAAAACCTGTACTCGCTGGTGCTCTGAAACAGCAGGAAAACAAAAAAGTACACCAAGAACTGATAAGGAAATCTGTATGATTTTCAGCCATACTGGTAAACTACCTTGACAAATTAGAGCAGCCTTACTTCTCTTCCACTGTCCCAGCTGCTGCGCTAATCATCTATGCAATTATATATGTGCTGTGGAATGTACCTTTGCAGGGGCCTTCCACTGAGAGCACTGAAAAATAAATCTACTCCTCTGGCTTTTGACTTTCCCTATTGAATTTACAATGTAAAAAATTATCTCTGGGAGAAGAGGTAAGCAGGTAGATTAATCCAGTGTATTAAGGGATACACCTATTAAAATAAACAGTTTCCAAGGCAGCTAGAGTCAAATTGCTCACCAGGAGACGTGTGGGGAAATGGGGTCTGCGCAGGGGGATGGACACGGCAACGGTAACAGCAGGCAAGCGGGGAGGATCACAGCTGGAAGCCCAGCCTGTGAATTTGACAGAGGGGAGTAAAACTAGGACAGAAAGACAGCAGGGGAAAGGCACGGTGGCAAGAATTTCAAGAGGATGAGGTGGAGACGGTGATGGCGAGCACAGAGGGAAAAATCCAGGAGGCCATGGGAAGAACGATCAAGGAACAACCCTTGTCTCCCGCGGGGCCCAGCGAGGCAGGATTTTCACAGCCGGCCAAGCAGATGACCATGGCATTTATTGTACTTGGGACACAGGAGACTGACTTGGCTGCTGAGGAGAATGGGTGACAGGCTGGGATGTGTGGGAGAAGGATTTGGAGGCCGACCAAGGGAAGATGGTGTCGCAGAGGCCAGGCAGCCCTCCTGCGGACAATACACGAAGCAAGCCCATTGGGTTGCGGAAGCTTCAAGTGGATTCTGCAAATGCTGCTGGTGACAGCCAGAAGAAAACCAGTCTCAGCAGAGCAGCAGAAGTCTCTTACTACCAGCTGGGTAAGGTGACCAAAGACTTCATTTTGCCCTCAGAGTGAATGCTTTGATAACTAGTGCCAGTGCCAAGTTCCAGCACAAGTAATTGATCCTCAGCTCCATAAGCCTTACATTGTTTCCTTCACAGCTTCCAGGCTGGGGCTGGAGAAGCTATGGATCCAACTGAGATGTTGGAGTAGGCATTGGGGAACTTTGCTGAGCAGGGCAGAAGCAGTTCCTCAGGATCAGTGTCATGGGGGTAGCATGATCTGAGGGAAAAAGGCCTGAAGAAATGAAAAATGCAACTGTTCTGCTTGCAGATACTGAAGAAGAAAATATTGTAGGTAACACCTTGAGTACTGTATAACTGATACAATTTTAAAGGCCTGGGGTTTGTGGAATGGTGGGCTGCAAACGTGGTGAGGACACCATGGTGTAGAGAGAGGTGCTAATTGGTTTTGGCTGGATCCAAACTGGAGCAGTTAAAAGGGCTTTAAGTAGCACTGGAGGAGCCAAGCTCTAATTGGGAACAAACAGGAGCCAACCTGATGAATGTGAAGAGAAAAAATTTAAAACCCACTGCTGTATCAATGGGGGAAGCCTGGCTAATGAGCAGGAGAGCTTGTCAACTTCCATTGCCAAGAACTGTAACATAATTAGTGTTACTGAGCTGCGGTGGGATAATTGGCCTGTTCAGGTAAGTGATTACAGCCTGTGTAATAGGGGATCAAATCATTTAAAAAGAAAAAAGGCGAGGAGGAGGGCAGGGAGTAAATCAAACTTCGTTCAGTTCTTGGGTAAGATGAAGTTTAGTTGGTAAATATCACTGCATTGATGTAATCTACCAATGGCAGGAGCGGCAAGCAGGGCAGGTGCCTTGCCTTCAGCTGGGAAAGAGGGTACAGGTGTGACATGCTGTGTCCTGGTTTTGTGTCAGCATTTTCCAGAAGGTGCAGGGAAAGGCCAGCTCTGTGCCCTGTCTGGGCTGTAGACTGATGGTGAAAGTTGGGCTTCACAGCAAAACCACTGGAGGCTGCTGGAAAGGCGTCACACCAGCTGACAGATGGATGCTGGAGGCAAGTCAGGGACAGAGCGCAACCTTTTTTATTTTCTTCCCTTCTGCATAAGCACACCAGATGTGATTAATTGTAGGTACCGACAGAAAAAGTGGATGATGCGCTGCATAGGAAGATGCCACGTTGTGTTACTCGTGCCATGCGGTCAACGTGGATGTAGCAAAGAGGAACATGATGCACAAGCCAGACCAGATGATCTCACAGTGTCTCCTGACCCTCAGGTCCATGAATCTTACGACAATATTCTTCTCTTGGAGGGCTTTTTTCCCTCACAAGAGGACACTTTCAGATGTGGTCACCCAGACATGATTCCCTTTGCAAAGGCTTTGTAATATCCTCTTAATTGCCAGGGTCAGTAAAGTAACCCTGGACGTGGTCTCTACAATTCAGCTACATGGGATGTCTTCCAGAAGATGAGCCACCTCTCTCCAAGGGTGTAAATCGGTAACAGTGTGGCATCCCAGGAGCCCTCAGCAATAAATAAGGAAACTCAACCCCAGTGCTCTCAGAGCTCGCCACCAGCTGAGCGGAGCAGATGAACTCCCTGGCTGGAAGCTAACCCGAGCCGTAAAGTCTGCGCTAAGACACGTCTCTGACTCATCAAGTGTTGCCTGTCAGCCTCGGGGAAACAGCTGGAGACAGAGCCCCAGTGAGGAGAAGGAGGAAGCAGTGGCTGCAGCGTGGCACAATTTCCATCCCAGGGTGCAATGATCTCAGAAGAGAGCTCAGTTCCTCAAGCTTCCCTCTCCATCTAGGGGAAAAGCCTCTCCTGAAGAGAGGAGACTTCTAGAGGCAGGAAACAGTCTGTATTCCCTTCAGTAAATATAACAAACATTACGCCTTGCTTTCACTTTGCTGCTGCAGAATGCTCCCGCTGATCGTTAAGCCCGAGATGGCAGCCTGGCCGTCAGCATAGCTGTTAGCTGCTGCGATTTATGGGCTGGAGGAGACCACAGAGGCCCCTTCATGCCTTGCTCAGAAACCTGCAGGCAGCTGCCAGGCCCAGCTGGAGAGAGAGGGAAGGGGGAAGGTCATTCCCCTCTCCCCAGAAGGTGTTTTCCTGCACCCGTGGGAGCGCTGGGTGGGCAATTGGGCTGGGGATGGTGCAGAGCTGGTGCAAGTGGCACATGCCGTCCTGTGTCACCTGCATTTGTACCACACATAGAGTGATGCCACAAAACGCCACCGTGCCACGGGACCATCGGCAGCGCAGGGACCTCCCTCCGTGTGCTGCCAAAAAACCCTGTGCTGCCTCTCTGGTGCAGGATGCAATTTAATCCCCAGTGTGTGCCTCACACATCTTGCTGCTATTAGCTCCTCTTATTATATTAGAGTCCTAGAAATAGGAAGAAAACTCCTGGGTATCACCTTGATAGCAACAAAATAATTGTTTTGCTTTCCCTGAGGAAATCCAGCTTTGGGCAGGTGCTCTCTTTGTGTTGCAGCTTGCCATGAAAAGCAACTGTTTTCTATTGTCACAGTTTAAAACCTATGTCTAGCTTTACAAATTCCCATTCCCTCAGCCCAGTGACAGATCGGGGAGCTGTGATAACTTTCCTGTGTCAAAGTAACTAATGAGAAGCAAATTATCTGGCTCTCTGCGGAAATCCTGCTGTTCTCAGCTCTTTGGGGGATGCTGTAGGTCCCCACCTGCAAACCGATTCTGCAACGTGCCACATGCTGGCTGTGGAACAGGGGTGCCGGACAGGGGCCAGGGCATGGGGACATGCATCTGCTGATATTACACACAGTGGTAAAAATCTTGGGTTTTAACGGGACTCACATCACTATGAGTTAAGGTGCATTTGACACAATTATCATATCTTGCCTCAGGTAGTTTATACAGCTCAATGTACTCTTTTTTTTCCACATACTCCAATCACTTACAAGCACTGTGATAGCTGCAGCAAAGTACTATTTGACTATATATAGTGTTACTTTAAAAACAGTTGTAAGAAAACCAGCACAGGAGCTGCATGCGAAACAGAAAGGAGCCGGTTTTTATGCAAACCAATTCCTCCGGCAGGTTCCTGCCTTTCTCCTGGCTTGTGGTTTCTTTTTTCCAAACCTCTGTCCTCCATTGGCACTAGCTGACGCTCTGCAGCAGCCTCGGCAGAAGCCCAGGATGGAGGAGACGAGGGGCAGCCTTGCGGTCCCTGGCAGGGGACAACTGTCAGGCTGGACCAGGCAGACCAGTGCCCTCTGGTCCTGCTCTGCTGACAGGCAGGGAATCAAACTTGTGCTGTCTGACTCGCTAGTTTACAGCCCCAGTCCTAAAGAGCATGAAAACAGGACGATGTTTGATCTAATATATAATTGCAATGCCGATGTGTAGTGCACATCCTATTTCTTCCCTCTTCACTTGGTGTCTGAGTGTTCTGGAGTACTGCCACAAGTAATGAACCAGCTCTCCAAAATTAGACATATTTTTTGCTTATAGAAGGGGATTTCTTCAATATTTCTTAAAGAAATAGAGAGGGTATTGCCTGAGCAGCTTGTCTGATCCAGTTTAGAGATTGGGGGGGATTGAAACCAGCCCCATGTGCAGAAAAAGACCATCCTCTTTCCCTGGTGGGTCTTGCCAGCAGTGTGTTGTGCCTGTGGCCACCCCTTTGGCAGGACCTCGGCCACCCACAGCCCCCCCTGTCACCAGGCAAGAGGCTCCTATGGCTCTGCCTTGTTTACTCCTGGTTGAGGCGTCCATGTGGGAACACAGGAGCCTCTGCCTCTAAACCGGTGCGTGTCCACCTGCCCATAGGTAGCAGCATCCAAGGAGCATCGCCGCAGCATCACCTTTGCACCACAAGCTCTCGCTCCCCTCGTTAGCTCCACAGCAATTAGCATGCAGCATTGTGAGCAGTTTGGGCTACAAACTTTAAGTGTCAGAATTTACTAGCCAGGTATTAATATTGATTTTTAGCCTATCTGGAATATAGAGTGAAAAATCCAATAGTAGTTTTTACGAAGAGCTGTTTTATACTTTCATAACAGACATCAGAAAATCCCATCAATTACCAGGGTCTCTTCAGGGGAACTAATTATTGTGCTACGCATACCTAGTCTGAAAACTTAAAAATATCTCCAGGTGCTGCCAAAAGTCCTTTGGAGGTCTTACAGCCCAACAGGGAATCCTCTGCTCTGCTTCTTTTCTTCTTTTTAAATGAACCATCAAATGTTCTGGGACGGAGCCAGACTGGAAGCCCTGCATTTGCACAAATTCAAGGTGGTATTGTTCCTTTTTTGGAAAGGAGGGAGGATATTTATTTTATTTTTTTAAACCCTAGATGATCTTAGATTTGCCTCACATCAACTGACTGTAACTGCCGTGACTGCCCATTGCCACACGCTCAGGGAATGCAGATCCCTCCATCTCCAACGGGAGTTGTCGCAGTTGCCACAATTAACAGGCAGCCTCTGGGGTGGGTTTTTTTTGGAGAGGGGCAGGTTATCCTAGCATTAGGCAGACGGCAAATACCAATGGATGCAAAGCTGTCTTAATGACTCCTTGCATGAATGCAACAAGATCCTGGGGGAGCACTGGGTGTTTTTTATGTTGCTTACTGCTTGACAGATGTCCAGCAGAGCTCCACCCCAGCATAAAAACACTTTGGGTGATTGTGATCGTATCAGGTAATGTGTTACTGGAGTATTTACCCTCTTCCAGAGCTACACGTACAAAGGGCTCTTGCTGTCTACAGCAACGTGTACTAGAAAGAAAACGGAGTGGTGCAAGCTCGCAGCAGAAAAGGCATCCCGCAGCCCTCTGTGAAAGCCAAGGGTGATGTTATTGCCCATGAGAAGACAAACCAGAGCCATGAAACACGCTCCCATCTTTCCCCATTTTCACATCCAGATGGCTGTTATGAAACGAGGAGACATGAAGTATGTGCCTGAGTCTGTCTCAGATGACAAAATCGTGCTGGTGGACCATGCTAATCCCTTCATGTCTGGACCCCAAGTCCTCTTGGGTGCATTACTCATCCCTATGGCTCTCCAAAGAACTTCAGATGTCTGATTTTTGAAAGATCTGAGAAAGGCTCAAAGGCATAAATTATTCTTTCTGTAGCCTATGATAATGTATGAGCCTTAAATTGCCACCAGATCTGCCTCCTTCAGATAGTGGAATGAAAATAATATTGTGCTCACCCCAAGCCAAAAGGAGGATCTGGTCCAAACCACATCATCTTTCGGCATCCCAGCAGCATCATGGATGCAGATGGTACAAACCCCTGAAGAAATGCAAGTGCTGGAGGATCAGCACTCGGTATCAGCTACTCAAATTAATTCATTTTAATGGTCCTTAGAACTGCGGCCAGGTTTGTAAGGATGTGAGTCTGTCAGTACGGTGTAAATGAGCATAGTATATACAGACCTCGGTGAGCAGCAGAGGTGGGACTGTTCCTGAGCTGGGATTTGGAAACTTTTCACAAGACTAGGAGATGATACTTCAAAAAACCCCCATTAAACATCATAACACTTACAGTAAAATCAGTTAGTGACTCTAAATCAGTGAAAGCGACAAACCTACTGACACAGGGAGCTGTAGAAGACAGGTAATTGATTATAAGTGTGCAGGATTTTTATAAAAAAGGTGGGGAAAAAGGGATGGGGGTTTCTATACAACCATATGGGGCTGTCTGGCTAGCATTACCTCACCACATCAGAAATACAGGCACCAGCCACCAGTGCCCGATCCTGCTTTCCCTGGCAAAATTGCAATCTGTCACCGGTTACAGCGGCAACAGACTCGTCTTACAATAAATCACATCAATTTACCAGGCAGCTTTCCATGGGAGCCACACTGTGGCTTTGATTGCAGATGAAGCCTGTGCAGGCTCGCTGACAGCCAGGCGCTCGGAGCCGCGGAGGCTGCATTCGGGCTAAATCTGTGCTTTCCCTACAGGAGACTTGTAAAGCAAGAGGCACAGGCATCGATACACCATTCAGGATCAGGTCTGCCAAGACCCCTCCTGCCAAAAAGACATTTCTGCCGTGTTAGTGAAAAAAAATAATACTAATTTAGTGATGAAATAGTGATTGCGCCATCCTCTTTACTGTAACCGATGAAAAGGCCGTAAAGCAAATTGCTGTGAGAAGTTGCTTGTTCTAGCCAGTGTTTTGGCATGTTACATTCCTATATAGGCAGCTTTTAATTGTTAATCATTTAAACTGTTTTGAGAGTTGGATTTTAGTGGATTTTAATTGATGGACTGTCAGGGATGTTAAACACTGAGCCCAAGTTTCAACTTGAGGGTGTTGGCGATCTCACACCGTTACTGCTGACTGTGGGTGGCTGCAGAGATTGACAGCTGAGACTGCACATGTGAGAAACCCTTTTCTTAAGGGTGTATCCACATGAGACAAGCCTCACGGGTTCACAGTTTTGTATTGCTGTTCATTACAATAATGGATTCCCAGCCAATGTCTCAGATTAAAACAAAATAAAAGCTTCTGTTTTTCCCACGTTCGCTTCCAGCGGTTTGAGATGCACCCTACTGTTCTCAAGAGTTTATTGTTGGTGGTCAAGTAGGACTTGCCATGGAGCAGACAAGATGTAACTGGAAATGCAGAGAGCTTCTTCTTCTATGCTATATGATACCAATAACATGGTTGATTTGAAATGGGTCTCAATGTCAGTGAGCCAACGATCATGTGTGAGACACCGATTGATCTGAAAAATGATACATCTGTGTTATCCTGGAATCAGAAGTGTTTGCATGGACTATATTTTCAACTGGCTCCAAAAGCTGAACAATACCAACTCTAGAAGCTACCATTTCAAGAGAGAAAGATTTTGCAAGTCTCTTGTATGTGTATTAATACTCAATCCTCTGGAAAATTTCAAAATATGAGTTTGCAACAAGTCCCCTCTGACAGGACATCTCCCATGAGAAAGAACAAGAGGGGAGAATGTAGCTCAGCAAAGCTGACAGTTTAAACATCCCCAGAGGAAAATATAACCAAGGAAATTATTTTTGTGTATCTGCTGGGTTTACAGGAGGAGGCTGGGTTTGTTTTGTTAAGCAAATGATCCATGGCATTTCTGCAGAGGAGATAGATTTTAGATAGCAGAATTGTGCAGCTCATCTGGGATCAGTGGTCCATAGAAAGGGTTGGAAGTTACCACTTTTAAAAGATGCCTTGGTCCTCCTGCCTTCAGCTAAATGACTTGGGCAGTCAGCCCTGGGACTTTAATGTGTATGGTTGCAGGTTGTAAGGAAGAAAAGAGACTGGACTTATCTACGGAGACTTGAAACATGTGGGGCAAGTGTTCCAAATTAAGAATGAAAACATTCCATGATTTACGTCAAAACTATAAAAATAAGCACTTTGCACAGCTCATGCCCTGACTGAAGTCAGCATCCCTCATCCAAAACACGCAAAAATTACTTTTAATTACTCCAGTTCATGGCAAATGCAACCCTCCTTGGTGTTCCACAGCTAAAATATCTGCCCTGATTCTTTCCGGTATCCATTCCCAGATGCAAGAGGTGCTGTATAAACATTCAAAACAATGCCACAATAGCCATGACAGAGGACACAGGGAAGGGGGAAGGGAGAAAGCAATATGCCTTATTTGTAGCTTTTACTATATTAATATTGTACAATGAGACTCCCACAAAGCCCTGACTAAGCCCAGGGCCCCAGTGGACTAAGCACTGCCTGAAAAATATGTGGACAAAAAAGGCAAGCAAGAGGGAAGGGCTCAGTTTCTGTGGGACTGGGAGCCTGCCTCTGCACCCTTGGCAAACTGCACCAAGGTGGTGGAGACAGAGCAGAGAGTTAAAAATGTCCTAATGCTAGTAGGTATGCATGGAGTTTGAAGCATTAAACTTTGAGAACATACCTGCCACTTTCTGGCACCCTAAACCACCAAAGGCACTTTGATGCGGTGATAGCGCCTTCGACTGAGGTTGGCATCAGCACTTGAGTGTTGTTAAAGATGAAATTATGACACCATTGCAAATGCACTGCTTAAGCACAGGAGCTATTGGTACGACTTCTCCAGCCATACAACGTGGGTTTGAAAGAGGAAAATGGGCACAGAGCTTCTGTCTTTACCAGACCTGCTTTAACAGCAAAATCACAGTTTTCTGCCCGAGAGATGTACACCCACTTCTTCACAGAATCACAGAAAGTTAGGGATTGGAAGGGACCTTGAAAGATCATCTAGTCAACATGCTGGATTTGAGCATCTGACTATTATGCCATGGCAACCGTAGAGGACAACCTGAACAAGCTGCAGATCTCTGCTAAGCACAGTCCCCCAGGGGATGAAGTTGCTGGTGGTGTTGCAGACCTGGTGCAACCCTGCAGGGATGGTTATAGAGGGTGTTAAGAAGTGTTCCTGGTGCGAATGGGAACAGGAGACAGGGGAGAGTGAATCAATTTTGATGACTCACAAGTGGGACAGGGTGGAAGGATTGACCCTCATAAGCTCCAGATGGGTATAAAAAGGCAGTTCCAAAACCAGGGTGTGGCTACCCTCTGAAGTAGGGGCTCGGTTGTTTTGGGGTGGTCAGTGTTTATTCTCCATGGCACCATGAAAGCTCCTGGATATCAGCGTCACAGAGGCATATAGTTTTGGCTGCTTGTGAGTAAGTAAATGAGAGTACAAATTAATGAAACTGTATTTTGTTTTGAATTGAAATTACCTTCTGCTGCCATGCGGATTTGCTACAGCAGGATGCAATGTTGTTTCCTACAGTTGAGTTTGTGCAACCTCATCTCCTGTGGAAGTGTTTGATGGTGTGGAAGTGTTTGATGGTATCATTGGTTTTTAAGTGGAAGAAAGAAATTATGTCAGCTTGTGCAACAGTTATAGCTTCTCTAAGCTGCCAGTGAGGATGCCTCCTGCAAGCAGTACTCAGATGTTGCTCCTTAGGTTGAAAACTTTCTTTTTTGCTGCAAGGGCCCCTTCACAAGAAGTGTCAGGTGTAGAGTGAAGCCCTTGAAGGCATTCCCTTGACAGAAGAGAGATGCTGATTGAGCCTCCTCTGACTGCCAGAATGCAGCATCAATTTGCAGTGCTGTTGCCTAAGAGAAAAAGCACTTCAGCTGGGAGAATAATTTGCAATAATGAGGGATGAAATTGAAACTTTGCAGGATACCTCTTGTCAAACAAAAATGTACCAAAGTCACTGTGAATTTCTAGAGTACTTGACAGGCGTTTCTTCAGCGTAGGGCTCCATAACACATACTTGCCTTGCAAGCCATTTGTTTTCCCTTACAAACTGCTTTTGAACAAATGCCACCAGAACCTGGAAATGAGTGTGACTGGAGCTCTTCCATCAGCACTTCTGCTGTTTTCCTTCCCCAAGGTGGGAGGAGAGGTAAATAAGAGAAAACTGTATAAGTGCCTCTGTGGAGAATGCCAAAAAGGTAATATAAATGAGCAGGGTTGTTCATGCTGGCTTATTCGATGTTGTTGCTACAAAGCACTATGTGCAGGTTAGAAGAAAAAGAAACTTAATACTGATTTTTTTTTTTTTTTTTTTTTTTTTTAATGCTAGAGTGGTCAGGTGTATCTACTCCCAGCATGTTGTTGGATTAGGAAGATGGTCCTTTATCACCAAAAGGTGTGCAGGGCAAGGAGCTCTTCCAGTGACCAACCCTTCACCCCTAGTGATTCCTGGGGTAAGCTTGTTCGGCATCTTTTCAATAAGCATGTTTCAGGAAAGGGCAGTTCACCTCTTCCCCTCAGCTGGGGTTAAGGTCTTCATGCTCTTGTGAAAAATTAATTCATTGCCTAGGGGAGAGGACTGCTATGAAATAAACAGGAACAGACTAAGCAGATAGAAGTGGAAGAGAAAAGGTGGTTTTCAGGTGGACAATAACCAGCTATGGCCCAAGAAAAAGCGAGAGAAAGGCCCATCCCATATCTTCTCACTGGCATCTAGTACTTTTCCTGGGTGAAAGCTGGCATATTGTAGGACAGATGATTTCCCTGACTTTTTTTTTTTTACAGTGCTTTACACTTCCCAGGAGTCATTTCTATATGACTGTAATAGAGCTGCCAAAATAACAGCTTGTGGTAGAGGATGTGATCACACCTCTTCACTCCATGCTACCCCCACCTTCTGTAGCTCTTGCTTCTAATGAAAGGCTTGAGGATGGGGCCAAATGTCAAGGTGGCACTGCCTGCAAGTACAGGACATGTCGTGGTGCTCATTTGGCTGACCTTTCCAGCAGAGCCATGGCCTCAGGTTCCTCCACACTTCTCTTTGCCAAAGGTTTACAAGCCTGGTCCCAACTATGGTCTCCTTTGCTTCACAACCTGTAGAAGGTCTTTTGTACTCAATAGCTTTGCCCTTTTGCAATCTGCCCTCCCTGCCCAGCATTTTGGTTCTTATCATCCTGTGTAGGCAATGCATGGGACGCAGTCCTGACAGCAGCCAGTTAATGGTGTGGGGTTTTAGCACGTAAAGGTGCTTCCCCTGCAACTTGACAGGGCAACGAGGATGAAGATGGGTCAAAAACTGGTCCCCATCCACTGAGAAATGGCTGTTGAGCAGGTTATTGAGTACATGCTGCCTTAGGTCCATCTGGCAAGGACTGTCTGAAGGGAAGGAGTACCTCTATGCTGCTCCAGTGACAGCTCTGCCATGTCTTACCCCACCCTGGGGAAAGAGTGATTATTAGAAACTGTCCAGCCCTGGTCAGTCTGGAAATAATTGTGTAAAGTCAAATGGGTAGAAACGTCAGAGCAAAATATGAATGAAGGGACTGGAGTCACCATCCATCAATGACCCTTAGTGTTCACTTGGAGACATCAGCCTTTATCTCTCTTATCAGACATGTTAAGTAACCCACAGTTCCTGCTTGCAAGGTCAGCATTTCCTATGCCTGACAGCAGTATCTCTTGCAGACTGACGCTGCAGGCTGCATAGGTCCATCAGCTCCATCAGATGTTTCAGCATCTCTGCAGGAATGAGCGCTGTCATTTAATTTGCTGATTAGTGTTGTTGTGTCTATTTGTAGAACACAGTATAATTTATGGTGAGATCCCTGGAGGATCTTCAGCAAATGCTACAAGTATTTGAATCTGCTGATTTCTAAAGGTCAGGTGAAAACTAAGCATTATTATAACACAGATTATGTGATGACGACACCAGGTAGCTTTACATTTCAAATGTAAAAATTTATATTTACTGATTATTGCTATGTGACAAAACTGTGGAAACTGAGCAAATAATAAAATCAAGAAGCCTCACTTCTGTTCAGCAAAAACCTGAGGCAAGTTTTCAACCCTGTCAGAAAAAGCAATGTAGTTTTTGAGAGAAGAAAGGTAAAAGGGACTTGCACTACTGTTTTTCAAGCCAAAGTGGGAGGAGAAGAATTTCAGAGAGAGGCAATTAGGGAAGCATCAGGAAGTTGTTTGGGTTATTTTATTGAAGGAGTGGCCTCACTGATGAATTCTGAGGCTGAGTGCTGATATTTTCAGTCCTGGCTGCGTACGATACCCCGAGCTGGCACGGCTGCTTCCCGTCTCTCTTCCAGCAAAAAAGCGGATTTCTCTTATCAGCAGAACTATTTTTGTCTGGGTGGCAAGTAAAAAAATTAGATATTTTAATTTGGTTTGAACACTCTTTGGAGTTCACTTCTGTGGAAATGGGAGAGAAACGGAGGTCTGGCAAGGGGCAGGGATAACAGACTTTTGAGGCATTCCACTGAAGAAATAGTTTGCCCCAAGACCAAAGCCGATAGAGGATACCAGTAACACAAAACTCAAACGAGGATGCTGTTTTTTCTGCACCAAAAAGTCTGTTCTCTGATTAAAAGTTCAGATATCTTCATAATCAAACCAACCTTTTTCAAAAAATAAAAGGGTTTTTATTTTTTGCAAACTAGATTTTTGTTGTCAAACTTTTCTGGTCTCTTTAGAAACCCTTCCAGCTTGCTGGAGTAATATTAGTTCCCACCTGCTCCCTGCAAAGTAACTTCTGACAGTCAAAGGAGATTTTAAAAAACAAAATAAAACCAAAACAAAAGCTTAGTATGAGCTGAATTAGCAAGACATGGTGTGGGCTGAAGGAGTGACTAAATTTTGGAGAACATGTGTATTGCCGTAAGGCCACTGCAAGCCCGAGCACCCTGTCTGGTGCCTAACAGGCATTTATAGGGCACGTATCACTGACTTCTCCTGGAGCAACTCCTCTTGGTGCTTTGCACAGGGGAAAATTGCACTGAGTTCATAAATTTTGTGACCAAAGTAGCTACTAAAAAGGGTAAATGCATGTTTGCTTGTAAAAACCCTTCCCCAGAATGGATCAAGGAAGTTATGTGGTGCTTTTTCCCTGCAGAAATATGTGCATGCTGCAAACTTTTTTTCAGCTGCTCTGTAAATCATCAACCTACAGCACTGGAGACTACATAACGACTGCATGAGCTGCCAGGACAATAAACCAAAGCTTTAAGCCCACAAAAGGCTTAAACATCCACCTGACTTTACACAGCCTGGTGACAGCAATACAGATGTGCCTAAGGCTGAATGCGTGCTCCCGAGCTCTGATCAAGGCCTAAGTACACACGGGCACTTCAAACAGAGACATCTGTCAGCAAAAACTTCCTCTCCTCGGGAGGAGGCTTCGCTCACAGCTCCCACGCGGGAGCTGGAACATATAAATCCCCCAGACTTTGTTCTGCCAGCGAACAGGAAGAGAGCAGTGAAAACCTGCCAGGTCCGTTAGAAACCAGCTGAGTGACAGTGCTGCACCAGAGCCACCTGAAAATAAACAGACTAACAATAAAAGACAAGAACGGGCTCCGGGGACGAAGTCTGAAGGCAGCCTGGCCCTCCGGCTCCATGCACACTTATGTGCTCTGAAGCCACTGATGCTCCCTCCTGCATCTCTCCCATCACAAGAAACTCAGGGTCTTGGTGGAGCAGGGTACCCTGATCACCCTCCACGAGCAGAGGAGGGACACCAGAGCACATGGCACCAACCTGTTTTCTCTGTCCCCCACACTGCTCCCCTTAGGGTGACGGTGGGGACCAGGTGATGGCACGTACCACCCGGGCACAAGGATGTGCAATGGCACTCATGTATCTACCAGGGATCTTTAGGTTATTTTAGGGCTCTCTAGGGAGAAAGTGATGGCACGCAAACACCAATAAATAACTGCTCCCGGTTCTGGGTCTCTTACATAAGGCGACGATTATAGAAACTGTGGTATACGAGGGGGTGGGACGAGATGCAAGGACCAGAGTTTTTAAAGGAAAGTAGGTCTGGGTTTTTAGGGGGAAATGGAAATTACCAGCCTTCCCTGAGGTTTGATAAATTTGAAGACAAAGGTGCTGTATTGTACTGATGTCTTGGCCACAGGACAAGGTGTGAGAGTCCTGTGCTGGGGAAGTGCTATTCAATGAAGAATTTTATATAGATCTTCTCTTCAGAGATGAGCTGGTGTATGGTAGCGTCAGCTGAGCACAATACTGAGAATAAATTATTTAATAGCACCTATGGTTTCCAAAGGGAGCTAGGACAGTATTGTCCCAAAGTAACCAACTATTATTCTTCCTTCCTGAGCACAAATGATGCTTGCATTATCACAGACTTGTAGAAAGCAACTTCACAGTCATCCTGCCACTAATGTTGGTTAGTGAAGATATTTTTTTACTAAATGTTTTATTTTCCTTTCTTTTAAGCCCACTAAAGAATGCACAATTAATACTCAGGACACTTTAAAATCCTAATTAGAAAGATGCTGCTTATAAACTATGTTTAGGCATCTTTAAACCGCATATCAGAGCGGGGCTGGGTTTGGACTGCACTAAGACAGGCTGCTATTTTATTTTATGCTTAATTGTTTAGAGAAAAATAGGGGAGGGTTCCATAACGTAACACACTCTTGGTGCAAATCACTAAAGCTATGCATAATTATTTGCCATCTCCTTCTCTTATAAATACAGATTGTAATGTGACAGCTCCCTATGCTGCAATTTATTTTCTTACAGCCAGGTTGTAAAAGCTGTGGGGATGGAAGTGATCTGTTACTCTCATTCATAATGCAGGTACTGAACCCCCCTTTGTCTTCAGCCTAATTTTAGTGGTAACTTTCTAGATGCAGTCGTGAATGTCTGGAGGCTGCTCTTCACTGTGTGCTATTTCTGATCTGATCAGAGTCATGCACTAAGAAGCAGACACGTTACAGCGGTGTAATTCTGAGTTATGCTTCCTGGGTTGCATTTCTCCCCCTGTTGGGTTTCGGATCACTATATCAGAAACAGCATCACAACTTCTTTCATAAAATAGGTTTTTGATTCATGATGGGTAGAAAGTCTCCTTTGGAGAAATCGTTGCACTAATGTAAGCCACTGGGTTGAAGAAGGGCTGCGAAACAGCAGACTGGATATACAAAAATAATCAGCCAGCATGCTGGATGATAGCTATATTGTCTGGATGCCATGAGTGCTTCTGTATCCCTCATTCCTATTACATATCTATATTTGGACTGTACTCTGCAGGTAAAGTCACACAAGGACACAATTGCTGCCTTGAGAATCCTCTTGACTTTTGGTACAGCCTTCTCTTTGGGCCAAGTCCATTCTCATTGCAAGTAGCAGGAGCTTACATCTCAGTTCTTGTGCATAAACCTTTCTCAGCTGAACAGTCTCCCTGACCCCAGCAGGGCTCCTTGCTTGCCTAACTTAGGCCTGGAATTTGTCAGAGGGTCAGAAGCCACTGGGATGCTGATAAATAAGACCGACTTGGTCTATAGACATGCTATTTTAGATCACCCCAAAGACGGCCCCTGGTGTGCATTGCCAGACTAGCTCCAGGAGATCTGCTGGATTGCCCCAGCTGCAAGAGGTGCCCCAAACCAGGGGCGTTTAACGGGTCTAAGGGGTGTTTGTGCTACTGGTGGCACCACATAATGAATAAGAGAGACAAAGGTGTCTATGGCAACGTGTTTTCATGAGGCAGGATTGACAATTGAGACACAAAAGCGTATTTGGGGAACAGGTAAAGCTGTACCAACCTAGGTTTTACAGGCTATGGGTTGTGAGGACCCTGATTTTTTTTCGCTTCTCTCCTGCAAGGCTGCAAAAGGAAGAGCTAAGGAAGGAATTCCTGCTTTTGTTTTGACTTCATGTGCCTGCTAATAGGTTGTTATCTGAAAACCCTGGTGAGAGCGGAGAAACGGTGTGTCTGTGGGAGTTTGTATAAGTTTCTGTGTGTTTAGCAACTGCTTGTGTCCCCATCTGCCCTTTTTCACAAGGTGTGTGAATGGAGACCATTGTACATAGGACACACAGTAGCACGCGGTACTCCTGGGATACACAGGATATGCAGTGGCAGCTGAACCACGGAGATGGTAGGAGTAGGTGCCCTGTCTACATTTTAAAGAAAAAATAAGTATGTTTTATTGATTAAATCAAGGCTTTGTTAGCTAGGCCACCTTATTCCTGCAGGGAATACGTAGGAAGGGTTCATATTAAATGTTCTCTTATGATAATGATACTTTTTTTAATAGAATACCGAATATTATGCGACCTAAATCTTGATAGCCCATTCCTTTGCCTCAGAAATGCTAATGCAAGGTGTATCTTGTACTCCATACTTTACGGCTGCTCCTATTTCTTTTATTTTTCCACTATATATTAATGTGGAGTCAGAGGCTTTATCTACACAACTACACAGTCCCCCTCACAAGCCCCTCCAGACATTCAATTTAGCAAAGAAAAACCACCCTTGCTTTTTCATCAGCACTATACAGTGTAAGAGAATGAACAGAGATGCCACAAAGACTTATGACTTGATTTTTCAGAGATGGGGAGGGCAACTAACACATGGTATTGATGTCATGAAAAACTGGAGATCCTCAGATCAGACTAGCATTTTTCTCAATATCCATTTTAGAAATAACACCCTAAAGAGGGTGGGGTTTTCAGAAACTAAAGGATATATAGGCAAAATTTTCAAAATTCTCTGCTTTTTTTTCTTTTCTGAAACAGGAAGATAATGCTTAGATAATCCAGAAAGTCAGGAGGATTTGTGGCAAGTCCTACCCAATGCTTTAATCCATCCTTGAGAAAATGTGCCATAACCTCCCTACTCCAGAAGCACCGCTTCACTAAAACCGTTGCAAAAAATATTTTCTAGATTTCATCAATTTTTTGTTTTAAATCTTCTAGGTGAAGTACAACATTTACAGACATCCAGAAAACAAACCAGAACACAGTGTTTCAGTATCAAATTAAATTTGTAGCAGGTTTGAACTCTCTCTCTTTCAAAAGCATAATCAAATACAGTTCAAGCCTTTTTAACTATTTCAAATAGAAATGCAACCACTTAGTGACTTTTTTTTGGCTGGGTTTGCGATGCTTCTTGAAATTACCCTTTGGTTTCAAAGGGGTGGTGAGCTGCTCTGCTCCCATCCCTCGGATGCTAAGCCTGAAGTCTAATTATGCTGTGTTCATATTTCCCGGTTGTTCACTGCTTTATTGATGATAAATTTAGCAAAAAAAACTCCAGCTGTGATGGGACTGTGGAAGCAGTTGAGGCTTGGGGTGATACACTGAGTTTGTTAGATACTGATACATCTCTCTCCCACTCCTGTCCCTTCTCCAGAGCTCCCTCTTAGTTAATCCAGTCACCAACTCCCGTCTTTCCCCTTGTTCTACAATTCCACACACTCCCACTATTGTGTCTGCTATCCCTCTGGTTCATAAAGCCTCTTGCTTCATCTTCAGATCACTTTTGCAGAATAACTCCTAGCATGGTGCTGTAAAGAAAATCCTTTTACTGATTTAATATGACTACGATCAGTGCAAGCGTGTAACAACTGATGTTTATGGGGAAAGGAATAAGGGGAAAAAAGTTCAAATATTCTCCTCAAAGCTTTTTTAAAAGCAATTGCTAAAGATGTTGCACAAGTGACTTTGTATACACATTTGCAGTTTTAAAATTTTCTTTTAAGTTATTCAACACCATCTTACTTAAAGCCTTTATTAGCAAGTGCTTCATTAGAAAGGACTGACGGTATTTTTTTTATTACATTCTCCTTTAGAATTGATTTGTAGCCCCACATTCACCTAGTAAACAAGACCTCATCACAATTCCTGGCTTGTGTCAGTAAGTCCTTTCCTCTCGGGCAAACCAAATATTTTAATCTTCAGCTCTGTACAGCTTTTGTACACAATTGCATGCAGCTTGCTCTACATGGAGCAGCTCAGAGCTGCAGGTCTGGGGGTGGGGAGGGGAGAAGCCTAAAGGCGCTCTCATCCTCATTAACACTCATTAGCTGAGGCCCCTTGTCCCAGGCCATGCCAGCTCTTTGCAGCTGCATAGCTGCACCACCCATGACTTGTGCCTGCATTGCGGTCGCATAAGTGACAGGGCTGTAATACAGGGAGGCAGCACTAAGGCTGGGAGGTGTTTAGCCACACAGGCTAATGTGGTTTTTGGTGCCCAAGATACCCCAAGCTGGCTCTTGTACCTCCAGCTTGCTCTGTGCTCATGCATAGACTGAGAGGCTGATACAGTTTGAGCCTTTTCTTCATCACAACACCCTCTCAGAGAACTTTATACATAATTCTCAGATGTAGCATCAAGCCACCAAGAAACTAAATCCAAAATTCTAAATTTGGGTCTATAGGGGAAGTAAAACCCTAAATATGAACTAACTGCCATTACTCAGCTGCTTCCAGATTTAGATTGTCATCTTTAGGTACTTCCCTCTGTAGGTTATTCTTAGAGTAAGATAAGTTAGTAAAGAAACCCTCAACCAAGCTTCAAAAATGAGAATGAGCTCAGATTTCCTCCAGTTTACCCCATTAGATCACTGCTCTTTACCATTCTTGTGGCCATGTTCTGATGCCTGTGTTAAGCATGATAAAGAAATGCAGATGTTTCAGCTATACATAACACTTAGTAAGGGAGTTGTGCTTATATTTAAAGTGTGTGAGAACCCAGCAGATATTGTGCCAAGATAAGGATATAACATTTTTGTGCCTATCTGAGATCTCCTCCTTGGAGGATTTGTTCTTGAGAGTTGTGTAACACCTTTCCTTTCACATTGACCTCTGAGATAATGTGCATCAGGAACGTCATATTATCAAGAGAGCCAGGCGGTAGCTTGGGAGTTAGTACAAGGGCACATGAATAATGGCATTATTTCCAATCAGAAAATTGCTAAATTTAAGTCTATTACTGAATCCAACAGAGCACTGGGCAGCTTGGCACCTTATGTAGGGTGTGCACCTACATAAATTGTGTTGATAAGAGGAAACAACAAGGTTCAAAGAGAAAGATGGGGAAAAAAAATCTCCATAAGCATGTGGAAGGCAATAATAAATGTTTAGTGATATTTTTAGCTGGTATCTTGATTTCAAAGTGCTTTTTAATCTAAACAACGATCCTCAACATAGTGAAATGATAAAGCCACAACCTGAAAAAAATCCACATGATGGCAAAAATTCAGAACAGGCTGGATCTGGTTTTCCCTTCAGCTGAGATGTTTCATGCAGGGCAAGGTGAGATGCTTAGATCCGCTAGCTCCATACAACCATAACACAAAGGGCTAGATATTGTGATTAATTGAAAACTCTCTCCAGTGAGGCTGTTGGTGCGAATACCAGAATGCTGAGCAGTTGTGTGCAGCTGAATGTAAAACTCCTTAAAATAATCCTTACTCATGCATGTGTTTAACAGCCAACGAAAGTATTGTCAAAAAGGCAAAATGCTGCACTGAGTGGGGACGGGTTCTCAGCATCCCTGAGAGTAAATGTGGTAACACTGGATCTATTGTAAGCTGGCTTGTTATTAACAGTAAGGTTGCTGTCTGCACCTAGTAACACAGAAGTAATAACCTGCAAAATTAAGATGGTGTAAATGTAATTCTAACATTTCCTAGGAGCATCTGGCTTAGTGACTTTCGCAGCACCGGTACAAGACAGGAATTTATTTTTTTCATGGTAATATATTTGATTCAGCATTTACAATTGGGAAGTTCTAAAAGTAATAATGCTGATTCACCACCAGAAAAAAAACCAACATGTGGGGTTACCCAAACAGCAGGAAAACAAGCCAAAACTAATAATGTCAGTGGTGATTCCTGTCTTGTGTTCATACGGTCAAAAAGGGGAAGCTGTCTGACCGTGATAAAGCCGTTCTTGAAAAGTTGTCATTGAAGGTCTAAATTATTCATTTGAATGCACCATCACTAAATGCATATCAAGCAGCAACCAGGCTCTTAAAAGACGAGCTAACAAAATACTGGGTTTGCACTGTTTTCTCTTATTTGGTTGTGGATTTTTTTGTTTGTTTTTTGTTTTGTTTTGTTTTTCCCAGTGGATAAAGGCAGAGTAATGATGTGCTGTTTTTTATGGTGCATTAACTATAGACATTAAAAATTAAAAACACCTATTACTTTATTTAAATCATCCCCTGGCTATTGTCATACCTGACAAATCCAGTTCTTTTTAAACACAGTTTTGCAAGTTACTCTTTTTACAGGCGTACTTTACAGCAAAACATACTATAAAATGATCAGCAATGTAATTCCCTTACCTGTCCAGGCCGTGTGTCCTTTCAACTTCAAAGGTCACTGCTAGGAGTTGAGAGATCCTCTGTGACTGATGCTTTTATTTATTCTAAGTGTACTTTCTTCTCTTGCTCCTGTCTGCAAGTGCATCTCCATAAGGCTTCTCTTGTAGCATCTGCAAAACACAACGCATGTAGAGTGAGCACATGCTGTGTTAGGAAAGGTGGTATCACCGGGATTGTATTAAAAGTGGAGTTGAAGTAGACTCACAGTGGTAAAGCACCGCATGCGTGGATGTTTTCACTTCCATACTTCATATACCGTGACATTATTGGGGGGGGAAAAAGGTAATATATTTTTCACCATCATGACTGGGGTTTTAGCTCTAAAGGGAAATCATGCAAAAAGTAGGCTAGCAGAAGTCATTCATCGCACGAAGGGTATGGAATAAGCTATTCCACATACTTAATTTCATCATCAGGAAAAGGCATTTCTATGCACTAAAACCAGAAGAGGCTTTGACTTCAGTCTTAGTTTGGTGATTAAAAATAAGCACAAGTCTCGCTAAATAACAGAGACCTTCAATATGTGCCCAGTTATATGTTCTCAGGACACCTATGCCCTATCGTGATGCCCTGAGATACAAGGACGACCTTGCTGTGAGCACCAAGGTAACCCAAGACAGCAAGTGAGGTAATCTCTCAGATTATGGGTCCTTGGAGAATGGAGGATTTTAAACCCTACTGGCAGTAGGATGACACTGAGTCTTTCCCAGTTTCCCCCTTTTCCAGTCACACAGGATGAGTTTCTTTGTAAGGGGAAAGCACTGCCTAAAACAAGTTCAGTCAAGCTGACAGCTCCCTTAGCCTGAGGGACCAGTTCTGGCCTTTTTGTGAGGTCAATACAATCTCTTGGATCCATCTCCTCGGGTAAGAAAGGACTGAGATTCACCTGGCAACTGAAGCACCTGACCGCTAGAAGCCTTCAGGACTATAAAGTAAGGAGCATGTACAGAAAGCTGAAATAAATGCAAACACGCAGGTCTGTTTTGATGGGGAAAATGAAGGACTACTCCTGCACCCAAGGTTCCTGAAAATACTTCTTGAAACCGTTTACTTGGGCAAGCATGTGGTTCCTTAAGTGAAGACGACACATCAAAGCCTATTTTTGTCAGTTCTTGACTTCTGAATACCTAAGAACCCACAATGAATTAATACTGCTTTAGAGAAACATGACTTCTGCAATTTCTCCTGTGTCTCATTATGTTAGCATAGTATCAAAGGAATTATTCTCTGCTTTTGGTTTTGATTTCAGGTGTATTCCCCTGTCCCCATGTAAATGTGAGGCAGAATTGCACCATTTCATGGTTAAGAAAAGAAAGGCAACACCAGGAAAGCTGGTTTCTCACCTATGCCTGGAGTTCTAAATTAATTATCCCTCTTAAGGGAAAATGGATGTTGAATGGGGAATAAGGCACAGCTGCTGAAGCAGGGTATAAATAGGAAAAGGTTTTAGAAGAAAAGAAAGGTGCACTTTGAGCTAGAAAGATGTGTAAGGCAGCATTACTCTTGGATTTAGACTACTGGAATGAATTCAGCACTGATATAATGAACATATTAAGACTTGAGGCTTCAGAGGAGATTCTGTTTTTGTTTCCTTGCATTGATAATAAAACTTGGGGGAAGAACCAAAGGTTTGCACTCACCAGGAGGGTCCCTGAGCAGGGAGGGCAGTGAGCCAGGACGCTGGGGACACCCTGGGACACCCCTGTTCTGCAGACCGTCTGGGAATGACACAGCTATGGGATTTGTGAGAGCAGCTGTGAGAATTGCAACTTGTGCTCAAGTTATCTCGAGGTGCAATAAACACTGATCTGCCTGCTATGGTAACATCAGAGCCTGCCTGCAATACTCAGCCTATGTACACAGCAATACTGTACGTATAGCAGGTGTGCATTTGCATGCAAACTTGATTTCTCATTCTTACAATGACATCCTTAAAGAGAAGGATAAAAGCAATACAGGCTATCGTACTACCACACCCAGTATCCAACAGGGTTTCAGGGGGCGTGTTTATTAATATAAGTAGGCAGGTAAGAGATAACCCTCATACAGATGCAAGGCAGCTAAAAATGTCCCAAAAGACAGGTTAAGTCCCAAAGCATGCATATTATATCCCATTTAAATGTAACTGTGTGTATAGATAGACCATTACGTTGATATTATTCTTGGACAACCCTTCTGGCGCTGTATTGCTCTTCTTAAAGCTCAGTCAGACCAACCACTTAAAAGCCTGTATTGGTTTAACTGAACTGAATTAAAACAGCACCATGTAGACAAACTCTGAGAATTTATAGCAGTTCAAGCTGTGGTGTTGTCTCTTTAGGCATGATGGAGTAGCACCTGGGATATTATTGCACTTTTTTTCATTCTCTGACAATTTTTGCATCTCTTTCCATGTCTCACTAGTCATAGCACCTGAATTGCTGCATGAAAGGACAATCAAAATGTAGGCCAAGTGATTAGACAGAGATAAACAATGCTGGATTCTTCAATTTATGGTTCCCCAGATATGACAAAAAGAGAGGGCAGGTCTCTCAAACAGGGAAAACAATATTTTTTTCATCATGTAAAGTTGAAAAAAAAATCTTTTAAGGCTTAGACTAGGCTATGAAAATTGCACCACTGAATGGTGGTGCGAATGGTTTTAGTTTTCAAAAGTGGAAGAGTTCACTTTTTTTTTTACATATGAGTATCTCCCTTCCTCTCTGCCTCCCCAATGGGTGCTAATCTATTACCCACCTTAAAGAAAGCTTCCTGCCGCTCCTTGGAATCTAAGTGGAAAATCAAGCAACTACAGTATTAATGAGGCCTGATTAGACGTTCTTCCCTGCCTGCTGTTGTTTTCACCTCTCTTTTCTGCCAATATTTAACTAGGGATTCCATATGCACAAAAAAATAATCTTATCTATTCCTTCCTTTCATCAAACATTGATGATTGGAGGTCCTGCTTATGGGGCTTTCCTGAGAAATATAATTTTAGACTACAGTGTTTGGAATGGGCCACCTTAACTAGGAGCTGCTAGAAGAGAATTTGATACTAGCATTGTTGGTGCTCCTGGATGGTGATGGTTCAGGATTATTTGTGCTGCAGTTAAGTTCTAGATTTGGACGGTTCCTTCTTCCTTACTGACATACGAAAGGACTTCTGTGATACTTCACAGGAAATGTGAAGAAGGATGTTTCTCATATCTCACAGTAGGAGTATCATCTTAAGTGTGTTGAATCTGGCACAACTCAAAGCCACAAGACTTCTTCTGGGGTCAGATACCCAAGTTAATAATTTATTTGCTCCCTTACATGGCAGTACCACTTTGCTTTTCAATGCCATGTTGGGAGCTTGGGTTTAAGCCACTCTCCCATCTGGGAGGGTGTTGATCTCTTTAGTGAACTCCTTAACCACACTAAATTACACTGGAGAACCTGTTCCTGACTTTGCTGGGACAGTGAAGGACAGCATCTCAAGCTGGTGCTTATGGACCTGCTGGGGAGGAAGATGCCCTGGGCTGCAGCTGGCACTTGGACTGACCCTTCATACTTCCATACAATCTTGGAGCTGTTTAATCTACTTCAGGCTTTCATTGATCAGCTGCAGCTGAACTGGGTTCCTGGCTCTGGAGGTATAAATCTTGCTGCTTGGCCTCAGGTCTGGCATCTAGACAGTAAATCGTCTTCCATGTATAATACAGTATTGGGAAGATTTGGGTTTTCTATCCCAATATACAAGTTCCAGCCTGAGTAGTGTGAATTATCTGTACTGAGCTACGGAGAGCTCTGGGCAGGAATAACACGACATCCACCTGCTTCCAGAGAACAAATAAATATGATTGAGATCATCCATGAATACATGCACTTTTTTTTTTGTCCCATGGTAAAGGCCCTTTGTGTAACTCTTTAATTTAAACCAGTGAAATTGGAGCAACATAAAATTAATTTCTCTGGGTCCTGTTCTGTAAGCATCAATTATAATGTCTAATCTACATGAAGTGCTGCTATGTTTAGTAACCAACTCTTTATTATGCAGCACCCAAAAGCATTCAAATATATTCACATTAAGATGTAAGATCATACAAATGTTAATTGTAGAATCATCTGAATGTTAACAGTTGCTTTTTGCCTCCTAAGGCTATAAACACCTATTTTGATTAGGTTGCCTTGTTCTACTGAGTACATTTTCAAAGAGAAATTTCTCAAATGGAGCTTTGCTTGGCAGCGGGCAGAAAACAATGTACTCTCGGTAGGTACAGAGAGCATAGAGGACCAGCCTTTATTTATGGCAAGGACACTGGAAATCAAGATTTGATACTTGCTGAAAGAATTTAACTGGTGGCAGAGGAAGGGACACACTGCTGTGAACATGTAAATAATTTATGGTCTCAATTAAAAATTTACTCAACACCTACAGTTTTTGCCTGAGATATGCCTAGGAAAAAACCCTGAAAACTGCTGCCGTCTCCTCCAAGGTCATATATCTTGACATTTAAAGGAATATTCAGTTTTGTTCTACATTTGACATTTCATTGGCCTTTTAATTTTTAAAAATATACTTGTGTATTCTTTTGACTTCCTTTTCATTTTAATCCTGATTATTCATTTTAATCCTTAACTATTCAAAACCTGCCTGGACACATTCCTGAGCAATCTACTCTAGGTGAACCTACTTTAGCAGTCCAGTAGGTTGGACTAGATGATCTCCAGAGGTCCCTTCCAATCCCAACCATTCTGTGATTTTGCTTCAGGGTTACACCTTTTTCTGATCTCTTAGTATCTTTTACTGTCCTCTCTTTCTTGTCATTACAGTTCCTTCTGTGTCCTTCCCCTGCTCTGTCTATGCTCTTCTCCATAAAAGTTGTCATCTTTGCTGTGATAGCTCACTTGTTAGTCACTCTCTTCCTCTGCCTTAATTCATGTTCAATTCTCCTGTTTTCTCATTTAGATGCCTACCACTCCAACAAAAATAAGAAAACAAAAAAAAAAAACAAACAAACAAACAACAAAACCCCACCAACCACTGGCTGAAAAAAATTACACAGGGCCACAATTTTAACGAGACCATCCTACTTACAGAGACTGCTCAAGAGAGAGGTTAAGCCTGGTATTTAAACTTTCCCAGGGCTGAAAAGAAAGGTGACTAGATTGGAAATTAGGAGCCATAGTCTGACTCTGGCTGGTTTTTGCCACCTGTAACTGTGGGGTGTTTGGTTTATAGGTTATCTAGCCTCTGCAAGGAAGAGGTATTTTAATTCTCCTTTTTTCCACCCTCTCATTTTCTGGAAAACCTCCTGCTTTGGGCAGAAAGGTGGAGCATGTCTGTCTGTCCTCCTGAGTACTGCAGTACGCTCAGCAGTGCTGAGAAAAAAATGCACCTTGTAGTTTCTTCTTCTGGTCTCTCACTTTGGGCTTTGTCTGCAATTCCTGAAACTGGCAGGACTGACATTGATGTTTCCCTACATAGTGTGATGGGAGCATGTGAAGGGTGCAAGGCTACCTGAAAACTATACAGGGAAGTTTTTTTTGAGATCAAAGCATACTCTCTACATCTATTTTTCACTCTGATTTCTTTTTCTTTAAATGGAATTAGGCAACATCTATAGACTCGTATCAAGAAAGGAATATTTGGTATGTAAACGGATGTCAGCAAGGATAAATAATTAAAAAAACTGAGCATGGAAGAAATACCCTTATCACATATTTAAAGCAGTTTTGATTTTGTATGAAGGCAGAGCTGGCACATATTGTAATACATAATGCACAGTGCGCCTGAGCTGGGCTTATGGCATATTCCAAAAGATGTTTTCAGAAGGCATTTTGTATCACTATCTCTTCTTTTTTTGATGATTTTATCAATAATATTTTCAATAGTTCATGGCTGGTGAGGCTGCTTCCGTTTCTTCCTATGGACCCTAAGTCCGAGACTCTACCCCTCACTTACAACTTGGGAGGCAGGAGAAAAATGGCATTACAAGAAACAACTGTGCAAAGAGCATTAGGAAGTAACAGGCTGTAATGGTATGGATGGTATCTTGGCACAATTACAAAGCTCATTCATCATTTGGGAATCATTTACTTTTCATGGTGGTGAATTATCCCTGTGTGAGTTGTGCCTTCATCTATTAGTAAAAATCATGTTGTAACCTAAAACTTTAAAATTAAATAAATAACTAAATTACACTCACAGTACTGGAATAGCTGAATCACAAACAAACAAATGAGCAAAAAAAGACTCCCAAGCTTTCCAGATGGCTCGTTCTCACTGATGTACATTTTTTCTCTGGAGCTTCAAAACATGTTTAAATTACAAAATTTGGTGTGATTACAAGAACTTGGCAAGCACTCATTAAAGTTTTAGTCTGAGGAGTGATACTACAGAGTTAGAGAACTGAAGATGAGCAATTGTGGAGTTGTACGGCTGTTCTTGTGTGTGCACAGCATTGCCAGCACAGGTTGTAGGGCATGAGATTCCCGTTCCCAGGGTCTAACTTTCTCATGTGCCACTCTCCCACTGCTCCCTTGGGTCAAATCCATCCTCAGCAGAATTGGGGAAACTGCTGAAATTGCATCAGTAATTTATTTGACTTCCTTTGCTCAAAACTGCTTGTTTAACATCCCCTGCACTCTGTCTCCAGCTTCTGCTGAGGCCAGGAGACTCGGTACACATCTCCTCTGCTCCTGGCAGTGCTTGGAGAAGTGAGACAGCCAGCAAGTACCTGGCTTTGCTGCTGCAAATCCCTTGGTGCTACTGGGGCAGCATTACTACTCTACAGGCAGAGCCCTTTCCCTGGTTGGGCCAGCAGAACAGGGGAAAGGCTTGTGGTGGGTGCTCTGGAGTGGGAGTTGGCAGTAGTAACAGATGGTGGGAAGGCAAGTGAGGGGGAGTGAAGTATGACAAAAAAAGGAAACGCAAACAGTATTTTTTACTGTCTCTTTTGAATACATTCTGAAGCTGGCAATGCTGAGTTTTCAGGTCAAACAATGTCTCGTACCCTCCGTTCAACCTGGGTCAAGATGAAAAGGAGATCTTGTACTCCAAGTGCAGGGGAAGCACACGCCAATGGGGCAGTGGTGTGGCCAAAGACTGCACATGTGCCTCATAGCTGATTTGTACTTGACAGAAGTGGGACCCTTCCTTTGTGTCTCAGCTTCTCCTGGCTGCAATCACTAGAGCCTCCCTCCAGCTCCTTCAAGCCCACCCACTGTCAGCTCTTTGGGCCAGGGGATAAAATCACATCACACAGCCCCAGGAGAAAGCCAGAGACTTGCATCACTGATTGAGCCTGCTAGTAAAGACACCACATTTTTTCCTGAGGCAGTTTGTTGTGCAGGTGATGTTGGAAGGAAGTTCTTTCTTTACTGGTCTGATGACAGGGGCTGTTCCCCACTCTGCAGCAAGGGCAGGTTGGTTACTGATACCTCAGGGTATAGGGTTAAGGGCAGTGTTAACAGAGGAGAGAGGGAGAAAGAAGGAAAAAAGAAAAAAGGCACCACTGGCGGCTTTCTAGTAAAAAAAAGTTGTTCCTGGAGTTAGCAAGAACATGACACCATTGTGTGGTGCTGCAGAGAGCCAACCCTGCTCAACATCAGACAAAAGACAAATTACTCTGAATTATTCAGCTGTAGCTTAATTATTCAAGAAGAGAATGTGGCAACTACTCATGTCAAAAGGAGGGAGGAGGTGGGTAACTGCAGTTCCTTTGTGCAAACCTGGTGCATGCAGGATACCCACTGGCTGTCCATACTGCATTAACCTCAGAGTTCCCTCAAAAGGCACCTCCTGTAATCCCCACCTCACTGACCTCCAGGGAACAAGCCCGGCATTGGCATTGCACTTTGGTTGCATTCTTGCTGCCTGAGTAAGTAATGTACCATGCAGTAAGCAGGTACATAAGCATTCAAGTGACCAGCATGCTCTGTACCTACCAAAGTGTGGTTGGCTGTCTGCTCCTAAAATTTATTGCCTAAAGACAGTTCCTTTGGGGCTCAACCAACTGCTGCTTTATGCATTTGTGGACTCTTGCCATGTGTCGCTGCCAGTATATGAATTAAAAGCAAATGCTGAAAATAAGGTGAAGAGATAAATAACAGCATAGCAGGAGGAGATACGCTTAAGCCCACACAGTGGATGTGGTGTGACTTCTTTCTAATAACTCGCTGTCCGTCAAGTCACTATCATGTGTAATAACCTGCAGATGGCTCAGCAGTGGGTGGCATTAATATACTTGGCCCCTCTGGCATAGAGATGCCCTGCACTGTCCTTCCCACCCTCCCTTTTTGCCAGCAGACACCCTTGTACCTTGTTGCTGATTGTCAGGTGAAGCGAGCAATGTGCGCTCGCTCTCACACAGAACACAGCTGGCTGGCTCCCAGTGGGCTTGTACGACTTCCCCAGGCGGGGAGGAAAGGCAGCGCTGCCTGCTTGATGCACTGGCTTTTTGTGATGGTACTAGATGAGAAATGTGTCAAGCAGCAGAAGAATTGATATATCAAGGATGTTCTGCCAATGTGATTTTTGTTTATTTGCTATTCTATCCAGAATCACGGTCTGATTACACACACCACCACTTTGAAGGGACATTTCTGATGCTGGGGCAGTACAGAAAGCCTCTGGGTACTCTGCATGCACTGGGATTTCCATTGTACATATACAGACTTAAATGACATCTAAAAGCTTACTGCACTTTACTAAGATCAATGACATCATGCAACAATTTCTCAGGGAAGTTTCAAGAAAGAGAAAACAATCTGAGCCCTAGGAAAGGAAGAACAGGAAGGTAAGTCCATAGGAGTGGTATACAGGGTAATGTTAAGTTACTTTTCCTAGAAGATCTAAACAAAAATAGAGGGAAGCAGATTCAGAACATATTTACATAAGGAGTGGAAGGGACCTTTCACTATAAGCACCGTGTCATATAATCTATGACAAAAACATAAAAACCACAAGCTGAAGAATCTCTAGACTTTACTGTTTAGATTAAAGGGCTACTGCAAAAACTTGCCACTAATGTTAGAGAGAGAGTATCTTTGGATTTCCCGCTTAAACGTATTGATGGTGAATTTACATCCATTATTACAAACCAATCAAGAGTATTGAGATACTAGGAAAAGGAGTGTTGAATAACATCTAATGGGACTGAAAGGACAGTCAGCTGCTAAAGTAAAAATCACACAGGAAAATTCATGGGTTGAACTGCTTTGTCTTCTTCTAGGTTGAAGTCTTTCTTTACACCGAAAAAATCCTAAATTGAAAATCCCTTGCATTTTGCATTAATAATTAAAGCGGAATACTTCTGAGTGAGCACAGATTTGTTACAGTTGATTAATAAATTTTCCTTTATGACCTCCAATGAGCATTTTTAATGTAATCTGCTTGGTTTTCTATATTTACAATACTGAATACTGTTGTTTCTCCCATGATTGTGTTGATACTCTTACAACTGACCTGCAGGCAATGCCAAACCCCTTCAGGTTGCCTGAACGCTTAGACAAAAGTCAACTTGACTTGCACCACCGCAGAGACATACTCAGTAAGCTGAGAGGGAGGAGTAGAAGCAGGTTCCAGAGTTCAGCAGGCAACCTTAGTCTCATCAGCGATGCGTAAATACATGGAGGGAGAGACTGGAGGTGAAGCGCACTCTCTCACACGTGTTTGGGGTCAGTGGGGCTTTGCTCGTCTTAAGATAATAATGAGAAATGACTTCTCAAAAGTGAGAGAGGAGCCCCAGGGCTACCTTGGGCTGCTGCCTCTAGTACATAGTAAAGGCCAGCAGCAATAAATCCTGTCTCTGTTCAGGTCACAGTAGATGGAGATCCTTGTCTCACACACATAAAGCTGACCGGCTCCTCGTCTGAAAGGCTTCATAGTACTGTGATATTTTTGATACTGATGCCATTTTTTGGAAGGTGGAGATATTGGTACCTTAAATGATTCAAAAAGTATTGTTCAATGCTAAATTTAATTTGTCATTAAACTGGGCAAAGAAACTAAACTCCTTTCTTCTAACATCCAAATGGAAAAGCAATCTTATTAGCAGCATTATATTGAAAGCTCTGTTTTTCCTCCCTGCTGCATTATCCAGCTTCTGGAGGAACTTTTCTGCAGCCCTATGCTTCTGTCCTGCTGCGTTCAGAAGACCTGGAGCTTAAGCCTGAAGATAAACCTGTGCCAGTACGATGAGGAGAGTATTTAGTATCATGAATAGAGCCACTAGCACACTTTTGAGTAGTAATACTCACTCCTTTTAATAGGAAAGACCTCAAAAACAATAATCACAATGTCTGCCACAGGTATTATATCGTGGGCAGAGGAAAAACATTCCCTTTGTTCCCACTCATTCCTATTATGTGCATCTTTGTGTGCACCTAGTTTCCTGAAAAGCCTAGGAGGAAGCTAACAGACTTTCTGAAAAAGTATCATAATTTTATTTTATAATGAATCAAGGATCTGAAACTGGAAGAAATTTTGCTTGTAAAGAGAATTAACATTTAATAAAGTAACCTCAGCTTTTTAAAATCAAAGCATTTGATGAGATGTCTGCAACACAAAGGTATCACAGCTGATACAAATGATTAGGACCATGAATGCTCTGGAACAGGACAGGTGTGGATAATTAATGGTCTTGTGAAAAAAAAAAAAAAACCTGCAAAAAAAAGGAAGGCTTGAAGAAGAAAATCTCTTGCATTTTGCTCTGTCCTGCCTAACCAAAATATTTGTGTAGCTGAGCATTTTGCAAGGGACAGCTGGTAGAGACATCTACAGTTAAAACTGCCGAGACTTTCAATATTTTGCCAAAGTTTTAACTACCAGACTAAAATATTTCAAGCTTGCTGTCTGCCTCAAGCTGTAACAAAATTGTCCAACAATGTTCAGGGAAATGGTTGTGAAAAAAAAAAAAAAGTATTTTTAATCAAAATTATTCGCCCTGGCCACTTTTTGGAAGCAGACACTTCTGCTTCAGTCAGCGCTTTCTCTCTTGAGTGACCATTGCATTGCTTTTCACATTAAAGACACACAGATTTGGCTGCAATGTAAGACTTAGAAAATCACTGATGTAAGTGGATGCTTTGCTATTGACTTTACTGAGACCAGTATTTTACTCATCAATATCAACTGCAGTACCATTACTGGCAGATGATAACACATTGAGTAGAGCCTTTTGGCAGAAGAAGCAGCAAAGTCCTCCCTGGGGAGCGTGCAGATCAAAAGCCACGTAGCTACATGCACTGTAGCTTTGGCATACAGCACCAAGCCCAGGTTAATAAGCCATATCGTGAGGAATATTAGGTTGAGCATCATCCAAATGCAGTTTCCAGTAAGCTCTGAGCACAAGCAGAGCAGTCTGCCTCAAAAGCCTATGCAGACATACTACCTATGAAATGGGAAAACATTTCTGTGCTTATGTGCACAAAACTTTTACAACCACATGGGTTGAAAAAGATGAGAAGTGTCCTCTTAGGCTTGCACATGTTAAGGAAACACATGACCACAGAAAATGTCTTGCATTGCTAGCTCTTGGATGACTTCTGTCACAGCACTATGGTATCCATGTACCAGACAACCAAAATAAGCTACAAAGGGGGCCCCCAAAAAAATAATGGTCTGACCAAGAGGTGGTATAAATCTGTCAGAACTTCTACGCATACTAGATGAACACAGGCTTTATCACAGATCATCTGACTGAGCTAAGGGTGTAAACCTACAGCTTCAACATTCTCACTGCATGCTGCATGTTCAAACTTGAAATATCTACCATGTTTCTACACCTACTGCATACTTGCTGATGTCAAAGGAAAATTTTGCCTTAGACAATCTAGAAATAAAACACTGAGAATAAACTCCTTCAGGTATTCTGAGGCATAGTGGGGTTGTGATTGTAAAGTGTCCTGCATCCTTGTATTGGATATGAAATAAAAGCAAAGTTCAGTGTCTTTGGAAAATTAGTTTTAAATCTGAATATGTTACAGATTGAGTAGGTTTCTCTGAAGACAGCTGTAGTTTTTTGCTGACGTGATCAGGTGATGTGTCTACTTCTAACAGAGGCAACCATTTTAAAGGCAACAGGTTTCAGCTGATCACTTCAGAGGTTAGGATTTTTCTGCTGTGTTTCCTGTAGCATTTTCTTTTCAACTGACATGAATTGTTGGCATTGTTCATGTTTTCCTAAGTCTTTTTTTTTAAGTCACAAGGGTGAAATCTTCAGCATTGGCATGTGTTTATATGTACTATTAACAAAACTATAACTAGCAAACATTGTCCCATATTGACAAGCCACTCTTAATGAGGGAAATACTGCCTTGCAAGGCAGAAAATTAAACAGTACAGCTGTATCTTGTCCACAACAAGGCACCAAGTCAACCCAAGAACTAGTTGTAAAATCTGAGGTCCTCAGATTCACTCCTAACTGATCACTAACTGGCCAAGTTGCACTGACTGCTGAAGTCAGGAGGAAATTAGTGGAGAAATGGAGACAAAAGCATCGTCATCAGTTGCACTGTGTTTAGAAGTCTAAGTGACTAAACAGAGCTGTACCACAATGAAACTCACAACATGGAATTAATCTCAATATGTAGGCCTGACCCTGCCACTTAGGGCTGTGTGGGGAGCTTCAGACCTGCTGTATGCCCTTACTTTCTGTGACTTCAAACATCTTTTAACAGGAACACTTGGTGTTAAAACTGACATTGTCAGTACCTCTAGTCTTGGAGAGCTAGGGTCCTGACAACCGTTTCTTTGATGATTGCCCTTCTTTGAATGAACAAGTCAGGTCAGAGACCTGACACTGGAAAGGGAAAGACTGTGAAAGAACAAAGAAAGGCTTTTTCTAAAGAAACTATACTTCCATTAATTCTGAGATGCCACTGCTTGTCTGCAGTTTATGCAGTTATCCAATAATTTAAAGTGCCTACATTTTGCGAAAACTGTTTTAAGAACCACAATAATGAAGATAATAGGCCTGAATTTTCCCCTGCAATAAAATCCTCTTGCACAGGCAGCCACGACCTATTGTTATGTAGAAACCATTTTGAAGGATAAGAAATCATGGGAAAAGCCAAGCAGTGTTATGGACCAGAATAACAGTGTCTGTGCTTAGAGCCAGTGAAAGCTCTAGAGGTCTGAACACAAACCACAAAAGGATTCCTAGGGAGAGTCCAATACTATTTGCTAGCGAGAAAGCCATTATGCCTCACTGGAATTAAAATATTTTTATTACTATTTTTATTATAATTTACTTTATGCAGCCCAATGGCAAAAAGAAAAAAAATAAGCAATTAAAAAGAAATGGAGCTCTTCATTTGTATACCTACAAATGTATCCATTTCATCCATTTTGAAATGAACTCTTCTGGAACCACAAACAAAACCCTCTTCATTAGCTCTCTGTCCATCTCACATTGAAGCTAATGTTCTCCATCTTTAATGGCTATAATTGCTGCTCCTATATCCTGCATATTAGCTTGATCCCTTTAGCCCTGCCAGCACAACTGGCCTTCATCCAGCTCATGTGCTTCTCGGGCAGGTTCCTTTGTTATTTCCTTCCCACACCTGCTTTTGCATGATACACCCACCCTGAGCCTTAGCTGCAACCTTGCTCCCCTTCATGTATTTCTCAAGCCCTACCTCTACCACCATGCCCATGAGGAATTTCTAATTGAGTAGACATCAGCAAATATAAACATCTGCTTAAAATAACACTTGCCTCAATTACGGAAACCCCTCAGTCTGTAGGTCTGCTGTGCTGCCAGGCTGTCCCTGAAATCATGCATGATCGTTGCTGTTGTTCTCGGTCACACCTTTGCTTACTTTTCTGTGGCAGCTCCAGGAGCATGATGTCAGCTCTTGAAGGCAGAATAATTTTTATCACATCCCAGTACAGCACCTAGCACCAATGGGGAGGTCTTGTTCCAAGCTGGATATTTACAGTTTACAGTACAGGATAACATAAACATTGTCATTTGCCTGCGGAAGCTCTGGCCGCTGCATTACCAGATCGGGTAGTTTGTGGCCATGCAACACTGATGACTGTTTAGCAAAATTATTTTAGCTTTTCCTCCACTGTCTTCTCAGCTCACTCATGGTAAAATCTCCAGGTGCAGGTGGCCACCCCTCCTTCCTTCTGAGTGCTGCTGCTGGCTCTTGGTGCCAGTGTCCCTTTGGGATGGCTGACTTGCAGGCCCTGGGTGGCCAAACTCAACAGTTCACTATTAAAGTCCAAAAGGGCAAGCTGTAGGAGAAAAGGGATGGGGAGCCTGCTTTGGCTGCAAAACTCAGCACTTTGTGGGCCATTATTCTTGACACGAAGGAAAACACTTCTCGTAAAATCACAAGGAGAGAGGGAAAATTGAGACCAGGCACACGATGAGAGCAGAGGAGCACAGGGGAAGGCACAGGGTGGTATGTGGGCAATCCGTCGCAGTGGTTTGCAGCCAGTCATGGGCTGTGAAAGGGATGGAGGAGGATATTCAGAGAGGGAATCCCAGGCTCCTGACCTCAGCTTGCTTACCCAGCGCCGAGCCTTCTCTACTGCTCACTTCAAACAAACCCCAAGGAGTCCAACAGTAATTCTGAGACAAAAAAAAACTGTGAGAGTTTGGGAACCCTCCAGCGGCCTCTGAAACATCCATTTTTCTCTTCAGCCGTGTGTTATCTGTGATGAAGGCAACAGGCCTGGCGGGGGCCGGGAGCACACGGGGGATTTCCTTCTTCTCCATTCAGCCACCCTTTAAACACGTATAGTAAACACGGGCACGCTGGCGCGGGCATCCTCACAGAAACACGGCCCCCCATGCGCTGTGTGTGTACGTACATACACGTATGTGTGGTGCAGGGCCGGGGGAGCGCGGCCGCGCCCGGGGCCGCGCAGGCGGAGCTCCGCGCCCGCGGCCCCGCCGCCCACTTGCCATGCGCTGCCCGCGGCCCTGCGCGGCGGGGGGAGCCCGGTGCCCGCGTCCGGAGGAGGAGGGGTGAGCGGGTCGGCCCGCCCAGCCCAGGCGGCGGCTGTGGCCGTGGGGTTTCCCACTTCTCTTCCGCGTTTCTCCGCGCTGCGGGGGTTGAGGCGGGTGCGGCGGCGGGGCCGCCGGGGCGGGGGAGGAGGGAGCAGAAGGGAGCAGAAGGGGGAAGGAAGGAGGGAGGAGCCGCCGGCGCTGCGAGGCGGGCGGGTTGCTCGCACACACACAGGCACAGTGTGCGGAGGAGGAGGAAGAAGGAGGAGGAGGAGGTCGTCGCCTCGGCGCAGCCCCGGCACCCTGCGCAGCGCGGCGGGGCCGGCGGCGGCGCGCGCCCCGGCGGCTGAGGTAAAGGCGGCAGCCGGGGGGCTGCGCGCGCGAGGCGGCGCCGCGCGGGGCGACCGTTGGGGGCGACCGTTGGGGGCTCGCGGGTCTGTCAGCAGCATCGCGTCCTTCACGGGTAACGACTCTGCCCGCTTCTCCGCTCCGGGCCGTAACCTTGGGCTCCCCGCGCCGCCCGGGGCAGCCGCCGGGCGGCTTTGCCGGCTCCGGCTCCCGGCCTCGGCTCGCCGGCCCTCTGCCTCAGGAGATGGACGTACACACACACACACGTATGTCTGTGTGTACGTGTGTGAGATTGTATAGATCTCTATGTATGTATGTGTGTGACTGGTGGTTGAATTGTTTCTCTCATCTTCGCTGCCAGCTGTGCAGCTCGCTGTAGTTTCTGAGCGTATCCGGATTTTGTCAGTGCTGGGCGATGTGACAAATTTCTGTGTAGTTAAGTATAACTTTCTTGTAGTGTGTTGTTTTTTGTTGTGTTTTTTTTTTTTTTTTGTGGGTTTTTTGTGTGTGTTTTTTTGTTTGGTTGGTTTTTTTCCCGTCTTTTTCTCCTTCCTTGGAGAAAGGAAGGCTCACCTTTGAAGAGATTTTTGTTTGTTTTCCTTCAGATGCATTGAAAGGTCTCTCGGGTTACAAGTGCTTATGTTGTCTGTGTGTCCATAATTTGCACGGGTGTTTTTAAATCACTTACTGGTAATTTTCAAAGCAAGTTGCAAAAACATTATTTCTGTTTTGCCAGCAAGGCTATGCACCGTATTTGATGCATGACTTTGAATTATGTGCAATCAGACACCTGTTACTTAATACTGTTTATCCTTTCCAGTTACAGTTATCCAGCCTCAGACTTCTTTATTTTTTTAATATCTGAAAATAAATTCCAAATATTCTTTTATGTTGGCATCTGGTTGAAACGCAGGAATTCTAATTCAGTTGTGAGGTATATAATGCGTGTATGCTTTCTGAAAGGGAGATGATTTTGGAAAGTTATAGAATAATCTTTATCTCTGGGGAAGTTTATATAATGTTAAAAGTGTCCACAGGGATGCCTTTGTAAGGAAGGCGGGCAGTAAAGGCTACACAAAGGCAAAGTCTTGCACAGTATAAATCTTCAGTAAAGAGTGCATCATGCTCTCTTAGTATGTAAATAATGTTTGCATTTTCCAGACTTCACTTGATGTTACACCATGGAATTTTCAGTTTAATAATGGGAGTTAATGAGGATTCTAGGAAAAATGTCGCATTTCTGATGCCGCAAGAGGATGGAGCAGATTCTTTCATAACACATTTGTGTTTGTGGTTGTATTCTGTAGTTTACTAGAGCAGTTTTAGCAAGCTGATGATATTACTCACTTATAGTTATTTTTTCTAACTTCTGAAAGTGTAATGTTAATAGTATTTGTAGGCTTTCTCTAGATGAAGGGTACCTAACATTGCTATGTATCACAAAATAATTATTGTTATATAGAGTTGAACAATTTTGTATTATACAGAGATAGTTTCTAAATACGAGTTGGGAGCAGGTTTATTCCTCTCTGCAACTGACAACTTTGTAAAGTAATTAAAATAAATTACAGATTTCAGGGATGAGAATTCCCTTCCACAGCTGTTAATACCACTCTGCCTTCAACTGTCAGTTTTGATTCATCTCTTGATGATATCACTACAAACCAGGTATTAATATGAAAGTCAAACGTCAGGTGAAAATAGAACTGCATGTAGCTGTCAAAATAAAATTTTAAGATCTGATTTGATTGCTAGATGTGGCTACGTACTTGGTAGAGTAACAATGCCTTTTATTTTATAGACATGCGCCCACGCACAGGAGCTTTGTTCTAAAACAGTATTTTCTGTCATGAATTTATGCATAACCTACACTCAGCTTTTTCTTAACATGCAGGAAAGAAAGAACCTTGAGGAGAAAGAGAGAAAGACCAAAAAGGGGAGGAGAGAGATTTCATATGAATTTCCATTACTGGCAGAGGAAATGCCTCCTTGTTATATATCACAAAAAATCACTGGTTGTGTTCTGCTTTCACCTTTCCTAAATAATGGCAAGTTGGTTTGGCTTGATATACACTGCTGACTTCTGTTGCAGTCTTTGGCCATTTGTTCCAGTAATATCTGGCTGTGATGATGAACTTGGGGCTATGCTGTGAGTCTGTCAAGTATATGCTACAGCTTTGTAGAAACTGATAGCTTTATTTTCACCAGGTTTCCATATACTGTTTTGAAAACTTGTAGGAGTATAATTTCTATGCTTACTGAGATGGCTTATTTTGTATTTCTTTTTTGTTATTTAACTTGTCATTTTTTGTGGTCTACTTGCGTTGTTTAGTGGTTTGCTTTCCTTGGTGGTTTTAGAAGTTCAATTGCTATTCCTTCCTGTTTGTAATTTGCCAGATACTGAAGTCCGCAACTGCTGTATGAATATTTTCCTTAAAATTAAATTAGTTCCTTTTCCAGGGGAAAGGGAGAAAGGGACAGAACAAAAACTTAATCCAGGCATCTTACCTAAGAGTGGCTAGTTGTGGAAAATTGATACCTCATTGATTTCAGAGAAGGCTGGTCTCTTCTGTAGTTTTAATCATCTGCCCCATTAGATTCAGGGAATTGTTTTAAATTAGTTGAGAAGTGAATTTTTCCAAATCATAAAATCTCTGGTTGGTTGTTAGTGGAAATCATTATTAAAGGTTTCATAAGCATTATTTGTAGGACGGCTACTGAGTAGCCTGGGCTTAGTTCCATTCTCTAATAAATAGGTGCATTGTGCTACTTCCAAAATTGCAAAATCGATGACTTGAGTTCATTTACTAATTTTGCAAGATATGTAATATATCCAGTTTTTGGAAGACTCTTTCATGTCTACAGAAGTTGCACATGGTGGAGATGTTTATGAGCCAGACTCCTAACTTTTCAAAAGTTTTTTGATTATACTGTTTAAGATGTTTTATTCTTATGAAGGATGCACGCATAGCACTTACCACATCAAAATGATCTAAGTGCATGCCTCAAAGGCTCAGATAAATTTTTATTTCCTGGGACTTTCTGAGAGTAGACTTTGTGGTCCTTTTGCTGCTGAGGGAAAAGTGTGTGTTGACTTGACTTTGTTGTGTGGGGTTTTTTTTTTGTTTTTTGTTTTTTTTACTTCATATTCCTGGAGATCTGACCTATAGAGGGTTTGCAATGGTATAAATAACCAAAATACTGCACTTTGGCATTAACCATCCTGCTTTGCTTATGTTCTCACCCTGTAAGCACTAAGCTGTGAAAATCTATCTTGTTGGTCCTCACCCGTCTTCTTACAGTAGTGCTTTCTGGAAGCTTTGTAAATATGGATAAAGAGCCTTGTGAAACTGCAGGAGAAGACAGATTCCCAGCCATTCTGGTATTAATTAATTAATTAATACGAGTAGGAACTTCCATTTTCCAAGAAGACATGCTGGTATATCTGAGTGCCTGGAATAGGGCCATAACATGGGGAAGAGTATCAGGACAGCCCTTTCGTAGCTGTCCTCAGAGTGCTAATGCCAGAACTCTGTAGTTTTCAGGGCAAGATACTCCCGTGCGGCTTATGTGAGGCACAGAAATAGATGGCGCAGCACAATTGTGGTTTCAGAGATTCCTTTCCAGCAGAATTCTGGATGATGAGTTGTCGATCTTTTCCCTGTGAGATGGTCACTGCTGGGAGCTTCGAGAAAAATCAATACTTAACATGCCCTTCTTTTGAAGACCTACATGAGCTTGTATAAGGTAGTGAATTGCTGCGGTTTCTTTTGTCAGTTTGGCTATACAAGTCATTTTAGGTATCGTCCACTGAATGAAGAACTCATTAAAACTGTGCCTGAGCAATAGCAAAAGAATCCTGATTTTTGAAGAAGAGTGAAACAGAACATTCTCCTGCTTTCTACTGAAGAGCCCAGCCTTTAGACAGACTGTTACTAAGTTGCACTCTCACATACGCCTTGTTACTAGGCTTGGATCAATGATATTGGTGAATGGGAGCAATGTTTCATTTCAACTTTGGAGTTCTAAGAAACACCAGTCAGTCTTTGTGTGGTAGAGAACCTATTCCTGGGGAGCCATGCAGGTGTCATTGAAAGGTTACGTTGCCTTCGTGTAGTATATGGTCATGAAAAGGGAGAAAAACAAGGTTGCCAACCCTTAAGACCACTTGCCTTTTTCATGGTTTAGGTTTCTCTGGCAGATGGAGCTCTTACTTGGATCTCTCTGTGCCTTCCCATTCTTTTCCATTGCCAGTTATTGACCTTGGGCTCAGTCTTGACTCTGCAACCAATGGCTAATAGCTGCTCATAGGACAGATGTTATAGATCACAAAGACCATAGATATGGCATGGAATAGTCTCACTTGTTCTCCCTGGTTTAATGACCAGGGACCATTTAATGAGTAGTTGAGTCCATAATCTGACTTTCTGCAATTGCTGCATGCTGTCTGATGGAAAATCTATTCTATAACCAGTAAGTGCTCCTAGTGCCTCATCTTGTGTCTCTTGCTTTCCTTTTATAATTGCAAGTAATCAAAACTTGACTTAAATGATTGGCAGCTGTCATACATCTAAAGTTAGGGCCTTTCAATTTCATATGGAACATGTTATCGTACCACCTTAAGGCTCTACACTTGGATAGTTAAGGGTCACTTGCTTAGTCTTTTCTCAAAATAAGAGCTTATTTCTTTAACCATTAACAATAACCAGGAGCTTTAGGCAGATGATGTGAGACAGTCTGTTTGGAATGTGGTCTATTGTAAGGACTGTTTGTGGAGTTCTTGAAATCAGTATCGCTGAAGTAACCACGCACCTCTGCGCTCTCATTTCTGAAGAAGCTGGGTCTATTCAGTTGACTTTGTGGCTCTCAAATTGTAACTTTCTTTGTGAGCTAACCTTGCAAATGGCAATTTCAGAAGACCATGAGAAGATGTGTAATATTATAGATGGTAAGTTCAAGAGTGACTGTTCAGATTGAATACTCTTTGTTGTTCTTTTTCAGATGTTGTACTGATAGATGATTTATTCAAAAAGTTTTAATCTAGGCTTGGTGCTTGTATTTTGTTGTTTTTATGTGTAATACCATTTGAAAATATGAAGAGATTAAAAATTTAGAGGTGTCATCCACCTATTAAATAGTTATATAAAAGCACTTTATATCTGCAGTTAATCTAGCAATATGTCATCTGAGAGAGAATATATATTGAACTTCAGAAATGTTTACATACACTGTGGTAAGAAGAAAATGGGTACAAAAAAGGGATTATAAGAACAGGCTATTTATTCTTGAAGTTACAGATAGTTTTCCTTTTCTAACAATTTCTATATTGAACTTGAGCACAAAATGCTCCTGCAAACTGGAAGCGATCAGGAGGTTAGCGACTAGTAAAGGGGGCAAAAGAGTAAGGACTTGAAAGGCTAATAAAAAGCATCTATCCAATTCCAGTGATCTAGAGTTTCCACGATCCTGTGAACAGTGTAATGTAGAAAAAAACAAGCAATAAGGAAGGTCTGTGAGAGATAAACTGTGGTTTTGAACAAGATATGTTGAATGAAAGAGCTTCTCATAAGAAAGTGGTAATTTTTATTCCTTGATCTTTTAGGCCACTCCAAAACTCTACAGGGTTTTCTGTTCCCATTTTTCTCCTTCTTGAACATATTTATTTCCCATGCCTGAGATTGCCATGTGTCTCATACTTACTTTTTGGTTTTCCTTCCTAAGCTTGGGGAGATGTTTATATTGATGTTGCTGTATGTGCTATACTTGTTGCATGTACAGATCTTGTCTACTCTTCTCTTAGCAGAGGCTTTGTTCTGGATTCAGTATGCTTGACTGTGTCTCTGCCTTTAGACATCTCTACTACTACTGCTGCAGCTGCTAAAAGGAAACATAGGTAGGAAGGAGCTGATAACTGTAGTAAGAAAAAACAAACAAAACAAGCCTACCCATACACAAACCCCAAACAACAAACAAAAAATCCAAACAAACAATAATTTTGGATATTGCTACCTTTATGCAAGTTACTTTGTTTTATTACATAAACATGATAAGGACATTTTGCTCTAATTCTTACAGAATTCTGCTCAGAAAGGAGTGAGTGGAAATGGAGGATGAATGCTGTATTGGGAAGCATAAAATAGAGTCATGGAGTCATTACATTGGCTGGGCTAATGTGATCTATTAAACCAAACAACATTGATATAATCTTTTTTTATGAAGGACCCTGATCAGGGAAGTAAAAGTATTTTTGAAGAAGGGGCAGAGATGGGGTGAGAGGCTGATGAATTCCCAGTAGGTTTATTTGTAGCATATTGAAGCATATTTCTGCTAAAGGAGAGGTTGGGTGGCATGGAGTGGTGATGAAATGGACTGTGTATTGCTCCTAAATCTTGACTGCAAAGCAGACAGGGGCTCTTGGATTATTTGATTTTTTTTTTTTTTTCTTTAGATACAGTTCTTGAGGATTGGTGCAGATTAATTGGGCTCTCTGTGGGATTCAGAGAGCTGTACTGCATGTCTGACATCAGCAAAGAATAGACTGAGTAATTATTGCTTTCTGGTCTTTCAGTCTGTGTTATTTGTGTACGGCTTCCCTAGCAAAATGTGCTGAGGAATAATTGTCATATATTAAATGACAAGGGAAGATGGAATGTGATTGCAGGTATATCAGAGCAGCTTGCAAATTAGGTGCTGCAGTCTGGCATAAGAGCTGTTAGTTGCAGGTAATGTGAACACTTCAGCATCACTGCTCAGCTTGTAATTTCCACACTGGAAATCTCCTGAATCTTGGTATGCTGCAGATGCAGGGGAGCTCTCAGAAATTCCTCTCAGCCTGTCTGCCATCCCTCACATAATATGCTTATCTGCTTTGATTGGTGAATCCCCGTGCTGAAGCAGAAGGTGGGGGTTTCTGGAGACAGGGAGGAGGGGAGGAGAGATGTGACCTGAAGAACAATTGAGGGCTCGCACAGGCTGTCTGAGTGGAGAGGAGATTCAGCTGCTGCTCGTTGACCTGGGGGGTGGTGGTGCCGTATTCTCCCAGGCACAACAGCTTGGGCTGTGAGACCCTGACAAGCTATTCTGCTTGCTCTAAAGCCAGAATTAGCCCCTGCTGTACATCTGCATTTACCCTGGAGAGTGACTGTTGGTCCAGTAATCTCTCAGCTGCAAATGAACTGATACAGTAATTTCCCTTCCTGCCCCCCCTGAATCCTTCAAATCTGGCAATATCTAGTAGACTCTGGCTGTTCTTTTTGCTGATGCTCTGGTTTTCAGCTATGACATCATAACAGCTTTTTGTTGACCTGTAACTATAGCAGGTGACAGGGAAGAGAACTTCTCAGAAGGCCTTGCCCCAGGTCAGAATAAAACAGTTTTTTAGTTGCACAGGTTGCTGCTTCCCTGTGTTCAGGTATCCTTGGTATAATTTTGCTAACCTCAAGCAGACTCTTGTCTACATGGATTCATCCTAAAGTATTGTGTATGTTTGGCCCTACATGCATTATTTTTTTTTCTTCCCAGACTGAGAAAGTACTGGAACAGGCATATATGCCTAGCCTGGCCAACAGGTATTGATAAAATGGTCTCCTTTGAGATAGCCTGATGAGAGCGTAAAGCTAACTAGGAAAAGTAATATAAAAATAATTACTAACTGTGTACCATTTTGTGTGTGTCTTTATACAAGAAAATGTCTTACAATTAAATTAGTCTTTGCATCAGTTAATGGAAGTATTTGCGCTGGTTTTATGGGAGTATTGCCATCTTTTCCCTTGTTGAATTAATGAGGACTGACACCTTGGAAGAAGCATATGATACTTAACTGGACATGCCCTGGAGAGAGTTACGAAGTTGGTGTGGTGCTGATGATGAACTTGGTAACCTGTATTGGTACTTTTGTGAGTTGATGTATGGGTTTTGTGCATAGGAGAGGGTACCCAGAATGTCTCTCTTGCAACCTTAGCTGTTAATTACCATTGCATTGAAAAGCAAAGACAGCTGATGATCACTTAGTTTTCTGGATTGAGCTGGTAGTAAAGATGTACAGATGCTTAGATGGATAAGAAAAAGAAACAGCAGTATCGGTTTCTGCATTTTTCTTTCATCTCTCTAGAGAGCTGTGTGATCATTACTATGGAGAAATGTTGAGTGTTGTTGCTGTTGCATGTTTTTGTTTGGTTGGTATGGAAGGTATAAATCTTCATTTCTGCTAGTCTGGTCAAATTCATTTAGAAGGGTTTTTATTAATGAAGTCTGTACTGCAAAATTGTGGTCCCTGTGTAGACAGGGGAATCACAGCTCACTTAGACATTTATCCGGTAGTCCAGATCACATATGAAAAATTAATCACCATTTCTCTGCTGCATCTTCATTTTCAGTGCTGACCCTTTCACTGAATTGCAGCCTCAGAAAAAGTAAAATGTGCTGATTTTTGGCTATAGTGACAATCTACCAGTTGATTTATTCAGATTTGTGGTGAGGATTTTTTATTTTTTGTTTGTTTTCTTTTTTTAAAGGAAGACGTGTTTTCAGAGTTTTGTGTAGATCCCTGTGTGTTAGTTTCTAACAGCCTTCCCCTGTGGTGAACTAAATGCCTTGTGTAATGTAAATGCATTTCCAGATGTTTGTAGTTAATTCTTTGCTATACAAACACACATTTATTTTGTAAATGTGTCTTGTATTTTAAAACACATGAGGTGGAAGCAATACTTACATGAGTAGCTATGAATTGGCATGAATTAGAGTACTTTAAAATAGTGAGCCTTATTGCTGGTTATATTTTGTCATATAATGATCTTTGCGACATCAACTGAAACTTTGTAAATCAACCGAACCAATGTGTTGAGAAATGCGTGCTCTGATTTATATATCTTTGATTTAGCTATGCTTAGTTAAACAAACAGTGCCCTATAATATTAACTGATCTCATCCTGCTTTCATTTCTAATGTATCCTTGAAGAGACACTGCTCACTTTCATCTTGTGTATCCACCTCCCCTCTACACAGAACAACTGAAAATGAATATTGTGAAAACAAAGTTATAATTTCAGCTCTCAGATATTTTATGTGTTAGAAACGTCTATTGAATTGATCTGAAATTATGCAGAAAGATACACAAGTAGTTCATAGGCAACTTTGAATCATCAGGTGATTGATACAGTTCTCCATGATTGAGGTGCTGAGCAATGTGGCAATTACTTTAAGGCTTTTGAAAACTGGAAAACAGTTTTTTGAATTTCACAGGTAGAAGTGGCAGAGGGAATTACATTGCTGTGTTAACCATTGCGTTATACAGTTTTAAGCAGTTGGCTCCATCCCACTGTAATTTAGTGTCAGAATGTTTCCTGTATTTTTTCATGTTGTTTTGTTTTTTTTTTTTTTAATGCAGTTGTTTTCTTTACAGAACACTATTTTATTTCAACAAAATATGAGATTTTCCAGTTGTGTAAAATTACGTTAGCCTTTTTTGGGGCTTAGTTTTTTTAATTATTTAATGTTTTATATTCCCTTGATAAAGACTGATACATAAACAAATAACGCCTGCCTTTAGCATCATTTAAACACTGATGAAAACCTTCATAACTAATTTGAAATTTTAACCAAAACTTGGATTGCAAAGATGTTACTTTGCCTTGTTCTTTTGAAAGTTCTGTAGAGGTATTTCTTCAAAGTGTTAGAGGTAGTAATTATCAGAGTAAGGTGTCAGCTTTGTTAAGAGCTGTAAAACTATATACCTAAAACTTGTAAAGCTGTAGACCTATAATATTTGTTAAGTGAGGTACATCTCTTCCTTAAAAAGTAATATGTAATTTAAATTATAATTGCTCTTCTGGTAATATTGCTTAATTTTATAAACCACTACATTGAATCAGTTACTAGGAAGTCAACTCATCATTTCAATTAAAAAGTAGGTGCTTGTGTATACATGAAGTCCGAAAAAATTTCTGGCTGTTTTTCTTTTTGCAGAAGTTGGGGAGAAGGTGATACTTCTGAGTCAGTTTTTAATCATGTAAAGAAATTCCTATTTAAAGATGACTGAAAATGGATGCATCTTTTCTTTTTTCCTTCCATCTCTTCATGCTATCATCACATCTCAGGTCTTAGAAACTAAAGAATATTGTCTTAAAGGCTTTGGTAGGGCGTGTTTTGCTTAGCTGAGTAGTCTTCAGTTGAGATGGTAATTAGGACATCTGTTAATGACTGAAACATAATTTTAACAAAAGTTAAAAGCCCATGTTAAAAGTTTTAACAAAAGCTCTTTAGGTTCAGCAATGTCTATTGACAAAGTGCGTGTGTGTTACAAGCATGTAACCTAAGTCAATTTGAGCCTCGTATTCAACTCAAAATCACTTTGCACCTCATCCAAGGTGCCTTTTGGAAGGTGGTTGCTATTTATCTGCACTCTCTTACTGTAATACTATCATGACTGGGTTTATGCACAAGCAAGGATTCATAGGCCAAAACTGTGTGCCCACTTAAAAGGGAAAATAATAATAGAAGAAATTACTGTGTGAGGAGTACGTCACTGAAGATGTGGTTGGTTTGTTCTGCTCTCAGTGCAGCTCATTCAGAGCAAAGTCCATGAGATGACAATTGGTAAGATGGTGTTCTTTGCAGAACTGATGAGAAGCAGAGTAGATAAACTTTACTGTTTATTTCAGTGTTACGTTTTTTATTCTTGTGTGGGCTCGATAAGGTAGGTAGCTCTGTAGCTCATGTCTAGCTCTGTGCTGATAATATTGTTTTCACATTTGGGCCATTTCTGAACGTAGCACCAGGCTGACGTGCTTGCTAAAAATGCTAGGTTTTGGAAAAAAAAGCCCCCCCATTTGTGAGATCAGCTGTGAAAGAATGCACTTTTTCAGGATGGAGAGAAATCACTGGAATTGTAGATGACTGTATAGAGGCTGATATAATCTTCAAAATTAATTTTTAGCTCGGTTTTAGCAGAGCAGGGAGTGGCTATTAGGACACATTTCGTGCTGTGAGTGTGGTAGTTTTACTGGGTTAGAATACCTGACCTCTTGTGACAAAGGAGGGACAGGGGCTTGGCCTGAAAGCTCTTTTGTTGGTTTTTGGTAATCCACCATTTAGTCTCCTTCTGCCCTCCCCCTTTCTTTTGGATGTAGAACATATCTGGCTGTAGTGGATTTTTAAAATTGGATTTCTTTGTTCTAAACCAGGACTTGGGTTAAATACAGTAAAAGACACACAAACCCCACCACTCCCAGTGTTCTGATTATGGTATTTTTCAATACCTATCTTAAATGTCATGATAATGCCTGGCATGAAGGCTCATTGTCTTGTGAACAATGAGATACACAACAACCTTCAGCAGTGCATATCAGAACAATGTGCATAATTCCAGCTTAGTCCTTAACTATGAACAGAAGTGCAGCACAATGTAAATGTCAATTCAGGAATGTTAGGTAGGTTTGGTATGATCCCTTAAGGATTCTTCCTTCATGTCCTAAATTGCAAGGTTTCTGGGGCAGGAACTATCCTTGCATTATTTATTTTATAGCATTTATTACAATGCAGCCTTTCTTAAAAAAACTGATTGATGCCCATTTGCTTATATCTCAGATGAGATAACACGCTACAACACAGTGTTTTTAATTAGAATATATATACCCTATTTTGTACAAATTAAAAAGAAATGGCATCCCTGTTGTTCAGTTCAACATGCTGAAGTGTCTAACGGTATAAAGCAAATTTCAGAATGATTATGACGATTTTGTATCTTTTTATATTCCAGTTGTTGAGACTTTTTTAATGTGATAAGAGGACTTTACAGAAGCCTGCAGCGTAGGTGTTAGTAACAGCGCTTCTGGTAAATTATGTCTTGACCTTGACTTGCAAATCAAAGTGTAGCAAATCAGGGGCATGGGAATACTATACCAGGGGAAACTCCCAGGAGCACAGCTTAAGGTATGGAGCAAGACATTGCTCATACTGCTTAGACTGATGTCTCATGCAGTGTTAGAGACCATTGTTTTTAATACCTTTGTTAAGGAACAGATCCAGTTTGATTTATAGCCCAGCAGTAGCAAAGTTCCATTCCCCTCACTTTTAGAAGTATAATCTGATATAGGATATTTATCAAGCAGTCTTTTTTCATATAATCTTTGACACCAGTCTTCCAGCAAAAATGTAAATGTGTTTCTTAGTGTTATTTCTAGGTATGAAGATTCCCTGCATAAACCTTTAAGTCAGAGCAAACCTCATGGGCTTTTTTTATTTTTCGGCAACTGTGTGCAGATAGTTTGAATCAGCAAGGCTTTGCTTAAAGGGAAACTATCAAGCCAAAACCATATATATGTATGTTTTTTTTTTTTTTTTCAATGAACTGAAGTAGCTGCAGACATCAGGCCTGTCACTGAACATCCTTGTCAGTTCTAAAACTATATGGGTTGTATTACTTCTGTTTCTTCCCTCTTTTTTAGTTTTGTGAAAGGCAACAAAGAACAAACTCGACTGCATAGTTGGAAGAGAAAAGAAATAGAAGAGTCTGGGCAGAAATTGCAATCTAATATAGAAAGCACATAGATCTAGAAAGATGTCTCAGCTATGCTAAAAATTATCTGACACTTTGCAGTCTTACAACACTCAGTAATCTAATAGTGGTTCTGGAATCTGTTTTCAGGCATTGTACATACTTTAAAAATGCTTCTTCCCTCAATGAATTTGTAATACCGGTACAGGAAGAGCCCAAAGCTGAACACATTTTTAGTATGTAGGCAACTATAAGTGTGAAACAATTCTAATTACATGTTGCAAAGTTCAGCCTAAAAATTCAAGCTGCATGTTTTAACAGTTGTTGGTCAAGTAGGACTACCAAGTTACTGGCCTCACTTTTAAGTGTAAGTTTTTACATTGTGCAACCTAGCACAGACTAGGTAATGGCTGCCATCGTAAAAGATTTAGTTTCAATGGAGACTGTAGCATTGTGCTCAGGATGTTTGTACAATGAGGCTCTGTAAACCTCGCTTGCAGATATGTAATGCTTTGATCTGTTTACTGGACAAATGAAAAATTAAACTGATGTCTCCCATTTTTTTTTTTTTTCTGCTTGGGAGAAACTAGTGGTCAGGAAATCTGGCTAGCCCTATCAGATTTTGCCCCAAGAAATTGCATCAGTTTTAAAAAAGAGGTATTGTACTTGCAGCTTAATGTTTAAACTTAGTGTCAAAACGTTATGGCAGGATAATGCAAATGGTTTTCTTGGGTGGATTTCAACTCCTGTGCTAGTATCTGGTAGAATACATTTACTTTCTTGCATTGAAATACCATGCTGTTTCCATCACAATGATGCCACTTTTAGCTAGCTGGTTGCAGCCAGATTCAGAGATAGTAATCAAAATTGTTTTGAAATGTATCTCTGTTTATTACAGTGTAAATTTTTCTTTTATACTTCATATTATTCAGTGATTAAACATGTTTACTTTGAACAGGGTATGTGTTCTAGGTGGGTGGAGGCAAAATAAAATTGTGTTTAAGCCAGTTGTAATTTAATTTCAGCTTTGTACATTTTGTTGAGACAAGAAAAGCTGCTGGCATTTGGACCTTGCAGTATATTATGAAGTGACTACCAGTTCAGATTCTCCTATGGAATTAAAACAAATTGGAAAGCAGAGTAAGAAAGAGGAAGAGATGTTTCTATGAATTAAATGTCAATGGCTTGTGGTTTGCCATCCTCTGTTGCTTTTGTTGATAATGGCTGGTTACGTTAACTTCTTCCCACCACTTTCTTCTTGAACTTGAAGCAAAGCAGTTTTGTTGTGGTATAACACCTGCTAGCATAAAAATGGTTGTAAATCCACTGCTGCATCTTCACTCTGCAGCCCAGTAGGAAGGAAAGAAGGGTGGAAGAGACTGTTCTTTAGAAGTACAGATGGCTTTAGTAATTAAAAATGTTTTGTAAAATAATAAAAAAAAAAAAAAAAAGAAAGAAAAGTATAACTTCATATAGCTGCCAAAAAAGGGACTGTATGAAAAAGCTGAGTGCATCTGTTTGGTACATTTGGAAGTGGAACATACCTACTATGATCAGCTATGTACTTTCACATGTGTTGTGGGACAAAGAGGTTTGGATAAAATGGCATGCCTATTCTGTGTTATTTTGCACAGTGCAGTGTATCTTGTATTATAACAGATATGTAATTATCTCTAAATATTCCAGGGGAAAAATAATGCTGCTTTCTCTTGCTGTTATGAAGGACTGGGATAATAAAAGCATACATTATAACATGCTATGTTGGAGTTGCTGGACTACATCTCAAAACATGAATGACAAGAAGTAAGCTCCCAGTTTTTGAAACACAAGGCCCATCCCAAAAAGAATGACTGAGCTGCAGTAGGATTTCTGTGATGATGCTGAGGTTTCCCTGGAGACCTTAGATGATTGTGTTTTATCTTAGTGATTTAAAGTGCTGGCAACTGGTGGCTTGCTGGCTTGGAAGAAGCATCTATCGTCTTCTCACCTACTGCATGTGCCCCAATGGCTGCCCAGGTGTCTGTGATTGCCCTTTCATTTCTCTTTTGTTTGGATATGGTGAGACACTCCTAAACTTTTAGTTGGAGTGCAGTTTTTCATGAAAATAATTAATTTCATTGGCTCAAGCAGAGTAAAAGCATTTACTCATAATTGAGCTGGATTTTTTGTAGTGCTGTGAAATCTTGGATTGTTAATGCTTTCAGCAGCAGAGAGTAATTTCATAGATCGAAAACCTCTTAAACTGCAGCACAATAATTTTGGTTCCAAATAATTACTATAGATGACTGTAAAAATAGAGTACTTCTCTGCCTCCCCCCCAATATGACCATCCTAAAACATAGCTAAAACTACCTCTAGGAACTTTAGGATAGTCTATAGTTGTTACATCCAGGATACCCTGAAATGCTGTGACTCAAATTGCAGATTGTGTCTTAGGCCTGTTACATTTGCACGCAGATGAGAGTTTGTGGTACTGTTTTATATTGTGCAAATGCTGCCGCTCTTTATGGCTTGGCTTAAATGATGTGGTTTTATCACATAAGTATAATATGTTCGCTGTAGGAAGAAGACTGGAAGATTTTATTATTTATAAATAATTTTGGAGAGCGTACTTAACTATTATTGATTGATATGCTTTTCATAAAGCATAATTTCTGGGCTCTAAGTTATTTGAAGTCTCTGTGGAAATAATCTGACTGTTTCAGGCATTGGGTGTGCTGAATCTTGCTCAGCAAACACCAGGAAGTGTGTTTTCATTTTAGTGATATCCACCCTGAAACTGAGTCAAGAACTCTTATGACTGCATGGCTGGACTCAGATGTAGAACTAATACTTAAGTGTGAATTGTGTGTGGCATTAGCAGCAGGTTGTGTACTTTCTTTGTTTAATAAGTTTCTGAGATAATTCAGTGAAACTAAATGCAAAAACCCTTAATAAAACCACACGGTTTATGAATATATTTTCCATCATGGTATTCCTTTGGCAGAAATGGGTGAAATGTTATTTTTTTTTCTGTTTCTGAAGTTATCAACCAATAATTGTGTTTAGCTGTGTATTTAGCTGCTTCTTTTGTCTGCATCTGTGAATCATACTGTCCATTTTTTATTTACCTGGGAACAGCCAGCCATATGCCCTGTAGTCAGTGCCATCTAGGTCAGTATCAGGGGAGAAAAGGTGCAGAGTTATCTGGTAACCAAAGAGGCTGCTGATTCTGTGAATAAGTATGTGAAATGTTCCAGAAAAATATGCCAGAGGGTCAAATTATGTAATGCTTTGAGCAGGAAGCCACTGAATTGTGTGTAGAGTGTGTCACCAGCAACAGACTGATGTCCCTGGCAGAGCTCCACTCCAGGAAGGAGCTGAGGTTTCTCAAAGGCTTTACATGAGAATGAACAATTTGATGGCGTGGCCCTTGCTAGAACAGCTTGCCCTGTTGAAGGCAGACCCAGCAGCGCACAACCCTGCTGCTAGGAGGCAGGGGGCTGATATAACATTGCTTTGGTAAGTGTGGCTTCCTTCCCACAAGTGTGTACCAGCTGGCATCATCTTATCAAAGACCTAGTGTTAGGGTGAGAGTGATTTCTTTCATGTTTTTTGGTTTGTGTGTTGGTGGGGGGGGGTCTTGTGTGTGGTTGTGTTTTTTTTTTGCATGTGGTATTGGGTTTTTTTTCCAGATTGTGAGAAAAAAAAAAAAAAAAAAGATGTATGAAGGACCTTTTTAGAAACTAAAGATCCAGATTCCTGTATAGGGAATTTAGGTGTGGTAAATGTTAAAAAATCTGTGTCTAAAGATAAGCAGATAAAGCATGGTTGGCGTTCCTTTTGCATGCAAAATTAGTTAAGATTTGGTAGGTAATGACTGTTACAGAATAGGATATATTGATGAGCTAAAATTGTCATGTTTAAATTAAGAATCTAATGGTATTTTCCAAATTGAGTACTAAGACTTCACTTCTAATTAGAATCAGGCAAAAGGTCCTTATTGGATTTTAATGTTTCAGTCTCCTAGTGGGTAACTCACGGAAGTGCTCTTTGTCCCTAGCCAGGTGTCCATAAATGGAAGACAGTAATAGACTTCTAGAAGTGTGTTCCTGTCAGGTCATACTCCCCGATCATTTCAGAGAATGGCAGGTGCAAAAAGAAACATGTATGTTAGATCCCTGTCGATGAAAACTTGCTTTCTGCTTCAAAAACCAATATTAAAAAAAATTTTGATAAGCCCAGAGTCTAAGGCTGTCTATCCTTTCAAAAGTTCATCATGATTTACCTGGGGGTTTTGAAAACGTAAGTCATTTCCCAGTAGGTTACTAGGGGGTTAAGTGACAGGAAGAGAGAGAGAAGGAGGCAACCCATATGGTATGTTTAAGGTGACAGGAAAGTTCAGGTGACTAGTCAAGAAATGAGTCTTGCCTTACTGAGCAATAGTCAAGAAATCTGTGTTGTGGCCAGTAATGACCATTGGACACTTCAGAATTTGATGCCTCACCTCCTGGTTAGGTGTTCAGTTGCAGCTGAGATCTTGTGGTGTCTATCGTGTTAGGTGTTCAGGAAGTGAGGAATATAAAATTAATGATCCTTTGCAAAAAATATGTATCAAGGTACTTAAGACCAGCCGATTTACTTAGTTTTGAAAAATTTTATATATATATATATATATATTTTTTTTTTTTTTTCAACAGTAGAGAAATTTAAATGGTGGGGTTTTTCTGAATAAAATCTGGTGAAAAGAAAAAGATTTCTGGTATTTTCATAACTAAAAAGAAACTTTTGGTTTTTTTTTCCCACTAAATTTATGAGATTGTACTCATCTGTTTACATGGAATATGAAAAATTTCAGAGCCCAATGGCAATTTTACCCAGAAAGCTTTAAATTATTAAAACCAATTGAGAAGCAGATTCTGTTTCTGTTATGTGCATTAGGTATGGTATGATGCTACTAATTTCAGTGGAGCTGTGCAGGATTTTACTCTGATGTAACCATATTGAAATTTGACCACAATCTGGAAGATGACAAAAATATCTGAGGTGTATATCCCATTGCGGACTAGTAGAGTAGCTTATATGCTTGAAAGTATTTTTGTAATGTCTTTGCTTTTCCAACAGAAACATGTTTTGAATAGTGAGTTTATTTTAGCATTAAGTTGGCCTTAGTTGTCCCCAGAAGTAAGTGTAAGGACATTTCTGTGTGCAGCTGTGAGGTGGTGGGAGACCCGGTGATACCTTGTCATGTAATGATGAGCTACTGAGGCCAGCCTGAAAGTGCAGTAGCAAAATGATAGAGTTTGAGGTACTAAAACAACAATAACAACAACAAAAAAAATCAGATAAAGGCACTGTGTAGTCTTTTACTGGAAGAGTGCACTGTCAATATTTAATGAGAACAAAGTACCTAGATGTTATCCTCTCAGAGCTGCTGTTCATGTTTTGGAAAAACTTCTGGTTTAATGGAAGTTTTGGGCAACTTTGGGAGAACTCAGCAGAACAGGAAACTATTTTCTTTAACTACTCTCATTGCTATAATTGTGATTGCCATGGTACTCAGTCCCTCTACTGTGCTACTTTGGGTGGTTTTTTGCACCATGTGTTTTCAAGGCAAACACTAGACCTACAACATGCTTTGGCTTTTTTTTTCTTTCTTTCTCTTCTTCCGTATCTCATAAAACTTAAAAGGCATCAGGTCAGATTTAATCCTGAGTATGCACTTAGTGGATATGCTCAATTTTAGGCTTGAATTATTTTACTTTAAAGGAAAAAAAAAAAAAAAGAAACTTAATGAAAGAGTGAAAAATACAGATTCTGAACTAATGTGTAGAAGCTCTTGATAGAGATTTATTTGAAAGAGCTACAGTTAATTTCATATTATTTCAATGCGGAATACACTTGTTATTTTTTCTTTTAAAACTTCTTCTCTTATAATATGTCAATTTCTAACCTAAATTGGGATTTGACTTCACTTTGTCCTTTTCATTCTGGTGTCTGTTAATCTGCTGCTTTGCTTGTTGCATGTCTGTTGTGCTTATATCTGCTTTAAGCCCTCATACAATTACTTAGGTATAGGTATGTATTTTATTAGGTATTTAAATATTAGTATGCATAATTAAGGCTTTTTTGTTTGTTTGTTTTAGGGAAAGGAAGACATTTTCTACAATGGACACTTCTACAGAGTAATTTATGATTTTCAGAAGGTATGTGGGTTTTTTTACTAGATTATTTACTTCAGGTTTTAAATATGGTTTAATGTTTCAATGCTGTGCTGTTCATATTAGTAGAACAAGAAATGTATTCTGAAAAAACAATGGTTGGGCTTTACAAGAGGAGAGGTGTTATTAGAAATTTAGGTCATAACTCTGCGAATTCCGAGTATGCTGAGCAATCCTGAAAACCACATGCCCTGACTCTAAGGAACTGTGTGTGTGAGGATGATCAGTGACACAGGTGGATGGCAGTATTCTAGGTCCTCTGTGGCCTCAGCTTTTTGTAGTAGCCTAACATTCTGGGAAGTACAGGTGAGTAATAAGCTGATCTTTTGTTTCCTATCCCCCCTACCCAGGCCTGACTAAACCACAGTGGTAATGTGGAGCCATTCTTAAAACAGCTGCAAAGGCAATTTAAGTGCTCTAATCTCTATGTGATTCCAGCAGATTCTTCTCACCTCCAATTTGTGGAAAACACTTTCTTTTTTTTCCCCCCCTCCCCCCAGTTCAGGGTTGGGTCACTTGCACATCAACTTATGTTCACTTCATACATACTCCTAGACTTAAGTGTAGTTTTATATATCCCACTGGCATCAAGGTTTCTTACCCTATTGACTTCTGCTGTCTGAAAGCTACTTTTTCTCCAGAAGTGCCAAACTCTGTTGGCCAAGCCATTCTGTTTAGCTTAAGTGAGTTCTTTGCCCATCCTTACTGCATAAGAGCAGAGCACTGCACATGCAAGTAGAGTGTAGAACTCTCTGATATTATCTGAGATGATTTCTCAGATGAGGATTCCAATTGCAGATAGATCTGCTCTAGAGGAATCTTTTGCAGGACTATTTCAGTGCCAGAAAAGTCATTGACACCAGAGGATATTGTTGTGTTGGTCATCTAGAATTTTAGAATTAGAAGTAATGGTGCATTGATCATAGGTGCTGCTTTACATATGTACAACCACCACGTTTTCCACTTCATTGTTATTTGATCCCTATACTGTATACCACAAGGATTTGGGAACTTGTTGCACTGTGACCTGGTGTTCTATCACAATTGGTTTGTTTATTTGTAACTGATAAAAAGAATTCTTCTGTGGGCACAAGTACGGTTTCATAAAGAAAAAAGTAAACCTACATTGGCCAGAAATATCATTCTTGACAAGTAGAAGCTACTGTAAATATTTTCTTAGAGCAAAAGTCTGAAAATACAGATAGCACTATCTTCTTATCCAGGTGCAAGCAGTAGAACTCCTACTAGAGACTTAGAGTGAAATCACACCGATGACAGAACTGCTGGGGTAATTGGCTGATTTGTTCAAATCGGTAAAGAAGTAGGGAATGAGTCAGTTTACATTGAACAGCTATTGCATTTGAGCATCTTGCGTGCTTTCAAAATAAAACTATATGTAATAGAGGGAAAAGCCAGTACATATGGAGTTAGGTGAAGGAAGCTAAGGATGTTGCTTTTCATTTTCCACTTGGACCCATTTTTAACCGTTTGAACATAGCATGCATAAGGATATGCCATAGGTTTCACACATCATCTTGAAAGACTTCAAAAACTTTTGGTACAGCAAATTCCAGAACTTCAGAATTTACATCAAGTAAATATGAAGAGAATTTTTCTCAATAACAAAGCAAAACCAGAACAAAAATAGCCCAGGCTGTCACAATTTGTACAGTCAGTTTTAGGGTCTGAAAGCAGCATACTGTAGTTAATACTAGTTACATTGAGGATGTGTGGGAGAGGTTTTTTGGTAGCAATAATGCTGACATCATATTATTAAATATTAAATGAGACCATCATGCATTGTTGTCTGTTTCATTACACTGTCATTCTAGACAGTATTTCTTCAGGAGATGCGATCAGCCAGTCTGTCCTTAACAGGTTTATTCTATTTACATTGTGGTGGGAGGACACGAGTGTGCAAATGGTAGATGTTGCCTTTATCGTTACACATCATTACCTCTAATCATGCTCCCTTTAATGCCATCAGGAGCTACAGGAACTTTGACCCCTGTGCTATTCTGAAAGAGAATGAGCTGAAGAGAGAACTAGGCAAAGAAAATTTTTTTAATAAACTATTGTTTCCAATACTGTTGGAAGGAAGCAGTGCTGGATCCCTGTCAAAGTGTATAATGTGAGGCTGCGCATAATGTTCACTGGGCATTCCTGACTGGAATAATAATGAAATCGTCACAGTTCCCTCTTTGATTTTATTCATCACCACTTTTTAGTTGATTTTTATGGAGGTGACATAAGATCCCTGTGGTATTTTTACAGGTTAGAATTGCAGATTTTTTTTGTAGATTAAAGGACAGAGTCAGGTTATTTGGCATGTGTATTTTTGATGAAATTACCCATTCTCTTGTGTGGGTACTCATGTGCCACTGTCTTTTAGATGGGGAGCTAAGAGCAGCATTCACCCCAGCCTCATTATCAAACCCAAGGGGCTGCTTAGTTATCACTGTATCTCATGCTTGATAAGAACCAATTTACGTGCTGCCTATATTAATCCTATTTATGTGATTAAAAATTTGTCATTAAAAAAAGGGTATATTTACATGGGAAATATGAGAAAAGGCATCAGTCTCTGATTTGGGTACAGCCCAGCCTTGTGGAAAAGGGAGTCTGCTAATAATTCTGTTCAGGATTTAGCAGCACACTGGAGCAGTCACTGGTGAACTCTTTTTTTTTATCCTGTAGGCAGGCAATAGTTGGATCAGACTGTGATGAAAAAACACTAATGTTTTTCTCAAACTGCTGTCTGACTCCCTCTTGCTTTGGAAATGTTGAAATACCTTCCTGACTGAATGAAAGTGAAGGAAGGGAGGGATGCAAATTAGAGCCATCACCAAAGATAAGTTGAACTGTAAAAGATAGTAAGCATTTCCAGTACTAAAATGCTGTCCATTAATGTTTAAAGGTGGCATTGAATAATTGCATCCTTAGCCCTGATTTTATGAGCACCTAATGGACAACTGGCTAGAATCACAAGAAGGAGGGCAGGAATATTAGGAGCTAATGTGTTAGGTGTATTTGTCTGTGTGTATGACTTTCTTTTGTTTCTCTTTACCTGTTTCTGTATGTTCTGCAGTGGTACAGTCTGTAGTCTTCACTTTAAAAAAAAAAAAAAAGTACTTCGTCTTATAATTACCTGAAGCCTCTTCATCAAGCGGTCCGATGTACCCTGGCAGAGTAGGGGCAGAGTAGATGAACCTAAAGCTTGATAAAAATGTGGAGGTGAAATGATGCAGCTTTGTTTTGTATTCAAGATCATCATTAACAGATCACTTAATCATACCATTGCTGAAGTTTTCCGTTCCCTTTGTGATTGCAAAATAGAAGACTGGCTACTGGCTCTTCTAGGTTCTGAAAGAGTATTGAAGATTAACAGACTATGTCTGCTATGATCTTTAGAGCTGAAGCAACTGCTAATTTTGCTTTAGCAGTTGAGGGAGTACTTGGTAGATTTGTGTGACTAACTTGTTCGCGTTTCTGAGGCCTCCAAAATAGTGCCATATAGCTACAGATGACATCTTGTAGCTGTCAAAGTACTGCAAGTGCAACCACAAACACCGTTAATGTGGCGCTGTGCACACCAACATACTTGTAAGAATTATCTACTATAATTTCTATTGTTACACTGCTTACTTGCTTTAGTTGAGAAGACTAAACCTTGATGACCTTGTAATCTGTCTGCTACAAGTGCAGAAATATTTGTGCTTGTTTTCCTCAATTCTAGTGTGGATCTGTACTGACTCCATTGTCACACCTGCTGAGCTTATTCATTTAAATACTGACAGAATCGAGGATGGGTTTTAGTCCTAAAGTATTTGCTTTCTGGTCATTTTATGAGGCATGGTAACTGCTCCTAAAATGGAAGTCACGCTTTATAGGGGAGAATAAAAAAAAGTTGCTTTCTTGTTAGAGACCAGTGCAATTTGCTTAGATTGCTGTTCTCAAACTAAAGGGTTTTCAATCCTAGCTTTAGACTGTGTCTCCACTGTATATCTTCTTCCTGTCACTGATAAGCACAGCAATTAAGATATGTTGTGTGAGTATCCTCCATTTGAGCTGAATTTTGCTCTGTAGCATCTATTTTGGCCCTGAATCTTACTACTGTTCTCTTAATCGGGTCCATTGACTCCTACAGGCTGTTTCTTTGTACGTGTTATCTCTGGCTTCTGGTAATTGAATTCTTTTTAGGTCTGAAAAGTTATCTGCTGTTTGTAAACAACATGCATAGCTTATTTAGGTGGAGTATACCCTCAGTTTCCCTTCAGATGGACAGTGTTTTCTTTATAAAAATTCTCTTATTCTTAGCACATTTCTAGGTCAGGAATGCTTAAAATATCTTCTGTCATTAGAACTTGGAGTCAACAGTATAAAACAAAAATAGAGAGGCAAAAGAAAAATAAATGAAGCTCACTGAATCCAGATGAAGCATTGTTTTCAAAACATTCCCTGCTGTTTGTGATCATGTAGTCTTCATACTTTCCTTTGAAAGACTGTTCTGTTTAGTTACAGCAAAATCCAGCGATGGTTAGATCTCTTTGGTGAAAAAGGTGAGCATGGAAGAAGCAGAACTTCTATACTGATGAAGGTCTCAGGCTGAGAAAAGTTGGTGGTTCAGAGAGGAGGCAGAGCTCTGGGAGCTAAAAAACAAGTGCTAACAAAAGCATGCAGGTAATTTATAGCAGTAGTAACTGTCTCAGGTTCCCTGTAGTTTCATGTACATTTAAACTGACACTTCTGATAAAGAAAGTAGTCCCCAGTCTCACTCCTAGCCTCTGCATTTCTTGTCCCTGGATGCTTGTTCACACCAAAAGTCTGTGTAAGTAACTAGTGAATCAGGCAACTGATCTGTCTGGAAAGCAGACCTGCTAAATAAAATTCTGAAAGATTATTTTTAACCTGGATAAGAGAAGGCTCTGGGGAGCCCTCATTGCAGCCTTTCAATACTTAAAGGGGACTTAGAAGAAAGATTAGGACGGACTTTTTAGTAGGGTATGTTGCAATAGGACAAGGGGTAATGGTTTTAAACTAATAGCGGGTAGATTCAGACTAGATCTAAGGAAGAAACCTGGTCTTGAACGGAAACCTAGACAGTGTGGGATGAACTGGTCAGAAAATGTGAGACACAAAATGACAGCTCATATTATTAGGCCTTGATAAAACCTGAAGAAAGTGAAGTTTTGGCAAACCATTTTGTCATATGCAGGCTCAGCTCACTAAGACATACTGGGTTCTTTGTGGTTTCCCCTCTCCCCTGCCCTTTTTTTGGGGTTTTGTTTTGTTTTTCTTTGCCTGGATCATTTTCTTTCTTCCTTATTTGTGAATTAAACTGGCTCCAGGAGGAAACCAGAGCATGAGAGTCTTCTCTAACTAACCAGCAGGAATGTGTGTCTGGAAACGGAGAGCATAGAGTAGAAAGGAGTGGAGGAAACTTCCCTTTCTAGTTTCTCAATCTAAACTCAGACAGCATGACTCAGTGCGAAAGCTGCAAGGCAGTGGTTGCAGAGGCATAGTGAGTGACATTTCTGTGTTCCAAAGGGATTCCTTTGCAGACAGGTCAGTAGGATCTTTGTCGTTGACTTCAACTGAGGCCAAGTGTATAAAAAAAGAGAGAAACGGAAAGAATAAGCAGAACAATCTGGGAGGTATGAGGAGAGCTGCAAAATGAATGAAGCAAGATCGAAAAAGTGGTAATATAATAATAAAGCTGTCAGATGTAGGAAATACGTATGTGGTGGGGAAGAAAGCAAGAGGTCATACGCACAGCAGAGTTTGGACAAAATGTTTTATTCAGTTCTGACTCTCTTCTCCCATTGAAATTATTTGCTAACCCCTAGTATTGATACACCAAGATTATTTGCCCAGTAGATTTATTTTTTTTTAAACTGATGTGTCTTCTTATGCCAGATGAATAGTGCGTTCATCTTTAGCTCTTACTGTTTTATGGTGAAGCCAAAAAGAAAATTACTAAATTACTTCCAGAAAATGCATTGTATTTAGAAATATTTTTTTTCCTTTCCTTCCAGTATTTTCAACTTCTCTAAACCCCTAAACTATGGAAAATTTCAGAGGGATGTTTTCTCTAATTACATTTGTGGTCTGGTTTGGAGCAGCAATGCTCGGTTGACTGTTTAAGTAAACAGATTCTAATCAAAAGCAAAACCCTGTATCATCCTGTGGCTTTCCTAGAACCTGCTTTTGTTTTATTGTTCACATCTCATGTGATTTTGTTGCTCTTAAAATGTGTATTGCATTATAGAACTGGGAGTGTGCATGTGCAAGATAGTTATGGAGTCTGCCTTATGGGCAGCTATTTAACTGCAGAAATCCTTTTTGAGCGCAGTACCTGTGAAAACTGGAATCTGAGAAGATGGCATGTGTTGTTCCGCATCAGAATGATTTCTTGCAGGCGATGGAAATATCTGTGGCAAATCAAATTTGCATTCAAAACTTCATTTATAATGATTGTGGTTATTATAATTTCCTCATTCTCTGTGTACATCCTCTTAACCTACCGAGTGTAAATTTTCCAAACTTGACAGGTTGCATAAGCCAGAAAAGTAGGAAATAACTCCCAAAAGAACTGCTGCCAGATCTTTGAAGCACGTATTGAGTTATTGGATCTGAAACACAATGTGTAAGAGTTGCCTTGCCAAGTTTTGAAAGTTACAGTATGTGGAATGATGAGACTGCTGTCTAGTTATTTTCTGTAAAACAAAGGGGAAAGACAGAGAAATATGGAATGTTGTTTATTGCTTAACGACACACATTCCACTTTTCAGTTGTTTATGTTTTTAACTGTTGTTTCTTCTTTTCAAAATTAATAAGACTTGTTAAAACTTACAATGAAAAGTAGAAAGTAAATCTACGTAGATTTCATAACTGCACTTTTTGCTGTTTGGTCTGTACCAGACTGAAAACTTGGATTGTAAACAAGATCATTATGAGGTCTTTTGCATGCTGGGCTAGCAGTTGGGACCACATCTCTGGAGTTGATGTAGATATTACAAGTAATTCTTGTGGTGATACACAGACTGCTTTTTCAAGATCTGCAGGGGCCTTGTACACTTGGAACACTTTTATACCATCTATGCAGTGAGTGTTTTTATAAACGGCTTGATGATCAAGACTCTTCTCGTACAAAGGAAGCCGTGCTTCACTTATCTCATTAGATCACGTCTAGATGGCCAGATGTGTATATCCAGCTTCTCTCTGTGAGCAAGTGTGTTGCTCAGTCTGACAAAAATTCAGTCATTTTCTTCTGCTGAGCTATATTTTAGCCTTGAGAAAGCAACTCCATCTTTCCTTCTTTAGAGACCTTGGAGGAGGAGAAAAGCCAGTTAACCTAGCTATTAAAATATTTGTGGCTTGTCTTCGGTTTGAATTCACCTAGGCTGGGCAGCTGGCTCTATGAATTCAGTCGGTCCTTTCCTGCAAGATAGTCAGGCATACCTGCCTCCTGTTAGTACTTCGTTACTCTTCAGAACCTTTCTCTTTGGAAACAAAATAAATGTATTTTTAAATTTCCCCTAGTAAGATGTGCTTTTGCACATGTCAAGCCTTATATGTAGCCCACTAAGCAATTTAACTCTCTCTCTGAAAGGCAGATCAAATATTCTGTAATATCTGAGTTATAACAATGGAAATTTTTTGGTTCAGATGAACTGGTACTTGACTTTGCTGAATTTGAAGCTAGTACCCTTTTTTCCTTTAAAAAAGCAGTTCTGCCTTCCTTAACTTCATCCGGGTCTGTCTGCCTGAAAACTGGTTGGCTTTTATCTGTGCTGGCCTTTATGGCCTGCTTTTGTGTAAACAAATTTGTTTTTAAGAATGAAGGTAAGCAACTGGTAAGATATTCTGAGAAACCTAAAAGATAAACTTCTGTGTTTTTAAAATTACTTCTTTTGGTTTAACTAGCCTTTTTCTACGTGTCTTAATTGATCAATTTGTTGCCTGGACTCTATAGAATAAATATTTTTTTTATTTGTAAATTGTGTATATACACGATCAGTGAACTGGGAAGTTTACCCTTTTAAAATGTTAAACAGTTGAGGTGGTTTCCAGGTGAATATTTTAAGGAAATTGAAAGCTTTCCTCTCTCCATAATTGATACATCAGCATGGAGCGTTGTCTGTTGTCACATAAAAATTGGACTCACCTTTGTCATTATTGTCTTCTGTGTTAATCTACAGATGCTGTTAAAGTGTAGTAAAATATTTTTACATTCACTTTGATGTCCCTTTCATCTTAGAATCATAGAATCTTGTGAAGGTTTGCAATTTGGCAAGAGCATAAATGGGAATCAGACCCAAAGAACTTCAAAAATTATTATGACCAAAGCAGAGACATTACAGCAAATGCCTTTTAAATATGAGGTAATATAGCTAAAGCAACACTGCACAGAATGGCTAATCAGTAAGAGCTGGAGCCTATTCTGTGACATAGGAGCACATGGTTGTGTCCTGAGTATTCCTTAACGGAGTTGCTTTTACTCTCTAGTATGATTCTGCAGCTTATCAACTCTGTTGATCCAGTGGGATCCAGGGACAGCTTTAAAAAAACAGGGCTGTCTATGAAGAGAGTGAATTCACCATCTCTCCTAAGGGATATTTTGGCTGGCTGTACCCTCTCTGTCTCTTCTTTTCTTGCTGGTACACATTAACTACTGAACCTTGGCAGCAGGTTACACAGGCCAGCAGGTGACAGAAGAGCAGGAAATGATGCTATTGAATCTGCTACCTGTTATACCTTTGACTAAAGCAGAATGTACCAGAGTTCATATTATAAAACTAAAACACAGGCTGTTTCACACTTCATTGCTTATCCTTATATGTGATCTTTGCTGTGCATTTTATTTTTTGTTTTTAAAGACTTGTGTCCAGAACACAAGTGGTTTCTTTCTGTATCTGAGCATTTTTACTGGCACTTCATGTGACTGATATAAACAATAGGAACTTGAGTCAAGTGGTTAAATGTTAAAACAGCTTCCCACATGTCTTGGTTTACTTCCACAGGGAAAGGTGAACGTTCAGCATAAATGCTGTATTTAAACACTAATCAAACATTTATTATTGTTGAATGAATGACCTGCCAAGGATGCAATTGAACTAAAATGTACAGGTTATATTTCATGGAGGTGAAAAGCTTTATTAATATTTGAAGTATGGCTTTAATTAGTCTGACCGTTGGTAGGTGTGTTCATTTTCTCAGTGTACATCCGGTATAGCGTTTTTCACCAACTTATAATTGGCAGTTTCCCATAGGAAATAATCATTATTGGTATTATAAAAGCACTTTGTATCTATCACATTTGGGAAATGAAAGTTTTGCAAAGGTCAGAATAAAATGTGCCCCCAATTATGCTAATAGCTCATACCACAAATGATCCACTGGAAGGTTTAATAGCTTGGTAGTCCTCTTTAGATTTCCTTAGAACGGGAAGAATTAATATTACATTTTGACACTTTACAGAAAGGTGAAAAAAGAAATCTACCTTCTCTCCAGCTTTTGAAGTTTGTACCTGAATTCTGTTAGTTGCTTGATGATATTGAAATGTTGTGAGGTTTTTATTTTGGTTTGGTGGGTTTTTTTGTGTTGCGTGGTTTGTTTTGTTTTGGTTTTTCTTCTTTAGGAATGCTTTTTAAAATCATTGTATTCCACTTCACTGAGAAGTCAGTATCTTTTTTTTAAGGAGCCTGAATTTGAAAAAAACCACCATGTTTTGACATTGGGAAATGTCTAGATATATTATTTGGAATTTGACAGCATAGTCTAATAGACTTAGATCCTTTTGCTAAATGGAAAGTGTTGGAGTAATTTAAAAAATAACCTGCTCAAAAAAATAGTCAAAGTTGTTAAAAAATGCAAAACCAGAATTTTAAAGGAAATTACATTTTAATTTTGCTTTTTACCTGTCAAATAAAATTTCCCTTGTTTCCTTTGAGGGATATTGCACACCTGCACTGCACTCCAAAGATTTGAGTCACCAAACCATCCAGGAGTTTTCCAAAGATCAGAACAAATCTTCAGGATGTAATTACTTATATATTATCAGATACTGAATTTTCTTGCTTATATAACATGTCTACCAGACAGATTTCCTTTGAACCCGCAGGTCTGTGTTACTTGAAATGGCTCTTTGTTATTGTAATTTTGAGGTTAAAACATTAGTAAATGGCTAGATGAAATAATTTACTCCTGAGACTGATTATCCTAATATGCCCACTGTTACTGTGCATCTACTGAGTTGTTAAACAACCCATTAAGAGGGCAGTCTGAAAGGTAACATTTGCAAATGTCTCCAAATTGAATTATAAATGTCTCTGGTAAACAAAATGTTTGCTGCACTGTGCCAGTTCCACTGAGACGTCTGGCTGTATCACGTATGTGTATTTTGTAACATACTTTGGAAAGACAGAAAAGGTAATGAAATAATTATCTCAGATTTACCCATCTCATTTTTAAAGTGTAGAAACATTTTTAATTACATATAGTTTTGTTTGAAATATTATCTTTTTTCAGTGAAGTGTTTTCCATAAGCTTTATTTTGATCGAGATGCAGATGGTTTATTACTCTTTTTAGGTGAGCTGTAAATGAGGAATATTGACATGGATCAAAATGGAAACAGGATTGTTTGAAATTTGTATATGCTGATTTTATGAGCTGCATTAGGAAAGCTGCTGCTTGTGCTTTACTGAAGGTGTTGTTTTGCCTCATGCAGCCGTTATGGTTATAGCAAGGCCACCTCCATAAAATGTATAAGTCCTTTTTAACAGTTTTTCAAAAAGCAGTACTAGCAAGGTCTGTCTTGTGCAAATATTTCTGTGTAGAGCAGGATGGAAGCAAGCTCTTGGTAGGCTTAAACTTGAATCTTGATTATGTCCTGCTGTAAATATTTTTCTGTTGTGTCATTTATTTATTTTTTCATTGTCAGTTGTAATACATGCTTAATATTAGTGCAGAGACCCTTAGTTTCTGCTTGCTGTGTGTACTTCAGTTCGTTCCACAGGCAAATTACTCTTCTTCAGCATAAACACCTCATTTCTCTGAGGGGACCTTATTAACTCCAGTCAAGCCAGTCCTTATTTTACCTAGAAGATTCTTTTTTTGCTATTATAATACACGTAGTTCTGTGCGGAAGGCATAAAGGGAAATGTGTGAGACTTACCTGGTAAAATGCAGACACATGTGATTCAATAAAGGATTCTGTTTTCTGTAGCAGACCTACAAACCACATTGTACAGTCTGAAACAAATTTTCCAAAACAAATCGTAAGTTTTAAATATCAGGCATGCAATGGAAGATAAAGTTAGGGCCCAAAAGTATGTTTATTTAGCATACGTCATTAAATACATCGCAGTACTTATAACTGGCTAGATACAGCACTCAACTATCATTTCAGTAAACTTTCAAGAAGGTGTGGATTTTATTTCACAGTGATGTGAACAATTAAATCCTCTGAAAATTTTCTGACTGTCCTAATTATTTTTTTTCATGTGAAGCTTGCTAATGCAGGTCTCATTGCTGCTCACTCTGCCAGTGAGTCAGGTATGTCTCGATGGTACTTGTGCTTTTAGACCGATGGGGACAAAGTGATCCAGTTTTTCCTTCCTTCCAGGTGCAATTATGGGTCTCAATATAATAAAAATAAAATGATTTAATATCTGCAGAGGTTCATATGGCATATTTTCCATTTATTTTAAGTTAGGAAGCTAAAATATCTTAATTGATAGTCCCATAAGGTTTATTTTTTTATGAGCTCTTTTTTCTCTGAGGTTCTGTGTTTTCAGGGTATTGCTAGTTCTGTAAATGTAGCTATCAAACTATTGTAATTTAAGGCCAAATCCTTCTCACAGTTGAAAGAAAAAATTCAATGGTTTTATTGGAGTAGAATCGGATTTAAGGAGCAGAGCCTGAGTAGTCTATAATTGTTCTAATCCCTGGACGGCTTTCCAGCCAGGATGCTTCACGGACACTGCAGCATTTTGTATTGGTTGAATCTCCCCTGATGTGAAATATAAGAAGATTTGTTATTCATGAGTGTGCTACATAGTCTGCTAAAATCAGTGGGTTCAGTTTTTCCAGTCACATTTAATAAGCGAGGAACCATATAGATTTTTGTTGTGATGGATTTGTTGTTGTTTTTGTGGGTTTTTTGGTTTTGTGGGTTTTCTGCCCTTCTCATGTTTCACTTAATTTAATTTGGTTGGCAAAACTATTGATATGACAGAGTCTTTTCACAAAGTCTTGCATCTCCTGGGGCAGATTGTGTAGCCTGCACAGCATTTGATAGCATCAGTGTTTTGGTTGTTGCTTCACAAGTAATAATTTATTTTGCTGGTCAAGTATCTCTCATATATGTGTCCCTACAAGGATGTTTGTCTTTTGTACTGATGTGCTTTTGCTCTCATCTTGTAGTTCCCTGTAAATCTATCAGCTGATGGGTCCAGTGGAGACAGCATTGATCTGCGATGCAGGAGTAGGTTAGATTTTGCATTGCATGTATCACTTTCTTATGCCATTTTTCCACCACTGAAGAACTCTTCAAAGAAAGGTACCCCTCGATCTGTCAGTAGAGCAATTAGCACAGTGAAGTTAGGATCTCTGCTGGTGCCATGATGTACTTGTGCATTCCTGGTATTTCTTATTGCAGGAAAGTTTTGAAGTATTCTTGCTCTCAGCTTTGTCATTTGCATCCCAGTGTCACTCAGATCAGAAGAATTAGGAAAACAGAGCTCCACAGGAGTATTCTCGTGCAATGATGTGTCAATCACAGTGATGATTCTTATTGGCTGACTAATTTGGTAATTTTTTAGGTGGGCAAGAGCTGGTGTTCTCACTGTAATTTTACTGAGCAATTTCAGAAAGCATCAAAGTTTTATTTATTGATCACCAAGTGATATAAAAATATGATTAAGCAATATGAAATATGAAAATAAAAAATATGATGGAAGACATTTGCAGGAGAGTAATGGGTCAAGAGTTTGTGCGAATTTTAATGTGCCGGATGAATATTTCCATTTCTTAGGAGATGTGAAGAAACGTATCTCAGGATCTTGTTCTGAATTTAGCTACTCTTCCTGTTGTTTTCTCCACTTGGTTTATGTGATCAGAAATACTTACAGTCAGTTTCTGTTTGGGAGAACCCTAGATCTGCTGTGTAACAGTGGAAGATGTATCAGGCTCCTTCATTAGGCTTGTGGAGAGCAAGATTTCTTTGCTTTCCATATGTGTGCAGGAGGACAAAGAGGAGTTACCTCCCTGTGGCTTCTCTAATGAGTCCTAATACAAAAGCTAAGCATGGTAGAAGTTTCTGTGTGCTGTTGAACGAAGCAAATGATGTGGCCACTTCTTTCCCTATTCTGCTGTTACTGAGAGCATATTGAGAGTGAAGAAACAAATACCATATTTATTTGCTACTGTGGCAACGGATGAAAATCCTGGTCTTAACATGAATGGAAACATTGCTCTTCTAGTTTGGGATGCCAGGATTTTACCAGCTGTGCCTATCTTACTGGCTGCAGAAATGAAAACTAATTAAGAAATAATTCTGTGCTACCATTAGACTAGTGCTGCTGGAACTAGTTCCTGGCCCTGTCATGGATAATGGGCTTTTCATCACTAATGGATTCTTCTCTTGTGTTTACTGACCAAATGCAATCCACTGCTGCTACGTAAACAGTTGTTCAGCCCTTTCTCAGTACAGTGCTTTCCCATGGTGTATTTCAACTGTATGAGTTGCCATTCTGTCTACAGAATTATGGGAAATGTTCAAAACACCTCCCAGAGGTTCAGCGAATTAAAGCGTTGATGCAGAACTGCTGAATAACTGGGTAGAGCAGCACATAGATGAACATTATTGGAGCTGATGGGGTAGATATGTTGGACCACAGTAGTCACTGTTCAGAGCTAAATTGAAGGACAGCAAAACACAGAATTTCTTCAGACTCCAAAGTGTCACATGTGTTTGATCCTGGTTTTGTTTCTGAAGACATAAAAAACTAGGTACCATACCCAGAAGCATAGCAATGGAACAGGGTTTGTTTGCCAGTGCCAGCTAAATGCTGTAAAAGGGAATTTAATGTATCTTATGACTCTTGGTTTTTATTTTTGTATTAAGACATACAATGGGTTTTAATGTACAGTCCAAACAGTGGCATGTACAATTTTGTACAAACGGTGGAGAAAAATATCACTGTTTAAATTATTTTTTTTCTGCTAGTCATTATCTTAAAAAGAAGTGAAGACAGAACACATCAAACCTAAAATTGAGCTTTTTAGTCTTTGACTGAGTAGTCTCAAGTCAAGCTCCTGTCTCGCAGGTAAACCAATACATGACAGATAAGGGCTGAAAATTAAACTCATTGACAGGAGGAATAAATGTTCATCTGCAAAGACACTATTTATGTCAAAGAAAGCTGCTATATGAGGAAAACACTATATATATATATATATATATATATATATATATATATATATATAGTATGTATTAGTACTCTTTTGTCTGTGCACAACTTCTGCAGGCTTTTGGAGGCAACAATTAAGGAGAGTTTGGGGAACCAGAAGACATAGTGCTGAATACTTGAAAGAAAAAATATGTGGCAATTGTAAATAAAGATATTTGAAAGGAATAACAGTGATGCTCTGTTGGACAAAAGGACCTTTTTTAAGAGAGATAGCATTAAAAGAGTATTATGTGGGGAAAAGTGAGACCAGTGGCGTGGGTAGCTTGCTGAGTGAAAAGGTTAGGGCAAGTCTAACAGAGACAGCTGTGGAGGGAAAAGGCCAGCGTGTGATCCTCGAATCTTTCACTTCACTAGAAGTGAAGCCCAGGTGATTTGGCAGGAGGCAGAAACTGTCTTAAAAATGTGTCTGTTCTTCAGTCTCCAGGTGTGCCCTGTGATTAACTCTGTGCTTGCGACTGATGATCTCTCTTTTTTCAAGTCACAGCATCACAGATGTGCATGTGTGTGTTCGTGTATGGATAAGGGCCTTGGGGATTATTGTGATGCTCTTGTCATCTCCTTTGCCCTTCCTTTCTCTTTGCTGACAGAGGTGAACACCAGGAGGATAATATGTCAGTTGTGTCTTCTCTTTCTTCTATAGCAGCATTGAAGAATAGGATGGGCTCTTTTCAGAGAGGCTCCCCAGATACTAGGGGGCTGACAGGTATTTAGTGATCAGAGAAAAAGCTGAAAAGTTATTCCAAATAATCTTTGGCTAATATGCAAGAAAAATGTACTGTGAGCTTAGCTAACAGAAGGAGCTGTATTCAGTCAATTGTTAGCATAAAGGGAGTTTAAGCAAGTGACTATTTCCATGGTATTTCAGTAGTTTCAAGGTATGTAGTTTCAAAGTACGTAGCAGGAGAAGACAAAAGCCTCTTGGAGGCTGACCATAAGGTTTGTTGTGCAAATTTAGTTTAGAAAGAAAAGTGAATTTGTCTGACACTGTAAAATAGCTTTTTGTCCTGTAAGCTATTTCCTGATTGGTGTATGGAAAATTCTCCATCAGTGGAAGACAAGGTCAACATAAACACAGCCTGCTGCCTAAATAATTTAATATTGATATGGTGTTTAATTCTGTACTAAACAATAAACAGGGACAGTCATTTCTTTGTTTACATAGAGATTTAGAAATAATTATATTGCCCTTCATTCTTCTAGGTTTTGTTAGAAAAGACATTGAAAACAAATGGAACAGTGACAAGGCTAATAATAGGTCTTCTATGGAATGTGGTGGGTTTTTTTTTCTTTGCCAAACTAGAGCATCTTTACATCCTTGTGCTTTTAGGTTGACTCTTTTGTAAAAGTGGAAAAAGGGAGGTACAAAGATTTGATTTAGACTTTATTTCAGCTGTGTTGATTCAGAGCTGCTTGTTGTTTTCTGTGTCATGAAACATCTCTAGAGATGTTCTGCCCAGCTTGCCTATTTACTTTCTTTGTGGTTATCCATGAAAGTGCAAATGTGTTTACCTGCAATTGAAATTCTAATGTCAGTCATGAAAATGCACTTGGGGTTCCTGTAGATTACAAGGCAAAATGCTGGAGCCTCAGGAACGAGGAATTGGGCACACTTGTGTATGTTACTTTAACCTACAGAGTTTGGCTTATTTCCTAGCATGCACAATTCTCACATTGCTGTGTATGTTTCTAGATATTTCATACATGAGTATTTGCTTAAGTAATTTTTAAGACAAAGTACTTCTGAGTGCAGGATGGCAACTCTTATCTTCAAAGCCCCTACAGTGCTTCTGGCACAAAAGGAACATGAAGCTGCGTATGAATAATTGAATGTCAGCAATTAGAACTGTTATTAAAATAGGAAGTTACTGTGACTGTATTTTCTGCTCGTTGTCTCTGTTCTACCTGTTCCTCCTGTAAGTGTTATGCTTGACTGGCAACTGAAAGCTAAATATTTCTTGCTTCTCTCTGGTGTTTTATTTTGTCTCAGTAGTAGCATTCCACAAATTATAAACACCATAGGTAGAAATATAGTGTGCAGCAGTACTGTGCTACTCTTGTCACCAAACCCTCTGGCTTTGCAGAGGTGGGAATGGCAAAATATTTGAATTCCTTGATTGCACTGGGGAAATGTTCCATCTTCTCACTCTCAGCTTTTGAAGAGAGTGCTGGAGATGTGCAATACTGGGAAGGGGCTGAGGTTTCTGCATGGGCTGGGAAATCCAGTCTCACAGCTGAGACTAGCAAGGAACTGGGCACCAGATTTGGTGCAGTGGTTCTGTGCTGTGGGAAAGCTTGGAGGAACCATTCCCTCAGGGTGGTTTTTGGGCAGTTCTGAGCAGGGACAGGCATTAAGGCAATATTGCCTCTGGGGATTTCTGCTGCAGTCGCTCCGAGGGAGAAGGAGAAGACAGTGGAAGAGCATGAGCTGGACTGTTTGAAATTTGATGTTCAGTGGTCCTTCTCTACTTCTCCAACAACTGCCCAAACGCTTCCCTAAATCTGGATGGATTTCACCCATAGTGAAAACACGTAAGCACCAATACATCCATCCCCAGCCCCTGTTGCTGTTTGGGAGTCATTGCAATTGGCAGCTTGATCTCCGATTCAGTATGGTTCTGGATTTCCTTCCTCTCCTCCTCTAATGAAGGAGGGATTCACCTTTTCAAATATAGAGCAGTAACCTTCTCCCTCCTCCCCCTTCTCTCAATTATCAGATGTGCACTACATCTAGGAATCTAATTTCAAATTAACTTGTCACCCTACATCCCATCTGTAGGGCTTTACAATTTTAAACCAATTGCCTTTGAGGTGACTTTATATACTGTTTCATTAACATATACATATCAATTCTAGGGCACCTACAGACTACAGAATAAAATCCCCTCTCAAGCAAGGCATCTTCAGGGAAAAGAAGTAGTTTGCATTTGATTTACTGTAGAATGAGAGCTGTGGTAGGTCAAAACCTAACATTGAGTGGGGCACAAATGCTGTATCTTTGGTTCAAAGGGAGTTAAGTACAGTGAAATGGTGGATTGTCTCTAAAGAGAGTGAAGTAGTCTCTCTAATGAGAGAACATGCCTCAAACGAGGACTCACAAGTGGACAGAGGCCCAACCATGCAACGTACCCAGATGCAAACTGGCAGAATTAAGTCAGAGAGGCTGTTTAGCTCAGTGACAGTGGAGCATTTTCCACAGCTGTGCCTTAATAGCTCCCATGTAGGGCTAGTTTTATTTTGTAGACAGGTAAAAAGACAAGACAATCGGGTGGTGGTCATAAGGAGTGTAATACTGGCTGTGAAAATAAAGCTTAACCATTTTAGGACCCTCAGGTTTGTGGGAGTTTGTGTGGTTTTTTTCTTTTAAAAAATTTCAATATATAAATCCAAATATCTTTTTCAGTTAATTGCTAATTCTTCTTACAACATGTATCACACAGCTGTCTGTAGTCACCTATCCGAGGGCAGATGGGTGGAGATCTGGTAAACCTTTGGACCACAGTTCAGCTCTCCTTGCTGCCTCCTACACGACTACTGTTCTGCAGTCACTAAGGCTTTGTGTAAAAATCCTTTCTTATGCTATTTCTTTGCTTATGGCTTAAGGGAAGTACGATCTCTAACCATACAAATGTGCTTCAGATTGATACTGTGTGCATGGCAAAGGCTGGTCAGTGAGATAGATGTCTTACATACTTGATATTTGCTTATATTTAAGTAAATGCATCTATTTGGGCTGACATTCACCTCTGCTGTGTGTATACAATCAAAAAGGCCATCTCTGCCATGACATAAGTGCCTGTAATGCTGCTTTTTTTTTTTTTTTAAATAAAAGACTCCAGAGTATATACTGATTTTTTTATTTTTTATTTTAAATCCTTAACATCACTCTGTTTCAAATACATTCTTTAACAATGAAGCACATGCTGTACATAAGGAAAAAAGGACCTAAAAATAAATAAATCTTGGCTTTATTTCCTGCCATACATCCCTAAGTTAGAAAAGTACTATGTTGTCCTGCTAGACTACAAATGCTTAATTCTACAAGGGAGAACAAAAAATACAACAAATTTCATATCTATCTATAGCTATCTGTCTATATCTTACCTGTAAATATGCATCTATCTATCCATATGTATCTATACAATATGTATAAGTAACACTTACATTAAAAAAAATTATTAAATAGAAATAGAAAACATCTCTATACTACATGTAAAGAGGTATAATATGTATATTTTATACATGGGGGGGGTTATATAGTTATATGCATGCTTATTTAGAGGTACCCTTCTGGAATACATGAAAACCTAATCTTCAAGGGGGGGAAACAAACAAAAAATCAAACAAACCACACCAAGACAGCACAAACCAAACAAAAAAAAGCAAGCAAAAAACCAAAACAACAACAACAGCCAAAAAAAGGCACAAAAACCCCATAACAAAACAAAACACAACAACACAAAAAGCCAAAACAAAACCACACAGAACCTCCACACCCCCCAAAAAAGGCAGAAACTAAGTGGTGGTTCAATTTTAGAACAAAACTGGTCTGACAAAAATGTCATGAAAATAATTCCAGTGTTTAGGTTTGGTAGTTTGAAGATGAAGTTGTCCATGGATGCTGAAGGGTTGAGATGAGCTCTCACCTGTGGCTTCTGAATCCAGCCCCCCTGGGACCCGGCAGATCTGCCTGGCCTGGCTTGAACAGCGCTAGTGGAAACACTTGGTGGGTGCTGGAGGACACTGAGAGCCCTTTTGCTTCCATGGAAAGTTAATAGGCACATGAAAACTATGCCTGAGGGCTGACATTGACTCTTTCCTAGAGAACATTTTGATTTTTCAGGAATTGTCATATATCATTGGAAAAGTGGCATGGTCAGAAACCTGTGTTGTTTCCATTTGTAGTCTCGCTGGCTGGTTTGGTTGAGTGAGATGTGGCCTGGTGAGGATTTTCCTTAATTTCTGGAAAACTGCAAAACCTAGAAAGCCAGTAATGTTTCAGATCAGACTTCTGAAATGTTTTATTTCTCCTTAATAATATTCTTCCAGCTGTAAGTCACCTTCCAACTGGTAGATTTCAGCTGTCTTGTTTATATTTATTGGAAGGTGACCACAAAATAAACAGTGGGGTTTTTTCATTCTTTCCCCAGTTTGTTTAATTTCTGCATTAGACAGTGCTATGTAAATTATAGTTCCACTTTTTCTCTTGAATAGTCAGTCAGGCATGTTACCGTTTCACTTGTGCTGGAGATCCTTTTAAAGGTTACTCACTTCTAGGAGAGAGAAGTATGTTTTAAAAAAATAGGAAAATGAAATAAATTGATGGGGAAACTAGGGAGAGCACAGTATAATGAAGTTTCCTGGCTTTGTTTTGTTGACATACTTGCTTTGAGATTGGTAATATTCTTGTTTCTTATGTTTTGCTCATCTCACAGCTTCATTAAAAAGTAATAATGAAAACAACATTTACGTTGTGTCTAAATGTAAGAAAATTAGTCCTTATTGAAATAGCAGTTTGGTTGGAAGTGGAAGACTTCTGTGATGGGGGGGTGATGTTAGTGAAATTGGCTATTAGAAACATGATGTCTTGCTGTCTTCGGTGCATTTTTTGGTGTTGTATTTTAAGAGCTTGCAGGTTTCGTTTCTTCCTATTCTTTCCCTTCCTGTTCCGTTGGGGTGTGAAAATGGGAAAGCAATTGAACTAAACTGACTTTGTCCATAGACACCTTTCGGTTTGGCTGGCTAAAGGCCAGGATGGAGTGTCATGTGGGGATAACACAAGAAATTTTATTTCTAAAGATGGGTTTCCCTAGATGCTGGAAGCTTGCTTGGGCAGATGTCTGAAATGGCTCAATGCCAGAAGCCTGTAATTCTGTGTATTTGGCATGGCTACAACATATTACACCTCTTGGTCCCCACCTAAAACTTCAAACTTGGACTGCATTGCGGTTAGGTGATAGATCTGTCTTAGCTTAAGACTATGTCAGATAGACTCTTACGTGCCTTAAGCACTTAATTTTTCCATTGGTTAAGAGTAGTTCAAAGCTATGTAAAGAAGACAAAGCAGGTGTGGAAGGGGTGATGCTTTGAGGTGTTATTGGCTATGGAACAGTTCCCTCTTGGTGCTACCATACAGCTATCTGTAACAAACAGCTGCTTCTGATTTTTCACTCTTCAAGTGAAATATAATTCAGGCTTTAAAGGATTTTTTTTTAATGTCACTTGCAACATTTTTTTGCTATAAAACTAAAGATTAACCTTGTTTTATTATGTTTTTTCTTTCCATATTAGTAGTTTAAGTTTTGGAAAATGGGAAGGCATGGAAGTTTGCCACTGTTAATGAGGTACAACTTTCTTATTTTAGTTTGGGAACTTAGCAAAGGCAATTCATGGAAAAATTGTGTTTTATAAGTATGAATAATGGCTGTTCTGCATTATTTAGATACCGGTTCATACTGTGCAGCTAAAGTAAGTGTCCAAATAATGGGAATTTCTATAAATTTATTAAAGGAAAATGCTACTTGTAAACATATTTTCATTTTCCATTTTTCATACAACTTTATAGGTCTCTGAGACTTGCTTAAATGTATTGGACAAGAAGATCAAGTTTAACATATTCATCTGTTTGCTTTAATTATAGTTTGAGATTTGTTAAGAGTTCTTTATACTAAGTTGTTTCTCTTAGATGTGTCAGCTCTTTTTACCCTTCTTGAGTGGAAAAAATTACCTTTCTTTTTGATAGCACACTGACAAGTTGTTATCGTTTTGATTCGTTAAATGTAGTAATGTACACATTAAACTTCTGCTGTCAGTTTAGGGTTTAACACAGATTTCAAGGTTTTTGACAGGTATATGTGTATGTTTGCTTCTTCGAAACGCTGTTTTACAGCAGAAATACTTGATGAATGTTTACTAGGGCATTGTTCAAGTTTGCCCAGCCATATTCCCCCACTTTGTTTATTTGTACGATATAGGAAAAGAGTACAAACCAATACTTCTCAGCACATCTGTGTGGTTAGTGGAGTTACTTCAGCTCACGTTTATGAACATTTTAGTTTTCAGCTTTTCTGGGAGCAGGGTTGTTCTTCCTAGATAAATATTCACAGCAGTTTGTTCTTTTTTAGAAAAGGAATAAGAAAAAATATTAATCTCACTAACATCGCCACCTAATGTGTTCTATTCCACTCAGGGGTTTTAGAATAGACCATTAAATGTGCTTTATTCAGTTGATGATTTTACAGGGAGAGAGTTTGATTTGTTGAACATCATGCAATGTTATTTCTGGGACTGGTTTCATTAATGGTGGTGCGAATAACTGCTTTCCTGAATTTATTGCTCTGTGTTTGCTTTTGCTGAATCGGAATTTTAATAAGCTCAACGCATGGAAAAATGTCATGAGTTTAATTTTGTGGCTTCCAGGGGCTGTGTTGAGGAGTTTGTGCTTATGAAAATAGAGATAAGTCAATTTGGGAGGAGGAATATGTAACAATTTTCATCTGTTCTTTTAACTGTGAGCTGAAAGTAAGATAGCTTTTGAAAGGTAACATGCTAAGAGCTTTATCACAGGGTGACTGCAGAGTATGTTTATTGTAGATTCCTTTTGTTTTATCTTGCAGGTGTGATTCAGTTCCTGTTGCACTTTGTCCTTTATTGTGGGCTCGACTTCCCTGCCCTTTTCCATAGGACAGGTTATTAATTTGTATTCTTTGGAATGCCCTTGGTGGTGAGAAGTTATCTCAGGGCCGGGGTTTGTTCACCTGAGCTCCCTGGGACATGAGCATCTGAAGTCTGTCCATCTTCCCCCACTTTTATTCCGCTGGGTGATTGAGTTTTACTTTTTGTTTTTTAATGTAAAATGAAGTATGTGCTGGATTGTATTTATTATCTCCCTCTTTACTTCCTGGAGTGAAGGGAGATAATTTTTTAAATTTAAAAAAATAGGTAATTTTTTTACAATTTAAATGCCACATTGTATTTTTAAAATAAGACTAGTTTCAGATGGATATTTTTGATAGTACACAGTAGATAGCAAGTGTCTGTCTGTTGCTGAAACTGTAAACACAGTCAGCTTTCTCCATAATGGCAATAACTAGTGAAGAATGGGCACAATCTTTGCTGAGAAGCTCATGCAACTTCTGATAATAGGTTTTTGCAGAGGCAGAGAGTTTGTTTTCTGTAGTCAGGGTTGTTCAGGTGTGCCATCTCAGAGAGTAGCTGTTTGGCCACTGTTGAGGAAGTCGGGAACGGAAAACTGTGGCTTGTTTTGCCTTCATGTTCCTGTGTACAGAAGTAAGGTATTAGGAGAGAGCACTATGCATCTAGCCAACTTCTAACATGCTTGTGAGGGTCAGGCTTCCCACGTTCTGCTTATTTACGGGATGCATTGATATGTCTGCTTATAAGGAAAGAAGCTCTGTGCAAGGCCCAGGCAAATTTAGTTAATCAAACTATCCTTGGTGTCAGGACAGCAGCTGTGCAATGAGAGCAGCAGAAGGCATTTTTAAAATACTTTCCTCAAGAACAAGAATCTCAGTACTGTGAAAAGGAAGATTACTTCAGCTGTTTTCTACGTGTTTAATGAAAGAAATACTGAAGGAAATACCGTGACACCAGCCAGATAGTAGCATGAGAACACTCTACTGTTCCCTTATTTCTAATATAGTTGCAAGTCCACGGAAGCTCACGGCTGTCATTTTAAAGTAAGTTGCTTCCACCTAAACTGCTTGACAGAATTTTGAGGATCAAATCACTTAGCTTGATATATTACAAAATTACAGCCTTTGTGGTTTAAAATAATAAAAAAGGTAGTTGCGCAGTAAAGAATATGTTCTTTAATATCTGTACTTTTTTCTTCTTATAAAACAAAAATGTTAGCACACGTCTTCAGATGCCAGTAACTTCAACACAATTTTGAGTTTTCATCAGATGATGCGTCTATTCCTTCCCTTCTTCATACTTATAAGGGAAGATATTTATTCTGTGCTCTTATATAATTACATTTTCCTGGTATTCACTGAATGACGACAGCTGCCAATGTTCTGATCACTCATGATCATAAAATGTTCTGCATGTGTGAATTTCTGTAGTTAACTTACATGGTGTTTTTGAAGCAGTTTTAAGGCCTCACACTGTTTGCTGCTTTTCTTTTCATTTGATTTCAGAAATTGTATTTTCATCTCTAGTACTTTTGGTTGAATTGAAGAATAGCACATCAAGCCAGTGGTGAACACAGTCACAAGTGGTTAAAAAAGCCCTATTCCTGCACTCTTGTGAGCCTTCTGTACTTCTCTGCCCACATTTTTGTGCTGAATATTTGGAAAAGAGCTGTGACTGATACAAAAACATTCTCAAGTACTCATTTCTATACTGATTATGTTTTGTAGTGTATTGGCCTTCCAGTAAACTGCAGTATTTGTAATGATTCCATAATTTATTACGTTGAGGGAATGGGGTGAGTTTTTAATAGGTTAATTGACATGTATAAAGACAAACTTCGCTATGTTTTTTTTGATGCAGAGGAAGTGCAACAGTTACTTTGTTGCATAAAGTAAACTTACAACACAGTGGATGTTTCCAGATGTTTTAAAAATTCCTTTCAGATAAAGTAGTATAGTCTGAACTAAGATCTCCACAATTTTAAAGCCCAAAGCAACCCTAAAGAGGCACGAGCCATGAGAGAGAAATCGGGGAGAAAATGTTTGCAGGAGAAAGAATAAAATTAGAGGTTAGATGGGGGATCAGTTAAGCAGAAAGAAAGTATTATGTTGCCATACAGAAGAAAAGAAACATAAATGACAGTTTTTACATGCACAGAGAAGTGTAGATATAGCATTATGGGATATCTTGTCTAGCTCTACAGGTAGGATTTATCTTGCCTAGCTTTTACTGCATAAAGCCGGGCATCTATTTAAACTACTGTTTTGGCTTCTTCTAAAGTCACAGGAGAGAGTAAGGCACCTTTGGGGGAATGATTCATCTGTTTTCTTTTAGACAAATATCGTAGGATGGTATGACTTGTCCTCTGGAGGTGTCTAACATTTTGCATTGATTAGAGAGCTAGACAGATAACTTGGCTTGGACACGTAGCTCGTAGGGCCCTGAGGTAGGGGAGAGAGAGATTTCAGCTGTGTTGAAGTCATGTTCCAGTCTCTCATTTTCTCTATAAAGCTCACTCTGCAGTTAAGGTGATTTGTAGTTGTTCATTTTTACAGTTACCACATGTACTGTTGTCCAAGGTCTACAAAGAATTGTTTTTTTTCCTTGTGTTATCGTCTTACTTGAAGTAGTTGCTTTGACAGTTGTCAAGTGTGCTAAAAAACCTGCTCATTTTGAAGTGATGTAGTGTATAATCTGTTACTGAATTTTATTCAGCATTATGTTATCACGTAAATTAACACTCTTTGGTTTGTATAATTAACAAAGGGAAAAGTGAGCCTTTGTTTTAATTTTGGACTAGCTGAAAAAAAAGGATGTATTCCTTTTTCTCCAAACAAGCAGATAAAACCTTAAGTGAAAATGAAACTGAAGGTACATAATAACACAGATATTTTTTTCCCCCCCTAATGACAGTATCTGCAAAAACATCCATTTGGTCTTTATCCTCACACGTCAAAATATCATGTGAAACTATTCACTTGCCTGTGGCTTGCGTAAATATTGTAACAATAAAGGGGGAAAAGATCTTTGTCGTGTTCTTCATAATGGATTAAGAATTTCATCTCACTTTTTTGATGAGAAAGGTCGTGATTACTCACTGTTGAGCAGAAAGTCATTCTAAAGGTTACAGAACAACAACCGACTTTCAGCAATGACACAATAGTCTCTTTGGCCTTTATATAATTTGAAATCGTGCATCACTTATTGACCTTTGAAAATTAATAATTTTTAAGCCTCAAAAATTAATGCTGCCTTTAAATATAAAACTTTCATAAATGGAAGACAGCACAAATATCATGTCTCTCACACTTCTCTGCCGCTGAAGGAAGCTTTGTTTTCATTCCATCTGGCTAGTTAGCTGTTGGTTTATTGTGGTGGGTCTGCTGAAGCCTTTCTCTCAGCCTCAGGACTGGGGACAGGGGCTCAGTTCTGCTCCACTCCAACTGCTAGACTGTGGTGAGACTACACAGCCTCTTCATTTCCATCCCATCTTCCTCACCCTCATGTTTAGGGTGCCACAATAGAACTGGGAACAGAAAAGGGAAGGTTATCTTCTTTCAGTTCATGCTTATTGTATCTACTACTCCTACCTTGTATCACTGTGAAGAGCCTGGTCCATCTCCTTGGTAGGAACTAGTCATTACATGTACTAGTGGGGCAGCTGTTGGGTGTCCCGTGAAGCCATCCTTTCTCCAGGGCAAACAAGCCCTGGTCCTACAGTCTCTTCCCACTGTGCATGCTCCCCAGACCCTGGCGGTCTTGTCACCTCTGCTGGGCTTGCTGCAGTTTGTCTAAGTCTTTCTTGTATTAGGAATCCCCAAACTGGATGCTATTCCAGATGTGGTCTAACAAGTACTGAGTAGAAGGGGATAATCAACTCCCTTGACCTCTTGGCTGTGCCTGGGATGCTGTTGATGCTCTCTCCTGACAGAGCATCTTGCTTGCTCGTGCTGTGCTTCCTCTTTCCTGCCAGGACCCCCCAATCTTTTCTGCAGAGTTGTTTACCCATCTAGTTGCCCACCTCTCCAGACCAAAAAATCCCAACTGTGATGCAAGGAGTAGGCCAACCTGTTCATTAACCAATACATTTTCCTTTGTTTTCTTGTATTAGCATTAAATATCTGCAAGCCTTCTTGTCTAACAGTGCAACCTCAATCTTATTCATCACTGCACTGTAAATGACTGCACTAAACAAGTTGTAAGTGATTTGCTGGTGTTCATACAGCCTCCCGATTATTGTGAGAATATGGTATGTGTCCTTTCCATGCCTCTATCCACAGTCCGCTGCAGAGACAGGGTTTTTTTCCTTGCTCCTCTGCCAAAGACAGTTCAACAGCTTTGCTTTTCAGCAAGTAGCTTAGTCTCAGTGTATTCTGACCACCATATTCCTGTGCAAGAACAGAGTGAAATCAATAAGAATCCGTATCAATTTTGATGATTCTCACTGGTTTCTTAAAGGCAATTTTAAAATTATCTAGTCTTTCGTTCTTTTGTATCTGAGACTTGAAGTGGAAAAGCAGTTGTTTGCATATTGATAGGGTGCAGCATTTAACTATAAATGCACACGGAAGGGAATGAATTGCTGATGAGCAAGCACAGCTAGCATTTTTAGTTGGATTTTTGTGTTGAAGGCAGACTGTGCTTGTAACAAAAAAGCTGAACAGAAAGTAGTTCATTTTCTCCCAAAATATAATACTGAATAATAAGATCAGCATATTTTTTTTTTTCAGTCTAACATTGTCATTTGGTTTTCTGAAATTTGAGACACTATCAGAACTGGGAAAATTTATCAAATAGGGCATTCTGTATGGAGGTTCTTAGTTGCAGTGCAAATACACAGAGCAGCATCTGAATCATGTGAGGGATTGAGGGATTCACTCTATCACAGCTTTGGGCAGGATTCCCTCTGCTGACTCCACATGTTGAGCTGTGGAGAAACAATACTTTAGATGTTCAAGTTGCATAAAGAGTTGAATGAGGATGGGAAGCAGTGTGCACTGCACAGGTGTACTGGAGCCCTGGATGTCTGGGTTGAAGGATGATCATGTTTTGCTGCATGTTCTCCTATCTGAAAGGAGAGCAAGGTCTCTTCTAGCAGGGATTGCCTTGATACCTTGAACATCAATACTGGCGTAATCTAGAAGGGAATATGTAGAGATTGTCAGATGACATAATTGTAGTAGCACAGAAGACAGCCATTGTTTTGTGAAATCAGACTAAGCAAGGGCCTTATCATTTTCGTGTGAAAACAGTCCTGAAGGTTGATTAGAGGTACTGCGGGAGCAAGCCCACCACCTTTCTGTTTATTATCAGAAGCATTTTATATTTACAGGTCTTCACCAACTCTATTTTTAGGCAAGAGCTTTGTCAGGAGTATTGAAATCTCTTAGAATTTTGTCCAGTGCTTAATACAAGAATATTCCTGTTAGATTTATTGCAGCATCTAGATAAGGAGACTTTACCTGAGTGGGAAAGTCAAATACGTTCCTTTGTCACAGAGCTTGAGTTTAATTTAAATAATCTGCACAATCTTTTGGGTGTTTGCGTGCAATGGCACCACAGGTTTTACATATGTAGCATAGCCTGGCTTTATTAGCAACGATTGACTGCTAAGGGCCATAAATTACAAGTATCTGCATTATGGATGATACTAATACATAAATAAGTGCCTTACAGCTGAGGAAGTGGAAGTCCTTTGAGAGCAATAATTAATTAAACCTCAAAACAGTCCCCTGAGATGGCATTATCCCTGGTTTTACAGATGGTAGAACACGAAGGCTAAATGTATTGTTCTAGGATAGGTAGCCAGGCATTGTCAGATTAGAGTTTAAAACCTTGACCTCCTTTATATAGTGTCATGTTCCAATCCACTTTGTGTTTCTACCGCTTTGAAAGTTGCTGATAGTTACGCTGTAAAGCATATTTTTCATCCCATTTGATCTTTGCTGTATGAGGTGATACTTGGGTAAAATCTGGGCATTCCACCAACCTGCTTGTATTGTAAGACTCCAAAAGAGAGTAGGTAATAAATTCTGTCTCTTTAGTACTATTGAGGCTAACTTGACATTGAAGTACACATTTTCCTTTCAGAATATAATATTTTATGCAATTACTTTGCCTGTAGAAATGAAGAACACAATTATAGTGCTGTGTTTTCCTTAGCATAGCCAGCATGGAGAGAGTGAGAGTGGGTATTGCTGATACTCATGTAAAAACAGCATTGACAGGGAAAGAAGAGAGGAGGAGTTTGGGGCAGTTCAAGAGCTGTTCATGTAAGTGTTATTTTAAGAAATTTTGCTACTTAAAACTACTGCTCCTATTTACGTAAAGAGTTTCTCCTGTTTGAGGTTGAATGATGTCAAAGACTTTATCTGTGTTTTGGCATGTGATATCACACAGCAGCTGAGGCTCTTTGTCTTGTGGGATTTTTTCCAAGTGAAGAGGGAGCACATGTTCCAGTAGGAATTTCAGCACTGGCATGTGTTTCCTCTGGGGCTGACGGGGATGTCATGTTGCGTCCGGAAGGCAATCTGGAATGCTGCCCTTGTTGTTTCTTTGCAAGTCACAGTGAATGAAATCATCTGGTTTTTCTCAAAGGTTCTTAGGGGAAGGAAGAAGATTTTTGAGTAACAAAGTACCGTGTAGTAAACTCATTGACAAAATCCTTGTCTGATTTGGTGCTTGTTTTAGAAGCCTTTCTAATAACCTCATCTCTCAAGTAGGCTGTGATAGGTTAAAGTATACTGCCAGTGTAAAACTCTTGTAACCCAACTGAGTTTGCTGACAGCTTTTAGTTTAGTGCATCTACGAAACCTAAATAATATCACTCTTGAGGATTCCCCTGGGTGCAACTAGCAAATAAGTTCATCTGTGTTTTGATTTCTTTTGGCAATAAACTTTTATTTCTTAATAAAATAAATTTAACAAGTTTAAGCATTTGACTTTCTTAGGAAATAGTCTGAGAACTAGTGATGCTGGTATTTTCTGGTTTAGTTTAATTTATCAAATTTTATGTTAGCTTTATGCACATCCATTTTTGCAGAGTGCCTCAATGATATGGACTGTAAAGAGCTGTGGTGACAGACTTGATAAAAGCTTTAGAATGGCTGTATGCAGTGTTTGCAATGCCAAGCACACAAACACAAGATACAGAGTCCTCACCCAGAAATGTGTGGAACTACAGCTGATCACAACTTTTCTCTTCAGAAAAAAAGACTGGGTGATAGTATCAATATGATGATGACAGCCCCAAACTAAATCACTGAAGAGGGTCAGGCAAAAATTAATCAAATGTGTGTTTTCTGTAAAATCCCAATTTTGAGTGGAAAACTTTAAACTAGCCCTGTTAAAAATCTGGGTCAAAGTAAGACATCATTGAGTGATGAAGAAAAACTATTGAAAGAGAAAGCGAATTCAATTCAGTCTTAGTGCAGGCTGCTGGCTTTCATCAGTCTAGTACCATTTCAATGGAGTATTGTCAATATTGCTGTTTTGAGGAGTGAAGAAGTGAGAAAAGTGGGTGGCAGAGAAATGAAGTGCATGAGAGAGTGTACGATAATAAAATGCTAATGGGTTGACATGGGCAGAACTATGAGAGAACAAGGACTTTTCCTGAAAGGTGTGACAGCTCGCTGGTAGGAGCAGGGATGTAACCCCGATTGCTTCCCCATGCAAAATTGAGGCAGGGAGGGTTTGGCAGGGCATTTCCCGCGTAGCTGGAAGTGTAAGGTAAACGGCCCACGTTCACCCTTGCTTTAAGTAGTGTTGGTCCATTCCCTCTCCTTCCTTCTTATTGCAATACTTCTTTTCTCATCAGGTAGATCTTATGCTGAGATGTAGTACAATGCTGGCAACAGTCAGAGTTTTTCCATCTGTACCTTCTGCTCTGGATTTACTCTGCTTGCTCAACTGCACACTCCCATGCTGTAGTGAATTACCTTCCTCTGGTTTTAGGTCACAGCTTGCATTCCAGAGAAGGTAGAAGGAGGCATTTGCTATTACAGAACTGAAGTGGAGGTGAGGCATGAGAACTTCTCTGCTGGCTCGTACCTTCATACTACACACCTTCCCATGTGTAGCCTAGGAGTTTATACCCTTAATCCCAATTTTTCCTGCTCCGTGACTGCACATTCCTGACCTGAGAACACGGTTTCTGCCTCAGGCTGCCACAATGCCTGAAGCAGAGGGAAACCAACTGGCTTCACAGTCTTGCAGCTGCCAACTTCTGCTTTTACATGAGGCTGTAGCAAGAGCAGCAGCAGCTTTAGGCTTTTGCTTATGTACAGGATCTAGCAGCAGGCAAGACATACTTTCTCTGTGATTGCCTATAAAATTTTGTATATGGAAGAGTCATGAACAGCTGTCATTGTGTGCTGTCAACATATCACTTTGAGGAGGTTTACCTACCGAACCTTACCAAAGCATTACTGAAATGTGTTTCAAATCACTGATGCAAGGACTATCTATATTGACCTGACACGGGGGATAAGCAAGAGTTACCCTCAAAGCTGCTAATGAAGGAGTCCGTGAAGCATTACACATGCAATTCAGGCTCTGTAAAAGTAAACTGCTTGCAGTGGTTCCCCACACAAGGTGACGCACATGTCTGGGACTTTCTGGCTTTTGCCTGACTGCCTGTTAAATAATTTTGTAACTTTTAAAAATTATTTTTTCTTTTGTGATACTACACAATAATTAAAACCAAGAATTATGCTTCTTGCATTCCTGCTAAGATGACTTAGCATCAGAATTATAAGCTTATTCTTGTATAACTCAGGCTTTAGAAGTTGAGGCATTGGATTTTTTAAAAGCTCTTAAAATTTCTCTCTTACCTCATAAATAATTGGTGAAATTTTGAGACTATATCAGTTCCTGCTTAAACAAGTCTTGTATTTTCAGAACCATTCAGTATCTAGCTGCTCTTGATACAGACAATCAAATTATTGAACAGTGTTGCAGTCATTTTAACAATTGAGTCATGTAGTTGCCAGAATACCACAAGAGGTATTTAGTTCCCAAGCTATTAACAGGCAATGCCTGGAAATTAAACCAGCCTTCCCTTTTTTCATTGTATAGAATACTTTTTGAAAAAGGTATATGCAAAACTTTTTGCTTTATAGCTTAAATGTTAATTGTATATGTTATGAAAGGTAAGTAGAGTTCTCTGTTTCTATTTTGCCTTCTAAGGCAAATGGTTTCTTCATATTTTTGCACTTTATGCTAAAATAATTTTTTTATATAGCTGAAGAAAAAGGATTTTTCCCTGACAAAGATATGTGTGCATTAGACAATACACAGAATGAACAATACCTTGTTTATTGTATCTTTGAAACTTGCATAGTTTGTAAAATTTCACAGATTTGTTTTTTTAGCCTTGTTACACTACAGCTTAAATGCATGATGGTTTTTTTACACTGTGGTCACTGTATTAGAAATTGTGATAACTTGCATGTGGCAGGAATAACCTGAATACAGATAACCCACTGGATTATCTACCTAACATGATCAGGGATAACCCTTTGTCTATTGAGGTACCTCTGCAAATCCTAATGTATAACTTGAATTAATTACGAAGACCCGAAGAAAAACCCTGTTATTCCAATAATTACGACTGAAGAGAAACCATGACGCTATTATTAAGCTTGAAATCATCTGTAAAAACAACATCCTAAAAAAACCAAACCCCAAAACTCTTAACTTATCTCAGGTCCTGTTTTACCAGTCAGTTCTTTCAGTTTTCCCCTCTACTCTTTCATGGTTAGGAAGCATGAGGAGAGGTCCCTTGCAAGGTGTTGCTCTTACAGCTGCTCCTGACACCGTCTTCTGCAAAATTGTGCATTTGTGCTTCATGTAGGAACAGTGGGAAATTCTGCTGCTTTCCTGGCACTCTCCAGAATTACTAGTGATTTCAGCCTCTGCTAAGATCTGTGGCAAAATGCCAATCTAGTTTAAGTAAAACCGGGAATTCAAAAGCCATTGTTTTCCAGCCTGATACGCCCTCTTTTCATTTGGTTTAATGAAGTGTTTCTTTTGCCATGGAGAGCTGGACTGAAATGTCAGTGATATCCATTACTAGTGCTTGTGTGTTATTCAGAGGGACTGATTTGTAGCAGCATGAGCTGTATTAATGGTTTAACAATTTCGATGGATGTGTGTAAGTTTGTGAAAGATTAGATGGGTTGTTAGTTAACATGAGGTTTTCTCTTTTTTTTCCGTTGGTGAAGGGTAGTATATTTAGATCTCTTTATATGGAAATGAATCCATGTTCTATTTACAGATGTCCAATAAAGCTTCATAATATGAAGAGAAAATTGGGTTCTGAGTAGCCAGAAAGATTTAATTAAAAAACATGATATAAAATTAACGCAGCCTATCTTCAGCTTCCTTGTGATCTGAATAACTATAAACAAGGGGCTCTGACTGGTTGTGCAAGTGGTTTCAGAGAATTAATGTGTTCTGTGTGTTTTCCAAGTGTTGACTGATTTGTTTTGGATTATGTGTCCATATATTCTCACAAAAGCTGTTCCCATGCTTGAGGGCTGTAAGACTGTCCTTTTGAGGCAAAACATGTGCTCATATATATTTGTAACATTGCATTGTTGGTGTTTTGTAGTGGTTGTGGGTTTTTCGGTTGTTGGTTTGTTGTTTTTTCAAATGGAGCTTATCTCTGAGCACAGTAGTAAACTGAGCCCTCTCATTTTCTGAGGATGGCAGTGGTCCTTCTCCTTTATCGGGGGGTAGAGGTGTCGCAGCTGCAATTTTCTTACTTTTGGTATGTGAAAGTACTGGGGTTACCACATTCTTCACTTTCACTATCAAGGTTTTCATCATGTGGAACCCATGTGAGAAACGTTTTAACTCAGTTTTATTATGTACTGAGGGGGCTACTTTCAACATCTTACTAGTAGAAGCACTGTACATCACACTTCTTGCAGGGCTGCATTCAAGTATTTTTTGTTCAAGGGATTTTTTTTCTTTCCTATTTTTTTTCTGGTAGTGCTGGCTATACCCACAGTTACAACTTCCAAATACTATTTGCAAGGCTGTTTTATGTTTCTGAAAGCTTGTATTGCTTTGTTCACATTTAAAAACTGCGTGTCATTCTGTTTGACAACTCTTTAGTCCCTGTGTGTCACCAGGTACTGTTTGAATGGTAAATGATGTTTCCAAATTAGGAGTTTTGAATTAATGAATAGTGTGAAGCAGCAGCATTTCTAATGTGAATGAAAGTGTATCTTATATTGTCAGTGAGTGACTCAGTAAGTAACTTAAACTGTGACCAAACATGAAAGGGGAATAATTTGTTAGTGGTCTGCTCCCTGTTCAAAAATGAAACTTCTCAGCCTAATGAATGGGTAATATCTTAGACACACCGGCATCACTAGCTTTACCTCACCACTAAACATGGATTACTCATGATTTACTTTGTTTTAGGTAATTTTTAAAGCTGATTGAGTATATGCTGACAGTGTGAAATTGATTTTTCGCCTCTACCCTCACCCCTCAAAGCTGAACTGTCAGTCAGCTTCTATGATAAATGTCAACTTTTCAGGAGAGCGATATGCTTTCCTCTCAGGTTTGCTGTCACCAGAACCAGCTCTTCTGAAAATCTGTTGGTAAGCATGAAGGTTACGTGTTGTGTGCATTGATCACACCTGAAATTGGGGATTTTTTTTTCAGAGTGGATCTGGTTCTAGCTATGGGTACACAGTGTGTATTCATCAAATATCCTGTTAGACACATTGATACAAGTCTGTGTAGGAAGTTGAACGTGTTTTAGGTAGCAATTTAAAGACTGTCATCTTTCATCTTATCATTTCCGGGTTTTTGTGGGATAGAGCTTTTCTTTTACAACTTCATCATCCCATCGCTTCACCTCACTTTTGTGTTACGGGTATCATAAACCTGTTCATATTGAATTACTGCCTTGATTTTAAACAAATGAAGGCATGTTTTAATGTTTATGAGTATTATTTGAAGCAGATGATTGGCAGCAAGAAATGGAAGTTTTGGACTTAAGTTAGAGGAAGTTGACAGACAATATGCTCCATTGCAGAACTGAAAACTGCAGTAGAGGTAGATATCAGTAGAAAAATGTCAATTGATCATTTGCTACTATTCCATTACATCAGTAAAGATTTAATCAGCTTTAGATGAGATCTTATCCATCGTAGTTTTATAGTAATGCTTTAATCAGGCAGGGCTGAAAATAAGATTTTAAACCTTTGATGCTATAAGGTATTCCAGCCTTCCAGGCACAACATTTAATTATACCAGCCAGAATTTGCTCTAGCTTTAATGAACAGTTGTGTTTGTGTAGCCCAGTTCAGATTAAAGAACAGAAATTCATGTAACTGCCCCAAACTGGGAACCTACCTTCCATGGAAAAACTCTTCAGTCTCTATGGACTCCAGCTCAGTCTGTGGCTGAAAATCAAAGGAGAAATAAGATATTTATGTGAGGGACAGAAATATGTGATGTAGTTATGAGACATGACTAGGGATGAGAGGGTGAGAGGGAACAGCTCTGCTGTCTGCCAAGTGCCACTTAGGACCAGTGTCTTTTGGTGACCTTTGGCAAATCACATAAACTGTCTACACCTTGTCTTCTGTGCAAAGAGGATATGCCTTCTTCACAGTAGTGTTTTGGGACCTAATTAAGATTTTCCAAGCAATTCTAGAACCTCAGATGAAAGTTATGCACAGAAAGCATTATAATTAACAGGAGGTTATCAGCAAGCTTTACAGAATTAATAGATTCTTATAAATATAAAACGGAATGATTTTTTTAGAAGCTATGCACAACATCCCATCCCTAAAAAGCATCATTTGTTGATATGATATTTTAAGACTAGTAAAAAGAAATGTTTATTTTCTTGTACTGGGATATTCTTCTGTGTATCGACTCACATGCCTTATTGTGTTGGGGATCTGGAGGTTTGGGAGTGTGTGCATTGCTCTAGGCTATATGCACAAAAGGGAAAAAAATGATTAGACTGTGTCTGCAGATACTTTCCCATTCCTGCTATAAACATATGAGTGTTTTAAAATTATTTTCTGTTTTCCAAAGACAAAAAAATCCCACAAACAAACCCACAACACAACAAAAAAAACCCAAACAAAACCATTTAAAAATTAGTTGACTTGACTGCCTTTTCATGTGCATTTCCCTTCTCTACATTGGGCATATTTAAGTATTTCTGCTACTGAAATAAGAGGTTTGATTGCCAATGACTTATAAGGCCATTTTGCTTTACTCTGTTTATATGGCAAACATAGGAGTGTCTGGACATAAACTAGAGTTGGGGGGCTGCACAACCTGTATTGGAAGGAGATTGTGACTGGCTTATATTGTACCAAGAGGCTGTTGCCAGTATATGGTAGTTACAGTTCCAAAAAAAAGGCAAGTAACATGTGGGTGCAGTACCAGTACCCCATAGTGCAGACTCATGAGTACTGAATGTTTGTGTAACAGCGGGTGAACTTGGTTATACATGCATTGATTTTAATAAGACAGCTCCTGCTCTAGTCGAGCATTGAGTTTTATAGATTGGGGCCAATACTTGATGACGCTGAATAAGGTTATTTATTTTGTGAAATTTAAACCATATAAATATTGCTTGCAAAATGGATCTGATCTGCAAACATATACAGGGAAAACATAATAGAATTGTATTTAATGATCTGGGTGGTCTGCTGGGGGGGGCAGCTTTGTATTTTACTAAAATCTGTCACCAGGCATTCTTCCACAGTAGTTTGCTGTCTGGTAGGAAATGTATGTCAAGCAGAATCAATATTATAGTTCCTTTTTACTTATCTCTGCTTTTAATCATAACTGGAAAATAGTATATATGACGGGGCACTGAAACCATTTATCACAGTGCTTTTATTGTCTTGTTCAGCTGCAGTATAGCATTCACTTACCCCTCTCATAGCATGTTATTTCCATTTGCAATACAGCACAAGAGGATTCTTATTTCCTAGAAGATGTTTGCAAAATTAGAAAGCAAGGTACTGATCATTGCCATATTTTGGCTGTGTTGGTTTGTTTGTTTGTTCTGCATTTCTTCTAGATCTACAAAGTGGGAAATAACTACAGAGATAGCACCAGGTAGTTTGATTTCTAGATTAGGTGGTGGTGTGAAAGCAACAGGTAGTGATGATTGTTGTCATTTGATGATGATGTGATGGTGCAGACACAGGTATTTATTTGCATTATGCTGTGATTTATCACAATATTTATCATGGAGCACTTGAAATACAGGATCTCTGTCCTGATTTAGCACTTTACTTGCAGACATTAGGCACTGCTTAGCCTGTCTTTAAAGCAGAAACTGGCTGTTGTTAAAGCACTGTTAACTTGCTTAAAAATCAATAGAGAGATGTGGAAGGAAGAGGGCTAGTGTGAGATAATGGCTCGTGCTAACAGCTCGTTTCATAGGCTTGCAGTAGGGCTAGTTGTGTGCCAGGATGGCAAATATGATGGGTAATGAGTGCCCTCTGTTTCTGGGGGTCAGCCTCTGCCCAAGCAGTGACACGCATTGATCAACTGGTGGAGGTTCTTGGTAAGGGCGGATAAGGTACTACAGCATGTGGGTTGGAAGATATGTGCATGGGTGGGAGTACCTGACTTTGGGGAGACAGAGAGTAATTAATTCCCCCCCTTTTGCTCCTTTCCCTGTACCTTTTTTCCTTCTCCATCTCCTTCTTTTTCCTTCCCTCAGTACAAGCATCTTTCTGGTGTAATGATTTCGTTGTGCCCCGCAGTACAGGGTGAGACAACTCAGTCCTTAGGAGATGGCATTGGTTTCTCACAAGGAGAAGAACTGCTCGAATAGCACTGTCAGAGATGAGTTCTCGCTGTGGTTCTGCTGTGTCTGTCCTGCAGCTAGCTGTGCAAACGCAGCATCAGGAGTTCCGCCTGAAGTGGCTCTGGTCTGCCTTGCTTGGGTGGGTGCCAGCAGCGACGCAGCAGTGCAAAGAGACGTGTCAGCATCACTGGAGGAGCGGCTACGTCTGGGTACCCAGGCCTAGAGGCAGCTCCCTGCAGCATTGCGCTCATGGGCCGTCCTGATGTTGGCAGGCTGGAGAGTGGCTGAGCGTGTCCGTGCATGCGACAATCCCACCGCCAGCAGCCTTAGAGGTGACAGATTTAACATGAACACGTTTTCAGGCTTGTTCTTGTGCCATTTGCTTATCACAGAGAAGTTAATGTATAAAGAGATGGGTCGATTAAGAATAGCATCAGGGTAAACAAAGCAACCAACCTTTACTTAAGAATAAATGTGTATAACTAATGGCTCTGTACAATTGCTTCATGTAATTCAGACTTGTTTGGATAAGAATATTTTTTGAAATTTTGTTTCCAGTAGGTTTTGATCAATACAATTCAACTTTCACTTGAATTTAAATTGTATTGATTGTGATTTGCCAGTTAATATCGTAACATTTTTATTTATTTGATTTACTGACTAATACAATTGAACGAGTACAGGCCCACAGGTGAAAGCTGTCATCTGAGGAAAAATTGATACATCTACCTTACAGGAGGATGTGTACTTTGTATTTCAGTGATGCAAAACTGATAAAGTTAAGATAAATCAGCCTTCTGGTGTAGGTGAGGCTTCACTCAGTGGAAAGATCTATTTTCAGAATATCTGAGATATCTTAAACATTGCAAGTCTGTTTTAAGCACTTCTGGACCAGCACTGGTATGCTGTAATTGAAAGACAACAGAAAAACCTCCCAGTAAAATACAAAAGATTTTTGTTTTTAAGCTTGACATCAGTTAATGTTATTTTTAATGTTTCCTTTATGTGTTCAGTCAATTAGGACCTGTGCGTACATCTTTCATGAGCGGTTCCACTGTGTGCAGTCGCACACTTGGTCACTTTCTTGGTACTTGTATTTTTGTTTATTTATTTGCTTGATTTATTTTTAACTGGAGAACATTTATGAGGGTGTTAAAGAGTGGAATTATCTTTCACTCACACAATATTATGCAAGAAAACCATAAGACATCGAAAAATACTACTAAAAATATAACAAAAATGGGTCAGCAGTCTGATAGATTGAAGCTGTAGTGAGGGGACAGTTATTGCTTTATTTGAAATGCATCAGATTTTAAGTCAATGATATCTTCCTAAATTAACAGCCCTTCTAATTATAGGAGAAGTGTTAAATTGTAATCTCTTAGTGGTGTGAAGTCGAAGAGCTCTTTTTGGATGGGTGGGAGACTGATTTCATGGGGAAATGGGTGATATGAATGGATTGCACGAAGCTGCTGGTAGGGAACAGCAATGGATTGCAAATTGATGAAAAGCAAAGGTTTGTCGACTTAGAGGCTGCCTGGATACATTACTGTTAAATTACGGTGAGCATAGTTGAGGCACGCGTGAGACTTTTCCTTTTCAAAAATAAATGAAATAAAATATGTACCAAGTGAGTTGGATTAATCAATTGTGAACCATTTGTTTATTCAGTTCTGTTTTATAGAACTGCACATAAGATTGGTACACATACACAAATAAAAGGCAAAACTAGCCTAATACACAGTGGTTCATATAAAGCACCATTTAAATTCTGACTTGTGGCTGGAAGATATCCTGCATGTCAGATAACTGCTCATACTTTCTTTTTAATTGGTTGCACACATCACGGATACTGACTTTTTGGCAAAAGAATTGTTGGCTTTCTTTGCTACAGTCGTGTGTCTATTACAGTGTAAAAAAAATGTTAGCAATTTGAAATACCAAAGGATTTAAGAGACTTTTTTTTCTGTAAATTTGTATTCTTCCATATTGAAAAAGCTGTGATAAAACTTGGCAGAGACTGTTGGGAGTCCTGTAAAATGTAATGAAATATCATTTATCTATTTTAACGTACAGAATTACATGAGTAATGTAGCCCTCTTAAAATAAGCAGAATGGTTCAAAATACCTATGGAAAAATTATGAAACATTGCAAGAACCTTCACGTAAATGTTAAGAACAGAAACTTTACATGCAAAGTATGAAGCAGTATTAGCAATAGAATCTGGTAAAGCATCTCTCCTTCAAAATTCACTGTCTGGCTGGACACAAAGTCAGAGAGAATTTTGTGCAAATAAGAACAGATATCCTAATTATACATAGTAGGGAGTTATTTATGTGAAGAACTGCCATTGTAAAACACCATTTTTGACTGCGGTGTAGTCAAGACCATCCCACGTTATCTGTGAATAGGCTACATCTGTACAGCCAGTGATAATTCTAGACTCAAATCAGAAGCTGAACCTAAACACATTGGCGATCTAAGCTACATGCCTACAATGTTGTGCTGTAGTTGGAGCCTGCAAGGAGCCAGCTGACTTGCCAGGCAAAGAAACCGCAGATGTCTATTTGGGGATGCTCCGGTATTGCTGAAGCCCACACCTGACTCCATGTACAGCCCGGGCCCAGCGTGTCTGCAGACCAGTTGCAATTAGTTTGGCGTTTTTGTATTATAGTCTGATGTTGGATCAGGGACGCTGCCAGCTGAGAAGCATAGTCACCTTTTTTTGATGTACAGTGCTTGTCGTAGCTTGTTTTCTTCCAACAACAAACTTCTTGTATTGATAAAAAACCTGATCTAGTTCTGCAGATAATTCTCTTTTCTAATTTCAAACACTTTAAAGGCATCTTTCATCTCACCAACCATGTAGATGTGCTGACTGCCTCTTTGCATGGGAGTCAATTTATTCATGATCAGATGTTTTGAGCTAAACTGTCTTTAAAGTGTCAAGAATTCCATTCTTTGTATAAATTCCTGTCACTCTTATTTTCAGGCTTCATCAAGCAAATAATTTTGATAACTTGAAACCAGAGAGCTATAGTATCAATTAAAATTTTTACTTAGGAATGTTCCTGTTTTTTCATGGTGAAACAACTTGTTAGCCTTTTATGCCTTTTTTTAAAAAAAAAAAAAATTCTTTTGTAGAGACTGGAAAAAAAGGGACTTGAGTTTATAGCACACAAATTCTGGAAATATGATGAATCAGGAGCTTGCTAGACAGTTTTCTGAATCTTTTAACAGTCAGACTGTATTTCACATCACAGTTTACATTACAGATAATGTTAAATAGCATATGGTAACATTCTTTGGATGAAATCCTAGCTCCTCTTAAATCCGTGACAGACTTCACATACATTTCAAAATCATATTCATTGTGTGATTCATAACCAAAATTCTTTGAAAAATGGCATCCTTGGAATAAAATGTGGCCTGCAAAAGCGAGGAATGCAATTCGTTACTGTGCTGGCATCTTGTGGAGTCAGGGGGAAAGGAGAGAGTGAACAAGTGTGGTAAACTATCTTACAGCAGGCAGTTTTAGCATGGCTAGTGAAAGCTCACAGAACAGTTCTAAGAAGCTGGTTGTAGTTCTACAGCTTGACTGTGGATTTACAGCTCATACAATACATATTTTTTTTAAACAGTAACAAATATAAATTAATTAGTTTCTGTATTCTTAATGTATGGCAAATGTAAGAGATCAGATATATTTGGTTGACTTTAAAAAAGAAATCTGATGCAGCTTCATTTGTGATCCTCGTAAACCACAAAGTAAGTGTATTGTAAATTTTTTCATGCATTTTCTCTGAGCCCATTCCATACAGCTTTGTAATTAGGTCTGTAAGGGCCAAATGCAGTCCAGATGAAATCACTTGCATTCCACCTGCCTGCACTGAAGCGGACTTTGGACTATATATAATATGTGGGAGTAAGCGATAAGAGCACAATGAATAGACCTTCTGTTCATTAATGATCATGGGGAATTCTAAGAATGCCTAAAGAAAAGTATCTTTCTTTTGGAAAGAATTTATTTGTAGCTTTAGGAGCTTTAGGTTGCAAAGAAATTATATGGTGACTATGCTGACTCTTGCCTGTATTTTCAGAAGTAAAACCCCGAACTGTTACTGTCAAGCTATTTTAAGTTCAAGTGGAGAATTTGTCTCATCAAAATAATAGCAAATTCATTTTGAAAATTATATAAGCATATAGACATAGAAATATTTTAAAAATCCTATAAAGGAAAATCGTAAAGTTTTGCCTTTGTCTTCTAAGTAATTTGCACTTTTCGTCTTTTATCACTTATGGGTTTGCTTATTGTTTGCTTTTTTGGAGCTCTGCAAGAAATCTTGACTCTAGTTCCGTACAAGAGCTTCCTGAATGCCCCTTTATCTCTAGATGTTGCTTTTATTTTTTAGCCTTACTATTTTTCCATGACAAGCCTTGTTGAAGTGAGCACCATCATAGCCTTATATATATACAAGATGAAAAGATAAAGGCCTTTCTGTATTGGAGTGTAACTTTATACAACTTCCAAGCAGTTTTTCCCGAAGTCTGAAGTAAAATTATTGTATAAGTCTTTGTTATGTTTTCTGTTCAGTGTATTCTCATAATTTCAATAGAGAATACTTTGGACTGATTGTCCTTTTTTTTGATAATGTTATAGTTAGAATACTTGGCAGTCTACTCTCTTTTTTTCTTTCCTTTTTAATTTTGTTGGATAATCTTGCATACCACTGCAGTTGTGTGTTTATGATGTTTTCTTCATGGAAAACAATAGGAAACAGCAATGATCCATGAAGCATTTCATGGCATTTTACTGGTAACCATTGCAAAATGAAACAGGGTTAGCATAAAGTTTGAGTAAGATTTAATCCACACATTGGGATTAATTAGAGCATTTAGTTGATGAATGACAATTCATCATTTGAATAGTGAACTAAGAATTCTTATCTTTGCCAAAACTGTCTTATTAAGTGAAATGCAAATTTCAACTGTTTACATCACATAGTCTGACCACTTGGATGAAGATATACATTTGGTTCTCTGCAACTTTTCATATTTCATTTATATATTATACTTCTTTGTTCCTTTAGTATTATGGTATATTCATATCTCTAAATACATCAAACTGAAAATGGCATAATAGTTTTTATTGTTGATACTGGAAATATTTAAATTGCTGTTCTTAAGAATGGAATTTTTTTACTCCAGTTGTATATTAAATGTCTGTATATATTTTTATTCAGTTATAAACAGTATCATTTGACCATAGAATCATGACATTATTTTTAAAATGGGAAACATAGCAGAAAGTTTAGTGAGATCCATGAGCTCTGTGTTCTTACAGATGCATCTTGTATTAGCTGACTTAAAATGAAAACATAAATAGGACAGCATTATATGCCCATATGTGCACAAGTGTGACTCCTCCTGGGACTGATGACCCATCAGCCGTTGGGCCAGTAGCAAACTTGAGTTAACTTCAGGAGAAGAAATACGGTTGTGATCAGCTGCAGTGCTTTTCAGCCTCTCAGACCCTCGTTCATATGCACACAGCTAGAAATACATTTAGGCTCTCTAGGAGGCCAGGATAAACAATTAGTTTGAATATTCTGGAATTTCCTTAAGAAATTAACATTTTGTTGCATTAGGAAGGTCGCCTTCTCTTCTAGTGGTGATTTTAAGTTGGGTTGCTCTTTTCAAAATCTCTGCTGCTACTCAGCACCAGTGAAAACAAAACAATTGTAAAAATGTATTTGTACTTGCTGATGATCTGGATGCTCTGAGAAGCACGATGTGGAACTCACTCATGGCGCCTCCTGAGTGTGGAGAAGGGGCTGCACTGTCCTGTTCTAATCCCCCAGCTGGCTGATCATTTTGGCACAACAATTTCGGTTTGGCTGTTTTGTATCACTCCTAAGTCACTGGTGAAGGAATCAGCGATGCCTCTGGTAACAAAAGATGAGTTTCCTCAAGCTGAATGAGGCAGTTCCTGCTGAGAGCAAAGTATTTTCTTAGCTTTTTCTCTTTGTTCCGGCCACAGTCTTATGGGCGGTTCTTGTTTTTTTCTGTGGCAACGGTGGGCTTCTGTTTGACCACTCTGCAAATCTTTATAATTGGAGTATGTGGATGTGCTGATATTTTTCTTAAAATGGCCCTGTAGTTTTGGAGATCTTCCTTATTATACATTTTAAATGTTCTAAAGTGAACAGAGCAAATAATATAAAAGACTGAGTACAGTGCTGTGGAAAAGAGCAGGAGCGATGTATAACACTATCATTTCAAGACAGAATGAGTTCCCATGAGCTCCTAAGACTTCAGGCTGCAGAACAGACTTGTTGCTGGATGCTTTGACCGGGCATATAAATTTAAAACTTGAGTACTTGCAAAGAGAGATGTGAGGAGGTTGATGCCAAAAACCCATACGAGAACATCCCCAGAATGAAAGGATCTCCTGTGGCCCCCCGGGTCACCGTTGTGGCAGTCTGCAGAAAGGGACCCAAGCGTCTCTAAGTGCTCTGATCTTGCACAATTTAAATTCCTTCAGTGAGACAGTGATCTTCAAACTGGGTTTGCTGAGGCAAGTGAATTTGCTGACACTCACAGTAACATCTTCTCTACCATTTAAAAGTATTTTCCTTTACCCCAGTTGTAGAGCTTTTGCTATAGTCAATTTCCATCAGTGCAAATATCCCTGTTGACAAATGTGAATCCAGGATTTCACATTAAGGTTATGGTGGACAGGGCATTGGTTGCAATACATACGTACACCAGAACTAAACAGAACGGTAGCCGAGTCAAAAGAGAAGCAGCAAGTGCAAAGTCCAGCAAATAGTTAAGAGCTTTTAGAGCTCTGTTTTCCACGTGTTGCTCTAGATGTGGCACGTTACTGTATGCAGATTCTAAAAATCTCATCATTTAAAATAGTCTGTCTTCCCCACATCCATTTGGACATCATTTTTACTGTTCCTGTTTCGACCCTCTGTAGAAGCCAACGTTCCTTACAATTGTAAAGCAGCTTGAAATCACAACATTTAAATCCTTATTAATCCCCAGTTCCAGCATTTTATAAAATGCCAACTGCTGTTAGCATGCTGCAATTAAAGCACACATAAGGCAGTGCTGCAGAAAAAGATGAATGCGTCTGGCTTGCATGAAACAGAAATGTAAAGATGCAGGTCCGTTTTGTATTGCCCTGGGTATAAAGCTTTTTTAGCAGTTCATCATGCCAATTTGCTTTTTCTCCTTATTCAACTTCAATTTACTATTCCCTCAACTGTGCTCCTGTATCTATTTGTCAATAAAATCCTTAACCCTCATCAGTGAACTGAGAATAGAACATAAGAAAAAAGAAAGAAGGAAAGACGTAGGGTATGTTGTTTTGTTGTTGTTGGGTTTTTTTTGTTTGTTCATTTGTTTTCCCTCCTAAAATAATTTTAGACTCTCACAGCTGCATAGACGCAGCCATGTGAGTAGGATAGCAGCAAACTGCCAGTTTACTTAGTTATGCACAAAAGGTGGTGGGAACCTGGTAAAATGTCTTTGCTACTGCGAAATCGGAGTGGTCATCTTAGATTACACCTGGTGAAGCAGTCTCCCTAAAATAAGTACCGGTGTTCCTTGTGTAATTCCCGTGTTCCTTGTATATGTTTTGGAAGGCTGTTGGAGGAAGCTCACATCTGCCTAATGCAGGTGTTTGAACTTGGATGGACAAACCCCCCACTTTCCCTATTTGCTTGCTACAGGGTTTTTAGGAATTTTTTCGAAGAACGTGGCTTCTACTAGGTGCCAAAATTAGGCAGATTTGATCAGCTTGATCTGGCCAGAAGTACTTTGCTGTCATAAAAACTATCAAGACCACTTTTCTTCAAGAAAAGAGAAGAGCGCTGCTGGTCCCCTCTCCCTCCTTCCTGTGTCACCATCCAGCAGTGTTATTGTGAATTCTGTCTGTTTTATTAATCATCCAAATGGTGTAGCAGTCCTTGTATTATGGCAGAAATTACCGCTCTGCCTGGAATTCTACTGCCGTGCTTCCAGTCAAAAGTTTTTTTGCTTCAGCAACAGTAAAATATTTAAACTTCTAGCATACTGTACAGCAGACTAGCTACACTGGGGACCAGGAAGATTTGGTATTGTTGGCTTTGGCAATTGTTAGATTTAAATATCGCTCCATTATTTTTTATTGTGTTATAGTAATTGAATGTTAGAGTTTTTAGAAACGACGAGAAAATGTTTGCTGTTCCCTCCTTTTTGGGTTACTTTTCCTGCTCGTATACTAGCAGTGCCATTCACGTTTGAGTAAGTTGGTAGCTGTGTGTCTAACCCCTTAACTGTTGTCTCTTTATTGATCAAGTCTTTAGGAGCGAGGTTCACTGGGGACAGAGAGAGATGCAGAAGCTCTGCAGTGGGATGCAGGACGTGTCAGCGGCCAGCTTTGCATTCACTCATCATGGATGTTTTTTGTGGCTTCAGCTTTAGGTTAGACGTAAACAAGTGAAGCAAGGGTCTATGTGTATCTGTTGTATTTGTTGTAGCAATGGTTAAAAGCGATTTATTTACTGCCTGCCAGTGCAGTCGGTAGCTGGGGCAGCAATCCATGCTCAGATTGAAGTGAGGATGGATTCTCTCCTGTCTGATTCCCTCTGTCGTTCAACCTCTGTGCTGGTAGCGGTGAGGAACAGTGTCTGGCAGTGTCAGTTTTCTGTTGTGTGTTGAATTAGGTAGTGCCTTTTGTGCCTTTGCTATGATGCTGATTTGAAAAATGATAACATCTAAAAGTGTTTTAAATAACAAAGGGCTTAACCAACCCTAACTTGTTGTAATTTACATCTAGCTATATATTACTATGAAGTAGCAAATAATTAGCATGGATATCAGTAATCTGAAGGGCTTGCAAAGAGTTCTGTGGTTTCCACTGGGTCTGGAAATTACTTAGTTGGGTACTGGCATGCATAATACAATCAGCAGGTTTCAGTTTGATGATTTACAAATTACGCAACATGACTTAAAGCTCAGCTTTAAGAGAAATAGACTGCGTGATGTACAACAGGCCAGCTGTGTGATTGTGGACCCATTTATGTAATTATTAATACAAACTGAAACTCAGTCTCTACTTCAAATCAGTTATTGTTGACAAAATTAGTCATATACTTTTGTTATCCTTTAGCTATGCATATAGTTCCCATTTGACAGTCCATTTGATAGCTTAAGTAGGCCTCAGACTGCAGTTAGCACCATGCAATCTAGTTAGGCCTCCGTGGCACCTCTTGTATATTGTTAGTAACTATTGCAGATCAGGTGCTTTATATATAAAATATTTGTTTCTTTTTTACCTTGAGAGAAGCAAGATTTGTAGGAGCAGATAGTCTTTTATCAGGCTAACTGATGAGACCAGCAAACAAGCTTTTGAATGTGGGCTCTTCTCCAGGTCTCCAAAAAATAGCTTGGGTAATCCTGATTGGTCATTTGTGTGTTCTGTCCTCCAAAAAGATTTGTGGCAATGCTGGTTGCAGTTTTTCTTTCCTTGACAAAGGCTGATTGGAGATAATTTGTAAAGTTGAGGCAGGGTGGGGTTTCCTCACGGAAATAAAGATTAAAGATTATATAGAATTTCCCTTATTTTACTTCTTCCCACAGGGCCATTACTGGGATCTTTCTTTCAGTGAACAAGGCTAGAAGCAATTCCATTTTTATGCCTTATTTTCATATAAGTGTGAAGTTGCTTCTTTTGGAGAATGTTCACAGAAGAATCATGTGTCAAAATCAGTCCTAGGAACTGTTGTTACATCCCTGACGAATTTGTTCTTACCCTTGACAGACTCACTGTTTGTTGCCTAATACAGGAATCTATTGTATGCAGGACCAGGAGGATATATTTTTTTCCTGTTTACACAAGAGATTCAAGTAAAATTCATAGTTCCACCTGGAGTTAGCAGAGTTGTCCAGCTTTGTTTTGACTCTGAATATGAAGTAGAGCCTGTGTTGAAGTCCATTTATAAACTTCCTTATGGTGATAGTGATACCAGTTACCTCTGCAGATCTTTTCTTTTTATGTATCATTTTTGTTCATTAGCCCTTACCTCAAAGTATTACTTATTCCTTTCCAGATATCAACAGACTTCTTCATAAATAGTTGTTTTATTTTAAAGAGAACTCAGAAAACAGGACAAAATTCTTATTTTTGCTTCTATCAAAAATTTCAGATGGTCTTAGCATATAGTGCAGACGTCAGAGCATGAAGAATGTGAAAGATCCCTCAATATGGTTGTTAAATCAGGTCGAGTTTGTGTTTGCCTGGTGCTTGGCTGATCCTGGCAGTTGTTTGACAGGAAGCTAGCTGGGATTAACCTGCATTAGGCACGGGCAATGTTTGCTGATCTAAGGGCTGGAGAAAGAAGTGACAGGTCATTTAAGCTCCTTCTGTTAACATGATGTGGCTGTCATACTCATATCAAACTCAGCTTTCTTTGGATTGTTTCATGATTTAACTTGAAGGCAGGCTTTTATGCGTTCATTTTCAGAATTGCTATTTTAACTGGTCCCCTTAAAATTTATATTTTTGTCTTATCTCACAGCTCCATCTACTGTTGGCGCATTTGGTTATAGTCAGTCTCCCTCTCCATCTTCAGTTTTCTCTTAAACTCATACATGGATCTAAAAGCTGTTTTTACCTTTCATGCACTCTTGTTTGGTGTCTGCTTTATCCTCATTGGTCTCCTCTAAATTCCTCTGCTATTTCTCTCTTTCCCCTAATTTATTTTAAGTGTTGTGAGCACCACCATGACACTTCTCTGACTGACAATTTTAGGTATTATTCACATCTCTTTGGGTCACAGATTGAAGGCTGTTTCTTGGAGGGGATTGTGGGTCAGATGCTGTAACATTTGTTGGAAAAAGCTTCCTATCTCTAAAAGCATACATTTTTATTATGTCGCATTCTTGTTAACAAACTTGCTTTGATAAATGTAGTCTTACTTCATTCATACTAATTTGAAATGATTCCAAAATTTTTAGCCTACTCCTTCAATGGTGTCATTGCCCTTTTTGCCTCTTGCTTTCCTGGCTTCTTACACATCTGACATAAACTGCTCTTCTGTACTTTCAGGGCTCTTCACCATGATTCACACTGTCACTTCTGCCCTGTTTCTCTCAGTAGTAAGAAACGTTCTCTCACCCTTGATCCATCCAGGACCCAAGCCTCGGTTGTTCATTTTTTCCATTCTCAACTCGAGACCTTTATACTCTGATTTTTACTGCATCTTGCAGCAAAAGATGCCACCATAGCATCTGAAAAAACTGCCTTGTTATCCTTCTTCAGTTCTTCCTATAAAGTATCTTTTCTATAAACAACCCACTGTTTGGAGACTCTTGTGTGGAAAATATTATCTCGTTATTTCCAATACCCCTCGTACCACTCTACTTCAGCTATGAGTGTCTCTGGCAACTTTTCCCATGAGCTGTTTGGGAGACAGAATAACTTTGGTTCTGTTTTGGTACAATGCCAGACAAAATAGCGTGTGGCCTATGGCTGCCGCTCTGAGGTGGTATGGAAATACAGATCATACTAACATGTTCTTGCTAAATGTTTTAGTTGAAATAACTTGTGGGTGAAACATGGCCACATTGCAGAGGATGCTTAGAAGCCTTAGGAATGGATGTGCAGGAGGGTCATTGTCCTCATATTTTTGTACTGCTCATGCTCTACTCAAGTCTTGCGTTACTGAAGCTTGTCTGTTTCTCATTCTGAAGTGAAATCTTCTCAACTTTGTTGCTCATCTAAGGAAGACATGAAACACAATTAAAATCAGCTAGCATTTATTCTGGGAAGATATAAATGTGGCAGCACTGTTCAGCTGCTCCTTTGTGATGATTATTAATAATTCAGGATGCTTTATGAATGTTAAAAACTGTCCTGGCATGGTGCTGTGGGGAATGGCATGTTTCATCCAGAGCTTCCAATGCTACCAGCCATGGCTGATCTTTTTCTATGCAAGGATATATAGCAAAACGTTTCCCATGAAAAATTTAAGAGTAATATAGCCAAATCCAATTCTGAAGTGTTTCTTTTGATACTCTCCTTTGGTGGACTGTGGGAGGGGTGTTTTTGCTGATAGTGAAATCTAGCAAATAACACCACCAGCTTTTATACTGATCATCTTTTTGTTTTATTGCTTCACAGAAGGAAGAGTTTCCCAGCACATCAGTCTAATTAGACCACTGTTCATTCATCCAGTCCAGAACTGCTTTGTAAGTTGCTTTCTTGTAAACCAGAAATTACAGTTGAGTAGAAATTGCAAATGTGGTGCTAATGGATTATCTTTCAATATATCAGTTTAAACTGGAGTGGAGTATTGTATCCATGTATATGGATAAATGACTTGGCTTCACATATATTATCATGAAATTCGTAAAATGAAAACGATTAAGAGTATCAGAACAAAGAGGCTGTTACCTTGGCAGGTAATTTCTTGGTCTTTTGTGTTTCACAGCAGTATTGGCTTAAAATATTTTAAAATCTCAGACTGCTACCATCTTTCTCTGGTTTCTGTGGAGATGTCAAACTGTGACAGTTTTGTCCTTAAACAACAAAGGAGAACACACACACACACACTTTTTTGTATTGTGATGTCATCACTGTTAGAGTAGAATGTGTGTCATGGAGACGCGAACAACTCCTTGATGTTGGAAGGAAGGTCAGGGAGCTGGTAGTGTCACTGTAAGTATTTGTAACCTGATCCAATAGCTTAAGGTAGCCAAGACCCAAAAGTAACATCTTTATTAATTGAGGCGGCAGCTTGGGGAACAGTGGGGAGTGACTGTAGCGTGTGGGGTGTGAGTTGCTGGAAAACTGGTGGCTGGTAAACTCTGAGATAGCTGTTAGATAGCTCTCCACAACAAGAGCCTGCCCAGTTTGTGGCAGCATAGGGGTCTTGACCATGTAGATGACTAGCTTGTGAGGAAGAAGTTGATGAAGCAGTGAGTAAAAATGCACTTTTGTACAGCAGGGCTGCCTAGGCGGTTGTTGGGATTCCAGAAGCACTCCCAAATTGCAGCTTAACGAAACTGTAACATTGCTTTTGCACTTGCCTGTCTCTTGTTTGATTCATACTAACCTCAGTAATTGTCATGACAAAACCAAGCCAACAAAAATTCAGTCAGATGTTCCATCTAGTTCTTGCTCTTGCTAAATGGGAGATATCTTCATGATTGAATTTAGAACTCTGTTGCTGTGGATGATTGTCATGCAACAGTGGCAACAGATGAAACTGCTGAGGTGCAAAGCCTGCAGACTAATAGGAAATCAGTGGCCTATGTCTAGAAGTACTTTTTTTTTTTCATGCAGAAAATCCAAGATTTCAAGCCCAAGGGAAAGTAACTGTTCCTGAAGACACTTCTTTGTGGTGCACCTGAATGTCTTGCTCCTTAATGCATATCTGTGTGTTATGGAAGCACATTTCTGTGGTCTCTGAGTAATAAATTTCCTGGCGAAACTGGGTTGAGGTTCAGTGATAAACTGCACAGCCATCACTACAGAGTGGCCATTCTGCTTAAATGCCCTCATCTGCCTGACCAGTGTCATCAGGGTCTCTGGATCACTTAAGGGAATCTCATAGTGGGCACTGGACAAAGTTTCAATCTTTTTCTCTGCAGTCAGTACTGTGCTGGAAAGTCTATGTATGCCCAGAGGCAAGGGAAAAGGGAGTACTGCCTGGTACAGGCATTTCATGGAATTGCCTTTTTCACCCATAAAATAGGTTCAGCTCCAGGCCAAACAACTCAGCATTGTCATCTCATATTCCCAGCTCTATATTCTCCATAGAGATACCAGAGTGTTGCTCTGTTTTGGTTTTCCCTTTTACTATTGCACATGATTCCAGTGTCACTGATAGTGCCTAAACTGAATCTGTTTGTTACTATTAATGCTTAAAACAGTTATTAGAACAGTTGAAAATTGTTACTGTTTTCCTGGAAATACAGCTAATGCTAGGCAGAGTTTACTAATACAAACTTGAGAAATTGTGGGTGGATGTTGTATTCCCAAAGGCTGAAATAGTTGACAGTAGCATGACGACTGACTAACAGCAACAGAAGTCTTTATTTGGCATTCGTATGGGGCCAAAGAGAATCCATGCTGTTCAGAAATTGAGTGGGTAATGAGGTAGTTGGCTATGGTAGGACTCAATATCCAGGCTGTCCCAGAATTCAGAAGGGATCTGTATTGTTACTGAGCTGCAGTGGTTGTTTGGTGCATATGGATGCATATGTGTGTGTATCCTCAATGAAAAGTTGTCTCTAATTATTTAAAATTAAAAATACCCAAAGTGACTAGGTTACATTTGGACTTTTAACTTCAAGTGCTCTTTAAGAAGTATAAATAAATCTTTACTTAGAACTAAAACTTTAGCATCAGAGTCCAGTGCTAAACCTGTAATGAGATTCTGTGACTTATGAAGGCTCTTAATCAACTGCATTTGCATTCTGTAATTAAGCCTTATGATCACCTTGCTGGCTTTCAGTATTTTATGTGTAGCTTGGAAGCCTGTTTAAACATTTATTGGAGTCAAATAGGTTTTTCACAACAGTTCAGGAGATAGAAACCTGCACATGAAGTTCTTGAAACGACAGATGTTGGAGAACTTTTTAAATTTTAGTTAAGTACACAAGATTGCACAGTGGGGGAGATCAGTTTAGCACAGCAGCTTGCTGGAAATACTGGGAGTGAGAGCTCATATTCAATAAGCAATTTTTAAAAAATACAAAGTTTGTTTAAAAAAATTGAGTTTTCCCTGGTGCTTCTTTTCTAAGAAAATGGCACAGTGACTCTGCAACAATTAATAAATTCCTCGTTTTGATACACCCTTGGTGCTTCAGGGTGAGTTGCCTGACAATGTCAGGCTCCTGTACAGCCAGAGCTTTTGCCTCACAAAGACACATATGTCACCCTTCTGTCGGAGGTTACCTGTCGTGGTCCTCAATCTCTTCCATAAATGCTTGGAAGTTCTGTTGTCTTTTATGTTTGTTTTTTGTTTATTCCTGTTTCTTTTGTTTGTTAGAGTTAATTGTTATAAGATCAGAATGAGATTTTACTGTGGTGAGGATGAGTAACAAAAGCAACCAGGACATGTTGTTTGTTACATAAAATTCAGTACCCCCTTTGTGAAATTTAACATCAGTTGCTGCAAAAAAATTTACTTGGCCTTTCTTTCTGTTTTTCAAGTATATCATAACTTGATGTTCTCTGCTACAGGCAGTGTTTTGTATTCTGTTTGCTGAGCTGGTGAAGTCTAAATGTTTCATAAAAGCCTCTTTGGGAGAAGGAATCTAGCAATTTCTCCTTCATACTAGCAGCAGAGTTATTAAGGCTTCATAACTTCATACTCTCAAAGGTAGGAGCTGAGCCAGAGAAAAGGAAGGTGGGCCAGACTTGCACAATTAGGGGAAAAACCACAACCAGCAATTTATTGCTCTAGTTCTAATCTAATTCACTGAGTCATTCTTCTGGTTGAAAGGTTTTGTATTCTCAAGTTGCACTGTGGTTCCGTAGCTTTGAGGCCATCATAAAAATGAAGGGAGGCCTGGAGGAAAAGATACAGAGCTAGGTGGAGGCAGCAATCCCACTGCTGTCCTTCCTTGAATGTCTGTGCCTGGGTTCCAAGGGTGGAATTTTAGTCACAGTTAGCAGATTAGATTATGTGTCTGTTCTCTTGATTTACTGTTATTTAGAGCTTGTTCTTATGAATTTAATATGTCCATTTTACAAACTCATGAAAGGAAAACCCATCAAGAAAGCTGTTTAGCACAAAAATACTGCTTATGGCTCAAAGTTCCCAAGCACCGAACTGCAGGAGACTATAGTTACAGTCTTGGTCTGATCAAGTATGCTCCCCTAGGTTTCACCTCGTGGCCACTTTTGATAGTAGAATCTTTGATCACATCTCATATGATCATCATGTTATTGGATGGATACTTCTTTAAGAGTTAATATCCAGTGTTTTGTTGTTTGTCTTCTAGCCAAAAATCCAAACCAAATAGGTGACATTATATTGTTAGCAAGTGTAAGGCATAGCATATACCAAACTACAAGGAGCTCCCAGAGGGAGCAAAAGCCTAGCATTCGGTTTTCTCTCTTCTCATGCTAGACAAGCTCTTTTTGTGCCATCCTGTTGACTGTGCTTATAATCAGTAGCGAGCACAAAGCTGGGAGAGTATTTGGTTCACACAGTGAGAAAAAGGTGAGAGCCTGCTGCGCCCCTAAAAATGTAAAACTGGCATCATTCAGCCTTTAGGTTTTGATGAGTTCACTCCTCTTTTCCCAGCACTTCAGTAATAAGGATGCCACCATGCAGCTGCTTTCTCATATCTGTAGTTAGTTGGAGAAGGGACAAAATTAGAGCGTGTGTGGCTTTGAACACCTCAGTTAGTGGCTGAAGGTCCCAGTCCAGCATCTTACTCATCATATGTATACTTCCCATCCTCTTTTTCTCTTTCCTCATAAAAGAGTAGGTATGCAGAGGGCCCGGCACTTATGAAGCATGCAGAGGGCTTGTTGATCGATTAACTGAAGCTTGCCTGGAGGCCAGTGCTAGCAAAGACTAAACCCTGCCATTCAAAGACATAGAGGCAAGGCCTGTGATCTCTCAGTTTGGTTTCCCATAAAATACAGCAAAGCTCCCCTTCAGGAGCATGTTTGTATCCCCTTATGAATTGATGCAGACTTCTCTACAGACATTGTTGGGTATCTAAGGTCTTGCGTAGCAGCTTACTCACTGACAAATGATCTCATAAAGTTAACGTAGATGTTAAAGGTAAGTCATCTACCAAGCTCAGCCAGTTCTGCGTAGTGTGCATCTACATGCTGCTGAGATAAAATAAGCAATCAAACAAAAACCTCCAGACTTGACAGTGTACCTTTGCCGTTATTAGCAATCAGCGGTGTTACTCAAGTCAGTGAGTCTGCTAATAACCTGGTCTTAAGGTATTACTGTTTTATCATATTACCACAGTATCTACAAAAACCAGCCATACAGAGAGCCCCAGGACTTCGTTGGATTTGAAAGTGGACAGATAGACTACAAAAAAGTTTTCTGCCCTGAAGAGAAAGAAACTCTGATAAGGGAATGCCTTGTAAGAGTTTACGTTGGGTAGCTCAGACCCAAGCAAGTATGATAGGGTTTTTTTCTGGAAATGTCTTAGTACTTGCAGATGTAACTAGAGGTAACTCTTAGGATTGCGTCCTGTAATCCTTTCTGCATGCCTGTTTAGACTGCTGAAAATGAATGAAACAAGTACAAATCCTCATGTACTATTTTAAATTCTTTTTCCTTGTTTTCTTTTGCCTATTCTCTGCTTTTCCTTGCATGCGTCTCAAAAATTTACATGGCAATTTATGTTAATTATTCCTGGAAATTCATAACAATGACTGAATTACGTTCAAGAAAGCAGATTTTAGTGTGGCGTGACACTTGCAACTAAGAAAGTCTCAAATCCCCTTTTTGCACTTTACTTTCTCTATTTTGGTCTATAATAAGTCTATTTTTATATATATGTATCACATATTATGCATTTGTATACACCCAGGCAGTATATTTTCCTTGTAGAAGCAATTTGTGTCTATGGCTTCTTGCCAAGAAAAGAGCTTTCCTGACATTTAGTATATCTGTCTCAGTCAGTTTAAGTTGGCACAGAACTCCTTTGTGGAGAACCTTTATGTGAGGAAAAACATCTCTGAGTGACTGCCTTAACCCAGTGCTGGGAATATTAGTCATGGCGAGTGGCTGCGTTGATATGGAGAAGGAGAAAGAAAATCCCAACACAACCCATCTGTTTTCACTCCACTTGAAATGAACAGTTCCCTAATCACCCCCAAAAGTAAATTTTAATAAATACCTTTAGGAAGGTCTCTTTGCTCTGTTCTGCTCCCTTCTTGTAAGGGGATAATGCTGTGCAGATATATAGCAGATTTTTAGCAGCCTGGTCTCCTAGCATTAATAATTTTCTAACTTTTTTTTTTTTTCCTTCAAGTCTACATCTTATTCTAGAAGTAGGTAATCTTTGAATCTCTGGATCTTAGCCTCAACTGGAAAAATAGTTCACTTTATGTGTATTCTGATTGTTCGGAATGAAAGTTCTCTTTCATAGCAGCCACAGGAATTGAAACTCTTCAGCTGTGCTCACTGGTAAAATCATACAGCAAAAAATATGAGATATAAGATCTTTTGCTGGACTACTTTTGAGTTGATCTGGGATGACAACCTATTTCAGGCCAACAGTCATTCTGAGGTTTCCATGGAGATTAATGATGTCAGAGGAGCAACATCTGAGTGCAGTTTGCTAGAAAACAAGGCTATAATGTGATAGTGGAGAGGTGAAGTCTTTGCATTTTTGTAAACTCATAGAATAGTGAAGCACATTTTCTCAGTGGATTGCAATTTGGTTTCGGTTTGTGCTGAACGTGAGCTGAAGTAATGCTTTTGCAGTGTGGTGGTTTTCCTGCAGTTTCTCTCAGTGCTGTAAGTGATGATTTCAGTACCATCTCTATACTATCTATTTTAGCTTTGATTGCTGTTCTCTTTACTTGTGTATTTTGTGTATTCTCATATTGTCCTATTAAACTCTCTGGCATTTTCTGTCTGCACTGAATTGCTTTGACTTAAGGGTGATGCCCAGGTTTACCTGTGAGTGTATTTTGTAATACATGAGCATCAATATTAGAGTAGGTTACAGCTCCACTGAGTTTTCTAAAACTTAGGAGCTGCCACAAGGGGTAGTACGTGTAGGAGAGGGGAGAAGTGGCAAAGTGAGGAAAGTATAAAAGTTTACTGGGGCACAATTTAAAGCTAACGTTTGACCCTTAAGAATTTGAAAACTGTTACCATTGCTTGTAGTGTTATAAAGATTAAAATGCCGCTCCACTGCGGAGAGATTACTGACCAAAGGACTAAATCTGTTAGTATTGGCAGTGAAGGCATAGATAGCACTTTTGCATGGGGTTTTTGCAAAGGGAGGGATTAGGAGATGTAAAAGTGCCTCCATTCCACTTACATTTTGTAGCTTTTTAGCAATTCCTGAATGGGAACGAGGCCCTACAAGCATTGCTGGTTCCCCATTATTACCTAAGGCGTTGTTTGTGTGTTTGATTTTTGTTCTTCCTCAGTTCCACACCTGTGGTTTTGCTGTGCATTATTTAGCGGATTCTTGTAAAGTTCAGGTTATCAAAAACTTAAGTCAACAGCTGTACTTAAAATCAGCCATTTTTTCAGGTTCCAGCAGAAAATGGGAGAAAAAGACTTGTTCAAAATAACAAAAATAGAGAAGAAAGTCTTAAGATTTTATGCTTAAGTTGAATTCAGTTTTATGACTAAGCCACTTGTTGCTTCTATAGCACTACCTATAGAAAAATGCTCATGCACACATACTGAAAAACAATCAGAAGAACAGTAATGATGGTAAACTATGTCAAGTCTCTACTTTGCCTGTTTTTCTCAGAAGAGTATTGAACAGCAAACAGTGTTTTCTGGAGCATCTATTATGCTCCAATGACCGTACTTGGCTCTTGTTCCTTGACCATAGTTGTAAGAGGAACATCTTTTGTGTAGAGTGAAGCACAGGACTATGTAAACTTGCTTTTCTGACTTGCACAGACTATCAAAGTATACTCATGTTTTAGAGAATTTATTTTTTAGGAAAAAAAAAAAAAAGTGGGAAAGCATCTCTGAACTCAGATCCTTTAATGTCTGAGTTCAGCAGCAAAGGAATTATTTCCCCCCCCCAGGCCAGTTTCTAAATTCCTGAAATGCAAAACTTACACAGGGAGAGAATGGCCTACTCTTGTACAGACCAGCTGACAGCTCCTCCTGAAAATCAGGACAAGTTAATACATTCCACATGTTCTCTGCCCCAGTTTTCCAAATTGATTATTTTGAAAAGCAAAGCAAGATTATCTTTATTTTGCAGGAAGTGTTTGGTGCCATTAGACAGCAATGCTGTTGAAAAGAACAAAGCTGGAGCAGCTTTTGATTATACCCTCTGAGAAATGGCCAGTTGCTCTACAAGTGATCCGAACAGGACTGTTTGTTCTCTCTGGGTGCTGAACACTTGAAAATTTACGCGCTTCGCTCATGAGCCTAAAAAGGAGTCAAATTCTTTTGAAGCCTTAAATATTGAGCCGTTTTCAAAATCTATCCCTGTATGTGTAGTATGAACATATGCTGTATGACAGTAATGCAGCTATAAGTGTCTGACCATTACTTGGAGGGCTGGAGCTTTTGTGCATTACCTGACTTTAAAAAAGGGGGAAATCTGTTAGGAGATGATGTTCTATGAAGGAATACAGCCTTTTTTGGAGGGCTAGGTTTAGCAGGTTACTGAGTTTCATACTTGGCTAGCAGGAGTTATCTCAGTGTGGGAAGTGAAGCCGGGGTGAAACAGCCACAGTCTTGGTCTTGTTATTTCCTGCAAGAGATGAAGGTTTAATGAAATGTTCTGTAATCCATAACAGTGTTGAAGCTCCTTTGTGTTTGCTAGATTGACAGGGAAGTGCTGAATAGGGGAAAGTTATGGAGAAAGAATATAGTTCCGTATGTTTTTAAACACATTCCTTCAGGGCAATAATTTTTCACATCTACTGAGTCATGCAGATGATTGCATAATTGATTGACATTTTATATGCAAGTGTCCTGCCCTCCATCTGAATTCCTCCCTTCAAACAATGCCTTTTGACTCAATTCTGTTACTAGCATACCATGTTTGGCAATGTTTTGGTATGCTGAGTTTACTTAACCAAATACAAAGTTTACTTAACCAAATATAAAGCAATGGCCTGACAAATACAGAGATAGGAATCACTAAGCTTGCAGCAGAGCACAGCATCTTTTTAAATATTGCTGGGGTTTTTTATATTTTGCTGTAAAAAAAAAGAAGCAGATGTTTGTTTCCACCTCCTCCTCTTCTCCTGGTCACCTTTTCTCTTCTCTTTGGCCATCGTGCCACTGGCTTTGGCAATGACAAAGCCTTTTGTAGGTACTGACCCCCACACCTTTACTGGTGGACTGTTCACTCGTAGGAGGCACCACATCTGTTGGGAACAATGAGTCTTGGACAGAGAAGGGAAAGGAGGGGAACCCTCTGTCAAGGCCACGTTTAGCAATTCCTTCACTGCTTCTTGTTGTTTTTAAAAACTGTTTTCCCTTTTCCTGAGAAGCAAGAGGGAGTTAATTTTGGTTGGTACCCTCACAAAACTGGTACTGGAAAGGCAGATGCATAAAACACAAACTAAAAATAAAGTCAGAGCATCTGCATTAAACTGTAACCACATCAGACCTAGGCTGGCAGGTTGGATGTCTCACAGATGTCTCTGTGGACAGCCTGCAGTATATAGCTCGTCATTTAACTTTTGCACTTTAGAGGCATGAATGCTGCATTCAATTCCAGCATTTATACATGAAGTGGACATTTGTAAGAGCACACTCTGCAAATAGCTGCCTGGCTGACTGCTTGTTTACCCTCAGCATGAATGTCTGCATGCAGAGTGTTGCAGGTGCAGCCAACACGCAGACATTTTTCCCACGCTCTTCAGCCATCTCGTCCTTTTAGGAAGAGGCCTGTAAATTGACATCTGATACTCTTGAGGGGTTTTTTTTTAATCAGCAAGTAGAAGAGTGAGAAGTTTTGGGGGATGTGTGGAAGGTGCAGGGATTTATACATACAGAGCTTGGGAGTAGGAGAGAAGGGTTGCCTTACCTAGTGATGTTTGATATTAATGAGTGAAAATTAGTTTCTGTGATTGTGATTTATCATAGAAGAATCCCAGCAGTTAAGCCAGCACATTCTTCTGTGCCTCTGTTATCGTTGCTCTACAGAATTGCCTTCTTTATCCTAAGGGACCATGAGGTATGGCTGCCCTGGCAGGAATATCAGTAGAAGTTCAAAGACAAAACCAAAGCTCAAATATCACCTCCATTTAGCTTCAATTTTGCTCTTTCTGTTTGTCCTAAAAGTATGGCTTCTGTGTCCAAAGCTTGTCTGTTTTCAGCTGTTCTCAGTTTAAGTTACCGGCTAATATCCGTAAACTTCATCTCACCTAAAGCACTGTACTAGCTTTATCAGTGTGCCTCATGCAGATCATTTGAAACCTTAGAAAGTGGTAGAAATAGCATTTTTTTTCCTTCTGCAATGTTTTTTATTTCTTTAAAATTGAAGTGTGGACTTCCCTTTTAAAGTATATGGGAAAACAGTGAAGAAAACAGCAGGGCCACATGAGGGAATTCCATATTTATTTTTGGCACTTAATTTCCATGAAGAGGAGGATCCTGTTGACGCAGAACACTGTTTTTTCCCCCTACTTGCAAATGTTATGGAAGCATAAAAAGTTAGTTCCTTGTTGTCAAGATTCCAAAATAGATATTTGCGTAGTAGATTAGATGTCATATTTGTGTAACTTTGAAAACAGCTTTCAGGCTGGTGTTTCCTAAGCGGGATATGAAGCTGTATCATCAGGAGTAGTATTACTTCTCAAATGCATGTTGCATGTACAGAATTGATCAGTTTATAGACAGTATACTGTTCTTCAGCGATTGAAGAACCACGTGCAGATCATTAGTAGTATAAAACCAGAAGTATGTGTAGTTACAACTGTCTCACTCTCTATGTAAACCATGGTTTGTTGTAGCTAAGGTCTCATGTTTGACTTACCATGATTTTACCATTGCAGACCTCAGAAGGAGATGGCCTGAAACTGGCTTTGGAAGATAAAACATAATTTGAAATAAAAGCCTTACCTACATTATCTGTAGAGATATTATTTACCACCTGTAGGAAATGACTTCAAAATACTCATTCTCAAAGAAAATTGACTGAAAAAATGCTTTGGCTTTAACTTCTAATAATTTCTTTTAGAAGAAAATATCAAAGCAACGAATAAACTGTAAGAGGTCCTTTGGATTGCAGGGTCACTTTCTTCTTTTCCAGTTGGTGGTTAAGTTAGCAAAGTCGAGCAAAGTGGTGGTAATGATGAGAGGGGAGGAGGGCTGTTAAAATGTGCTGTCTTTTTGAATGCAAAGCTGGGCCCAAGCCCAGGCCTGCACACACACCAGTGATCACCTTCTGCCAGCTGTGCCTGCAGGAGGTGCTGTTTGCTGTTGGAATGTAAATCGTCCCTGAAAATGAGGTTGTCATGAACAAGCAGTACTCGGTACCTGGTAATTCTGAAATACTGCGTGAGGGGTTAGTGGTCCTTAAAGACAGAGAAGCCTGTGGTATTTCCAGGGGCTGTCACAGCATCCATAGAGCCTGTGTGCTGCACCATAGCACCTGAAGTAGTTCTCCTGAGATCAGCCTAGACTGCCCTGGTACTTTTCCTGGTTACAATCACAAAAATAGTTGGATAAACCCAAGAACAATGCCAGCTGTCCAATAGGGAAAATTGGAATGAGAGTTGGATTCATTGCTTCTCTTGATCCAGCTTTTGTAGTCTGCTTAAATAGGAGACTGATTAGACTCTTTGTGAGGAAATTACATATTTAACTGTAAAACTGCAGATGTAGCTATTTTCAGAAATCTACCCGCCCATCCTTGTACAGCTAAAAATGGCTTGTCGTGCCTCAGACAGAGGGATGATAAGATATGCAAGCTAGCTAGCCAGTCAGGCCAAGCTGTCTTCTTACCCCTAAACATTATACTGGAACTCTGCACAGAGTCCATGCAAATTAGCTAATTACCAGCCTCTGCTCAGGCTTCCATGATTGCTGAGTAGTGGAACTGAATGATTTAATTTCTCTAACATACTCTCTTGCTGCTTTTGCATGCAGAATATGTTGCTCTAAAGTATCCCTTGGTGCTGGATCTTGGCAGTGTTCCAAAAGGAGTTCAAGTTAAAAACCACTCAGTGTAATTCAAAGATTGGTAAATCTACATTTGTCACCTTCCCTGCATCATATAATTTTACTGTCTGTAATGTGGGCTTTCCTCTTCTCTCGCAGAAGAGATGATCTTGGATAAATGTTTAAAATGTGAATCAGGGAGTATAGCTGGCACTGGCTGTGTATGTGTTATTCTCTTGAGAGAGTAATTAAACTGAGGTGAAGTGATCCTATGATTTTTTTTTTTGTTTTCCAAATTAATTATGCTTTAAAAAAATGACTATATAGAGTTCTTGGTTACATTAATAACTGAGTGTGCTTGTCTTCCATTGTGATTTTCAGCATTGCATTGTGCTTACTCTGAAATGCATGCTGCTCTCAGAGATAGTAGTGGACTTTAATTTCCCATTGAAATTCTTGCAAGAGAGTTTGTATGTAGGGTACAGGAACATTTTGACTGTCTGAGTGTATGTTATTTAAATCACAGAAAGTTTTGGGATGTGGCCAGATTGAAGCTAACAGGAAAAGGAATTTGGTTAAGAGCTTCTGTTTCTCCTCAGTAGTTGGGTCTGAATCCTAGAAACACTCGCAAAGTGTGTTAACTCATTAATTTTACTGCAGCTATCAAATAAATGTAAATACAGGCATAAACACTGGCGAGTACTAGCCAGCTAGTTCTATTAGCTGAAGCATGCTGATGTCATTGAAGATTCCTTTAACAGTAGCTGCGTTCTTTAGCTGTCTAGATGCCATTAAAAAAACCCTGTGCTTTAAGCCTCAGGCAGGAAGAAGTGACTGCATGTTCGTCATAATAAGCCTTGGCAATCAAGAGGAAGTTGTAGATCAACTAATTATATGTTGCTGGTTGCCTGTCTGTCATCTTATTACAGTGTTTCAATGATCAGAGATATCACGATTTCAAATTGAGAAAATTTCATTTTCATTATGTTTACTAGTTAAAAAAGGTAAATGTAGAACAAAAGTATGTATTGGAAGGTCAGTGTATCGTACGTGTTTCTTTGCTTAGTAGAGGTTCCCTTTGTTGTGTGTCTTTAAAAAATCATGGATTAAGGCCCCATTTCAATGTATTTCAACAGCATCACTCTCATAAGCATAAGCAGAATACCCCGTGCCAAAACACAGAGTAGTTGCTAAGTGAAACTAGCTGTAATACATGTAGTTAACCCTTTGTAAGTATTTGTAGATCATAGTATTGACGTCATAGTTGGACTTTGCTAATCACTTCTTGGCTTAGATGGAACTACATGTAGATCTGTCTCGAAAAGCTCATGTGTCCTCATTCTTCCTTAATTCCTTGCATCTTTTTAATCCAGGCTGAAGCTGGATTGAAAAATTTTAGGTAGTAAATCAAGTACTGTGATTTATTTCAGTGACCTAAACATGATAATAAGGATTGTATGGAAAAGTGCTTTGATGCCTACTTTGTTTTCTTTTTTAAGCAGCTAAAAGAAGCAGTCTGGCACTAAGCTAAAATTAAGTGTATTTTGCAGACCTTAAAGAATTGTGTTCCTATTTTTTGAGCATCCTTATTTTTATAGTCATTTATTTCAAATCAGACAACATTTAAAAAGGAAAAGTATATCAAGATTGTGTAAACTGGAAACTATGTAGCAAAAAAACATTTTCCAGTTTTCTTTCAAACTTGTAGTGGCTTAATCTTGAAGCAAAATATTCCCAGCTAAGTTGCATAAACTGGGATGCTGGCCTTTCAAGATCACTTCTGTCCACTGGCTCAGCGTGTGCCAGTATCTTACCTGTCACAGCATGTGTGTTTTGTTGTTTCTGAAAGAACCTGCACATCTGAATTCCTGATTATAGGTCATACTGGAAATCAGTGGTTTTAATTACCGCTTGTATTTCCAGGAAAAAGAATCATTTAAAGTACTGTAAACTTGCCAGAATTCTTAAATTAATATCTACTGATTGATTTTCAAAGAGCCTGAAGGGAACGTAGCTTCTCTAGGTGTCTTCAAGAAATTGAATGAGGGCTTAATGCAAATCCAGTACTAAAGCTGACAATCATGCCAGTTATGTTTTCTTGGTTTTCTTTTGGAATTTTTTAAAATTATACTCCTCTCCATGACTTCTGAACCCTTTAGAAACAATTAAATTTTGGACAGAACTTTAATATGGTTAACTATCATAACAGTGAGGTATCACAAAGCAGTCTCTGTTCATTAAATAACGCAGGTTTTATGTATGTTTTTTTTAATCCTTATATATAAACCTATGTGTACATATACATAAAATCTTAAAACCTGCTGTGAAGACGCAGGCCATTTTGAACATGTTTGACAGCGTATCAGAAGATAAATCTTCCTGCTTATTTTGTACCTTTTGGTAACTAACTGTCCAATTTAGAAAAGCTTACTCATTTTACAGAGAGAAATAATTTGAAGTGCAGCTACCCAAAAGCCAAGATCTTATCTAGTAGCAGAAGCTGTACTTGTTAAGTTTTCCAAGCATGTAGAGGGCAGCAAGAGTTTGTGCTGAAAAAAAAATCAGATTGACATGAAGCTATAGTGTTTATTCTTCATAATTGTAGTTCACTGCTAGTCACATCTTTTGCAGCTGGCAGTCACTTAGATGCTATGCTATATACTTGATGACATCTTCATATTGATTTTAATCTGTCCTTTTAAGACTGCCCAATCTAACTTTATTGTTCTCTGTGTGTTAAGGGATAGCTGCAAATAGGAGAAGACTGGCTAGATTTAGTATGACTGAAGCCATATTTTGATGCAATGATCATTCTGGTAAAGCACAGTAAGACTATCTAATAAAGGTGATTTAATATACAAAGCTAAGCAAAAGTTTAAGTCTTACTATAAATTACAGGTTCCTCTGTGGCATTTAGATTGTGAATATTTGGAATGTATCTCAGGAACATGGTTTTGGATCCAAGCATATTGAAAGCATGGAATGAAAATGGATGAGAAACCTGCAAATTAGCGTGGAAATATTGCAGATCCAACATGACAGCACTATGAATTTTTCTTTGGCGCAGCTATTAGAAATGACAATTTTACTAGCTAAGATTGAAGAGAACCAAAATGAAGTCAAAACTGGGTCCTTATTTCATCTTTAACTTTTATGATAATGGAAATCTGTTAGATATTTCTGTGAGAATAATTCTCAAAATAGACTGGGACAATTCCTGTTCTGTCAGGAACCAAAAATGTGTACTTTCTACTTGGAAAAAGCTTCCAGACTGTTCCAGAAGAATTTGCTAGGTGCTATGGCAGTGTGTGACGTTCAGAAAGTTGACCTTATGAACAAGTCAAAAATCATAGGAAAATGACTAGCAAGCATTTGTGATGTTCAGAGGATGGATGGGGGGATCCAGGTAACATTCTGACCCCAGGAAGAAAATGGCAATATCGTTAGTACTTTCAAGGGAACCATTCACACATTATTAGGACCAGATTTGGAAGCACATTTAAACATGTAGCGTGAGTAACGATTCACGGGACTTTATAGAAGGCTGTGAGTTCACAGAGTCTCAGCGGTGATTCTGGCCAGTTCACTAAACTTCTTTTTCTATTGTTATTATATCCCCGTGCCTCTGTGGAAATGTAGTCCATGGCCTTCAAACCTGGAGATCAAGTAGCTGTACACCTATAAATGAGCAAACTTCTCCCAGCAGACTATTTGTGTTGTTTGTAGCTGCTTAAATGAAAGCACAAATGCAGTAGTTGTGCAATGTCAGATTAGGTATTCTGGTGAAAATAGAGCCTCTGATATATAAAATTAATACCATTACACATCTGGTGGATGATAAATAAAATTATTATGTTATATCATCTCTGGTTTCTGCCATTCGTGCCTTTTTCTCGTCTGCAAGGTCTGGTTTTCTGGGGAGCTTTCTGACCATCTGATGAACATTGCTCTATATAGTCAAGCTTATTACTGTACTCGAATTTGATTTTTAAATCCTGAAGAGATTTAAAGAGGAATTTTTCCCTCTATCTCTTAATCTTCTTTTATTTTTTTAAAGGAAGAGTTGAATGTATATACAATGTGCTGAAAAATACAGTAAAAGTATCAAATGGTGCTTTTTTTTAATTTTAGCTTTAATTTTTCTCCCTTGCAAGAGGTAGTATTAAATATGACACTATACATATGAAGAGTACACGTGAGGTGTATGCAACAAGGATTTATCACTGGGAAGAAAAAACAAGGTGAAATGAAGATGTTACATAGGCTAACCTTGCTAAATTTTTAAAAAGTGTTATTTCTCAGTGCCTGTCAACTAAACTACATTCTCTAATCCTGAAACGTTTTTCTTTAGTAAAATACAAAATTCTGTGATGTCAAAATGGGGTGAATGTGTAATGTATCCAAGACCATAGTCATGCTATTAATTATCTTTAATCAAGTTTGTCCGTATTACACTGATGTTGTCCATATTGCACAGAAACCTTCCTTAAGTTCTTTCAGTTCATTCCACCAACATTCTTCTCTGTTCTTCTGTTTTTCTGCCTATTATTTCTGATTAATATTGATATTAACAATATCTGTTCCTGTTGATTAATCTTTATTATTGGTTATGTACAAGACAATAGTTCCCATTATTGGATTTAGCAGAAACGGCATCTCTAGATTCTGTGCATTTTGAGGAAGCATTCTATTGTATTCATCCTACACGAAACAGGCAATGCGATTTAGTGAGACTTGCTAGTAAGGCGTACATTTCATTTCATTAAGCAGGTGGGACTGCCCTGGGAGAAAAATCAAGTTAGACCAGATCATCTGATTCTTCATCAAGGTGTCTGTCCACTGGGTTTTCAGTCTCTGTGCCTTTTGCAACTATGTTTTCTTGTCCTACTTTGGTTCAGCGTCAGAACACTATTTAAAAAAATACTTATTGACTGTATTTACTTTGAAACTGTGCAAACACCTTTATAAATGGTATATAATTCAGAGCTAAGCAACATTTTCACCGGCAAACAAAATGATATTGGCTAATCTTTACCGGGGAATTTCCCAAGTTGTTGATTCTGGATCCAGCATCCCTCTCTCCTTCGAATTAGGTCTATATTCTTTTTTTAACCTATAAGCTGTCGGCTGTGAGAACCTTTTTACACCCATCTCAAATGTTTGGCAAGCAACTTTTTTCCCTCCTTTTCCATCAAAAGATGAAAAAAACAGAATTCTCCTGCTGCTTCAGATGGCTTGTCTCACTTGAGACATGTCAGGTGCCTCAGAGTAAATTATACTGATGAGAAACGTCTGTTACTGCCAGAGCTTCAAACTCCTCCTGCAGCTAGTGCTGTGTGAAACCATGCAAACTGCCTGCTCAAGAAGCAGCTAAAAGGAATAACTAAAAGTTGTGTGTGTGCATTTGCATTCGCATTCATTTATTTGTCTCTAATCTTAATGATATTTCGCGACAATCAAGTTGTATTTCCAAGTTTTATTTGTAATAATGTGGAAGATGGATGCAGAGATTCTTGGGTTTTCATGTGCTGTCAAGTCCTTTGGGAGAAGCGAAAAACATGAAAATTGGGATGAAACCGAGCATCTCACATGGGGTGGTGGTGGCTGATCCTCTGCCAGCAGAATGATCAGGACTTGGACCTTACAGGTGTCCCACCATCCCACTTCTCTCACATTGTTTATAACAGAGGCACTGGCCCCTTCCTTGAGTTGACTGAGCAGTCTTATTTCATCTCTGTTGACTGTTACCTTTTGTAATTATTTGCTTATGTCTTTTACAAGAAAAGAAAAAAATAGTTTTGACATGTCATTCAAGCTGTTCTTCAGACAGGTCACTTGAATCTAGCAAGCGGGTTGCTTACATTGAAATATTACTTGCAAATGCCTTATGGGGTTCTCTTGGGTCCTTCCTAAGACGTATGTAAGCTGAACACAGGTCAGACTCAGTGGGGAAAAATGCTTACTTTTTCACAGTTGAATTTGCTTCAGTTTCCTGAGTTTTGGTTTCAACTTAATCCTTAAAAAATTGTTTTATTGAAGTACATTTTCTATTTTAAAGTACAAACCTGGAGTTTGGATTTCACCCATGCTTTGCTGAAGTAATCTTATCTTGTAGTGCACCTGCCTGGAGAGGCTCATAGTTAGAAGACAGAAATCTATTACGGACACCTGCATTTTCACCTTCTTGATATGTTGCATAGGAGCAGGTACTGTTTATGTGTTGTGAAAATGAGTGTTACAGCAATACTGCTGGTACAGAGTAATTTATGGAGGATTCAGTAACTGCAGGCTGTTATTCTGAACAAAGACAAGTGTTACTGAAGAGTTTTTGAGAATATTACTGCAGTCTAAAATAATCTCTGATTGCTTTGAAGATTGCTTTGTGATATTTTAAGGCTTTCAGCCAGGCTCTTTAGAGAAACTGTAAATGTACCGCGAAACAGCATTCTCACTAGAGTGTATCAGCAGAAGGTATGTTTGCCCTACATACCATAATGGGTAGAAATCCCCAAGATCCCTGGACAAGCACTAAAAGAGCTGGAAGCAGCCTGGCTGTAGTACCGCGGAGCTGTGTGTGCCTGGGAAGCAGACAAAATTAAACTGCACAGTGAGGTTGCTTCTAGCACCACAGAAAGCATGGCAAAGCAGTGCCAGCTCAGAGCTGACTCGCACATCTCCGTGGTACGCTGCACAGCATAAATTTATGTGCCCACGGAAGACTTGAATAAAACATTCATGTGCTATTGTAGCCTGAGCTGCTTTTGCTCTGTTACCAGCTTGTGTATCAGATATACTTGATCTTTGACCAGTGTTACCACTGAGGGACCACCTAGTTCTGTTTGGAAACATCGCTTAATTAATGCCAGAAGATTTTTGTGTAAGAACAAAATGGTGGATTGAGGCATCACTTTCTTCAAGAGCCCTCTGTACTCGTGATGCAGGACAAAAGGAGATGTCTCTTAATACCTACATGAAAAAAAAAAAAAAATGTGTATTTTTTTTCTGTTTGCTTGTTTAACATAGACTGAAATTCTAAAGATGTAGTTCAGATTTTTCCTGTTTTCATACTTCTGCTCCAAAACAAAGCTATACCTTCTAAGAAAGGCAGGTTGGTATAGACATGATATTACCTTGTACCTATCAGGACTGAGTCTGAAAGCAAAAGGAAGTCTGATTTCTTTAATTGTACAGAGCACTGTCCATTAGAGAAGCTTGAAAAGAGCAGCCTTTGTTTCCTAGATCTGATAGTTCTGCCACGGTGATGGGTTTGCCTGAGTAACTTATTCCTTCTTATCTTGTGTGTGAATTTGAATTTCCGACGGAAAGTGCAGTTTCTTTGCTTATCACATCCAGCAGCCGCATGATCTTATATTCAACCTGATTTTCAAGTACTCACATCTTGAACTCTAAAATTCGACTCTTCTTTAACTATAGCTTCAAAACTAAACTAAGAATAAAGTCTTGTCTTTGTTCTGCTTAATAGTTCTACTACCTGTTTATGTTCACATAGGATTATTTAAAAAATAAATAAATAAAAAGTAGCTCTTGAAAGTGTTTCAGCTTCCCGGTTATGGTAGCTGTAGCTGTGGGTTTGCTTTTTTACATTACAGTAGGCAAGTACTTAAACCCCTTTGTAGACAGGTAAATTTCTACTTAAAGCAGGGTTTGCAGTATTGTTGTAAAAGTTACAGAAATAGCAAACTTGTGATCAGACCAGTGGTAGATCAGACCAGCGGTCCTGACAAAATGGACTGCAGAGGATCAGTGCTGTAAGAAAGAGTCAGCCAGTTTTGAAAACCACAGCAGTCTTTCCCAGCAGTGTGTGTGACCCCAGCTTGGCTGGCCTAGTATTGCAGTTTGCTGCCACCCAAAGAGTTGGTGCTCTCGCTTCTCTCAGCTGCACGCTCCCAGTCTTTCCTTTATGCTGGTTCTGGTCATGACTTGACTCCTGTGTAACTGGGATACAGTGCATAAAGCATGCAGAAAATAACAAATGAATAGCTTCTCACCACCCTACAGAGATGAATGGGCTAAGCTGGGATCGCTTACACTAGCAGGAATGTGATCATCCAAAAAGAAGCAGAAGCAAGGGGTAGGACATTCTTTTCAGTGGGAGTTGGATTGGCTGCTTTTATCACTTGTGATCACTCCAAAAGGGCTCGTGTTTTGCTGGCGCTCTGAACAAGCGGCTGTGTGTTGTGTTTTCCTGGTTTCTCTGCAGTTAGGTTACTCTGCTTACCTCTGATAAGGGGTTGTCTCCAGCACGCACTTACAACCATTCACTTGGGCACAGTGGTGTCCACTGCACTGACTGTTTATAAAGCGAATAGCTATTACATCTATGCCCTCAGTGTGGTAAATCAAGGATACTCTGAGGTGGACACAGTTCATACTCTCTTAAACACAAATCTTTATGCATGCTAGTTTACATACTGCGGTGAACAGTATTATTGATTAACCCTTAACTAGCCCATGCTATCAAGATCTTGGAGGAAACAGTGGAAGCGCAACTTTGGAAGGGAAAGCTGTAACTGCAAAATCTGTTCTTTGTGCTTCTCTGCCAGCCACTTCTGTTTCAGGAGAAGCAGTAGCCTCTCTATTCCCCATGCTGCTTTTGTCTCCTATCCAAAAAAACCCTTGCCAGCAACCTGGTATCTCACTAAGTGCAGCCTGGGTACCTGCCTTCAAGAGGCTTCTGCCAGCTGTTCAGCATAAAATCCTTGCAGACCACTCTTGGTGTTACTTGGGGTGGCATTGGGCTTTCCAGAGAAGTACCGACTGGGACCATGTCCTTTTTCCTATGTGTGCCATTTCCCTCAAATGCCCAAAGGAACTGTGTATATATGGAGCAGAGAAGTGTCATCATTATGCAAAGCACCCTCTGACATGCGTGGGAATTGTACAGAAACTAAGATTGCAGGAGGGTGCACTGACAAAAGGAAAGATTTCTTGTTCTAAAACCTATATTAATATTTATTTTAAGAAAAAAGGCAAACAAAAACCCCTCAATGTGCAGCCTTCCTGATCCAGGCTTTCAGCTTGTGTGCATTGTTATTTCACAAGAAGACTCCTTTTAAACATTGGCACCTTGCTTGGCCTGTTCTCTGTTGTGTGGTATCCAAGTGCTTCAGAAACAATAAAATCACCTTCCCTGGTGATGCTGAAAAACCCCATTCTTGCTTTTCACAGCAGGGAACATTATGACTTGTTCAGGAAAAATAGTATCTTAAGGAGGATGGAAACCAAAAATGCTCAGTGGTGGGCCCGTAACTTTACTGTACAGATTTTTCTGCCCAGTTTCTTCCCTTGGAACAACCTTTCCCTAGATATTCCCAAGCCCTTAGTTGCTTTCCTGTGTATTGGTCAGTTGTTTCTTCTTCAGCTCCTCTGACTGGCAGTGCACCTTATGATCCAGTCACAGAGAACAAGAGTTACTTAGGGTCTTGGATGAGGCTGAAGAGCATTTTAAACAAAAAATTATCCTCAGGATGTTAAGATTCCTCTGGGAATAAATGGGGTACAGGAAGATGGAAAGTGGAACTTAGATCCATGATTTGACAGTCCAGTTGTGACTGTGCCAAAATGATGTTTCTGTCACATCACATTGTCCATTAATTCTTTTGGCAAGTTGTATTTCCTACTGGAGTCAGCTACAATGAGTGGTGTCCAGGGATAGTGTTTCTTCTCAAGCTTTTTCCATGGTATGCAGCTTAGTTTCCAACACACGAGTTGCACATGCTGACAAGTATCAGATGCACCTGTTCCTTGACCATAACCCACTCCACAGATGCAGATTTATAGAGCCTAAAAAGAAAGAGCTGCAAGGTGTGTACCAGTTGAGCTGGGTAATCTCACTGCCAGAGATACTTTTAGTATAAATTGTGTACTTGTATCTAAGTTTAGAGTGATTATAATTATATCAGATGTTTTGTTCTACAAAAATAAGCAACTGCTAAAGACTGAGGGCAGCTAGGGACCACAAAGCATTGAATGCACCGATTCACATCTGGTGACACTTTTTCTAATGTGCCCGTTGGGATTTCTCACCCAAACTCTGCCTTTATTGCCTGCTTCAGCAAAGAATCTTGGTCTTTATCAGTCTTAACAGAGCTTCTTCAGTTATTTTTCTGTTTGTTCACTGGACTGTGAGAAGTGCTTTTTATTATTTTCCTCAAGAACATTTACACTTTCATAGTAAGCTCCAGCTTTTTCCTTGCAAAGTAACACTATGTCATATTGTATGTATATACTGTGTGCATATTCTTCACGTTTCCCTGGGCTTATCTCTAAAATCTCAGATGTATAAAATACGAGAAATACATGTATTGTATATGTGCAGAAGTACAGCATGCACATTATTGTGCTTACTAAGGAAGGGAGCAAAAGGGTTTGCTAGCCAAGGGCAAAGAACTCTATTTAAGCTTTCAGTCAAAAAACAGTCTAGACATTTTTATCACATTAAACAGTCTGGAGCATTTAATAGGTATGTGACAAGAAGAAAAACAGTCTGTACTAGCTGACCAGTTTTCTTATGGGAAAGGGCTGCTGGGCCCAAATTTTCATTCTTTGCAATGGTGATTATTATGCTGGAAATGCTTAATGGTGGTATATGAAGCAAAGCTGGGTTTAGACATGTAAAAATGTTACCCTCACTTTCTATGGTGTCTGCTGTGCTGTGCATGTAACACTGCCCTTGATTTTGATGGACACTATATTCAGTGAGTGCATGTGCCACTTGTTACTACGTTGTAGGGGGCCAGAGTGTATAGTGTCAGTGTTAGTCAAGCACCACAGAGCACTTCAGCACCTGCAGCCAGTGCAAATGGCAAAACGTTTTCTCTGTCTCTGCTAGGGTCCCTTTATCGATGCCTTAGAATGTAACAAGTTGCATCTGTTGATTTCTCTTGCATCTGATATCTTCCAAACAGATGACTCTGACCTCCACCGTCTCAACGCGAATCAGTTCTTTCACCTTCCCAGGCATTTCACCCTTAGTTTGTCTGCAGCGCAAGGAAATGCTGAACTCCTCGTCTCTGGGAGCCCTGCCATCCCCACTCCCGAGCTGTCACAATAATTCACCCCACTCTGCTATTGCCTGGAATGTTGACACTGTTCTTGCCACTTCTTTCTTCTTTGCCGCATACACATAGGCAGCAGCATTTTCTTTTGTTGGTCTTCCTTAGTGTATTCCACCCTGTTCCTTCCTTTCTAGCCTTATTACAGAAACCTAGCTTCATACTTGGAATAAGCTCTAAAAATAGTCTTGCTTGTGCTACCCCAAACCGTTTCTATTTCAGTTATTCCAAACTATCCACTGTTCTTTTCCAACATTGTGAAAAAGCTGCCACCTTCCCTTTTCATCTTGGTTGTATTGGCCTACTTAGGAAGTTTATCATTCAGCCAGGCCCACATCAATGTCAGACATCCCATCCTTGCTTTCTGCATTTTTTCTGTTGTTAATTCCCCCCTCCTCTTTCTAATTCTTGTGCTCTTCCCCACACATCTGCTTTGTTTCTTTCTCCCCTAATAGTTGTCCAGAATCAAGAATGTTTTCATAGTCCAGCATGATGTGCATACTCTCACCTTTCCATGGAGAGAAGGGAAAACACTGCTTTTCTTCTTGCCTGCCGGAGCATGTTCTGTAGTATACCTGTCTTGCCACGAGGGCAAAGGTATCCTCATAATACGTGTCCCTTTCCACCTCAGTACAAGTGGAGGTCCCAGCTGGAGGTGACAATAAAGAACAGTGATGAGGAGGCTTGAAGAGGTAACAGCTCCCTCCTTTTGTTTCCTACTATTCAACACTGAATTGCATCTTAATGGTAGGAATTTATAGAAAGGAAGTCCCCTGAATCTGTCTCCAGTTGGTCCAGAAAAATCTGAATAAATTGAAGCTCTCAGCATGCTGTAAAGCCTGCTGGTCATTACGAGATGTCAAGTAAGTGTTCAAAATGGGCTGTGCATGCCAGCATGCCATACCAGCACTCTTGACTGGCAGACTGGCTCTCTGTCTGGACTGTCTCCATACTGGACAAAGAGGTTACATACCAACACTTTTATTTTAGTCTGTTTTAGAGTACTGTGTTGAATCATCCATTTGGAGCAGTACAAAAATTGAAATTCCTTTTGTCCAGCAAATTTCATATATATTGTGAATTGTTGAACAAGCCAAAATTTGGAGAGGCTGCTGGCTTGGAACACTTTCCCATTCTTCTCCTTAATAGTTGACATGCCTGGTTTTGGCCCATTTTTTTTTAAACAAGCAATATATTAATATTCAGACATTTTAGGGATATTATTCTCAAGCAGTGTAAACAACTGAATACCTCAGTAATGAGTGTATTAGCACTCTGAACTGTTTTATCAGATAAACTCATCTCTCAGATATCTCACACAGTCTCATTTTACCCTGAAAAGACAACTGTCAATTCGATCATGACTGATGTGACAGGAAACAGCACAATGTCAGGAGAGTGGTTTCAATATTTGATTAGTAGAAACACATATGCAGATTGCCCTGTTACTCTGAGTCAAGGATTAGCAAAAGACACAGATGCCATGTTTCGTGCATCCCTTTCTTCCATTTATAGTTACCTATGAAGTTATCAGCTGAAGGAATAATGACATTTATTTTTTTATCCTTGGTCCCATTACCTGCACAATCTTTGTTATTCTGTCTCCATTACCTTTAGAGCTTCTGGGCAGTGTCACAACAGCCATTTAAAGAGAAATCTGACTGAAACAACTTTACAAGAAATGCTTACTCTGCCACCTACCTACAATAATGAAGTAACAGTAATAATTTAAAGTTCAGAACCAGTTGCTTTTCCTCTTGAATCTCTAGGAAATCAAAGCTATAAAGAGTTGCTAACCCGCTATATCTCAGGCATGGTTGTCCATATTTGGACAGCTGTCCTGCTGGAAAGAGGGCTTCTGGATTTCCAAATTACAGGCAGCATTTTATTTTTAGCCCTGCCTAGTTGTGATACATTGTATTTAGAACTGTGGCAATCTCATCTTCAGAAAACTGACCAGGCATTTATGAATGAGTTAATACTGGATGTTATTGGCGATTAAAGGCATATAACATTTATAACTTTTAGCTCTGGGACACCTTTTTGTCAGTGCTTCCAAGCTCTCTATATGGATAAATGATCGCATCATGAAGTGATGAATCAGAAGTCTTGCCAGCCTCATTTTTTAGAGGGGGGGAAGGAAAATGGGAAATGGCCTGATGACCTTCCAAGGACTGCAGAGCAGTCTGGCCAAACATCGGCTGTAACCCACGTCCCTTGATTCCCAGCTAACCCCAAGGGCTGTGTGCTAATGAACATTGTTTCTGCATACAACAGGTAGAGTGTTTAGGAATGAGGAGAATAGATAAGCTGAGCTTATAAAACGGTGTTTAGGCCAGGCAGTTCGTGACTATTTTTTTTCCCCCCCATCTGTTAAGTGTCATTCCAATTCATAGATCTGCTTTTAGCACAGTAATGTTGAAGTGCACACCATGAGCATCACATGTGTTTCTTCTTCTGATGCTGACTGGAAGGAATCAGAGAAAGAGCTTTTATTAAAGACAGTATCTTCTGTTTCTTTCTGGTTTGGTGGTGGTGGTTTTGGGTTGTTGGTGGGTTATTTTTCGTTGGCACGAAAATAAAATGAAACCAACCAAGCATTAACACTAAAGCTCTGGGAGAGCTGCGGTGTGCTCCAGCCAGGCATTAGGTAGAGCAGCATAACGGGAAGTAAAGGGTGAGGAAAATTAGAAAAAAGGGTATCAAGCGCAAGGAAGGAAGGAGCGTACTGATGAAATGCAGATACTAGGTCTACATTTCTGGCTTTTCATTCCATTTTATCTTCTCTTGTTTAAAGAAGGTGATGCAAAACCCGCTATCTCTAGGGTGCAAGGTGGGTGCTTACATGAAATCTGAGCTGCACTAATGGTTCGTAAGATACAAACATTTTCTGACCAGTGCCATGGGTTAAATTGCACAATGACAATCATACCTAAAAAGTATAAAAACCCATTTATCTTCATGGTGACTGTAGTTTGTATGCTTTATCCAGGCTACCAAGAAATTCGTAGATAATTTAAACTTTCAACAAATATCTACTTTTAACACACTGCCAACTGTCAAATAATAAATGTACTTTTCTGATATTAATGCATTTTAGACCACTGGAACGATTGCCAAAGATCATGACCTTTGCTTTGTCAGAAGTTTTAAGCCAGCAATGTGACTCACTGCTGTATTCTCAGAAATCACCTAGAAAACTGGTCAGAATTGAACCCTGCAAATTAAGTCACTTGCTTAATTTTAGGTTTTAAAATAATATGTATGTTCCTCACGGTTTATTATTTTTTAAAATATCTGTATATTTTGAGCAAACTTGTATTAAGGCATGTAAAAACTTTAATAAAATTTGATTTGAACTAAAGCACCGGACCATAGAAGGGATTATTTCAAACACACAGAGATTTAGAAGTTATTACAAAAATGTGATCTTGACCTTTCATTACATTTTATTAACACAAGGTCCGAGTCAGTGTCATTGTTTGGAAAAGACAACTGTGTCCTCAGGACGTGGTCATGGAGCAGCTGATATTTGTAGCTTGTTCTGTTTTTCTTTGAGGTACTAGCTTGTCTTATTTCCTAAACTTTTCCTTGCACTTTGAAAGACTGTTGATACGAATCTGATTTGGAAGTTTGTGTTGCCTTTTGTATTTGTAGCTAATAATTTGGTCTTGAAGTTTTGCAGGGGTTTTATGTCCTTGGATCCCCAAACTCTTGCATTCATAAGAGGAATGATGCTCACTTGAGGTTATTTGGGTGTTTATCTCCTGCCTGAATTCTTCTTAGGAGTTTTATTTCAAACATTTATTTACATCTTCCTATCACTTTCAAGTACAGGAATCACTTCAGCTTGAGATCTTTTAGAGCAGTAAGCCCCAGAATGAGGCTAAAAAGAAGAAACTGAAGTTCTAAATGTCAAAATCACTCATTATTTTAATTAAAATAATTGACACAAATGCATCATACAGGTGTACCTAAAAGGGAGAAACACTACTCACTGACTTAAAAGATCTGTTATCTGTCAGCTACAGATTAAACAACAGTAGAAATGAAGTACGATATTAATTACCCAAAGAACATATTGACAACTCTGTTTTTTTTTTTAAATAAATCTGAGAAGTCCATTTCCTTTAGGGCTCATTACTGTAATTAATACAAGGTGTCAGACTTCACAAGACTGAAGAGAGAATTTGGGCTTAAGTAGTCATTTGCAAGCACTACATATTTGTGACATTTTAATTATTCCATGAAGTAGCCTTTAACACTGTCTTCAATGGAAAGCCACAGAGTGAAGTAGTTAAACTTGATAAAAGTCACTGCTGCTTAAATCAAGATAGTTTGTATACGTACATCACATGCTGTAACCATTCTAAAAGACCTTGGCAACTATTACACAAACTATTGTTTTCATTGAAGTCCGATACGTTCTCTCTTACTACATGGGGAGGAGATGGCTTCCAGGAAATGGGATGCTTGACATTATGCTAAAAATAAATCTTGAACACCTTCTACATGACTGAAGATAAAACCGTAGCATCTTCCGCATTCTTAGACAACTTAATTTTACTGATGGTTGGTGTTTGTGATTGGAATGTGACAAAACAGGGAGAGTTCCAGGGAGCTCATGTTATAGAATGAAGATCACTCAGGTGATGACACTTTAGCAGGTGGGTTGTACTAGATGATCTCCAGAGGTCCCTCCGACCCCAACCATTCTGTGGTTCTGTGATCACTCATTTCTTAGCCTGAAGCAGAGCAGAGCTCTGCTCACTGAACCTGTGTGAAATGCTGAAGAAGAGCTTAGTTAAGAAGGGGCCACTTGTAGTTTTGGGCTGACCTCTTAGTGGTCCTTGCGTGCCAATGCATTCCAGCAATTAATAAGAAATGGAAAATGAGACAAAATGGAAAATGAGACCATTACTGGACAAGACATGTTCAAGTGCCTGAGCTCTGTTATATGTCTTTTGTTGCTTCTGGGCCTTGTTTTTGGGAGAACTGTTTGAAGTTTCTTGTATTAGTGTGGGAATAGTGTGTTTAAAAATAACCTGCCGAAAAAGCACTCTTTTTAAAAAATTAACAACAAAAATGTTTAACTGTAGAAGAGCTTGGAGAGCTGTGAAATCTTGGAATTGCTTTACAGTATAGTGGGAGTAGCACAGAAATTAAGAAGCGTGGCTCTTGCCATTACTTTTTACATCAGATTCACACTGTAGTGGTTTTTATTTTCTAAATTTTCTTAAAATTTACCTTTTAAGCTTTCTAGTGTAGAAACTAAATTTTTGTGTTTTGTATATGGCGATGTTTGTACATTTAGGACCAAAGAAATTTTCTGAGGACTAAATGCATGAATATCTGAGTTCTCTTCCTGTAAATCTCTGTAATTATTGTAGTATTTGCATATGAAAGTGCTTCAGAGGCTTGTCAAAAAACGAAGGCATTTTTATAAGGATTTTAGTGTTGTAGTGCCTGTTTAGCCTTGGACAGCAGGTTTCTCACATTCACAACACTGCAGGTAGACTTTCTGGACTAGGATGAATTCCATAATTAAACCTAAAAGTTACAGACATCTACTGATGTAGATCTGATTGTCTTTGTTATGAACAATCTCGTTTACCAAAGGGAAGTAGTGGTGAAGGATAGATGTACTTAAAGGGCGGAAAGTGGGAAATATATTAGTTTTATTATTTTTTAAATTGTTTCCTTGCACCTATAAGAAAAATATATATGCCTGGGCGAGACTGGTAAACTCAGCATAGTGTTCTGTGAGTGCTTATACTTTGCCCTTGAACCCACGCAGGGAGTCGCTGGTGCAGGTTTAGGTGGTGTGATTTGAAGAGGTAAGTGGCGAAATGTCAAACACAGAGCGTGGAGCCTCCTCACTTTTCACTGAGCAAATAGTGATTCATTTCCAGAAGCAAAAATAATAATTACTAAAAAAAATATAATAAAAAAAAATTACAAGTATTGTTTAAATATTTGGGGCTAAGCAAACTGCGGAAATTGTGAGTGACTGTGTTTTAGGCTGGGGGGGCTCATCTCTGAGGAATGCTGCCGTCCTTTCCAACAGTGTCTCAACATTGACAGGATGTTTATGGGATCCGGGGAGTATCCTATCCATCACGCTAGCCAGCCCTCTGGGTTAGTTTAGAATATCACCTCTTTCCCCAAACATTTGTCTGCTTTATATTAACAGAATCCTTTCCTCCTCCTGTTCAGCCACACCTTGGCCTTCTTTCGGTCAAAGAATGAAAAAAACCAGGATTTATAGTCCCCCACCTCCCACGCCCCAGGTTTAGCTTAGTACAGCCAAGCTTACGAAAGAGGAAGACTTCTATGTTAAATAATACTATTCTGGATATGGTTAATTTTGTGTTCTCACTCTTTGGGTACTCCAGGTGAATCAAAAGGTGCTTTTTATTTCATGTGATCTAGATCATGTCTTATAATGCAGTGTTGAAAGAAAGGGAGATAGTTCAAGAAGCATTTAACTACTGCACTAGGCTTCACCTACTTCTCCTTTGTGGTCAGTGATTTAAGTCCTGAGGTGTATTTAGGAGTGTTCTTTCTGCTTTTGTGAATGGTATGTATTCAGAGGCATTTTTATACTTTAAGAGCCATATATCAGTGAAAATATTTTTATTTTTAAAAGCTACTTAAAAGTTTTAAAATTAAAATTTTGCTGTCTTTAAATTTAGTTTCTAGATCTTCTCTCTCCCAGCTGAATCTACACACATTTCGTTGTTATTACATTTCTTTAAAGCGGGTAATTCTTGATTCTCATTATTGTGAGACCATATGAATGTTGGAATGTCATGTTTGTTTGGGTTTGGTGGGTGGGGTTGGTTTTGGTTTTCACTTTCTTTGAACTGCTTAAACATTTCTGAAGACTAACAGAGCTCCAAAGAGTGACAGGGGAATATCTTTTATTTTGGTGATCTTAAAAGCTAACAGGGTTACAGAAGAATGGATTTTTTGAGAGGAGTGTAAGGGATGTGAGAGACCGAAAAGAGCTTTTCTAAAGGCAGAGAGAATTTTTTTCACCTTCTGCACAGCTGCCAAAGCATATGGCTTAAAAATCTTGTTTGTTACAATTCATGTGACTCCTTGCTATGTGTGCTCTTTCCCTCACACTTCATCTGTCTCAGTTCATCTGCAAACTGTATTGACCTGTGAGAGAGCAGAGCCAGAGAAGAGATTGGTAAGATGGTAAATAGCAATGAGCTTGAGTCCCTGAGACAGAACTTGATTGCCTGATAAATTATGAGCAATCAAGTCTGTTTTCTTGCCGTTAAATGCAAGGTTATGCAAATGAGGAGGAAGACTGTAATTCTGGTGTGTGTGGCAGAGCTCTGTGCTGGGCTACTGTGTCCTGGCCCAGACCCCTGACTTCAGAAAGGCAGCTGGCAAAGTGGGGAGGGCTCAGATTGACTGCAAGGTTTTGAAAAATGTGCATTGGACCAGAAACTGAAGATCTCAATCTCTTTAATTTATCAGCGATGAAGTAATGAGACAACTTCACTGTACTGTGTGAGTACCCAGACAAGGAGGAGATCTGTAAAGGAGGGATTTTTACAGAGCTATCATGCTGTGACTGGATGATGAACTCAGCAAAGGTCAAATTGGTAATAAAGTGCATGCTTGTAGTGCTAAGGTAATTAGTCTTTTGAAAGATAAGTGTCTGTTCAAGCGCTCTTTACATCCAGAATTCAGAATGTCAGATGCTGGACGAAATGTTGTGACATGTCTTATACAGTAGCTCAGAGCAGCTGCAGAGCTTCTAGCTTTTAAAATCTGCGTCTGTGTGGGGTTCAATGTCAGTAAAAAAGGGTAAAGGCCACGTGTATAGGCTGGGGACTGTGGAAGAGTACTCTTCACAGTCTTAAAAGCGTCATCACATTTCTTATGATTTAGCACACAATGCATCTGCTTTTCCCAGAAGGACTTGACATGCTGGCAGCATATATTGCTGCAAGAACTACCTGTCGTATTAGGGGTAACTTTTCTTCTTGGGAACATTCTGATAGTAAAAGTCATTTAAGCAGATAAGGGAATTATCAGTATGCCATAAAAATGGAGTGTTTATCACTTCAGGTGTGTAGGTTTAAAGTGTCCTGTAAATCTAAGGGGTATTTTTCCAAGAACTTTGAGGATTTGTTGTGTAGTATGTGATGTTGTTGGTTCTGGTTTCAGCTTTTTGAAGTCAAAAACCAGCTTTCTGAAACGGCTTTTCTCCAAATGTAGCTTTGCTGTAAGAACAAGCACTAGGTTTTCAAGGTGGTGTGATTATACTGAGCTACTGTGTGAAGTCCGTGAGCTGTGCAGAACAAAACACCATCATGCTATTGCACTGCACTGGCTGTCCTATTTTGCACCATCTTCCACAGAATGAGCAAAAGCAGCTCTATGGCGATCGAAACTGGAAAAGACCCTAAATTATAAGTGTATTTTTAAAAAATAATACAAATTTGATAATTGGGCACTTTCTCTGGAAGGATCTCAAAACATCTCATGGTCGTCATGAGGAAGATATTATTACTCTTTTACAGAGTGGTAAGAGCCAAATTCACAGGGCTGGCAAAAAGGGAGCTTTTAATAAGATACTAAATGTAACTGGTCCCTTCTTAGCCCTAGTTTCTTGTCCTCTAGTTTGTTCAAAACATCTCTTCATCAGGGAAAAAAAAAGTACAGGTGAGTAGTCTTAACTATTGTTTAGCCTCTTTTTTAATTGGAGAGTACAGATATATTTTGAGTTTTCATCCCGTTTGCAACAAAAGTAAACAATTAATGGTGATATATATAACTGTCAAATTGTATTTTTGATAGTTATGGAGAATTAATTCATTTATCTTATTCCTAAGGCTTTGGAAATCTGATCTGTATTTTTGATATTCCTGTATCAATGACCAGAAAAGGACATGAGATAAAGAGATAGAGGCAGTATTGAAATGTGGGCTTTGTTTTGTTTTGTTTTAATAGTAGTAAGGATTTATATTTTTTTTGATAGAAAACTGTCAAAAATAACCGTTCTTAAAGCTGGTGTTGAACAGAGTCTTTTAACTGTTCCTGTTCTTTTCCTTGTTAGGACATTTTTGATACTAATGAAAACAAGACAGAGAAGGAGGATACTACCATTTATTTATTTATTTTTTTTAAAAACCCTTGGATCTATTGTGGGTTTAAAGTTCAGTCAAAGTAGACATTTGTGTCTAAGAACATTGTGGAAGCATTGTTATTTAATTCATCATATTTTAGTCTGCTATTCAGAGTTTTGGCATACACAAACACTACCAAAATGGTTTGCATAGCATAGATTACACAGACTGTAATGCTCTCTCCCTTGACTTTTAGATATGCTTTTTGTTTTTCTCCCTTAGACGAGCTTTGCTTGGGCTGGGTGCCTGCACTATAACGGAGCAGGAACTGTTCAGGTTACATTTAGCCCTGTGTCGTGCTGCTAGGGATGGTCAATAGGAGCTGAAGATTGGCAGTTGTCGGAGCGGGGCCCAGACAGGCAATGAGAGCAGGGTCAGGACAGGCAATGAGAGCAGGGTCAGGACAGGCAATGAGAGCAGCGTCAGGCCGTGTTTGCCTGGGGTCACATAATTGTGACCATGTGCTGTGTTCATCCCAAATATACCGTTTCACAGGATGATTTGCTGACATCTGTGAGTCAGTCTTATCTCACTGCTGCCGAGTGTATTCCCTCTCATGCAAGACTTTCTGCTTTAGTGACTAAAGGAATAACCAAGATACTGTGTGTCCTAGATGGCATTAGTAAGCAGGAACAACGCAGATGTACTTTACTTGAGATTAAATTAACTTTAGTATTTCAGAGTATGTAGCTGGGACCTTTTCTGGTGTAAAGCAGCATAACCAGGAAGACACCAAGGTGTTGGAAAGGATACTGGGTGATTTGTTAGTCTTTATTCTAGTATCTGTATGTTACGACTTTTGTATTATACTCTCAGCAGTTTTGTTCACATCCCTAAACTTACAGAGATGCACAATACTACTAGGTACTTTTATTTAATGCCTTGTGTTCCTAAACAGGTTTTTACCTTATGAATTTTGACCTAGATATTATCTATAATTTGAGTTATGCATAAAATACCATTGAAAATGTTAAGGACTTTATTTAATATAAATGGATTTTGCAATATAAAACACAAAGGAAAAATGTGGCTTGCTCATGTAGTATGCAATTTAGAATGTTAAAAAATAATCTGTCTGTGGTGGATCTGATGTTTTCCTGTGTTACTCCCAGCCTCATTTTATTCTAGAAGTGATGTAGCAGATATTGAAGCTAAAGCAATAGTGCAATTGTTTTTTCAAATCATTAAGTTCCGACACGTATTTTAAAGTTATGAAACAAAAATACTCGTTCGAGGAAAATTCTCCGTTTAGAAATGCACTATGACTTTTTAATAGTTCTGTGTGAAAGAAAAAGCTGAAAGTCAGTTTTCTATCCCTGCTTAGGCTTTGAAATACTCCTTTTAAAAGACAGTAATTGAACTCTGGTTTTTCATTCCATTTCAGGTTTTTCTTCTATAATCATGGCAAAACCTTATGAATTTAACTGGCAGAAGCCAGTTCCCTCTTTTATGCAAGATGGAGCTGTGTTTGATAGATATGAAGAGGTAAGAGGCCAGTTGCGTTTCATTTGCTAATCTCATTTAAATATGTAGATGTTACAGAATGTTTCATGTTTTGTTTTAATTGCACACAAATAAGCTTTCAGATAACTCCAGAAATGTGTGTGGGGAGGGAATACCAACACACTTTATTGCTACACAGATTTTTGCTTTTAAAAGGAATAATTTTAACATATATTTAATCCCTCTGATTTGAAATAAGCCTCGAAGAGTAGGGGAGATTTGGATCAAAATATATGTAACGTGCATAAAGCTCTCATCTTTGCAGATTCGTAAAGCACATTACTGAACAGAGTGAATCCTTCAATTTTTTGTACATCTATCAAATTGAGGTCGGGGGAAATATGTTTGAGTTTGGTTTTTTTAAATATATAAACTGAGGACCTGCATCTCACAAGGGGAAGTAAGAGAACACAAAACATTTATGTTCTGATTCAAATGTGTCATTTGAGATGTGGAGTGGTTTTATCTGCTTTAGAAAATCAACCTGTACTCCATCTGAAATATGATTACTATGATCCTGCTTTCAGCTGTGCTTTAATCCAAATCTATTAAAGGAATGCAAAACCGGACATTTTATACAGACAGCTGAAAATAAAGTGCTGAAACATGTACCTTATATTCAGCATTGATATGCCTGTGAGAACAATTTTATCAGCGTCTATTATTAATCTTGTTTGGACAGGAAATCTCTAAAAGTTTAAGGTAGCTCAGTAAATGCCTTCAGGTGTATTAGTATTTTCCTCTTATCTTCTGAAATGTAAGTAAAAGGTATTTTTTATCATGAGGCCTGCCAAGATAGGGATAGTTGTTTGCCCTGTATTCTCAGTTTTGGGGACAGATAAATTAAGAAGATACTAGTGGACAGTGAATTTCTTGTAAAGGAAGTTCGTAAAGTTTTATTTTTCTTCAGGAAATATTGCTCCAGAAACTCAGCCGGTGAGGATCCCAGTGAGGGAATACCGCGCATGGTTGTTCTCTTGCACCTTAGATGAGAAGTGCTCAAATGCTGGTGTGAGATCAAGAATGCTCAGTGAGGCACCTGCGTCCTTGATGTAGTGACAGGGAGAACGAGACATCTCAGAGAATAACACTTCTGGCACAGTGTACTCAGCAGATGCCCATGCAAGACTAGGTAATGCTGGGCAGACATGTGGTGAGATGTTGCACCAGAAGTGTCTCTCCTTGCAGCTGAATTTACAGCCTTACAAATCCCTGTAGAAAGGGGGTCCTACTTGCTACCCGTGGAGCAAAATGTTGTTCATTCATCCATGTGCTATTCCGCAGCTGCATTGCTTGCTGCAGTTTTCACTACCGTTTGCTCCAGGTCTGCTGTGGTACAGGTGGAAGCCTGGTTTGTTTTCTCAAAGGGGACTCCTCTGGACACATTAAAAGGCTTTACTTAGGTAACTAACTGTATATTTTATCTGCAATTTTCCAGGAATTATTGAGGGTTGTAAAAAGAACACTGACTCAGAAGTTAAGATCTGTAGCCTGTAAACAGTGAGCACTTGATGGTGTGGCTGTTTGATATTATGAGATTTATGATATACGAAGACTATTATTTAATTGTGTTGTAGTAGTAACAAGAGACAGACCATTGTTTTAGAAATGCTATGCAAACATAGCAAGATCCAATGCCTATACTTGCAATTTTCAAGAAAAATATTTCAGATCTAGGCTTCTAGTTTTCATAGAAGTTCTGTGTTTAATTCCCCACCTTAACAAAATACTTACATTGGGGAAATATATGGAAATATACTTTGATCCAAGCCTTTTCATGTTTGATAAAAGGTCTGAGTCTAGAACAGAGTTATCTCAGCAGAATATGGGAAATAAAAATCAGACATGATTAGGGGTCTTACTGGTGGTGGTGCACACACAGTCAGATGGCAGGTGCCTTTTTCTTACCGTACAAGAAGACAAACTGCAGAAAAGGTTATTTGGTTCCTAGAGTCAAGGCTGGAGTGAACATCAACATGAGTGCAGTTTACATAGGCACCTTGGTATAAACAACATTTTTGGTATATCTAAGGCTTTTCGATAGATGGGGACACAGTAAATGATAAAAAATTGCCTGCCTTTTATTATGTGAGTGATCTTTCTGGGAAATGTAAGATACACTCATTTGGATTGGTAGCTAGCTACATTTCTATTGAAACAGGGCTCCAAGGGCTGTAAAACTAGTAAATCTTAGGTCTTGGGCAACGAGCTAGTGCTATGGTGAAGGCAGGAAAATAAATGTTAAGGTGAAGAATGATGGGCAGAGCAGTTCATGCTGGAAACTCATGCCTAGTGGTGTTGGCTCAGACTGAGCTGTAGCAACTTTATACTTTCTATCTCAACTTCCCTGCCTCTAAAATTAACATAGTTGTTTGCTATTTGGATGGAAAACTGCAAGTGTCAGACCTTAAAACCTGTAAAACTTGTTTGAGGACCTAAAATGTTGTCCAGAAGTGGTAGACATCATCCAATAATTAATGTATCCGGGGAAAAGGAACAATTATCCCAAACACAATGTATCCCCTTTGGCTGTACCCATCTCAGGGGGCTCAGGGCTATTACATGTTGATCCAGGTTCTTACTTGCCTTTGTGCCTGATGTCAAGTCAGGCTAAGACCTGACTGGAATGTGACCTTAGCCCACCCCATGCCCTTGTTCCAGGGCAGAGGATAGATAGTCCTGGATAGACTTAGTGACTTAAATACGTAGCTGTCCTGGATAGACTTAGTGACTTAAAACCGTGCTCCGTGGATTTGAGGGCATTAGAGTTTTTACCTGGTTTCGTTACCTAAATTCCCATTGTCCTGTATGCAAGACTCTGAAAACAGCTGTGGATATTCATGTGCTTGCTGCCCTTGCTATATGCACAGGAGAGGACGTGGCGTTTTAGAAAGGTACCTCAGTCTCTGACACGGAACAAAGCATGGGGCTCTGAACCAGCAGGCAGTGCTGTAGCCTGCACACGTGCTTGTTGGTTTTCAATTAAGGAAGTCAGGAAGTCCTGCATCCTTTTTGTCTTTAAAAAATGATTGATTCTGCACAGCTTTATCCTGCATTTTAGCTTAATTTATGATCCGTTAATTGGGGCTGGAGGTGTGTGGAGGAAATTTCTTTTCTCATTCAGCTAATCTGATTTTTTTGCCTTGTGTATTCTCTTTGGTATGCCATTCATTCTTGATTTCTCTACAAATCAATGTCCTGCAAACTCTGCTTGCCATTTACTCTGGCTACAAAATGCTCATGGCATGCATACTGTCATGATCTAGCAGAAAAGTGCTTCCTAAATTCTGAATGTTAAAATAAAATGTCATTTGATCCTGGAGGTAATATTGGCAAATTATGTATTTTTAACCTTTATGTAGTTTGAAGCACTCAGTTTTCAATAATTTGTTTGACGTTCCATTTCATTAAGGTTTTTTATTAAGTAGGAATTGCTGCTTTTACTATACAAAACAAATCTTTATAGTTGCAAAGAAGTAGGAAAATAGTAGTTAGGTGCATCCCAATGTCTCAAATGGCAGCAAGAAGACAAATCATTAAAAATGATCGTTTTATAAAAGCCTGCCTCTCTCATTTCTGATTGCTTTGGGAATAGCAAATTCTTCACGCAGATTTTTGGGGAGAAATGTAATAATCTTTTTACAGTAAATAAATTTATTACATTTGTCAAACTCACTAAAATAATGGTCTATATTTTTTTCTATAGGAATCTTTTGTCTTTGAAAGCAACTGTCTCTTCCAAGTGGATGAATTCGGCTTTTTTCTGAGCTGGAAGAGTGAAGGAAAGGTATATTAGTTATGTCAGGAATATATATCAGATATTATAGTGTTTGCTTTATATTCTGGCTAGTTTAAAAAGATCTAATATATCCTGTTAGTTTATTTACAAAACTAGCCTTAGTTCTGTTATTTTAGAATTAACGGAAGTGAGGTCTTTAAGAGAGAATTAATTGATATAAAAGGGAAACACACTGTTTAGTGTTAATTAGCAGTGTTTTGCAAATAAGGTTGTTTATTTTTGCTGCAATTCCTAATGGAGCCATGTGTTGATAGACCTTTGAACTTGTACTTCTTTTTTTCCTTTTCAGGAAGGACAGGTATTAGAATGCTCCCTGATCAACAGTGTTCGTTTTGGAGCTGTACCAAAGGTACTCTATACTTAGTTTATAGTCTTTATTTAAACAAAGAATATTTAAACTGAAGGCGAAATGGAGGATGAAGTTAATTTCTTTAAAAAATACCAGCAACACAGCTTTAATTTTCAAATCACGGCATAAAGTATTAAGTTCTAAAGTCAAGTAATTCGGCTTGATTGCAGTAGGAATGTTCTGTCCTCTGGTCTTTCTGATGCAATGCAGTGCTCAGCTTCCAGAATGCACCGAAAGCTGAACAACAGGTGTTAAAAGCACATATCAGGAGTTTTTAATTATTTTGTAGCAGCGTATTGTGATACTTGCCTTAGGGATCTGGAAAAAATGTTTTGTATTCCAAATATTGTTCCTATCTTTTAAAAATTTGTTCTATCTTCTTGCTCTGTTGCATAAAACATAGAAAGTTTTGTTTGCATCCCTCTTCATCCAGTTAGATGGTCAGAAAGGGCAGCTGGTCGCTGTCTGCCATTTTGAAGAATACCCACAGAAGTACTAGCTGGAGAAACCCAAAGCTTGGGAAATATTTTCAGTAACATTCTTCAGAAGGAATACATAGAATTTTCTGAAGTGAATTGTGGGCCTCCCTCCTCTAAGCCTTTAGTTTAGAAGGTTTCTTGTGAAGCAAGATATCTGTTAACACCTCTGCATTTCCACTTTCATGTGTTAAGTGTGTCTGTGTTAACTGTAGATGACTATCTCTTAGTGATTCTCTTGGGAATCCGTAGCCTAAAATCTTTGCCACATAGAGAAGGGGCATGAGAAGTGGTGGTGCAGACAACCCCATGCTTCATGTGCTGACAGCCATGCCAATATGCTTCAGACTTCACTTCTGTCTTTACATAGGTAATTTGTTCTTTATGCCCATTAAATCTATAGCCCTTGACCCTCAGCCAAGATCTGTATGTATGATGTATGTCATACTTGTAACATCAGCTTATATGGTCTGGCTTATATGATTTGGCTGTTCAGAAACAGCCAAAAAGTCACACAGATCATAACACTCAGTACCTATAGACTTAACTAGATTGGAATAACTTACTTAGAGATTAATACTGTTCCTCTTTTTTTTTTTGATAAAAATATATATTATTTCTAATTTAACGTTATAATATATATTTGAAATACTTCACTCCTGAGTTCACACAATTATGCTGCTAATTGTTAGAATATATTGTTTTTCAGGTTTACACACAATTCTAAGTGAAAGCGCTCATTTCAGATGATTGGCAAAGGTTTAAAGGTGTTAATGTATATATATGGAGATGGGAACGCATCTTTACTATACTGCGTTGCATAACAAAAGTATTGCAAATGTAACAAGTTATTTATTCTGTTTAACAGGATCCCAAAATACTAACTGCACTTGAGGCTGTTGGAAAATCAGAAAATGAGTTGGAAGGACGAATAGTGTGTGTTTGCAGTGGCACAGATCTGGTGAACATCAGCTTCACGTTCATGGTAGCGGAAACCACAGAAATAGCCAAGGTATTTCACAATTAAACAGTGTGCGGGAGTTTAAAAAACAAAACAAAATGGAAAGCTCCTCAGCAGTACTTGATTGTTTTTTCCTGAGTAAATCGACCTGCTTGACTGCCTGAAATACCTGTTTTAATGTCTGCTGCACACTCTACAGAAAACCAGCAAACCTCCATTTGGAGCATTCTGTAACGTGTCTGTGTGCCATGGTGAAAGGAAATAGTGACTTTATCAGCCTCTGCGTGCATGGTGATCTGTCAGAATTAGACACTGAGACCATTAAGTATAGGACACAGCTTTCCCACAACTGTTTAGGCTTGCACAGCAGACTGTGTGATGGTCATGCAGTGCATCTGTAACACATAGGGTTGCTGAAGGGAAGTGCAATTACTTTAATTTTACTAATGGATAGAGCTCAATCCTCCAAAATTTTGTTCAGCGATAACCTAATTGTATTGTATGTTCATATTATTTAAAAGTACAAAAGCAGGAAAGAAAATTCTCTACAGTTAAGGGGATTCCAGTGTACCCAGTTTTTTTTCTGTTTCCCGTTGACATGGAACAGTCTTTAGAAAACAATGGTGCTTTTTTACACGTCATCTTTCCTTAGAGCTTAAAATTGCAGTTCACAATGCAAGTTCTGTGGCTCCACCAAGGCCTGGTACTTGATCTGTCTGCTGTAAACTGGTCTGAGAAACTTGATCTGGAGTACTGATAGTATGGTACTAACTTAAATCCTGAGGTTCAAGGCGTTTTTAAAATACACCTTTTTTGCTTTTCTTTTCTGATTGTATATGCTTAGGTTGTATTATAATCTATTTTGCCTGTGAGGTAAACATTGAATAGTGATTAGTAACACACACCTGATAAATCCCCACCTTTTAAACCTGAATATCTGTTTGCCAAAAGTGACATCACTAAATCCCTTGGCAGACCTGGTTGAATTTTCATTGCTTTGGAACCATACCTCTTTAAACACTGGCAGTACTGAGTAAACTCCATGATAGGAGACATACTTGTATAACTTACATGGGTACACTGAATTGATTTTACTGTGTGTATTTTCAGCAGGCTTTTAGGGAAATAACATGCCACAGTTATGTTTTGAAAACATTTAAGAAGCAAAGAAAAGCAGATGCTGGCACCATTCACCTTTATACTTAACCCAGCAGTGTCTCTGATTCATTCTGAAAAGAAAAAAGTTGAAGTTAAGTTTTTTAGCCACCTGAGGTCTCAATAAGCTGTATTAGACTAATTGATTTGAAAGGGGTAAGTTGGCCAGTTATATAGACTGTCACAACCAGTGAGCTGATTATGCTGTCTGAAAGATCTACTGCTTCATTAGCCATCAAGATACTTCTTGAAAGTGGTGTGTCATGCTGCAGACAGCTTGTGGGTGGACTCTCAGAGGCCCATAAATGTGATAGTCCTACATTTGGGAATCTTTTCACCAAAATATATATATTCAGAACTTGTCAACAATGGTGATCCACCTGATCTGATATGTTTGAGGCACAAGGAAGAGGGTAAAGTAGATCAAACCGAAAACAATTTGGAGCTTTCTAGGGTACCTTTGCTGGACATTTGGGAAGTAATCTGGCCTGTGCTGTGTTGGCTTTTTGTATATGGTAAGAACATCAGCTTGCTACTATACTTCTGTGTTAAAATAGTTTTCTAGGAGCTACCTGCACATAGAGCTCTTCGTGCTTAATTCTTCCTGTTTTTTTCATAAGGAGACATCTCTTTTCTGGGACATAATAAATTTCCTTTAGAAGAAGTGAGTCTTTGCAAGGCATTAAGTAGCTGTGCAGCTACTAACTGCAGTTTAAAACAGGCCTTGATTTAATCCATATTCAGAAGTAAGCCCCACTTGTGAAATGACAGAGGCAAGAGTTTAGAGAAGAAGGAGCAGTGATTATAGCTGAAGCAGCCCAGACATGTGTAAGGGATGCATCTGGACTGGCTTCTGCTGTTTCCTTCCATGATGTTGTGAGGAAGATGAGCGTTACTTGCTGTAGATCTTTTGTCCCTTGCTCAGATAAACCATGATCAGGATTGGTCGCCACCTGATTGGAATATTTTAAAATAAGGGAGTTTGGTGACAGATCTAAATACAAAAGGCCAGAACCTTTCTGCGCAGAAAGAGGGCAAAAACATATTCTGCTTCTGTAGATAGTATTTTAGAATGGGACAAGAAGTAATTGATACAGACTGAAGGCTGCGTTATAACAGGACTAAGTAGCCATGACAAAGAAGAAAATCAATTCAAGTTCCTGGCTTCTTCAGGCTGCCCGTGTGAGGAGCAGTGTTGGTGGAAAGCAGATGCTATGATGCGGATAGGGCAGGGTGGCAGAGCGTGGGGACAGTCCCGTAGGGGCGCCCTGACTGTGGCGGGTGAGCGTGCGCAGAGCTGCTGCCTGCTGTGGTCAGGGCTGCTCACAGGCTGGCTGTTGTGATGTGTCATCTTCTCTGCACATTCCTCTGCCTCTTGTAGCGATGTGCTCAGCAGGTCTGGCCAAGTCATCGCTGAGCTCCAAGTATAGCTATTCCAACAGCGAGAGTGTGTTTATTATCTCTCCACTTGCCTCCAAGCTTCAACTCTGGTATTTACATTCTATCTACTTAAATTTTATTGGTGTTTTCAGCTGAGAAATTGGTTTTCATTTCCACTCTTAAAACGAAACAACCACAAAATGGGGTGTATTCTGTCTCTGATTGCAAGCAGCTGTCGTGGTCCACTCCTAAAGCAACTCCACTGTGGAAGCTGAGAGCGACTGTAAAAGTTGGAATTTATTTTCTAATGTTTGGAATGCTGATTAAATCAGGTCATATAAATTACTGTGAGCTAAAATTAACACACACACACACAATATTAGAGGTGTGAGTGTATGTGTGTTTTTTTATTTTTGTTTCTCAGATGGACTTTCTGTGACCTAGTAATCTGATAATCTGCTTTTTTCAATCTAGGACATTTCAAAGGCCAATGAGTATTTGGGGTTGAATTTCCTTAGTGGAGAAGCGATGTAGTGCTGATGTGAAGCCTTAGAGTATGGTATGTAGGCTGGAGTAAGTCCAATAAGGCTGTTGTAGTTCAGCAACCCAAAATCTGGATTTCTTGTTGTCTTTGCTTAGCCACTTTGGCAATGCATTAAGGACTTTAATTTAAAAGATTAACCTAAGTCAAGTCAGCTCTTTTTGCATTCTTTAATATTACTGCGTACCAGGGGTAAATTCGTCCTGGCAGTTGTTCTTTCCCAGATCCAGCTGTTGTTGGGAAGAACCATCTCTCCAGCTGATAGTTTCCGCCCTTCTGCCAGAAAGAACTGTTCCCACTGCCCTGCTGACCAAGGACTTCATGTGAACACTCCTAATTCACTTCAAGGAAGAGCCATAGCATTAAGCTTAGGTCACCTATTTAGGGGCAAAGCTCACACCAGTGTTTAAGATAACCTGGCTCTGGGAAGTGCTGATGCAGATGATTTTTTTGGTGGTAGGCAGGGATGGGAACAGCTGAAGGGGAGACAGGCTGGGAAGGAGAGCGGAGTAACCTTTTACACTGGCATAGCTGGATTTGATAGAAAATAGACATTTTCTACTGGTGTTACTCACCGAGACAGAGAATCACACATTGATGGCTAAACTGTGAGGCACCAGCATGAACAGCACGTGCTGAAATGCTTTATTACTCATATGCTAACAAATAACTTCAAGTAAAAGGTGAGCTTTATCTTACAGCTAATAATAATATGGTATTGAAGATGAAAGCATTTCATTTTGACATTCTTAAACTTCTCAGCTTTTCAGTTGGAATATTTTTTTCATTCTAAAATTGATTTCAGTTGGTTTAAAATGGTTAAGCGGACCACTGTGGTTTTGTTAAGATGAAGCACTTCAAGCTGATCACTTTTGTTGCTGTTCTACTGTATGGCTCTTTTTGACTTACCAAAAAGTTCTGTTTCAGTTGATAGTGACTTTCTTCCATGAAACAAGCTGTTAATTATTTGCACAAATCTTATTGGTAGGAGGGAAACTAGAAGGTAGCAGAAGATTCCCACAGGAATATCTCACAGTCACATTACATAAAAGTTCTGTTTTCCCATCGCTTTGGTTTGTTTTGATGTTTCAAAGCAAAACTTTCCAAGAAACCTGCAGAACATACTTGAACAGATCTCTAAAAGTCTACTGCTGCTCTCCTTGTCCCGTTATGTTAGTACATAACTTATGTCTCATAACTTATGTCTCATAGCCACGTTTCTAAACTATGACCATCTTTATATAACCACAGCTTACGTGTGTAGGTAGCCATGTGCCAAGTATGTAATACCATGTTTTCTAGAGAAATCTTCATATCCTAGCCAGCCTGTGGTTAAGCATTTGTGATTTCAATGCGCTTGCTTTTCTGCTTCTTCATGTACTCTCTTGTCTATGCCACCTGGAGTTCTGAACAAATCGAAAAGTTCAGCCCTGGTTCTCCATAGCCAGGAGGTCTCTTTCACTGTGTAAAGCTCCACTGTGTTTGTCTTAGTCTGTATACAAAAGCAGCCAAAGTGTGTTTTCCAGCCACTTTCTGAGCAGACCCCTCAAATGCTGGAAAAATCATTGTGGGTTGGAAAGCTTTGTTCAAGTGGGGAAGCACATCAGGGAACTCCCAACACAGAGTGTTTGTATGAGCCTCAGCTTGCTTGATGAAATACTTGAAAGCAGGAAGACTCCCTTTTATCTTTGTAGCAATACCCTGCAAGCCTATGCTGCAGTTGGCCAGGTAGGGGATGGGTTTTACACCATCACTTGTCTGCTCTCCTTGCTTTTGCGTTCTTACAGTAGAGGTATGGTAGTTTTCGTAGAAGAGAAATTACTTTTGAGACATCTGCATTGAGAGAACAGGGACATCTACTGGTCATAGTCTCAGTGAAGGAGGACGAAGTACCAGGGAATCCTGCCAGGCTGTGCCTGTCTTGGTAAGAATTGGGAAACTTGGTTCTGTTCTCTGTGGGTTTTCTGAACCTTCAAGGTATCAAGGCCTTGACTCTGGCAGCCAGTCACAGGCACTGAATACCGAAATCGGAGAGCAATGTCTCCTTGCCTCCTCAGCCTTCCCGATGCTTGAATCAAGTAGAGGGCAACTGTGGAGAGACTGCACTGTGAAAAAGTGAAGGTAAAATCTCAAGAGGTCTGGATAATACTGACCTCATCTGTAAGTAAGCCATGCGTGACCTTGTCTAGAATTTAATGAGCTGTAGGTTGCAGTGATTTTTAGCCTTTCATAAATTTTACTCTTTTTAACTCTTCTAAATGAAATGTTGATGGCTAAAAGAGAGCTGGGAGGTCAAATTTATCTATGCGCCCTGCCACAGCTGCCAGTGTGTCTTCGATGAACCCCAGCTAATGCAAGGTCACTAAGTGCCTCAGAAGCATTTGAGTACGACAGCAAAAGCTGAGAGAGTGCTGCTTTGATCAATTTTTCTTGCATCTTCTCCTTATAGAGATATTTGACAATATTGGATCTTGTTTGAGCGAAGCAACAGTCTGCTTAGTCCAGCCTGCAGTATACTTAGATTTTTGCCTCTTGTGTCAGCCTAAGGGTCTGTGTTTAAGGTGTGGTTGACTTTAGTTTTGCATCTTTACATCGTGGTTGTTTCTCTGGGCTTAGATATCAGGGCCCAGATTCCTCTTTCATATGAACCTGGACTAATTCTTGGTATATAGAGAGCCATTCAGGAATTACATTGGCAGAGTAAAGGTACTGAGCCATATTTTGAAAATCTGAAAATATTTAGCACTAGCATCACTAAGAATCAAACGTCTCATGTACTTCTGTCAAAAACATTTTCTAACTCTGCTTTCTGTAGGACCCAAGTGAAGTGTTTCCTATCTACCACATTTCAGAATTTCAACTTATTATAGGATTTTCCTTCTTTGTAGACGTAGTGATTTTGAAATGCTAAGCATGAAAAGAGAATTGAGGATCTTTATCCTCGTTTGCTTACATAGGTTTACAGGTCTTTCAGCTTCACCTGTAAAACAAGGAGTGTTGTCACAGCATACAAGAAAGGCTGCTGCTATATTCTTCATAGCACATTGCCTGAGAAAAATCTGAGATGCTCTTTCATCCCTCCCACAGGGTCATCAGACAAGTGTACATTAAATCTGGGAATGGTTTGTTGTCAGGAAAGCAATATATTGCCAGCTTGACGTTTGTCAAGTATTCAGGCTTTGGATATTTTGTGAGTATCTGTGCGCTGGATCACAGTGCCTTAAAAGTGATTATGAAGATAGTTGTTATTTGGAGACTATTCTGGCTCAAAAGGACAAAGTTCGAATGTTTGGCACTGAGCCTGTATACTAATCAACAGATGAGGAAGTTTTTTTGTCTTATGTCATTTGGCTTTTAGATAGTACGTTCACAATCCAGAAGCATTTCATTCTTTTTCCTTAGCTCTCTTATTAGTTTAGGGCCGGCTGGTAACTGTGAGGAATATCTGATGAAACGCTCCAGAAATTGCTTTAGCCTCAAACTGAAGTACAAGCAGGCAGATGCTGCATTGTAGTGGTGCTGTGTTGAGTGGAACAGACGGGCAAATGTGTCTCTCAAACTGCTGTGTCTTACCCAGGGGACATTGTGCCATAGACAGACAGAGACTCTTAGGTTACTCCCTTACTTGATGCCAGCAGAGATGTGATGATTTTGTGGCTTTTCAGTGTTTGGCTGTCGTTCTGTGCTCTTCTGGTGTGGGAGAATGCAGTTCCTGATTTGGCATCTCTATCAGGAAAGGGCATTATCACTGAAAAAAGATTAGGGAGTCCTCTAAAGTGGGAATCATCAGGACAGTTCCTGCAAAGAAATTACTCGCTAAGTGATTAGCGTATTGATTTCTCTCTATACGTGTTTTCTTTCTAGTGGTGTTGCTTTTTGGCAACTGTTCTTGACTAAGAGAAGTAACTTCAGAACTGAGTGCTGCATAACCTTAGTTTAAATGTTAGATTTTGTTTTATCAGGTGTAGCTGCAATCAGTTGCCTTCAAATCAAAATGAATCTCTGTGAGTTTATTTCCTGTTGAAACGGTGATATTGCTGGTACTACTCCAATGGTGGTTTTAGTAGAAAAAAATGGGAGCTTTGAAAGACTGAAGCTTATTTACGACATGCGTTTTGTGTAATTTAATTTTATAAAGGGTTTTTGTTTGCAGTGAATATGTGTCATTTTACTTTATGGGTCAGTGTTGAAAGGTTGAGGAGCTTTTAAGGGACTACTGGCTAATCCAGATCATACAAGCATATACTTTTGTATAGCTTTGACAGTGTTAATACAGCAGTAATTTACATTTTACTGTTCAGAGGAAAAAATAAAAAGAGAAAAACAAATAAACCACCACACGTATATAGTTGAATGATAATAATTGAATTTCGATGGTTCTAGGAGGTGGAAATGGATGTAAGGCTTGTTCATGCATTTATCCTGAAATCATCACTAGCACTAATCCTATATCATCTTAGGTAAGCAAACATTTGTAGGAGAAGATTAGTGTTCCCTAAGTCTGTCCATGGCTTCCAGTTATATTAGTTCTAATAAATAATATATTTTCCCATGAACCTTGCTTTCTTTATAGCCCTAGGCAAGTACCTCTGTACTATCCATACTGAGTCATCTTATCCATACTAAGTCATCTTATCTATGCAGTTGGGAAAAGAAAAATGGGAGGGCAGACTGTTACTGGTGGGTTGTTTTCAGGCATGAAAACACACCTGAGAAAACCTCAAACACTTGCTTTTCTCATAAGTCAGACTTCTATTTTTAAAGGATACGCACTTATTCCATTAGTTTGCATATTCTATTCAGTACTTCTTAAAAAGGATAGTTTGAAAAGGAATAATTGAATATTAATGTATGTCTTAATAAATGGCTACTTTTCCTAAAGCAAAATAGATTTATAAGGTGAATTTTTAAGTCTGATTAAGAATTTCCTGTTTAAAAAGAAGTTTGTGATGTGCTTGTAGTATGTCACAAATACAAGTGGATGCTGAAGCGTGTTTATCTACTGAATTGGCACCTTAGAGCTTGTTTTAGCCCGTAGTGCTTTACTGCCTACAGTTTACAATATGCCATTTTCCAAAGACATTAGTATTCCTCCTATATAAATGATTTTTTTTTCATCTGTTTTGTAGATGTACAGCACTAATTCATGAAAAGGAAAATATACTCATCTGCATCTATTTATAAGTGTCAAATTCTGGATCCTGCCCAAGTCAGTTCAAGCTGCATGCACAGAATTTGGCCAGAAGCAAGAGGCTTCTTTATTCATAAGGTTAATGTTAAGCAGTGGACCAAATCCCATCTCTGTTCCACCAGTGTAAATTATCTGTTAAGTAATCCTAGCATTACAATGGCATGATGGAGATTGAACTTGGCTTGTAGTGCTGTCATTTTTTTTCTCTTCCTATAGCTTTATCCTGGCAGGATTCTTGCTGAAATCAATGAGTGTTTGTGTTAGGGCCTAATCCTTAAGCTGCTTCTATACAGTACTGCAAAGTCTAGGTACAAGCCATAGTAGAAAAAATATATCCATGAAAAGGAATTGGATAAGTGCTGTAATGCTGCTTTTGGCTGAGGGTCATCCCAATGATAACTGGAATGTTTCACTTTTTAAGGATGAAAGTAAGCAGGACTTGAATATGCAACAGGGTGTCAGATGAGGCCAGCATCACCGAACAATTGATGTGCTTCCCTGTGGTTTGCTCTAGCTTATTAATATTTTGTTACATTCCTTTTCTAAAACTTGACCAGTTAATATATGATCACATATTGTATAATGTTGCTTAGTAATAGCTAATATTGCCAGCCGCAACTGAAAGGGAGGCGTATGTTTATATGGGCTATAAACAGAAGGCTTAATAAGTCAATCAACAGACTGCTTGCCTTTGTTAACAATAAACTGTTTTAATAGCACCGCTGATGCTACATGTCGTACTTGGAAGAATGGAAAGCACAATCACATTGTTTAGTGAAGGATGAAATAGTAATAGGTAAAATGTGGCTGGACTTTTCTGTGGCATTATAGGCTGTGAAGTGGGCAGCTTTTTTCCTCAACTCAGGTTATTAACATTATCCTTAGCTGCAAGGAAGAAGAGCCTTCCCCCACGACAAATTTTCCTACTTTTTTCCCCTCTTCTATTTTCCTAATTAGGTATTTCTGTATTTTCGTGTTTTTCAGCAATGGGTAGAAGGGCTTGGATCCATCATACATAACTTTAGAGCTAACAATGTCAGTCCAATGACATGTCTCAAGAAACAGTAAGTTTCATTCCTCCCCTTTCTCCTTTATTTTTCTTTGCTTGTATTTTCCTTGTGTTTTATTTTTTTAAATAATATTTTGTTTTTCATAGTTCAACATTTGCAATCACAAACCACTGTAATAAAGAAAAGGGCAGTAAATTAGTTTAGGTTTTATCTTTCATTGCAACCAGAAGAAGTCTAAAGTCTATATCTGGCACCTGCCCAGGAGCAATTATATATATATTTAATTTAATGATATTGTATGTTTTAGTTATTGTCTGGTTTGTTCTTTTATTGATGCATATGCAAACAAAACCCCATGAGTCTTTCTTGTCTTCATACTCGTTTTAGTTGATGTACTGTTTCTTTTGCGATGCTTTTTGCCTTTACCGTTACAGAACTGCTCTGCCTCAAGCACTAAATGGTTAAAGAAAAACGTTTTTATTACAGAACAATTATTTGTTTATACTCATTTCACAGACATGCCAATAATCTTAATCTAAATATAAGTATCTAGATCCCAATTTTAATAAATAGCATTTTTAAAACATTCCATTCTTGATTTCAGCTGGATGAAACTGGCTTTTCTAACAAACACAAATGGGAAAATTCCAGTTCGGAGGTAAGCATAACTGGGAGTTCAGGTTTTTATCAGGTACTGGTTGTATAATGTTAATAAAATTCTGTGACATAATAATTAATTATAATATCAATTTTGTTACTAATACATATATAAAAATAAGTACAGAACTAGACAAACTTAGCCAAGTTCTCTACCTCCTTGGTAAACTAGGCAGGACTTTATTTTTTCTCCATTGTAATGAAGATATGAGTGCTTGTAATTATTTTCAAAGTCATTTAGAGCTGAGAGCATTGGTTTTCTCAACTTCAAACTCCTTAAACTCCAATATGGGTTTTTCAGTTGTAAAAATTAACAAAATACTTAGCAAAAGAACCATAAAAACTTACAGGCCAGTTAAGGACAAAAAGGTACATTTTAAAATGTAGTTCCTTGTAAAAGAGACAGATACAGCTCTGCCAGAAATGCTTTTGCTTTTACAGGAACCCCCAGGATAATATTTGAGTTCCTCCACATGGTAAAAGAATCGTTGAGTTAGTTGTTGTTGTTAACAGAAAGCCTAAAACAGTGTATTTCTTTTTGTACAGCTATTAACTATTACAATTACTGACTTCCCATCCTCTGGCTAGGCAGTAATTCTCCCCCCTCCTGCTCTAGAAATTAATTCTTGCAGTTACATTGAGCTTCTTTCCTCCTTACGCATTCTGTGAAAACCACACTTTTGGTGCATGCTGTTTTTTCATAAATAGAAACTCACAGAAGGGAGCAAGAAGGAGGACTTTGTAAGATAAGCCTCACAGAATGTTTTTTATTAAGGAAGAAAGAGGATTTTGCATCTATGGAATCTGCAAAAAGACAAAGGGCCTGCCATGCTGCCTTACAGGTTTCTTTAATTTCATGACTCAAGTGACACCTTGACAGTGTTAAGGCTGCTTCAGTGTATTAATCTTTCACCTTTCATGTTGCCAAGCCCCTACTTATTTCTCAAACTTGAACTAAACTGCCATGGGGCACCTTCTGTGCAGAAGTGCCATGAGGAATATCAAATGAAGGGTAAAGATAAGGGAGAAATACTACAGAGGCAGATTCATTTTCAAGACTCCAGAGTTTTATGCCTTTGTTTGAACATAGAGCTTTATTCCTTGGTATGAATCTATAGGGCATTAGCTTGTCTGAAACCGTTTATGCCTTGAAATATTTTACCTTGCATTTAGTTTGCAGTATGAATTTGTAAGGGCTCTACTATCCCATGCTGTGCAGAGGGAAGCTGATTCTTCTTCACATCTGGATGTTCTAAGGAATGTGCCATGTTGGCGTGGGTGAATGTAGCAAACTTTTGGGGTGACAGGACTAGGAGAGGTGTCAGTGAGAGGCTGAGGGACAGGCGTAGAGGAGGAATATGAATGAAGGGGAAAAGCAGTTTGGGGATACAGGTAGGAAGGTTATTTTCTCCTGGCAGATCTATTAAGCTGTAGGAATGTGTATCACCAGATCACCTTTAGCTCATTTTTACATACAAGTGCAGTAAAACACCAAGAGAAATAAAAACTCATCTGAGAAATCAGAGCTCCTTGCATTTCTTTTCAGGTTTAAGACAGATTTTTACAGCTAGCACATGGCCATAGGGAATGATGAGCCTTAAGAAGCTGAAACTCCTTAGGCTTTTGATGGTAGATGGCATGAATATTCCTGATTCCTCATTAGTACAGTTGGGCATTGCAGAGTGATAAACGTTCTTCTTCTCCTGGATTTTAATGTACTCTGGGGCATAAATCTCTTTCTATCAACCTACTGTGTATGGGAGAGAAGAAATTCTGGCAATTAGTTATATGAAAACCTTAGGAGAGCACGGATTAGTCTGTTGGACTTTAGTAAATTTTAGCAGTATGAGTCTAGAACTACATCTACAGATCTTACAAGGACAGGGCATTTGGTAAGATATTTTATATCTTCAGATTTTAACACTACTGTAAATGATGACTAAAAAGGTCAGCCTTTAAAGAAACTGATTCTATTTGGTTTCTGCAACTTTCTGTTGGCAGAAAATGCACAAGTTGCACCTGTTCAGCTAGAGCCTGTTTAGAAATGAGCTTTGCTCAATCTATGCTTATCCCTTGAATAACTACGTTTAAAAGGATTTAAGCTAATTTAGCTTCTAACTATGAAAAAATATATATAAAAAAATGAAAAAGCTAAGCTATGAAAAATGAGGCTTACATCTGTTTTACCGTATAGCTTAAGTTAATTTTGCAATTACACTTTTTTGATAAATATGCTTTGTATTGATTACTCCAGAGTGTCTGGAAGACATATGTTTCAATACTTAGATGGAAATCGTAGTTTTAGATAATTTCTTCTACAGTGTAGGCAGTGGTACTTCCAGTTCTAGCAAAACTGATAAATTCAGTGGAACCACGATAAAAAATTGAACAGTTTATGTGTTGGCTTGATTTTTTTTTAAGTAATGGCTGGAAAGTGGTGAAGGTCTGAAGTAACAAAGTCATTTAATCCATCAACAGGCACGATAGATTCGTACCCCTCAGTCTCAAATTTGAGAAATATTTTGACTATTTATGAGCAAGTAGATTGACATGTTAGCATAAAAAGCCCCAAACCACAGTAGAACACGAGGAATAAACACCCATATGTATGTATCGACCAGTAACTTGCCTGCATCTGAAATAGCCATATTTCTTCCAAGATGTACAACAAGGGGAATGTAAATCTGCTCAGATGAAGTCTATTCTGACAGAGTGAAAAGTAGTTTTATTCACAATATCCTTAGCAAAATGAAAGTGTCATGCTGTATTTTTACAATCTTTTCTGATTCATGCAGTCTTTTCCAGACTGTTGCTTTCATTACAAATTACTGCTATGTTTGCTGTCGTCTTTGGTGAAATAAAAAATAGTTTGGCATCAAAAAATAAGTTCCCTGCAGCCATGGAATATTGGCTCACAGTTTCTGATTAATTACTTATGCTTTGAACTTGCGTTTTACATGACATTTATTATTGAGGCCCGATTCATTAGCACAGGCATATAATTTTTTACTGGGCTTGGAGATAGGTTGTAAATTGTAGAGCTCTGTGGTTTCGAATGGATAGAAAAATAAACGCCTGAAATTTTTTAAGAAGCAAGTGCCTAAAGTTAAATTCAGTCTATATTTTAGTGAAAACATTTTGGTACTTATCAGCTTTGGAAAATCAAATAACTTATTTAGATGCCTAAATAGGGACATAGAAATCTAACCGTTGTAAGAACCCAGTAAAAAAAGACCAGGATTTTTTAAAATATTATGTTATCATTTAGATCTTCGGCTTTCTGATCTTAATTTTATTAGTATGAAGATCTTTACAGAGGCGGTTTAGAGTATTTTGGAGAGTAAAACAACTGAATTGCCATGGCAACAAATAACAGCAACAGTTTCATGTCTATCACCATGTGAAATTATTTAGTATGCATGAGATTAACAAAAAAATCTCAGCAAACATTTGTCTCATTTGATGATGAAAAGCAACATATTCTTGTCAAGCAACTGTAGAGTCTTTCCCAAAGTGCAACTTTTGTTAGCATTAGAAATAGATGTTGCATACAGCCTTCTGTTGTGGGACACATCATTTTAGCTTAGACCCTACACAGAGGGAAGGAGAGCTGTCAAGTTTGGATCTACTTTTCCAGAGTTAGAGGTTGTTCAAATTCATCTCAAATGGAAACAGGAATAGACCATACGCTTCCACATTAATCACACCAAATAGCTAAGCTTTAATTGGATTTATTTAATTTCAAGTGAAACCAGTTTGTCAGTCTCATGCATGGTGAAAACACTCCTGTTTTGCGGAAGGAGGTGGATGTTAATCAGTTTGGTGGAAATATTTAAGTGGCAGCTGAGGTCTTCGTAAATGAGTTGTGCTTAGTATGTCCAGAGCGTGGATGTTCGTAAGGTGAGGGAGCATTTGAAGGGAGGAGGGAGCTCTGCAGCTGGCAGGGGAGCCGGGAATGAGATTCAACATGCATGGAGGAGTCTCTTGCTGGTAGCGACTGCTTGAAAAAGAAAGAGGGAGAAAACTGCTCTTGGCAACGGTTCCTGCCAGCCTCCTGGGTGCTGGGAAGCCTGGGTTAATGCTTGGAAAGGAAGTCACCACAACCAGGAATGGCTGGAGCCACCAGTCTCCTCACCTGCAGAATCTACTACTTTTTAAACACAGTCATTTATCTATGCATGGGGTTTAAAAGAGCCAACAGAATAACGCTTTGCATGGCTCTGTATCCCAGTATATTGGAAAAAACCCTCTTCTGTTCTTTTTGCAGTTCATTATTTTGATATATTTTCTAATGGATAGCTTGTAGGCAGAGCACTGCTGCCCTATGAAGCTTAGGGCAGTTTTTCAGCTGAGCTATTACTTGGAAGATGCTTACATTCATCATTTGAAGCCAGAGGAAAATGTTGGCAGTAAAAGCAAAAAGAGAGAGAAGTGAGTGTTTAAGAAGTGACTAACATTTCTCCTTTTTTTCCCCCACTCTTTTTTGTTTTAGCATTACCAGAACCTTTGCATCAGGTAAAACAGAAAAAGTGATCTTTCAGGCACTTAAGGAATTAGGTCTTCCCAGTGGAAAGGTATGTAATGGTTTTGAAGAACTTTTTTTGCATACAAAAAAGTTGATGAATCATTCACATTCGTAGCTGTGATCTAAGTCATTTGCATCACACAAAAACATGCCTATTGTTCATAAGTAACTTATTCATCATGGTGGGTTGTTTACTAAAACAGAAATGTAATTAAATGTGGATGACATAGTGGTCCTTAAACTGCTTAGATGAAGCTTCCTTTCTTTTCAGTTACAGACTACCTTTCATGCATTTATACAAAGTATATGAGCACAGAATATGGACGTGATTTTTGTGTGTGTGTGCTGCCCTCTCAGCCACATTTCTTGGATTTCTCCTGCTCTTTGTCCCCTCCTGTTGGAGACCTGCTGTCCAGCTCTGTCCCACTCGCAGCAGGAGGCCCTGCCAACAGCCCTGGAGAGGTGGTGCCTGCTGACAGTTGCAGCTTGGTTTTTTGGCTTTATTCCCTGCCCAGGCTCTCCCTTCTTTCCTTTTGGAGCCTCCAGCCCTTGGTTCTTGGCCTGTCTGCAGCAGGTGCCTGGTGAGGGGCAGCCCTGCAGGCTCAGCTCGCCGTCTCCAGCCAGGGAGAAAGACGTGAATCCCCAGCTGTCGCAGTGCTTGGCACCTGAGATGAAAATGTTCCTCTCTGCTGCAGTGCTCATCTTGTTTGGAGGAGGACATCATACTGAATGTATTAATGTTAGCTCATAGAAATTTTACATGCCCTGTATGAGAGTTGCTTTGCTTTTTAAAACCATTGCACCAAACCTGAGACTTTATCTCAACGTTCCTTGCCTTCTGTATAAGAATCCTGAAGTTTGTATGCTATTTGGGTTTTTTTTTTAAGCTTCAGAAGAAAAATAGAGACTTTTTCAGTTCTGTGTTTATGTAGAATTAATGTTACTGTGAGGTCAGAGTATAAGCGCTTCAAACAGATTTGTGATAAAGATGAATTAAGAACTGTTTTCAGAAAATACAAAAGAGACTAGGTAACCGTATATTAGGTAAAGAGTTAAAAACGTTCTCGATTGCTTTTGCTGATCTAAGATATGCTCTTGGGAAAAGAGCATATTAGTTCTCTTTTGCTGGATAAATGTACCTTTGCATTTTGTTACAGAATGATGAAATTGAACCTGCAGCATTTACTTACGAGAAATTTTATGAGCTCACCCAAAAGATATGTCCCCGAACTGACATAGAGGACCTTTTTAAGAAGATGTAAGTTCAAATTTAATATAATTTTGCTTTAAACTAATTTTGCCATATTTTTAGTCCATATCTAATAGTAATAGAACAAGGTAAAGATTATCTAACCTTGAATCCTAGTAGCATCAGCAATATTTTAAGAGAAACTCAAGTCTATGTTTTTCCCCTTCCCTGTCAGACTGTTAATGTAAAAGTTCACTCTCTATTTTAGAGCAACTTTTACATGAATTAGAGAAAGCACCTGGAACTTTTTTTTTTTGCATTGGCTTTACTAACTACTGTAATTTTAACTTGCTCCTGTAGGTGATTAACAAAGTATGTGAACTAACTAAATTAAATAAGTAATTTGAAGTTTTAAAAGTTTCGTCACTCAATTTATTCTCAGCCGGAGGACTTACATGTTGTTTTATGAAGTAATGTTTGTTAAGTTATAGGAAGTATTGGAGATATACTGTGCCAAGCATAGATAGTTAGTATGTTTTCTATGACTGTCCATTTTAAGGTTATAGAGCTACTTCAGGTAGAAAAGTAGGTGGTTTTAAAAGTATCAACAATGTCAACATGTAAATCATACCTACTGTAGCATCGTATATGAAAACTTACATTCTCTAATAAATTTCTTTTCAGCAATGGAGACAAAACTGATTATTTAACGGTAGACCAATTAGTGAGCTTTCTAAATGAAGTAAGCTTTTTCATACATTAACTACCATACAAGTCTGTCTGCAGTGGCTTGCTTCTTCCAATCTTTCCATTGCATGAATCATGTCATTATTTGCTGTGCTTTTGATCCGCTGATCTTTCCATTATGGTAACATCCAGGTGCAAAAATCAGCTCCAACCTTGTCTGTTGTTGTGCTTTCTACATGTTGGCTTTGCAGATTGCATCTGTTGATTACTTGCTGTTGTGCTATGTTGTGTGTTATGTATGTTTTATACATTTTACACTGTTACATTTAATGCAGTTTCAAGTAAAATACACCTGGTATTTTATTATAAGCAGTTACTTTACCTGTCGGCCACAGCTAAATATATCTGGTAGTCCTTCTGAATAACAGGAAAAATGAAGTAGGCTTTTATAAACAGTGGTTTGATTCTTCGCAACAGTATTATTTCGATCTATTATAAATCTAAGAGCTAAGAGGGTATTTTAAGATTTTGTATATGTTTTTTTTAAATACTATATCTGCAGAAAAAGAGGAAATATTTTTATTGCTCTATTTCCCTAATGCAGTTGTTGACAAGAGTATTTATTAATAGCATTTCTTAAAAATATCATGAGTGTGCAAAGTAGTTCAATAAATAGCGTGGGGTTTCTATTCCTAAAGCACAGTAAGTTATAGAAGATGGACTCATTCAGAACTGCAACATTAAGTACACTGTGTAGATTTGATTAGAACATACATATGGAAAATAGGCATATTCTACTTGTTTCTGTACTTGGAGATTCTTGTCATCTGGAACATGGATAGCTGCTTTATCTCTCTACATGATCTTTTAGGGACTGAGTGCATTACCAAAAATCTGCCCATCTAAAATTATTTTACTAGTTATAAATGTATTTTATATTTATAAATGTATACATTTATATATCTGACACTGCTATATGAAGATTCAAGCAATAAATTCCCCATATATCAAATTTAGAATATGATTTTCATTTTCAGGAGGCAATACATGCCCTACTCTTCACCAAACCTGTATTACATGGAGAAAGAGTATTCAAAAAATGTAGATAGTGAGAAGATTAACAGCTTCAGGACTAATGGTTACACACTTGGGGCCCTGGTTCATATACCCATAGTTCTCTCTATTAGCAAATTGGAGCACGTGCTTCATCTTAATACTGAGAGATATTCTTTTGTCACAGCTATTTACAAAGTTCAGTATCTCAGTGTTTGCAGGACTGGGGTCATAGCTAACGCGTGTGATTTTTGTTTTCTGCATTGAAGAGAGAAAGGGTTGCATTGTGATTGAAATTCTAAGTGATCACCCTAAAGTACCTCAGCCCCCCAATTCACTTGTTGTGATAGATACACTTCACTGCTTGAAGCACACAGCCCTGTCCACACGTTAAACCATATTAGCTTCTGATTTTTTTTTTTAGTGTTATTCCTCATTTTTCAGTAAATTACTGTTTTATCATTATTTTTAACTTGATCTCTGTAATTGTTTTAGCTTAAAGTGCATTTCCTTGAAGCCCAAACTTCTGAAGAAGTGCTGCCAGCAATTTTAAGAACTTCCTGGCTATCTCAAGGAACTGATTACGGAATTAGAATTGGATTGTTGTGCTCTCAGTTTTATATTGTTGTAGCCGTTCTTTTTACAGAATCAGAAGTCTTATTTTATGGGCAGTATTGGAGAAAGATGCATCTTGTTGGCTACATTCTTATTGACACATTTTGCATTTTGAAATCTCGTAGTTGGCCCTTTGGTTGGTGACCAGAGCTGGGAAAAATTAGTCAAGTGATTTTATAGAGTAGGACATTCATTCTAATGACTGAAACTAATGCCTTTGGCTCTGTGCTGCAGGTCTTCTGGTCTCCAAATAGAGTTTAGAGTTTTGGTTGTGATTTGAAAGGCACTAAATGACCCAAAATCTCCCTTCTGAAGGGGTCATCTCTGTCCCCTTGACAGCTGGCCAACACTGCAATTAGTGCTGTTTAATGCTGGAAAGTATAAAAGGATTATTATCTTTATATAGGAGAGGGGAGTTACTTGGCAGAGCAATTCTTCATGAGAGTCTTTAACCTAAATCATTTTGAATTCAGTAGCCTCCAGGGCATGTTGCAGAAGCTTTAAGTGTTACGGTTTTTTAAGGGAGCACAAAGGGTACGTTACTGGGTATGAGTGGAGAGTGTGAGCTGCTTTCCTGGCGTTCTTCCAAACAGCTGTCTCTGGTTGATTTTTAAATGCTGCTGGATGACAGCTGATTTAATTGTGTATCAGTATTAAAGCTTCTGGGAAGGTTTTAGAAATTCACTTAGTGTCAGGCACTGACTATTTTGTCTAGGTCTTTTTGAAGTCAAATTTTGAAAAAATAAAATGTAGTAGAAAAAGAACTGAGCTCACTACTAGTGAGATTTGCTCCTGCTGTTCATTTGCAGTGATAAATTAATAAGTCAAGTAACTGTCAAAATGGAAATTCAGTAGTCTGACCAGGACTCATCCTTTCTCCTGGGAAGGAGGTATGAGGTGATCCTTTTCTATCCTGCTCTTTCCCACTTCCTTGCCCGCCCTCCCTCCTTCCCTCCCTCCTTCCCTCCCTCCTTCCCTCCCTCCTTCCCTCCCTCCTTCCCTCCCTCCTTCCATCCCTTCTTCCATCCCTCTTGCTTGCTCTTCCTCCCTCCTTCCCACTCCCCTGCTCTTTTTGTCTCCCTCTGGTTTTCATCTCCATGAAAGGACACCCCTCTACCTGCTGCACAGGACAAATTCAAGAAGCAAAACTGGTTCTGGTGCATTGTTAACTGCTGTGCGTCTTGGTTTGTATCCACTCAGAGTGGAGATGCGTGACCAGGCTGGGAAGGCAAAATGATCTTTCTCTCTTTGAAGATTCATAGGGCATTCTTTGTCCCCACGCTTTCAGATAGTTAAGAATGTCTAGTGTAAGGGCGTCCTGTCTAATACAGTAACTAGAACAATCAATAAGACTTTGACAGGCATGTGTGATTAGGCCTGGGACATGTTTTCTTTCTAGGTGAAGCTTCATGCTTTTAGTTTTGATCAGCTTTTGGGATACAACTTCCCTTTGCCAACAAGCTCAGTAGAGCAGAATGTTTCCCCAAGAGGCACTAGTAAGCATTCATCCTTTTTTTTTTAAGAAAAACTTTTAAAGTAAGTAAACTTTAAAGACACGCTTTCTTTTTCAAATGGAAAATCAATAATGACTAGTGATCATTGCTGCAAGAAGAGTCTTTTTCTCTTAGCACCTTACAATAATGCTGGGACTCTTTCTCAAGATGAGTTTTGCTTTATCCCATTTATTTTCTTCTGTTTGCTATGACTAACTGTATAAGAAAGAGAGTAGGGAAGTGCACTTTTCTTGAGTTAAGAACCTTCCCTACTATTTCTTCCAATTTTTTGAAGTGGTGTGTTGTCACTAATGGTATAAAGCTTGTCATTTGTCACAGTAGACTGTACTGTTGCATGCCAGTGTTGAGTTGCTGTTGTGTGCTGCTTAGCAAGTTATGTTCTGCATCCATCTGCTCTGATATCATATTTCATCTGAGTTTTACTTAGATATCCAGACCGCTGATCTGTATTGAATGAAACTGCTGTATTTCAGATGCTGCAGACTGTCAGTAGCGTTACTTGAAAGATCCCTCCTTAATTGCATGATTAAATTGGCATTGGTTGTAATTTCTTGGAATGAATCAAGCACATGCACTAAGGTATTGATTGTAAGAAAAGGGATCGAGTGTTTATTTTTTGATTGGATATTGCTTTTTTTTCTTGAAAAAATGTCAGAAAGTTTACACATAAGAAATTACAGCAAATGCTGATAGTGCTGTGCCAAGCCATATCAATGCCATCCTGTCCACTCCAAATTATTGATCACCAAAATGGGGGTGGCCTGTTACATTTCTGAATTCTGCTTAAACTAAAGCTTGAAAACTATGCACCTACTGGAGTAAAAGAGTGTTTTCACAGTCATATTTATTTATTTATGTTTTATTGCATCTGCTTACACGCCACTACTCCGTTTTCAGTTTTCTTTTTGATGGAGAATCAGGCACACAGTGTGCAGCTCTAATCCAGCTTGGAGAGAAACAAAACTAACATAGCACACATTAAGTGAAAACTTAAAAACTCTGAGTTTTAGTAGTGGATTAGAAATCACTGCTAAATTGTATCTAAATGTTACATATATTATGAAAACCTAATATTGTAAATTACTGTGAAATGAAGAGATGATACTGTGAAGCTCTTTTAAGTCATATATATTTATTCTAAGAAACTATACTGTTTTTTGAATAGTTAGTAACACAATGTTTCTACTATTCGCAAATAATCATCAGTAGTTGCATATTTCTAAATTCAGGTTTCAAATTCTGTATTTATAGTATAGCTTTATTTTACTTTTAGTTTTTACTTTAGCTGTAGATACTGCTGAAGATCCGCATTTTTGCAGAGGTGATTGCAGTGCCATCTGTCAAGTCTGTCAGTTTACATGACCTACAAATAAGATTAGGGAGAGAATTTACAAAGAAGAGAGATTTAGCAGTTTATTTTCAACATTGCATTTGCACGTATGCCATGTGCAGTCATTATTCTCATAAACAAGCAATAGCAATATGATTGCACTGGGGTTTTTTAAAAATACTTTTATAAACAAACTGCCTAGGTTTCTTATGAAAGATAAAGTTTGTTTTCTGTCTAAAACTAAAGTTACTGTTGAATATTCTGTAAGTTTTAGGGCTCCTTTTTGTTGGTTTGTTTTTTTGTTTTTTTGTGTTTTTTTTGTTTTTTTTTAAATGTCCACTTCTTTCTTTCTCATCTGCAGTAATGAAATGCTCTTGGATGATAGCCATGCACTATATTGTTTTGCTGAATTCCGTTGTTTTCTAACCTTAGCATCAACGAGATCCTCGGCTCAATGAAATTTTATTTCCCTTTTATGACACAAAAAGAGCAATGCAGATAATTGAGACATATGAGCCAGATGAAGACTTGAAGAAAAAAGGTAAATATGGGAAGGAATTTAGTATTCACTGTTTTGGGGCATTTGGGGAATTCATTCCAAAGCAGCCAAACTTTTAAAAGGGAGCTTGTAGTCCTTGTGGTCAAGGGGCAAGCACTGGGGTGGCCAACCGGTGAACTGTATCAGGAAACTGATCTGCTGAAAAATATCTCCTGCTCAAAATCAATGGTTTTCTGGGAGGATCATTTCCCTGATCCAGGTTGTAGTGTGGCTACAAAGACAGCCATCCTGATAAAAAGTGATCAGTGCACATCAAATATACCAAGGCCATTCTGATGAGCACAGATAGCTCTGATAAGTTGCTGAAGTCTCAGCTATTGTTTGCACAGAACACTTGCTCACCTGTGACTTTTTTCCACTAAATGATGTGCTAGGAGTGTGTATCATGTGAGATAATTTGTGCTGCTGCTTTTAAGTTCTCAGTGACCAACAAAATAAAAAATTTCTTAAAGTTGAAAATTCCATTTCACCCCGTTTTTTCTTCCCCTTCCAAAACTCAGAATCAGCTGAGAGGATTTGAATAAGACATTCCAAACAGTTCACCTCTGGCTGACACAAAGCACAGAAAGCTTGAGCTTCAGTAGAGGATTTATTTCAGAAAGTGAGGAGCAGAATGAAAAGCAGGATTACCGGAGTTCTCGATATAAAAGTTGTCTTAAACAAAATAAAAGTGGGACTCCTACAGCCCGTGCCTTAACAAGAGCTGAGTGTTCATCCATGGCTTTAGAGAAAGCAACCTCCAAATTAGTGCCAGATAACTATTCTCTCTAGTGACTCTTAGTGAATAAGCTGTTCTTCCCTAACCCAGATCATTTTTCAGTCTCTTGGCCACTTTAAAACTGATATTGCGTTACTGATTATTCTTACTTTATCAATCAGGATAAATTTTAATGAGAACATTTTTTGTATTTATGAAGTATATAACAGCAGATAAGAGAAAGGAGTTAAGAATTCTGTCCTCTGGATTACTGTCCATCCCATGTTCCTTGTAGAAAATGACTTGCTTTTCATTATAAAGAAATAAACCTGTATTTCAAACAGTCAACTTGAAGGTATCTTAGATTTTCCTAATGCTTTACAAATGAACACATGCAAATGTTTTCAGGTACACCTCCACCTGTTTTTGTCAGCGGAGTACAGTCTGTGCACATACTGCAAGCTGATTAACAGTGATGTAGCACAGTCAGGGCAGGACTAAGTATGAAAGAGGGGAGAAAAATACTGTAGAAGACTGGTACCCATGCAAGCTCACGAAGTCCCAGAGCCCAAAATTATTGGGAGCATTCTGAGGAGATGTCACTATTTATTAGCCTTCTTCTCTCATCCTCTTGATGCCTTAGGTCTACTAGTGGTGAGTGCTGGATGTCGGATATTGAGCTAGGTGGCCATCTGATTTTTTTCTTGTTATTTGGGAACACGATGGCAGGTTTTGCACCAGGAGTGCAGTTACTGGTCAGCTTGGAAAACTGGAAGGGGGAGAGCTTCAGTTTGCTTGCAGAAGCCTGTTTAAACATAGCTTTCGTACTAGGGTTCGTGCTCAATGAGACAGTTTGATTCCTGCCCACTCTAAATTTCTAGGAGTAATTTACCACTCTTTCTTCTTCCTTCTAGGTGTCATATCAAGTGATGGCTTTTGCAGATACTTGATGTCAGATGAAAATGCCCCAGTTTTCCTAGACCGCTTGGAATTATATCAAGAAATGGACCATCCTTTGGCTCATTATTTCATCAGTTCCTCTCACAATACATATTTAACAGGCAGGCAGTTTGGTGGCAAGTCTTCGGTGGAGATGTACAGACAAGTGCTTTTGGCGGGATGCAGGTTGGAAGCAGGAGATAACAGCCTTTAATATTTGTGAATCTAATACTGGAAACCTACCTAATATACCTTGGTGTTGACACATTGCATAGTTGAATGTATAAATATATTAGTGTGGTAAATGAAAATTACATATTTAAGATGCTGTTTTTCTCAGAAAAAGCATTGAAAGGCAGTGGAATGTAAAAACTGATGTCAGGAGAGAGTTTGTGAGGAAGATAACAGAAGTTTGATCTTAAAATGACAGCTGAAGAATTTCAGAAGGCTTTCTGCTTTGTAATTAAAAAGTGTATATGTAAACGAGAATCTGTTTATGATTTCCTGCTTTATTTCTTGAAATAGTGGAATGTGTCACAATTAACTGAGTAAGAAAATAAATTAGAAGAGTGTTACAGTGCTGTAAACATTGAAGTTCAGGTGTAAATATATTGACCCACGCATATTCTATTTAAGGTAGTATACCCAACGTTTTAAAGCAGTCTGAAATTACACGTGTGCAGCTTAAAATAAATTGTAGAATACCCCAAACTGCTTCTTAACTTACTGCTCTGAACATCACAGCTCAGAGCTTGTCCTGAGTAGCTCACCTGTACTGAAACAATAAGGAATCTGACATCATTTTTCTTGGGCCTTTAGGTGTGTAGAGCTGGACTGTTGGGATGGCAAAGGTGAAGACCAAGAGCCAATAATAACGCATGGAAAAGCAATGTGTACAGATATTCTTTTCAAGGTAAATGCCTGACTGCTACACCTGGCAGTAAGTCCCAGTAGAACCCCTGGACAAGGATCCATGCAGGACACCCTCCCCTCCTCAGCACCCAGATGCTGCTCTTTGTGACACACCGACAGACTGTGTAGGCATGGTTTCTTGTCTCCAGATCTTAGGGCTTGTTTCCAACTCACATCATACACCCGCTGTGTCATGTCTGCCTTGCCACAGAAACTACCGGAAGCAGGCTTGCTTCTTTTGCCCCATATTTTCACATCCTGTGCTCTTTGCACCACAGAATAAATACCTTGTCTGTTGTCTGAGAAGTTCCTTAGTTGCGGAAAAAGCCTGAAGATGCAGGAGTTATTCTGGAAGTAGAAATTCTCCCTGACAAGAGAAGATGGCAGCGGGTCCAGGGGTGGCATTGATGGGCTTGGGGTGAAGCTGCCATTGCAGCCGCTAGTGCAGTGAGGTACCCGTTGGGCACTGAGTCCAGGGTGTTGCAGGGAACAGGGAAGAATAAGCGCATAGTTTGTTCTAGTTCTCCCTTAGCATATTTGAGACTCAGCTCTGTGTTTCTCATGGTGGAGAACAAAAAAAATCTGTTTGATTATGACTCTAATTTGATCTGTTCTAATTTGAATCCTATTATTGCATTTTATAGGATGTAATTCAAGCCATTAAGGAAACAGCATTTGTTACGTCAGAATATCCCGTAATTCTTTCATTTGAAAATCACTGCAGGTATGTGATGCCCTTGTAGGGCTTTTTGTTTTGTTTTTTAAAGCGCAATGTATGAGAGAGAAGATAAAGCTCAAAAAGACAATAATTTGAATATAATTGAGAACTGTGTAGGGCTATGCAGGTATACTGAATATCACTTGGAAGAGACTGTGCTTTAATATAGTAGTCAATCTTTATCTAGCTTAGTACTGGCAACATTTTTATCTGTGGTAAAGCTGTGAAATATATTTGGATGTTCCATTAGCTGTGTTGGATACAGTGAATCTGCATTATTGGTCTTATTAAATTCATCTATGTCAGATAATGGACTTTTATTGACAGTATAATTACAGTAAAGTAATACTTCTCATTTGAGAGAAAGTGGGCAGTATATAATTTAGGATGTCTACATCACTTAGTATTATTCTATTTTGCCGAGTAATAGTGGTTTCTTTTTTATATTTAAAAGTTAACCAACATTATCTTTTCCAGCAAATATCAGCAGTACAAGATGTCAAAATACTGTGAAGATCTTTTTGGAGATCTCCTGTTGAAGCAGCCTCTAGAAACACATCCAGTATGTTATATTCTGCCAGTGCTTGTATTTTTTTATACTAGCTAGATTTAAAAGAGATTATAAACTGGAATCATATCACCTATACTGCTGTTCACTGCCAGTCTTGTGCTTTTAAAAATTTCTAGTGATTTTGGGTGTCTGCTTTTTGGTACAAACTTGTCCTTATCTGATTTGTTTAATCTCTTCTGCACAGGGCTCTGTCAAGCAGCCTGGGGAAATCCATCCCCTTGATGTGTGACGTAATATCAGCACCTGCATAAAATACACCACATACATTGTATTTGCAGGTCATACATAACTCTGACATTACCAGTCACTGTTGAAAAACAATTAATTATAAATTGCATGGTCTCAGCTGAGGAAACCTCTTCCTTCAGCTGCACTCTGCATGCTTTGTGCTCCAGGTCAGGTCCTGCAGTCTAGGTGGTCCCCACTACTGCATTAAGAATTAAATTAAGCATGAAGAGTTCCCTGCAGCCTCATTTGAACTATCAAGTGCACTGTAATCTGCATGCACTTCACTCTCCTGCATGGCAGGAGATAATAACAGACACTTCTTCACAAACTCAATATTTGAGACTTAATAGCTTGTTACCCAGTGTTTGCAGCTACTCCTCCAGGCCTTGCTTACTCTCCTGAGCAATGTGCTCAATCTGCCAGCAGCCACCCAAAGCCTGCAGATGCTCTTTAGTGCTGTGGGGACCATGGCAAGGAGGACTCTGCCTTACCTTTCAGCTCCTGTCCATGTGACCTCTGCAAAGGGGCCTCCTGGCATTATCATCTCTAGAGCTGTTTCTCTTGGCTTTCCTTGTGCTTTACAGGGTCAACAATGCACAAGGCTCAGTGAATATTGGGTTGTTGCCCTGAAAAGTGCATCCCAGAGAACTAAATCTGTAGTGTTCCCCTATGATGTGTGTAGCACCTTGCCACGTTCCCCACAGAAGACAGCTTCCAGCTGCTTTCAGGAAAGCCTAAAGTAGAGCTGGCCAAAGGCTGCCGTGCTGCTATCTCAGGGCCCAGTATTTAAACCTCAGCTGCCTGTGCTCTCTAACACTACTGATCTTTCTGCATTTTGTGTCCATTCCTCCTCGTGGGTGAATTCAGTCCCCAGCTGCTCACAAAGCCAATGTTGCAGAGATGGCAGGAGGAGCTTGGAAGGTGTATTTTATGAGTGCTTGTTTTCTGGTACCTCAACTGGGAGAGGAGGGCAGGTTTAAGAGGGACATGTCACTGGCAGAAGCAGATTTGGTTTTAAGTAAAAGCAAATGTTTGTCCAAACGAGCATCCAGCTGTGCCCTGTGCTTGGGGATGCAGACTGGCATCCTAGAAGCCCTGGGACAGATGAACTCCGCGGCACTGACATCTAGTGGAATTACAACCCAAGTGCTCTCAGAAACAATTGTGTTTTCTCTCCATCCAACATTCTGATCCATGGCTGAGCTAGCTTGGTGGTTGTGGATGATCCTTACCCTCCTGCAAGGAGGTTTGCAGCTGTTGTTGTAGGATTGGGTTGATTTGGATTTTTTTGCTGGGTTGTTTTTCGTCACCTCTGCTGCTTTTAATTGGTTTCAAGTTACGGTGCTTTGTTCTTTTGTTTCTTCATCCAGAATGCTGCTTCTGCATAGCTCAGTGTTGGATTTAAGGATAAGACTATCTGAATATTTCTTCTAAGAATTTTTACTAGTCCTGGAAATATCTTCTGTTCTTGTGTCATGGTTCACTAGAAACCACAGTCCATTATAGCAGCAACTTCCTGTGTAATATTCTTAGCAAGTGTGAGGTGGAGAGGGTGATAATTACTATTCCCAAATCTCAATTACCATTCCAAATCCTCAATGATGTGATGGGGCTCAAACCAGAGCATCTTACACTTTTTCTCTTAATATTTGTTCTCTTTCCCCAAACTAGAACAGACCTTTTAGTCATTTCACCTTGGGTATGTTAAACTTGCCATTTGCCTTTCACAAATACTGGAGATGTGACCCTGTAGCCATACTGGCAAAAATAATCCTTATTACCTAGCTAAGGACTGGACAGTGTTCCATTCACCAGTGCCAGCCCATTTCTACTCTGTAAATATGCGTGGGCTGCCTCACTTGCATTGTTACAGCTTGAAGGGACCATAAAAGGTGACTTATTTAGCAATCAAGCAACTAAACTGTGACTTGGGCTGTGCTTGAACTACAGGGAGAGATGGGAGATAAGATGTCCTCTGATGAAGAGTTGTAGTCACATCCCTGCCCACTGCTAGGCAGGAGAGAGCAGATGTTTTGCCCAGTGCACCTGAGGATGGTGTAGGCTGGAGATCAGTGTACTGGTTTCAGCCAGCAACATTTCCCTGAGCACTGCTTTCCCGTGGGATAGGGAAGAAGCAGAGGAGACAATATAACTACAGTCACACTCCCTGTCAGGGTTGTGCCTGAAGTGGCACTGCTTGTTCACTGCCCCTTACCATTGCTATCCTCAGGTCAAAATCCCAAATAGGGATACAAAGAGGCCAAGCAGCTGTTATTAAATGTTTTCTTTAAATTATTTTACAGCTTGATCCCGGTAAAGCCTTACCTTCTCCTAATGACCTCAAAAGAAAGATTCTCATAAAGAATAAAAGGCTGAAACCTGAAGTAGAAAAAAGTAAGTAAAGCTGTCAAGTATTAAATTAAACAAGTCTGGCTCGATCCGAATAAGCTTAGTTACTAAAGTTTCCAAATTGCTTTTACTTTAGTGTTGGAGTAGTTTGACTTGCATATAAATGACACTTTGTTTGCACTTGCGTTTCGAGTGCCAGAGTCTCGGCCTTGATATCATCATGTAGCATAGGCATAGGTAGACCTAGAAATGTAATCCTGGGACTTCTATCAGGTTGCTGTTTGAGCTAAAATATAACAGGTAGAATCTCTTGTAAATTCTGCCTACGCTGGCATGTTTACATTGCTCTGTTTTTCCAGGATAAGCATAAAATGAAATGGAATTTCAAATTGCTGTTCTTGCTATTGTTACTAGTTCCGATATTTATCTTCTTTCAGTAACAATAATATTGCTATGTTAGTTTCCAGTATGGCTGTAGTGATAACCCTGGTCCTTCTCCATTCAAAGATAAGCATGGACACCCACCACCAACTTCAGTCGTACATGATTGTGTTCATACTGTCTAAGTGAAATGCACATGGGAGCATGATTGAGAATCTAAGCACTTTGCCTCCATTTGCACAGAGCAAGTACTACAGAGATAGCTGTCCAGTTATTTTTTGAAGAAGTAATATGGTTGCTCCAGAGATGTTTGCAATCTATGGAGATATTTTTCTTCAGTGAGCTTTGGATATAGCCCTTACTGACCGCTTTTCACATCTAACAACTCTGTATGACTAATGATGCTCTTACTCTGTAAAATTTTATTGCTAACTGAAAACTTAATCTTAGAGAACCAATTAATTAAAAGTAGCTCTTGGGATTAGAGAATCAATGAGGATTGTTCTCATCTATGTTTTTGAACTACAAACTGTTCTTGTCATGACTAATTTATTTTTATTTTTCTTATTAACAGAACAGCTTGATGCTCTGAAAAAGATGATGGAGGCTGGGGAAACTGCAGCTCCTGTAAATATCCTAGAGGATGATAATGAAGAAGAAATAGAAAGTGGTGAGGATTTTATAGAGAAGGGCTCTCAAACATTGCCTGTAGTAAATCAGTAGGCCAGCATGAGCAGCTAGGATGCATGTTACTCACCTGCCTGTGATCTGGCAGCAGCAGTAAATCTGAGCTCAGTGCAGGACCATTTTTACAGTCCTCCAGCCTTACCATCTATCTCAGATACGTACCACAGCTGCTCCTGGCTCTGGGGCAGGCTGTGGTAGGAACGTGAGCTCCCTTGGTGGTACTAGTGGTAATTCTCAACTTCCACTTACTATTCAAAAGTCATAGAAGAGCATCAACCAAGTCAGATTTTCACTGTGTGTGTATGTGTGTGTGAGAGAGAGACTGGAAAGCTATGATCTTTGCTTTGAAAGCAGATTTTGTCAGTATTTTTAATACTTGCGTCAACATCAGATTGGATTATTGCATTACACTTTATAAGGATAAAACAAGGGATGGGATTTTTCTTGCCAAACTTCTGTTATGTTCAGTGTAAACATCTGGACGTGAGCTAGTGATGTGGAATGTGTTTATAGCCAACAGCGTGAAATAGATGTATCTAGGGTGTGATTCACCTGGTCTGCTTTAAATGTCCACCTTCAGAAGAGGTAAATCATGTGTTGCCTGTACCAAGGTGCTGGCCTGTGACCCCTGTTAAACTGAATGGCCCAGCTTCAGCCTGCCCCTTGGGTCCCCTCCTTGATTTTTTTTGTTTGGTTGGTTTTGTTTTTTCCTAGCACAAAGCCACTGCTGTTGCAGTCAGTAGGGGGCATCATGAAGTGTATTCTTTGCAGTCGAAATCTGGTATCTGTCCTTACAAAGCTAAAAAAGACTGAAGTATAACAGTTATTTGGAGAGCCCTCTCAGTATCTTTCTTCAGGAGATCGAGGAGCACAGAGGAGATTCTGCTGTTTTGAAGGCCAATTTCCATTGGAATGCTTATTTCTAATAGTGCTCTTATTGTGGTGTGTTATTAATTACATGCTAGACTACGAAGAGGCTCAAATAAGTATTTTCTAAAACTGTTTAAATTCATATGAATAATGTGATTAATGATTTTGTGTCTGTAAGAGACCTTTTTAGATTCTTTTGAGTACACTAGGTTCTGATGGAGAATCACCTTAAAAGCAAATTAAAATGATTCCCTGTAGTAGGGGCACGTAACAATGCACATGAGAAGTCTGGACACAAGCAACTTTTTACATCTTTATTTAAATAACTCTGTCTTCATTTCTTGTTATTTCCCCAAGCCTACTGGGGCTTTTTTACTCTCTTGCTAAGCAGATTATACTGATTCCTTCAAAAATACCCTAAATGAATTTTTTCTTACTAACCATGTCAAATCTGTAAGAATCTCGTGCCTTAGCTGAAATTTACTACTAATGTTTGGAAATCTAAAACTCAGGCATTTTTCTTAAAAACAGAAATAAAATCCAAAACCAAACCTGTGTATTCAACTGTCATTTGTATCATATCTCTCACAAAAGCAGCAGTTGCTGTGGTTTTTGCACTGATCCGTCTTTCTTTTCTGTGCAGCTGACCAGGAAGAAGAAGCTCATCCAGAGTACAAATTTGGAAGTGACCTTACTGTTGATGATTACAGTCAAAAAGAAGCTGTTGCCATCAGTGTCAAAAAGGTGGGATTGCTTCTTATATGTTTCTTTGGAAGCTTTCCATGGAGGTGGGTGTAAAAGCCACTCTGTTTTCTGGAAGCATCACAGCACGTGTTGTCAGAAGGTCAAACACAAGATCTTGACCGGATTCCTAACCTTCAGGTTCACGAGAAGACAAAATTTTGTAGCCGAAAATACTCTCTGCTTGTTCAGATAGAATATTCATTGGGAAACAGAATCAGTATGTAGGTAAACAGTATACAAGAAGTGGATGATTTGATGAAAAACACTAATTAAAGGCAGAAAACAGATTCCTGCTTCTGGTATTTTACTTTGCATCTCAGTTGCAGAGCCCTAATATGAGGTGGAATATCAGCTTCCTCACTCAATATTTTTTTGCAAGACTGCATCCTGTGTCTTCATTATAGGCATTCCATGGGTCATTTTTTATTGTTAACTCTTAGAGTAGATTCTCCCTTCTACCTGCAACAATGAAGACAAAATAGGATGATCATTCCCCGGTGGGATGGTGTGGCAGGGGGGCTATTCCAGGGAGCCAGCTGGCAGACAGGGTAAGGTCCTCTGTGTTCCGCTCATGCCTGATGTAGTACAGTTTATCAGTTTGTGCTCAATAACTTGAAAATTACTTGACAGTAATTAGATACAGGATATTGAAATTCCAAACTAAGGCTGCTCTGGCACTGAAGGTGTTATTGCTGCTTGCTACAGAACAAAACCTACATGTGAATGCTAAGATACCTTATGAGATCCTGCTCCTCTGTCACTCAAGTATTTTGGCCACTTCTTCTCTCCTGCCTGGCTACCTTTGGATCTTACTCCACATAGAAGTATAGGTATGGAAAATCTTCCATAGTACAGGTTGCCCTTGGTAGTATTTCTCTAGCAATATCACAGAGACATCACACCTGCCTTCTTGATAACTTTTCAAGTCAACATCTTTGCTTCTTCAGGACTTTTATGAATCTTCCCAGTGAAGTATGGTTTAATGTCTTTGCTCTAGGGCTAGATTCACATAACTACCTGAGTGTCGTGGGCTTTGATTTGTTTTTGTTTGGTGTTTTTGTGGGGGCTTTTGTTGGGTATTAGTTTGTTTGCTTCAGATTAGTTGCTCATCCTCAGCATATGCCCTTGGGTAACTTCTCTGCTTCTTTGCTGATCAGTGATTTGATCCTTATTCTTTAGAGATGTACATCTAGTGCCAAGTCAACATTTATCTGTCTTAAGATTCTCAGTAGTGGCAGCTTATAGTTAAAGATAAACAGCAAACTGTCCCATTGCAAATAACATTTTGAGATAGGCCTTTTCCAAATGTGGACATTAAAGCACAGTTTACAGCAGTCTGAAGCCTTAAGTTTTCAGAGCCTGGGCAACTTGCATATCCAGCTCAGATGATCTTTTATGTTGTCTGGGTGTGTCATTCTTTCATTTTTCTCTGAAACTTCCTGGCCTTGGCATCTAGTGATAGTGCTGGTTTGGGCTTAACTGTCTGCCATCCTTCCTTTTCCCATTGCTACCCAGCTGTTGAATTTCATATCTGCTGTATGCAAATTTGAAAGAAACTGCAAATTTTTGCAAGTGTATGGGACAGATGAGCCACACAGGAAGGTGGAAATGGGTATATTTTTGCTAAATGCATTAATTTTTTGAGGATTTTTTTTTCCCTTATGAGAGTGTTTCCTATTGCCTTTTCTTTGGGTAATGTATATATATTTTTTTCCCTTAGGCTGTTGAAGATTCTGAGCAAGAAAACAATAAAAAGGTGACACATAGGATGTTACGTAGTTTGTTTTATTGCTTTATATCTAACATACATATTACTTACCATGCATTCTCAGTGGTACAATTAACAACTTTATGTTCAGTTTCACTGCCCCTACAAAGTATTTTTGAAAGTGACTCTTACCTCCTTTTCTCATCTAGGTTATCTATCTTCTGCTGCACTTTTATACTGGGGTTAGGGCTGCATGACTTTTGCCTGCTTAGAAGCATCTGATCACAGTCTCAAATGTCATGCACTGGGAAACAGCAGTTCTTTGAATGGTGTTGAGATGTATCATCCCTGCTGCTTTTTTTTCCTCTTCCCTTACCCTGACTGCACGTTGTTTTCCTCTCTTTTTCCTCCTTTTGCTTTCCTTTGGGACTTCTGCATTTATCTTCTCCCAGGAATCCCTTCTGTAAGCCTCTTCCCACCTCCTTCTGCTCTTCTTCTTCCTTTTCTTTTCTCATGAAAGCTACTTCTGTTCCTAACCACAGTTTGTTTCAGTCAGTGTTGTTTTGTAAGTGGATTCTGCTTCTTTTCTTGAGGGGTGGGGAGGTGTAAATAATGTAGAGAGATCAACTTTACCCCATTGTTTTCTCGAGCCCCTAAAAGGGTCCTGTCCTGTTGTAACCATTCCTTTGTTTCCATAGACTTTAAGAAAAATTCCATCCTTACCCCTTTCCAATTCATAGTTTTAAAGTTGTGAACACTGCAAAGAGTACAGCCCATTTGCTTTATGAATTATGGGTCTGCAAGTAAATAAAATAAAACCAATGACCAGTAGATTGTCTTAGAACATTGTCTTATATCTGGTATGTCAGTAATGCAGTCATACAGCTGTAGTCTATAGGGTATTATTCCCTTGGCACTAAGGATGCATAGACCCTTCTGACTTCCTTTTCACTGCAGTTTGTTATATAGACATATATGGATCAAGAGAGCAAAATATGTTTAGCAATTCTGAGCAGTCAGCAGGAGGCACATTGAAGGAGCCTGGTTTTTAGACGATGGGTGCTCAGTTCTTCCTGAGTTATTTGCCTTCCAAAAATGAAGACACTGGGAAAGGACTAGGTCATTTGAAGAAATTTGGCCTTAATTTGATCTGAACTCTATTAACAAATGTTAACCTAATAACAAAAAAATGCCTGTATTCTAGCAGTAAAGCTATGTACCATTTGACATATTTAGAGAACAGATCTGTGAACCCTCAATATGTGTATTTCTGAAAAGCAGTTGGGTTGAGCCCTGGTGATCAGCATTAAAATATGGTTTCAGTTTGATTTCATGGGCCACTGGAAGTTTGATTCAGTCTAAAATGCACATAAAAACACATGCACCTGGATTCATTCTGATAACTCAGCTATTCTTTGCATTCAGACAATGACGGTCCTTGTGACTATATTTGTCTTATCAAGACATAAATTGTTTCACTTCACATGGAATTCATTTTTTTGAAACGTGTCTGCACAGGTACATGCCCATAATATTGGCAAGTAGTGTCACATTTCCTTTATTCTCCCATCTCCTGGGTAAATGAGTTGCAGTAGTGTATTCTGAAAAAAGAAATCTATACTGTAAGAATTTTTGAATATATTTAGTATTTCCTTGCAGAAGTTCTCTGTCAGCCTACAGTAGGTTAGATTTTTTGGTAACTGGTTCACTGGTGGGAGAACAAGCAAAAATGTTTATGGGAAAAATGCCATGAACAGTAAGCCTTGCAGAGTTTGCTTAGATTGACAAAATCTTTCTTTTTCTTTCCTTTTTTTCGGTGGATAGAATGTATTTGAAACTGGTTTAGGGAAAGGAAAAAGCTGGACAGGCAGATCCACATGAGAAGCGCTTCTTATTGTGGGTTTTTTGCAGATGAGCTACTTGCAGAAAACGTTTGAAGTTCTGTTATAAATATAGTGGATCTTTCTGTGAATGATGGATTCAGATTTTTATCCTTTGAAGTGGCTGAGAATGTGAGCTTGGTACTGTGTCTCTTGTTGGTCTTGTTACATCTGTTTGTCCATTGAGGGTTGCAATCCCTATATTTTGTTCTGCTTTTATTAGCAAAGGTTGGCAATTGAACCTATATGTATTTTGATGTTGAGAAGGTTCAACTCAGTACCAAGTGTGCATTGCTCCACCACAGTTACTATCAGGAGATGTATATTACACTACAGTTGTTAGGAATTTATTTGGCAAAGCTAGATCTTTATCTCCCACCATTGTGCACTCTGTTGTAATTTTGTCCCAAAGTTATCCTACTAACATCATGTAATATTTACCCACTGCTTAGGAGCTTTTCTATCATCAGTCCTCTTGCATGCATCTTGTAACGTTGAGAGTGTTCGGTGCATATATCAGTAAGAAAATAAATCGTAATTGGTGACATTAAATTTCCACTTTTCTTGTATTAATTTGCACTTTCTTTAACTTTCTGCAGATTTGGGTATGATTTTGTATCACATTTGAAAATTCCAACAGTTGTTTTTGTACACACAAATAGTGATTATTCTTTTTAATGTGTTTTCAGGGTTTAGTAACTGTTGAAGATGAACAAGCGTGGATGGCATCTTACAAATATGTAGGTGCCACAACCAATATACATCCATATTTATCAACAATGGTCAACTATGCTCAACCTGTAAAATTTCAAGGTTTCGATGTAGCAGAAGGTAACATAAAAGGTTGAATGAAATAAAAGTATTTGTCTGCTCATTCTAGGTAGTTTTTTGATCTCTACGTTTTCTGAGTCTAGAAACAGTGTAAGACTCTTATAGTTTAATGACAGTCATGAGTATATTTTTAGATCTCTGTTTTCATGGTTGTAAATTCAGCATGTTATTCCTTTGGTCATCCACATGGAGTCACTAAATAACTGGGAGAACATGCAGCTGATGAGATTGATTATATTCTATAGGCCTTTCCAGCTAAACTGCTTTTTGTAGTTCATCTTTCTGTAAAGTAAGGTGAGTGTGATTGTCACAGTGGTCAGCAGTTAGCTGATGCTTTCATATTGCACACTAGACCATCTATCATGTTGTTTTGCCTTATCTAGCCACACAACACAGGCTCTGCATAACAATTCTGTCCTAAAAAAAAACTTGAAAGTTTTGTTGATTTCCCAGAAGAGAAAGAAAAAGGCAAGTCAGAAATATTATGAAATTTCAGTATAATATGATTCCATGAGTGACAGATAATGGGGAAACAGACCAGAATTTATTTCTTCATTATGTATAATGCATGATTTTGAGGTTTGATTTGTCTTTACAGAAGTGTTTTAACACGCCTTGTCTTTCTTTTTCTAGAACGTAATATTCATCATAATATGTCCTCTTTCAATGAATCAGTCGGACTAGGGTATTTGAAGACCCATGCCATTGAGTTTGTAAAGTATCCTTTCACCTCCTTATGCCACTTCTCTACTCATGCTGCAAATAAACAACAAATGCACATTTTCTAGATTTACAGTGTTCCACGTCTATAAAGGAAAAGGGATGAGAAAAAGTAAGATTAATGTAAGAAATATTAAAGATACTAGGATATGACCATACATTTCTATGATATTTTTATTTCATTTTCCTTGATGAATTATACAGTTATAATAAACGACAAATGAGTCGGATATACCCAAAGGGAGGCCGTGTGGATTCCAGTAATTACATGCCTCAAATTTTCTGGAACGCTGGCTGCCAGATGGTCTCACTGAACTATCAGACCCCAGGTAGGCACCAACGACCAGTGAACCTCAATCCTGAGAATGGCTTGGGCAGTAACTCTCAAACAGATGCCATGGATTTGCTTCTGGCATTTTTTGAGGAAACAGACATATGGCTAAATAATACAATGGGCTGGAATTATAGAAGCGTAAGACAAGGAGCAATAAAAAAGCCATACATGGATGCAAAATTCAGGTCCCTTTCACAGAAAAACAATAGAGTACTGTAATTTCTCACATAAATGTTTTATTAATAAAAAGTCTTAATTACAGGGAAACCTGTTTTCACAAAACACAGCTTCAGCACAGTTGGATGCATGTCTCCAAAGTAAAGATGGAGTGCACAAATTAAGATGGTAAAAAGTAATGACTCTGTGCCAAATGCATTTCTAGACCAGTTACTGTGAAGTGTTAAAGTCTTGTTTAGCATTGTAGAATGGGGTCTGGGATCCCAGCATAGAGAACAATGCCAGGGAATGTAAATGCCTCTCCACAGCATAAACTGAGAGGAGATGTGTTGTTCCTGTTCAGTGAAGGTGTGAATATAACTAACAGGGTAGGGGTTTTTGTTGTGCTTTCCCAAGACGGTGTGTTTGGTACTGCAGACACTCCTGGTGATCATGCCCTGAGTTCTGTCCTGCAGAGCTTTGCACAGCTGAGGATGCCAGAGAAACTGTATGGGGATAGATGCTTATAAAGTGCTGCACTGGGCAGGATTTAGAGGTTGGAGCAGATGTGCAAGCTTTACTCTTTTCCAACACTGCCTCTGCCCACTGCAGGTCATTCTCAAGCCTTTTGTATTGCAAAATAAGAGTGTTAATTGTATAATTGGAAGTGAGCAACTTTCATGTATTAGTCTTCTGTGATGCAGCTGTGCTGACAGGCTGAAAAATGATTGAGGAAATAGAAGTCAAGGCTGCCCAGTTAAGAGAATAATAACTGATATGAGCGTATGAGAATCTTGTATTTTTTTGTAATGGAGAACATACAGAAAAAATTTGTTCCCTTTTGAAGGCAGAGTCTGTTGGGCAAGAGAATAACTATGTTACCGCTGAACAAGGATATTGTATTCTAGTGTAACTGGAAACCTACAGGCAAACATCATATTTTTTTATGAAGTTTGGAAGAGGGTTGGAGGGGAATGGGATTATTACGTGTTTGCTCTGTGTCTTTATATACAAATGCCATAATAATGCATTGAATAAAATTCAGATGCTTTAAATGTTGAAAGTAAGCAATGTGCTGCTGGGATCTCTGTAGTTTCTTTTTCTGGTATTTTGTTCAATCAAGTCCATAGAAAACCAGTGCAATGTTCATCTTGCCTTCCTTAACACATCAGGATACAGATTGCTTCATTGGAGGGAGTTGTCTATGGTCATTGTAGAGAAATACACACTTCTAGGATGTCTCATCTAGCGTATTTTACATGGCTGCCCTAGAATGAGATCATTGCACTGCTAAAAGTGCTGGTATCTCTCCAATATTCGAAGTGATTCTAGATCACTATCACGAATGGAGACATCTCCACTATAGATACCAAAAGTTGAATGATGGAAGTCCCATCCCAGGCATTACTATGACCATAGTCTGATGCTTCTCTGCCTACCGGCTGTGTTTGAATTCAGGGAGAGACTATTTCCTAAGCACAGCTTGGTTGATATAGCTGTTATTACTCTGAAGAAATCTGAAGTTTTTCTATGTCCTTTATTTCTTAGATGTGTGTGTTTTATACACATTACATTTCATTTTCACATAAGCTGCTTATTCTGGACAAAGTCTTATTTTCTTTTCTAAAAAGGATTGTTCGTGATCTGCATTATTCAGAAGGAAAGTCAGTCATTTTTTTTCTCTCTTAATAGATTTAGCAATGCAGCTGAATCAAGGGAAATTTGAATATAATGGATCATGCGGGTGAGTGATATGATTTCAACTGTTGTCACTGTCAGAATCCCTTGCTATGGTTTTAATAAAATTTTGTCACTGTTAATTATGTGTTACAAGAGAAAAATGGGATGCTAGGTGAAGAGCAGAAATTAGCAGATTTCAGGGAGAATTATCTCCTGCAAGGAGGTATTCTGATAAATATGCTTTTTAATTATGCCCAGTTTCTACAGATGAGATAGAAGAGGCTTTGTGTGCAAATTATGAAGATAATGAATATCATACACAGTTATTTCAATACATCTTTGGCTTCTGTTCTCAGTCCTTCTTTGAAGATGTGCCTCAGAATGGAGATTCATTGCATAGTTCACAGAAATGCCAAATTTACTTGGACAGGTTGAGTCTTAATACATAAGGAATATTTTTTTTAATCTGCATGCTTTAGTGGGAGAGCAAATTTCACAGAGAATACTGAAATGTTTTCTCTCTGAGTTCTTGCTCATGACTTTTGCATGGAAAAGTATGCTCAAGTGATAGATTTTTCTCATATGTTGAGTTTATACATTAATAGAATGGGCTGATCATTAACATCAAGAGAAAGGAGAAGTTTGATGAATTATAGGAAATGACAGTCCAGAAACACATTAAAATCTGCAAACTCATTGTGGGAAGAAGCAGCTCTTTTACTAATGCAAATCTTCTTCAGAAAGGAAATCTGAGTAGATGAAGCTTGATAAAATTCCTTATCTGTAGAATGGGCAAAATAGTACTTTGCCACTCTGTGCCTTTATTTCACTTGTGAGCTCCTCAGGCAGAGGCTGTTGGCTTTGACAAAGGTGCAGTCATTTCAGTTAGAATGACAGAAGTAGAACAAAACCAAAGCTTTTTTATGGCAGAGTATGATTCCTTTATTATTTAACCCACAAGCCTAGTAAAAGAGCACATACTCACTCTTGCCAAATTCCCTGGAGGACAGGCATCATTATCAACTAAATTACTTGATTCTGATGTCAGTCTTGTGGTATTACAGTAATATAGTGGTGATACATAGTAAGATAGTGGTATATTTTATATGCAATATAAATGCAGTGGTGTTCCAGTCACAAAAACACACAGGACAATGAAAATAAAAAACTACATTTCCTTCTGTCTGTACTCCATTTTTCTCTGATTTACAGTTTTTTATGCTGGTGAAACTCTTAACTTCAGCGGTTTTTATTTCAGCAGGCCTGAAGCAGAAGCTAAGGGTGTTTTTATAGTTCCCTTCTGCCTATAACCTACTTCAGATTAATAAAACGTTATGAAATCACACACATTTATAATGTTAGGAAAATGAGGAATGTTACTTTCCTAAACCGAAGCCGCCTTATGAAAAAATGGGAGAAAGCATTGATATTCTTTCCATTGCAATTTTTCCAGCGTTTTAAAATTATTTGTGAATTCTATCTAGGACTTTATAACACTGTGTACCAGAGATTCACTGGAAAGACTAGGGGTGGATAAAAAATCATGTTCTAGCAGCTGTTGTCTGTCAAGGCTACAGAATTAGCAAGATGATTCCAGTTACATGTTTTCTTCCCACCAGTGGACGAGAGCCCCTGTCATGTGTAGCACAGCATTTCTGTGATCAACTGCTATTTTGATGGCAGAATCCTTTGGTTTTGATTCATCAGAGCACGTATCGGCTTCATTGATATGTTGATCCAGGGCATAGTCCTCAGGGATGTGTTGGAAGTGTTATTACGGGAGTACTTTTCATGCTACTATAATTAACAATCTGTCAGCACTGACATTATCAGCTGTTTCCCCCAAGGTTTTAAAATCGAGATGAAAAAATTAGCTTCAAGCGGAAATTTATTGTATGAGCTTGACTCTATGGAACTGCTACATTTTTCCCAAGTGTTAAAGAAATAAACAAATGAGAGCATCTACTTTTTTGTTATATGATAATTGCTGTATTTTATGTAATACTCAATGTGTTATTTAATTATTTTGAAATGTCTTTGATTATATTGCATTTATTTTCAGCTTGAAATCCAGGGTTGATTTCATCTCTCAGTATCTGTTAATTCAAAATTAAGATTAACATTTATCTGTATTCTAGACAAGTGTAAAATTTCCTTTTGTCTCCTTACACTTGCAGCTAGAATAGTAGTCTGTATTTTACAGTACTCTAAGAGAGTTCATTGTTTAAAGCTAGAACATCCCTTTTATTTGTATTTAATACATTTTTAATTTATACACAAGAATAATTTTCTTATTCTCTTTTGTGAAATAAGGTATCTACTTAAACCAGATTTCATGCGACGACCAGATCGAACGTTTGACCCTTTCTCTGAAACTCCTGTAGATGGTGTAATTGCTGCAACATGTTCTGTACAGGTAAAACAGCAATAGACAAAATTCTGTCATCACATTTAATTGTCAACAGGAATAGGCGACCTACAGAAAATGTGGTTGGATTGTGTGGATTTCATCAAATTATTTCTTTTTTTTTTTTTTAATTGCTGGCTTAGACATCTCTGTTTACTTGATCTGAGTGGAATGTGATAGAGTTAGAAATGGTTTGTTATTGCAACATTATCACTGAGTTTTAAGCCCCCTCATGTTCTTTTTGAATTACACCAGCCCACACAAATGAATAAATGAGCCAAGTTCATTTCTGTGGGCAGTAGGAAATTATACAAACATCACTTGTCACCATAGAGCAAGAAAGTATATGGGCAGACATGGATACAGTATTTTCAAAGTAAGTAGAGAAAAATGGTTCATGTGATGGAGATCCATCCTTTGGAGTTATCTGTGAGTAATAAATTCCGTAAAACTTCAGTCGTAGTTGTAAAGCATGGTGAGGTGTTACATTTTGGAAGGAGGCTGACAACTGTAAAGCCTGGTTTGTGACTTGACACTCTACCCTCTTTGCACAAAACCCTGTATGCAGCTTAATAAAAGACTTAAACTTTCAGTTAGCACTTTCTATGGGCAACATGGAAATGTCAAATTCTGTCCAACCAAGGGTTCCTTGTGCATTCTAGACATTCAATTAAGTTTCATTTGCACCTCCAAAAGAACAAAACCTTTGATTAGTGTTGTTTTTCTTTAACATTAATGACAGTACAATCCCCCCAAGAAGGAAGTGGAATCTGGTGGGGAGAACCTAAGTTCTAAGTATCTAAGTATCTACAGATAGCTCTTAGATCACATGTTTTGCTACTTGCTCATGTGTGACTAAAACTAGTATAAAATTCTGTATAAATTCTGTTATAAAGGAGTTGAGTGGACCAAAGCCAGTGATAGTATGCCTCACCTACGTAACGTTTGAGATTTGTTATGCCAAGTGTTCCCTGGACGAATGTTAGATCATGAAAAGAAAAGGACTTGAAATGAGCTTAGGTCTGTGAAATCATGATTCAGTATTTTTCTTCCCTCCTTGATCATAGCAATGGAAATATTAGCAGTATCGTTAAGTAGTAGATCATCTTGATGGAATAATTTTTTTTCCCTGGGGTAATTACCTGCTGTGGTGATTAATCTTGACTTGGAGTAAAATTGCAACAAATCTTCATATACATAACAATATAGAGGAGTCATGTGGGTTTTTTGTTTGTTTGCTTGCTTTTTAAGCATCCTACACTTCCCAGACACACAATATGGAGTTAGACTGACACGTGATTAGTTTAAAACCTTTACCTAAGTGAAAGCAGAGCAATAGCTTCCTTTCACCTCTTTGTAGTCAAGACATATAATAGATGACAGCGCTTCTGAACAGAAAGTTTAGAGTTGCGGAACAGCAGTGCCCAGTCTGGTTGTTTCATTCAGTGTTTTTCAGTAATGTGGTGAACACATCTGTGAGACATCAGCTAATCAGGCTGACTGACTTAAGCTGTTAATACCATAGCACACTAACCGCAATCGTTTCAAACTAAGGATATATTTAAGGTGTTATCACAAAAGCTTTTCTAAATAAGTGCAATTTTAGCACTAAATATACTATTTTCATATTATGAAATAAATACATCTGTTCTGTAAGAAGCATTTTTTCAAGACTGCTGTCAATAAAAATTCCCCAATATTTCCAGTATTCATAAAATGTTCTATACTTTGTATTACTTTACTGCTCTGTTACTATGTTGCAGGTAATATCTGGTCAGTTCTTATCAGACAAAAAAATCGGTACGTATGTAGAAGTGGATATGTATGGTTTACCCACGGACACGATACGTAAAGAATTTCGAACACGCATGGTGATGAACAATGGTCTGAACCCTGTTTACAATGAAGAATCATTTGTATTTCGAAAGGTAGGATACTTGGAAAGCACAGTTTGTGGTTGCCAGCCATTTCACACATGAGCATCCTTGCTCACTTGAGCCCCCCCAGCCTGCTTCAGTCCAACTGCTCACATGAATAAGTACTGCTCCCATGAAAAAGGGTTTGTAGGGTTCCCGTTTACTGCAGTAAACAATCTAAAGCTGAAATAAGCTTTCAAGAGGTTGTTTGTTTTGCTTTTGGTTTTTTTGTGTGTGTGTTTTTTTACAAATTTTGGTTGATTTTTCTAATGGATAACCTCTGTAGCTGTCACATGATTTTTATTTTTTTTGTTTCTGTTTGGCTTTTCCCTCACCTTTGCTTCCTCCTTCCGCTCGGAGGTAGCCACCTCCTCTGTAGCCATGCCTGTGTTCAAGGTATGCAGTCTGCTCAGAATGAGCCCCCGCTGCTGGACACCATCATTCCTTGGAGATTTCTTCTTCCCTGCCCTGCCAGTGGCTGCTATCTTGCACTGTTCCTTCAGCCCAGAGGGCAGGTGAGATGCTGCATCCAGAGCTAAGGTCAATGTTATTACATGGAAAAGTTGGAAGGGTGCTGTGTTCCTCACATGTCTTGCCAGCTCCCTCCTTCAGTAGTCCATGTGCATCATGTACCTTCTTATTTTATTTTTTTTTTAATTTAATGGCAAAAGAAAAACAACCCTTTTTTCTTGGTATGGGGGATTTAAAGAGAGAGATCAGTTTCCATGTTCAGTTTTTATCTCTCAGTCTTTATATATATGATACACACACATATATATATATATTCTTTTTTCTTCTGTTGGCTGGAGTTTCATCCAGACTACATGTGTTAGCAGTGCTGTCTTTGATAACGTCTGTTTTGCTTCCACCTGTTTTGTTGTCATGCAAAGTTGTTGCTCTTTTATTTCAAAGTGACAGACTTTGCTGAGTGGTGGTAACACTTCACACCTGGGTATATTACACACATAATCTGCTTTCTTAACGGTATAACCAGTTTTTAATGGAAGTGTAGTTAATGCAAGGGGGTTTTCTGGACTCAAATATATTCTGGAATGAATGTGACTTCAAGTGGTTTTCTCTGTATATGAGGAGATACAGGGAAGATGCTTAAGTACAATGACAGGCAATCATGCTGCCCATGGCTTGCTGGCCATATGGGCAGCATCTGCTGCTTTCTGATTTCTTAAATCAAAAGGCCCATAAACTACAGGGTGCACACAGCTTCAATATAAAAGGCAGTACCTTTGTATCATGGCATGGGTACAATGGCTGATACCAGTATTCCTTGGACTTTCTGCTCTATTCTGCAATGAACAATTACATGGTCGCACATTCTCCTGAATAACTCATACTGTAAGTCAGCCAGGAGATTCTTTTTCTTCACCTCAGGCCCTTATCATATCACGCGTAGCACTGTAATCAAGACATACATTGATGACAGGCAGATGAGTGGCATCAACACAGCAGGAACAACTCCTCTGTTTGGAGGAAATGAAGATGTGGTTGCAGAGTGCTGAAATGCCATGAGTGTGGAAGTGCCTACCAGGATGCCATAGAACAAATTCATGGAGGGGGAACAATAAACTTCTTAGTCCCCACTCCTGCTCCTTAGCAAATCTGTATCTGAGCCCATCATGTAATGAAAGATGTGCTGATCTGTGGCCTGTAGAGGAGTGACTCTACCTGCCCTATTTGGCTTACAGTTGACTCCTACACAGTTGCTCTCAGGTAACATGTTTGATTGTTTTTCTGTCATGTTTTCTTGGTTTTATTTTGATTTTAAAAAGCTTCAGTCATTCTAACCCAAGTTCTGTGTCGTCACTGTTGTGTAAGGGGGAGGATGGGGTGAGTGCTGGTGGTAACCCATGCTGGGATTGCTAAGTTATAGTCAAGTAGAGCAGCAGATCTGTGAATAGCTCAGGTGGGTTCAGAGACCAAAAGCAGTTTTTTTCCCTCTAAAACTGACCATGAAAGTGGCAGGGGGACAGTCTGAGGGAGATAGTAGACGCAGTTTACTTTAGCCTTCCCTTTTGTCCCACAAGCAATAGAGCCAGGTAGGGAAGGAGTGGGAAGACCTTTCCCAGCATACAGCCGAGGGAGGCTGGCGGGGGCTTCTCCTCACCGCTCCATGCACAGAGGCAGCACCATTGTTCCAGGGAAGTCAGGAGACTTTTTTTGTTACTGTTTCAGTGGGTCCAGCTGGGGGCTGACAGATGCAGATAGCTGGCAGCATCCCTGCCCACCATGCATACCATGTACCCTTCATGCCGTGAGTACAGCACAACTGCTTGTGCTGGTGACATGTCATTTCAGCAGGTCTATCACCCTGTCCTGCCCTCCTGTCTGCTGCTCCCTTTTGCAGAACCCATAGTTCAACATACATCCTCATCAGCTTGTGCTTGCACTCTTTCTGTTCTCAACTGCCCTTTTGGATACATCCCAAATCTCACCTTCCTGTCATAGTTCCTCATGATTCACCGCTGTCTACCCTTTGCCACTGTATCTGTCATTTCCCAGGTAGTATTTGCCTGCTGCCTTACCAAGGTCACCTGTCTTCAGTAATGAAAAATAAATATGCAAAATATTTAGCTAATGTAACTGTAAGCTGCAGGATTTGCATATTCTGAAATCTACCCATTATTTGGGGTGAAAAAAAGCTTTTCTAGGAAAGATTTGTTTTAAAGTGTGCAGTTTGTAGGGAATTACATTATCTTACAGTGATGATAGTCTGTTTCTGGCCTACAAAGTGAATGGTTCAAACTTGGGAAGTGGGGAGGGTGCTACTGTATTAGAGTCATTGAGTTTCTTCATTTTATGACTTTCCAGGTTATTCTTCCTGATCTTGCTGTCCTGAGAATAGCAGTGTATGATGACAACAATAAGTTGATTGGTCAGAGGATCCTGCCTCTGGATGGTCTACAAGCAGGTTACAGACACATATCCCTTCGCAATGAAGGCAACAAACCACTCTCTCTTCCAACGGTTTTCTGCAACATCGTGCTTAAAACATACGTGCCTGATGGTTTTGGAGGTGAGATAAACCTGTATCTCAGTGTGCTGTAGATCTTGAGTGTTGGTGTGAAGCACCAAAGTACTGCCATGTCTGTATGTGAGAAACGGGCACACAACGCTCAAGGACTGGAAAGATGTAGTATTTTAACTCCTTGGAAATCATGTGTATTCAGTTAAGAAATCGGTTTTCAGACCAAGCACCAGCCTCAGTGTTAATGATAAATGACATGTATCTGTTAAATGACAAAATAATATAGGAAATAATACTACAGTTAACTGAATTTGATTTTTCTCTGAAGATTCTTCTTTAGATTTTAAGTATATATTTTCTGACATAAATACTTGTAAGGTTAACATGTACTTTATGTATATTGCTTGACCTATAGTTATAAGCAATTGATGCAGAATCTAGATGTGTTTTTTAAAATAAAACCACATTTGTATTCTTGAGACTATTGGCATATTGCTAAAAATAGACAGTATTAACATAACTAAACAAGTTCCATGATTAGTGCTCCTCTCTCTTCCCAGATAGTTTTGATGTGTTTTGTGTATTTTTCTCATCGATACAGAATGACAACATGATGAACAACTGGAAAGTAACTTTTGACACTTGAGTGGGAGTTGGCATGTGTTTTTTAATTACTTATCATCTGCAGTGCACCTTTCATTGTTTTTATGGACTGTCATTAGGATCTCCATGGTTGTTTTAGCAAACCTGTAGGAAGGTGTAGTTCAATTCAATAGCTGCCTACCTTTTCATATCTTTTTTAACCTGTATGATTAAGATTTAAAAAATTGCACTGAGTAATAAGTAGAGTGGGTAATCCATTGTAGGCTTTAAAAGATGCATAATTTAATTTTTCATATAACTTAGTAATTTCTTATGGTTTATCTGCATCAGTTACTCCGTTCCAAATAAGACACAGTAGTGGCACAAATTAATGCAAATCAAGTAGCATTCTCCAAAGAGAAGCTTCTATAATAGAAGTCTGTACGTAAGTAAGCAAGGCTGCTTTGGTTAATGGTTAGAGTCCTCTCTAATGTACTCTTCTAGTGATCTTCCTCGTTTTATTTAATTGCGATTCTTCTACAAAATGCTACTCCCCACCCCCACCTTACCTCACCAAGGAGAAAAAAAACATAAGCAGAGCACAAACGACAATGTGAGAAGCAGTGATGAGTCACATTGCCCTTGTAGAAATGCTGAGCCTTTGGTGATGTGCTTGTATGGTTAGTAATACGATTTACAAAGGTCTCACTCTCACAAACGTGTTAGTCATTTGTACCTTGAAGCTCGTGATAATCAGGTTCCATTTTCAAATGACGCATCACGTTAACACGGTACTCCTAGATTTTCATTGAAGGGTGGATGCCAAGGACAAAAAGGCATGGTTACTAAGTTAGGGAAAGGGGAAACAGTCCGTGCAGAGCTACAAGGCCATTCTTAGGGCTGAAAAAAAATTCTGCATGGGTTTTGTGTATATCAAGTACAATTTCAGAAGACATAGTTGGTTCACAACAGTTTTTGGAGGCGACCTCTTTTTGTAGATAAACAGAGTTGTCCAGGGTAATGCTATGTTTTTAATACAACTTTGGATGGAATGGGAACCCTATCTCTGTTTTTTTTCTTAAAAAATGCATCCGCTGACTTTAGAGGAACATTTCGTAGAGCAACTTAGGTTGGAAGGGAGATACTAGAGTCCAGCCCTTGGTTTGCACAAGGATAGCAGGTTTCTTCCCAAAGCTTTTGGTGGCTTGGATGTTTTTACAGACCTGGTCAGTGGACCAACTCCTCTATCTTGCATCATTGTAAGCTAACTTGAAAAATGGCTGAAGAGATGACTGGAAACATGGGCAAAATTCAAATGATGATGAAAACCTTGAGTTTCAAAACCGTCATTGCAGAAATAATGGCCTATCATGCTACTGAGACCATCTAGAGTGTAAGGGTTTAAAAGCATTTGTCTTCTACTCATAAGCAGCCAACAATAGGGCTCTGCAGCATTCTGCAGAGAAACAGCTTCTTTGCAAATGGAGCACTGTCTCCATGGTCCTCCTAACAGTCATGACAAAAACCCTGAGTTAATTAAATGACAATATTTTGTAGTGAATGATGAGTCAGTCAGGCTGCAGTGTTCAAACTTCCTTTCTTAAGTTACTGTTCTGACAAGGAGGGATTATTAACTGAGACCAGTGACCCTTTCCTCCCTAAAACTGAAGTTCAAGTTTCAGAGGGATCATCAAAACAGATCACTGCTGTGGTCTCTGAATGCATTATTATTATAGATGCTGAATCAGTTTAACTCGTAAAATCATCTCTTGCTGTGGGGGTGTCCTTTGCCATTTGTTAATTCTTTGACTCTTGAAATTAAAGCATGGAAAGGGATTATTCAATGTGCAGGTAAAGATTCATGTGTCTTTGTCTTCCTGTAAACCTATGCTTGCACATTTATCACTGCATATAGAAAGAAGATTCAACAGTCTATATGGTATCTGGTGCTGGCTATGATACCACTAGTGGTGCTATGTCATTTGCAAGATTCAAATATTGGCCATTATGGTTCATTGAAAAGCCATTTCACAGCCTGTCATGTTCCAGACACGGAGCATCACAAAGGCGAGTGAGAACAGATTTTTCCCAATTGCTTTAACCACCCATCTGAAACTGCTGTTTAACTAGGAACTATAACGGCATTTTCTACATTTCTCTGCAGTCCCAAGTCAGTCCGCACCCCCTCAAATAACCAGGAGGCAAAGTCGTTAGTGCTTTGTGGCTCAGGAGATCCCATTCTGGTCTCAAATTCTAGTGTCATCAACTAGGAGTAAATTAGGGCAATTTTGGTCTTACAGAGTCAGTGTGTGTTTCCTAAATAAGATCCCTGGATTAGTACCACTCTCTTGATTGATGTTGCTGGTGTGTGCAAACACTGCAGTGAGGAGCACCTTCAATTCTGCCAGGATCACTAAGGAAAGTCAGACTATTGTTGCAAGCCTTGGCTCATGATAACAGGGGTAGAATAACACTCTCACAAAATATTGATTTCCAAATCCCTCTAAAGACTTTAAAAAGTTGATCATTTTTCCCTTACAGATATTGTGGATGCTTTATCAGATCCAAAGAAATTTTTATCAATCACAGAAAAAAGAGCAGACCAAATGAGAGCTATGGGTATCGAAACTGTAAGTAGAACTTAATGGCAAATACAGCCCATTTGTGTTCATACTATGTGGGGTTTTATTGAGTAAACTGATCCTTCTCCAATCGGTGCATGTTCCCTTATCATTTCTCATTTTCAAATAGAAGCCTCTTGGTCCTGCTCTGAAATACATTGGCTTATGTTAGTTACATGTCCTGAAATATCATTCACTTATTGACTGACAAATCATACACCACTTAGAAGTAGAAATTTTGAGAAATGAGAAAGGAGCCGTATTTTAGTAGGTAGCCATTTAAAATAGGTTGCAAATGCTTTAGTGAGTATAGTGTTGTTTGAAAGTATGTTGCAATTTTCTTGGTTATGTTTAAAGTAAACAAGTTCAGAAATTTCCCATACCCCAACTTTTATACTACAAGTGAAACAGCAATTAATTTCTGTGAATATTTCTTTCAGAGTGATATAGCTGATGTACCAAATGACACTTCAAAGAATGATAAAAAAGGAAAAGCCAATAATGCCAAAGCCAACGTAACGCCTCAGAGCAGTTCTGAACTTCGACCGAGTACCACGGCAGGATCTGGGACTGACGCTAAGAAAGGTTGGCAAAAGTCATGTACCATTCCTTCTGTTCTGAAGTGGTTCAGCCAGTCACAAAGTAGTACTCATTACTCAATTTTACTTTTGCAGTTATATTCATTCTTACCCTTTCAGAAGGTAACTTCTTTTGACATTGAGAGTGGTCTTTGTCTAATTGCAAATAAATTTTGTATATTTCTAAAATGGCTGTATAACACAAATACAGCTTTATTTTACTAAGTCACCTCTTTGGGCAGCTGTATACCTGCTGCCAGCAGTAGTAACCTGCATGACTCTGGGAGCAGTTTACTAAAGATCTGCTAGAGGAACACTAATAGGAATGACTGTTTTCTGGTATACTCCACAGAAACTCTTCTGCTTTTTTTTTCCTCCCTCTACAAATCCCTTGGCAGAGTTGCAGATTTAAGTAATTAAAGGTATTTAGAATTCATTGGATTCTGTAGAGATTTCCCAACAATTAGAAATGTTTGCAATGTGTGGTTTTATTCTGAACAGTGATTATGGAAATGGCATGTTTATTGTAAAAAACATCCGTATTAAATGTGCTCATTTATAAGTGAATAAGTATTTTTTCCTCACTCTTCACTGTTCACTCTACAAAATCGTCTTATAGAGTCAAATGGGATTAGTTGTTTCTCACATATCATCACAGGTAATGAAGATTGAAAGAGAAAACAGATTTGTACAGCTGAATGAAACACAATAAATATTTCTGTTAATGAGCCACAAGAATTAGAATCTGCTTCATTTTCATCCACCTTGGCCCAAAGGGATTGATAGGACTGAAAAGCAGCACTGATTGCTCTTCTTCTTAAACTTAAGCAGACATGGCTGAATACACACATGTGAGAAACAAGGTGCTCTTTCTCTAGAGTTACTTTTGGCAATAAAACAGGTCTTCTCTGACACCTGATCTCTTTCAAAGCTCTTCCCTAGTGTAAAACTCAGATTATTTTATGCAGTGAGATGTTTCCCTATTGCATGTATCATCACCAAGATGCACAAGTATTAGTTTTATTGTGCACTAATAAAACATGAAATTTGCTGGGGTTGGCAACTAATTCCTGGTGAATGAAGTAAATGGGTCTGCATTTTTAGATAAAATCCTGAGGAAGTTTGTTTAGAAGGCAGCACACCTGATGCAGCCCTGGTCTTAAACTGAGATTTCAGTGCTTAAACGTTCTCATCTGCAACCGTTTTTTATCCATATTCTCTCATGTTAATATAGACCTGGTCATGTTTATATCCCATGTAACCATCCTTATTTTGTATTACTTACCTCTGTGATCTGAGTAATTCTGCCATTGTTAGAATATGCAGCTTGCCTTGCTATTAGAAATTAGGTATCCAGCAAGATATGGTGTCTGGGGAAAGCTCTGAAATGCACAGGAATGTTGTGATTTTTTGTTTGCTGACTTTCAGTAATAGAAGTGATTTATATTTTTTAAAACTTCAGCTTCAAGATTTATCTGTGCCTAAATCTGTTCCACTCTCATTTACTAGACTAGTGTTAATACCATATAATTGAGCAGGACCTTGTGCTTCTAAGTAAATAAAAAATCTTGTTACCTAAGGAGATTGCCTACCACCCCTTCCCCTCCCTTTCTTTTTACAGCATCATAACTGAAAACATCTTTTTTCAGTTAAATTCATCTTAAAGGCAGAAAGTCCTTTACAAGGCAGGGGGGATATAACACAGACACTATTAACACTGCAAACATATTTAGTTAACCACTGTATTAATGAAAACCTGAATGTTTTCATGTAAAACCTCAGAAAAAAACCCTATGCATTACAATTCTCATGGCATTGTACTGACATTTTTATTAATGATTATATGTAGGATGTGTTTAGTAGTTACAAAAAATCATAACGTCACAAAAATTTATTAAAGCATAAAGATGAGATTGGGTTTTGTTTGCATTGCAGTTAAGGTGATCAAAATATATTTTCAGTCATCTAGATAGTACAGTTAGTCATATGTGACACATTTGCTTTTTGAATTGAATTTTCATTAGAATTTTCACTTATGATTCTTTTTCTCCTCCATTTTTAACTCTCCTTTAGTCTTGGAGTGAGCTATGGCTTCTTTTCTCATAGTCTGCTATTAACCAAAAGCAAATTTTACCTCTGTTAGCATGTAGACTGCAGGTAAATTTTCACTCCCTTGATTTTTGTGGTTTGAATTGAAGTATACCTAAACTCAGTTAACCCTTTATGCAGCTATGTAGAATATTACCCAAGCCTCCCTGCCCCAAAATTAGTGGTGCCAGTGGTGTCTCCAGCTATGGACCAGATTTCTGAAGTTTGTGTGGTTCATTTTTAATGTACATAAATGGTTTGCTGTGCTTTCAGAACAGGAGCTTTTTCAATTCTTAGATTGCTGTATTTTGACACTTCAGTCCAGAACTGTAAGAGATTAAAATACACTCATTGATTAATTTCTCTTTTTCACAAGGCAATTGATTGAGCAGTTCACTTGAAAAGGAAATTAACTGTATCTTTGCTATGTCTTGATGAATAATTTTCTCATTAACTTGGGTTTATTTTTATGTTGCAAATCACATGAATTAATTGCTGACTTAAATGTAGGGTTTTGTGATAAAAATCAAAAGTATGAGATATACTAATATGTATGAGGTTTTAGATAAACCGTATCAATACCTTTCTAGGTATAGACCTCATTCCTCAAGTGAAGATAGAAGATTTAAAGCAAATGAAGGTAAGGATGGACAGAAGCTTTTCAAAATATGATCCTAATTATTTAAGTAGCCAGGATTTTATCTGGTTACAGTCAAGATGACCGCGGAAAGATTGATCCAACTTCTCTCTTTGTAGGCTTACATAAAGCATTTAAAGAAACAGCAGAAAGAGCTGAATGCCTTAAAGAAGAAACATGCCAAGGTATGATTGTTAAGAGCTCTCTGGGCAACACATTCTAATTGGAAAAAGTTGCAGCACCCACTAGCACAGCTCTTAATTAAATCGTAGGGAGAAACTAAGGAACAGTAGTTGCACCACCAAGAAAGGCATATGTGTTCTAAATGTACTGAAATATGCTCCAGTGAGCAAATTTTCCCTTTAGCAACCCTTTGTATGTCTCCTTGAGTTCCAGTGCACATTTGTTTGACCCATATAAGCATCCAAAGCTCACCTTTTTCAGATGATTTTATCTAGCTCCCTCTTGCATGACATATTGACAGGCAGCTTGGAAAAAAAGGCAGTAATGATGTGAGAGGGTGCTGCATCAAAGCCAGGCGCTGGAGAAACTGCAAAACTGCCAAAGAGAACTGGAATGTGTAACTGAAAAATGAAGTGCCCTGTTCTTCCTCACTTGTATCTGTGTTAGCCACTTTATAGTCAGCTATTTGCTTGGTACTGTTGGCAGTGATGTCCCAAATATATACAACACTACCACAAATACACTTTACATTAGAAAATACAGCCAATTTTCTCCTGGCCTTTATAATTAGAAAAACATTTCTCTTATTACAGAAAGACGCATAGCAAGTAAAGAAGGTATCTTAAGTTCTGAATTTTGGCAATGCATACAAATCCATTCTGGGCTGTTAGAGCAATTGTTCCCTTGCCCCCTTTTATTGCAGATTTAATTGCAGAATAATGTAGTTGCCTGGGCATTTTAATACCAGTCTTTGTCTTTATATTCATGACTGTTGTTTGGGTGTGGGACTGTGTGTCTGTACAATGAAGTATGAAGAAATTGTTTTCAATAATTGGCAATTTTGTGGGGCTCTTAGTATTAAAAGTAGTACAAGGAAATTAAGTAGTTACGTTTCAGACTCCTTACTGACTTGATGCAGAAGGGAAGTGAGTGATTTCTCCGTTTTAGTATTGTGTGCAAAGCTCATGCTCAAGAAAAAGTATCTGTTGTCCACACTTCTATCATGGACAGTTTCCAGACTTTCATAGGGTTGATCTTTCAGGAGGCTTCTTATTTCTAAACACTACTTTCTCATTCATTGGACTACATCTAGCAGCTGGCTATAGCAGCTTTTTGCAAATGAAAATGGCACCATGATTATGTAGAAAACAGCCATACCAATGATATATATCCCTGATAGATGTGACCCACAGCAGTGTAAGGATATCTTAGCCAAGACTGTGCTTGCTAATGTTAAAAAATTGATCCATCTGTTCAGGCTTGTACTTGCTTCCTCTAATCTGAGGAAAAAATTGCCGGCCACAATCTGAAAACGCTGTGCACTCAGAAGGGCTTTCAGCATTAACTCAAGCACAGCTATTTTAGCTCTGAGCCAGCCTGTGTCCTGCTGGTCCTAAGTACAGAGTGCAAGTCTGTGCTAACAAGAAAGTGCCTGTCTAGAGCGTGCCTTGCTAAAGGCCCCAGGAAGGGCATGTTCTTGAATTTGGAGAGGAGAGGCTGAGCAGGAAAGTGTGGCCATATTGGCTCCTAGGTGATCTTAGGGAGGTGCTTGGTGTACTCATCACTGGTTTTAATGCATTTTATCAGCTGGGATGGAGCATGAGGGCTATACGGTTAGTTATCTGTTATCAGGTTGAGGAAACCCATGTATTAAGCAGACTGAACTTACAAGTTCCAGAGATAAGTTTGCTCTCATTTAGCCATAGACACTGCAGAGAACTGGAGGAATAAGTAAACAGAAGGGAATTGTTCATGTTGTTTAAGGAAAGTAAAGTCCAATTCTTTTCCACCTCAAGCTGGCCTTGGAAAATGCATTATGGAAAATGCATATCTTTTTTGTATTGAGTTACATCTTGAGTACTGTTTAGATAAATGATCTGGGGTGACATCACAGGGCTATAAAGGCATGTGATAAAGAGATAAGGCTTAAATCGTGGTTGTCCTGAGGGAAAAGCAGGGATTCTAGCTGATTATGGAGGAGTGTCACATAATTGGGCAGATGTCTTCTGCTTTGCAATGTTTGTGCTTAGTCTTTTAGAGCAAGAATTACATTGTTCTGTTCATGTAGAGGACAGGGGTGGTTAGAGAGATGCTCTTGGTCACTTCGCCTGGGGCTGGCTGGTGCTGTCAAGCTGATGTCATTCTTTTCACGGCCCATGTTTTTCCTACCTGGTTAGTCAGTGTAAATATTCCCTGGTGAAGCTGTTGGTGGAGTCTATTTGTTTCCCTTTAAATCCTCTATAGAATAGAGAATTCGGTTCCCCACTCTAAATACAAAATTTGGAAGCCGTACACGTTCCCTGGGGAAGTGCTTGACAGATGTTGGAGTGCTCAGGTCCAGCCCAGGGCTAGATTTTTAAAAGGCTCACAACATTTGTATTAATCTTTTGGTAAAAGTGAATGTAAAAGTCTTTAATTAGTATTTTTAGAGGAAGAAACAGTGATAAGGCAAAGGCAGGTGTATAGAAAATTATAACAAAAAGCAGTAGAATAACAAGGGTAAAATAAATGCAAAATGAACTGTAAAACAAAATAGAGATAAAGTCCTGGAAGAGGCCATATTAATTAATGCAAGGCTTTTTGTCACAATTAGGTAAAGTGTGGAGCAATTGGATATTAATCAAATAACATAAATTAACAAACAAGTTTTTCTATTGTAATGTAAATTCAATATTTAGTGCTCTCCATGGTAGTTAAATACATGCATCAGTATGAGCAGCTGTTCTGATAAAGGAGAATATGAAGTCAAGTTCAATAATGAAGTCTATATGTAAGCACTAAGTGAAATGTGTTGTTTCTGGTACAGTCTTGTAATGGAAAGGAACTGTCTACATGCTAAACCCAAAAGTGTAACATGCATTAGTCGTTCATCTTTTCATCACAGGAACAGTTTTTTCAGCCCTTTCCATAGATAACTCCTCGACCATTTCACCAATAACTTTAGTAGCGACAACGGGTTAGCATTGATGTGCAATACTCCACAGGTAGCCCTGTATGTCCAGTTTGTCAGCATGTGCTGTGTTGTTGGAGGGGGAAATTGGATGGAATGATAATTTGCAGTCTGTATGTGTAATTGAAAGTTGTATTGCACAGCTTACTGGCACTTGCAAAGGGAGTTGCTCTGCAGCAAGGTAGAATTACTTAATGATAAGATTACTGCTGTAATTAGGGATCACAGGCTCAGATCTACACAAAGGCAGTTGTTAATGATTTGATTTTTACCTAATGTTTGGGCTTGGAGCTATTTGGTTTGCAGTGACTAAGAGACTAGCACTGTATTCAGTATGAGATATGTAGAGGAAGGGGGGACTGGGCTGAGCTTTATTCTCCTCAGCATTCAGAAACTTTGAATGATATGATCTGAGCTTGTAAATCTGATTTTTATATTGCACTTAAGTGGACATTTATTCAAAAAGCTGAAGTTTTTTCCCATCATTTTTTGTTTTAAGGTATATCATATTTTAAGGTCCACTACAGATTTTTGTTTTTCAAACAAAGAAGAAATGTTTTAGGGCTTGTGGTGGAATATCTGGAATCTTTAATATCAGATGGTTAAACCACGTGAAGTTCCATTGTCAAAGTTATCTGTTTGTACACTCGTAATTTTACTCTGTAAGAAAGCTAAACATTAAAAATCTAACAACCTAATTGTAAGGTCCTACTGTTTTCCAGGAGCACAGCGCTATGCAGAAGTTGCACTGCACACAAATTGACAAAATAGTGGCACAATATGATAAAGAAAAGGTATCATACGAGAAAATGTTAGAGAAGGCAATCAAGAAGAAGGGGTAAGATATTATTTTAAATTTTCTTTTAGACTTAAAATACATTTTATGCTTTTGGGGTCTGGAATAAAACATTCATAAAAAGGTCATTTAGATGAATGAATTGCAGCTTGAACAAGCATCGTATATCAAAAGCTGCTTGAAGGCTCTAGCAGTTGGCCATAAATGTTGTACTAACTTTGCCTTTCTCTAGTCTTCTACTATAAAAAGTGAAGGATTGCCTCAGGTTTTTATTTCTGTGGTCTGATCTGGTCTCAGTTCATTCCCCAGGGAATGTCACTGTTGGATTCAGTGGGGACAGACTAAGGTCCTCAATAGCTCTAGTGTCCAGAAAGTAGCGATGTTTTGATTATGGGGAAAAAGCTGGCATCTAAATCCTGAACATTTTAGAATAATAGAGTTTTGCTGTGCTGTCAAGTTGAAGTTTCTTTTTAACAAATAAACCTTCATATCCTCATCTGGGATAAATCAGTTTTACTCCTTTGACTTGAGTGAAGCTGTTTTGCTTCGCACTAGCTGATGACCTGGGACATTGCATGTGTGGATCTCTTAATTGTCCCAGAAAAGCTCCCAGAAGATACTGGTGACTTTAATAAAATGTCTGTCTTACAGTCCCATTTGGAATTACGTAGCCAGGCCTGCTGTTGCCTTGCTGCTGTCCTGTAATCTGGCAGCAGTTTCTTCTCTCCACCTTTCACTCTATGACTTTCATTGAGACAACTTTTTATACTATAATACTAAAGCAGGAATTACTTTATTTAGATCTATATCAAGCTATGCTAATAGTTAGCCTTAATTTCATATTGTTGTCATCTGGCAACAACAACTGGCAACAAACTCACCGCATACTGAACATATATGCCTCTTTGGATTGGATTCTTCCACAAATACTTTTTATTTAGAGTGGCAATGGTTTCAAGTGTACATGTTATAAACTGAAAACGAAACAGGAATAGAACTGTCAGAATTAAACAAGGTAAGGAGAATTCTCCTCACTAAATTATTAAAAGCTCACAAACTCTTTAAAAAGCTCATGTTGGTTTTTTTTTTGTACAAGAAATAGGAACTCTAAGCACCCAAATACTTCTAATCCAAGTTGCTCCTTCCAGAAAATTACTACTTCTCCAAACACAGAGGGAACAGCTATAGGACTAATAAATTTAATGTGGCTTTGATCCAATTTATATTGAATATAACACCTGTTTCCATTAAATATAACAGTATGTCTGGATTTATCGTAATAGTCAGGGTATATTTACTACAGTGGTGGTGAACTGAGCCCTGGGCATTGCACCATAATTATCGTGTGGGGAGAAAGGCTTCCCCATGCTCTGGTATTTAAGAACCTCATATCAAGAAGAGTCAGGAATCAGTATTCCTGTTGGCCTGAGAAGCTGCCAGTGCCTCTGTCTGGGCAGAACAGCAAATAAAGGTGTGTTGGAAAGTTAAAGGTGGTAATGGCTGTTTCTGTGCAGTCAGTAGTGGAAAGCTCTGGGTAACAGTGCTTGCCAGAGAAACCCCAAATGGGAGAAGTATAAAAGTAGTTGATAATTTGATTCCCAGTTTCAGATCACTTAACAGGCTACATGCAGTGTCTTTTCTTAGTTCTTCAACACTTCTCTCAAGGATACCAAAGCCTTTATGATAGTTTTAAATTATCATTGAAAGTTTTTAAAAAATAAAAAAAGTTGGAAATGACAACTCCAGAAGCAGATCCAGTACACAACCAAACATTGTTCCTTGCCAGGACTCTGTGCTTTCCATGGACTCCAGAGCTCTCACTCATCTGATGGCTCTGCAGTGCCAAAAGAATAACTATTGGTATCTCATTAACAGCCAAATCAAATCCAGTATCAGCACAGACTTTCTGTGAAAACACTTTTCAACTCTGTATCAAGGTGTGTTAAGGGCTTTCTTCAGGGTCATTGTGTATGCAGCCCTGAAAGCCCTTTCAGCAAGGTACTTGTGCACACACGTCTCTTCACCCCAACTGTGCAGTATATTTAAGGACATGCTTAAAAGTTAACACATTGGTTGAGACTTAAAGCCTTTATTGAACTGAAATGATCTGATGAATTAGGGGTCCTGTGTTCAGTGAGTACAAGACATGCTCCATTTCCTTGGCTATAATTTTGGGACTTTTACGAGCAATAAAAGTTGTAAAATAACATGTAAAATGTGGTTTCAAGACACTCATATTGAAATTGTCAGATACTTCCTGCAAAAAGGCTTTATGATAGGTGTATGGAAGACTTCATCTTCTGATTCTATTGTGCAGTTTTTTGTGGTCCATTTCTGCCACATGGTGTGACAAATGTCAACTGCATATTGTTCAGCAAAGTAGAATTTTTTAATCACATGCTAATTCACTGACAGATGGACAGGATTTTGCTCTGTATGCTATTTCTGTTGTACACTTCAAATGCTTACAAATCTCAGGGAGACTTATAGGGATACGTGTGCTCGCGTTCCCACTCTGAAATGTAAAGATCCTTCTGATTCATTGGGACGCTCCAGAAATTCACGTGTATGTGTTTGTGAGCATGGACATGTGGCATCGGGTTGGGCATTTCTTCCCAACTGTGGTTTAACCATGGCCTATGCCACTGCAGCTGGGGACAATTCTCATTATCAGGTGGAAGTTGCTTTGAGAAATTATGAAAGCTGCATTTCCAGAGAAGGAATCAGCTGGTGATTTTGATACCTGGGATTCTGAAAAGTCCAGTGATTGTAGCAATTAGACTAATTTGGGATAAAATATGTTTGATTCTCTTAAGAATCTCTCTCTTTCATATTATGTGAGAAATCATATGAATTCTAGCCAGAATCTGATCACAGCTACCCACATGCATAATCAAAACCACTTTCTTTCCAGCTGTTTTTTTGTTTGTTTGGGTTTTGTTTTGTTTTGTTTTCAGGCACAGGTAGTAGTGGTCAGAACCTGTCTCTAAATGCCTTTATATTACTTCCAAAGTGTCAAATAAGTGTTAGAAATCTCTACAAAAATCTCCTCAATATGACTAGAAAATAAATAGCTAGTTCTGCTGAAGGCACATCACACTACTATTTTCAGTTAGGGCTTTCCTGGTACTGTTTGATGATAAAATTTTCTGCTAATTTCCATAAGTTTAGCAGTAGTTTGCTATTAAAGTAGGATTTAAACTTGTTAAGAGTTTCATAAATCTCCTTTTCTAGAGCAAACATGGATTAATGTTACTGCAGTCAAGCAATAGCCATTCTTATTAGGGCCAGCTTCAGATGATAAAATGAACGTGGCTCCATCCACTCAGTGAAGTTACACCATTTTACATCCATGGATGATCTGACACAGAAATATTACAGTGATGTTAAAATAGACTCCTCTCAATATAATATATTGTATTATCCCAGACACAAAACAAGAGACTTCCAGTATGTGAATTTGTATTCTGTTGTAAAAACTCTGCAAAAAGAACAAGAAAATTGGTAAAGATGAAGCTTGTCAGCCTTCAAAAATTTATTGACTTAGTGAGACAGTAATTGATGTTCCTCTTGCAGCTGCAATGGAATGTTTTTTTCTGTACATCCGTTCCACCCAGTTTATGGCCCAAGTAATTTGGTTTAGTGAAGGAATTTCCACAGGTGAGAGGTAGCAGTCATCCATCTCCTAACCCACAGGCGCGTCAGGGGAGCTTCAGCTTGGGCCCTCTGCAGGTGTTTTACCAGCCTGTTCCTTAGAATCACACACTCCTGCATTAAACAAGCTTTGCAACTTGCATTCAAACCCGTTAACTTTACCTAAATGCCATGCTTTATTCAACTTATTTGCAGGAGTGAAGGGCTGTCTTCAGGATTTGTTGTTTTCCAGGTCACAGAAGGTATCTAATGGCTTGGTGTGGTCTGCAAGGGTAATGAAGCCCCTTTCTTTGCAACCCATACACTTCTGTTTTCTCACAGAGGGGCACTTCGCTTTCAACAGGCATTCAGATTTACTATGCCCAAATTGTCCTGTGAGGTAGTTATTCAAATGGCTTCTTTTTCTCTGCCTCAAACTAAAATAAATAAATGAGGAGCAAGAATTACTTTTAAAACAGAGGATGAAATCCCAGCAAGGCAGTGACTATGCCTGTAAGTTTTCAGGCAGAAACTGGTTTCTCTTGGCAAGGTATTTTAAGCCTGGAAGAGGAACCAAGTACCATAAATGGAGATGCTTGACATATCCTCAGCAACAGAATAATTGCCGGGCCAATCTAGAATTAATCATGTGGTGTTTGAATTGAATGATCATTAATCCAACAATATTTTGTAAGTTGTGAATACATTGCCAGAAGAAATAATTTCATTCCAATACACTGCAACACTTCAACTTTGATTAACGTTTTAATTAGTAAGAGCTGACTGAATGGGAGGATGTTTAACTTGTGGCACACATTTGCGATTTTCCTTTTTTTAGAGGAAGTAATTGTCTTGAATTGAAGAAAGAAATGGAAATTAAAATTCAGACACTAACATCAGATCACAAATCAAAGGTAAGCAAACAGCCAGTTTTAACACATGAAAAATCTGAGAAGGAGACTTTGAGATCCAAGTGGTAGTTAATTTTCCTGGAAGCATGTGAATGATTTTCAGCAATAATAACATGTTGAAAAGAATGGGAGTAATTGAGTGTCTAAAAGTGTTTCTTAAATTTTAAAAAGCTACATCAATTTCCTGCCCTTTTAGAATTGCTGAAGAAAGTGCCATGTTCATGCCTTATGATATTAAACTGATCATTTGTGTCAGTTCTAGCTAAACAAAGAGATTAACATATTCTGTGTGAAATTTGGATGCTGAATACTTTCTCAAAATATATATATAATGAAGTTTCTTTTTCATTTTCCCTCATTGTCAGCATGGACAACACTTGCTAGTCTGGCTCTTAGGGAGGGAGTCCAAGTTGCTCTTGAGCCAAGTGCCTTATTTCTAATATATTTCTCCATTGCTTAGTTGCATTGTTTTATCCGAGGTGCTGGAGAATAGAAGTGCTCTGAGACGCAACCTCAGTTAATTTGAAAAAACTGTTCTCAAGTTGTGATTTGAGGTTCACACTGAGTTGCTTAGAGCTGCTTCCTCTAAACTTCTACACCACTGCTATGCTCACCAACTTCAGATTTCCTTTGAAAGCTTTATCCACCACCTACTGACAGAAAATACAAACAAAACCAGCTACATCTTTGAGATGGCAATAAGGTCGTTTCCATCTTTTCTTGCCCTCATTTTATTAGCTGGTATTATTATTTCATATGGAGAATGTCTTGCTTTTCTAAGCAAGGTTTCTTTCTTCTTGCTGACTGCTCAGCCAAATATGTAGCAAAATGCCCAGGAATGAAACAACCTTATGTCCCTATCTCCTACTCCTATGAAAAGTCCAAAATAATTTCCTTAAATATAAGCAAATTTGTTGACCAAAAAAGAAACAAAAGGTAATTCATTCATTTCGTAGTGAAATAAAGTCAAAGGAGCACTAGCTCCCTTTCATCCAGACATAAGCTCCAAAACTAATTTGAAGTTATATTGTGTAGAAAATTCTTGGCTGTGATCTCTGCTTCTCACCTGTGTCATTCACAGTCTGGAGTTAAGAGCTGTGATTTGTACACAGGGGACAGCCAAGTATTCATTCATCTTCCAAATCCAATAAATGTGACTCATGTTTTCCCTTCCCACAAATGTATGCAGTTTCTGGGCTCTTTTCCTTTTAAAATCCTGCTTTCAAATTGGTTCCCTTCCATTTAATCCATACCTGGAAAACAGACTGATGTCAGGTTTTAGGATGACATTTTCAAAGGAGACTTGAACATAAGCTACTTTGAAATGCCAAACCTCTGTGTGTTGGATAATTCCTAAAGAACTCCTCTGCAAGTCATCTACCTCTGTGTTTTTTCTCAAATTCACTGATTTTTCAATATCTTACTTACTCATTCCACCGAAATTGTCCAGATAAGGTGCCAATTTTAGAATTCTCACAGACCTCTTTTGTTTCAATTGCTGTGTGTGGCCCCTTGAATTATTCCTGGAGATCATGCAAAGGTTTGCAAGCAACATGTTGGAAAACAGTGCTCAAAGCCACAGGGAAATTAACTTTTCTCTTATGTGAAGGTTTGTGCAATTAAATTAGATTAATTTCTGAGATGCTGAATGCATTACACTGATATGGTGGGAGTTTGATTAATTAACAGTTGTTCAGCATTTCTCAGCATTTGGCCCACTAATTTTGATATCAGATTGTACCATAACTCAACTCTAATTATAGCTCATGTTCTCCAGTGTCACAAAGTGCATGTACACTTTTAGCACCAAAGAGACCTTTTCATCTACAAAAGTTTTCCTGTTATGAGGAGACATCCAGCCCAAGTTTGGCATTAAGTATTTAAATTGTATCCAAATGGCTCAATATGTACTTCACACACAATTAACCCAGCAGATGCAAATTACTCCCCTGCATTAGAAAAGTAGGTCCCGATATCAAGTAGGCTGAGGATGAAAAGGAAAAAAACAGGAAAAATTACTTCAAAGATTATTTCTGCTTGAACTTAGTGACTAAACAAACATCTTGCATATATGCTGTGCAAAAGAAAGTTCCTTATCGAGATTTTAATTAGTCTCTTAGGCCCAGTGTAGGAGCAGATGAAAGGACAGGGTTGCAAATACAGTCTGTAGAACAGGAAAGAGAGAATTTAGCTAATGGTTATTTTTCTTATCCTTTTGCATAAGCCAATGCTACCGTAATAGTGGAAAGTAGGACAAGAGCACAGCCCAGTGCAAATAGTCATTTTAACTATGATGCCAATAAATTGGAGAATAGCAGGGATGTACATTGAATTTACTACACCTGAACTTTGAAGTGTATCACAGATCTTCAGCAAAATGGGATTTCAGATGATTTAATGGTCTTGAGTTCTAAGGTCGTCTGAATCTGAGTCAAATTGGGTATTTCAGGTCTTGTAACTGGTGTTTGGCAAATCACTTACCTCCTTCTCGTCAGTTTGTGTCTTGCTCTACCTGAAATGACTCTCCCACTCCTAGAGAAAAACTTGGTTTATGAGGAGCTGTACCTGCTATTAGTTACCAAAGTAGCAGCCGAAATGACTACCTGAAAATAGGTTTATTGCGAGACATATTTTGTATACCATTTTAAAAGGGAGGATAGCTTGTCAAAATATCCAAAGATAGTTATTGAAGGATAATAAAATATATGTTTCTGTTAGCTTCTTTTCTAAATTATTGAGTGCAATATTTTCTTATAACAACAACTCTGGTGATTTAGACTTCTTCATATTGTCCTTGGGAACTTTCCAGAACTTTAAACTCATTATTCTTGGGAGTCTTGGGAGATAAGCAAGAGAAGAATTCTTGTCAGATTCCCTGCTGACTTAATGAGTACAAAACAAAGATACATAGCCCATCTTCAGATTCAGGCTTTATTAAACACAGGATTTCTGTGTAAACTGACTGTGTTCGTAAAACTGTCTCCACAAAATCAAAGACTGTAATTTAAGTCCTAAGAGAAATCCCACTTGCTAGATTTTTCCATTGTTAATTTCAGTACGTTTGATATAGAGCTTTTCTTGGCAGCCAAGAATGTGAAACCATTTTATATATGAACTCAGTGTTAGAGAAGGTTTTAAAATAACAGTAGCACAGTCAAGAGCACAAATGCAGCACTTTAGATAATAGAGGCCTAATAGTAGGGGTTGTTTTACATCTGCTTTTGTAATACACTGTAGTGTCCTCAGTAGTTTTATTACTCTGTGAAGCAACTTCATTTGTGTAACTTCATTTTTCACAATTTAGCTGCATTCTTTATGATCTTTTTAATGATTGTCTTTACATCGTCTTCAGCAGCAGTAATAGTTGATCTCCTAGTCTAGCTGAGAACCTGTGTGAATGCTGCTGTTACTTCTCTACAGGTCAAAGAGATTGTGGCACAGCACACTAAAGAGTGGTCTGAGATGATCAATACGCACAGTGCCGAAGAGCAAGAAATCCGTGATTTACACTTGAACCAACAGTGTGATCTACTGAAGAAACTGCTGATTAATGCTCATGAACAACAAACGCAGCAACTAAAATTTTCACATGACAGGTGAGCAGGGCAGTGCTACCCGATAACAGTTGATTTATGTTCACTTTGAGTAATGTTTTAGTTTCTTGTGTTGATAGCTCTTGTACTGCTGTCAAAGCTACTGGACTGTGTGTTCACGGTGGAAGTAAAAGAAGTGATCATGCAAGGGTTAGATAGATGAAGCAATAGGCTGCTTAGCTGGTTTAGATTATCTGAGCTTCATTAAAGACAGCAGATGCAATGAAGTGGTGGTAGTTCCCATCAACTGTGGATACTTAGACTTTACTCAGGAGCTTCAGTTCACAGGCTGGAAACTGAGAGGTGTTAAATATGGAAGTACCCTTTGGAGTTGCTAGCACTTGTGGACACATGTCTTTATAGCATTGGTGATTATAAGAAAGATCCATGAAAAGTAAGATCATAAAAACAACGGGTAGCATGATAAGCTACATTAGCCTGATGCATTATCTTCATACAATATCCTCCCATAATCCCTGGGAATACAAAAGATATCGCACAAGTGTCTTGTTGCTTTTGTAATTAACCATCCTGCCCATTTGAATGGAAATAAAATTAAATATGCATCATATCCAGAGTGTTAAAATTAGGAGTAAGTAGAGGAATAGTTTTTTTAATGCTGTTAGTTTTATGCAAAGGAGCCTAAAAGCATATGAATGCAAAACGTGTGTACGTACACACACGACTATTAATACATATTATATATTGATATGTAATTGTCTTCAGCATCTTTCACATAAAAAGCATGGGGAAAAAGAATTAAAAAATCACATTTGAAGAAGGAATTGAAATTCTTTTTAAAATTCCTGAGTGAAAAAACAGCTTATCTTTGCATCAGAGAGAACACACGCTGGGACCTGCAAGCCTGCCATCCAACAGAGAATTGTCCCAGCAAAAGGCTTTTAGTGAGCTCATCTTTATGTTAATCTCTGTGGTAACCCACGTATTCAAGCTGTCCTGCAATAAATACCCAGTCAAAAATGAAGTCCAAAATCGTTAAAATTATAATACAAATGCATCATTTAAAAGACACTAGCCAGAGGAATCTGCAGTCCTTGGTATTGTATTTCTAAATCATACCTGACTGCATCAGCCCAGACAAATCTCATCACTTTAAGAGTCCTGTTTTCTACCCTTTTTGAAATTCCCTACAGTGCTTAGAAGATAATTTTCTAATGCATAGCCTGTTTGTGGAATAAGACTTTTTCCCCCCTCATCTTTCTGAAAGTAAGTTTTTGGTTTCTATACATGTTTTCCTATTCTCATAACTTCACTAAAGACTGTCACTGAAGGCAGCTATTATATCTACACAAGGAAAAGATTTGATTGTGTGGGGTTTTTAAAGCTTTTCTTGTAGTTTTTGTCTTTGGATTTAGAGTTTCTATATCTTTACATTGTTTAAACAGCCCTGCATTGTTTCTTGTAAATGGATCTTATATATTTATTAATGCATCTTGCTCTCTTATTAGCAGTCGCTTGTGCTCAGTTCATGTATTGTTCTATTTTCAGTGCTACTAAGAACCAGATCTCATAATCTACATCCTGATAAATACTGAGAACTTTTTCTTCTCAGCTGCCCTAGGACTAACAACCTTCAAAATTATTTCTTCTTTATTCATTGCAATAGTGTGTTTCTTCTCATTTGCAAGTTCGTATGTAACCCCCAAATATAAGAGTGTCTGAATCTGTTAATATTAAAGAAAAATTTGGTATGTGAAGTATTGAAATATGAATAATATCTCCCCAAAGAGACTTTACACTTAATAGTTTGTAAACTTTTTCATAGAATATATTCTGTGTAGGAATACGTACGCATTTATCTGTAGAGGAGTATGTAATAGCCAAGAGACAACTCAGGTAACCATAGGAAAAGCCAGATCCATCTGAGAGCAGCGTGAGAGGTGGACCATGCTCTCAGCATGCTGTTCTCACCGCTTCCCTCTCTGTGAGCTGAGGTAATTAGTTCTCTATCACAACAGAGGGCACAGGGCTGGTAGGAAAGCTCAGTAATCTAAAATGATGTCGTTATCTGCTGTAGGGTAGATACTTTTCATCCACATGTAGTACAAAAGAACAGTTACAGTTCGTGCTTTCAGCTCATTTAAAAACAAAGCAGAAGATGGGAGATACTACTAAAAATCTGAAGCTTTACCGAACTCTGGGCATACTGTGCCTCCTGCCCCCCAGACTGAGTTAGCTTAACTGACTTGGGTGTAGTGAGCTTGCAGCATTTCAGAAACTGGGGACGTGAGGCTGTTATTTGCAAGCATTATGTACTCCAGCTAAAATAGCATGAGATAGAAAGAAAAATTATGTGGTGGGTTTGGGTTTTTTTTTAATGGAAGAGCTTTCTAGTCATTCAAACAATACTGATGACATAAAATAACATGCTAATGCACTTTTAATGTAATCTAGAGATCTGAATTCCAATGATAAATGTAGATGCTTAAAGTTAAGTATCCCTTTAAAAGACATGTTTGTATAAATTTCAGAGTTGCAGTCAGCATGATACAGTAGGAAATCAGCAGTTCACACATGCAGTTCACGTGCCATGTTTTTCCATTACTGTCCTGGCTTACCTGCTTCTTGCAGTGAGCTCTGGCTGGGGGCATCACCCCGTTTGTGAGGAGGAGGAGGAGGGTGTTCTGTAGCAGTGGCCTTAGCGCTTCCAGCCACAGCCACACTGGCAGAATGGGAGAGTCAACGTGAAACCCCACGCCAGCCGGTCGAGCAGTGAACTGCCACTAGAACCTCAGCCCTGTCTTTGAGAAGCGCTATTTTAGAAACAAGGAGTGGTCTCTACAAGTGATTCTTGGTCATCTGAAAAGGAAGATATTTCATTTATTCTGTTAATAACACCTTTTATTTCTTCAAAGCAGACAAAACCTAACACACCCAGAAAGACCCATCAGCAGTGCAGCTCAGAGCTACATTACAGCTGGCAGAATAGAGAAATAGTTGCATATAGATCTGTTGGCTCTTTTGGCCATATCCATGGCCAAAGCCTTATTTTTGAAATCATCAGTGATGCACAGTAGTCATCTAATCCTCTTAACTTCTTTCACTCTAAAATCATATCTGATGCAAATAGGCTAAATCAATTTGAACACCTACACTCAACATTTTTCATGTCCTTGAGCACAGTAATAAAAACAAGTGACTTCAGTACTGCTCTTAAGAGAGTGTGCTTGAAAATTACTTCAAATTCAGTATAGAAAATAAAAGCTTGTATTTGGAGAAAGGATTGTTGGAGTGAAATGTGCTTTCAATATGACATTTTTTAGAACCCAGTCTTAATTTTTGCCGTGATACCACTGCTTTTGAATCTGTATCCAGGAAATGTTTCACCTCCTGAACTCTTGGAGAAAAAAGAAAAAAGGCACTGCATTTCTTTAATAAAAATTTTAAAGTGTGGAAAATGTAAGTCATAGAACAAATTTTCTCATGCTACTTAATTATTAATGCATTTTAGAGATGAAAGCAAGCTAAAAGAGATTCAGTGACAACATTTCATTAAATTAAACACTCTGTTCTGTGCTACACCCTCCCTGTGCATACAAAATACTTAAAATTGGGGGTAATTAGTACAATAATTGCTTATGTCCAGAAAAAGAGACTAAGGCACTGCCTTGGCTTTCAATGGGTAACTTTTAGATGTATATGCACTACTGGGGACCTTACAATCCATTACTCACTGTCTAATTTCCATATATAATTCCTGTTTAAATAAGCACTTAAGATTAGGAGCTGGAATGCTCCACAGGCAGAAAGTAAGAGCCAGCTTTCAGGGATGGCCCTTTTGGAGCTGGCGAACCCGGAGCGACGGAAAGCTTTCCGCTCACTCGCAGCTCAGCAGCTGTTTCTCAAAGTCAGCATCTGTGCTGCTGCTCCCAGCAAAGAATCACAGTCTCTCTTTCTTTCTAAAACAACAGGATTTGTAAATTTATTAGGCAGTTTTGAAAGGCAGATTGCATTTTCTGAATGTCTGATAGTAGCTCATACTTGGGCATCTCTTATATACTAGGGAGGACAGTATTTTATACCCTTTTATAGCATTCCGTGTGTAAAAATGCTTAAAACTGATCTTTCAGATTATATTCTCTGTAACAAATGGAGACTTGAATGCTTGCACAAATTCTGTAAAGTCTACCCAAAGAAAGGCAATTTTCATATGGTCTGCTCTTTTTCTCTTCCTTAATGCTTCAAGGACAAAATCAACTATGGTGTAGAGTAATATCAGGAAACCAACCTCAACAAAAATTGCATTTCAGGCATTAATGACTTTATTTGGTTTTCCCTAGGGAAAGCAAGGAAATGCGGGCCAACCAGGCTAAAATATCTATGGAGAACAGCAAAGCCATAAGCCAAGACAAATCTATCAAAAATAAAGCTGAGAGAGAGAGGTAAGTAGCAGATCTCCCTTCTTGAGAAGGGAGGAATGCTGTCAAAGGCTGACAGGTGAACTCATGGATTACTTCCATTAATTAATGGAAATTATGCCTAATGTTTATGCTGAATATATTTTAGAGGACCATTTTAGGAAAAATGTTGCTTTTCTCATATTTATCCTTTTAATACATGTAGTGCTGTGATCAGGGAAATAAAAAGCTTAACTTTATACTCATCAGCTGTGACTTCTGTAGGTCTAGTCACACTATTAAATTGAAACACATCTGTAAGAGTTTTAATTATTGTTCTTCAGGTGCATTATACCTTTTTGCTTTTGCTTTTTAAATGAAATGAGGGCTATACTGAAAAGGGAGTCTGAGATTTGGTTCTAGCTGGAGTTAGAATAACTAGAGAGGCAGCATCGCTGAAAACACAGGAGGTAGTGCCAGTGAAAGGCTTTCTCCTTCATCCACTGATAACATGGAGGAGAGGTGGAACGGAAGAGCATTAAAAGTGATGATAATCAGCGGGGAGGGTGATGGAAGTCGGAGTGAAGAAGCAGGAGATGTACTCCACAACAGCACGTGTTGCTTCTCCACTGCTGAACGGAACTGCAGCACTGTCCCTTGTGTGCTGGCGTTGGAGACCTGGCCAGCGGCCAGACTCAGCAGAGCAAGCGCATTGCTGCACTTGCGAAAGTGGGTTATTCTGGCAGCCTTAACTGACTTGAGAGACTAGAGAGACACTTGCCAGTACCAGCTACCCAGACTTTTGGGAGGACTGATCTGTACTACAGCTATTTTAAGTTTCTTCTATTTATTATAAAGGTTACCAAATAAATAGGTAAAAGCAGGGTCTACATGATGATGTAGAACCTTCAAGGTTTCTCCTTCACTTTGGGCTTGCCATCTGGCTCATTCTTTCCTTTTTTACATTCTCTCATTGGCACTGGGCTATTTTGGTGAAAGGCTTGAACTTGTTCCCATTGCACTAAATCCCTTGAGTGTTACACACTCTGAGCTCATCGGGAAGACGAGTTGTCAGAGCCCTTGGTAACTCCATGCGTAGTTAATGTAAGACCTCCAGTAATGACTCCCAGATACATCTGTACCCAGATTTGAAAGCAGTCTGAATGCAGTTCTGGTTTTCAGGCTTTGCGATTAGTCTGATTCAGCTCTTTGAACTATTTTGGGTATACTTCATGACAGAAATCTTGGGGAGAGACACTTTGCAGTTAGGTATTTTGTGTAACTATTAATTGTATACTTACCATTTTACTTTAAAAACAACTTTAATAACCTTACAGCATTGGGAAGCTGTACCTTTATTCATGATCATCAGATTTCCATTACCACCGTTAGGAGACGTAGCGTGTTTTATATACTGAAATAAATTGAGAGCAGAGTACAGTAAGGGATACACAAGTGGATTAAACACTTTTTAGGTTCTTTTCACCACTCTTGACTAAGGAAAAAAGCAAACTTCATACACAACAGTCTTGGTCTTTTTTTCTTTCAAGTCTTCTATTGTATTTTGAAAGTGCTTGGAAACCTTCAGGTGTAAAGGTGCATAGCTGGAGGAGTGTACAACTTGCCATTAGCCCCACATGGTACAGATAATCAGAAACCAAAATATACCTCACAAGCTTTTGATTCTTTTTATTGTAGCTTTTGGGTTTCTATTTTTCCAATGAGTCTTCATGGACAACATTTGCATTTTTTTAGGCGAGTCAGAGAACTGAACAGCAGCAACACAAAAAAGTTCCTGGAAGAGAGAAAAAGGGTAACTATAACCTTGACAAAGTCACTGGGCACTATTTCTGGATATTCATTTTCACTTTTCTTTGTTGAGAATCCAGCTCTAGTAAACAAACAGATGTTTGTCCTTGCTTTGTTCCACATACTTGTAGTGTAAAAGATCAAACATCTATTTAAGAGGAAGCTATTTTAAATTAATATAATTATTATTCATTGTCATCTGTTTGCTACTTTTATGTGATATGTCCTATATGTGTAATATGTATAATATAAATACATTATTTTGCTAATAGCTCTTCTTAAGATTGGGTGATGTAATAGGTCTCCTGTGACTTTTTGTGCTATCCAAATGGGACAAGATGGTGTATATGGGTATGTTTCAAGTAAGTTTTTATTTTGCTTGCTACTAATGTGTTACATTTCCCCCTATTTTTTTTCTCTTGCTTACAGCTGGCAATGAAGCAGTCAAAGGAAATGGATCAGTTGAAAAAAGTTCAACTTGAGCACTTAGAAGTCTTGGAGAAGCAGAATGAGCAGGTATCTTATTTTAAAGGCTTAAAAGAAAAGCAAGCTAGTGCAAACAGTAACCAGAATGCTTCTGAGTGTAGGTCACCACCGAACCTGGGAAAATGACCTTGTTCCTGGGGAGTTTAAATAAAGGGGTGAGGTGACTTAAGTAATGATACAGAACCAGATTAGTTTCAGACAAGCGTGTGAAAGCTAGACCACTTAGCCAAAGTCAGTCCTTTCAGCTGTTCAGCCACATTGATACTCACTAGCTAGATATGACAGTCATAAAAGGCTCAGCATATCTATTTTAATTACTCCCAGGAAGTACCATGAGCAAATACATTTCCTTTGTTTTGGAACTTACATTTCTAATGCTGAATGGAAAATGGAGGTAAAATGTGCACAGAGCGTGTCTGAACTCTAAGAGATAGTTAGTTTGGACTGAAATCTAGAGATGTATAGTAGCGTAGGGAGTTTTATCTGTACTAGTACACCCTTTCCTCATTAAAATACCTTATTATTTTGCTAGTTTATAAGCTCTTTATTTTTTTTAATTGAAAAACTATTTGGCAAGGAAATGAAAATCCTAATTGTCTTTCTGGTAGAAGCAGTGCTATGTTCTGAGCAGTTCCCTTGGTTGAGCCAGCAGAGCTGTAATAACTGCATCGACCTGCAGTATGCACTTAGACAAATGTAAAACTGCAAGGGGAATGTACCCAGCAGTTCAGTGAGACGAGAGACAAGGGGTGCATTTAATACCCATTACTTTCAAGGGTTATGTACTTCGTTTATTAAATGTTCAGAACTTGAACTCTCTGGCAGATAGTATGAATTAAAGCTGTCTAGCAGAGTCGGGGGGAAGAGAGGAGAACATGCAAATCAAGTATTTACACTGTCAGGAGAGAATCATATAGCCCCAGAGCTGCAGCCTGGGAACTTGTAGAGAGGTGACAGCACATAGGGTCACAGGCAGCTGCTGCCACCAAGCCCCAGCCACCATGGCTCTGTCTTCTGATCACCTCCCTTCCGCACAACAACCAAAATTCCTAGTCTGTTCCCTCTCAGGGTGTCTGTAGATGCCATCTTTAACATCCAGCATGAACGGATCTGTCAGTCAGTCTGCTCCTGAGCAATATCTGCACATAATCAAAAGGCAGGGGGACAGGTACCTGGGGGAGGCAACTGGGCTACAGCCGATCTGTAGCATCACTATAGAGAGCATGATGGAGAACTCCCTGTAAACTGTGCTAGCTGACAAAAAATGATGGGCTTGATCCAGAGATAGGTATTAATATTTTCAGTGGTTTCTTTCCATTGGCTTCAGAGGGCTTCGAATCCATTTCTTAAAAACATAAGGACAAGGAGGAATTATTATAGTTGTACTTTTAACCACAGTGTGATAAACACATAACATACAAGGGAGGGAGGTTGCTGGGAAATAAGTGTGAGTCATTAAAGGAGTTAACGTCTTTCAGCAATTAGATACTTCTCTCACCTGGGGTTACAGCTTCCACTGCTGAGCAATGGTAACAGCCTACATGAGCTTGCTCATAATCCACTTCAGTGCAGAGGTTAAGTCATGTTAAATCATCAGTGATTAAATGCAGTGAGGTCATTCACGTGCTGGTTATCACTTTTGTGTGGGTGTGTAGTTGCCTCTGCCACAGGGATAGTCCTTAACAGCTTTTAAACTCACTCTAAGTTGATCCATCAGAGCATAGATTTTCATACCTGCTGTTTTGACCACTTCCTTTTAGACCCAAAAGTGCCCCAGTGCAAACCCCCAGCTGGGTCTGGTTTTGTTGTTATATACATCAATATATGAAGGCTATTTGGATCAAGATAAAGGTGGTATTTGTTTAATGAGAATTTCAAAACATGATATTTTTTTTTCCCCCGGATCAAGCAAGAGGAGAAATTTTTCATATAAATATACAATGTAGAAAAGTGGAATTACGGGTGGAAACAGCCTACAATGCAAACTGTTATGAATTTAAATTTGTTTTGGTTTATGTATGTTTTTCTTGCATTAATTTTTCAATCTCGCTTCAGTTTTCATTCATTTAATTTGCTTCTTGTTGTATTACTCAATTTTGACATTATTATTTTTGTACAAACAGCTTTTGAAATCCTGTCATGCAGTGTCTCAAACACAAGGTAGGATGGACGTATAATAAGCAAACTATTATTTCAGTGTGCTTTCCTTCTAAATTAAATCATTATCATTGGAGCCCTTCTTGTAAATGCAACTATTGAGAAGTACCATTGACATAGTGAACACAATGTTAATCTTGTTTGCACACAGGTATTTGATCCTGACACAATGTTAACAGTATTTTGTGCTTTAGCATCTCAAATTCAGATGCACGTGACCAGTGATGTGCAGAGGAAATATTTAGAGATTAACTTGTATTGTACATTAGCTGTCGTTACTGAAAGATAAGCTCAGAGTTCTACACTGTGTTTGTGAGAAGTGTCTATTGATCTAAGAAAACTATTTTAGCGTTAACATACGTATGATTAACTGCTAATGCTGATAGTCAGACAAAGAGTATCCACATAAATTAGTATGGTAATAAAATAAGTATTTCCATGCTAAGAATAGCAAAATATAGAATAGATGGCTAGAAATAGCTTTTCAGTATCTAAAGAAAAAAGGCTTCCAGCACTTTTAATTTCACTTTAAAATCCAACACATTACAAGACATGGTAACTATACCTACCGTGTGGCTGTGCTGCTGTGGTTTCCTAAATAATCGTTACTCACAGAAATCTCTGTTAACCCCTGTCTTACCAAGGGAAATAGTTGTGTTAGGCTTGAAAATCCACTTGTACAGTACTGCCTGATCTGAATTATTTATTGAATTGATAACATCTTCTACCAGTGAGTGTGACAGCACCCACTTTAAAAACTTTTATTTACAGATATATAATGAGGAAAAAATGTATTCATTAGGCTAGGAAAAAAAAAAATTGGTTTTGTCTTTTACTATATATGGTTCTTAGCTGTCCTAGATCTCACTAGAGAGCAGGCATCTTGAAAGCAAAGTCCATTAGCTGCCCCTCACTTCACAAATTCACTGTAGTTTCAACACCACCTTCTAGAAGGCTCGTCGGCAAGTGCTGTGATTGTGTGTTGACATCAGAATTCACTGTCTGAACCAGCTTCAGACTAGCGAAAATGGGCATCCTGGTCCTATGCTAATGTGTTCTTTGAAGCCAGGTTATCTCTAAAATAATTCTGTATGCCATACATTGGCATGCAGAATGTTTATAGGACACTATGTGCCAGTAGTTAAGTCACAAGCCTGAAACGTGTGAGTCACTAAGAAACAACCACAAGGTTTTGTTTTATCTGGAATTTCATTTCACACGCAAGCAAAATCCAGCCAACATTTCAGAAGAGGTTGTACATATCGATTTATTTATTATGTTTCCATATTTTCATGTTAAGATTATTTCTTCATTACTTTTAAGCTTTTAACTCATTTAAATGGAGAGCGTTGGTTAATTTTTAATCATATTTATGACAGTTGCTTTGCTATTATCATAATTACTTTTTTCCCCATGATGACGATTATTATGTAAGTACAGAGCTAGATTTTTCAAGCAGGCATATATATCACATCTGCACAGACCCACATTTACCTTGCAAAGTGAATAGCTGTGCATCTCATTACTTTAGATCTACATCTGCCCACTTTTGTGTATGCAGATATGTGTTTGCACATCCAGAATAGGTGACTTCTTAAGTAGGAACTTGCATAGCAAAGTTCCCTAAGTGACATTTACAACTTTTTGAGGAACTTAGTTCATGTAAGTCAAGTCCAGTAACCATTCTTCCCTGCATGATGGACACAAAGCCGTTACACCAAAGAAAATAGTAGCTTGGTTTGCCTTTTCCTAAACCTGTCCTAATCCTCAGGAGCTTGGTTGTAAAGATAGATGGGTTAGCTTGCCCTCTGGGTCAATTTATTCAGAGTCATTTGGATTTAAATAACTTCCCAGATGGAGAGACTTCAGTGAAAATGAAATGGTGACTCCCGGTTGCTTTAAACTGCAGAGTTTCAAACCAAAGCACAACTAATCTGTAACTGAGCCACAGGAGGAGTAAGTGTGCTGTGTGCACATCCGTGAAAAAGAGAGAGAGAGGGAGGGGAAGGGAATTCAAAAAGCTCTCTCTAAGCAGGGAATTCCCAAGCCAGTTACCATTTGTATCCAGTGCTTTAACTCTGCTTGCAAAGCCTGAGGCACTAGGAGTTTATAGCAAGATCTGGCATCCGTTCATTGCTGTGTCCTGCACAACGCATTTCGATACAGTTTCAGGTGGATTTGGTGTGTGTAATCCCATGGAGCATACAGCAGTAGTCTAATCCTGAGGTGAAAAATGCCACATCTGTAAGCATAAGGATCTGCTGGCCAGTTGGAGATTATTCTTTAAAAAATAATATTTTAAAAACTACTACTTGAAAAATCTTGCCTACTGCAAGGAGGGTGTTACACTGATGGAATTTTGTCGTTTGAGGTCTTTATGAAAGAAACGAGTCCAGGTCATAGATTAACTCCTAAACGTTTCAGGACACATCGCAGTACCCGCACAAAAGCCGAGAAGCAGACATTCCCAGAGATGTTTCCTGTCAGGAGAAACAGTCGAATCAGCATCTGCCTAGTTTTCTTCCCCATAATTGGAGCTTCTGCATTTCATTATACACCTCCTTCTGAAAACCAACCCATGAGTCTTGGAATAGGATCAAAAATATATCCCAAGACTTTGTAGACATATGAATTAAATCTCTTTTTGAATACAGAATGACGGGGTGGGGGGACACACACAGAATGTTGTTACATATATCTTCAGTGTGTTTTGCCTGTGTTTCACTCAGACACTCTCATATAAAACATGCTTCATTTTGAACAAATGGTCTAACGCAGTGCTTCATGCGGTTATTTTGGATTGCAGGCAAAGGAGATGCAGCAGATGGTGAAGCTGGAAGCAGAGATGGATCGCAGGCCAGCAACAGTGGTCTAAAGCCTCAACAAGCAAACTGAAGTTGGAGAACACAGCATCCTTAAAATGAGAGCAAAATCCAAAGTAACGTTGCTGAGGTTGAAAAGTGGGCTTTTTTCTTTTTTTTTTTTCCTTTTTTTCTTTTCTTTTTTTTTTTTTTTTTTTTTAATATATAAAATGTAGCTACGGACCACCAGTCTTAAGGTTTGCATTATTTCTTTTTTAACACTGGGCACTGAATTTCCTTTGTTGGATTTCCACAATAAGAATTTCCTTTGTTCAGAAAAACACTAATTGGAAGACGAAGACAGTTTTTAAACCTAGTCCTGTATTCCTTTCTGTATCTCAACAGGCAACTTGCCTGCATCAGAATTACACAATCAAAGCTTTGAAACACAACAGATATTTTTAGCATCATCTCAAATGGCAATGAAACTGTAGTCATGTTATTTACCATTTGTGTTCTCATGTGTGATATATTGTGTAGAAACTCCACGCTGCCAGATCCCGACAAGCAACGACTCGTCAGATGCTCGGCACCTGATGTCATCAAGCCCATTGAACTGGATCTTCTGCTAAGTCAGCATAATAATCAGTATAGTAAGGAGTTGAGTTTGGTCAGTTTTAAATTATATTTCAAAGTATTTTTCAGGCAGCAGACAGTAGGCAGTTGAAAGTCAACTGTATATATTCGAAAATACAATATGTACAAAGTCATCGGCCAAATTCATCAACTGTAACAGTAACTTGACAGAATATTTCTGCAGTCCAATGATGTCGTTCACAAGTGCCATATCAACTCTATCATGTCTGAAAGTTGCCAATATCCTGTAAAAGTTACTGCAATGGTTAGTGTGAGGGAAATACAGTGTATTTGTGCCAAAACTGATCAGTGCTCTAAGGAATTACGTGTTAGGCACTTTAAGAAAAGTTTACATCCTCCATAGCTTGTATAGAAATTGCATTTTGATCCTGTTGCTGCAGATCCCAGAAACTACAGTTCATTGTAACTTAAAGATTGTTTAAATGGCTTTTGGCAAAAAGTTTGTAACTGTGAAAATGTAAAAAGTATTTATACACTTCAGAATCACAACACTGTAGAAAATCACATACATGTTGCCACGTGATTAAAATTAGTCACCAGAAATGCTAAGAGTATGTTTGCATGTGATACAAATGCTACTAAGACTGTAATGCCTACTATATGACCACAGTCATTCTACTAGCTGGTAAATACTGAATAAATGTATGGCACAGAATATTGTTTGATTAATTACAAAGACTTTTAGCATAACAAGGTCTCTCTATATATATGTGTGTATATTAATTACGTGGGCATTCTTGATACTTGTAGTAAAAGAAAAGTACATAACTAATTTAATTTTACACAGAAGTATTTATGCAGATTTTCAGAATTTCATATCAGGAATAACCTTTTTATGTCCATTAGATATAAAAAAAAAAAATTGCTAGTGTGTTAATTTGCATGTTTCCAGCGCTTGCTGTAGTTATATCGCAAAACAATGCATGTAAGCATTCCACTTGGAATTTGTCCATGCTGCCAATTCAAAGATGACTGCATGGAAAACTGGTAGTTTAGAACAAATCAGATTCCTGATTTCAATGTACTAAGCACCAATTACTTTGTTGTATATGCTTGTACAAACAAATTCTACATATTCCTATAAACAAAATAAATGAAAAGAGATAATTATGTTACTGTCAGTCCTGAGATGAAACTTTCAACTTCTCTAATAAAAACCTTAAAAATTTGAAACCTTTAGTTTTGACTGAATTGTAGGGTGGTGGTATTATTACTTACAATTTTTTAGTACGTTTTATTTCCTGTAAAAATGTACATAGTGTAAATATATTTCTATCACAGCTTATTTATTCAAAGGAGTCTTATTTCTTTTAAGTGCTAGGAGAATTGCGCAGCATTGTTCCTCGCAGCACTGCAGAACTACCTGAGTACAGTGTAGCAGCCCTACCTTGAGATGCAGCAAGCCAAGTACAGTATAGCAGCACTACCTTGAGAATGCAACTGAGAGAGGTCAGTGAAGTCTTCAGGGGTTTAAGACAGGATTTAAACCTGTGATGCCTATTCAGAATTCCCAGTCTGATGCCGTTTAACGTAGAGAGGCACCTTCAGCTCCTTATGATCTGTAATGTTATAAAGACAAGTTGTGTGTGCCTGCACCACTGGGAGCAGCTCTCCTGCTCTCTAAGCTTGGCTTGTCCTCGGGGTCTGGAGGGAGGGAGGTGGGAGCATCAGCAGTCTCAGAACATGCTAAACAGGATCACAGAAGGCAGTGATTTTTATTTATAGATATATATATAGATTTTTTTTTTAATTAAAAACGTATTCTTAACCAAAGTTGGTAGGGACAGTGCTGTGAGCTGGAATTTTATACTGTTGCCCACTGCAGTGGTTTGTAGCCAGTAAGCAGAAGCAAATGACAGACCAGATACGGATGGTGAAGCATTGAAGATTACCAGTTTTCTTAGGCTCACAGTCTGGCTGGAAACCACTGCCCTGCCTGTTAAAGAACTAACTGAAAATGGAGGAGCTGGGTTCAGTTCATTTCCCTCTCTGATGCAAATCAAATCCGCCTGTCTTAATTCCCTGGTGAGTATCCTATGCATCAGGGAATAAGCTGGTTTTGGAAGGCTAGAAAATACTGTTCACAGCCTTATTCTGAGTCTGCGCTCACTGCTCAGCCAGGAGCGAGACATTTATCAAGTCAGAGACAAAATGTGCTTCTGTGAAAGCAGGGATCTGGGTAGCCTCAGCTCCCAGAACTGTTACATATTTCATCCATTGACAATTTAGCATAAAACGCAGACAGTAATTTGAAATTAAGCTATGAATTTTGTCAGCTAAGTATTTTGAAATGCTGTTTAAGTAGTATTTGATTCAAAATATGTTTGAAGTTTGGCCACTAATGTAATGAGGTGAGACTTTCATTTGAGATGAAATAGGCTAATCAATTTGAACATTGATACTGAGTTAAAGCAGTTTAAAATGTCATTCTCTGCCTGGGTGATGGATTCCACTTCACTGAGGTTTCATCGAGGGAAGTGTCAGATTCTCCCTCTCTGAATCTCTTTAGATAAATTCAGTGCAGCTGTGATGGGGAGGGTCATGAGACCCTGGCCTCACAGGCAGCCCTGCTATTCTTTCATGTCCAGTAATTTAGGGGTTGGTCATTAACTGGACTGTTTCCAGATAAGGGTCAGTTTAACTCCTGCCCCATGCGAGTGCAGTCAAACTGCATTGCCAGAGACCCAAAATACCCCTCGGGGGCTGATTTCCTTGCAGACTCGACATGCTGCTGCCCACAGGCTGCCGGTGAAAGCGGCTGCCAGCAGCCGATGCACCCCAGAGCCGCTTGGCCAGAAAACCCGCAGCCAGGGATGCGCCAGCGGTGGTCCCAGTGCTGCAGCCCTGTTGTCACCGCGCTGTGTGCTCTCTGCAAGGAGGCTGGTAAGAGTTATTGTTGTCTGGGGGTAGCAAGTGGGATTCAGCCTTCAGGGATAAGCAGTCTCCACAGTTGAGGGTAAGCTGGCTCCAGGTGATCCAATCTGACCATAAATTGGCCCTGGTCACAGAATTTCAGGTCCGCCAATGCTGCACTGGCTCCCTCAGGTGAGACCTTTCTTCTCTGTCAATGTTTTGGTGTTTTCTTGGTGTTAGGAAATCTTAGGCCTTTTTTTGCTATGGAGAGTGGGATAAATGCGGCTCTGCAGGCTGGGAGTGAGGATTGCTACCAAAGCTGGAGGCTTTTTGTTGTGCTGTGCAGCTGGCGGGTGCTGGGAGAGCAGTGTGCTCTGGGGCTCAGGGGGCTGTGGGTCAGGCTGGCCCGTGTCTCTAAGACAGCTGCTCTTTCCCAGCTGCTCCCTGTTGTACCCTCCTACATGGGCTGGATGCAAGAGCAGCTGCTCAGCATCGTGTATTTATTTGGAGGTTTAGAAGCTACCTAGAAAGGTAAAAAAAATTGGTAATTAAATAAGGGACTAGAGGAGGAAATAGATGCTAGTTAAATACTGAGGTCATCAGTGAAAGACCTGAGGAAGCCAGGTATTAAAATCACCACAGGAATGGAGTCTGTTGCAGTTCAAAAAGCCTCTCATAGAATTTTTTCCTTTATATAGTTCCCTGTAAGTATTACCTGCAGGTTAATCCCATACCACAACTGACATAGGTCTGGCTTTATTTTGGGGGGCAGGAATGACTCTTTATCATGAAATAGGAGAGAGGGGAAATGACCAGGACATAATATTTAATATGTACAGCAAGCAGAATTGGAATTTCAACAGCATAGTTACAGAAATCAATATGTTCCTTCAGTATCTGCTTTTATTTTAAAGAGGTAGTTCCCAGCAAGAAAACCCCACTGTGCAGAGGTGCCCTGGCAGAGAAAGGGCAGCTTCCCACAGTCAAAACTCACCTTGTAATTCCTTGCTTTGCAAAACCCTGGTCTGTTTCCTCCAGACTCCGTTTCCTGGACTAGAAATGTGAATTGCTAGTGAATCCGTGTAACGCCACTCATGCCAAATAGCTGCTGTCCCTTTGGCTTTTTGCAAAAAAAATATCCTTAGTGGTAGGCTCCTGTTCATCGCTGTTCCCGGAACTTGTGTTCCTGTAAATTGTGAGTATTCAGATGTGCTCCTCGGTCGGGTCGAGGGCGGGAGCTTATTAAAGGACCATAAAAGCTCCCGATGAGAGGTGGGAAAAAATATATATATTTTAACGCTGCATGGCCCGGCAGAAAAGAGAAAGGTGGAAGCCGGGAAGTGCGGGGGTGTCGGCGAGGCCGGTGGGGCTCCGGGAGCAGGCGGCGGGGGCAGCCGGGGCTCGTCTGCCGTTTGCAGGGCCCCGGGGGAGAACCGGCAGCTCAGCTGGGCGCTCTGGGCTGGGAACACGCCTGCTTCTCCTCGGGACACCCCTCTGCCCCCTCCTCCCCAGAGGCCGACAGGGATGGGGTGCGCGGTGCTTTTCTGCAGCCTGCCTTGCAGCCCTTTCTGCCTTCAGCGCCGGGCGGGGACAAACTCTTCCCAGCGCCCCGGCACAGCTCCGCACCTCCGCCACGCACCCCCAAGGTGTGCCGGACCCCCCACTTCCCTTTGCCCCATAACGTTCCGCGTAGGCGCAGCCTGGATTGTTTTAATGCATCTTCTCGGTGCTATCGGGACTACTCCCCTTGCTACGTGATGGTATGTTTTGTGTTACGGTGTGTTTTATGGTATGTCACGACATGGTAAGAGGTCAGGTGTGTTGGTGGCCGTTTACAAAAGACTGCCGGCTTTGCTTCTGACCTTGCCATACAAAAATAGCTGCACGTTTCTTTCTAAATTAAAACACGAGCCAGCTATTCGCCTTCACGAAAATTACTGGTGCTTCGTGAGCAGCCGGCGCTGGACTAGATAACCCCTCCTCCATCCCCTCCGCTGTCCCGGTTTAGCGGTTCGCTCGGCTCTCTAGCGGTGCTGCCCCGGGACAGCGGTTGTCCTGCGGGAGCAGCCGGCTGGCGCGGCCCCGAAGGGGAAGGGTGAGCGGCAGGACCCGGGAGAAAGGGGAACCCGGCCGCGCACTGTGCCCCGGGGGAGCCGGGGGGCGCTCGGTGCGGTTCAGCTCCGCTACAGCGGCACGTCGGGGCGGCCCAGGGGTCCCCAGCTCTTTCCTCCGAGGTCCCCGTTCTCCACCGGGATCCCTTCCGCGGGGGTTGGCGGGGTCTCGAATACCGGAGGCGGGGGGGGGGGGAATCCCTCCTCCCCCCGCTGCCTCCGCGTACGCCCCGTCCCTCGGCGTGGGCGCCTCCGTCAGCTCCGCCGGCATCTCCCCTCCTCCTCCCCGCACACCCACACACTCTTCCCCGTCCCTCCTCCCCGCCGCTCCGCAGCACAGTGCTTTTGCAGCCGGTGCAGCTCCTGCGAAAGGAGGTGTTGAGGTGTTTCAGCTTTCTTCCAACCTCGTTTTATTTTTCTTTTTTTTTTTTCCCTTTCTTTTTTCTTTCTCTCCTCCGGAGCGGACCCTTTCGGAGGAGCAGCAGCCGCGGACACGCCGGGGCCAAGCAGGGAGGATGGCTGGGGGGCGCCTCCCGGGGCTGCTCTTCCTCTTGCGTGAGTACCGCGGCGGCAAGTCGCGACACGGAGGAGCCCTGTCGCGATAAGGCAGCCGCTGAGGCAGACCCGCTGCTAGAGCACCGGTCCTGCTTCACTACCACCGGCTGCTCCGTCTCCACTGCCGGCTGTATCGCGACAGGGACGCCCCATGGTGACAGGGGAGCTTACTCCAGCGGGTTCGAAGGTGGTGGGGGGATGTTAAGGTAAAGGCTTAGGGCAAAAGGCCGCGGGTGCAGCCGCCGCTCAGCGCCTCTCTGCCCGCAGACGCCGCGGCTCACCTGGCTGCCGAGCAAGAAGTTGAAAATCTATCCGGGCTCTCCCCTAACCCCGAAAAGGACATTTTCGTGGTGCGGGAAAACCGGACGACGTGTCTCATGGCAGAATTCGCCGCCAAGTTCATCGTCCCGTACGACGTGTGGGCCAGCAACTACGTGGATGTGAGTGGGGGCCGGGGCTATGGGGGGCCAGGGGGCTGCCAGGACTCACGTTTGCAGCGCTGCAGCCGCAACCGCGGAGCCGCTGCTCGTTGTTACGGTAGGACCAGTGCTGGGGCGGAGGGAAATCCGCCCGTACTTTTGCAAAGTCCTTTATCCCCTCTGACGGTATTCAGCCGGGGCTGGGAAGCGGGGGGGCGGACTGTGGACGCCCGGGGGGACACCGGGGCCGCCCCCCTGAGCCCCACTGCTTGTTTGCAGCTGATCACGGAACAAGCCGATATCCCGCTGTCGCGGGGAGCCGAGATGAAGGGCAAGTGCGGCACCAACGAGTCGGAGCTGGAAATCTCCTGGCTGGAGCAAGCGTACACCCTCAAACTCTTCTTCCTGAAGGTACGGGGCTCCCCCCGCACACCCGGGAGCTGGGGGGGTGTACGGCGGCATTGCCGGGGTCCTGACCGGCCCTGTCTCGGCAGGAGGGGCACAACACGTCCCGGGGGCAGGAGGCTTTCTGGAGGCTCAGCCGGATCCAGTTCACCTACGACACCTCTGAGCGCACCTACTTCAAGGACGCTGTCAGCCGTAAGTGCCCCGAGGGGACGGGATTTAAAGCAGGGATCTGATGAACTCGGGGCAGGGGGAAGAATGCAGACACCCCGCGGGCTACGCTCTGAAAAGCAGTTTAACGGGAAAAAAAGAAACCCCAAACCCATCCGACACTAGCTGCCAATTTTAAAGCGCATATTAATTTTTCCCTTTTTATTATTGGCGGTGGTTTGGGTTTGATGTTTTTTTTTTTTTGTTTGTTCGCTTGCTTGTGGCATTTTTTGTTTTAATCACCGCAGTTGCAGTAGGAGAGAGGGCCCAACCTCTGCCCATTTGCTGCATGGCCCTGGGACCCACCCGCGGGGGGATCCAGGGGTCTGATGGGGTGGGCAGTGGGGAAGGGGTCTACCTGTCTGGAAGAATTTTTCTCCTTTCCAGAGGGACCAGCACCTTGATGTTTTTTAAGGTTAATTATTGCCTCAGTTCTGATGTTGGTTGGATAGGTAGGAAAGCAACGGTTCCCAATATAACAATGACATCGACATCAGTATCCATACTCCTACACATCAATATCTGTACTCCACACCCAACAGCCTCCTCTTTTCTCACTGGGTTTCCTATTTTTGGCTTTCATTTTATTTTTGTCTTATTACTGCTCAGAAATGAGCGGTCTTGTATTGAAAATTGAAATACAGTCATTTGCAAGTTGTTCTTCTGCAACATTTTCAAACTCCAGTGAATGGTGTGTTAAGGGTTTGTGGTGTAAGACACACTGGACATGGAACTGTTTTTCCTATCAGTTTTCCTACTGTTTGTGTCCCCAAAACACAGTGGTGGCCATGCCTCATCACCCTCTGGAGTGTGAAACACTGATTGCCTTTCTGTGCTGCTGGAAGGGAACAAAGGGCCGCAGAAGAGCGGGATGTGGAAGACATCCCACATTCCACCTTGCTGAGCTGCATTCAGCCGTCGTTTATAAAACAAGCTCGATGCAACAGGATGATATTTTCGTGTAATTTATACTTGGGCGAAACAGTCACGTCATATGTTCAGGAAAGGTGTTAGGGCCTGTTTTGCTTTGTAGTGAAGTCCTCAAATTGCATTGCTCCTTCCCACTTGAATTCAGAGCCCAAGTGCAGCGGCAGGAGTTGCTGTTTCCCAAATGCAGGGAATATGAGCACAATCTGAAACCTGCATATGTATCAATAGAAACCATTCCTCTGACTTGATGGACTTGGAGTCCTGTGACTTGAGCGTAGCTGGCAGTGGCAGAGCCAGCTCTCCCCTTTGTGCCAGCAGGACCATGCGCTGCAGCCGTCAATTCCTGCTTGCAGGCAGGCAATCCCAGTGCGGGACCTGCCCTGGCTATGTGGGGGTGTCATGCCAAAAGCACGGTCCCATCCCGGGAGAAAATGCTGCTTTAAGAGCAGTGGAGCATGCAGCTGCTGCATTGCACACCGCCTGCATACCTTGTGTTCGATTCGTGTGCTTTGTTAATGAAGTCACATCGGTCCCCCGGAGATGGGACCTGACTTGTGCTGTTTCTGCCCCTTGGCCAGCCGGCAAGCACACAGCCAGCTCGCACCGGCTCTCTGCCCTGGTCACCCCAGCTGGGAAGTCCTACGAGTGCCAGGCACAGCAAACCATCTCCCTCATCTCCAGCGACCACCAGAAGTCTGTGCAGCTCTTGCTGTCGGAAGTGCGCGTCCAGCCCTTCGATATCACCGCAGATTTTGTCTTCAGTGAAGGTAAGACGCAGGGCTAAGGCATGTCTTGCATCCCTGAGATGCTGATGCTGCTAAAGCCTTTCGGGTTTCACAATGTACTGAAGGAATTTGGGTCCTTCTCCTCCCTCCAGTGGGTTGTTAGTGCTCCCTGCAGTCCCTCCAACCCATTCTCTGCCTTTGTGGTCCCTCCAAAAGCCTTTACAAATACAGCCGAGCTGCTATTTGGTCAAAACATGGGATATTGTGTGTACATCATCTTCTGTAAGGACTCATCTAGCTAGCCCCGGCACTGCCTGGTCCCTGGGGAGCCCTGCAAGGCTCAGGTGTCTCCTCTGCAGCACAGAAGGTGCATCGGTACAGCTGCAGGGGCATTTTAGGGCCGTGGCACACTCAGGAAAGCTTGTGGCTGTGCGGGTGTAGGAAATGCTTGTGATGTGCGTTGCCAGCTCCAGTGTGATTAACGCTCACTGCAAGGGTGAAGGAAGAGTAACGGCGACTTCAATGAGGCGCCTTGTGTGCCCAACACACCCGACGCTGTTCCTTCCCTTAGGTTTCTTTAATGTTGATGGTGGATAAAAGAATGTGAGTTAACATGTGGTGTTCTTGTCCAAGGGTTGGACTGAAGTCAGCAGTAAAACTGCTACGGGGCAGAATTCCTGCAGATTTTGCCTTCCTTTATCCTAAGGAACCCCTGGTGCTCCTCCTCCCCAGCCGCCCCCTGTCTTTCCATCAGGTTGGATGAGGGATTATAAACATGCTCACCTGAATTAGTGCTTTGAGACTAGTCCCCTTTTTATAGTGCTATCTTAACAAATTAGTTAATTCCATTATTGTAACAAGATGCAAATAAAATTTGTTATAGCCAAACCTTTTAATAACGAGCTAGAAAATGGTGGTGTTATTTTCAAGCCTAGCATTAAAATCATGGGGCTTTATTATTTTGCGTGTGGGAAATATTTTAGAACACAATAAAAAACCAGCACTGACTACAGAGCCGAGCACTTAAGCTCATGACTCACATTCCTCTAACTGATGTAGTAAATATATGCTATTATGTACACTGGCTCTGGCAGAGCCTTGTGTGGCTGAATTACTCACGGCAAGGCCAGTGTAGTACGGAGTAGGTTTTATGCATGAGCAGAAATCATTTTTTTCTCTGTTGAATTAGTACCACATTTTGTGTAGGTTACAGAGAGAAAAAGATAGAATTTTGTATTTTCCTCTGATTTTTTCTTGGCACACGTCGATCCTCTCCCTCCTCCTGTGGATCCAGGCTTCCTGCACTCAGGGTTTGGCTGGGCAGACCCTGGAGGCTGAGAAAAGCATCTTTAAAATATGCAAGTCTGGACTGGGTTTTACCTGCTGTGTCTCTGTGATACCAAACTTGTCAAGTCCAAGAGCTCACAGTTAAAACACACAAACTCGGGGTTCATTGCAAAAGGGACCTACCTGCCTTTTTCATTATATGCTCTTTTGTATCAGGCAGTAAATTAATTTGTTGTGGCTTTTTTTGTTGTTGTGTTGTTTTTTGACTTGGTTTTCTTTTCTCTTATTTGTTGTTGTAGTTTAGGTGGATTTTTTTTCTCCGTGGTATGAGGAGACCCCTGTTGGTTTAGCAACCTTTAAACATATGTGGGGGATTTGTCCTTCCAAGAAAAGCATGGTTTCTTTTTTTGTCAAGCTATCTGGGTTTTTTTTGTTGTTGTTCTAGTTATTAACTGACGCTTCTCTTTGTTGAATTCCACTGCAAAGAGCACCTGGAGAGGACGGTCAGGAATACCCAAGAGGTGGTTTGTTAGTGAGGCTTCTCCAAGTGCCACGTCCCCACCAGCCCTGCAGACCAGCGTGTCCTCGGCACATGCATGGCAAAACATGATCCTTTGTGGGGTCTGCCAAGCTTAAATTACAGTAATTAGCCTTCTCCTTTTTGGTTCATTAATTTCCCATTAGGTAAAATTCCTATTAATTATGGACAAGCTATAGAACATTTTAAAATATTTTAGAATAGAGAAAGAGACCCGCTAGAGCAGAAGAATTGCTGAGATGCAGGAGGGTCAGGGCCCTTTTACCGCAAAGAAATAGGAGGAAAGGTTTTGTCATTTGTCCTGATACTGTCTGGTCTGGAATAAATTAAAAAGCTTGTAGGGAGTGATTAGATTGCTTTTATTTTTCGAATGCTTAAACTCATGTTTAAAAACTCATTAAACTCATGTTTAATCATGCTAGATTTTTTTTTTAAAGACATTGCTTCCAACCCTTACAAAAACATACACACACACATATATATATATAAATGTACATACATCTCTCTACATATTAACCTTTTAAATACAGAAGCAGCAGAATGTTTTTTCCACTCAGATCTTGGGAATTATTTTTTCTTAATACAGAAGATGTGTGCACATTTTTCAGCTTAAAAGAGCAGTAAAAAGAGAGCTGAATCAAGAGAGTGTGAGAAGAACATTTAAATTGGCAAAAGACCCCCACAAAAATTGTCAACTCTTTTGATTTTAATCAAAATCATGCAAAATCCTGATACAACATTAGGGACCAGGATCCCGGGAGACCTCGTCTCCCTCTGAGCCGTCCCAAGCAAGGGCCCCATTTTCTCAAGGGCCCCATTTTCTCAAGGGCCCTTGGCACCAAGTAGCTCCTCTTTGCAAGGTATGTGGCCACATTTTAAAAAGCACTCAGTCTTTTTTAAGCCAATAGCTTACAAATGTCTATCTAAAATCTCAGACACAATCGGGCTGTTTTTCCATCCCTTTGAACATCATTTCTCAGGCTTGGCGATCGTGACTGTGGGAGACTGCTGATTTTTTTTCCTTCTTTGCTGCTATTTGTTCTGCAGAAGGATGCTGAAACAAGAAAATGGGCCTGTTGGGTGGGTTTGTAGCCTAGTACTGAAATTGGATGAGCACTCACCATAGAAACCATGTGGGTACGTGAGCCTGGGTCCTGTGCGGTGCTGGAGGAAGCGCAGCACAAAAGAACAATGAGGAACGCACCTCAGCGCCTCCGTTGTCTCTGCCCGCAGCCTTTGTTCAGCGGGACGGGGACCGGGGCTGGGGGGTGGCACCCTCCGGGAAAGGGGTGACCCCACTGGCTTTGGGATGCAGCAAAACTCCCGGCATCACCTGAACTTTTCACGTAGTTAAAATTTGCCAGAGAGCTTTTTGTTTTAATGGACTGAGGGAAATGCTGCGATCCCCGTGACTTGAAGCAAAATACTCAAGAAAATTTGATGGAAAGGGCTGTTTTCCTGCAGAAGGCATTGATTTAAAGTAACAGCAGTTCCTGGTGTGACAGTGTTTGATTTGCTGTGCGTCAACCAGCCCACCTGCCCACACTGTGCTTGATGGGGTTGAGTGTCTGAATTTGTGTCTGCCGCGGACTTTATGCAAACCCTCCTCCCCTCCAGCTCTCCCTTTGCATTTTCCTTTGCTGACAGACCAAGAATGATGCCTGTTACCTCCCCCCCACCATGTTGTGGACCTCATTGCCTATGCAATGAGAAATGCTATATAAATGTTAGTTTTGTTTGTTGTAAAATGATGTGGTTTAACATTAATGTAATGTTAAAATAGGGCCGGGGCAGAGCGCTTTCTGCCCGGGGAGGTGCAGCAGGGTCCAGCTGGGGTTGTGGATGTGCTGCTGGAGACTCTGAGCTTTGCTTTGATTTTTTTTTTTCCTGTGGGCTTTTTTTTTTCCTTTTAATCCTCTTTACAAAGTGTCAGGATAAGGAACTGTCTTCCTTGGCTGCTTGGAGGAATTGACACCTTTTTGAGTTCTGATTCAGACGCTTAAATACAGCCAGGGCTTCATGTGGACACTGCAGTTTTGGCCATGTCCTCTGGCACATTTCATGCTCTATGGCCAGTTTGATTTGGCAAAGATAGGAATTCAAATATTGCAAGCAGATGTGTTAGAGTTGGGTTAGTGCTCTGCATCGCAGCACTCGTGCTTTTAGCTTTGCCTTCTTCACTGGCTGCAGACCCCCGTTCTGCAGACACAGCATCGTTGTTGTTTAAGGACAGGTGCCCAGGCAAACCCGCCGTGTTTGAGCGCAGGCGAATGCCCTCAGCTGGGTTTCCAGCAGGCATGTTTCGGTTTTCTGGCACCCCTGGCCATGCAGCTCTGCCCTGTGTGTGGCTTTTCCCGCAGTCAGGTCCAGGGATGCCAACCTGCCGCTGTGTCTCTACCTTGGAGCTGCAAGTCTGGTCAGGCCTAAACCAGGAAGAATTTCACAGAGATATAGAAACCCAATTTTGGGAGCTATAATAATAATCGGGATTTTTTTTTTTTCCCTTTCTCCCTAATACAAACAAACAAAACCCCTGCATTGCAGCAATTGCTGAACCGCCTGTAACACAGTCCTGGTGATTAATCACTCCTCTGGTGAAACAGTGAGCAACTGGAACAGAAAAGGACATTTTTTTTTGTTAGACCACATTTCACGTTTGCTTTTTTGTTTCACTTCATTTACAGCTTGAAGTGTTTCCTGCTGGCATCGCTGCGAGCCTGGCGCTGGGAGGACGACAGAGCTCCCGGAGGTGCCGGCACTGCTGGAGATACGGCCCTTCTGCCACCCCCTGCCTGGGCCCGGGCGCTCTCTGGGTTTTTCCTGCTCTTTTACCACATGCCGTTAGATTTTTAAAGCTTTTGCTCTTTGTGGTTTTTGCAGATCCCTGCATCTTGTGATCAGCTGCCTGGGGAACCCATCTGGACGGTCTTTAGCGATGGGAGGAATTAATGGTGCCCTTTGTATCTGCTCATGTAACATGCAGCCTTTTTTTACCTTTTTTTTTTTTTTAAGTAATTGCTGTTTTCATTGTTTCCAGCACAATTGTACCGTGAAGAAGATGATCCAGGGGCCAGCGCACAGCCCTCCTGCACCCCCATAATTTTCTTTGTATTTTGTTTTCCAGAGTTGGCATTTTTCATCATTTTGGTCTGGCAGCCCCATCTTGGCAGCATCAGCTCTGCCTGTCCCCCGGCACGGATAAGCAAGAGTCACGCAGGGAAAAGAGTGAATTACGATCCTGTCATTCGGGCCTACAGTAGACTCTAGAAGTGTAAGGGAATTGAACCAGGGTTGCCAGTGTAACGTGTTTCCTAACCTTGGTAGCCATGCCTTTGCAAGCTGTCTAGAGAAGTGTTTTCCCATCATAGCTGTGGTTATTATTATTTTCTAGTGGTTCATTAGAGTATGACGAGGACTTGTAGGCCAAAGAGAAAAACGCTGGGGAGGCTTGTTTTGCTTCTGCTCATCAGCCACCATCAGGACACTTGAACTTCCACTGTCCTGGTCCCAACAAGGCCATTCCTGTCCTGGTGTGGCAGGGGCCTGAAGAGGAGCTTACAGGCATGAAAGGTTTTTTCCCCAGTGTCAGCTGGTTTGGTAGATGTCACCTCTCCCTCCAAACCCTGCATTGTGACTGTGATTTCACTTTTACTCCAGAGCAGCCGATGTTCTCCCTGGGACTCCGATGACAGTTGCTGTCTCTCCTTGCTGCTGTGGCTATTTTTGCTGTGCAGGGACCCCTGGCACAGAGCCATGAATCCAGGGAGGTCCATTCACCACTGCAGCACTTCAGATTTGCAATATCTCATTCATTTCTCTCTTTCCTTCCTTTTCTTTCCCTGCAGAACACAAGTGCCCAGTGGACCAGAGGGAGCAGTTAGAAGAAACCCTGCCTCTGATCTTGGGCCTGATACTGGGATTGGTTATCGTGATAACCCTCTGCGCCTACCATATCCACCACAAGCTGACAGCCAACCAAGTGCAGATTCCTCGGGACAGATCTCAGTACAAACACATGGGATAGGCAACAGGATCGAGCAGCCCAAATATCAGGTAGAAAAAGCAAAAGCACTTTTTTCTAAAGGTGAGGAAAGGAAATGGGGGGGTAAGAGACGGTATTCACAACACCTAATTGTGGGTATTTCACGGAGGCACGCACGTTAAGGTTGGGCTTTAACATAATCAGTGCCATGACATAGATTTTGGATTCCAGAGACACTGATTTTTGGAGTCTGTCTGTGGCAGTAGGTGATATGAATACCTTCCTAAACAGCTGGGCTGATTATCTGGAAACAGAAACGCTTCCCATGACAAAGTTTAACACTGGGGCAAAATTAGCTTTTTTCCTTTTATTCTTCCCTTTCTTTCCCCTGTAAGGGACTCTTTCCAGTGTGCTGCTCTGGGCTGGGGGACAGAGCCATTGGACAGACTTCATTAAGATTCTCTAACAAAGGGACTCAAACCACATTCCTGAAGTTTGCACTCATGTTATGGAAAGCATGAAGGCAATACAGGTGTGGTTTGGGGGGGGAAATTAAAACAAAGGCCAGAACCTCAAGCTGGTATAACCTGGAGCAACTCCAGTGCAGCAGATTACAGCCAGCTATGAGCTGACCCCACACCTGAGCCTGAGTGAGGAAAGTTTGTTTTTGCTTCTTGAGCCACATCTGAATTAAACTTTAAAAAAAATAATAATGAAAAAAAAGTATTGATTCACAAATTATAAAGTGCCATGCTACTGCAAGTCAACTGAGAAATGCTTCTGGCTGGACATCCTGCACGTATCGTGATTGTTGTTGAGATGTTACATTGCTACCTGCAACTGGTATTTTCATAATGAAGCAAACAAAAAAGAGAAACCAGAAATGTTAAAGTTACTATGCAGATTATTCAGGTGTAATCTAATGTAACAGAAGACAATATAAGGAAACCCTTGAAATCTAACCTTAAATGTAGAGCATTTTTAAAACGAATTAAAACATGTACATATATAATGCATTATTTGCCTCCTTATTTTGAAATGATATAATGCTTTTTACTAACTCCATGATATCTAATGGAATCAGTACAAAAGTACATAGTCCGAATGGTTGTTAAATGTAGGATTTATTCTAGCAGTATTTTGGTGCAGATGGTTTGGCGAAGACATGGTGGTGGCTCAGTATTCTGTAGTTTGTTCCTTATTTCTAATGTTGTTCTAATCTCCTGGCTGGTTCTTTCTTATATGTTTTGTGGGCAATGGTGTGTCCAGTTCCCCCTGAGACTTCTGACTTCCCTTGGCTCTGATGGTACCACAGCGAGAGTTAGTTCAGAGCTTGTGTTGATTCAGGCTATGGAAAATACATTCTTGTTCTTGAACTGATTTGGTCCAAACAGGGGCTCATACAGACTGTCTTTTTTCAGCTTAAAACTGGTGATAAGCAAAGAAAAATAGTAATTTAAACATTGAGAAGTGCAAGAGGAGAAACTTAACTGCTTTTTAATGCTGCAGCCTCCTCCAAAATGTATGAGGTTTTTTGATAAAGGTGGATGCAGCAAGAGCCTTCCTTTAGTCCTGTCTTATTCCTGGTCTCATTTCTATGTTATGCTCAGCTCTCTTTGTTTTCTCATTTGGATGTAAGATACAAAATTATGGTGCTAATGATGCTTGTGGCTTTGCCCTTTTCTGTTAAAACTCTAGTGAAAGTGTTGTGGGCAGGCTTTAGGCTGACCAAGTGCCACTGCCTACAATGAGCTGATTAGTATTTAAAAGAACACAAAATCATTGAGAGGCAGCCGGAAAAAGCTGTAGGTAGCAGGAGGGCGAATAAAAGGATTAAGGTTCATCCTTAATAGAGAGGGGCCATAGTTATCAGCTTTGTCCTGCCTCGCTCTCATCTGCCCTCCAGCCAGAACGGCTTTCCCAGCCAGCTCCCGCCAGCCCCAGCATCTGCTCCTGTATTTGACATCCAAATACAAGAAAATAGAAAGGGAAGCAAACAGCTGAACTGCAGATGCCAAAGGAGCCACTCCATTGTCATTTGTCTTCTTAATGGCACATCTGGGCAAGGCAGTGGCAGGATGGCGTGGTTGAGTGGGTGAGCAGCAGTGATGCAGGACACAGGGATGGAAATTGCTCCGAGCTGGAGACATCCCGGTCAGGAAGAGACCGGTCCCCTCCCGGCTGGGCTCCTCCTGATGAGCTGCAAGTCTTTGGTGTCAGCAGGAGCAAGTTCTGCTGGTTCAGTTGAGTATAATTAGAGGTATAGAAGAGATGGGACACTGTCTGTGAAGAATGGCGGAAGAGAATGACTTTGGGGCTGGAAATAATAAGGAAAAGAATCCTGGTTTGCCCCTGTGCCATCTGTTCCTCTAGGAGAGCCCATTAGGGTGTTTTTTCCTCCCTCTTTTCACATTTATCAGCACCTATCCCTTTTTTGTTGTTGTTCATGGTTTGTTGTTTGGTTGGTTATTGGTTTTGGAAACTTGAGTTAGTTTCATATCCACTTGGTGTAACAGGGAGACTCTCTCCAACACCTACACGTATTTGAGATGGAAAAAAAATGCTAATTGATGCTTGACTTTGCAAACTAATTTTAATTCAACCTGCAGTGGCCCTGCAAGGGCAAGGAGCACATTATCTTAACTGCTCATAGGAAATCGTCCTTGACTGATCCCGCTGCTCAGGCACTGGCCACTGCACTGAAGTGATGGCATCGGCCATCTGACGAGGGTACAACCCCAAAAGCTGGTGCAGCTGTTGCGACCCTGTGCTCGTACACTGGGAGAACTTTTGCTGCTTTTCATGTCGGATGATGGAGGTTTCCCGTGGGTAGCACTCAGCATCGCCTTCAGGCTCAAAGTGTCTGTAAGCTCTCAGGAACAGAGTTGCATGAATACAGTAATTAATTTATTGGGGTTTTTTTCGAATTAAGATAGAAAATAATTTCTTGTTGGACTGAACTGTTTTCCCTCTCTTTTTTTTTGGGGGGGGGAAGAAAGGAAATAGAAGTAATAATTTCAGCTCGATGACAGTTTGCATTGTGTCCCGAACTGATGTATCCTGTTTAAAGTTATTTAAGATGTTGAAAGAAAAAACCTTGGAAGCTTTTAATTATTTCCATCCTTTTGCTAACAGTTATTTACTGAATCTTCCATTGACTTAAGCTTTCCAAGCCTATTTTTGAAAATAATTATTTATAAGAGGGGTTAAAAAAGCTGTTAAACTTCTCTCCTACCCATCAATCTACAGCAGCGTCTTGAAGATGGCAGCATGGTTATTGGGATTTCATTTGGTATTTAGCTTTTGGTCATTGATGGCTTATGGTGAGCTAGTTACAAACTTGAACACTTGGCTTTATAGATGTTTATGAACGTACTAGTAGAAGGTGGATAAATGTAGGAAACATCACTTTACTGAGCTCTGTTAAGGACCTGTAATAATTAAGCACTTACTAAAGCAGCTGTTAATGACTTACAAAGTACTTAGGATTAGAACTTTAATTATGAATTATTGATGTAGTGCTGAGGAGGGGAGTTTCATAGCCAGTAAATGCCCTGGCCTCTGCTACTAGAATTATTTGTTAATACCATTGGAATGGGTGCTATCGGAAAAAGCTGTTGTTTCTCAGCGACAGGTGGGAATAAATGCACTGCAGTCACTGGCCGTACGTGGAGCTCAGCAGATGAAGACGCCTTCTGGATGAACGGATGATCCCAACATCTGGTATCTAAAAAAACCCTGAAATTAAAGATATTTTCTAGTGATAGTGGTGGAGGAAATGGCTTCTGCAGGGACCAGGATCAGGGCTTGGGAGCTGTTGAGTTGCAGGAGAAGAGACCTGGGAAGATACTACAGAGGTTACCCAAGGAACAAATTCGCGGAGAAGGCGAAGAATAGGGCTCAGGGAACTTTGTAGCCCAAGGTAAAAGGCCAAGTGTCTGTGTGTGTGTCTGTGTGTGTGTGTCTGTGTGTGTGTGTGTCTGTGTGTGTGTGTGTCTGTGTGTGTGTGTGTCTGTGTGTGTGTGTGTGTCTGTGTGTGTGTGTGTCTGTGTGTGTGTGTGTCTGTGTGTGTCTGTGTGTGTGTGTGTGTGTGTGTCTGTGTCTGTGTGTGTCTGTGTGTGTCTGTGTGTGTCTGTGTGTGTCTGTGTGTGTCTGTGTGTGTGTCTGTGTGTGTGTGTCTGTGTGTGTGTGTCTGTGTGTGTGTGTCTGTGTCTGTGTGTGTCTGTGTCTGTGTCTGTGTCTGTGTGTGTGTCTGTGTGTGTGTCTGTGTGTGTGTCTGTGTGTGTGTCTGTGTGTGTGTCTGTGTGTGTCTGTGTGTGTGTGTCTGTGTGTGTGTGTCTGTGTGTGTGTGTCTGTGTGTGTGTGTGTCTGTGTGTGTCTGTGTCTGTGTGTGTGTGTCTGTGTGTGTCTGTGTCTGTGTGTGTGTCTGTGTGTGTCTGTGTCTGTGTGTGTGTCTGTGTGTGTGTCTGTGTGTGTGTCTGTGTGTGTGTGTGTCTGTGTGTGTGTGTCTGTGTGTGTCTGTCTGTGTGTGTGTGTGTCTGTGTGTGTGTGTCTGTGTGTGTGTCTGTGTGTGTGTGTCTGTGTGTGTGTGTCTGTGTGTGTGTGTGTGTGTCTGTGTGTGTGTCTGTGTGTGTGTGTGTCTGTGTGTGTCTGTGTGTGTGTGTGTCTGTGTGTGTCTGTGTGTGTGTCTGTGTGTGTGTGTGTCTGTGTGTGTCTGTGTGTGTGTCTGTGTGTGTGTCTGTGTGTGTGTCTGTGTGTGTGTGTCTGTGTGTGTGTGTCTGTGTGTGTGTCTGCGTGCGCGTCTGCGTCTGCGCGCGTCTGCGTGTGCGCGCATCTGCTTGTCTCTGTGTCTGTGTGTGTCTCTGTCTGTGTGTGTCTCTGTCTGCGCGCGTGTGTGTGTCTGTGCGTGTGTGTGTGTGTCGGGGTGTGTGTGTGTGTCGGGGTGTGTGTGTGTGTCGGGGTGTGTGTGTGTCGGGGTGTGTGTGTCTTGTGTCTGTCTTGTGTGTGTCTGTCTGTGTGTGTCTGTGTGCGCGCCTGTGTGTGTGTCTGTGCGCATCTGTGTGTGTCTGTGTGTGTCTCTGTCTGCGCGTGTCTGCGTGCGGGCGTGTGTGTGCGGGCATGTGTGCGCATCTGTGTGTGTCTGAGTGTGCGTGTGTGTGCGTGTCTGTGTGTGTGCGTGTCTGTGTCTCTTGTGTGCGTGTGTCTTGTGTGCGTCTGTCTGTGTGTGTGTGTCTCTGTCTGTGTGTGTCTCTGTCTGTGTGTGTCTCTGTCTGTGTGTTTGTGCGTGTCTGCGTGCGGACGTGTGTGTGCGGGCACGTGTGCGCATCTGTGTGTGTGTGCGTGTCAGTGTGTGTGAGTGTCTGTGTCTCTTGTGTGCGTGTGTCTTGTGTGTGTCGTGTGTGTCTTGTGTGTGTCTTGTGTGTGTCTGTCTGTGTGCGTCTGTGCGCACGTCTGTGTCTGTCTGTGTGTGTCTCTGTCTGTGTGTGTCTCTGTCTGTGTGTGTCTCTGTGTGTCTGCGCGCGGACGTGTGTGTGCGGGCATGTGTGCGGGCGCATGTGCGCGTCTGTGTGTGTGTGTGTCGGGGTGTGGGGGTGTGTGTCTGTGTGTGTGTGTCTGCGCGCGTGCCTGTGTGTGTCTCTGTCTGTGTGTCTGTGCGTGTCTGCGCGCGCGTGTGCGCCTGAGAGTGTCTGTGTGTGTGTCTGCGTGTGTGTGTCTCTGTCTGTGTGTCTGTGTGCGCGCGCCTGTGTCTGTCTGTGCGTGTCTGTGTGTCGGTGTGTCTGTGTGTGTCTCTGTCTGTGTGTGTCTCCGTGTGTCTACACGTTACTGTGCGCGGGCGTGTGTGCGCGTCTGAGTGTGTGTCTGAGAGTGTCTGTGTGTGCGTGTCTGCGTGTGTGCGTGCGTGTGTCTGTGTCTGTCTGCGTGTGTGTCTGTGTGCGTGCGTGTCTGCGCCTGTGCGTGTGTGTGCGCGTCTGTGTGTGTGTCTGCGTGCGTGTGTGTCTGCGTGCGTGCGTTTGTCTGTGCGTGTGTGTCTGTGTCAGTCTGTGTGTGTCTGTCTGTCTGTGTGTGTGGCTATGTGAGATTCGTGTCTGTCCGTGTGTGTGTGTATGTCTGTTTGCCTGTGTCCGTGTGTGTGCACATATGTGCCTGTCTGTTTCCCCGTCTGTGCATGTGTCTGCACGTGTGTGTTTATGTCTGTGTGCATGCTTTACTGTGTGTGTACATGTGTGTTTCTGTGCACATCCCTTTGTGTGTGCTTATGTGTCTGTGTTTCTGCATGTCTGGGTGCAGGTGCGTGTGCTTGTGTCTGTGTACACGCTTGTGTGTCTGTGCATGTCTATGGGTGTGCATCTGTGTGCGTGAGGTTTAGAAAACAAACAAGAAAACACACCGAATATGAAAGCATTTATTAATTTATTTAACTTGCATGTGCATTTGTCTCACCAGCAGTTGGTGTTCACAGAAAAAAAAAAAAACTTTGAAATTGACAAAACTTTCCGTAAACTTGATGAATACTGTTTAAAGTATCTAATGATAAGAAAGTTGCAGAAAATTCTTCACTTACAGCCTAAAATGTGCTGAATCTTGAAGAAAAAGTCCCCACCAACCCCAAGCCCCCCAATTCAAAGATGGTTAAAAAAGTTGAATTTTGTGGCTAGTATTCCAGTTTTGCCTGCATGTCATCGCCTTCACCAGAGCAGCCTGTTTTCCTGAGTTGTCAAGACTACAAAATAGAAATGCCTCCGAAGGCCGGGGGTGCTGCGGGTGGGGACCGGGAGTCAAACACATTTTCTTCAGTGTCGTCTTAAAATGTGCAAACAGGGTTAAGAAGAGAAAGCAGCGGTGTTCGAGTTCATATTTATCTCCTCCTTTTGATTGTTTCTCTCCCTTCAAATATGCTTTACCTTTTCAAGGGCAATACTAAAGGAGCTGCTGTACTACTGGCAACTCTTTTGTCCTGCAGGAAGATCTTTAAGCAACAGCTCCTGCCAGGTGTAGATGTTTGGTTATAATTTACTACAATAAATAACAATTAACTTATTCACTATGAAATGCCATAATAAGAAAGAAACTAATTGTGTTTTCACAAAATTGGCTTTGTGTTTCTTAATGAGATCGTAAAATGAGGTCAGTAAGAAAAAAACCTTGAAAAACATGGCTTTCATATTATACATAATTCAAAAGAATCATTAATAAATAAAATTCATTTATCATTGAAATCATTATGAAGCACTTCTAAAAATTTTAAAGGCAAATCTAGTTAGGCCTACAGTTAACATGCAAAGTCATCCAACAAATAACACAAAATTGTACCGCAGTAGTCAACTGTTGCATCAACATTCAAAAAGGTCTAGACAGCAGCACGACTTCTTCTATATGGCAAACATCTCGTAACGCATCACAACGGTCCGTCTGAGCTTTGGAGGGTCCCATGGGGTGGGCGGATGGACAGACAGACGCCTGCCATCCCCTTCCACTGCCAGAGCGAGACAGGAATACCGGAGATCTTTGTGCTAACAAAACTGAGCTTGTGGTGGCAAAGAAAAGAAGGGACCGCCACGGTGTGAGAAGACCCTTGAGTAAAGGTGGGGTGGGTGTTAACATCCTACCACCAGGGAGATGAGAGACACCCTGATGCCCACGACCATTCACCAGCAGCGCTGACTGATTGATTGATTGACAGGGTGTCCCTGGTAGTGCCGGCTCCATCGCTCTCTGAGCCACCGTGGCTCTCCTCACTGCAAAGGAACATCTGGAAAACTTTCTAACTTCCTAAAGGGTGTCGGTTTTCTTTTGTTTTCAAAAGGGTTAAAAAAGGGTTAAAAAAATTCTTGCTAGTTACACTTAGTACTTCAACTAACACAACAGTTACATGACAAAGTACTGCAAGTTATCAAAACATACTGTACAGAAAATTACAAATTCATTGCAAAATACATTGCGCTGCTATGACTGAGATAAAAAGTGCTTTTTTTTTGTCAGAAAAGTGTTCTTCTGAAATAGAAGTGCCGTAGCCTGCAATAAAATTCTGGTGTTTCACTCTGGTTGTGCTATCCTCTATTAATTACCTTTCCAACCTTGTTTGCGTTTGGTGCTTTCCGCCTGGATGGCCGAGACGATGACAGCGCAGGGGAGCGACGGTCCGTGTTGGACGCTCCCCGGTCCCTCGCAGCCCCCGAGAGCACCTCCCCGGGTTTTTACACACCACGGCACTGCCGCAGGGCTGGTTTTCCTCCACAAGGTTTCGCTCATCCCAGCCCGCGGTTCCCACACGACTGCTGGGATTCCTGCGTGGACTTTGCACTAACCTCCTCCCAAAAAGTTGCCGGCTTCAGCGGTGCCTGTGCTGCCTCATGAGGGGCACGATGCAAGAAGGAGGCCCAGCCAGTTTGAGGAATGGGTGTCTCAGCAGTTCCTGCGCCGTGGCTCTCTGCGAGGGCTCCCGCATCAGCATCGAGTCCAAGAAGCCCCGGAGTACCGAGGAGACCTGCAACATCACACTGGTGTTAGGGGTGGGCAAAGACACCCGTTTCCAGCCTGTGCTGGGTCTGTGCACTGTACTTGGGAAGACAAGGGACACCCTGAGCTTTCCTGTGGCAATAGATGTACTGAGCTGAAGGGCTGCACATCTTCTAAGGGCCATTAATACTGAACATACTGAGGTATCAGTGGGGCACAAACCAGCACACTATGCACATGATTTGCGTGTGGTGGGTGAGAAAAGCAATAATGCACTGAGGGCTCAGGTCTTTTTCCTGCAAGCACATCCAAAATGTGAGGTAGCCAAAGGCTTTGGCCCTGGGCATGGATGTACCAACCCACCCACAGCAGGGCGCATGTGCTGAGTTGCTCTGGTCCTCAGGGAGGGTGGGAAGCACAGGGAGCACGAGGCTCTGCACAGATCCCTGCTCTGTCACTCACTGCCAATGCAAAGCCAGGGCCGGGCACAATAAAAACCAAACAACACAACTACTAACAAACAAACAACACAACTATTAAAAACAAACAAAACAAAACAAAAACAAACAAAAAACCACACAAACAACAGTTTGCTGGTGGCTTTGGCCTCCTGTCCTCCCCACACAACACCAATGTAGGGCCCAGGGCTCAATGTGGTAGCTAAAGATGCAATTTATCCTTTGTGCATGCAAGTGTGTGGCTATGATTCTATTAAACACCAGTATATGCAAGGTCCTCATCACCTATGGCAAGTCTCACCTTGTGCATGTCCTTCACTCGGGCCGGCAGGTTGTCCCGGATTCGGCGCATGGCCTGCAGCGGCGGCTCATTGAAGTAGGGCGGCTCACCGTCTATCATCTCGATCACCATGATACCCAGGGACCAGATATCCACCTGTAACACAAAGACCCTTCATAAACACAGCTGGTAGCGCAAAGGTGGGGCACAGGTTCAGCACGTGGGTTTGTACAAACCTCTGAGCTGGCCCATGCTGTTGTACCTGGTATCTGTGGCCAGTCTGGTGAGCCACCACCGTAAATCTTTCTCGCTTAACCAGCCCACAACAATTTTTTTTTTTCTTGTGAGCAGTCAGTGAAATAAGAAAAAAGAAGAAATAAATTAGAAATTACTTGCAAACCCCGGTGTGCAGCGAGTTTAGGTGCTGGGCAGCGGCAGCACTGCTGGTTTGCGGGCTGGCTGCACCCTGCGGCGCTGCAGTCAGCTGTGCTGCTGTGCACCCCGGCAACCTTCAGCCCAGGTTGGTGCTGCAGTGCTACAGAAAGGTGCGGCGAGTGGGAGAGCAGAGCAGAATTCAGCTGCGCTGAAATCAGTTCCTCTGTTTGCCCTGAATATTAAAGACTACACAAACCCCACCTGAGACTGCAAGGCAGTTACTACACCTGGGCCCATTTCCAACGATCACAGGTAACACATTATATAATCCCTTTGGAAAACGATTCAGCTCCAGCTTAAAAAATGCACAAAACTATTTTTTTTTGTCCTGGCCTGCTGCAGAGCTGCTCCAGAATCCCTGATGACTGTAATTCCAGCATTTGCCAGCCCTAATACAGACACGGCCACTTCATACTGCTTTTGCTCTTTTGCCAACACTATCCTTCAGCTTAATACTTTTTTTTCCCCTCCTTTTCCCTTCTGGTGCGATACCTAATGTAGCTCTAAGTTCAGCCACTTTATAATCCCTTCGGTGTTATTAATGGGCTAAAAATAGCTGGTGCTATCTCTGCAATGTCTCCTACAATGCCACACATCCCAGGTGGACGGTGATGCCCGCACGGTCTCGCTCTCCCTGCCTGCGGCCCCTGCTGCACCATGTGAAGATGCAGCGTCTCCTTTCTCAGGCCTCGCCTCATTTCCCCATGTGTGCATATATATGTATGTGTGTGCATGTATATGCATGTATGTGTGTGTATATATATATATCTATATCTTTCCTGCAGGTTTGCTTGCTGCAGCTGTTACTACAGGCATGATCAAGCAGGTGACTCCCATCCTTTCTCAGACCATTGGACAGTGCTTAAAATAGTTCTCAGAGATATTTTAATACTTTTTTTCCACCTCTCAGCTAATGAGAAACTGAGTGTAAGGAATGAACCGATGCAGGGACACAGAGGGTGGTAATGCAGCCCACCCAGCTGGCTCTTGTCTTCGGGACCCTACGGGGAAGACCATGCCCATGTCGGCATGGTGCGATTTGGCTGCTGGTTTAGTATATGCAGGTGCAGACACCTGTAGTTGCAGCTCCAGCTTAAAGATCATCAAAGGGTCTTTCATGATGTAAAGATGATGCCAGTTTCCTTTAACGATGTAGCACTCTGGGGCAAACATAATTGCTGCTATTTAGCGTATCTGTGTAAATGCTTTTGAGCTGTGCGCTTCACACAGGGCTCGGCGCAGAGGGGAAGGAGCCGCTTGGGGTCGGCGCGGGGGGCGGTGCCGCTGGACTCACCTCGGTGCCGTAGGGCAGGCGGGAGATCACCTCTGGCGCCATCCAGTACGGCGTCCCCACCAGTGACTTCCTCCTGGGGACCTCCTTGGACACCTGGGCGCAGAACCCAAAGTCCGACAATTTTATCTGAAAAGCAAAGAAAAAGCTCCTTTTGAATAACAAGGCAAATTCCTCCGAGACAAACGTGCCTCTGAGACACATGTCTCCAGCTGCTGGGGGGGACGGGGACAGAGCGTTTGCCTCGGATGGAACTGCAGCGCAATTTTGGAAGCGTGGTTGGAGACAGCCTGGGGAACACACAGCTAATTAAAGCCAGGGCAAAGAAAAGAAGTAGGAGAGAGTGGCGCTGGTGCTCGTTACTCAGACTGCCTGTCACAGCTCATTGCCTCTTCAGCAGCAAAGGATGCGGAGGTGATAAATAGCTTATAATATTTAAAAAACAGAAGGAAAGCAAAAAATTCTGAAGTAACAGTATTTTACAATGAACCTATTATTGCCTATATATAAACCCCATGTTTGTAGTCCATGTATGTATATTAATATTTAATATATATTATTTGCATCAGGTATACGATCTGTGAGTTTGCCAGAAAACAGATTAAACAGGGGTCATTCCCCCCTTTTTCTTTCACCACAGGGAGCATGATCTAACACAGTAACACCTCCTGCCAAGGGTTTTTCAAGACCAGGACCTCACACGGTGAGCTATCACTAAAGACACTGTCTCCTTTACGTAGCAGGGGAGTTAATTTGGGGAAGAAAGGGAAGACTCTTCCAAAATGGTTGCAAGAGATAAAGGAGCACCTGCCCCCTTTGCTTGGGAACTTCAGGAATTAAAGACAGTCCTGTCCTTGAGTAGCTGTGGCAGTGACCTGAAATAGAAATAATGGGATACACAAGCACTCCGGAGAGCAGCTCTTGCTGCATCATGTGCCTGCTCATACTTTTACGCAAGAGGTTTTTCTTACAACAAAAATCATGGAAAATTATCTCCTCCCCCTCTCCATTGCTGTACAAGACCAAGGTGAAAACTTCTCCAACCTTCAACCAAAACAAGCTGGTCCGAGCGTTGTTGGCATCACCCTCTTCCAGAAACAGCTTGTTCCTTAAGGCTAAAGTGGTTTGTTTTGTTCTGTTTTGCTTTTTCCATGTATTTATTTAGAGGCCTGGAAGCTATCCTAAGGGTTTTCCCAGACATTAGGGCAACCCCGTCATCCCCAGCGATACACCGCATGGTGCCACGGTGACCCATGTCCAGGGCCCTTAAGACATGTGTCCCATCACGTACTCAGTGCCTGGGGATACGAAATGAGCCCAAACAGCCCCAGGACAACCAAGAGGGAAGTTTCATAAACCCCTGCATTGTGTAGAGCAGCAGTTTATTACCAGCACTGATCTACTTTCTTTCAGATTCAGTATAGACATTACTTTTTTTAAAACTAAGGGTGTGATTTTTAACAGAATTATGAAATGATTGTAGGTATTTCTAAAACAAAGCAAATAACAGCCAAGTTCTCCAAGCTAAATGTATTTTTCAGTTTACAGGATGAAGAATGGAAGAAATAATGCATAGTTTGGAAGGAGAGCCCAATCTTTTTTTGTAGGAGCACAAGAGGTTTTGCATATCTATTGCTCGTTCGAGTACATAAAAGAAGACGATTTTCTAAAAAAAGATAATTGCACAACACAGCCATGAAGAAATCTGCAATGCAGATAATAAGTACTGGAGTAATGAGTGTAATGAGGCACTGTATGCAGATCCTGAGAGCAGATCAGATGCTATTTCAGCAACGTGGACTGAAATTGCAACTGAAAAACTCCTACACACAAGGAATTTTCTTCCCTGACAGGATTAACAGGAGCAGAACCGCTCCCGTGACCGCTGCAGGAAGAAAATCCCTCTCCCTTGGTGAAGGGGGAATCAAATTATAATGGCGAGCCTTTGATTAGGGAATCAGATCAGCCTTGAAAAACCAAAAGTTTTATCTTCTGAAGAAGATGATTTAGGTTACTTCCACACCAACCGTGTGCTCTTAGGCTCAGTCCAAGCTGCTAAGCCTTGCTTTAGATAGGGGTATAATGCCAGTGGAACAACTCTTAAACCCTGCTTATGGGGCTCACCGGCCATGAGTGCCTTAGTTTTCCCTCAAATTATCCCAATGGTGAGATGCAAACTAGTGCCTAACTCAAGCAGAGGGTCTTATGAGTGATTTGCCTTCCTCCACCTAAACCCTTGGGTGCCCCAAGTTCAAGGTGCCTCATGTTTTACTGCCGTGTCTGCCCACCAGAAACACCATAGCACAAACCCACCTTTCTCCTTGTCAGGTAATAACAGTTTATTTGTGGCCAAACGCTGCTGATACAATATTCTTTTTGCACGCAAAGTTGTGGGTTTTTTTTCTTATTGAGCAGGTCATGGGCAGCATTTTCTCTCCCTCTCTCCTTACTCATTAACAACACTGACCAACTAACTGACAGCAGCACCCCATCCAAGTAAACGAAGCATGGGACAGGCATTATCAAGTATCTTCTAAGTATACATATGGTAAAAGCTACTCTCACCATCAGGGGAGTGTTTCAGCAGCAATGCAGAATATTTTCTATTCTTATAGACAGCCAGCCTCTTAACTAGCTCAGGAAAACAGAGCAATTGCATCAAAACTTGCAGATGTCAATCACCGGCCAGGCCAGGCCTATGTTTTTCTGATTCAGCTCAAGTTACTCCTGGGTCGCGTCCCTTGGTTTCACACGCCCGCCTTGTTGATTTTAAATGTGCGCAGCTATTTTCACACCAGCCCCACGGGACGGCGGGGGCCAGGCTGGGTACTCACCCTCCCGTCGCTGGTGAGAAGGATGGAGTCGCTTTTGATGTCACGGTGGATGACGCCCTGGTTGTGCAGGTAGGACAGGGCTCTCAGGACGGACAGGCAGACGGTGGCGATCTGCTCCTCGTTCATCCTGAAACAGTAAAGGGGAAATATGAGCTGAGCGTTAATGAGGACGGTGGGAAAGGGGACAAGGAGGGACAAGGCACAAGCCCCTGGTCACACCAGAGCGTTGATGGCGGGAGATGTTTTAGGCAATGGCTCTGTGGACACTTTGGTCCTATTTCTGTCAAAAAAAGGGGAGAGCAAGGAACAAGTCTGCAACGAGGTCTGGATAAGCCTCCCTGCAGCACTGAAAAAGCAGAGCGTACGATGTGCTGCAGCCTGGTACAGGGAGCCTGTTTTCCCCTGGGAAATAACAGAAATGCCTTATTTACAGTAAACTTACTGCTTGCCAAGGAGGGTAAATCACTGCTGGGATGGAAACAGGCATGGAATAAATATGAGGAAAAACACTCCTAATTGTGCAGACAAAACATCAGGCCCTGGGTCTTGCTCTTCAAGAGCATTTCCTTTTCTTTCATGACTTCTATAAAAATATTCAGGGTGTTTCAGTAGAAAAATGAACAGCAAGAGTCCTGATTTCTGTGCACGCACGCAAAACCCACTCTGGGAGAAGCTGCCGATGGCCGGGATGGGCGGCAGACCCTGACCCAGCCCATGTCCCCACCGTCTCTGCTACATGAGCAGAAAAACACCCACAGAGATTTCTGCTTTAACACCGTGTGCCGTTTGCAGCATTTCAGCGAAATCTTTGAGGGAAGGTTATGCAATGCAAAAAAAAACCCCAGAAGATTAAGAAAAGACTATTTTGAGTAAAAAAATAGATGACAGCTCTTAAGAAGTGGTGTCCTGGGAACATCTGTTTGCTGCTAAACTTCTGTCAGAAATATCTAAGACAGAGCTTTTAATGTTTTGGGGAGCAGCTGTTAACAAATGACTTGCAATATTGTGATTTATTTCAGCACATGAGCTAAGGCAACACTAAAAAACAGAATACCTGTGTTACAACTCTACTTTGGATAGGACCTAAGAGCATCATTAAACTATGAGAGAAGACAAATTTTCTAATTTACTATTCCTTGCTTCTTGCTCACCTAAATACTCTCCCACTAGCTTGGTGTGGAAATTGTTATTTTTTTATTCCAGAGGAAGAAAGCAAATAAAGAATTCCTCTTTCCTGTCTCATTTCATCCTCTTTATCAGGCAACGATGAGTGAACATCAGCTGTAAAGTGGGCTGTAAAATCTAATGTCTCCACTCAGAAGAGGAAGAGCAGTTCCATACATGGTGCTGGCGACTCACCTTCCTTAAAGGAACGACATTAACTGAAATATGGGAACAGGCTCTACCAGAAGCACAAATATTCTAATTCAAAATATTCTTCCCATTATGTTTTTGGCTTGGTTTGCAGTTAACATTTCTGACAGTGTGGTTACATGAGTTATGAGTATGGAGACAAATCGCCCTTAGAACTAACATAGTTGTGACAGCAAAAAAACAACAATACAGATCACCAAACAGAGCAAATAAGAAAATTTTGCTATTTTAGGAAATATGGATAAAAGTCAGGTTGCTGCTAAATTACCTCCTATAGCGCTGGCAAATCCCCGTCTACCAGTAAGCCCTTTCAAGAGATTTCTTTCCTGTCTGTTTAAAAAATGCCAGTACTCACAGGAATTCAGCTGCAGTGGCTTATTTATGCTGGTAAAGTGTGTATGTGTGTATATATATGTATATACCTACACATGCATCTATAGCTATACACATACATACATGTATTTATACATATATACACACATATATTTATGTATATATATTTTCCAGGTATCTATACTGTATGTATTTTTCTGTTTGTATATATGTATTTTGTACATACCCAGACCCAGCTTCCCTCAGCACCAGGTGGGGTGGAGAGGGCAGGGTCCGCAGGCACCCGGGAAGGAAATTGGGGGCACCCACCTCGTGCCCACCGCACAATGATGTGTAAACGCTGCTGGGCCCAGCACAGCACCACCCACCCACCTGGTGTGAGTCACGATGTCTGTCAACGCGCCGCCCTCCAGGAACTCCATCACAACCCACAGCTCGTCGCCAACAAGGTAACTGTTGTACATGTCGACCACGTTCTCGTGATGGTAATCTCTCATGATTACAACCTGTGAGGAGGAAAAAGATGATACGTGAATTGCTACAAGCATTATCTGACACTTGTTTTGACCTTCTTTTTCACCGTACTTACCTCTTTGTGCTTAGTAAAGGTTCTGCTATGAATCACATCCTCCCTAATCCTTATGCCAACACATAAACAAAATCAATATATTTACATAAAAATAAGCGTCGTTGCAAATGCATTAGGAAGAAGGAAGACTCTCTAGTTGCTAAATTATAAGTGGTAGGTAATTGTTTTTTCTTTTCAGATGGCAGGAACAGGACTATTCATTTCATTGTTTTTTTTATTGCCAGTTGCTTTCAGTATAACAGAGATGTATTTTTTTTTGACCCCATGAATTGTTCAGCCCATCGTAGTTGTCTTCACCATGCACCAAATGGTACTTTGCACAGAATTTTAACAGAGTGCTGGTAATACAGGTGTCATTCGTAAGATGATTCAAATCCCACATCTAAAAGGGACTGTACAGCACTGGGACCACAGTAACAGCGGCCCAGCCAATGCGGCAACTGCGACCCCGCGGTATTAAGGGATGTCACAAAGGTGATCAGGAGGGAAAACAGCAGCCAGGGAAGCCTCAATTATCTGTATGTAGACCGCTGAATATAAATTGTCAGATGACAGGAGTGACTGGAGTGTGTCAGGGCAGCAGCTTGGTCCTGCACAGCACGCAGGACCCGCATCAAGATGTTCCCATTCAAGAGATGCTCTGTTAGAGCCACCACAATGCAATTCGGTGTAGTCTTCCAGCAGAGGCAAAACAAAGCCAAAAAAGCCAGTACGGCCATGGACTGTGCAAAGGAGAACTCTGTGAAGTTTCTAAAAGCTAATGTTTAATCTAAAAATGTTAAGTTTTTCAAGTTTTTAAAGAAACCAGTCTGTCATGTGCTGAGGGAAGAGCCTCTTACAGTTAAAATACAGGAAACAAATGATGGAAACAAAAGGAAACAAGAGTTCTCCCTGGAGACCGGCAGCGGGTTTGGCAAATTCAGCACATTCACAAGTGATCTCAGAAAGAGAGCAGAGAACACCCACCACCAGCTTCTTCAAGGGAGTAAGAAGAAAAACAGGAGAACTCAAAGCATCAAACAACTGGGTAAAAACACGGCAAATGAAAACCAGTGTTCTTAAGTTTAAAATAATCTACATGGGAAAAACAATCTCCCATAAGCAGATGTGGGCTCTGAACTGGCTGCAGCCACTCAGATGGTTCCAGGAAAAAGGGACTGTCAGCTCTTTGCTAGGTAACCATCCAGAAAGCAAAGGGACTGCAAATGGTCATGAGAGGAAGGAGAAGGGAAACAAAAAGTATGTATTAATACATGCCAGAATGCAGTACATGTGCTTCTTGAACAGTCAGGCTAGTTTGGATCCTCCATCTCGGTAGAAAAAACTATGCAAGAAAACAGTCAGAAAAATGGAACCAGGCTGTGCCTGTGCACCTGATATGCTGCACGGACCAGCTGATAGATTTCTTAGTTGTTTACTGTGACTTTCCACCACGTTACGAGTTTAAAGCCGGGGGAAACACGACTCATTGGAAACTGGTCTGGTTATACACTATCTATACAGCATCGATGTGCAGGGGTCTCACCTCTTTTAGAAAAACATTAGGTTGCCACTTGGCTCCCGTCTCCCGTTGAACCTACCACCTGCAAAACCCATCGCACCACCCAAAACAAAGCACCTCATTAAAGAGCAGCTCCCTCCTCTGCTGCTTCCTGAGATCCATCTTCTTCACAGCCACTTGCTTTCCTGTGTGCTTCTCGGTGGCGATGCAGACAATCCCCGTGGAGCCCTCCCCGATCTTGATGAAGTTGTCCAAGTACTCCCGGGGGTCTCCGGGGCTGACCACAAGCTGCAGGGCAGCTCTGAACTGTTCGTGGGACACCCTGGAGGGCTGCTGGTCCGAGGAGGATCCCCAGCTGGGTGGAGGATAAGCACTTGACGTGATACTTGGGGAGCTGGGGTAGGAGGCGGTGGAAATATAGGGTGAGCCGGGCTGGAGGGATGGCTGGTGATAGTGGGAGGCTTTGTGATAGACCAGAGGGTACTGGTAGCTGCTGCTCGAGTAGCTGACTTTGCTCTGACTTTGAGGTAGCTTCACGGGGCCCCTGGGGTAGGTGTCCGATCCAGAGAGCGGGGGGCTGACGACCAGCTGCGCTCGATCATAATCCACCTGCAACACAAGAGCAGATGTGTGAACGTGGACGGACAGACAGCTGTCCTGCTGTCCATCCAGCCATCACCGCTTGAGGCATTTCGGTGACCCCAGCGTGTGCCCCCACGTGCATGTGACACTGCTGTCCTGTATCTGACAGGAGATTTTTAGACCACTGGGCTGCTGTGCCCAATGCACTAAATGAGGCCAGGAAAGACCATGCATCTCAGATCCATTTTTCTGTCCAGGTACCTGTTTGCAGACACAACTTACTTTCTTTAAAGTAAGTGTATGCTCCAGAAAGCGGATTTGTTCTGCATCTGCAGTGCCCTGCAGGCTCTTTGGGCCATTTCCTCCAAGAACTCATCCCTTTCACAACCTGCAGCCCTTTGGCAAATCCCAATTTGTCTTTCCTTTCAAATACCTGGGTTTTGACTCTCAGCCCTTAGTCCTTTCTTAAGCTTTTCTCCAGCGATTCAAAAACGACCCAACCTCTTGTTGTGGAGGTGGTGGCACCCTGAAATCCTGCAACCCGCTGCTATTTGCGTGACTGCGTACAAGGGTATGATAAGGAGCCTAATTCAATTTACCGTTTGTTAAATCATTTTCCAAAGTGACACAGTACATAACTGCAGCATCACAAACCCACTAGTTTTCATCTGAAATCAGAGACAATCGCAGAGGAAACTATCCTGATGGGAGGCCTTGTTCATTTGCAGGTTCCTTTCTTTTATTTTCCAAGCTTTTCTAAGCCTCTTACACTGAAAGCAAATTAATACTTCACATTTGCAAACATAATAATTTGCTTCTATCTAAAGTAAAAATAAATAAATAAATAAATAAGATAATAATAATAATAATAATAATAATAATAATAATAATAATAATAATAATAATAATAATAATAATAATAATAATTTTTTATATATATACATATGTATATATGAAAAAGACAAAAAATCCCACCCAAAACAAAACCACTTTTTTTTTTCCCCTGGAAAAGAGTATTTCCACCTTTATGATACAACATACGTGACTCCTGACAACGTACAGAGCATCTTGGGGCAGGGGGTTGGTTTGACACAGGCTCATGATGTAGCACAATTACAAATAATTATGGCAATGAATTCATTTAATCAATCAATTTCGGTGGCGGTGCACAGGGGTGGACAGAGCAGCAAACTCTACACAGCTCAGGGTTGCTACTATTACTGCTGGCTGCCGGCCAGGAGTCCCTGATCCATGTTAGTTAAATGCACATTAATCTGAATTTGGCAGTGTAATCAAGGACCCAACTGAACTGTGAAATTGAATTCTGCGGTGGAACATCATTTGACCATTTTATGCTAAGACTGCAAAAAAAAAAAAAAAAGAAAAAAGAAAAAAAATCTGCCGCAGCATCAATTTATCACCGGCAGCTGCTGCACAGCGAGGAGGAGTTTCGAGCTGGAGCCACCTCAGTGCGGGGAGAAAAGCCTCCGAGTGCAATATTATATCAGCACTTTCGCACCTCACGTGTGAGCAGGATGCACCCATCGCTCTGTTCCTCCCCCGGTTTAGCAGGGAAGAGGGAATTTCTCTCTAGGGGAGAGATTTCCCTCAGAAACACGAAGCTGGAGTCTGTTTCTGTCCCCGCCGCGCGTGCTGACATATGGAGCATCCAGCGAGCACGGACGTGTCGTACGGACACCTCCAAGGATGCTGCTTTTGTTTCAGCAAAACATCCGTATGGTTACAGTCGTAATTTGGCTTGCTCCGCCAGGCAAGGGGAGCCATAAAACAGAAGAGGGTCAGAGACATCATGAATTTCATGAAGGACATTATGTCTGTGCAACTAATTAACAGAGAAAAGTGCTCAGATGGTTTGGTGGAGGGAGAGGAGCTCAGTCTAGCCCTGTCCTATATATCTATGGACGTAAGGACACATAAATTATTGCTTTGGATGTAAATACGCTGGCTTTCTTTAAACTATTGAGACGGGGAAAGACTTGTCTAGAAATTTCGCTGGATAAATCCACACAAATCAATTATTTGAGGCTTCAGCCATGTCTGATCTTTCTAAGCACTTCCTAAGTTTAACGTGTTGGCGAAAGTAAATTCCATGGTGAAATTTTAAAACAAAAATTCAGAGATTTGGTATGCATTGCAGTACAACGTAAACCCATTCACATCCTGAATCCCATGAAAACTTAAAAAAACCCAAGAGCTAAAATGAGTAAATCAGCTGAACCTCTCTTCCAAGGCTGTGTCCTGATGCACTGCTTCACATTGAACACACTTTATCCCACTAATAATTCCATTTCTGTTACTGAATGTAATTACCTACCGAAAGGAAATTCTTTACAGACCACAAAGGAAAGAAGAAACCAGCCCTGCTCTCATTCAGGATCGGGTCACGGGAGCAGCCGAAGCTCTGACACGACATCCATCACGCATGGCGGCGCGAGGCAAAACCGCGGCTGCTGCCGGCTCGCAGCATCACCCGCATCCGCGTCTTTTTGTTGTTAAAAGGTTGTAGCACCGCGTTTAGATTCATTTCAGTTTCCACTCTGATGGCCGCGATGCCCATTTTGTATCGCCCGCGGTGGAAAGCCCTGCCTGCTCGTGCTGGGTGCTCTGCAGAGGGACTGCGGCAGGATGGCAGCCCCGGAGCCCAGACCCTCTGCAGGGAACAGCGAGAACCCCACGAGATGGGCTCGTCTTTCAGTACATGTAAAACAGATCTCAGTTTGATTATTGCAGGAAAAAGTATTGGGGGGGTGATCTGTAAATCACATGGGGATCGCAAGAGGAAAGGTTATTTTGGTGCTTCGCTGGTGGAAATCTCTGAGACTCGGAGCGCCACTACCAAAAAATGACCAGGAAAAGAGCTTTGAAATAACAGGACCCGGTGCAAAAAGCTGAGAGGGCTGCCTGCGATGAAGAGCAGGGCAAAAGGAAAACATGCCGTACAAAATGTACAAAAGCGAGACAAAACCTTTGTATAATAAGTAGAATTGGTGGTATGGGTTTGATGATGTGTGACAGTATTGAGAGGACTCCATGGAACAAAGTGGGACGTAATCTTTGCGTTACAAGGGTAACAGACGCTGCAACCCCACAGAGTCTTAGGGGAGTGATTCTGCAGGAACAGGAGCGCAGGTGGGTAACACAGAGGTGGGTCAGAGGTGGAACCAAACCTGAACCGCTAGATTCCTACATCTCCACTGCACGGCAGTGGCCAAGCCAAGCTCTGCACAAGTCTTCTGATGTCACTCACACCTCTGAAATCACTGATGATGAAACAAGGCAGACATTTCATTTATCTGACATCTATCACCTGCAAATAATACTGAAGCAAGTCCGCTCTTCACATTCACAAGCCAAAACGAACACCTTTACTAAAGGCATTTGGAAGCCACACATTTGTGCCTACAGACTTGTTTCACTGCTTACTTTTTCCCCTGATTTTAATTATACTTCAAAGCCAATCTCATTTGTAAAATATCTGATTCAAGACCTGATTCTCATTTAGTAAACCCATTTGCTGAACCATTATCTTACTAATGCGTCCTTGAAAAGAAGACTCTTCAGCAATCATCCAAGACAAGAAACTGCTATTCACTTCCAGGGGCCGTGGACCGGTTTGGGAATTGAAACTGCTGCATTTAGCAGTGAATCATCAAGTTTCAATACACCAAAGCTGTAGGAGTGTTTTTGATGCTCTGAGGAGAGGAACAGCTCACAATGAATCTTATAAAAGAAAAAAAAAAAGATGCCTCTGTGCAAAAGTTGTTACTGCATTTTAATAGGTTTTCAAAGTGTCTGGAGGACTTTGAGTCCTGTAAAATATACCTCTGTCTTCTGCCCTACGGTGTGCTGTAAAACTGGCAGCAGCAGATGCAAGAGAGTCTATGAATTACTGGATTTGTCCTTCTCCTTTCTAAACTCTGACAAAACGATCCTTTAAATGAAGCAAGTGGCAGACAGCCCATCTCGGGCTTTCCTCACGACTTCCAGAATCCATATTCTGGTTAACCACCCACACACATCCCTTGCACCACAGCCCAAGCTCAGGAGAGGCACACAAAGAAGCCTGGTCACTTTTCTACTGCCCCCGACAGGCTATCCTCAAACTCCAAAGCCCAGCTCTGTGCTTTAAAGCAACGTGGAATAAAATTGCACCCCTCTCCCTTTACTGGAGCAAGTAAGACACAACCACAGTGCTGTTCTGGATTTACAGAGACCTGGGACTTCTCCTGGGTCTGCAGCTGGACAGGACCAAATTCTAAACACACAGTAAGAAAATGCACCGTTCAGATCATCGTTAAACAGCAGAGTGGATCTCAGCGCCTAACACGCTACCTACCTCAGCACACTGGGTAAGTCACGGCAACCCAAGACGGTTTCAGCCCTGGAAAAATGAGCTATCATCTCGGTGCCCGTTGCTAAGGGAACTCGGTAATGTTCAACGCAATCTACACTGAAGAAAAAACATCTCTTGCAGAATACTGGATGTTTAAGCAGGTCATCATCGTAGCTATGTGACTACGCGTGTAAGAAAAGCTTTGTTCTCTTAACCGAACAAATAGTTACAACCAACTATCACAAGTATGGCAAGATAGCTTGTATGGGTAATATCCCTCACGGGACTTAGAAAAGGCAAAGCAGGCCACACATCTGTGTAGAGGAGCTGCTTGTAGATACCATGGCTGAAAGGCTTTTTTGCACCTTAGCCCTTTTTTTTTTTAAACTATATCTAAAATGTCTTGGGTGAGATAAGCTGCTCTGATTTAATTTCACTATGTAAAAGCAAAGCAGAGAGGCGTGAACCCTTACTCTCATCAGTAGCAAAGGGTTAATAAACCTTGTAAAATAAATATATCATAAATACAATATAAATACTAAAACACAGAGGTTTCAGCTTTGCATAGTAACAACTCGAATACAAAAGTATCTAACATACAAACCAGACCAGCTTCTCACCTCCTGCTGAGATCTGCACAGGCGTATGAAGCCCTAACGCTACAAAAACTGTCAAAGAACTTAGTTATTGGGAATCCCAAGTAAAAACCCTGGAAGCTGGGCATCTCCAAACCTGCCTTTTAATAAATATCTTAAACCCACTGGTTCCTGATGTCCATTTTCAGATACCTGAGTAAAATGGATGGGTTTTCACACCCGCGGAGCGGCAACCATGCAGCTCCCAAAAATGTTACTGGGGATGTGCCCAAGTGTGGCTCCTTGCCCTTACTTTCTTAGACGTGCTTAATTTTGTGCACCCCCGTTTTGGCGAGGTCGATCCCTGCCCTCGCAGCACCATCACCGGGGACGTCACGTTACCTTGGGGATGCCTGCTGCGGTTTCAGACAAGCGGGGGTAGGTGTAGGAGCTGTAGGAATGTCCCTGCTGGTGTGCTTTAAAAGCACTCGCTCCGTAGGGCATGGCCGGCTCCTGCAGACCAGAGCCTGACCTGGACCGCTGCCTCATCGCCGGCTGCGGGCTCGCCGGGTCCACGTAGGACGACTTCGGCCTCTTGTCATAGTCATCCTTGCCTAGGCCATGTCCCCAGTCGCCGTCGCTGTACTCCAGCCTCTCCTTGGGGCACTCGCCCTGCACCGACGCTCGGGACGGGGTGTAAGGAAAGGGATCTCTATAGTCCAGGGAAGATCCGCTGGGGATCCGCTGATACTCCAGCTTTAGGCCGCCGTATTCCAGCGGTTTAGGCTTTGTCTCCAGATGCGCAGGGTAATCTGGGAGGAACCTGGAGAGGTCTGACTGCAGGGGTGTCACTTCTGAATAATAGATGTCCCGGGAAGTCACCTTCATCATGTGCCCGTTCTGCTTGGCAGCATAGCTCCCTTTGTAGTATCTGTCTAACTCTTCCCCGTAGAGAGTCTTGTCTCGATACTTTTCCACGACATAGTCTGTTGTAGTGTCTGACTCACTCGAGTACTGGGAATATGTGATATAACCATTTTCCTCCTGGTGCCTCGGCACATGGTTTGCGTTTCCTTGGTGGTGGGTGGGAGGACTTTCCTTCCGCAGGGAATTGGATCGCGTCACTGAGATATTGTCGAACTCTTCCAGCAGGCCGTTGATTGAAGTATCCTTTCGAGGCTTATTTCCTCTAACAATAGTCTGGGGAAAAAAAATTGCTTTGATTAAATACTGATTTTCATTTAATATCTGACCATGAAAACCACAAAAAAGAAAAAAAGTTTATGATTTGCCCAGAAATACCTGTAGGAACGTGTTACGCTCTTCAGACACATAGCTCAGAATAATCCATTGCTAGGAAAAAAAAGTCTCAACAAATACTTACAAGAGGACATGCAGAAATGAATAAACAAGAAGAGGTTAACTTTGGTGTCCATCACTAACTGAGATTTGGCATATAACCCCAAGACACACCTAAAAACACCCAGTTTAAGAGGTGGGTGTTCAGCAGCCAACAGCAGAGATGTTTAAAACCACTACTTATTTTTTGTGTTACTATTCAGTTGTCTACATAAAGCCAAACTGGTGGGTTGAATCTGATTTACAGGGTATGGATAAGCTAAATGAAAATCATTCAGCAGTCGCTTCTACAAGTTATTTTAACAAACTGTTGGAATGGAAAGTAGCATATAGTTTAGCAGGCACTGGGCTTGTTACTTGTTTTGGTTTTGTTGGATTTTTTTTAACAAAACAGTATGTTCCTGGGTAGCAGAATTACCACTGGGGATTGCCTCTTAGTTAACTTAGCATTTGGGGAAGAGGGAAAAATAATACTTAATTACATCTTCTTATACAGCACTCAGCAAACCACTGTGCACAACCATGGCTTTGTGACGGCCACAACACAGTTGCCATGGGTGGCAGCGGTGGTGGCCCCACTTGTGTCCTAAAACTGCAAAGTCCCCCCAGTCCTGGATAATGAGTGTGCAGCAGCACCACAGGCATGACCCTGCTCCCACAGACTGCCCACAACCCAGCACCCACCCCTGCTCATCTCTGCTCAAAACACCGGTGCTCCTGGTCAGATGCGAGGTGAGCAGTGCCTGGGCACAGCTCTCCTTCAAGACAGACTATTTTTACAGCCAGTACCATCTGAAGACTGTAACACACGGCTGCACTCATTTTTCAGCAGTTGACTCCCATTGAGCGCCGCTTCATGTTTATAAACACCCCGCAAGAATAAGATGTACAGATTAAGGGCCAGGGCCATAAATCAGCACGGCTCGACTGAAAATGCATTTGCTTTGCTGATTAACTTCAGCTAAATATCTACGGCTGTATCTTATTTAACTTGTCGAGTTTTTAAGCAGAGTCACTGTGGTCACCTCAAGGTGTCCCTCTGCCAGCTGCAGCCTGCCCGTGTTGTGTGCTGACTGTGGCCTCCTGGACACCGACCGTGTCACAATGGGCACCAGCCATGACATACTGGGTGGTGACTGTGACCTCCAGCCTGGCCACCAGCCCTTTCATTCATTGCAACACCGACGGAGGAGACCTCTGCTCCAGGTACGATGAGGCTGCTCAGCCCTTACGCAAAAGCACACTGGGGCTCAAAGTTTGTCAAAATATGCATTTCATCACTAATAAAAATCACTTTTTCACAAAATTAAAAGCAGTGTACTGCTCTGTTCTTCAGCAAAAGGTAGCTGAGAAAAGCTGGGCTACAAGCAAAGCAGTCCTGACCTCACACTGATCCCCGCTCTGATTTATGCCTGTAATTACTTGCCTAGTTTGCTATTTTGAAGCTAGTGATACCTAAACAATAGGACAGCAAAAATAAGGGACAGCAAATAGATCACTCCTTTCGCCTCCAAAGCCATTCAGCAAGACGAGAAGAATTAGTTTCATTCGGCTACGGCCTCTTTGGCAGGATGACTGCGTGATCATTCATATTTAATTATCACATAATAAACCAGCAACATTCGACAATGAAATGCTTATAATTGAAAACGAGATTGAAATGCCTGACTGCCACCCTGCTTCCCCTGTGCAAATACAAGCCAAGGAGAAAAATGCCAATTTATTACTCTCCAAGGGACTCGCCTTCACAACAGAGAGGTTTCCTGGAGCAACCTGCGTGGTCCCTGCACAAAAGAACCTCGGAGCCAGAGGGAGCCCCTGAGAGCAGAGCAGCCTTTTTGTTCATAGGAAAGAGGAGTTTTCCCTCTGCTCCGCCAAGCAGATGCTCTCTGGAAGCAGGATTTTTCGATACCTTCAGAAATAAGCTTTAGAAAGATGAAGTTGAGGGTTTACGTGTTAGTGAATTCATTGATGACAAAACCCTGCGGTTTAGGGATTTTCTGCAGCCAGGTGAATGCTTGGGAGACACCTTTTTGATAATGGGGATTTCAAAAAAGTACTAATAGTAAAATGGTCCTGTAAGAAACTGATTTTCCAAAAAAAGCATTTGCCACCAAAGCTCCAATCCAACAAAGCAGTCTCGGTCAGCTCTGCGACCTCAGTGCCATCTCATACCAATTGACGAATTTAAGGAGATTAAAATCTAAAAACCTTTTGTTTTCTCCCAGCACTTTGAGGATGGCCACTGGCAAACACTGGCTTGCAAGGGTGAGGGCTGCAATTTCTATTGGCTTCAGCATCCCCCCTACAAATTAATTAAAAGGGCCAGCACAAAGGGAGGATAAAACTTAGCTATCCCACAGGCACATTTGCTACACAATGGTCAGTGCTTTATCACTATTATTAACAATTATTCATATTCTTAACAATTATTATAATTAATTATTAACAACAACATTTCCATTTGCTTTGATTTGTTTTTAAATTCAGCACTTCCCTTATGTGAAAGGACATACATCTTGGTGAAATGCCCCTCTGGCTAAATCAGCCTGTATGAGCTTGAGTTTTTTCAAGGCAACATCTAGCATTATTCCTATAAGAAGAACAGTAGTGTCCACAGAGCATATAATTTAGGAAGTGTTTCACTGAGACCCTCTGAAATACAGTCCATTATTGACTATTTTGCTATTTGAATAGAATTTACGATGTTTAAACACAAATCTGAAATGCAGTGGGTGCCTCCCTGAGGGGTAGAGTCAATTCAGCACAATTTACTAGACTTAAAAACCACATTAAAATCCCAAAGCACGTATTGTTCTATAAGAGTAAGAAAAGTGCTTGCTCTGTAAGGATGTCCACACAGCATCAAAAATTAAAAAACAAAATCAAAGAAGATGCTTTTAAAGAATGAAACATATGTTGGGCCACGTTAACCTGTCCTGAAGTCATTTACTGCAGAGAAGGTCTGTGCCAGGGGCTCACCTGCACCCGCAGCTGCCCTGTGAAATGCAATATTTGCAGAAAGAACCCAGAGACTGAAAACTGCCACAACCACGGCCCAAATTCCCAAATCCAACAGCCTGATGTACCCAAGTTCAAAGGTATGAGTTTGGTGGAAATTGCTGACAGGGGAGCCTTGGTTTGGGAACGTGGACTCTGGTAACTGCGTCGCCAGGCTGTGTGCTGCACCGCTGAGCAGACGGAAAACCTCCTGGGACTGAAATACAACAGCAGAAATCACAGAAGATGAGAAATCCTAGCTCTACCTTGAAAAATAAAACAAGAAACTTGAAAGAAAATGTAATAGAAAAGCAGTCTGCATTGACCGTGATATAAACACAGTTATCCTGGTCATTAGTTTCATAGGAACTAGACTAGTCTTTGCAATTTTAAAGGCTTTATAAACTGAAAAAAAACAACTCGTGTTTCCATATAAAGAAGGAATTCTATTTTTCCTCATCTGAATAACTCTAGAATTTTCAATACAAATTTTAACCACTTACTGGTCTTCAAATATCTAAAGAATCTTTTAAATTGCCATAGGTAAAGTAGGTAGCTAAAAGCAAAGCATTACCTGTGAAACTGACGGGCTAAGATTTACGAAGCCTTTTTTTCTATTGAGATCACGGAACAGAAACCTGTACAGCACCCCAACGTGCATGAAAACCAGAGTTCAAGCCCTACTGCAGACGCAGCTTTCACTGGGTTCACCATGGCAAGACGGGATTTGCTCCAGTCGATACCCCATGCTTATTAAAGGACGTTTTTCAGCACATTGTGCAATTTCAGAGGGATCAATGCTACAACAGATGAAGGAGTGAGGGTGAATTTTATGCTACCATTACCGCCATACATTAAAATCAATGGGGCGCAATCTCTGTGAATTAAAGCGCGGCACTCTGAAGCTGTAGCTCTCATTTCATTTCCATCGCTCTCTGGACAGGTTTGGCGTTTGCTCCGGAGCCCGGTGACAGTCGACATCCTTCATGGTGTTTCTGTAGCGGTCTGTCCTCTGGTGATAAGCTATAATGGATCTGTCTGTAAGAAATGCTGTCTTGCCTTGTTTCCAAAAGGAGATGAAAAACAGCTTCTGCGCTCAAATACTGTATTAACCTTGACAATAATGAAGTGGATAATTAACTGTTTTGCCCTAATACGACCTTGCATTTATTGTCTTTAAAACTACTATACTTTACACACTCGTTAAGAATATATCATCCTTTGTCCTCAGAGCTGTGTTTTCAGAAGTCGATTAGGATTTAAAATCTCTCTGTTGTGCAGGGTGAAAAAAAAGGTCTTTTAAGGAATGTCACCCTTATAAACAGCCAATCTAAACCCTGGCTTTGCTTCTAGTTAGATTATCCCCTCATTTGCATTGTACATAAACTAAAAGCATAGCCTACGCATATCTGAAAATCATTTTTTTCTTAAGAAAAGGTGCGTAAAGCAAAGCTGGGCAAAATAATCTCAGTGTAACTGATGGACGCGTCAGTAATTTATCTTCTTCTATTGCAAGATATTCAAAGAATTTGAAGCTGTGCTCATGAAACCACATCTTACTCCTCAGCATAAGCAAATGCGAGCAGCACTACCTTGGAGAGAAAAAGTGATCCCTGTCATCACATCAGAAGGAAAACTCCAGCTTTCTCTGGAAGTAAGAGATTTTTATAGCTGCAAACTGTCAGGTAAAAGACCATGTTTAAAAGAAAGGGCATGAGTCCTGGCTATTTTTTGGACAAAATGGGTTTGGAGACAGAATTAAGAATTAAATCTGTGCTGGTCACACCCCTTAGCTCTCTGTCATCTGCTCCCACCACCGTGCAGGGTCTTCTCACAACCCCACGTCTACACCATGTCTGTATGGTTGGACCACGAGGGAGCTAATTGGACATATTTGCTGCTTTGAACCCTGAAACCTTAGTCACACCAAAACCCAACTTCATCCTGAGTTAGAACCAGGGATGCTACGAATTGTACAAGCAAAAAACAGGCGTTGCATCTGGGCAGCTGTCTCCTGACCTCGGCAGGCAACCAGCAGCTACAGACAGACAGACAGACGGGCCGGCACCAGTGATCCGCAGCAGCCAAACCAACGAACTTCCCCGGTTATACAAAACATTAAACTAAGTGGGAAGCTTAGGGCACTTGTGCATTACAGCATTGCCCTGAAAACATGCTTTTTGCCACAGAAATTCATCAGATACGTGACGAGAAATGGTTCTGGATGGGAAGAGACGTTGTTTTTCATTCTGCACCCTCCAGTAGTGTCCTATGGGATCTCCTCCAGATTTGATCTACAGCCCATCTACGAAACAGCTATTACTCAGAGTTAGTCACAAGGAATATACAACAGACCAGAAAGCATGTCAGAACATTTCTTCCTGAAGCCTGTAATTTAGAGCTTGGTTTACACCTGGAAGCCTCAGAGTTTATATCATTTCTGTTACTAATTCCTTCTCAATGCTATATATGCTCATTATCCCTATAATTTTAAAATAAGAATAATTTCTGGTATGCCACAGATTCCTTCTGAGGAAAGAAGTTCTGCAAGTTTCACCAGTGCTGGATGCCTCAGTGGGTCTCTGCTCCCCAGACCATACACACACTTTACACCATGGAGTCACCCAGCAAAACCAGAAGCACAAGACTGTGTCACCTGTCTCTTGCCGTGAAGTGTCTAAGTACACGAGTCGTGATCCTGTCTCATGAATTTCTCTAATCTCTTTCTAGCAGATTGAGGAATCCTTGTTTGGGGCTGTTCTTAGATAGGATCCTTTCCAATGCACCAGAGAAATTAAATATAAATGTAAACTCCCAAAAGAAAACTCAGCCAAGTCTACCTGGATGGTTTTGCCAGCTGGGAGGGCAGAAGCCCCCAAACATGAGCCCAGAGGTGCTGCAGGATGTGCCATGTCCGGGACATCCTCGTTACCGGAGCAGACTCAACACCACTGGATAAGAAGCAGCAGGTTTTACTCTGTCCACTCACTATCAATCGACATGTTATTCGCCTCCCGGCACATGCTAAAAGTGGCAGAGCGCAGGGCTTCTTTGTGTTACGAGATAAGAGGCAACTGATACCTGTACCAACCCCTTGCTGCAGGTACAGTGCACTTTCCCAGAGGAGGGGGGTCACTGGGGTAGTGTTAGTTCAGAAATACCTTGCTCAAGAAGGCTGATTTACCTGTCCTGCATGAAGTCCTCCCCATTCTGGTTTTCTTAACATCGGACCAGAGATGCTGAGCTTGGGAAGTATCATGGCTGCTTCACTCCAGGACTGCATTCTTGTTTCTCTGCTAAATTCAGCAGAGTGAAAAAATAAATCACCCTCACAATTTCTTCTTTGGAGGAGGGAGGGGTCCCAGAGACTCCTTCCCATGCATCCACCTGTACAAAAACACTTCCCGCTGGCTTCTGCAAGCGCTACCTGACAAAACGCCATGGCCACCCCAGGCCGAGCTCCACAGCTTGTTTTGGTGGGGCTTGTCCATAGGCGATGGACTGAACAGGTCAGAGGAGCCGCTGCTGGGTTCTTGTTGCTACACACCAGCTACTCAGAGACCCATGAAACGTGCCCATCTACTCCTGAGCACACATCAACATCACCAACATTTTGTGCTGGGAAAATGTCAGCGCTACATGTTAATTATTGAAAGATGTGGATGGTGGTGAAGATGATGCTCTACACCAATGAGCTACAAATGAAATGTACTCAGCCTGAAAAATATGTATTACTAGATGGATCAAAATAAAGGTAACAGCTAAAGGTTTGAGAGAAGTGTAATATGCTTAACAACACCACTGGTGCCACCCGTTTAAAATTCTTCAAAAGTAAAATGATGGAAAATGATAATAAAAGGCTAAAATGGCACTGTGTAATTTGTCACCCTTGCAAGCAGTTTTAAAAGTTAGTTGCCATAACAACAAGAGCAACATTTCATTATAATCATATTCACCAGTAATTCTTTTGAAATATTAAAATATAGTAACTCTAACATTTAGTTTTAAAATTCCACTGAAATATCTACATTCTAGTAACTTTTTTATTTTAAACACACAAACATGGTTGTTATATGTAATTTGAAACATTATTAGAGAATATTAAATGTAAAAAAGAATTATTCTGGATCTACTTAAAGCACACCAGGTACGTGCAATTTCATTAGTAATATGTACACACAGATCTCTCAGACACAACAAATGAGAGTGAAATGTGACTTGGAAGTTTTGGTTTGAGTGAGAAAGTTAGTGTACTTACTACTGATCAGCTACACAAGCACTTCACAGGGACAGAAATGGAGAAATCTCAAAATCGCAGAATTTCTATTTCATAGGACTTCTATCCCAAGACAGAAAGAAAAAGCAAAATGTCCCACAAGATTAAAATCCTCAAAAATAACGCAAGGAGCCTGGAGATCCTCTGTGAAGTCACAAGACAATTGTCATCAACGTTTTACCAGCCAGTTGTCCCTTACATCTAATATTTGCAGCCTAGACTGTTATTTTTCCAGGTTTATATGTGGGGGAGGTGTGAGGAAAACAAAAACTCACTTCTAATGCACAAAGACAGTATCGTACATCTATACGCGACTAGTGCTAGAACTGGTGGGGCACAGCATTGTGTGAGTCTTCCCAGGGCTGATATGCATTAAAAAAATAAGTCTTTCTACAACCAACACCCGTGACACCATCGCAGATTTTATTCTAGGGGCCAGAAAGGTGTTGGTGTGGGATTTTCATGGGGAGAGGAGCCTCACGGTAGGGTGGGTGATGTAAAAGACAGCGCCCCATCATTTCAGCCTCGCTCACCATTACAGAAGTCACGGAGAATGCAGTATCCCCTCGACCAACAGCGCCAATTAAAAGAGCCCGAAGCGAGGGACAGCCTGTGATTCATGAAGTTGCACCGTCTTTGTAGCTCAGATGACATTTCCCCAGATGAGGTTCCCCCCGTGCCCTAAACATGCCATTAACGAACGAAAGGTTGATGGAGCATTAACCCAATTAATGATCCCGGCACTTTCTTCTCAGTGAAAGATTTCTGGCTGTGGTTTGATTGAGCTTTCTGATATATTTAAGTAAATTCCAGAGTGATAAAATTTTACGCTAGGGAAGTAATTGCCTTCATCTGACAGCTGTGGCAGTGGGGCACTTGCTCAGGAGAGCAGAGGCTCCTGGGTCACCCTGCTACAGTCACAGTCACCTCCCTGCTTTTAATTAAAATGAGGATTTTGACAGTCTGATAATTTAGAAGAAACAATTTAAACTGTATTACTTCTTCCTGCGACTTACCACAGCGCAGGAGGCTTTATATACTGCAGATGCTTGAAGACAAAGTCAACATTTCTGTTTCAGAGCTTCGGAGGCCAGCTCGAGAAGCTCCTGGTGCTCTGCAAGTCACGGCGCAGGGTTGTGAATTACCTTCCCGCTCCATAAATCACCAGGCGAAGGCGGTGGAAGTGGAGGAAGATGCTGATGGGCGCCTCGACCCTGAGCACCGCGCAGCCGGCGTTTCGCAGATCGATGGGGCTCGTCTGCCACGAGCCCAGCAAAGTTGCACACAGGGTGGAGACGGTCGCTGCAACCACAGCCCTGCGTGTTTGGGATTAAAACACCGAGGAAGAGCGGAACCGATGTTTGTGGTGCTCTGGCCAGGCTGGAGGGGAAGGGGAGAAACCACCCTGCAGCTTGTGCTGCGCTGAAAAATGCCTCAGTCCCACGGCATTAAAAACAGTGAGAAAATTTCAAAGTACTTCACTTAAATGGTGTGTTCCCGGCCACACGCATTTAAGGTTGTTTTTTTTTAAAATCTGATTTATGTCTCTGTGCACTACAGGCTCCTTCATCTTCTGAAACCTCAGTCTTTGATTTCAGAGAATTTAGGGATTTGTATTAGCAAAATAAAAACAAAAAATAATTGCATATGCATTGTAAATCACAGTATTCTTTCTTCCGAGGAGGTGTATGAGGTTTTGCTTTTCAAGGACAGCTACTAAATGGAAGTGCAGAGATAGGAATGTCCTAAGTAAGTGGTATTAACCCACACTGGGGGATTTTCACCTGGAAATGTGGATACAGAACAAAGAGTGCCCCTGTGCAGAAATCTAATGGTTAGGTCAAATTTACAAGGTGGGTGAGAGGAAAGACATGAGGAGCTTCCCAAGTTGACCTTTTAATTATTTGTTCTTGTAAATGAGGAGTGCGAAATCAAACACATTCTCGATGGGAACAAACTGAGGCAGATGAGTTCAGAGGATGCTCAGCAGTGGAGTAACTCGCAGACGTGATGCCCGGCACAACCCCACAATATCCCATTTACAAGAAACTGTTGAAACATTTCTAAGGTAATCTCGATTTGATTTGATTTGATTTGCTGGGCTGCGCTGCCGCCAAGTGCACTCTGTCCCCAGCGGCAGATTGGTCCTGACACGCTTAATAAATTAATCTGCCTGACAAAGTGCTGCTCCCTCCCCTCCCTCAGCCTCCCTGGACAGCACGGAAAGTCGGGAAGAAAGAGAAGGGCCGTGAAGCTGGTGCTGGTAGGAAAGCATTGGGGCTGCTCCCTCTGGCCTGGGGTATGGGATGGGATTCAGAGCCGATCTCCTGTCCCAGAGTGGTGCTTCACAAAAGCCTGGGTGTTTAAACCAGTTTTTTATGCCTCTACATCGCAATTCTCCCGCAAAGTGCTACTTCATATGGAAGCATAAGTCTTTAACAGCAAGCATCTTCACTTGCACTGTGCTCTGGGGGAATTATTAAATGCAAACTAGGACACGGATAGCAATTACTGCTGCGTTCAGACTACAAAACTGTAAAATTCGATAAAATTCATAATCTCTTGCTAGTCTTTTAACTGTGTGATCCTGATAGTTAACTAAAGCCTGTTCGATCTGTGCTTGGCAATTAAAAAGCAGGAATCATCATCATAAAGACTTCTGTTCATGTTTCTCCGTCCAAAGACCTGTATCTCAAAAGCCTTTTTTTTCTAGCCCACACAGTTCATCCCACAGACAACAGAAAAGGCATTTAAAAGTCTCTGCAGGCAAGTCAGCGTTGTTTCCCCATAATACACAGCACTTGTCTAGGGTAATTGGATCCTGCATGAAGCGGAAGACAAAAAAGAAAGAGCAGCAAAGCATTTTCAAATTCCTAGAGAGCCACCAAAGCCCAGATCTAATCATGTCAGAGCAAAAGAGAGAAAAAAACCACATTTACATCTGGAGCTTTGGCTCCACAGGTAAGTAAGCTGCTTGGCAACGGTATTTTCCCCCTGATCCTACTGCTCATTTTGAGCTAAACTCTGCTGGGATTGAATAAACTTGGCTGTTTGGTTAGAATATAGAATATAATTTAATGGGATTATAACCAGTACGGTTTCTGTTCTGGACCACAATGGACCAAAACAAGTTCATTACCAGACCTAGGAACAAATACATCATGGAGATGTGCAGAACATGTAGTTATTGAATGATTATTGACACTGCATGGTTAAATAGAAATGGAAGTAGCGAGCGCAGCCCTAGTGCCGATGTAGTGTAAATGCTGCGTGAGCAATTTTACACGGCAATCCCTTCCACAGACCTGTTACGCAGTGGGGTAAAACATCTATCTTGAACAAATGCCATCAGGATGCCCACGCAGATTTCTCATTACTTCTGCTGTCTAGCTCCACTTTTGACATGCAGGGAGATGAATTTCCAGAGATTTCTTGCTGCCACCTAGTGTTCCCCGCTGCCGGCCACATGCAAAATGAGCCAAGATTTTCTAACATCAACACAACCTTCTATCCAAGGGACTTCAGCAGCACTACCGGGGTTTGGCCAGTTCATAATGTTAAATCTCCTGGGTGTTTGACTCCATCAGTTTCCTCAGCTGAGCCAAGCAAGAGCCCTCTGGACTATTTGACTGAAGCTTAGTAAAACACATTCAGCCTCTCTACATGTTTGCTGGGGAAAACATTTACTACTTACACTTTGCTCCTTATTTTCCACATTTTGCTTGGTGGGATCACTGCCATGGTACAAGAACCAGAAGGATTCTCCCACTGCGGCAGTCACCCCTAGAACTGCCTCTGTTCGCCCAAAATCTTGCTTCTGGCTTCAGAGATCGTATGGATCAGTGCAGGGAAATTCTGGAGGCAAAAAGCTCAGCTAAACCAACAGGAAGGAAACAAAAGCCACGGCAGCTCTGATGGAGCCAGAGCCCTCCGGCTCCAGCAGCAAGCTGGGAGCGTGGCTCATTTGTCAGGGCAGCCAGAGGAGTTACTGGAACAGCTTCCTGTACATTTGTCTTCAAGGACTAACTTCCACATTAAAAAAAGAACCTGATTACGAGTGTCCTTGCTCAGGATCTAATTCCTGGCTCATTTCAGGTTGCACAGTGCTACCTGGGGAGTATTCCCACTCTGGTATTCCCAGAGGAGACCAGATTAATTTTCCAAAACACTGACACAGAGTTTGCCCCTTTTTTTGTTTAGACTTACAGGTTAACGTGTTTCTCAAGCTCTAAAGCAGGCCAGACTGCCTCAGCAGATGTAGACGGGAACTCTAAATTTACTTTCAATTTTTACTTCGTGTACTGCAAAGGTCTGCTCACCTGTGTAAGTTCTCATTAACAAAAATAAAGCTTGACCTTGCAATATTCCTCCAGTGCTAATATTACTCAAAATCACAATGCTGATGAAAACAGCATTTTAAAACATTCTTTTAGTAATTGTATTGGGGAAAACTACTTTTACTCACAGAAGTCTGTAATCTATATTAATGTCCATTACCGCTGCAGGCCCAGGTAAAGTAACTCCATTCTCATGTCACGCTGGATGAAGCGCTTCAATGGCATGAAAACAAAAGAGCTAAAAAGCCGATCAGGAACTTTGCTGTTCAGAAAAAGCCAGAAACTTGGAACTATAAAGAAGAACTGAGAATGCATCAGTTAAAAGCACCATGGGAAGAGGTGATTCCTTCATTTTATGATGACTCTGGACTGTCACTGTGAAAATGCAGCAGAAAAATCAATACACCAGTTAATCTACTTTTGACAGAGATGAAGAAGTATTAATGTCACTGAACATATGTGGATATGGAGACAACCTGAGAAGGGTGCAAGGAAAAGAGAAGCTGGTATTAGTGGAGCAACAGCACTGCTGTCCAGGGTCTATTGGAGGGGAGGGACGGGCAGGTCCTGCACAGCAAGTGCCAGAAGACAAGTGGTGGCAATGGCTCTGCTCTGCAACTTGACATCCAAGGCTGCTTTGTTCTTTGAAACCAAAACATTTAAATATTTTCCCAGATAAACCTGAAACCAACAAATTATAATCCCCAAAATGTATCCTCTTCCAGCTGAAAATCCTTACAGTAAAACTGCATTTTCAATAAAACAAACTACTCATCTGAAAAACTCCTTCCTATTCCTTTAATTCAGGCATTTTCTCTACTGTCAAACCCAACTTCAAAGGCAGCACAAATTTTCTTCTAAAGGACTTACATAAGAACCTGTAATTTACTGAAATCACACAATCAGAAATAAAATGGAAAGTTTCTCTGTAGAATGCAGTACACATGAGAACACAGTAACCCAGAGCTATAAGTTATTAAAAACTTCTGAGCTGTGTGCTTCCTTCATTAATGCATACTGTGGCTGGTTTTTATTTCTACAGTGATAGATTTTCTGCAGGTTTACACAGAAGTCACAACGTGGTTCTTCTCATACCAAGTAAATGTCGCAGTACGACATGCCCATGGACACTAGGTGGCATACGTGTATTACAGCTGCACGCAGGGGTGCAGAGATGAACTGAAGTAGTATTGTTACTTTAAAATGTAGAAAATCAAATAGCCCTCAGGACTGAAGCATTATTCCTTTGAAAGAAAGGCTCTACTTAAATATGTTGCAGTAGTTTCTCCTGGCACGGTGTAGCATCAAACGTAATCCTATTCGGTGACCAAAATAAATCACAAGTGCGTCTGCGTTGCAGGACAACAGCAAATCCGACTGTAATTACCTGTAGATAAAGGTAACCACAGGAAAACTGAGGCTGGAAGGGAGCTCTGCAGGTCACCCAGTCTCACCTCCTGCTCAGAGCTGGGCTAATGTCACAAGTCCGCTCAGGGCATTGTCCATCAAATTTTGCCCTCTCTAAAGGCTGAGATCCCCCAGGCTGCTGTTCTGCTCCTTAAGCATGCTTGCTGGCAAAAAAAATCTTCCTTTCACCCAGAATTTCCTATGCTGCAAGGTGCTGGCTCTTGCCCTTTTTGGCGACACCCCCTCCAGCTTCTCTCCTCCCAGCTGAGCACACGCCAGGCCCAGGATGTGACTGCAAAGCGTGGAATTGTGAGATGTGAGTTATTAAAGCATGAATTTTCATCATGTGCTTACAAGGAAGGCCCACGAGATGTCAGCAGCCATCCTGTCCCAGCAAGAAAAGCACCGTGGGACCAGAGCATCCCGGTGGGATGGGAGCCAGCCTTCTTCAAGCAAGAACTTCAGACTGCCTCATCTACAGAGGTGCCGCAGGAAGAATAAGTAAAAAGAAGGAGCTATCAAGGAGAGGCAAAAATTGGGGAGGGCGAGGAAGAGGGCAACTACCACTTCAACCATCTGCCCTTGAGTAGCAGGCAAAGCCTTTGAGCACCTCTTTATTTCTAAAACCCCCTTATCCCGGTCAGACATTTCCCCTGTGCAATTCCACATGTGAGAAGAGGGCTGTGGGTTATCTAACTGGACATCTCCAACTGCTCAAGCCCAGACAAGGACCCCTGCTCATGTCCCCTTTTCGAGGTCTCTGGCCACTCAGCACCACTGTGCACAGCTCTGCAAACGCTCAGCATCCTCCATCTAAGCAAGAAAAGCACACAAATGTAGGAAAAGACACCTTAAATGAGGCCTGAATATCATTGCTGGAAATAACTTTAAGACAACAAATAGGACGGGGAAGAGAAATATCTGCTCTTCTTTCTGCCAACATGCACAGTAAACAGAGCTTTGATTTCCACGTGAGAGCTATTAAAAGGGCTATGACCAGTAACTCATTTTCTGATTTTTTTTTCCCCTGTATAGTACAGAGGCTGAAATATAGAAGCTTATAAAGGTTTAAAAGAACTCGCCAGTATTGGGGTCAAAGTTTGAGAGACAGAAGTGAGAAAAAGTAAAACTAGTAAGACAAAACATATAGATTAGACCCCTGAAACAGGAGCATAACAGAAAAAGAGAAAAGCCAGTGACCCTGTGTCTGTCCCCTACAGAAATTCTCTGCCCTGCAACACCCACACATTGCAGGATACCAGGTAAATGACCTGCCACAGGTTAACGGCACAATTAATATGCATCTCAAATTAATGTGCATCTCAGCACAGGGCATTCGAGGGCATTTTGGTGAAGTGATGGAAAGGACGTTTTCTCTACTTTTAAGGCAGCTCAATCCACGTGGCACAGAAGAGGCTCCTTCCATTTTGCCGACAATGCAGCACTGATGCCAATCTGAGGATGCCACTCTGCCTTTGCTGGCTGAACACCAAGCCCTCTGCATCACCAAGCTGTGAGGATGCTCATCTCAGTGCATGTCAGATACTACAGGACAACTAAAGCCCTAATCCCCTTACACCCTGCGTTTTCAAGGGAAGAAAATGGGGGAAAAAGATCAGGAAATGTGAAATTGTGCCACATTAACATGGTTGGATTTATTGCAATGTGCGCAGGGCAGGACACGAAAGGTCCCAGCATGAAAGATTTGGTCCTCTTGACACCTGTATATATTTGGCCACCCAAATCCTCACAGCCACCTCTCTCTTTACTCAAGGACAAGCCCACCACCACGTCATCCTCAAACTGGGCACCCTGACCTTGCTGATGGTGTGCATGGGGGAGACTACCCAAAGCATTGACAACAGCAAAGTGATGGAGGCTTCACACGCATCCCAGCACAGACAACTGACGAATAACCCCGGCGTGGTGTTTCTTCAAAAAGAAATGGCATTTTTTCCTCCAGTAACTGACGGAAGCGAGGACGCTCAGCTGTTCCCTACACTGGGAAACATAAGGGATTTTAAAAAGTCTTCAGGGCCATCCTGCTCCCACTGACGGCAGCAGGCGTTCAAGCATCTTAACAGAGCATCTTTACAGAGAGAGTGCTAAGCTCTTCTGGCCAAAATCTCCAAAAAAGGGGTTTGGTTTGTTTTTCTAACATTTGAGCAGAGTGGAGGAACCATGAAGAATGAGTTTTGCTGCCTAAGGACAAAGAATTTGCTTAGTTATTGATTCTGAAGCTTTGCAAAAATCAAAGAGTGGCAACAAATTGAAGCTCCTGTGTAGCATAACAGCGATGACAGGCCAAGCACATTGTGTGCTGAGGGCAAACACGCAAGCCATGAACTCCAGGTACACATGGGACAACTACAAAATACTGAAGCAAGAGGACCAAGAGGCCTGGATTCAGGATCTCAAGACTTCATGAAGCCTGTTTTAAGTACAGGAAGGCACAGACGGTCCACGTTTTTCACAGAGATGTTTTCAGTCAAAAAATCAGTCTTTTTTCAAAATTGCCTTTCTCCACACCCCAAACCTCTCAAGATCATTGTCGCTTTCTATTTTTCATGCTGACTTGTGTTAGCATCTGAAACACACAATACTCTGCGGGTATCTGGGTCACCCACACCGAGAAGGGAAATCCCATTATTGTCTCTCCTCATACTTGAAATGAATGAATTTGTACAGTCAGCTCAGGTTTGGATTCAAACGCTGATATTACCATGACAAGCCGCCGCCGCCCACGTGCAAAAGCACTACAGGCCTTTCATCCCCGCCAACGCAGAGCCAGGGTGATGACATCCCCCAGGATATTTGGGAGCCCAGGGCGCTGCCTCTTCATCATCGCCGCTTCTGCCTTTGAATATAGATGGAGCAGAGAGAATATTTACCATTTATTTGCTTTACCCAAAGGGATACACCACGCATCATCAGATCCTATCTGCTTTGTGACTGAGAAACAAGGAACCACCACTAACGGGGAAAGCTGTAAAACCTACAGAAGTCAAGAAAATGTCTTTCCTCTGCCTCAGCCTTGGGTGAAGCCCAAAGCAAGCAAACACCAGTTATATCGCAAAAACAAGAAACTGTGCTCTCAGAGTCTACCTCTATGACCTGTGCTGCTCTTCAGTGGCGAAGAAGTGCTTGTTAGCAAGAGCACTTCTGCCTCACACCATACAGGTAGTCAATACTGAAGTAATTAAACAGAGAATAAATTTAGGAGTGCAGAACAGCAGTTACAGAACTCCTGTATGACCTGAAAACAAGGCATGAACTAACTCAGCCCAAACGCCTCAACCTGACTTAATACTGTGACACAGGACTCAATTATGAATCTTTTTCTGCTACACCTCAATGCATTCATAAGTGTGTTAATTAAACTATCAATTGCCAAGTGGAAAAGAAAAAAATTGTAAACAGTATTGAGATCTCGGAGCCTCTGGTTCCCATCTTCACAAACTGCAACTGCATTTTAAATCTTCAATTCTTAATGAAGTTATGAAATCCTTAGCGCCTAAATAACCTTTCAACAGGACTAAAGGTACTGGTGAACATGCACAAATTTAAAAAAATGTCTAAATTAAATGATTATGCTCGGCTAGATCAGCAACATTAAATATTCTTAAAGTGGCCACAATCAGTTCCTTTCTGTAAGTTAAGTTATAGCAAAACAAGCCATGTTAATTCTTAATAAAATACAGTAAAATGATATCTTGCAATAGCCTTAAAAGCAAATTCTCAGATTACACTCAATGCCTCTAAGTTGCTACTAAAACTAACCTGCTTTTCTTAGCACTGTTATTCCAAAGTGCATCCCTGGTATATGCACATTTATAGACCCCTGGTGTACAGACACATGCAGACCGCTGATACACAGACAAAAAAAAAGGCAAGAACTGACACATTTCTTGGAAAGAACTGGTAGGGATTTTCTCCACTTTAAAATGCAGCCATTACTCATTTAAGGCTTGATCCTTCACATCCTGCAATGTGAAATGTTTCAATGGGACTCTGCATGTGTATATACATGCATATGTGCATTCACAGCATGAGACCCAAAGTTGTGTTGCTCATATGATGTTGACAAAGCTAATACATTTTAAAACTTTTTAAGCTTATGGATTTATGGCCCTAGAACTGCAGAAAAGAGATGGTACTGCTGCAAGACAGTAAACTGATTTTGTTTCATTTTAAAACATCTTTATGCATTCATGTCAAAACATCCAGGGATGTTTTAATGTTAAGAAGGGCTGTGGAACAAAGTTGCTCTCCCCCCCCAGCAGGAAAAGGTTTACCTACTTTTTGCCTCATTATTCTAGGTCTCTATTATACAGTAAGATATTTTATTACAGCAAAAAAATTCAAGACTTTTGTTTTATCACCTTTGTCCTGTAGCAATACTCAGCAGTGCTGATCAGCAAGTGGTAAGTGTCCTCCAGGAGCAGACAATAAATGTGAATTTAGCAAAGAGCACTTATCAAATATAAATACAGGGTCTGTGCTCTTGGGATTATCTGATTTTCCCTTGCTTCAGAAAAATCCACATGAAGATGAAATCCTAAATGTACTTTGCAGCTGCATGACGGTGAGATGCACACAGCCAGTGAGGTATAGTCTACCACCAGCAGACAGATGTGATTTACTGGAATGTTAGGATGTGCGATCCCAGAAATGCTGCTAAATCAGAACAAATGTGTCTATTGGAATCCTGAGCCTCTAAGGACAGGGATCCCCGAGCCGCGCTGGTGCCCCGTCAATGCTGCTCTACCCTCCCAGCCAAGTTTTTTCCCCACTTGTCCAGCCTGAACCTCCCAAGCCACAACCTGGAGCTGTTTCCCCTCATTTTACCACCCAGCAAGGAGCTCAGCTCCATCACCTGTGTTACCCCCTCCAGGCAGCAGCGGGTGGCAATGAGATCCCTCCCTGAGCTCCTCGCCCAGCTGAACAAGCAATTTAATTTTTTTCCTTTGGTGTAGTTTTCCCTCCCTCCCTTGCTCCAAACTGACTTTGCCTAAAGCACTGTTCTTAAATTAATTATCAAGGAGCTCTATGCTGCAGAGAAGCATCGTTTTTGGGCCTCCAACAGGACTTGTAGCTTTTTCTTCTGCAGCCTGGGAGCACGAAGGCACGGCCCCTGCAAGACTCATGACTCACACTCTTCTGGGACAAGTTTTATACATATAACAATTTTTCCTTGCAGCCCTAGTATTAAATATTTGGATTTGCAGCTCTCTCTGTACTTCTACACTCCCCATCCACGCCTGCCTCCCAGGGCAGCCACTATTCATTAAGATTACATGCAAATAAAGGCGAAAAGGAAAATTATTATTGAATTAGGAAACTCAAAGGTGACTTTGCACGATACCTTCATAGGCGCCAGCTGGATGGGAGTGATGCATGAGGGATCCACCATAGGCTTGGGCCTGTTGGCCGTGTCCGCCAGCAAACTGTGCCACTGCTGAGGCAGCCCCGTGAACTTCTGCTCCCGGTGGTCAAAGCCAGTGTGAACCCGGTGCTCGAAGTTCGAGGGCCCGGAAATTTCCAGCCTTTTCTTCTTCTTGCCGAACATGGTGGAAAAATCTAAAGAAGTCACAGGGAAACAGGAAAGGAAAGAAAAAAAAAAATCATCTTTATGATTTGTTGCAACTTGCAGCCATTGTCTCTAGTGCACAGATAATTTTAGTAGATGCTATCAGTCAAATACCTACATGAATACCTATTTCACACATACTGCCTTTGAGATCTATGCAAGGGAAGTGTTTATTTAACCTCCTCTTGCAGGTTCTGAGACTTAAGAAATTAACCCAGTCTCTATATATGTTCACAATACCTTATGAAATAAGGAAATGCCTCTATTCCCAGGAAAGAAAACCTACTGTGTAAGGAAAGGAGAAATTCCCAGTCCTGGAAACAGACAGAGGTCCTGTTAATTTTCTATTAAATACTGTCCTGTCCTGGAAAAGTCCCCTGCCTTCTTTCTGCTGTCTCAAAACTGAGCAGGGTTCAGTAAACCCTCGAGCAGCATCTGCCTAAAATAGTAGCTGGATGAGGAGGCCGGCAGCTCTGTAAAACTTCTTGTATCACAGGAGAGACTCAGCTGTAAATGTGCTGCCCTGACTCCGTGATTCAGAAGGTAGAGAGATGATCAAGGAAGAAAATACAGCTGCATTGCTGCTACAAAAAAAGAGATGGGCTGATAAATCAGGTATTTATTCCACCCTCATTCCCTTTTACTACTTCATTTAAAGATCAGGTCCATTATTTGAAAATTGATTGCTGGCTCCTTAGAAGTCCCCCTGTGTGTTTGGAGGTGATTATGTCTCCCTTGTGTGTATTTTCTTTAGACAGAGCAGACCTGCTCCCGTTGGCCTTTCTTCACAGATCTCATCTCCCACACCTCCCGCTGGCCTTTCTTCACAGATCTCATCTCCCACACCTCCCGCTGGCCTTTCTTCACAGATCTCATCTCCCACACCTCCCGCTGGCTTTCTCCCCCTCCCTGAACTCCCTCCGAATGTCCTGCCCTTTGGACAGTCTCTCTCCAACTCTGTTAACCCTGATATCTTCCTCACCCTCCTCTCCTAAAATCTCTTACAATCACCTTGAAATCTGGCCCTTTTTCCACTTCCAGCATTGTAATATTTGTATTTTTCTCATCGGTGGCATGTTGGGTACCTTGTGGCACTTCCAGAAATGTTTCTAGCCTAACCCACAACCATCGTGGTTGGTCTCTACTCAAAGATTACTTATTTTCAAGGCTCAAACAGAAGAAGTCGGTAGTTCAGGTAGTAGCTTGTATTCACAGCCCATCTGCCGGGCTCCACAAATCACAGCTGGCTGCAGATCAATGGCACTGGATTGATTTCATTCACCCTCTGGGATGTGAATCCATGAGACCTATTGGAGTTGCATTTTAAACCATCGGGTCTAGACACGCACTTCATCTGATCAATGCCAGTACTCACAAGGTTTCCCACTGGACTTACACCCTAACACTGCTGTTGGAGGCTTGAAATCCTCCGGAGCCCCAAACACCACCAGATGAATAAAAGCATATCAGCTGGCATACTGCATATTGCCTTTTAAAAAATATACAGCGGTTTCATTCAACAAGATATTACTCTTTTGTTTTTAAATCGCTCTTTGATGCATTGTACTCTCTTGCTTTAATACCATTACAGCTAGAAGCAAATGTCAACTGTGCCCCAGTGGGACCTTTCTCAGGAGAATATTTTAGTCTAAAACCTGATGCCAAGGTCACATTTTTGCAGCGGGATGGTGTCTGAGGCCTGAGCAGTGAGACTTGCCCCCTCCTTTTGACTGCAGCTCATGCTTAGATCAGCTTAAATTGACCGTGAAGCTATAGCAGGAGAGACAGGGATACTGACACCTCGCACAGCAAGGGACTGATTCAGCCACGCGGATGCGTGCGATGCATCTCGGTGGCCAGAGAACATCCCCCTGTGGGGCTGTGGAACTTCTTGTTTGTTAGAGCCCTGAGTCAGGCCCCACTAATGTGCTTGGTCCTCATGCCTCAAAAAAGAGATGGTTTAATTTTTACCATAGCTTTATTGATATGGTACAAAAAGATAAAGCATTTAATCAGATGTGGAAGCAAAAAACATCCTGGACAAGTGATTAAATGAGAAAGCTCTGCAAGGCTTATCAAATTGTTTTAGGAACAGGAGAAACCTAAGTGGTTTGAAGAGACACAACGGACCTTTCCAGGATAACGTGTGTGCAACATAAATGCTATGAAATTTCTATCAAGAGCACAAAATGTATGAACTTACAGCCCATTCAGGCACCTATCTGTTCTCTGTCATGCAAAAAAGCAATCCCCAGGCAGTTGATAAGAACCCCTCATTTCCTAATGGGATTAGTTAGGAGAGCATCCCACAGACAAGTGGGACATCGGCTGCATTCTGAGGAGGCAAAGGGAGGTAAGTGGCTGCAGGGCTGCCCTTGGCACCCTCACCCAACCCTCCCCATGCCAGAGCACCCAGCCCGACTTAATTCCTTCCGACAGCCTTCAACATGCTCCTCATTGTGCCAGGTCTCTCAGCAAATGCCACCTCTCCGTCCAGCTCCTCCTGCACTCGCCCCCGCAAAACGAGAGGAAATGAGAGGTATCATATTCCAAATTTATTGCTGTTTTTATGGGGATGAGCACAACCAGGATGTCCGTCCGCTACTTGCATGTGCTTGGCCAATGAACAGTCGGGCTGATTTCAACATCATGTACATGGCACAAGGTGATACTCAACACAAGGGCCTGGGGGAGCCTGTCCTCCCAACAACTATTATACTATTAATGGCAGTGGGCTTGAGCCAGCTCTAAGCCCAGAAAAAACAGGACTCATCGCTATGTGGCTTCCATGGGGTATTTCTGTTGAGATACTTCACTTATCCTTATGCTGAAATGATGTAGCACATTGATTTCATGTTTCTAAATGGGAGGTCTGAAAGAGGTAGTCCTTCAATTGCAACAACCAAACAATTTAGTAAGTGTGATAGACTTTCTTTACCAAAGCCATGATGGAAAAAATACGGCCATGATGTTTACTGGAAGAAAACACAGTAGTAATGGGGAGAAATCAGACTATCACACCAGCTTTCCTGCTGACAGTGCCCAAGTAACCCGGGGCAGTGCTGGCCCTTGCGGCGCCGCTGGGGAACAGGGAAGGAGCAGGGACAGCAGGACAAATGTGGGAGCTGTGCTCTGTAGACAGAGCCCCCAAAACCTTTCGTAATGGTAGTATTTGTTATTCATGCTTCTGCCCAAGAAAGCAGCACTGCCAGCTCTGTGATCCTCGCCCAACAGTTACAAAAAAGCTTCATCCAGCTGCTCCAAGAATCCAGGTAATGCTGAAACGTGCTATCAGGAGCAACCACTGCAGCTTGCACTTAATGCTGTTTACTGTAGTGCATAACAAATCGAATTACATGCTAATCAACACACCTTGCCTGTTAGATCCTTTTCACTTCACTCCTTTCCATGCACTGAAATAATTCACTGAGCAGCACAGTGCCGTGGACTCCCAGACAGGTCTGAATTTCACACATGACCTCCAAGAACAGATCAGGTCCCCACAGGCAGAAGAAATTCCCTGTGTCCAAGATACTGCCTGTGCAAGGTATGAGACACAGAGCAGCAAAGCAAATCCACTCCATCAGCTACTGCACCGTTGTCGTGCTGCCTCCCCCTCACAAAGGAAGGTACAACCTGGTGACAGTATTATTTTGGGTGCAAGGGAGCCCATTCAGGTCCTCCCATGAGGGTGCCTGTGCTCAGGGCAGGATTTCCAGCAATAGCCTTCCCATGAGAAGTTAAAGCCTCACCCAGCTCCTACCCCGAGCTCAAGTTCAGAGGTGTTCGGCTGCTCTGTTAGTTCAGTCTCATACACCTGGACCCATGCTGGGGTTTTGGTGGGTCATCCCTCCCCTGTATGTGAGATCAGGGGACACACAGGGGAACTGATGAACTGAAAAGCTGAAAGTCTGCATTTGTGTAAACAGCCTCAAAGAACAAATTTTTGCACTTACAGCATGTAAAACCCAAGGCAGTTAGAATAAAAGGAAAAAGCATGCCTTTAATCTTGAAGTTAATAATATTCTGTATCTTTTATCATATCCTAAATAAGAGGAATCCAGTTAACCCACCCTGTAAGAGATAAATCTGTTCAACTCCACCTTATAAAGTGCCAAACCCTGTTCCCAATGAAAAAGTCGGAGCCACTTTTGCCTTCCCCTCTCAGTAGCTATTTCTTTTAGAATGAAAACTAGGAAGGCTTGAAAGACTTATTTTGTCTTGTAATCTTGAAAACTACCAAAAGAGTCCCAAGTGCATCCACTAAGCACTGACAAGAGCACTTGCCATCCCAGATGATGCCACAGACTGAGCAAAGGTCTGTGAAATTCTGCCATGCATAAAAACATACAAAATCCTTATAAAACCAGTAACTAGAATAATGAAGTGAGATAGGTGTTTTTACTTTAAAATTGGGCTTTTAAGGATTGCATACCATTGCTATACAAACACTATTTTTTTTCATTATAGTATTTCAGCAGCCAGATGCCGTGTCCCACTAAGCCAAGGAAATAATCTGTGCCCGGCAGCAGCGCCGGCCAATAACCCCCAGCAACCCAGGGAAACCCACAGGTACTTCTTACAGACCCCTTTCTGCTGCTGGAGCACAGGGCTGGGATGTAAAAACTGCCTCCAGAGGGGCTCGGTGTTCATCGTCTGCCTCAGCCCAGCAACACATTTGCTTTTTAAACAACTGGCAATTAGTTCATTTTCAATTAGGAAGCGCACACTGCGTTAACTCCGGCAGCCTGTATTTTTTCTGCAGGGATTCCCTGAGGTTCCTCTGCTGAGCAAACAGCAGCAGAGCCCTTTTGCCTCGGGGACAGACATGCTATTAGCAACTCAAAATTGCCTTCATGCACACTGGGTAGCATCTGCAAGCCCAGAGCAGGGGGCGGCAGCGACCGCTCCAGCCCCGACATAAAAGGCACATTTTCCCCCAAGGCCACCACACAGGCAAAAAAACTGGTTAAAACCAGGAGTGTTAATAAAATGCTTCAACTTTTAAGACAACTGGTAGAAATATGGATTGCAAAATGGGAAACGGGTGCGGGTCGCTTCCCTTTGATATTGTTTTACTTACTAATAATAGTTTTCCGTAGCACAAGAACTCAATTATTCCCCTCCAGAGCAAACAAAACGCAGTAATACATCATTAGCTTCCTCAGCTTCTGTTCCCCTGCTCTGATTAATTGTAACCTTTGCTGATATGTGATCATAACTGAAAGAATATGAATTGAGAAGTACAAATTAAATTAACGTGTCAGGCCAGCTTGCATAGCCAGTACTCCAGACAAATGTGAGCTGGGCTGATAATCAATCTTGAGGAGAAAGCAAATGTCTGGTACGGACCGACAGCAGCATAAATTGCTAAGAAATGCTCTAAGTGAGAAGTAAAAATGACATTTGTTCCCCTTCAGCTCACACTGGTGCAACTCCCTGCTGCCGAAGCAAGTGGAAGGAGACCAGCACACCTCTGTATATCTATATAGCTATAAAAATGAGGATTTTTTTTTTTAAGTAAGGAATAGCAACAACAATAGGTTTGTATTTCCTTTTGGTTTGCTTTAAGGATGGCTCTAAGCTTCTCCATGGGGACTCTCTGCTGCTGGCTGCAAGCAGAGCATGAGTTTCCTTTGCAAAAGAAGAAAGCGTGCCTTGATTACAGATATACTTTTTTTTTTTATAAGAACTTACCTCTATTTTTCTATTTTTAACCACAAATACAGAACACTACCCTATTGTTCAGGAAATGAAACAAGAAAAGTAGAGCTGACTGAATGAGAAGCCAGTAAAGTTAATGAAAAGGCTGTTAAAAAATAACACTGGTTTCAGGTCAGGCCTGATGCATCCCTGTGACTCTGGGACAGAGGAGAAATTCTCCAGATAAGCTATTCCTAAATACTTCCCAAACCACAGCGGGATGTTTCTGGATGCACAGGATGGAGATGATCCAGGAATCAGCTGCTGCAAACCAGGGGTAGGTGGGTCCTGTGGTTGTGTCTTATATTCATTCATTCATGTACTCATGTTCTCTAGAGGGAGATGTCATCACTACTTTAGATATAAGGTAGTTTCAGATCTCAGGAAAGGATATTGTTTATTTTGTCATGCGGATTCTCCCCATACAGGAGAATCCTGGGTTGGTTCATCAAATTAAGAAACCTTGTTTCCCGTGATCCCTGCTTAATCCTCTGCTCTTCTTGATTATAATTCAAGCATTTCAACTTGGCAACAATAAAATAAACCCTTAGAAAATGTTCTGACACACACTACCAATGAATTAATATTACTATTTTAAACATCAACTCTCCAATAGCAACAAAAAGGATCTACAAATCCTCAATGGACTAAGTCAGCCAGTACAGCCTCAATTTTAAGAGCCCTCTCTCTCTATCATGTTGCTGAGCTCTTCTGCATGTAAACAGTGTCACTGTTGGAAAATCAATCACCTGTGACCATATAGTTTTTTCAGTCTAACTCTGTTTTAATTCAAATAAAGTATAGAAATACAGTTTTCAGTGTATGTCCACATGAGTTTTAGGAACAAAACGGCTTGACGGTCAATAGGATTCAACTTATTCCCATGGATTTTCAAGATGCCTGACATTTTTTGAGACAGGACAGATTCGTAAGTCATTTAAACACTATTAAAATACATACTTTAATCATGGAAAAATATATACTGATGGACTAGACCGCACCCAGTAAGCACAAAAACGCCATCCTTCTCAAAGCCCCTCATTTACCCTATGGCATTCTGCTCACTTCAACCTTAGGTCAAATCAGCCAATATTCAGAGTTCCCCTGTCACTGCGCAACATAATAAAAATACATTTAAACAATTACAAGCTGTCCAGGACTTGTGACTGTCCACATTTCTTTTCAATGCCACAATACCTTGTTTAATTTTGAAAATGCCTTCATTTGCCACAGCACAGTGGGGTGTCTCTTGATAGCCGGCCCTCGAGACATATCTAATAGAAATGCACAATGGAACAAAATACAGGAAAAAATAATAACAAAAGGCAATGTATGCTTCCAGAGAAACAGTAAAAGCTGGTACAGAGTGGCCAAACCAGGACTGATGTACTCCAGGGAACAATACTCATTCTTCTTATTGAAAGCTTCTCTTGTACAAGGACTCATTTCCACACACTGACTGACATGTGCTTTCCTAATTTAGAAGTCTTGTGATTCCCAGTGGATTTTAATGCTCAGTAATTTTCAGCTGAGTAGCTTAAACGCATATATTGTAGTCAGTCACTCTTTATTATCTTATACACATGCACACATATATAGCACCGTACAGACAGAGGTTCCTGCAGTCAATTAGTCTGCAACAGCTCTGGGCAGATTAAAGAGAAAAAATAAATAACACCAACCCCCGGAGGTAACTCAAATAATTTCTATCCCTGGCAATTGAAAAGATTCCAGACTTGCAGAAGCAAATAATCCTTTGGGTCCTCAGTTTGAGATAATTAATGGTATTAACTTTGCAGAAAATGCTGGACACTCAGAGGGAGGGGGTATTAAATAAGGCACCCACCATTAAATGAGACACCCCAAATCTCAAGCTACTTGTGAAACATCAAAGCAGTTCTAATATTTTTTCTGAGTTCACGTAAATATTTTAAAATCTAGAGTTCTGTATTATAATGGATGTAGGTACTCTATTTCTATGTCTGAAACAGCTACTCTATTTCCATGTTTTGAATCAGGAAAAAATAATCAGTAAAAGGCACTACTGTCAAGAATAAATCAAAACCAGAGTTGTGAAACAATATAACTTAATTCAGAATATTAGTATTAGTAAATAGGTTTCTATAGGTTGGAGTGACTGTAGGGTAAGAACTGCAGGGATGCAACATCATACATCTGTCAAGAGAAAAGTGGTTTCAAAGACGTTGGAAAACAACTCTGATGGATCAAGCACTAGGTGACACCGTCTCTGCATTTTGGGTCACATCCTCAATGGGGTCCGCTAGCAAAGCCTCGGCAAAAATAGACGGATTGGCACCAAACCACAGCCCAGCATAGAGGGCACTCAGGCATCCACATTTCTTATTTGTTTTTGAATGTCAAGCTTACGTTTTAATCCTTCGAAACCGAGTTTCGTCCCCATCACTTGGTGGTGGTTGCAAAGCTGGAATTACAAACATCTCATTGACCAAAGCGTGTTAGACTGCGATAAGTTTTTTTACAGTTCCAGAAAAGACTAATCACAAGACCACACTGTTCCTCACAAGCAGCCTGTATTTACTACTGATATATCCTGATAATTTGTAAAAAATAGCTTTTCCAAAAAACAAACACCACCACCACCACCACAAAATGGTTTCTAGGTCTCAAAACCCATTTATCTTGCGCTGACTGCACCCATGAACATTCCGAAACTGCCTCAAGAAGGGGTCTGGGGGTTATTTCACAGCACCCAGCAAGTGTCACAGGGCAGGTGGTGATGAGCGCAGATGGGACCGGAGTGGAACACAGACCTGTGACAGCATCATGTGCCACCGAGACACGTTAATGAGATGGGGGCTCTGGAGCCAACCTCCTGCTGTAAATCCTCATTGGTATGTTCACATTCAACATGCTGATTTTTTTTTCTACAATAACATTTATTGCATTCCTTATTTTACTTCTAAAACTATATACAGGCTGTGCAGGCTCTCAGGAATTGCTCTATTACCATAACGTTTGTAATAAAGATTGCTTTCCAATGAATGATCAACAGAAACAAATGCTTCCTGATGCATTATTAATGGAAAGCCTCTAATAAGAATATTCTTTAGGATGAAAACACATCATCTGATCCGTGTTTACCAAGAAATGGAACAAAATCAGATTATTTGATATATCAAAATATCTTTAAAATGCAAACAAACATGTCTATAGATTAAGAAGTCCACAGCAAGTGCCTGAAAGATGAAAATCATGCCTGTTGTTGTTGCCACTGTGGGTTTCCTACCTTCGTGTTAGGTTTTGCTCTGTATCACTCTAATGTACAACTGAAAGAAAAATATCTCAGTAGTCTGCAATAAACTGCAAACGTACAGATCCTATTTTAAATTTTTATCCCTTATGTATTTTCTTGTCTTCTTCTCACTCCACATTGTGCTGAAAAACTGGTTTGAAAGTCAATTCTTATCCTATTATCTATTGAGTTGCTGTCAGGCAACACTCTGTTTCCGTATAAAAAATGAGAACTGATCCCTGGCAGGGTTTGCTAGGGCTTACTATTTATTATGTCCTTCAGAAAGTTTACCATAAGCTCTTTATGGAGAACACTGAATGTTTACAAAGCAACGCCTGGTCAGCCCTGCCCCCTTTGGATCATCCACAACAATCAATAACTGCAACCAGGCAATTCCTTGATGCTGATTTTTTGGGGATTAAGGGAGCTTGCCATGCAGACTTTGTATTTTGCCATCTCTGGACATCAGTTTAGAAGTGATGGGTCTCACCTGTTCTCTGTTTAACTGGGAGATAAAGGTTGAAGGGAGAAATTGAGATCCTTCACGCTGTATGTCTGGAACCAATGTGGAAGTTTTCAGGCTGGTCACAGAAAAGCAAAAAAATAACAAACAAAACCCCTCACATAATAGAATGTAAACTGAATGAAAACACCCACGCATTTTCATCTCTGGGCAACCAGTGCAAATCTAGAAAGATGAATGCTACTCTAAGTTTTTTATTGGTTTTCAGCTTTTAAATGACTAAAATAGAAATGGTTATTGACTGCAGGTAGGTGTTGAGCAACTGGAGAGGTTACTGAGGTTACTGCATCTCATGTGGCTGCCGCTGCCAACCTGAGAAATAACACTGCAACAGAAGGTGGCTGCAATTTCTTCCTTTGGAGGAAGGATGCACACACACGAATCACTGCATTTTGCTGGGCCCATCGATATGTTGGTTCTGGGAAGGGCATGTATTGCCTCTCCTGGATGACGAGTTTCATCTGAAATGGTCCAAAAGGACACTTCCAGCCTCTCAAAAGACAACGAAAGGAGGGTACCAGTTGACTATGTAACCAGCTAAGACGATTCCCAGAAACCTTGGGCTGGAAACACCAAGAGAAGCTGCCATGTGACCCTGAATGAGCTGGTTCAGCTTTGAAACTTCTAGACAACTACACCAAAACACAGCTCTGACGGAGGTTGTTTCATTGAGAAAACATCATGGGAACAAGGAGTCTGCGAGAGAAGGCAAAATCTTCTCCAGGTATTTTCTGAGAAATCTTATTTATTCCACAGGGAGAGATGCAGAGGTCAAGAACTTGGCCAGCATCTCTAGGGAATTAATGGCTTACAGCACCTGTCCTACCAAAAAAACGGTGCCTGTGGCCCACCAGACCCTGAGCCCTCTTTTTAAACCCCAGGAAAACACATGTTTAGCATATTCGTATCTGGGATTACAGGTCCTTCTTGAAGTTTCAGCAGCAAAAATACACCATCAATCAGAAAATAATAATAATAAAACGACATCTCTAGATACTGACTCTGGTTGCACTCACTACGGGAAGGTTTGTTAATTCATTCATTTGTTCTCTACTTTGTTAAGGAACGACTCCAACAAAGCTGCTGATACAACTGGGAAATCAAAAGACGAGCTGGGAAAGCAACTGCAAAAACACGCATTAAGGGAACGCACACGGTTATGCCGGGCGGCGGGGGCCAGAGTCAGCACTTAGTGAAAAAAGGGACTGCGAAGTGCACTGCCTGAGATAAGAATTAAGTGCGCAGAAGGAATTCAGATCCCAAGGGAAATACTTTCTTGCCAGAACAAAATTATTTTTCCTGGTCAAATGAAATATGTTGTCCAGCCAAACCTTTCATTTCATGCTGACCATTTTCCTTTTGTTCTTAAATACAGAATAACATAAAACTCAAAAGCTATTTAAGTTAACGCCCTCCAACTGTCAACTTAGGTTTTTCCTCAAATTTTTGGATATATGACTCAACACATTCCCTGGTATTTTTTGTTTCAGCTGATCTGAAAATCATCTGTGCTCTGGGTGGGCATTGGAGACGACTTATGGCATGCTTCATGGGGCAACGTAAAGGTTTTAGAAAGGTGATTTTAAGACAGCCATGACACTCAAATTATTGACGACATGGCAAGCGAATGACAACCCCATCTTTACAATATGGCCCTATATGTCTCCACATGTCAGCTGCTCTGTGTGCCCATGTGTGTAATGTCTCAGCCACACTGACAACCCTGTTCTTCTAAATTATTTCCAGCTTCTTCAGGATAAAGGCAGGAAGAAGTCCGGAACGGCTTTTAAAATGACTATGCAAAGCACAGCGGGCTGTATAATACCTTTTCCAGTAAAACTCCCTTTTACTAATCTGAAGGTAATGAACCGTGTTCTTATAACCACTATTTCTCCTTATTACATATAGGCTGGATGTTTTAAATGGAAATAACTAACATCATCTCATCCCCCCGTGTTTCTGACTTGTGGCGTGTCCTTGGAAGTAACCAATGCTCAGAATGCCAAAAGCTGAAGGCTCAGCTCGCCCACGTGTGAGATGTGATATGAATAAATCAGTGCAAAGTCCATGTGAGCTGCTTCTCTCTCGCTAGCGGGGGCTCGAGCTGGAAAAGCTGGATCTGCTGCCGAGCTGCCATCCAGCCTTTAACTACCCATGGTGCCATTTAGAAACATCAGTTCATTCAGTATATTGAGTCACTTTTTAAAATGCCAAATATACAGCTCAGCATTTAGGGCAAAATGAGAAAAAAATATGTACATTTACTATGGTGGCATGACTGTTTTTTACAGAGCTTGACTTACTGGCAAGGAATTTCAGAACTCAAAGGACACTCAGAAATTCAAAGGGCTTCAAACTTCATCATCGGTGTCACTATGAGACTCGTTAGGGCAGAACTTGCTCTCACACACCCAATTAGAGCAGTGCTGGGTACCCATTGCTGTGTGTTTTATACCTCCCTGAAAGTCATCTTGAGATGCCATTGATCTGTGCTGTGCTACAGAGCTTAGGCTCTGGAGCATCTGCAGTCTTGGGCTTTCTGGAGCATCATTTGAGTCCCAATTTAATTGTTGTTGGCTTCAGTGGGAGAACTCTGACCCTAGAAATAGCCACTTTTTTCTTTATTTCCCTCTGTTGACAGCAGGATGGGAAAAGCAACCCTAAATGGTGACAGTGCAGTCAAAATCAGGGGAGAGGGAGCACAGTTGACTTTATTTGAGAGGTTTATTTCCTATTCTTTTTCTTTGTAACACAACTAGAGGAGATGTTGCTGCCCCTCTCTCCCTCCCTTTTGCTGCCACTATCTCCCATGTCTTAACAGAAACCCAAGTCTTAGCAACCTACACCGTGCCCCTTCACCAATATTTTGTCAGCCAACATTTTACAACACTGGAGAAAGGCTGACCTGCACATTATCCGCTCTGAATCCAGCAAAGTTTATTGAAATCAGAAAAGGAAAGATAAAAATTTCCAACTTGGAGAATCTCCGAGCCAATGTTTGTAAATAAAGTCTAATTTAATTACAAATATATGTATTTTTCAGCTGTCCAAGCTCCAAAGAATACACTCCTGCTGGGATGAAGCAATCACACCATTTAACATGCAAAAATCACTACTCACTTATCAGCTTATTAATCGGTAGTTTTCTAATTCAGAGGAAAAGACGAGTTACAGGCAAAGCAGAAGCGCAATAATCCAAACACGAGCATCTAAAATGCTACACTGAACTCTGCTCCAGGAAACATAAGAAAATACATATTTTTTCTCTTTTTCCTCCCCTGATGACAGTTTTCCAGTGCCACTGGCATCCATCACATGTGCAGAGGCAAATGCTTCCACACTTGGTAATAATCAGAGCAAGGAAATTACAGACCGAGGGGAGAAGGAATTACATTTTGTTTCTGCTGGCTGAAAGCTCAGTGAAATCCAAAGAGTACATGAAGGGAACTCAGTAGTGGCTTCCTCCTCTATTTCCACTTTCCAAGCAGCGCCAGGACTCCCTGCAGCTCTTCCACATCACTCGTTTTTCCCTGGGCTCTTGGTTTTGCCGTGTTCCTGCTCTCCGTGCCCAGCCAGGGCTGGTTCCTGAAGCACCATCTCCATCGGCTCCCACCCATCTTCCCCTGCACTGCTCCTCCATCACCTACTTATGCAGAATAACCTTCCAAACTCTCTCAAAAGTTCACCTCAGATGTGATTTTGCCGCCAACTATTACTCTGTCCCTACACTCACTGTCACTCCGGTTTATCTAGAGTAAAGTTACCAACCTCTCCCTTTTTGATTCCCTATGTTTACAGCAAAATAATCCACAAGACCAAAGAACTGCCCTCAGAACAGCTTCTCCTGGTAGCAGATGAAAAGGATTTTCCTTAATGTCATCATGCGCTGAAATTAATAAATGCACAACAAGGCAATGCAGAGACAAATTCAGGCACTGCAAGGATGAAGTAAGAAACATACACAAATTATGGTTACGAGGACACAGAGTAAAAGCAAAAACAAATGGAAAAGATGCTACCAGATGCCTAAAATCAGGACAGAATATTAGTAAATTATTAACATGGCAGGTTTGAGGACAGGTGTTATACATTCTGTATGTCTACAAAATCAGCTTTCAAAAGTCTAAGACATTAAGGCTTAATGAATCAGCGTACATTGTTTTACAGACGAGATACCACCAGTCAGTTAAATTGCAGGACTAGAAGTGGGGGTTTAATTCAAGCTTCTCTAGGAAAGGGATTTGTTTGAAAGAGGTCAATTAAGCCTTCCACTCGAGTTAATCTCTCCTGTTTATTTAAAAAAAAAAAAAAAATGGAATGAGGAAAAATAAATGACGATAGGCCAGCAAAACAAAATTTTCCTATGGATGCATCAAAGCAAAAATCTGGAGGTCGGCTTGCTTTCAGCTGGGAGAAACACAGGCAGAAATTGCAATCAGTCTGCAATTCATACAGATGAATCACGTGGAGATGATTCAGACCGAATTATTCTCTGAATTAGCCTAGTGGAACACTCTCCTCTGAGGAAGGTAGCAGTACTTGAATGGTTTTGGGGAGAAGTTAATATTTTAACTTACAGGTCTCATTTGGAAAGAGTTTCTGTGGTCAGGGCAGAAGAGAGCAGACCCTCAAATAAACTATTTCCATTAGGGTGCATTTTCCTCCAGAAGCAGGGAGCTGCCCATCTCTGCCTTCACAGCGCCATTTTTCCCTGTATGCCTCTGTGCTGTTAACAGCAGCTACATTTGCATATATTGCCTTTAAGCTTTTGAGTCACCAATGGTCATTTAGGTTAACTCGTGTTTCTTCTGCTTTTCTGAATACTGATGGGTTTTGTGTGGGTTTTTTCCTCTTTCTTTGGTCCCGGCATAACTCATTTGTGAGCTTCCTGTAGCAAATGTCAGGCAAAGCGCACACTGTGCTGCCCATCTGCTTCCCGCTGACACCTTCCTCTTCACCCCATGTCGCATCCGTGCTCTTTGTGGCAAGGTTTTCTCTATGTGAAGACTGTGTTCTGCTGAATCAGAAAATGGGAAGAGCAGCATTACCCCTTACCACAGCCCTCGATGTACAGCTTTCTCTAGTGCCAACAGGCACCAACCCCAACACCAAACACTAGAAAAAACTGCAGAAAATATTCAGTGTGCAGCCATTTATCGGGCAAGTGGGGAACCACCATGGCACCATGACACCTCCCAAGCAGCAAAAGCATCAGTTCTCATTTATTTGATGTAATGATGGATCGTATTGAAGGATGCTCCCAGCATTTAAGAAAAATGCTCTGGTACATGCGCCTGTAGCAGGGATGCAAGGGATAGGTAATCTCTATAAGGAAACTATGCACAGATCAAGGAGGTAGGGAAGCGAGAAGTCTGCAATGGGAAATACAACAGCGATTAAGGCAGGGAGGTGGGTGCAAACGTGTAAATGATGCTGGGTTTCTCCAGGAAGACAGGAGCAGCACAGATTTATCAACACGAGTGGCTGGTAGAGGAGAGGGAGGCTGAGCCATAGGGGACAGAGACGATAGAAAACTGAGTGAGGGAAAAGAGGTCAGGCGAGAAGGAGCTGGATCTATCAAGTAGCTTCTACCTGATCCAGTATGGAAGAGGAAATCCCCGAGCAGCTAATAAGGGGCAGAGAGAAGGATGTGACCAGCTGTGCTTTACACAGGGTGAAGCGACAGTGGCACAATGAGCTTGTCACCACGTGACGGCTGCTGCGGGTCCCCTCTGCTGGGTCTGTCCTCCATATTTCTCCCAGCACCCTGATCACTCAGAACTGAGTTAATTAGACACAGATCCAGCTTTGGCAGCTCCCGTCCCCAAACAGAAGGACTTCACAAATCCATAAAACTCGTTTGGGCTCAGGTCTTTACCCCTCTCTTTCCCGGAAGCGAGACTTTCTGAGGTCAGTAACATCCCATCTCCATCCGTGGCCTCAGGAACGTCAGAAGCCACCTGACACACATGGATAATCCTTGGTTCTCTGCAAAACCACGCTTGCAATTGATTTCTAGGAAATTCATTTGTGTAGGAATGGCTAAAGAGAGCTCGCTTCCTGCACAGATTTATCAGTACCAGCGCATTTCTGCCAGGGTTGGGTAAAGAACTCCACCCATGTGGAGTACATGTGCTTTGTCCCATGCTCTGCCTTTCTTTAAAGGAAAAAAAAAATCTGCTTTCACAGCTGCCTCCATGGAAACAGCAACTCTGTGGTGCTGGCGATGCTCCACGCTCGATGGGCTTGGTTCAAACACAGAAATCTGCATTTCTTGATCGTAGAGTGCTGAAACCTCAAGCCAGGGTCCCAGGGCCCAGTCAGGTCTCCTCTGGCTCATTCGGCACCACCAGTAAAGTTCCTGTGGGTCAGATCTCACGCTTGGACATCTGTGCAAGCTGATTGCTGAGGAACAGGCTGGCTCAGGCCTCGGTTACGCTTGAGAAAGTGGAAGGACTAGACAAAGCTTTTAACTCGCACACTTCGTTAACTCTGGTGGTACTAATGCAGCTCCTGGACTACCAAAGTAGCTAATGGAGATAAGGTAAGTGTTCAGTTTCCCTCCTGTAATGAGCTTTGAGACCAAACATCCAGTAAATATAAATGAAGTTGGAAAAAAAAAAAAATAGTCCTCCCATCTTCATTGTTAAAAGCTTGCTTCCACTTGTGCTCTGCTCCATTTGCCTCCCGTATTCTGCTGCATCCCCCAGCAACACCTACTCTGGTCCTGTGTCCAACTGCCAAAGGAGTATAAATGACTCTTTTGGCCCCTTGAATCTCCCCACCTGCAGTTTTCTGACTATCGACAAGGATGCACAGCAGCTGCACAACCAGAGTGCAGGTAAAGAACAGATTTGTCCTCTGGCTTGGGAAAATAGGTCCAAGTGTAATAAAACGCATAGCTCTTCTATAATCATTTGTTCAGGTCCATAAATCCCAGGGCATAAATCGGGCTGTCGGGGAGAGCAGCTGTGTAGGAACCTCTGCAAGAGCAGAAAAGATGCTGCGACCACTTAGAGCATGAAGGCATGCAGGAGCCACGCCGGGTGCCAGCCTCGTTGCTCCTCTGGTTTTGCGCCTATTTACTGCCACTGACTTCCAAGGAGATGCTCAGTCATCGTACTATAAATACGCACAGAACGAGGCTCGCTGACAGCTTGTGGCGAATATCAGAGAACCATAAAATTCAACAATCCCTAATTGTCCTTCAGTCAACAGTACCTGTTTAAATTACTGTTATTATGGCAAAGATATTGAAATTGCTAATATAAACACGACCGAGGATTGCAGCTACTGTAGCTTTCCACCAGCAAACGTTTTACTTGCTGCTAAATATTTTCCCCTTGCAATACAGAAACACCACCTACGGTGGTAGATACCCAGCAATCAGGGGCTGCTCCAGCATTTGCAGGAGGGTGCCCTGCGAGCAAGGGCAGAGCTGGTGGAGGAGGAGAAGTAATTCACAAAGGCCCTGGAGAGTTCATGAGGGAAAGCCTGAGCACGGACCCACCTCAGGGCTGAGCTGACCAGGTTTAATCCCCTGGCACCAAGACTTGTGTGTGCCAGGGCTCACGGTACTGCAGGCTGAGATGTCTCCTACCAGGGCAATTGCTCAAGCCAGCTGGGAAGGGAAAGCACTTACCCTGCTAGTAACAGTTAAAACCAGTTATGGAAAAGAAGTCAAGAGAGACCAATAGAAACATCAGCCACTAGTCACACGAAAACAGAAATACGCCTTTATTTTAAAATGGACATGGCGTATTTGTCAAAAATACTGTTTCAAAGGATCTCAGTTACTGATGCACTTGGGCTGGATCCAGCACTCAGGTTCAGCTGCCTTAGAAATGCAGGTGTTGCTCATGAAACCGCTCTGGGTAAGGAAAAATGACAACACGGCTCCTATGCCAAAAGGCTACGCAGTTACACCTCTCAGCTGAGATGGGAGAAGAAGGTCGAGATCTCTTCAAGGTCTTATTCAAAGCAGGGATTTAACAAAGGATCTTCATGAGAATTTTCCTCACTACCGTCTCTAAACACCCTGATACCAGTTTCTCTCAGTGTCTCCCCAAAACACACTGATGTGCACACAGACTGAGGATGGGACTTGGGTTAGTCACCCACCAGCAGCACAGCTCAAGTTTGGTTTTGTTTTGCCTTCTCTGCCAAGAAAGCTGCCCATCCTTCCCATGTTTGCTGCTCAGACCCCAGAACGGTGAAGCATACTTCACATCTGCCAAAGCCTACAGAAAAGAGGGGTATCCCTGGCAACACCAAACCCAACAAGCCCTAGGCTGTCAGCCAACACAAGGTTCAAGACACGTTCACCAGCACCGGCCACCACTGCTAGGTACCAGAAGCCCTCTGCACCCTGCAGGATGAGGCCCCATCGCTTATACCTCAGCCTCCTGCCTCCCAGAGTCACACAGATGAGTCAGTCACTGAACAGCAACAATAAATTCCATGAGCAACAGTATTTCCACACAGAGGGAAAAACTCTGAACACTTGGTAAAAACACCGCCTGCACAGACAGGGAAAAGATCTTGAGTTGCCATGAAGCTTTGCAGATCACTGAAACCCAAATAGCTGCAAAATCTGGCCCAGAATACCTTTTATTTGGTTATGTGCTTGCATCGCAGTGATTTTTTTTAAACAATACATTTCTAAACCAGATGTCTCAGCACCAACGCCCCCAGCTCAGCCAAGGAATTATGCTGATTTAACTCTTCTGAAGGGCTTTGTCTGAACTTGGCTTAATTGATGTCAAAGAGGCAAACTCATCCCACTTATTATAAAGACCGTAGGTACCGCTACCGGGTGAGAGCCACATCTGCCGCACATACGATGCAGCCCCTACCCCGAGGACTCGCTGCCTACACGGAAAAGCCAGAGCAGGGAAAAAACAAGTAGTCTGAGCCCCATTCGACTGCATGGTGAAGTGATTTGTCTACACTACCCCAGGAGCCTGGGTTTGATTTCAGACCTTTGATTCTACCTCTTCTCACACGAGCGTTTCTCCGGTAAATCACAAGCTCAGAGGCGCAGATCAGGTCTGATGCTGAGGGGGGTTTAAGCCCTGATCCTACCCACACGCAGACTTTGTTCCTGCTTGTTTGGTCTTACAAGGGTTAACAAAGACTATTCCTGTGCTCAAACTGAAGCAAGTATCAAAGCTTAAAGGACCAAGGTCTGATTTTATTCTCTGAGGCAAGAAGTAGCTTAATTTGCCATCAGTTTTCTCGGGAAGGTAATCGCCTTTTTGGAGCTGCTCTTTGCCGTGGGTTCTAACTATTTTGAATCTTTTCAAAATGTCACTGCTAGAGCCACTTTAAAAGCCACCAATAAAATTAATATTAAAAATGACTTAGAGCATAATTCATGGCCTCTAGAAACCATTTCTTATTCAACTGGCAAACCAACCAGTCATGCATTTTACATTGCTTTCTCATTTTCTTAGAAGCGATGTGCTACTTCAGGAACAACATATCTGTGCTGCACGTGTAAGTCAGGCAACACACGGCTGTCAGATACCCCGACAATAACATAAATCCAGCCTGATCACCTGGGAGGGGACGCAGCCCTTCGCCATCTCACATGGGAGGGAAATCGGAGAGTTACAACAGATTTACAACCAGGCTGAATCAAATCAGGGGAGGATCTCTGTAATATCTGTCCAGGTACAAAATGCTCTACTTCATCTTTGTATTTGTTTCCTTTGGATACATTAGCCTGAGAATTTACGGTAGCAATGTTTGAAAAGCAGTGAATTTTATGCAAGTATTAAACGCCTGGGAAACATTTAGCAGAATAAACTCAAGAACTGGTATCAGAAACACTTGGGGCACATCTAGTTAGTGCAGGCACTCACCATTGCAATTTTCCTTTAAAATCACTGATACGCCATCACCGATCAGAATTGCTCCCCCCACCCCAGAACAATCTTCAAAAAGCAAAACCAAAGCTCTCCCAAGCTAAAGGGCCCCAACTGCCAAAGCCCTGTAGCTTTATTCATAGGTTAATTCGCTCATCAAGGTAGATTAATTGCTGCACGTTCCACCCATTCACTTAAAGCAATTTAACTATAGCACTAAGGAGCTGAGTATCTCATAAGAACTGTCTACAATACGCCATGTAAGAACATACATAAATTAAATAAAAAGTAAAAAAAATCTACCTATCGTAGCTGTTCAATCCTTTCAAAATAAATCCAGGACATTACGTATTATACTTAATTAAATATGCCCAAGTCAATATGTATTAAGAGTCAGCTGTGAAGCCCCTAGTTAAAATAAGATGGCCTGGAATTTAAAAATATTGGTTTAGACAGCCCATCTTACTTAATCTGCCATTTATACTGCACTCAAGAAAAAGGTTTCACACACTTGGTGTGAGATGATTCTAAGAAGATATAAGCAGACTCCTAAATTCATAACTGGAAAGGCCATTCTTAAAAATAAAAAGGAAACAAATCCTATTTACAAGCCTTTATTATGGCAAAACACTGCTAATGTTTAACATGGGGGATACCTCCACCACATTAAACACTAAGATGAAGTCTTAACAACATCCACCTCAAGAAACCCACAAGGTCTATTATTAATACCTCTCTTAGTTTTAAAAAATTTTAACTGATACTCCTAATGTAGGTTATACTGGAAAGGGAATATTGTAATTCTTTCTCAAGAGATTTGAATAATGGAGACCCAGAGTGGCTTAATTAAGGTTAAATAATCAAGTTCAACTTCATATAATTAAATTTAATCACCTATCAGAGTTAACAGGCCAAAAATATCAAACTGCATGAGAAGAATGAGAAAGACAGTCCACAAGGTCCTAGAGTCAATAAAACGGTTATTAAAGCACTCAAGTCTGGCATATATGCTGGTATGAAAGCAGAGTATTGGAAGACCCATGTCCATCCAAGCAACAGGATACCAGAAAACAGCTGGAAAACCAAGGCAGCGGAAATTCAAGCTTCATAGGTTTCCCAAGGAGAAAAACATCTAACTTTGGAATTTTTAATTTTTTTTAATTAGTTTCAGAAAGATTGAAGAGTAAAGGCTGAAAATAAGACTCACGCAGCAAGGAAGAAAATATTAAGGAAAACAAGGATACAATACAACGTGCACACAACAAAATGCAAAAAAGAGGTGATAAAGACTTTGCTGGAAAACTTTTCTAGCAGTCTTTCTCCTAAATGACAACTGGACAAGTCATGCAACATGTCCCTGATGCCAATGTGCAATGAGAGGTCATCATAAAGAGGTTGGTTAAAATGTATCAGAGAAGCACATGGACGGAACCACAATTCTTAGCTCAAAGATCCCAAAAGACACAAAAGGCTAAAAGCAACACTGAGTATTAAGAAGAACCAAGGCACTTAAGAGTTTTGCTTGCTGCCTTTTTGCTGATGTTATACGCCATCTCTTCTAGGATATTTAAATTCTTCCTGGGAAAAGCAGTGATTTAAATTGCCAGAAAACACTGTGTTTACAGGAGGCTGAGAGCTGCATCCTAACAATTAGGAACAAAAAGTTTCAGCCCCACTTATCAAAGGTGCATTCTTTTCTGTACTATCTTTACACTGATATTAGACAATCTTTGTCATGTCAAACACTGACTTGAAACAGAAAAAGAGCTTTCTTCCCACTGAAACCATAAGACAAAGGTATGAATGTGAAAGAAACAAAATAAGGAAAAAAGCTATTTGAGATTAGCAGATAACCATTTTCAATTCCACCTTCCAGTTTCAAATGCAATCGGTGTTTTTGAGTAAAAAATGGATTTAGCATCCTCGGCAGCCCGCGGATGTAATCCCGCACCCATCTGGTCCCGTCCCTCCCCGCGGGGTTATGGTGGCGGAGCCTCTTTCCACCCTCTCCATGGGCGACTGACAGATGCACAGCGGGGGAAACCGAGCCTCTTCCTACGATTATCTTTTTCTCCCCGAGAAGGATTTAGTTCACTGAGGCTGTTGCTGAGAGACTTCAGTTTACACAAGCGTTTTGCTCATGAGATATCACCCAGCGGGTGTGTTTTTGTTTTATTCAGGTAAGGCAAGACTGCGGAGAATCATTCACGTGTCTGTAAAAAGGTGCAAAGTCTGAACGAGCTCAGAGGTTCTGGATCGCAATAAGGTCTTACCTGCCTGCCCCCCCAGGATAAGACTCCATGGGACTCTTCTCCTATCACTGTATTCCAGAGCTTGAAATTTAAAAAAATGACTCTCACTCTGATATTGAAGTAGCTCAAAATACACAGTACTATATAACATGTGCCTATGCATATGTATATATACACAGATCTATACACACATGCATATAAATGCACACACATATATGCATACATACACATGACTAGAGGAAACTTCAATCACTTTTCCTGTGCCTGAACCTGTGGGCTCAGCTTCATTCAACCTTTTCTCCAGTGTCCGAAGTGCGGGGAAGTAATTGTGAAAACCTGAAACCTGAGATTCTCCATCACTTCATTTCAAGACATAGAACTTTGGAGGGGGGGAAATAAAATATATTGTGACCTTCACGATCTGCCTGTATGCTACCAACGCAAAAATCAGAATGCAAGTTTTGCTTTGTGTCTTCCAAATGTTGCCGATTTATCTAACATTGCAGAAAGCCTGCTTGCTGTCGTGATGTCTCCTCCACCGCTTGCAGCTTGCTATTTACAGCCAAACAGGCTCCTGCACAGCCGAGCTCCAGGAAAGCAGGACCGGGAGAGCCCTGTGAGCCCCAAGGCTGCCACAGCAGCTCTGCAGCAGGACCTGGACCATACCTGGCAAAATAAGCAATTCCCATGGCTGGTGTCTGATCAGCCATGAGCTGACACAGAAGCGCTTTTCTTCAGTGTCACCGCCTTACCCAGCTCCAAAAAAAAAAACAACCTTGCAGCTTTACTACCATCAGCACCTTCAGCTGATAAACTTGGCTGATCTGGGCCCACGGGTTCAAAAGTTCTCAAAGGGAGGGATGAAGATATAAACAGAGCATGATCACATAAGCCTCCTTAGGAAGTCGGGCTAAAAAGAGATTTGACTTTCTACAGTGTCATGATACAGTGTGTTAAGATGGTTTCGAGACAGGCTTGCATGGCTGTAAAGGGGATCATTGCCTCCGTTTGGGCAGCAACAAATAACCCTTTGTACTACTTATCCTGCAGACAGCTTTCATGGGAACATAAATATTCTGTATTATAAGCTGTGAGGAAAGGTCTTGGACTGGGCTGGTGGGATCTCAACTCACCTGTTCCAAATCAAGCAGGTTTAAAGCCAGACAATGAGACAATGGTGAAAAACATCTTTTAAAAAAAATTTAAAGGTGACTCTGTAGCCAAGCAGGTTCTGTGGGTTGAGAGAAGGCTCAAGCACTCTCAACATGTTGGAGATGCTGAGACCCCGGATTTCTGCACCAAAAAGAGAGATGCCCTGTTACCTGCCAGCATTATGCATCCTTGCAGCATTGCAGAGGTATTGATCTAGTAGCACCAGAGAAATTTTAAAACATAGAATAATATAGACAAGCTCTGGGAAACCAATATATTGATGTGCATCGTTTACCCCTGTCTACTTCCATATGGGGGGCAGAGTCCCTTCCTTAGGCTCAGTATCAGGTGCACTGATTTCCCAGCCACTTTAAATAGGAAATAAACCCCAAATTTCCACGGGGAGGATGGGAACTGCTGCACTATGTTGGTGATGCCAACACCTATGCTCACTATAAACTGTGATAACTACCCACGCCTGCCCTAAGATGCGGCAGCATTGGCATCCCATCCCCACACCCCCTTCTGCTCTTATTTTGTCTACAAAAACAAATCTGCACTCCATGGTGTTATTTTTATACCATGTTATGACTCCTTCCCACCCGATTATTCACATAATTACAGCCACCCCAAGATTATGTTAATGGTTTAAGTACCACATCTAAATAGAGAGATAACAAACTCACACTGGAAGCTGGGCGCCGAGTGTTGTCTGTTTTCCCCAAATTAGAGAACAATTCTCTACAATTACGGCATCCCTATCCCTGCTGTAATTAAGGCAGTGTAGTCAAAACCAATTAATAAGAATGGTGTTAGAAAGGTCTAATTTGTCTAAATAGGACAGTCTGTTAGTGAACAAATTATATATTGCCCCTAGGAAACAAGATAACACAACTACGCGTAATAGAGAAAGCTGATATAAAAGCGTTTACTGAAGATTTCAGTCATTACCAGCCCCACCTCAGCCCCTGCACTGGCAACGGGTTTGTGCACTCTGGCTCGCTCTTAAGTCTTGGTTTCTACCCATCTCCCATGGAAAGAAACTTTTTCTTGTGAAATACTGACAGAACCAATGCAAGTTCTGCAATAAGTTTCTGGTTTGGAGTTTTCCACTGGGAAAAGAAACAAAGAAAACCCACCAAACACCACCACCACAACAAAACCCCAAACACAAAACCCCCAGATCAATCCAAAAAATGTTTGGTTGGGGAAAATCCGCCGGGTGCCAGGGCCAGCGGCTGCTGCTCACGCCTGCTGTGTGTCTGCCAAGGAAGAGATGGCTTTAAAAAACCCCCACCATTTCCAGAAGTTTCCAGTTTTGGGGAAACCTGCACTCCAAGCAAGTCCTTTTTCCTTGCAGGTGCGCACTCAAAACTAGGATAACGCTTCCAGCATCTCCCATTAAGGAAAGCGCAAGATCATCTCAATGGAATTGATTTTTTATTAGCCAAGTCAGTGAAGCCATAATTATTATAGCCCTCCTGGGCTGATAGCTACTAGCCATTTATGGGGCAGCAGGGAGATAAACACGGCATTTACACGTATACATAATCACTTTATTTCTGCGTTAAACATTAATTTCCAAAGGGTTTCCCAGCACGCTGGCTCGGGCGCTGCCAGTCCCTGCGATGTCTCAAACACGAGCGCTCAGCTTCATACTCTGCCTGCTACTGCCTTGCTCGGCTTCAAAAAATTGTTATTATTACTATCCCATTTTTCTTCTACCTGCACAGCATACCCATTGGTGCCACTCCTTTGCATTTCTTTATACTAAATATAAAAGTTTTGAAGTTATTCTGGCTGTTTCTCAGTTCGTTGTGCACTCATCCCCCTGTTTTTTGGCTGTCGCCTTTCTAAGACCTCTCAGGACCAGTGACAGGTGCATCAAGGACTATTGCCACTCATTTTCATGACCACATTTGTGCTTTTATGTGCAATCCAGGGTATGGCGTCACATCCACATCAGCAGGGAACATCCTGTAATTCCTTGGATACCAGGGGATGCCACCAGATGATATACAGTGAGATCCTATCTTAGAAATCACATTTCACCCCAAAATTGCTCTGATCCTTTTTTTCTTTTTTAGAGAAACAAATATGAACTTGCACCTGTAACCCACACAGTTACTTTAGCCTAAATTAACTGAATTAATTGAACACTGCTAAGCCAAACAGAGGCACATTATTATTATAATAACAAGCTTTCCAAAGCACAGGAGTCCATGCAACCCTCATCCCAGCATTTTGCAGCAGCTGGTTTAGCAGGGATAAATACGGCCCCGTGGGCAGTTCCATATGCTGGCCCACCAGAAATGGCAACACTGAAAAAGAAAAACCACAAAAACTACCCAAATCTATGTTTTACTCCAGTGATGACACATTCATCCTCCCAGCTGGCTTCTAAGTCACTCAGCCTCCCAGATTTATGTGAAATGGTACTTAAAAATACTTCTTACCATTAGCTGGATGGGAAAAGGGGACGAGACAGCAAGTGAAGAAAGAGCATCTGCACTGAGACTACTGAAAATCTCAAAGTTTACTGCAAAGGGCTGTAAAGAAACCTAACCGGGTTATACAGCAGAAAATCCTGAGAACACTATTTTACACAAGAAGTCTCCTGTGAAGCCGGGCACAGGACGTGCGGCAGGTCAACACAAATGCCCAAGTCCCCGGTTAGGACGTGGTTTCAGATGAATTCAAGCAACATTTATTACCTGTTCTTGCACCAGTGACTGACAAAGCCCATGACAACACCTGTCTCGTACTTTTATGGGATCCATGAGACTAAAGCACCCCACAATCTTCACATATGACATGCTTTGATGTATGAAGGCACAACAAGCCTTCCCCAGACAGGAAAATAACTCACAAATAACATTTTGAAGGAAAGAAGTGTTGTTTCTGGGACATAGTTAAATCAAAACAAACAAAAACAATCCTGCCCCCCCCACATGCGTGTCTGGGTTCCCTGGAAACGTCGCTTTTGCTTTCAATGGCTTTGGGGCAAGACACAGCCTGTGCAAACTGAAGTTCCTACAATCTAAAAGGAAGTTTCCAGCACTGCTTGGGTAGAAGATGCTGAGCTCCGTCCTCCGAGGCTGCGAAGCACAAAAACAGGCACATGTAGTTCCCCATATGTTACGATAAGCAAATACCTATTTGCATTTACTGCCAAAACCACCGAAGATGACTGCACTGAAATCACAAAATTCCTCGTCACAGCCTGGAACAGTTCAGGGGGTTTCTACAGCTGCTGCCCTTTTCCAATAAAGTATAAACTCTCCTTTAATTGAATTTGACAATTGAGAAGTAAAGAGATTTAAAATAACAAATTGTTCCCCAGCTTTCCCTGCAGCAAGGTTAGAGACACTTAATTGAACTTCAGCTTCACCGCCGAACCAGGAAACCAGCAAACAAGAAAGCGTTAGGAATACCTGCGTTTATTAAGTTAGTAACTCATCTTTCTCCAGGAACAGCTCTGCATGGTTCAACTTTTTTATTTTTAATCACTTAAAAAGCAGTGAAAAGAGAAAATTATTGGGCACCACAAGGACCATGGAGGTAACCACAGAACTGACCACAGCTGCCGGTAACAAAACACGTCTGTAAAAATATCCAGGAGATCAGAGCACAACCTCTTCACGTTACAGTGGATATTCTGCTTACGCTATGTCCATGTAAAATGGAAAAGCAACACATGCAAGCTGGGAAGTAATTTCACCCCCCCCATACATTGCAGCTGATGAGACGGATATTGGAACAGCTTTGGGGCCAACCTTTGCAAGAGTATGTTGCAAAACCAGAAACAATATAGGAGACAGCCATAAAAATTACTACATGGGAGAAAAACATCTTATAATGAGAAAGCTGGAGCTCAATCTGTTCAGCTTGTCTAAAGATGAATGACAGGTAACTTAATTATGGTGTAAAACCCCCTTCACAAAGGAAAATACAGTGCAAAGAAAAGGCTTTGTTATCTGTGCAATAAGGAATAAAAGGAATCACCAGCTGGATGCTGAAGGCAAGGGAGAGCCAACAAGGAAAGTATTTTTATACTATAGATCATTAAACTCTCGAACACGCTATCAAATAGAGCAGCAGACGTTCAATTTCTTGGAGCCACATGAAGCCCAGACATCTTCCTGCACAGACAAGTGCAGTCGGACACAGCGTGGCCCGTGTTGATATGGGCGGGTGGAAAAAAAGCAGCTCACAAAACGCTGGAAAAATGACAGAATGACCAAAGAGTTCTTTCTGGATTGACTTTCTGAATCTAGGCGATGAACGCAGCATCTCATGTGGATAAGGAGCAGCATGATACGTACCGTAACATGTTCAGCCATATAAAAATGGAATAACTCTTCTTTTCAAAAGTCAGTTTAGAAGGAATGTGGAAACATGGGTAGCATCATTGCGTTTGGATTTTGAGGGTTTCAACATAGTTTAAATTAGAACAGATAATCAATACGTGCTCTTAATTATCTTAACATAGTGCTAAGTGCTGCTGGAGAGGTCCAGGGTGTTGCTTTTGGTGCCACCAGACTCCTGGCAGCCTTCAACGGACCTTTGGGCACACGGGGGTGCAGCCCCACAAACCATTTTGCTGCTGATGGGAACCAACTCGTGCTTTGTTGGCTCGGCTGGGTTTTGTCAAGGCAATGTCACGGGCAGCTAATTGCAGCCATTTCACTTCTTTGCTTTCCCTCTTCCAAAGTAATTACTGAGGGACATTAAAAGACATGAGGTAAAAAACATTTGTGCTACCCTTTTTTCTCCTCCAAGAACCAGCCAACGTTTTCCCACACAGCATCAATAAGAGCCTCTCTTATACTACTTATTAATGTTTAAACATGTTTATTTCAAGCTATAGCAGTGCTCTTTGATAAGTAATGATCCAGGTAAAATAAAAATAGCTAACAAAGGAAAACAAGACTGTTTGGCTGCTCTTCTGTCAAGCCACTTTCAGGAGTCAAACAACTAAAGTAGAACATATCCATGCTGGAAAAGCTCCGTGAAGCATGAGAAATAAGTTATGAGTTAAGAAACCCTTGGAGCTACATCCTCCCCCTGACCTGGGTACACGGTGGTTGGAAATTCGGCCACCAACGCCTGGCTGAGACGGCACATCAATCTGGTGAGCTGATCCTGAGAACCAAAGGGCTACACTTTGCACTCAACTGCAGCAGTGCAGCATCAGGATCTGTGCTTACAGATCCATTTTAAGAGCTCATTTTGCAAAATACTTATTATCACTAACTGGTGATTAAATAATCACATACTTTAATCTCAGATACTAGACAGCTTCCTTTGCCTGGTCTCTGAATTAAAGGAAGAATTTTCCTACGTTGAGCAGCAGCTCTACAAGGACTAAGAAATCACATAAGTCTTCTGGTAAGCTCTCACAACACACTGACATTTATCCTTCCCCAGTAAAATCTCAGCTTTAAAAGGTAGGTGGCTATCAGGTGAAACAGTTTACCCAGTGTAGTTCATCCCAATTTTATGGCAGAGATACAGAGCACTTTGTGGAGGTGGCTTAAAGCTACGGCTGCTTGTACCGAACTCCTGCAACATTTGCAGTGATTCAAAATGATTTAACGACACATCTGCTTTGGGTTTGTAATGATGTTGGAGACGCGAGTATATCGGCTGCCTCTTCTACTCTGAAGGCCCACTTCGCAATTTCTATGCTGAGAGCATACACTACCCCACAGACACGTGGGAGGGACAGATGGACGGACGCTCTCCAATTTGCTCAGTGCACTCAATGCAATGGGTTTTGTGGGAACTCACGCAACACAAACAACATGTACTGCTGATGACACCCAGTAAGCAGGCAAAAAAAGTTAATATATTATGGTGAGGATTACCAGAAAGCCCTACAGGAACCAGATCAACCTGAACTGAAATTCAACAGGAGCTGAAAGTCCCAGCCTAAAGATCGCACCACGTCGGTTCCCTCAGAGCCGTAAAACAGGGACCTGAGCCCCCTCCCAGCCAAGGCCGGGATTGCAGCAGTGGGGCAATGGTTCAGGAACAGGATTATATGAAGATTTTGTCTGTAGGTACCAAATCCAGCACCAGGCGACCCAGGAGGGTTTTGTGGAGCACTGTCTTTTCCCCCAGCTATAAGGGAATATACATCCCAATACAGCAATGTTAGTCCTACCTTACTATTGCAGAGGTCTGTGCTTTGCCTAAAGCTCATTTAAGCCCCACTAAAGCCCTCAAACAAGGCTTGAAATACCGCTGCTGCAGTGCATAGGATTAATGCTGGTCCTTCTGCAGAGGGGTGAATGTCATTTGCAGAACTCTGCTAATTCCTGATTTGAATTTAGATGATGTTTTTAAATAAGAAACAAGCTCAGAACATCCGCTGGGAATCTGTGACTTGGATAAACCTTAATAAGTCACTAAATATGAGTTACTATTGGAAAAGCGCTCAGACTGCAGTGCTGGCTGTATAAAAATAATAATAATTTTTTTTAAATGAAGATCACTTCTATAGAATACAGAATAACGGCTTCTTCAAACTGCGTATTATGGGCATGGCTGATGTATTCAGCATTAATGAGCTCAAAATCAGCAGGCACAATCTACAAAATACGCTCTCATGAAGAAAGAGAAGAGGAATAGGAAAGGAGCTGTGTGCCGTCGGCAATTCCTCCTGTGGTCAACGGGTGGTAACAAAGCTCAGGAAACCCCAGACTCTTTAAAATTTTGGCACACCTGACTTACCAGCATCTTCAGATTAACTCATTCTGCAGGATGATTTTCCAGCCCCAAATACGTGGAAGCTGGAGTCGCAACTCCAACAAATACCCATCTACTCTAAAATAACATGAAACCTTCACATTCATACTTGATTTCCCTCCACCAGTAATTCTAAGATGAATCTCCAACAGGTCTCCCCAAATCAACGGTGTATTAAAATAAAAGACAGTCCTACATTTATCTAGAAGGTGGCAGTGGGAAAACTTACTGTGAGCAGAAAGGAAGTTCGGCATCTTAAACTGGATTAGCACACAGCCCACATCTTTACATCGCTCAAAGCACGAGAAAGGCTTTCCAGAGAGAGAAAGCAGCAGCTGCACCAAAGAATTAAATTTAAAATACATTTACTTTCAAAGTGGGCGAAAACTGTCTCTTAACTCCTAATCTTTCATATTGTGGACTTGAGTAAAATGGATGTTCTTTTCTTTTAAAAAGTCATGCAATTTAATGCGACGCTTCCCAGCAGGCTGCATCTGTTTTAAATGCTTGCATTCAAAATGTGAAACCATTCCCTCCTCCCCCTTAATTTTAGCTAGAATTATGAATACTCCATTTGCTTAAGATATCCTGAACAGATGAGTCTCAGAAAACCACAACCTTAATCTGGGACAATCTTCTGCATCCTTTGGGATCCACCACATTTGGGAAATGCCATGGAAAGACTCTTTAGCTGTCGTCCACCCAGGTATCAGCAACATAAGGAGGGAGAGGAGCCTGCAGCCAGAATTTAGGGCTGATTTGTTTCTGGATGCAACCCCACAGTAACATCCTCTGAAACATTCAAAACATGGATGAACAGACAGTTTTGGAAGACGTTCAGAGCAATGGGGACTCAAGCAGACTCCTCAAGCAGGTCAAGCCTTTCCGAGGAAGGGCAGCAATCCCTAAGCAATGTGGGGCCAAGCTTCTGCCTTGGAAAATTCAAACGATTCCAGGGAAGTGTTAAGACCAGGAATGAGGGAAAACAGAAGAGCATATCTCAGGGTAACACTTCCTCTAAGAGTGAATGCCATAGAGTTATCTAATTTCAAAGAAGGCTAGTATATAAAAACAGCAAAGTAGACAAAGGTCAAATAGATGCATAGTTTTAGACAAATGGTAGACCACCCAAAACCCAAATGATGACCAGGAATGTTGAAAAGCAGCTCATTGCTACAACAGGCTATGGATAAATAAGAACTGTGCAACTTTTCAGGGAAAAGATTAACAATACAGTGCAGATTATACTGGAACGACAGAGCAGGGGCAGCGCTGGATGTCAAAGAAAGCTCAGAGCTACGGAGGTCAGCGAGCTAATGGTATCGGCACAGCCCCAGTCACAATGCCCAATTCCAGAGACACATCAGCGTGGCCACCTGAGCAGCACCTGCGATTCCATCCCCTGGCTCTTCTGCTCTTCCTTCGTGGACAGTGAGAATGGAAATTCCCAATTACTTGGATGTTAACTGGGCAATCACCCTGTGACTGTAGAAACTAAACTTTCCGACACCAGAGCCAACTGCTTCTCAGTCAAAATACTTTTGAAATGTCAATTTAAATTCAACACCAGGAGAACACAAAGAAACTCACAGGGCAGGGCAGCAAACTTCACTTTGCATGCATGGCAACAGGCTCTCAATTAACTTTAAGATCAGGAAAGAAATCTTGAAAGCTTTATGAGTAGCTTCCTATTAACATCAACCTAATATTCAGCAATAATTAAGATGAAAATATCATGTCAAGAACTGTTATGAGACAGAGAGGGGGAACAAAACTAGCAAATAACTTGATGAGATGGTACGTACTGAGGTGCTAAGTCTGCCGAGGGTCGGGCTCTGGCTGCAGCTGCCTGGGGATTTGCCGCAGCTCGTTTAGCTGTATCACCAATTTTGCTACTGACCACTTATCTTCGTACATAACCGTAATGCTTGTACAGACAGCAGTGACAGGCAGGTATTCTGCAGAGAATGAAATATTGATGATCCCAGCGTGGTCAGGCGATGCAGAGGTATGATACGGCAGCACAGTGTGACATAGCAGGGATTCCCGGGCAGGGGATGCCAGAACAAAAAGATGAGAGAGGGGTCTGAGGATGGTGCTGGACCCTTCATAAGCAACACTGCTTAAGTCCCATATCTATCTCATTGACAGTCAAAGAAATGCAGACCTTGGCCAAATCAGTTTTTGTGGTAGCAAAGAGAATAAAGAACAAGTATCCAATGTGTTTAACACCATATATACAGTAAATATGGATATTACGTGGGGATGCAGACTCTAAGAGCATTTAAAAGCACACTGGAAAATATGAATATATTTATTATCCCACGTGTATCCTAGAGCCCAGTGCAAGAAGCCAACAACCTCCACCTCCTGCTTCTCCCAGCAAGGAAGAATAAATGCCACCATCAGCAACGTGATCCTCCCAGCAGCAGTTCGGGACACTAATGACTCACTGCCTTGGTTTTTTTTAATATTAAGAGTAGTCAGAACTAGAAGCAGAAATGCTTTGTTGAAGAAGATGCATTTTGAATTTACAAAATTGTTGGTAAAGCTAAAGGGGCAGCTAAAAGCCCTTACAAGACAGCAATTTCCACCTGCAAAACTGGTCTGTTTGGTTGAATTTGAATTGAACCTCTGCTTCTGCTGGTTGCATCTCAATTCTGGGGCAGGCTTTGATGTACGGTACAGAAAGCCAGACACGCCTGCAGGGGAGCCAAGAAAGATGAAAAGACAAAACCCAAAACTCACCCCTGTGCCACCCCACTTTTTCCCCAGGGGCACTGGAGAGGTGAGCAGAGAAAGGCACAGACAGTAGGAAATACATGTATAGCAATATTGAACTTGTCACTGCGAGTGCTTCTGTAGCAGGATTTTTTATTTTCCTTTTATTTTTCTGTAATAAGTGGAGTTAAACTAATAAAAACCATTTCATTAGAGGGTTAAGATTTCAATTACACTAACGATACGTTCTTGGCTCTGCAGCTAAGATGCATTTCCTTTCGCTCATAACAAGATTTCATGTGCAACACTGCACTAGTTACAGTGACTTGCAAAACTTCAGATGAGAATCTAAAATCTGATAATTTGTTGTTGTTTTTCTGTTTTGTTGTATGTTGTGGTTTTTTGTTTGTTTTGGCTGGTTGTTTTTTATTTGGGTTTTTTTTTGGTTGGTTGTTTCTTGAAAGTTCCTATATTTTGGCAGATTCCTTCCCTTTCTCAGTTTTTGGACCAGGAGACATCAAACACCAATAAACCAAGATGTCTGCAAATCGACCCTCCTCTCCGGCAACAAAGTCAATCAACATTTAGATTCTTCCAGAACCTCAACCTTGATGGCCTCAAGGACAAGAGCCAGAACAGCAGCAGAACAGCAGGTCTAGAGATTCGCTTATTTTTCTAAGCAGGACACAAGCCTTATTCCCTGCTCCTCTCTTTCACTGGTCACAGAAGAAGAGGATAAAAACAGCAGCAAACGCAAGAAGAGCTACAGAGACAAAATAATTGAAAAGCAAAACTATCCACCCCAAGCCATCACTGCAACAACACAGAAAGCAATCAGTGATGAGGAGCAGGCTGCCAGCATTCCCAGAATGAAGTTCTCTTTCAGGGCACATTTGCAATAGCACTCAAGCACTGAAGTCGAGAGATTAGTTAGCTATTTTATGTAAGAAAGATTGCTTGAATAATCATTTTTTTCTGATGTTGCCACGTCTTTTCACTTGTTAGTGTGAAGCATAATTGCTTCTTGTAAAGTTGAATGACTTTACATTAGATGGAAAGATGGTCATTGCAAAGATCATTCTGAATACTCCCATTCAAAGTTATATGTTTATAAATACAAGTTGAAATGAGATAGAATAATTAATCTGGCAGCAGTCACTTAATTTGTCCCCTTTCTTTTGTTTTTTCTTTGCTACATGCTTTTAAGATATACCAGTATGTACAAACATGGAAAATCAAAAGCAGGAAAATAAATACATTTACCAAGATCAGCCCCCTTGCCAGACCTGGAAGCCTTCAGTGCAGTCAACACCATGTTTAAGCCCAGATTACATTAAACAAAATTTGCCATGTCACTCTTAATACTTCTCTTTGGCACTGACCCAGATATTTCTGTTTGTTTTTATCCTCTCTTCAAACATCAACCAATGTCACAGACTCACCCCAGCTGGAGGGGACCCCGTGTCCCCCGTTGGCAACAGAACCAGGGCAGGTTGTTGGGGTTTTGTCCAGCTGTGGCTGGAAAACCTCCAGGGCAAGAGGTGGGATCAGCTGATCCCCCACCTGCAAACTTTTTCCATGTAAGAGCTGTCCATAATACACCTGAAAATCACGATTCAATTACTGCAGCAATCAAACTGACTACTTCTCACCAGCCAATTCAGCTGAGCCTCATCACGGTGCATTTTCCCTCTTTCTGTTTCCCCTATCTTTCCAAAATTCCTTGCTCTCCTATTTCTTTTCTCCCTACCAAAGCACTTGCCGTATTCCTGAAGGCACCTACCACCCGGACTGCAGGAATTTTGCAGTTGGTATTTATACACCAGAGGTACTCGGCGGTGCCTTTTATCTGGAAATGCAAAGCCGCTCTCGTTTCAGTGCAGAGCAAGCCGGGAGAAAGCGCTGCCAGATAAAGGATGGAAGAAGCAAAGAGCAGAGGAGACTCCCGCACACCACCTTTGATTGGAAAACAATTTCCAGCCACTTAAAAACTTACAGGGGTTTGGGTTCATTTCTTCTTCCTCAAGTGTGCTCTGCTCTGCTTTCAGCCCGCGGATGATGAGAGCGCTGCTGAGAAGATGATGCATCGGGAGAGGAGATTTTAGTAACTGGGGCGGAGGAGAAGAGGCAGAGAGTGGTGAGAGGGGGAGGAAAAGGAGCCTATATAAAGCAGCAAAATTCAGAAACAGACAATGCTTTCTTAGAAAAGAGAAATGTAAGAGGGAGAGACCAAAGTTCGGGGAATTATGGAACTGCCAAATACATTATAAAAGTGACGTGAGGCCCAGCCACATCTTGCAACAACACTCATCCCATGGATCCAACTAAAACCCAAGGTATGTCCATCCCACCACCCTCCTCAAATGTATGTGGAAATTTTCAGGCCCCAATCCCACACTACCACAAAAGGCAGGAGTTTCGTGGCCTTCTGAGGTCTGAAATTCAAGAAAAATATTTGCAGAATTACTGCACTTAGATTGAAACTTTACTGGGATCAATAAACACAGTAACATGCCAAGTATCCCAGCAAAGCAACAAGCCCCACTACAGCTTCTGCTTTTTGAACTGCACCAAATGAGCTAAAACTTCACCAGATCTTCCCGCGCAGCCTCCAGAAACGTGAAATTAGGGAGATACCAAATTAGGGAGCTGATGGAGCCGGAAGCCCACCTGGCCATGTGTCTCATCCCATCAGAACCTGCAGCCGTCTGGGGACTCCGTCTCGCTCAGCCAAGTTTCCATCAGGGGATACTGAGAGATAATAAAGGAGGAGACAACTGCTGCACCCTGCTCAATCTTGTGTATGAAACAGCACACGTAACTGGAGCTGCCTGTGTATGCAAAGGCTCAAAATCAAAAGTCAGCAACTTCTACTGTTACTTCTTGATTCCGGTAGATCTCATTTTCCCACTTGGCATCCTTACAACGTCTCTGGTAAAGACTAAGATAACAGTCTTGATTGTTGAGCAACTGTTTTTTTGTAAACACACATGTGTGTACATCAGATAAATAAGCTGGTACCTGCTATACATTTAATCGCTCTGTGATTGTGCAAAGAACTCACCCAAGTCCGGCACAGCCCTCAGTCCCTGCACTTGAACGTGCATCCCACCGGCCCCTAGAGCCTGCGACACGCTCGCGGCTTGTTTTCTCATCCTTTCACACCATGTGCTTCCAAGACTGAGTTTTATTGGCACGGATCCCCAAAGTGCCTTCCGGAGCACACACAGTACTGCTAAGCAAGCCATCGTGACAGATAATAGAGCTCTTAAGCCAAGTACAAATCATCTTTAACTTACTTTTTCTGGAGCTCTAAGGTTTTTTTCTGCAATTTTGAAATAAAACTAACTATAGGTTCCCAATGTCTGTCTTTAAGAGGTGGGGGAAATCTCTCCTTGATTCATTAAGGCACTAATGTACACACCTCTGTTTAAGTGCAGAAGTCCAATTTAGTTCAAGTATTTCTGCTGAAATAGCTTAAGAAACTGATGACTCAGTCCTTGGACTGAAATGTGGGACCATACAATTGGAAAACCAGCATATTCCCCTGCTGACTGCGTTGTGGGACCTGTCTTGGCTGTGCTGAGGGGAGGTCTCTGCCCCATCCTGCCATGGGATGTTGTCCAAATCATGGCAGGACAGGGGTCCAGACACACAAAATTTCTTAGACAGTCTCCTCCTCTGATGGGCTAATAACTGGGTGAAAAGAAGCATGGCCTTTACACAGCCTCACCACAAGCAGTAGCAAAGATTGACTAGCAAAGGGCAATAGTGAAGCCTCCTACTTCTAAAATTTTATTACCATTACATAATATGCTATCATGCATTTACTAGCACGCTGTGAAGCGCTGTCATAAATATTTAAACTGCAATGACAAAGTAAGCAAGTTGTCGGTCGCTCCTGTGTTTCTGGTTTTTGCTGCTTGCTCTCTTGGGCCCACGGTGAAAAAGGAATTGCTGGGCAGAAAATAAAAGCGCTGCGCCTGAACCAAGCCACACGCACATACATGACTTCAAGTAAAGCGCAAGGAACTTAAACTTGTTATTAAAAGGTCTTTCTAAACTGGGGGCTCTTGCGGTCATTATCATCAAGCTTGTCATCAGCAAAGCAAGGCTCCCCTCCCCGAACGCTTGCCTGACTGCATTAGTTATTACATTTGATAGCTTGATAGTATTATTTGAAGCTTGCTATTTACCTAGTTACACAAGACCCAGCAGCTTAGAGCCCACTGTCCGCCTGGGCTGCAAAAGTCTGCAACTACCACCAAAATAGCCCAGATTTTATGACCCGTTAAGCTTAATGATAAAGCCTTGGATTTACGTTCCAGGCTAGCGAGCAATGGGAGATCAAGGGCTAAGGTTTGATTGATTTATCCGCAGGCCAAGGGAGATTGTTATTTCTATATTCTTATTTTTCTCACCATTTGCCATGATGATTGCAATGCTTTGCTATGACATCATGGCAATTTTTACTGTTATTTAGGGCAAAAACTTGGACCTTCCACAGGGCTGGCACTGGTTTGTCCTGTCCCAGCAGGATGGGAACATTGCCGGAGCAGTTTTCCATCCTCTGCTCAGCCTGAGCGCGGATCCTGCCTCAGATATGCTAACTCTGCATCTTCTTGGTGGTACGTAAGGCGATGGTTTTCAACCTACAAATACTGTTAGAGATGGGGGAATGGTCTGGGAATGCTGTTGCACCAGTTCTGTACATTTGTTGTGCTTTACATGCGATGCCAGCGGTGCCCGGAGTTGAAATTCTGTTTCGTGGTGCTTTAAATCCAGAACCATGCAAAGAGCAGCCAGTACTGTGAAGAGATGCTATTCAGCACGGCCCAGTATCTGCTTTTATAAGAAATCTCACCATTTTAACAGCTTCTCAGAAAAATCCATGCCTCTGGAATCAGGGGATTGCAAGCAAATCTCCAATTTGCTCTCCAAATTTACTTTAAAAGGAAATACAGAGAAAATTAAATGCCCTATGTTATAGGCAAAAGTCTTGAGAAACAGACCATAAGGCCCACAGATGTTCATGCAACACTTGCTTGGCTTTAAAAAACCCATCATAAAGCCAGACTGTATTTTAGAGCCTGACCCAAGGCTAGTTACTGGCTTTAGCAAGGGCAGGTGGGTGCATTGCTGAGCGACAGGGTGGAAGATTGGAAAAATGGTAAAGAATACCACAACATTGCAAAGCTTATCACACCTTAAAGTTATTTTCTTCAAAGATTATTACATCTATTTGACTATGCTGTACAGCTATACTACTTAAGTAACACTGAGAAAGGGTGGAAAAAGTAAATGTTAAAGGGCAAATTTTGAGTAGCTCAGATTTACAGAGCTAAGTGGATGTCTAATATAATAAAGGGAACTTGTCAGGGGAATGGTGCATTATCCAATCTTTGTCTTGATTGACAGCTTGACAGTCATTCACATATTTTTTTAAAAAGTCTTTAAAAAACATCGGTTAGCAATTATCACAAATTTTCCCATAAAGTCCATGAAAAAAATACTTGCAGTTTAATTTCTAGCTAAATCAGTTCACTATTTGTCTGTCTTACAAAGAATTGGAAATTGAAGAGAAATAGCACAGGGCTGTTACATCAGTAAGCGAGATACCAAAGAGCAAAGTAAACAGGAAGAGAAAATGTGTTAGAATAAAAATGGCAAAAGTAATGGAATGAGAACATCCAGAAACCCTTTAACCCTCAGTGAAAGGCCTCTCACAAGTGGCAACATCAGGTTGTCGAAGAAAAAATGCAGTAACAAAATACTGTGGACCACATCCAAACAGATGCTGAGGAAAAAAGTCAAAATGCTTCTTCAAGCAGAAGTTTATGATAAATGTGATGCACAGAGGTACCAGGTTTCTCATGTTACACACTGTGCCAGTGGTATGTTGCACTGGTGATGTCCAAATTCAGACTGGATTGCCCAAGAAGAAGCAAGCCCTGGCTTTAGCTTGAGTTCATTACAACAAGCCTTCCTCTTGGAAGGAAGCAGCCCTCCTGATTGGTGGCACATTCCCTACTTCTCTCCCCAAAAAGAGGAAAAAAAAATCCACTTACTGTTCACCTGTTAAGAGATTGTAAGTCACTTTTCAACCAGCGATGCTCTGCATCAGTGTTTAAATTATTTACCTCATGCCTTGTATTTCTTAAGTACTTGGAAAAGCTTTACTTACTGTCCCTGTGAATCCCGACAGTGCTAAGAGCTGGTCCTTAGGGAGACCAGGTACAGAAAGCACAGATGTGGGACGGATGCTGCATTTTTGCTAATTTTGGTATTGTATCTCTAATATAATGAAAAATAAAGGACATGCTGTTGTCCCTAATAAAAGCCTTGCCTCAGTAAAGCAGCTCTCGCTTCCCAGGACCAGGACTCTGCTCTCATCTCCATCCAAGTGAAGGTTTCTTCCATCTCACTCCTAGGAATAAATCCTCCGTGGCATACGAGGCACATGGTTTTGCACGTGTTTCCCCAGAGCGGATTTTAGGGTATGAATTACACCATCTGCTTTAAGCTGAGCCCTATCATCAATACTCAGTTTTGGCACGAGAGCTATTGGCAATAACTACTTTTATTCATTGCCAGCCCCTCCCCAACTTCAAGTAGGACGGGACTCTTTCCATGGAGCGACACAAATGCAATTACAGACATCCACACGAGGGATTTTTCTAATTTGTTAGCTTTTCTCCTTCTCATGCTTCTTTACTGTCCTAAAAATGTCAGAACACAGAGCAAGAACTTAAAAGGCAATCACCACCTGCAACCATCGTAGCAACACTAAACTATTTTGGCAGCCAGGCATCTCTCGACACAAGCTCACGGGGCCTATATCCCTCGTGCTGGGAAGACGCAAAATATTCCTCGATTTTAGGCTGCATCATTTTGAGCTCCTGCATAAAACATGGGAATACCCAGAGATTTCCTCGAGCGGCCAATGGCTTCAATTACAGCCACCACCTTGGCACTGGAGCACTTCCCAGTAGCAAACTAAACTTTATGTTTCCAACCTAAAATCCTCTGTAATATTCCTTCCCCCATGCCTGCCGGCACACCCCACAGCCCCAACGGTGCCTCCCAACCAGCCACCCCACTAACGGCACCGTGCTCCACAAGCAGCAGCTTCTTCATTAACGCTTTGGTCTCAGCTCCAGTTCAGCCATGGGTTTTCTGCCCTTTGATTTTTTTTTTCCCCCTGTGACACAAAGCACGAATGGGAAGAAGTTTTGCTATCTGGAAAAGAGGAGTTCTGTGTGTGCAACCGAGAGTGACAAGTTCATGTACCATTATTCTTTCTTGCATGCTTCAAAATCCAGGATACAGGCACAGCTCAGGGCACATTTACTTTGTGCTCACCTTGCTCTCACGAAACCCTTACTTCTTTAACCTAGAAAATCAGCCTTTTCTGTAGAACACAAAACCAAACACCCTCCAAAGCCTATGAGAAATGCAGCAAGTCTGTTGCCTTTGGGGTCTTAACACTCACGGTAGAGACAAGTTTAATAGATGCAAACCGAGGTTTCTGTGGAGGAGGCAGGATTCGGTTGAAAAAATAAACCATTTAAGCATTCTGACATTTTACTTACATTTCACAAGGAGTTCAGTAACAACCCTTTTGAACCGTATCTCGTTTCCATGTCCTTCAGTTGTACCCAAGAGCCCTTCTGCGAGTAGAGTGCAAAAGATTCATGGAAAAATATTTAAAATGTATTTATTTACATGGCCTAAACAGCCCAACCAGGCATTAAGCATTGTTTTCATAATCCTGCAAAGTACCAAAAGCCTCCTGGGATGGACTGAGCCTCTTCAGATAGTTCTGCACTTTCTAAAAAAAATAGAACTAAACACCTGAAAGTGCTTTTCAAAAGCAATTATCATAATCCCTCCCGCTACGCAGAGGGAAGCAGTGGCAGGCAGAGTTAAATAAGTTCTCGGAGGTGGCTCGGCGGGTAGCACAGCCCGGATTAGAGCCACGGTGCCTCCTGATTTCCAGCTCCATGCTCAGTCCAGCGCCTTAAATAGCTACAAGTAATTAGCTCTGTCCTGTGTGTGTGCATCTAACCTGGGGAATGGGAAAGCTGGAGTTTAACTTAACAATAGGAAAATTTCTATGGAGAATCCCAGAAGAGGAATCTAAAGGTTTAACGATTATCACCTGAACAACCTGTGTGAAGGCAGGAGGGAAAGCCGCTACTCAGATTTTACTGCCACCCGTTTGGGAAGAGTGCATTATTCACAGGCAGCAGAGCATGTCAGAATAAAAGGTTTATAGCGGCTATCACCAGGATCATTCTCGTGGCATCTATTCATTCCAGTTTTTGTTGGTTGGCACTTCTTTTGTCCTCTCCTTTGTCACTAGGGATCTGTCTCTGTACCCTCCCCTTTCTGAGGTAGCTTAACTGCTAGGAAAACAACGAAATTTTGCTAAGGGAGGGGTTTAGTGACATTGCACATTTTTATTTACGTTGTTATGTATTTCTGCAGCAATATCAGACATGTGTGGTTTTGCTCCACCAGAGGTGACTATGTATGTCTCCACTATTCCCTTGCCTATAGCTGCAGTATCTCACTTTTTCAGCTGCCTCCAGCAGGGAACAATAAATTTAAAACACAGTTGGAAAAAAAGGAAAATCTCTATTGCTATTTTTGGCACTCAAGTTCTTTGGCTTAACCTATTTTTGGAAGAGCATCTTTGTTCAGCAAAATCAAAGCTCCCAGACCCGTGACACGGGAGCGGCACGTCCCACTACCAGCGAACACTGGACGGCAAAGCCAGCGCACGGAGCAAAGCCAGGATGGCCCAGAAGGAAAATGATGGGAGGTGGGATTTCACTTTTGCTCTCCATTGCTGCTGAGCAAGTCAGAGCACTCCCCTCCCGCATGCTTTGGCTATCTTCACCCCGGCACACAGCAAACACGCTAATAGAATGGGTACAACTTATGCCATTAGCTCCCTGGGGTCAAAACACAACTTACTACGTGTCCCCCCACCCCTACTAGGACCCTAATCTCGGTGGTTTGTGAGATATAAATATTAATTGGTGTATACAGCTCATATTTTAATAAAAGGTTTGCTTACAGGATAAGGAAGGTCAGAGATAGGAAACGGTAGCCCAGCCAGTAAAAGAGCTAAACTTGATTCAAGCATTTTAGGTTTTTTTGTTTGTTTTTAAAAGATATTCAAACTCTGCCTGCTCTGAAACTTAATTACCTTTGTACTTCCACCAGATGCATCTTCCAAAAGTGGTAGCACTCTTATGGGACCCAGAATACAAAATAGTTGGAAAAGATGCAAAGCAGCTGACTTCACATGTCGTGGCTGGCTCTGCACGATGCAACAGGAGCACGTGCTTCTCACGTCACCGCGCTCACAGGCACTATATGAAAAGGGATAATCCTTGAACCTTTAAGGCACGAGACTTGGCTCAAAGCCGACGTTTTCTGCCAGGGCTGCATGACGGCTGCTTTTAAGAGGCACGGCTGAACCACACGAGAACCAAACGCTGGCAGCAGGTCTCAGCCCTGAAGCCCTGGCCACAGTCCTGCCCTCCAAGTTGTTTCTCTCCCAGAAAAAAACTAAACCAAAACACCCAAACAAACGCACAAAGCAAAGTTAAACGTTCATTTTGATAGAAAATATTTTTTCTTGGTTGTGGGGACAGCCCTCCAAACACAACAGGGCTCGGAGACAGGCAGGCTGAAACACCAGCACTAACAGCAAATCCCCAGTGAAACCGCATGGCCTAATGGATTAAAGGCTTAATTAGAGTTACCTGAACATTAAATATCATTACAGTGAACTGAAATTTGCTCTAAGTTTTTTTTGCATTTTAAATGGCCTCATAACTAACTGGTTTTTGTTGCACAGTCCTTTGGTGCACGCTCTCTTCCCTTGAGAACGATGCTGATGCAGTTGTGCTGTGCATTACACACACCTCATCACCAGCTGAAGCTGCATTTAGTGGGGGAAGCTGTCTCAAAAACATCAAGTTTTGTACCTGGAGAGAAGGGAGACACCCTAGGAAGCTCCTCCTGAGCAAGACACAAACCCATACCAGGCACCAGAGATGCAATGAGGAAGCCATAGGAACTGAGGCTCTACTGGTCATGCTATCCATTTTTTGAGCAAATAGTTGTATAAAACACTTTTCATGCTTCAAATTGCTACTGAGGGTAGTAAGACTGTATGGAAATGTTTAATAAATTATAATTAATGAAAAAAAAGAAACAGAGAGTATAATTGGAAGATGGTAAAACGTGGATGCTCCAGGTGTGAGGCATCTCAACCACATAAAGTTTCTACCAGGTGTTTGTAGTTTCGCCTGTCCCCAGCCTCCCCACCCCAAGGGCAGAGGGTTCACTCGGCTTTCACCAACACCTGAGGAAACCTGGCCAGACCCTGCAGGAGACCCAACAGCCCAACTCCACTGACTTCAGCAAGAAGCAAAGAACCAACAGCCCCAGAAACCCATCCAGGATGGCCAAACAGCACCTTGAGTCAGAGACACAAATGCTGGAAGGGGTATCAAGCAAGAGGTTTTTTGTTTGAGCTTAATGTGCATATCAGAAACTCTTCAGCTGGTGGTACTCACAAACACCTGTTGGTTTCAACACATGCCACCTGGCAGACTTCTGTTTGTAGCTTTTGCAAAGTAAACCAGTAAAAACTGAGTGAATTTATGTATTTGAACAAGTACATACTAAACAGTTGAAATTCTTAATCGCAGTAGCTTCAAAGCAATAATTGGATTTAAGTGTCAAGTCTGAGGGTGATCAGAGAAGAGGAGCAGAGATGCAGCCACTCTTCGCCTCTCTTTTTCCTCTTTTTTTTTCCATATCTCCCCAAAACCACATCGTACCCATGACAGATCTGTGCCAGCAGCATCTCTTAGGCAACACCCTCACCCAAGCTGGAGTCCTCCTTGAAGCTTTAAATCCAAATTACATGCTCCAACTGATGTCAAAAAGAAGAGTTTGCCTCCCCTATTTCAGTAGCAAACCCGGGGTCAGATGCAATGCTGATGAGGTAAGGCAAAAATCGTAATTGCTGTTAACGAGCACTGTGAGTTTATTCTCAGTTGACTGACAGCAAGAACTGACACTAGCGAGCAAATTTCTTGAAAAGCATTTTATTTCCTAAACATTAGCTTTCCAAGTAATCATTGCCAAAATAACTCTTACTTTGGCAAATAATAGTTGGGAAATAAAATGCTTTGCAAGAATCTCACTTGTTACATCTTTCTATTTTAGAATCAGCCATAGGTATGCTGATATTTCACTGAAGCCAAATAAGCCAAATATTCACCTACTGTGAGTATTTGTGACTGCTGAAGATATCCAGGAAAAAAAGCCACTGGAAAGCAAATAGAGGTACCAAAGTAACAAGGGATCAAATGAGCAATGGGATTTATTAGGCCTGGCTCTGCAGGGGGTCGCCAAAGGGATTCACTGATGGCTTGGAATAGTGTTCTCCACAACAGGACTGCCTTGGTCTCCTCTCTGTGCCACCAGTTCTCTGCACAGAAACATCTACTCTGAGCCCTTCTGCTAAATCCAGTTCAACAGTCGCTATGGCTGAAGGACAAGCACACACACAGTGACTGGTTCATCCTCATCTCCTTAGGATAAGGTTAAAAAACTGCAGAAGTGAGCAACAGCACTCTGAGCTTGTACACAAAAGGGAAGCAGGACTATGGCACTGACTGGTCTAAAATCTTCTGATGGAAATTCATCTCTTCTAGAAAGCAGTTCCACCTATATAAAATACATTTGTAAAACGTTTGAAGTGGGAGAAAAAAGAAAGTTTAGTTTCAGCCCACTCAAAATAAAAGTGAGACTTTCAATTCAAACCATGTTTTCACTCAGTTTATCTCCAATTATGACATTTGATAGCACAAAAACAATTCCACACTGAACAAAGACTTTCCATCAACCAAAAAACCCCTAAGTAAACCAAAGAAACAGCCGGCAAGGCAAGCTGCAATGAGTAACTCCTTTGCAGCTCTGATGCCGGTGACTGGTGCCACTCAGGTCCCTCTGTCCCCACCTGCAAACCTGGTGAGCAGCTGCTCCCTATGGGGGGAATCACCATGTCATTGATCACCATGCAGCACCAACAGCAACACTTCAGCAGGAAGAAACCAGCAATGCCATTTTGAGAACCTCAAAGCGGAACAGAAAAGCTTCCACAGCTTCTGCTCGACCTCGCTCCTGGGGGTGCGGACGGCCAGGGAGCCCCATGAGAAACACTAAACACGCTCCATGCATCGGAAGTATCATCCCCAGCAGGCAGCCAGAGCAACTGCCCAACACCTCCAGATGTGTTCACCATGCAACAAGAGGTCCATGCCCAACAGAAGCAGCGATGCTCGCAACCATCGACATCAGCTTTCACACAGGGCAGGGGAGCGCGGCTCCCTGCTTTAGTCCTAAGCAGCGTTATCTAAAGTTTCATGCTACAATAAAGGCAATAAATTAGGAGTGATGATCCTGTGAGTGCTGCCTGGGCAGCAAAGACCAGAGATCCATCTCAACACAGGTACCAACTCTCTTCCCTCATTTTGCAAATGCTAACGCACATAAAAAATAAATCAATTTCTAAAATTAAGGGAAAGGCCACCAGCAGAGTGGTCTTGCTGCTGGTGCAAATTTTATCCTTAACAGCAATGACAGTCCATTTGGTCTAATACTAAATATTCAGGGGGGAAAGAAAAAAATCCATTGTTTCTTCATGTTAACAGAGAGCTGGGATGTAACAAAGGGGAAGAACGGCAGCCTGCGTGCTGCTGGCAGGTTGGTAAATTCTCAAGGTCTGATCGATACCAAGCAAAAAGCACCTCTGGTCTGGCTCTGGAGCATTATTCCAGCACTGTACTCACTATGCAGCTCATTTTCTTGAGCTACAATGATCTGTGGCTAATGAACACAGAAGAATGGAGTCGATCACAGGCATTTCTAACCCCTTATATACAAAAAAAAAAAAGGCAAGCAGAGGTACACAGGTGCATGCATGAATATTTCCAGGAGCGGCTGCACGTCTCTCTGGATACCTGCCTTCTGGGTGAAACCTAAAAGCACATGATATTCAAAGAAAGTTGGGAGCAACTTCCTCTGGAAAAACCCTGACAAAAATCAAAATGCCTTGAGAAAAAAAAAAAAAAAAAGCCATTGTTGTGGGAAACCCGCCAAGGTATTCAGTATTTAAAGCTGCATCCCCTCCGCCAGCCCCGAGGAAGCCAGATCTCCGGGAGCCCCCGGCTCCCCCCGCCTCAGCCCCGGGCTCTGCCCGCTCCGCACAGGTGGGGCAGGGGATGCCCGGGCCGTGCCTTTGTCTCCCGGCCGCTGCCGGCCCCGTCCAGCCGGGCACAGGCTGTCAGGACCGGCGGGCGGCACCGCGGCCCCCGCCGCTCTCCGGGCAGCGCCTCACCCGCCCGCCGCCCCGCAAGGTCGAGCCTCCGCCCGCCCCGCTCCGCCGGGGCACCAGCCACGGCTCCCGGCCTCGCCGCCCCTACCTCGGCCGCCGCCGTCACACCGCCCCCAGCGCCATGTTCCCGCGCCGGCTACATCCGGGCCGCGCCCGCCGCTGCGCCCCGCTCGGCATCAGCATCAGCACCGGCCCCGCCGCGCTCCGCTCCGCACGGCCCGGCCCGCAGGTGCCGCCGCCGCGCAACGAGCCAGGGCGGGCCGGCCCCGCCCCGCGCGGCAGCAGCGCCCCGCCCCCCGGCGCGTGGCTCTCCGCGCGGAGCGGCGCGTGGCTAGCGCCGCGGGGAGGGTTCGCTCCGCGCCTGCCCTTGACATCTTTGTCCGTTTGTCCGTCTGTCCGCCCGCCCGTTCACACACCCACCAAACCCTGCATCACCCGTGCTCGCAACAATCCATCCATCCATCCATCCATCCACCAGTCAATGCACCCAGACACCCCCCCACCATCAGTGCACCCGTGCGTTGACCCATCCATGCATGCTCTCATTGCTTCACTAACCCATGCATTCACCAACTTGGGCACCCACCCATGCACCCACACACCCATGCAAGCACCAATCAATGCTCCCATTCCCGTACCAACTCGTGCATGCATTGACTTGTGCACCCACCCATAGAATCATTCCAGATCCTCGAGACCCTCAAGATCCTCGAGTCCAACCACAGCCTAACTCTGGCACTAAACCATGTCCCTAAGAACCTCATCTATGTGCCTTTTAAACCCCTCCAGGGATGGTGACTCCCACACTTCCCTGAGCAGCCTGTTCCAGTGCTTCACAACTCTTTCAATGAAGAATTTTATTCTACTATCCAATCTGAACCTTCCCTGGCACAACTTGAGGCCACCCATTCATTCAGCCACTCTTGTACTCATACACCCACATAGCGCCCACCCATGCATGTACCAACCCCTGGCTCCTGAATACCCAGCCACCCACACCCCAATTGATGCACCCATCCCCCCACCCATGCACCAATTCACACTCCCGTCAACATCCATCTAACCACACCCCAACTCGTGCACCCATCTGCCCACACCCCCACCCATCCATCCACCCAGGCATCCACCCACCCCACTTCCTTTTGCACTTGGACCTTGGGCATCATATATCTATAAATATATATATAAATATATTTTTTTAATACAAACAACTGTTCTGGCATGTTTTGTCACCCGTAAGCTCTCTCTGAGCAATGCCCAGGCGCTGGGAACAGATCTGGTGCAGGCAAGCAATGGAAGGAAGCAGAGAAGTACAAAATCCAAACCTCATCTATTCCGTGTAATTTAGGTGTATTACCGCTGGCAATTTGTGCCTGCCTCTGAAAGCTGCTCTAAGCCTACATTTTTATGTAATCTTCCGTAAGAAAGATTACGATTGCCTTTAATAAAGGTACTCATTGGTCCTTCCACATGCTAAATCAGGAGGGAGAAGATGGCGTGTGCTCATGCATGACCACAAACCATCCCTGCCAGGAAACACCGAGCACGGACAGCAAAGTGTTTTCAGAGACACCTGCAGCAGAAAGTCCCCAGGAAGAAAAGACCTGAAGCTGGTTTGCTTGATAGATGGCAGAGGGGCAATCTCACACTTAATGTTGTCAAATTAAACATAATTTCTAGTTCCTCTGAGGCAGGTTTGTGTTACAATGCACTCTGTATGGCAGGAGCAGAGATGATATGACAGGAATGGCTGGAAGACAAGGGTCTGCACTGGAGCTGTGTGGGGTGGCTGTGCTGGGATGGGCAGAGGGAGGCAAAGGATGAGGCATTTGGCCGCTCACTGAATTCTAAACAGGTTTCTGTATTTACAAAACCCCCTACATTAACAACAATAAAAATATTAATCAGAAACGTGCTCTTCTGTTACTCAAAATGTTTGCTTCTACCTTATTTTCTTTACTTCCCCCTCAATTGCTGCTCTACCTAATGCTGCGAGATGAAATGAGCTCCCTTTGGTCCTGACAGCATATGATGTGTTTGCTGGGATGGCAAAGCGCCTGCTCTGGCTTTGAAACCCACACACGGCAGCATTGGGCAGCACCAGCACAAGCAGAGCACAGTCAAAAATACAGCATAAAGCTATTCAGAAGCCCTGGACCATAACTGCAACCCCTTAAATATGAAATTCAGATGCAGGCTGGTTAGAGCCACCCAGAGTGGCTGCCAGTGTCCAAGTTGCTCTGTTGCTCCTGCTTTCCACTGGTTTGCAGTGGGTTTTGTGGCCAGAAGCATCATTTGAAAGCAGTAACCACTGAAGGATGTTCAGGTTTCTGGAAAAGAGAAACTAAACAACCTCCCCAAAGCATCCCAAGCCAGGCTAAAAATTTAACTTAAAGAAAAATAGACAACTTGGGCTTAGACCTCACTGCAAAGCTGAAGCCTTTCCCTGGTGCATCAGACTAGAAATAACGTGGGCCAAGGCTGAGTCAGCATGAGCGACGTGTGTCTGTACGGCAAGGTGTCGCGTGTCACATCTTGGCACGGCACATATGGCTTCTGACAGGGGAAAAAAAAAGAAATCAGCCTTCGCTGTTTTGTCTTTAGTCTCGAGCGTGATTGGGAGGAAATTGTTTCAGTGAATTGGCAAAATGGGATGGGCTGACGACGGCCAAACTGCAGCGCTGGGAGAGAGGCACCGCACTGTCGCGAGAGGGAGGGAGGTCGCAATAATCCTCTCGCGTCCCGCTGGGAGAAGGGGAGGCAGAGGGTTCAGGCGCGTGAACCTGCAGAGACTCGCACTGAAGAGGGGTGGATGCATCTGTCAGCACTGAAAACATCTCATTCTGTGTATCCCGAGAGCTCTGGACTTTCTGTCGTGATGGTTGAAGCCAACAAGAAACCAGGTATCTAACTTGGACATTAGTGTCTCTAATAAAGTCGGCTGAACTACCTGAAGGATGAACTTGACTATTTAATCCCTTCAATCTCAAAAATAGATGTATATTTGCATATGTATACTCCAAAGCCCAAAGCTTTAAAAAAAAAAAAAAATGTTCATTTGGCTTCTGGCTTATTCTTACACATAATGGTATAATGCACAAATACAGCCCCTCGACTCATTGCATCTGCACTGAGCTAGAGTTGATGCAAATAAAAGGAGGATGAAAAATGCAAAACATTCTTTTCCCAGAAAAATCAGACCATAGGATTATTATTTTTTAAAAATTTACTGATATTATTTGTTTAAAATTCAATGATTTTGAATTAAAACTGAATTGATGGCATTGAACATTATGGCCTACGTTTGACTGTAATTTTGTAGTAAATAGAAATAAACCCCTACGAATTTCAGGTGAAGTCGAGCCACTGCAGTGACTGAAGTATTTGCTGAACCACCTGGATCAGGAGGTTCTTGAGACTCTAAGTCCATTACGTATCGACCTGTTTCTCCTTGGGATGCACAGAAAGGTGTTTCCTCCCTTCGGTTCACTCAAATTTGAGAAAACCGTTGGGGAATGAAACCAAAGAGAGAACAGGTGATTGCACTTTCCCTCATGAGAGTCTTTATAGGGATTTGGTGATTAGTAATAGCCCAGTCTGCTGTCAAGGGGTAATATTTCCTCTCCTCAAAATGTCCATTTCAAATGCAGAACAAGTTTTGATAGCTGTATTCCTCTTCCTCTTACCCCATCTGTCCATCATATTTAAGATTATCATGTAATTTAAATTAGAGCACAATAACTAATGTCTGTTTCTTACTCTGCTCTGAAGTGCACCTTGACACAAATTAACATTAAAATTAGTCATATATTAGAGGCATCAGTCATCAGTTTAGCACAGAAAATGAAAAATGTTAAGTAACTTTAGACTTAACCTGCAGACTCTTAAATAAATGTGGTAATAGCATATCCTGATCACAAGTGAAAAAAGAGCACTAGGCTGCAGCAAGGAAGTATAGTTGTTCCTTAGGAAAATAATTTAAAAGTACGAATGAAGAACAGGATTAATTTAAATAATCAATTTTGTTTTTCCTGCTAGCTGATTTAAATAATGACAAAAATTGTGGATTAAAGCCCCTCATTTAAATCGGTGCCCCTTAATGAGAGTGCAAGACTATGAATATAAGCCCATAATAGTAATAAAAGACACTTCTGAGAAGAAATAGCTTTCACAAGAACGTTTCCAAGGCTGGAAGAACATCGTTCTTCCCTTGCAAAAAGAAATACATCTCACCAAGCTGACCAATTTTTCTCCCCTAAGCTCTTAACCTGTAAAAATAGCAGGAATAGGGCAATAAGTCATAGGATATTCACAGTCACGTTGTGTAGGTACGACTGAACCTGTGATCCTTTTCACTAACTGTTGGAGGGAAAGATGAAGTATCACTGGAGTAATTTAAAAGATGGGTTTGAATTCTCTAAATATTGCAGGTGAACATCCCGTCCAGCTATCCTTACTGTTCAACTATCAAAAGATACCAAGAATCTATAACTAGCAATATTTTTTGTAGATTTACATAGATTTAACCTCACAAATCCATGTTTCTTCTCCTTCGACTTGTATTTCTGAGAGCAGCAATGGGCCTTAACCCTGCAATGCCCCGTGGGTTGCAGCCTCCTGGGACACTGGTTGCAGGACATCGCTCCAATGGTGGGGACAACCCCGGGACGTGCAGGGGTTTCAGTCCTGCAGCGTGCCCTGAGCATGGTCCTGTCCTGACCGAAATGACAGCGGTGCTGGGACTATATCAGGCTCCAATCCCTGCTACCACCCGCCAGGGAACAGAGCCCACAAGTCCCGGCATCTGCACACAGGAGCTGTGCTGTGTCTTATCAGTGAGTGCTGAGCAGATACCATTCCAGGGACTTCTTGGCCTCTGGGATATAGCTACAGGGATCCAAGAACACATTTATTTGCTCTCTTTCTTCCCCCAGTGTTTTGCAAAAGCAGTATTACACCTTTGTGTCACGCTGCCCTGCAAATCTGCTTCCAAAAGGCTGCCTTTTTTCTTCAAAGAGCATTTCCAGTGCTTGGCAAGATCTCTCAGAACCCTTGACTTTGCAGCTGGCAAAGTTTACAACATGTTTACAATACCCTGCATAATTTGGCTATGAGATAATGTATAGTATAGTTCTTCAGTGGTGCACAGTGGGAGAAGAACAAGTCAAAAAAAAAAAAAGGTGATGGAAAGCCAAGAAAAACAGATGGTGGTGAGCTCTCCAAGGGGCAAGAATGAATAAATAACTGCAGATTTTTTTTTTTTTTTTTCTGAGGAAAAATATATTGTCAAATCAATAACACAGTTTTTAGGAAATGCAAACTAGATCAAATGTGCATTTTTTCAGTATTAAACAATGGCACTTCATCAGGACTCATGGTCTGTACTGCACGTGTTTGCCTAAATGAAACAGCGAGAAGTAAAAATAGCATTGCTCAGAAAAGTTCTTGTTTGATCTCAAGGTTAAATTTCACACTTCCTGGGAAGTCCTGCTATAGATAATGTACCAAACCTTTCCGGTGTAAATCAGAGTAACCCAGCACTTACCATGCCACTTAGGAGTGTTATATCTTTGACAATCTAAGTCAGGGCTGCAATTCTCAGAGAGCAGAACTTCTTGATTTTTATGGGAACTTTCCTGTGCCTGCTATTAGGGCCACGGGAAACTGTATTTACTTAATACATCTGTACACGCTTCTAAATGATTAGTTGTTACCTTTTTTTTTTTTTTTGACCACATCAGGTCAAGCTAGAGGGGGAGAAAGAGATGCTTAAAAATAGCCAAGTATACAAATACTCTCACTCTCTTTCAGCAAAAGATTTTTTCGCCTCTTTTCAAGTCACCCAGAGGAAGCCAAGCAACATATGGGACACATGAAAGTTGCTCTCTGCAAATCTGTCAATCCATTTTAGTGACGCCGTGCATCAACCCCAACTCTGCTATGAACACAGGCCTCCCTGTGCAAGCGCTGCCAACTGGCCCGCGGTCAGATGTTCACCATGAGACAAACCATCTCCTGCGACGCTGAGCTGCGGGCCCAAAGAGCAAAAAGCTGCAAGGAATCACATCTCATGTGCTCTGTAGCCATGGTGCAAAAACAATCTCTGCAACATCGCCGATGTGCTGGTGTGGTCACCCGCTGACGGTGGCGGGTTAGAGAGCAGAAGGCATCACAGGCTGGAAGGAGCTGCAGCTCTGAGAAGTGGAAAATGAGCAACCATCAGATCTAAAGTCCCAGAGCACCATCACACTTTGAAAATACCTTCCTCACACACATGGAACGGGGAGGCTCCCTTTTCACTTCTGTTTCAGAAGATCTGGACTCATAGGGTTGGCTGGCCGTAAAACTTAACTGCTTTTTCCCAGCACGTCAATAAATCAAAGTGCTTAGGGTATTTCTTGGAAGCTAGAAGCCAAGAGAGGCGATGAGAAGGAAGGGTCACCTCTTCATCTTACTGCTTTTCCAGGGGCAGCGAATGCTCAGTTATCATGCCCAAAACACTGATAATATTTTCTAGTCTGCCCATGCAAATTTGAACAGCAAAGTCACCACTGTTATCTTAGCTTTTAACTCTTTCTGCTGAGAGCAGAACCTGAGCTCCTCCTCAAACCCTCCTATGTTCTGGCAGTGATTGGTTTTGCTATTGTAACAGGTATCCTCTCTCTAAAAATCAAAGTCTTTCTTGGGAAGCAACAAACCCGCAGGCGAGCCTCCCAGCTGCCAGGAGCCCAGCAGGTACCAAACACTCCTCCCTCCAACAGCAACTCCAAAAGAAAAACAGACCCTGGGGATTTCCAGGGAGCAGCACAGAATTTAGAGCGGCGCAGTCAGGTTCGTGCGTCTGTGCGAGCTGCTGAGAAGTCGGCAGGGTCAGAGGTGGCTCCTTATGAAACTGGATGGGTTTCAAAGGGCCGTGAGCTGTCAGAAGAGGCAATCGCTGGGAACACCTCCAGCTCCAGCCCCAAGCTGCAAACTAAAGTGCTTCCTTTTGTTAGAGCATATGGCCAAATCCTGCGTCCTACACATGTTTTAATGCCAAGAGTGACTATTAGTTTGGCATCCTACGCGGCAAAGAAGCCAGCAGGAGTTCTGCCCAATGGAGAAGAGGGGTGAAAGCAGGCAGTTTATCCCACTTGCCATTTCAGCTTGTTCTGCATTTCCTGGCCACCGTCAAGACCCTGAATTAGCCCAGCTCTTGCCGTTCTTTGCTCTTGCCAGTCCCTTCATCTGAGAGAATGTGTTTCTGTACCTGACCCTTATATTGCAGGGTACAAAAGACCACAGTAAAAGTCCTTAGTAAACCAAAGCATTTTTTGATTGAAAACAATGCTTTGCAGCAAATTCTAGGTAGGTTATTGTAGGGTAATGCAATTACAATCACCTGGTAGAATATTTTTCTATAGCTCCTTTACAAGTATCAGTCCCTGGCCTATATTCTCTATCTTAAGCCTCCAAAATTATACTGATCAAAGCAACCTGCATTTATATGCTGATACGCTCCTGCATTCAAGAGATTTGCCAAGTGCTAAATATAAGGTTTCTCACTATAGTCAAAGTCAAATTCAAATTCCAGCTGCCTCTCTGCTAATATGCAGCAAAGGTTTAGCAGTACAAAGCCGTGTTTGTAGAATCAGACACCAAAGATGATTAAATTAAACTGAAAGGGGAATTGGTACAAGCCTGAAATTAGTTTGCTGAAGATCCCAGCATTTATTTCCTTCCTCTGACAGAAGGAGCCTCCTCGTGACCTTTAGCGATCAGAGCAAACAGGATCATGGCTTTGCCAAGACTTCCTCCCCTCCTTCCTCAGCCATGTGCTGACTTAAAAATCAGCTTCAGCTTGTGCTGACCATGGCAGGGGGTTCATAGGACGCTCAAGCCAGTGTGGCAGGCAGAGAGAAACCCCCTACGTGAGCTGTGATCCATCTCCTCCCACTCAGCAGGACATCCTCAGGCAGACCAGACGCCCACTAGGACCCGAAGAACAACTCTTGGGCTTATCTTCATGGCCTGTTTTCAAATCAAAGGACTGCTCGCTGTCTGGGAAGACACTGATTTGATCAAGGTAGAAAAACCAGGAAGGTGCCCACAGTTGGCAGGGTGTGTTGACGAGACTGTGAGCGCAGGCAGGAGTGGGAAGACGTCCCAGGGACAGGTAGGTGTCCTTCCTCGGCATTACTAATCTGACTCTTCTAAAGCGGCACTACAATTCCCAACGTAAAGCCATTCCTGAAGGGATTTAAAGCATATGGTAGCAACCTAAAGTTGTTCATCTCTCTCCCACTCTTACCCATGAGCTCTTATTCTTCGGCATTATGTCCCCGAGCATCTTGTATGCTACAATTATGCTGATGGGCACATGCAAGAAACGGAAAACAATGTGCTGCAAACAGGGATTTCTCTTGACTACTGCGTACATATGCACAGGTTTGCCAAGACACCTTGTTCTATCCCTGTGGCCCTTCTGCTGATACTGTTCTGGGTCTCCTCAGAGCACAGATGGAGAATAGCACCAGGTGGTTTGCTGTTTTTGCCTTGTTAACGTCAGCCAACCCTATTTAGAAACCAGACTGAGACCACTGCTCCTATTTGGTGTGTGGTACAAAGTGCTGGTCCTCAGAGACTTGTACACAGTGAGTTTTCAACAACAGAAAGGATTTTCACCTTTTAAAAGGCTAGGGTTAACATGGCTCCTTGGCAACAATTAAATTGAAAGGACAAATTGTAGGAGCAAAGCATCCCAGAGCAGCAGTGCAGTCTCTAGCAAAAAAAAGCCACTATCTTTTAAATCCAGTTCAACAGGGCACAGTCCAGGAGGAAGGTAAAAAAGGCCCATAACCCACAGCCTTGCAGGTCCGTGTGCACGGAGCATGTGGCACCTCAGCCCAGCAGCACCTGAGCTGGGGAGCGGGTGTCCTGCTGGTGGAGCATCCTCTGCTAGATGGTGCCAGGGATGTTCCTCTCTGCGCTCCATGGGTAGAGGTGTTCACACTGTTTCAGCAGAGCAGCGTCCCCCAAGACTTGGGGCACGTGATGGCACTGGCATGCTAACAGAAATCACCCTCTGCACCAGCGTGGCTGAGCAGGTGCAATAGAGGGAGAGGAGAAAACACCGACCCTCAATTCAGCAAGGAATGGCAAAGGAAGAGTTCAAGGATCAGATCTTGAGAGATATTTATTTAATTCCTTTTGAAATCAAGCCGTGAATGCCTTAAAGAGCATCTGGGCTGAAACAGTGCAAAGTCACACTGGAAATTATTAGAAAATGAAGAGAGCTCCCTACCCTTCTGCAGTCTGTTTCGGTGACTTAAGCAAAAGGGCCTCAGGCTCTTGGTAGCTCTGATATTATAGAGCTTTCCTTTCTACCATGCTGTTTATACATACTTCAGCAGCAACATCTCTCTCAGAGGGTGGATTCACACAGAAGTAGGAGAGGTTTTTAACCTGAACCATCCCCGGCCAGGACAGCATCATGGAGCCAACAAAGACCTGCAAGGGGAGGATCCAGAGGATCTGAAAACTGAAAGCAAAGGCCTGTATGAAGGTGACTGATTCGACTGGAGGAGATTATCATGTAAGACTTGAAAGTCAAGGTGACTGATGAACTGCACTTGCAAAGCTGGGGCAGAGCAGCACCAGCCCTGTCACAGGGCTGTGTGCCGAGAGGTGATTCAGTATTGCCCAAAGGGAACTTTTAAAGAATGCCACCAAGAAGGGAACGTGCAGCAGGGCCAGAAGCTCCAGTTTACAAGCCCGAGGTGGATGGGCTGGCGCTTGCCCGTTTCTCCTGACCTCACCACCCAGCTCAGCTGAGCTGGGCTGTCGCCACAGGGTGCAGGGCACGGTCTGGGGAGCATCGAGTGTGCCATTGTCTTCCCTCTTGACTACAGAGGATGCAAAAAAGGATGCAGGGTTTGCTGCCGAAAAATCCTGTCTGAATAAATAATGCAGTTTTAAATTTGAAATGGTGAACCTGCCAGAGAGCTGATCCTCACTTGGTTTGAGGCAACTGCCTCCTGCTAGGTAAACACACACACACACACCACTGAGTTCATGTGCTGCTGCACCGATACCCGAGGCCAGCTGGAAAGGCCAATATGGCCCCATTTTTCCTGCAGGATCTCCCAGGGGGAATATGCCTCAGCAGGGATAAATGCTTCACTTTTACTGTATCAGTACAGAAATCCCAAGGTTTAGGGATCGGGTTTCAAATAAATAAACGAGAAAGAAGTTGCACCTTGCTGAAAGGCTGGGTTTGGCATACGTGGGGAAAAGCAGAGCACGGTCCTGCTCCTGACAGCATAAGCCACAGTAAGTAAAAAATGAGGGACAAACCACCACAAACTCTAGTTTCCAGTCTTCTCATACAACCAAGGCAGTAAGTATGGGCTTCCTCACATGGCTGAAGGCCAGTGTGCCTCTGGGCATCACAGAGACAGCCCTACAGCAGCTAGTTTCTGCTGATGAACATCTCTTCCTTTCTTCTTCTGGCTAAAGAATGACTCAAACAAACAAACGAACAACTCTCCTTATAATTTGTCACCTGCCCCAGCGTTGTTTTACATGATTTTTACTTGTGGGAAACCATCCATGACTTGAGTAAGAAAATGCTCTTTTTAATGACTTCTTTTATGTGGATTTGGTGTTTTCTAGTGCCCAACTATATCTAAGACCCAGGCCTGGAAAAAGGAGCTGCAAACAAGGGTGAGGACCAAGCTTGGGGTTGGCAGTGCCATGCTGCATTCTCCTGCCGGGCTCCCCAGCAGATTCTAATCTGCCTGGCTGTGATTACTCTCTCCAGGATCTTTAAATCCAGGCTTTGGGGATTAAGGAGTCACCTCTTCCCAAATGAGGGAATCCTCCCTTAATCCAATCCTGCTGGTACAAAAACGCCAGGGAGAAAACAGCATTATCCAGGGAGTGCGGTGCTGGCTCTTTGTATTTCAAGACCTTTTAGGAACACCGTGTCCAACTGTCCATGGCTTGATGGTCCATCAGAGTCACATCAGATTCTGGTTATAGATCACATCTTATAGCCAACACCCTCCTTCACACTCTGCTCAGCACTGTTACGGGGTTATCTTGGGTCTCCCACTCCAGGTACAACCACTATACGCCTTTCCGAGCTTCACCAGTTTTAACCTGTGTTTCAATGGCAGCCAAACCCTGCACAAAGCAAGGATGTTTATGTGTTTGCAATCTTCCCCCCAGACTTCCAGTGTCCCACTGCTTTTCTGCCGCTGCTTACAAGATCCTCCTTCTCTCTGCAGATGCTTTTGCTGGGGGACCTGCGGTCGCTGACACCAGCTGCACTCTGAGCACCGTCCACAGCAAGGAGCATGTCCCGGTCCCCAGTCCCCAGCTCTGCTCATCTGCAGCCTCACTCATCCCAACTTTTCACTCTGGTTTTGGGTCAACAGGGCTGGCTGAAAGGGCCCCCTCCACTGTGCCTGTGCCAGCCCCAGTTCATGGGGGAAAGGATAATCAACAGTGTAAAGCTGTGTCACCTCCACCCTGGGAATTCAGTCCCCCAGCTCCCAGGGACACGTGGCTCCAGGAAAATCAGATTCTGTATGTAAAAAGTTAAAAAAGAAAATAAAAAATCCAAGACCTGTATAAGACTGTTTACAACCTGCATATAAGACTGTTTACAACCTGTATAAGACTGTTTACAACCTGTTTACAACCTGCAGGGGGGAAAAAACTAACTCTTTGTAAACCTAAAACCTGAAAAGAAACAACCTGTCATCCAACAGCAGCCATTAAAAGCATCCTGAAATATACCCCACTTTTATCATTTCGGGGTCTGACTAGGGAGAGCTGACCAGGACACACTTTTGCTGTCTCAGGAGCTCCCTCCAGTGTGGCAAGAGGCAGCTCAGGCTGGCCTTGTGCTCCTGGATTCACCCCCGCAGAAGATTTGGCCGCTGTCCTTCTCAGACCATTGGTTTCCAGGTGCAGAAGGCAGAGTAGGGCTTGGTGGACACCTCGGATCCCCCCAGCCATATTGATTTAAGTGCCTTGTTAGCAGTGGTGAGCACCAGCCCTGGGGCAGAACACCCTCCATCTCGCTGATTTATACCCCCATCATCTGTTGCCGCAAGGATGATTTTTCTTTTTAATCCGTTTTCGCTCTGGCGTGCTCCAGCTTAGCGTGAGCTTTGCTGGGGGAAGGGAGGCTTGATTTGATTTATGCCAGGAACAAAGAGGCAGAAAGCGATCGCTCTCCCCACTGCTCGAAGCCCGAGCAGAGAAGGCACCACAGCACCAGCTGGCTTTTTCCCCCGACCCCTTTATTTTCCCAAGGCTTTGCCCAGCTCTGTTCACACGTGGCACTAATCAGTGTTTGGAGGCAGCAGCATTGCTTTAAGCTTTGAATTGCTGTTGGCAGAAAGAAATGTTCATCCCGACAGGCTCATTGTCATGGCAACGAGAGATCCCCCTCTTATGAGGGTACCAGAGAGGCGATGCAGAACGCAGCTCATCTCGGTGGATTTAGTCCCGCTGAGGGAAGGTACAGCAGCAGAGGCAACTGGAGACACACATTCCCCAAAGAGCATCTCTAGGGCAGGAGGTCTCCATCGCACCACAGACCCAAAGAAAAGATGGGGATGGTTAAAGTTTTCCTAGCTCTGAGATCAGTAAATAGCAAATTGGGGAAGACGGCCATTACACCTTTGGATAATCCCAGGTAATACCCACTCACTTTAACGAGTTACTTGGATTGAGGGTATTTTTCTCTGAATTACATTTTTGGCTAGCCCACGCTCAGTGATGCTGCATCACTTGCACACTCCGGCACAGGGTAAACCCTGTGTTAGGAGATCTTAGCAGTGCCATAAAATTAACACATTTTCTCTTCCAGTCAACAGCAGTGAACCAAGGCAGGGTTATGTAGCTTGCACTGAAAGTCTCTGGAGCCTAGTAGGGCCTGCAGGCTGCAAAAGTACAATTCTACAAAGGTTAAATTTTGGAGACCTCAAACATTTCTGACTAAGACTAAGAGGCTATTTGCTAGGACTTTTTTCCCCCTGGTATGATGACAATAAACAAGCAAACATGATTATCACCTTCTACAGCAAGTGCTTCTCCCCTCTGCCACATGCCAAGGCATTCATCAGAGTGACCCGGACCTCAACAGTCATGAGGTGGGAGTGTGAAAAAGATTACAGAAGAGTTTGAGCACTGTAGCTCCCACCACAAATGCCTGACACAGCTCAAGAGAACCCCAAAGTGCATCTTTTAAGGATGCTGGTGCTATTAGTTATGAGTCCTTTAGTACCTGGAGGACTTTTCTCTCCAGAGCACAGGGTGACAAGGCTACAGTTTTGCTGATTTACAGTGGCATGCAGGTGTCCTTGAGAAGCTCACACAGAGGAAAGCCATCATACAGAGAATGCACAGACAGCAATCCTTGCTCTTGAGAGCCTCCAGCTCAAAATTTGGGTCATTTTCATAAAGAAGCCAGACCAGGACCTAGAAGCAAGCTGGGAGCAAATGCTACAGCAATGTTCTGCCTGGAAAACACTATTAATACTGGAAAACATACAAATACCCCTGGCAATACCAAACATTACATGGAATTAGTCACAATTTAAAGTCTACCACAACCAGCTCTAAATAAACCTCACGGAGAACATAAAGCAAGAGGCATCTGCTTCCCCCATCTAGTCTTCTTGGCAATGATAGTGGATTTTTCCAGGCCACCAGATTTCAGCTGGAGTAGGATCCCCCATTCCCAGCACTGCTCAAACCCGGAGGTCAGCAGGAATGAGCCAAGGTGACAAATTCTGGATGAATTTGAGAAGAGCCATCATTTGCCATAGGTGTTGCACTGATTTTGGACGGCAGAAGCTCACCCGACCCAATATAGACCCAAAGAGTCCTTTTCTTTTGGAAAACCACTGAAAATGAACACGTCCTCTTCTTTAGCGGACAAGCGGCTGTTTGCTCTTCATTGTGCAGACCCTTGCAATGCCACCTCTATGCCAATAGTGGGAAATGAAGAGCCACGTATTTTGCTCTTGGCTTGTTTTCTATCACAACGTGTACCATCAAACAAGTGCTGAAATGCTGTCTATTTCACACAGAATTATTGCCTGCAGTAAGATTTCACTAATTGTAAATGAGAGCAGGATTTGGCCCACAAAGTAGATGTAATAGATGGTCCCTACAATTAAAAATTAAGTGCACGTCCATTGGTTTACTCACCGTATTACAAAATAATTAGGCTGCCACAATATGTCTTAATCTCTATGAATCTAACATCCCAGAAATCAAAGTCTTTCTGATTTTATCTGCTTTGTGAAATGCTGGATTTCTCCTGTGATTCAGTGCTAATGCAATGGCAATTTAGTAGTATGTACTGAGGTATGCATTGCATGCTAAATACAATGTTATTTTTTTTCCTGTTTCCCAGGTGAACAGTTTTCAGTTTTAGACCAGTTCTTTTTCCATATAGCTCCTCAGATTTACTTTCCTAAAGAATTTTTATTCATCCTTTGAAAAGTCATTAAGATGCTGTAAGCAAGAGGGGAAGCTTTCAGGAAGACCAGAGGAGGCTTCAAGAACACATAAAGCACCACAGAAAGGCAACATGAATTTGCTTGGTCTCCACTCCAATGCTATTAAATCCAGTGCCACTGTGACTGGTTAACTTTTACTGAATGTATCTGCTTTCTGCCTTTATAAAGCCAGTCTTTAAGAATCCTGCCTCAAGGTGGAAAAAATAAAGGGGCATCTGATAAGCCTCTAGTACTAGAGCTTGCCAGGAACTTGCAGCAGATACAATGTCTTCATACTTCGCTGGTTTAGCTTTGAATGAACAAATTAATCTGGAGTTGGAAAAACAGGGCACTTCTTTCCATTAAATAAAATGAGAGACAAGGCAGAGAGATGCTGGTAATAAAATGAGAAGAACATGGAGACCATAAGCAGTTCAATTTGCTGGCTTCAGGTAACATTTCCTTTACTTGATAAACCAGCACTGAATGTAAAACATGCTGTGATAAGCTTGGGTTTTGCTTATGTATCCAGCACACTTGATATTATTTCATTCAGCCAAAGTCCACTTCTTTGCATGTTTAACTGTGTTCTTGTTTCTACCCAAGAGCCATTTGACTCAAGTTGCCAGGAAAACAAAATTTTTAAAAAACAAAATACCCAAAACCAACACAACACCCTACCCAAATAAACCTATAGCTTGAGCATCAAACAATGAAAAGTCAACATGAATAAATACATACTGAGCTCTAATTGCTGACATGTATGTGGTGTATCCTAACATTTAATGGAGAGGCTATATTTAATTACAGATGGACACATTTGAAAGGGTAGCAAATGAAAAACGGCTTTTTCATTAGATGAATGGCAAATTCAGCTAAGAATCTTGGTTTCATTTCACCCACAACTGAGTAACCCCCTCCGCAAAGCCCACTTGCTTACAATCCCACAGATGAAACTGAGCCTCTTGCATCTAGGTCATGTTGTGATGCTTGCTGAGGCTGCTCAAGAGCTGTGTTCAAAAGTGAAGAAAATTCTTACATAGTGGACCATGTCCACTGGTTACATCCTGGGCAAAGGGCTGGAAAATGCAGTGTAGTGATTTTGCCTGGTTTTCAGGCATAAACATTATCAAGAAATTTTGGATCACACTTAAACAATCTTTCAGGAATATGAGAAGTGCTAGACGAGCCAAGAGAGCCTGGTTGCCTCCTTGGCTCAGCTCACACATCGCACACATCACTAAGACCGGCTTTAACAAGTGTTCACTTACACAACAGCTCCCTCTGAGCAGCTCTAATTATCTACTTGCCCTGATGCTCAGCTCAACTCCAGCCAAGGTAAATAGGAAAGGCGCACGTTAACAGCTCAGTACTTATTAAAACAAGGGCTTTGAGGTGCGTCTCCAGGAGAACGACCAAGAATTAACTGGCGACAGAGCCTGAATTCACTTTGCCTTTCCACACTATGACTAAGACAGACTGAGATGCACTGGCTTGCGGAGAAACTTACCGTGCTCTCACCTTTGTAGCATTACAAAGCACGGGCACAGCCTGGTCTGGGCCACACCAGTGTGCTAAAGCAAAGCTTTGCTGCCAGGTGGGGTAAATAGGAGGGTGGGAGAAGGACCAAGGTTTTCCTGGCTCTGTCATGCCAAGAGCTCTGGCTCTCTCAGTGCCCTGATGCCCATCCCTGTCCTGACACACCTGCTGCAGGTTGCGCCACCACAGCCTCAAGCTTCCTCCTGAAATCGCTGCAATTTAAGCATCCTGAATGGGCTGCAGCACCATGGGGCCCTCTGCACCCGAGGTCACTTGCTCCAGCCCAGTGGTATCAGTCCTCTCTAATATTTCCATAGCACCAACCCAGCCAGGTTATCTCAAACCCTCTTGGCTGGGAGTGTGAAGTGGCTGGTGTTTTCTCTAAAATCCTTGAGGTATGCCAGGTCCAATATATTTTGATATCAATAGGAGCCTGAACACTGACTTCTACACACTTCAAATTACACGCTGTGTATGTAGATTTTTCAGTTCGGGCAACTAAGGACTTGGGTATTCTGTGCTCATCAATACTGATGGGATTTTGGCATCTAGATTGTTTGGATAGCTTTTCCATGTCAGCCATAAAGCATGATATACTTATATGCAGCATACTTGTCCTTTTCTTTGCTGGGATGCAGCAGGAGCTATTTCTGGTTATAAAAAACAGTTATCAGTGAAAACAACCCGCACCCCAAAGCAATAATGAGACAGTGGAATTTATTCTATTGCACAGACCTGTTGATTAAAACCATCCTTCATATCACTGAAAAATGAACTGCCATAGAGACAAACTACCCTGGAGCTTGCTCTTTCATTCTATGGTAATCATTTCATACAACATAATTATCTTGAAAAGTTGCTGATGACAAGGCTAAAATACAAAAATATTCAAGAGTCTCTCCATGAACAGTTTATTGATGTGCTTGCTAAATTTTCAGCACATACAGAGGTTGGAGAGGTCTTTGTCTGCTTGTCTACATTAACATTTGCATTTGCTGTTCACGAGAAAATATGAGCTTGATCATGTTAATTGCAGCTCTTTCATCTTTCTGCTTCAAGCTGTATTATAACTGACCTAGCTTAAATATGCAGCGCTAAAGGGATCCAGAAACAGAGGGATACACATGCCATAATCCTGTCTACTATTTTATGGGATGTTCCGCAAGATGTCCCCCCAATTTGGGCTGCAAGGCAGCTAAGACACCAGTGCCCAAACTCTCCTATCTCAAGGCAGTGCTGGGTTAGCTCTCATAATCTGTGAAGAAAAGGGACACAGGGCCATATTTTGGTATAGTTCTGTGAATGGCACACTTTCACAGGAAAATGTGGTACAATGTACGTGGGCAGATGCATGTTTGCAGCAGTTGAGGTCTGAATCATGAAGCACAAGGCACAGCTACTGTGGTTTACAGTTCATGGCATAATATCGTGGCATAACATCACACACCGTCTGAATAGGCAGGGCAGGGAAGGTTCGCTTTGAAGGAAAGTCAGGTAACAGAGAGAAGTCAAGCTACTCATTTAGGCTGAAGTGTAATGAAAGAAATTCTGGGAACAACCTAAGTCAGCCTCCTGTGGGCGTAAGGTGCAAAAGTCCAAAGCTGATGCACCTCGACTCAAAGTGCTGTGGAGCCTCGCAGCCCAGATGGAAGGACTCTTCTGTCCTTGTCTCTTCTTTGAAAAGAAGAGAACAGAATATTTCCCATTCCTACTGCTGTGAAGACTTTTATTTCTTGAAAATGCTATCAGCCTTCACACACTGTGTGCTAGAGGGGTTAATAAAGTGAAGCAGCACGGGTGATAAGCAGGCAGGATAGCTGGATGGATTTGCTTGGAGTGCTGCAGAGCCGGAGGAATGGCAGCCCCTGGCAGCCCCAGCCTGGAGCCAGCTACAGCATATTATAGATCATAGAATCACAGAATCGTGGAATCATTGAGGTGCCGATTGAGCGAAGCCCGTTGGCCATACACTGTGGGGAACAGATTCACCTCTGGGAGTGCGCTGAACGCTGCACCTTCCCAGGCAGTGATGTGAACTCTGAGAACATGTTGAGAGGAGGAATGGAACAGATAAAAGGCTGATGAGATCTGAATCCTTATAATAACATGAAGACAGCTAGAGACGGCTTCAGCGGCGCTTTGCCTGGGAGCAGACCCACAGAGGAGCAAAGGATGGTGGCATCAGTGCGATTAAAGGCTTCTTGGCATGTTCTGCTTTACACTTCAACCCTTCTCTCCAACAGATACCGGCAACAGAGGAAGGCAGATAAAGAGGCCTTATTTCTGACAACAGCTCCTGAAAGCCTGGCTTTGCAGAGCTCAGGAGATGTACGCCAGGCAGGAGTGGGATTTGTGCTCCCTGCAAGAAGGAGGCAATGGAGCAATATGTTTTTAGACAGAAAGTATAAAAAACAAAATGAAAATACAGAAGTATTTGTAACTTATCTGAGGCTATGAGCTATATCTTGCAGATTCAGGAAGGCAGCTTGGCTGGTCCCGCTGGAGGTGCCAAACCCTGACTGGGAGCTGGGCCAGAAAACTCAGCACTCGGGAAAACACTGCTGGAACATTACAAGTCATCCATTCAGGAAAATTAGGGTTTTTCAAGCGAAATAATGAAGTCCAGACAAGTATCTATGGAAAACACACAGTGCTCCGATGCCTTCTGGAGGAGGAGGATGTCGGCAGGCTGGAGGAAGGCCAGCGGAGGGCCACCGGGATGGCTGGGGGCACTGACCTGCTATGCTGGGGCAGGAGCCACAGGGATGGGGGAATCTCCACCCTTGGGATTCTCAGGAAGAGGATTTAAACTACAACCAAGCTCCCACACAAACACCACCTTCACCTAACTCTGACCTGGCTTGACCAGACTGGTCACCAAAAATGACACTTTTGGTGTTGTTCAGTGACTTGGCCAGAACACTTCGGGAGAAAAGATGAGAAATGAAATTAATTTCAGTAAAACACAGGTGAAAAGCACACCTAATGCACACTTGGCTGTTGTTATGAGAGCTTTTGTATGGAAGAATCCTTTGCAACAGCTCATCCAAAGCAAAGCATTTGTTTTACCTGCTCAATTCACTGCAGGGTGCTTCCTCTGCTTTCCTGCACAGACGAGGCTCTGTAACAGAGACCACTAAATATTTCTGATATATACTGGTACATATAATAGAGAATATGTTGACAGGCAGAAGCAATTACATTTCAGTCAGGTTTTATTTTTAAATCCTCAGCTCCTGACCTTCAAGAAAAGCTTGGCTATGGTGAGCACAGAAAGCACATCCCTCATCATGCTGGGGAAAAAAATGGGGAGCCAAAAACCAGAGGATGCCCATTATTTTTTACTCTGCATTTAATAATCTTCTGATTAAAGAACACTTTCAGGGTTTCCCAAATAGGGTTTCTTCTCCAGCTTGTCAATTTGGTGTCTGTAGACTCAAAAAAAGCTCATACGCTTAATTCAGAAAATCTGCATTAATATTAATGTTGGAGTTGGACTATTTGGCAGTTTTAAGGAATGTATCTAAAGGTGTGCTCAACCCAAGAGATAACCCATTATTGTCATCACCCAGCAGTTTCAAAGGACAAAAAGAAGTGATGCTGCTGGATTTTTCCAGGTTGGGAAGGACACAGCAAATGTCAGGGTCCGACTGATTGTCTCAGGGCTCCTCCACCCTCTTTGCCACTCCAACAGAGTTCCCTGGTGGCGTCCATCAAGTCATTTCTCCTGTCTGACCTAATTTTCTCAGCTGTGGAAGTGGGATAATACTGATTCATATAGGATTTATCATGGGAAAATGATTTATTATACTTTATAAAACATGACTTAGAGATGTTAGCTGCAGTTAGAGGCCCAGTGTGCGTGGCAGCAGGAAAACGCAGGGTCTGTTGCAGCAGGAGTTTGTTGTTTCATCCGCTGGGGCTGACCAAGCGAGGGAAAGCAGTGCTCACATTTCTAAATAGTGAGTTGTTCCGATGAATTATTCTATACTTCTAGTTACAATTTATCTGGATGTTTAATTTTATTTTTCCATTCATTCCATTGAATAATTTGTGAATCTGTTAAATGAACAATTCAGCTGATGAATTTTGCACTTTTTTTTCCTTACAAATATACCCATTTAGTTCCATGCTGCAAGCTGGCAATAGCTGACAGGGTTATGTAAAATTTTGAAAATGTTTATAGCAGGGACTTATTCTACTGCTTAGGTTTCCCAAACAAGACAGATATCTCAGGTACCTAAAGTCACCTTAAAAACATGGAAGAACTTCTGCCTGTAGCATTCCTGCTGCTCTTAAGACCTGTGCTGAGCCTTCTGGTTTGCTAGAGAGAATCATTAACACTTTCATGTCAAGTGAAACTTGATAAATCCCCACTGAGGGTCTCCATACTTCAGAGTTTTCTGGTTTTGATGCCAACACAATGCCCTGAGACTGACTCAAGCTTCTTCCACAGGAAGGAGCCCTAACAGCCTCCATGAAGCACAGGAAGGCTGTAAATAAAACCTGTGCTAATTACCCAAAGGAAGGTCCTGACCGACCAGCCAAATCAAGGGGGTTACAGAGAGCACTGGAAAGCAGATTTTACAGCACTAGTTAATTTTACCAAATAATCCCCCATCAGATGATTTCCAGTAATCAAAAAGGAGCTTTTTCACTCACATGTAGAGAATACTTGATAGCCATGAATATGATCCTTAAAGAATCACAGAAGGGTTGAAGTTGGAAAGGACCTCAAGATACCTCGTCCAACCTGCCTGGTCAAGCACGGTCAGCCAGAGCAGGAGGCCCAGGTCTGTGTCCAGTTGGGTTTTGAATGTCTCTACAGATTTGGGGCTTCTGAGACCCACATCACTGCCACTGTAGTAAGTTCATTGCAAAACTTCTGATAATTGGACCAGCTCTGAGCAGGAGACTGGACTAGATACCCACCAAAGGTTCCTTCCAAGCCAAATTATTTTACAAGACCATGACAGCTGGGATCATAATTCTGGCAAGATGTCTTCTGTTTCCGAAGAGCTTTCACGGCTATAAGGAAACACTTGAAACACTGGCTCCTTGGCCCATGGGTAATCCTAAAGCTGGAGTTCAGAGAAGGGGAAAAATGCAGATCTCCAGGTCCTCAGGGGCTGCACAGGATGCTCCAGAGGAAGGTAGGGCTGGACGCCAGAACATGTTGAGGCGTATTGATTCTCTGGATGGAGTTGCCAGGATTATGGATAAGCTAACAGCTCTGTCCTCAGGAGTTCTCCACCTACAGAAGGCCTGGGAGGCCAGCACAAACCTAGGATGGGTGCTCATATCAGGGTAGGGTTCAGGACTGAGACAATAAGAAAGGCCAGAGCTACAGCTGTGTTGTGAGAATGCCACAAATCAACAGAGACCATTTCTGCAAGCAATAGAGTTTCAGAAGCAGCTGACCTTTTAAAGGATTTGAGATCCAGTTCAGAGAAGCATTTAAGGAAAGGCACCAATACACAAGCTCTACCATGAAGACATTACTAAAGTCCTCAGTGGCTAGGAAACCCACTGCCAAAATCTGAGAGAAGACGAAAGCATTCTATTGCTGGCAACCTATTAATTAACACGGGACTTACTTAAGGATCCCAAACTAGCTGATAATGTTTGTGAAGCTTTCAAAAATGTGTATAGATCATACTTTTTTAAAACAACTTCAGAAATGATACGCATTTAAGACATAAAAAACCTGAAAATGTCAATGCTTACAACATAACAAATTAATAATTTAATGTTGTCTGTGGAATATAAGTTTGACCTTGTGATACATGTGCCCTATAATTATATGCCCATACTCTGGTTTTCAGATTTTGAGGGCTATGCATCCTTAAAGTTCTCTTAGTGTTGCTGTGTGTGTCACACAGACATACAGTCCATATATTCTGCTGCTACTGCACCACTCATTATTAGTTGCCTTTTTCCTTTTCTCCTCTCTGTTCCTGCCTAACTCAATTAGCAGGCTATGACTGAACAATATTTAACAGTGAGCAAGAAGCCTCAAGTAAAAGAAAGGAAATTTGCCCTTAGGAAAAAAAAAAAACAAAAAACACACAAAACAAAACAAAAACCCAAAAACAAAATGAGAAGAGGGCCAGAGCATCAAATAAGATATATAAATAAATAGGTCAGTATTCTATTGAATCGCAGTGGAACATCTAGGACATTACTATCTGCCCACGCTGACGGTTTTCTTCTTTAGATTCATAACCAGATAAGAAGTGAAGGAATTCTTTTATTACCATCAACTACTGCTACTGGTACCAAACTGAAAAAGAAAATGCATTAACTAGTCACTGTTTTCATTTTGCTTTAGAAAGCCTGAAGGATGGGGTAAATATCACATCAGAGCACTGCAAGAGATACAAATATTTGCATATGGATTCATTACTCAATGAAGTTCTGCAGACCAACTGAACCCTGTGGTGATGTCAAAATCTTCCCGGATAATAATGTTTTGTACCTTTAAACAACAATTTTCATTGAGTGAGGAACTTAGTTAAATTTCACTCTGGTAAAAACTGAATTTCCTGGTTATCTTTCATGCAGATGTAATATTTTTCAGTAACAATTTCAAACAAACATAAGGGAGGAAAAAGAAGCAGCTGCAATAAGAATTGTTCCCTGACAGCTCCCCAAGGCTGCTGGAATGGCTGCAAAAAGCAGCTGACCACCAAAGGGACTCCAGTGGTTCTTGCTGTACTTGCATTTTAGCTCTCATATCTCCGAACCTCTCCTGAGTGCAGTCCATATCACAGAAACTAAATTTGTACCTCCACTTTCTCAGCAGAATAAAATCAAAATGTAGGAAAACCATTGTAAAGGTAACATTAAAATTATTATTGAAATTACTTAATCTATAAAATTAAAATGTATGCTTTCTACTTAGGTATTCCCTTTTCAAATAGAGAAAAATATGCCAAGCCCAGCATGGAGAACAGGTCAACCAACACTCATGGCTGGCAGCAGAATAAACCTGCCCCAGTAGCAACGTTGCTGTGTTATGAGGGTGATAAACCCCTCAACGCATGTTTTCCAGCCTCATTTTCTCTTGAGGTGTCCACAGTAACATGGGCAGCAAAAGGAAGACAAAAAGACAACTGCACTGGCCTGAAACCTTAGTCCCCAGCAACAGCCTCGAAGCTTCATGGTGCCTCTGTGGAGCTTCCAAACTACCTGGAGATCTGACTTCAGGTTATAGTTTTTAGGAAAAATATCACTTTTTATTGCTCGGTTAGTAGCACCAGGAACGCAATGGTGGTATTGATCAGAAAATAAGTTGACCTTCAGGATTTACTCAAAAGAGGTTTAAGTTAAGTCTCTCTAATTATACAGAGTTCAACAGCACTCTCAAGATTTTAAAAAACATAAGCTCCCCATAGAATGCATTTTGAACCAAATCAAACCACAGTTGACAGACACTGAACCTCCCCTTTTTTGTTGGCCAGCAATTCTGGCAAACCCCAAATAAAGTCTAATCAACCTTTCTGAAAGATCACTATTTATATTCTTAAAGAAGGATTCTGTAACATGTATTGCTTTAATCCTCTTGCTTAACACAACAAACAGCAAACTCTATGCAGAAGGAGAGCATTAATCAGTAACTTCTTGAACAGGCCTGAAAACTACAATCTGCTGAGTAAAATGATGTAGCACCCCAAGGGTTAATTATGTCCAGGAAAGGATGCAACAAAAACCCTTGGAGGAGTGAGCTTAGTAATTACCATGCAAAACTCGAGTTGGGTGACAGCCATCAGCAGAGCCAGCGGAATGTCACTGCTGCCCCATGGGTCACCTACTGGCAAAATATCTTTATGCTTATGAATGTGATAAGATAAAACCCAGGGCAGGCCCGAGGTCTTGGCTGTTCCCAGATGGTGGGACAAAATAAGAAAAAAGCACTACTTTTGAAGTGTTTTCTTGACCCATACTAGAGCCTCTCATTTTAATGTTTATTCATTGACTATGAAGAACAACTGAACAGACAAATCACTCCTTAGAAAACTAAAAGAGCAAGCTACTGCCCTGCTGCAGCCACCGCTGGCTCTAGCGGGGTCACCCAGGGCTGCGGGTGACTCCCAAAGGAGGAGGGGGCAGCCGGGGTGGGTCTGCCGGTACCCCTGTCCGCGACAGCCGACAGGTGGCGCCATTGCTCCGCGGGCGGGGCTGTGCCGGCCCGTGGGCGGGGCTGTGCCGGCCCGTGGGCGGGGCTGTGCCGGCCCGTGGGCGGGGCTGTGCCGGCCCGTGGGCGGGGCTGTGCCGGCCCGTGGGCGGGGCTGTGCCGGCCCGTGGGCGGGGCTGTGCCGGCCCGTGGGCGGGGCTGTGCCGGCCCGTGGGCGGGGCTGTGCCGGCCCGGGGGCGGGGCTGTGCCGGCCCGGGGGCGGGGCTGTGCCGGCCCGGGGGCGGGGCTGTGCCGGCCCGGGGGCGGGGCTGTGCCGGCCCGGGGGCGGGGCTGTGCCGGCCCGGGGGCGGGGCTGTGCCGGCCCGGGGGCGGGGCTGTGCCGGCCCGGGGGCGGGGCTGTGCCGCCCCGGGGGCGGGGCTGTGCCGCCCCGGGGGCGGGGCTGTGCCGGCCCACGGCACTGCGCCCCGGGTGACTAGCAGGGACCGGGATTAGCTGGCTCTGCAGCTTAGGGCAGGGAGTTCAGTCTTCCCCTTCTGTCCTCTGGGAAGCCCTCAAACATCATATTCACCAGGAAAAAAAAATCAATTTTTTAAAAAAATCGGTTTTTTTAACCAAAAGACCCATTACTCTTATAACCCTAAAAACAACACATGATGAAAAGTTCTTACAAAACAAATCTTTAAATTCCAGCCTAGCAGAGCATCCAAGTGCACAGTGAAACCAAGACAAACACAACACTGCTCTCTCCTGAGAACGCACATGGTTTGAAAATCTCCACTGTTGCTCTATCCCAGACAATGATTCACCCTCCCCGCAGGGTCTGACTTGCCCCCGCACATTTCGCAACTGCTTGGCTTTATAACAGCCTGCTTGCACACAGTGACTCCTCGCAGATTTCTCAGCTCACTTGTGAGCGAGGAAGCAGCAACTAATCCTTTTAATAATGATTTTCCTCTTGCAGCATTTCTTCTTGCTGGTCACAGACTTATTATTCGCAATGACCCTTTCCTGCCTCTTTTACGCCTTTGTATGCGTTTCCTTTGCATTCTTGACCTGTTCCATTATCATCTCCACCTTTGGCATTGTGAAGAGGAATGCTGATGTGAAAGGGAGAGCAATTGTTATTCTCGTGTCCAACAGCTCCATCGGAAGGACGTTTGCAAGGAACCTGGATAAAGCAGGTTTCAGGGTGTCTGCTGCTCAGTGGCTTCCTCGAGAGGAGGGGACAGCTACAGAAGAAGAGTGGCCTTCAAGCTTGGAGGTGGCCCAGCTCCACGTGACTGAAGATGAATACCAGAAGACAGTGAAAACCTTCATAGAGAACCACTTATCACTGAAAGGTAATTTTTAGGGCAAACTTGTGGATATTGTCTACACTAGAAATCAAAACGCACAAGACTGAAATTGCTGTAGTTCATCAGCAAATGAGGGAGGCAAGAATGCTTTAGGAAATGTGTTATAATACACTAACTGCATTGCATTTTGTTGCGCAAAACAAAAATTTTGCAAGTGTCCTGCTGAGGGGAGGGCTGTAAGTACCTCTACTGGGGCATCTCCCTGGTTCCTTCTAGGTGAATTAGCTCTGCTATCCAGGAGTCTCTGTCCTCACAGACATAATTTTACACCTCTTGGGAGCAACAGAAAATTCAGCCTCAGCCACCAGTGCTGTTACCTCACTGCCTGCAGGGCTGCAGGTTTACAAGGGGCCAAACCTCCTCTACACTGAGACGCTACCTAAGGCACGACTGAGCAGTGAAGCTCTCTCACTGCCTTCCCATGCTGTCTCCTTTCCTCTCCAGCTTATCCATCCCTCTGCTCCTTGCTCTTCTCTCTGTGGTTTCTCCGAGGCTCCCTTTGAGGTCTCCCCAGGGCAGCCTCTCTGCCTGATCACGCTGTGCCGAGATCTCTGAGAACATCCGTATCTCACCACAACAAATAACAAGACCCTTTGCATTGCTGCCCAACACTGGAAGTTTTCTTTGTGCTCCCAGGCTCTGCAGAGGAAGGACATTATGACATTATGGAAGTCAGAGCACGCACCATGAAGCCTCCCCTTGCGCAGACACCATTCAGAGAGGTGGTAGGGAGCCCTAGACAATACCTGCTGCTAGCTACAGCTATTCAGGACCCAACGACATAGCTTCTCACATTGCTTTTGTCCTCAGAAGCATCCAGCAGACCAGAAGTGCCTGTGGTCAGTTCCTATGTGACTTCATATGGCCTGGGACCCATTTTCCCCATTCCCTAGCAGCCTGCAGGCTCCAAGACTGGGTGCCCTGCACAACAGAGGGCTAATTTAGCTAGTAATTTAGTAGCTAGTAATTCACTAGCTAATTTATGCTAGTAAAATTATTCTGGTAGTCTAGTGTAGGATCCATGAGGTTCTGCATTTAGGATCTCCTGCATAGCGTTCACATCACAGATGGGGATGTTAAAATGTATTTCCCGAGTGTTGACCCAATTGCATGGCAGATCAAAGCACTATGTTGGGGAGGAGGGAGAAAAAAGGAAACCTCACAGTTTTCTTGGATTTCTTTGTTAACAGTTTCAAGTGAGTACTTGTGTTTATTCTGCAAGACTGGAGTATTTTTGGCATGGATTGAGTGAACATGAACACCTGCCACCAGCTGATAATACAACAATTTAAACCAAATCAAAAGACTGTCTTGGTAGGTCCCCACATGCAACAGGCAGGTTGGGCAGCAGAATGTGGACAGGGAGAGGAGAAGAGTTTGTGCTGTAGGGACAAGACATGGCAGAACCATGGTAAAACTTCCTCCATTTAAAAATTTCTCTTGTGCACTTTTTGTGCATGCAATTTTGGGTTTCCAAAGAAAGGAACTTTTGGGTTTGTTATGATTTTTTTTAATAACTTGTCCCCAAAGGAAATTTTTACCACCATAACTTTGCTAATGTAACTAAAAAGACACTCGTTTCATATAAACACAGCTTTGAAATGCATCTTAAACGCCTTCCAAATTGATACAATGTGGAGAGAGAATCCCCTGATCATGGTTTCTTCTAGAATTAAAGTAATTATAACAATTAAAATAATTAAAACTAAAATAATTCATTTGTTATCCTAATTCAGGCCCATAGACCCGAATTTTCAAGTAGGCTAGTACCTTTATTTTGTGGTGGCAGTACAAATTAAGTAAGGTGCTATTAGGTCTAAAGAGATCATAACACAAAGGTACAGAGAAATGCAAGTCAGCCCCTTTCTAAATTCATAACACGTGTTTTGTGACAGCTTAACTTTCATAAAAGGCCTTGAGTTCTTCTGGCTTTTAGCTTCTGGTACCTTTAGATCCAATTAAGTTTTTTCTGTGACCAAGAGGTCAACAGAGGTGGTGGGGGGAAATAGGAGTCTTAATCGCTCACCTCCAGCAGCTGAGCTTGTACTATCAAATATTGCAAGAGCTCTTGGCACTGTGTCCAAGTGCTCTGGGATGGAGCTGCTTGAGAAATTGCTGTGCCATGATGTTCTTTGGGCACATTGCCTGGAAATGTGCTGGCAATTGTCTCATGATTTTCAGGACTGACTGCGGGGAGGGTGGGGCAGGGCAAGAAGGAAAAAAATATGTGGAGATGGGCAAGACCCGACAGACAGCAACCTGACCGGACTCCAGAAGAGTTCAGACAACCAGAACGCTGGGCTAACTAATTTCTGTGGCCTCCGTTGCTGCAGCACTTTTGGGTTCACCTAATCACACACACGCGCCCAACAGACATGGGGCTGAAATCAGTATTTACTGTGCCATGCCCAAATACTTGCTGCCTCAGGCTTTGCCAAGATGAGCAAGCCCCAAAAAGCTGTCAAGTGACCCTGCCCTGCCAGCCTGCACATAGTTCTGCTACCCTAATTAAACTGCCAGGACAAGACAGGATGGAGAAACCACTGTTTCACATCTAGACTCAGCCTTTCTCATGGTTTAGAGATTATTTGAACTATGTTTTTTCTTCAGTTGCATCCAAAACTCTTCCAGTGTCTTGAGAGATCCTCTCTTCTCCTTTTGGGGTCTTGAATGTCTCTCAGGTCTTTCTGCACTCCAGACAATACTCTATGTGAGCAATGCTTCTGGCTGTGCAGCACACCCTCCCCCTGTTCATTCAGATCTCTGCTATGCTGACATTGATTGCAAGAGCCCTGCTGATTTTCATAGGGTCAGGATTTCATTTCTTGTACCTGAATCTCAGCAAAGACTTGACCACTGCTGGATTCTTTCATACTTTATCAGCTTCCCTCTGTTCCAGCCCATTAGGTAGGATGGGCAATACCTTTTTCACAAGTAGAGAAATAACTGGTGCAAATTAATAACATTAATTCCTAAATAATCTTAGGTCCCATATCTGACAGACTCTCACCTCGCACTTCACCACGGTGTTGCAGACTGGTGGGAAGTGCTTGTTCTGAGGACTCCAAAGGGCCTGGAGAAAGCTGCCCATGCAGACAGCTAGACCAGTGGGAGATAACAGACCGTCATCCTTGGCCATCTGTCCTCATCCCCATGGTGCTGCTGGCAGAGTAGTTCTCATAACCTCTTCCTAGGTCAGTCCAGGCACAATCATCTGGATCATTTGATCAATTTAAAGAGGTAGGTTTAATTAATCCAGCTGATTACTCTCTTCTTTATATCATGGGACATTCCTGCAACCTCTTTGAGCAGAGCTCAAACAAAAATTAACCTGTTTTTCAGGTTTATCAAATCATAAATGCATGTGGTGAAAAGGTCTTAGACGCGATGTTTTGTTACAGTCAAATAATTTCATATGAAGAAATGATCCAAATGAGGGCAGCAACAACCAGCAGGGGCAAGTTTGGCTAATCCCGGGCAAGGATGGATACACACAGCTGCAGTCACTTGCCCAAGGCTGTGTACTGAGACACTGGAAGGACTATAGAGCGTGCTGAAGTATCAAAACTTCTTGCAGCCCAATGGCCTCTTGGACACTTTCCACCTCTTCTAAAGGTCAAGCTGCTTTTTCAGTTCTGCTCTGCAGTGGGAAACAGTGGTAGATGCTCCCATGGTACTTTAATTTGCCTTCCGCGTCTCCCTCAGCATCCACCCACTTTGGTTAGTCAGACAGTTTAGTCCATGGAGGCAGAAAGCAACAACCTATGGTTGGCCTGAACAGGAGAGAGAGACATGTAAAACACTCCCTTCTGCAGTGGGTGCACTGTAGAAATTCTTTTGCTTCCTCAGCATGACAATGTGGCAAATCAAATTATTTTATTAGAATGAGATCTTTCCTTACTCACTTTTCCGAGCTACGGTCACCTCAAGCTAAAAGGCCACGCTGTACTGTCATTCCTAAACTTACAACAGAGGGAAAGTTCAGCTTTTTTCTGCAAGACTATAGCTTAGTGCTCGGCACAGGCAACGAAGAGTCACAACCACCTGCCATTCTGTCTCACTTCAGAGACGGATCAAACAGATGTGATAATCATTGACTGCAATAAACTACAAGGGAGTAAGAATTATGAATGACTAAAGCAAACGAAATCATATACTCATGCAATTTTAAAGAGTACTGCATTATTTAACTTCACTCAGCTACAACAACTGCAGGCCACCTTGGATAAATCAGGCCATTTTCCAGGCTGCAAATGACTATGCTCGGAGTTATGAGTCAAATGATTAATTTCTGTAGCTACGCTTTTGTGCCTTTAATACGGGTTATCCAGAAGTCTTTCAGAAAACAGCTTGCAACTATATTGCCTTCCTATCTCCTGGGGATTTATCAAAACTAGAGAACTACTTTGATACAGCAGCTATCAGGGCTATGTAACAACTCAGAGAAAACAGATCTCATTCTGAAACTAGGTTGGGAGCAGCTATTTATTTTAGGATGAAGGGGACCTTCTCATTCAAAGCTTCTTTTTTGAAAATAAGAATCTATGCACCACCTATAGTCGATGTGCTTTTTCCTTTTTCCAAAAGAAGCTATGCATCAACACTTCCTGACACTTTATGGGAGTTTTCACATCCCTGAAGCGCTTTTGTAATTCTCTTGTTTCAACAGACTTCTCTGCCAGGAGCCAAAGACCCTGGACCTACACATAAAACCACATGATTAAAGAGTTACACAATCCAGAAAAGCCGAGGCAACACTTCTCATCCATCCCTCGTTCATTGCCAGTGGGCAGAGCCCATGTAGGTTCAAAACCTCCATCTCCCCATCACATTGCTGCTGCTCAGGACTCCGTGTGATATGGTTTTTAATCCTGGCAGGGGCCAGTCCTGTCAACTAGCCTGACCCGTATTATACAGGCCAGAGAACTTGATCAAGATTTCAAAAGAACAAACCAGGCAGGCAGCCATGCGTGAATACATGGGCAGGGAAAGAGGGAGCTGAGTTGTGAACAGCAGGTTGGGTTTGCTGTAAAATGCAGCAGGTGCCCGTGAGCCCCGCCGTGCACATCAGCCAGCGCTTTGCTTGTCTGTTTGTTGCTGGCTAGAGGATTGCTGTTTGCAAATCGAGATCTTTAAGCAATAAATAAAAAATGCATATTGGTCTACTGTATATTAAAAAGCGGGTTATTTTACCTGCATGTTTCAGAATGTGGTGCCATGCTCCTCACTAACACCAGCCATGCGTTTAATATCACAGAAAGAGAAGGAGGTGAAAGAGCCACACGCTGCCATGGCCTTTTTTTTAGCTTTCTGCCAAAACTTAGGTTTGCAGGCAACATGAACAGAAATGGATCATTTCTCAAAAAGAAAGCAAAAAAAGCCCAGGTAATTGGATACTTATGCTATACTGGCTCCTAAAATTTGCCAGAAGCTTTCTTTAGGACCATAAAGCAGTATCCTCTTTATACTGCCCCCACTTCGTTCATATGAATTTTACTCCTGCAGTGTAAGTTTATCTTACAACAATCTCCAGACAAGAGTTTCATTTCCAAGCTTCATCAATCATTAAAGAGCACAAGACTGAAGAGTATTTTTAGAGATCACCAGAACGATATCTATATTTATGGCACATTGTTCTTGAAAGAAACAATGCATTTTAAGGCAATTGCAATAGTAGGGTTAGAGATATAAGGTAAAATAAAAACAAGGTTATATGGGAAAGTATTTATTTATCACTTATGCATGATGCTAAACTAATCTCTGATCCTGTAAGTCATTGGAAATATTCACAAATGCAACATAACCTTTATGCTGATTTTAAATGTCCCAATCAAGAGCTTAAATTTGCACCGGTTTAGAAACATTGACTTACATTAACCAGAGCTGCACAGCTTCCGACCAGAGAAATATTTTGGAAGAATACCAGGATTAGAGCTCAAAGAGTTCTACAGATCTATTTCTCCGCTAGAAATAATGACATTTTTCTGAAAGAGTATTTGGAGTGTTTGCGTGTACCTGTATTTTTTTTACTCCACCCCTCACCTCAAGCCTTGAGGATATATTTCCAGAGGACAATTTTGAGAGGGAAAGGAAACCAAGTGAAAGAAAAGTTACCTGCAATACTGACTTCCCATGTTACAGTGTGTAGTGATGTAAATTTTCTCAACAGTTCCAAGAAGTATACTTAAAGACTTAATTTAAATTATGTAGTGAGACTGAATTTACAAAGAAAAGTATCTCTGTATATGATAAATCAATACTTCCTGGATACATACAAATAAATCTGTTTTATTACAGAACTCCCAAGTAGAATATTTTAAATCTACTCTCTTGAAATTCTCCATGCAACTGACGGGCCGTTTCCCTGACACTTTCTATGCTGTGAAGTCCCAGGTAACATGGAATTTCTGTGGCACTTTCAGTAGGAAACAGTGGGCAGGAACAAACTCTTTGACAAAGTTCCCCTTGCTGCAGCACAGAGGACTTGGCCAGACCCATGGTCAGCTCAGCCCCGGGAGCTTTGCTGTTGGCAATGAATTAATTTGTCCTCTGGTGTCCTGAGGAGGATCTGGGAGGAAATATCCAGCAGGTACAGCCTGTGCTACTAAAGCTCTTAGAAATCCCAGCACAAAGCCTAATTTCATCCCAAGTAGGTTACTTCAGTAATATCATCTTCAAAAAAATGGCAATAGTTTAGACCAGGCAACAATCTCCCACCAGAGGTTTAAAACAAACAAACAAAAATTAACCTGTTTTTCAGGTCTATCAAATCATAAATGCATGTGGTGAAAAGGTCTTAGACTTGATGCTTTGTTATAGTCAGTCAAATGATTTCATATGAAGAAATGATCCAAAAAGACAGAGCCTTCTCTCCGTTCTTGGGTGGTTTTCCCTAGTTTCTGGGACTACATTTATTATTTGCTATGGTTTGGACAAGTAGTTTGAAACTTATGAGCTGTCTGATATGAAATTATCCTGCCAAACAGCTGCCTCAGGTACCATTTAATTTCTAACCCCAGACTAGATGGAGTTAACTTTTTAAAACAATGGACTGATGAATAACAAACAGTTACTTTCAGTAATGAATAATAATTGTATTTCCTCCTGCAAAAGAATATTTGTCATCAGTGCTTAGAACAGATATTTATGCCTGTATGTCCAACTGGTGCTACATCTAACTGCTTTCCCCATAGGCTTTTCCCTATAGGTCTCAGCGTTTGTTTAAGTTCCATTTTGCCTCATCGTGAAGGTGAGAACACAACATATGCACCACACAAGTTCATTCAAGCCTTTGAGCTAAGCCAAAATATAATAGCCCAGAAAGTTTTGATTTGTATAGCCCTTCCAAATATTTTTTTGTATTTGAACTGCCTTTTTACTATAAAAGCCCAAATGCCTCTTCTGCATTAGAGCCTTGCTTACCCCACTCCCATTTTAAGTGGTCATCATTAAATTAATTGATATATCATCAATGTAAAGCTAAAACTACTTTCAAGTTACTTGCCTTGCATTCTTTTCCTCTGGCCACCTATGTGGTTTCATATTTACCTATATTAAAAATGCATTTTCTCTCTTACTACCCGAGACTCTTGCACAGAATCGGGAACACTTTTAGTCATCATCAGAGATTTGAATTTCCATCCTGCTTTCAATTTATGGAGAGCACATTTTCCAATGAGTAAACACACTGATGGAAAATTCCTGAACAGTTCCAATAACCCTACATACAGCGTTGGCTAATTTACCAGGTAGCAAACGGCAAAGGGAGGGACCACTCCCTTCTTCTCCATTCATTCAAGAGCAGCAGACTTCAGGGTTATATAAATAAGGTCCAGAAAATAAAAATATTGGCAGAAATATGAGAATAAATTACAGCCTGTAAAAATAAATGTCTAAAATACAACAGAAGCGAAGTCCCCAAATCCTTGGATGCCAGAAAGAGAGGTAGCAAAAGGAACACTACTGTCTTCCATTTGCTCTCTTTAGACCTCTCTAGCAGATTCTTTTATTCATATGACCAGCTCCAGGGCACAGGTCTTGTCTATCTGTGTCAATCACGTGGATTCACACTATCTGATGCAAAACAAGGCAATGCACCAACTCTGCAACTTAAACATGGGAGCAGGTAAAAGAAGGCAGTCATATCACAGTTTTCTAAGAAACAGAGAGGCAAAATGTTGATGCAGAGAAGATTGGGGACAAGGCGAGTCTTTTTGGGGATGTGCCACAAACCATGGTTAGCCCCAGCATAGCTACCATACAGCTGGCATGGCACTTCATTAGTCAGATACAATAAATGAGATATATGAAAAATATCTGATATACAAGAATGACATAATGAGTTAAGCCATGGGATACACAGTTGGGTTCAGGACAGATGTGGATCAGGGGTTCAGCCCAAGTCTCTTTTCTCAGGGCCAGCATTACAGGTATGAACGGACAGATAACAGGAGCCGAGTACCACCCACAGCACCTTTGGTTCCAGCTTTCGGATATCTTTACAGCTCTCGGCAAATGCAGCACAGAGAAGGATGACTCTTGGCCAGAAAAATTCATCTAGAGCTTTCCTTGGGCTGTCCCCAGAAAATCTCCCACAGAGTTACCTTCCTCAGGACCATATTCTGTCTCTCTTTCCCTAAAGCAAGGCAGGTCACTTCTTTCCTGGGGCAGGAGTCACCGTCTCAGACAGCTTTAAGCAGCCTCCAGGTTTGAAGGAAATATGGTCCCTTAAGTAGACACTGCCTTTTTATGCCTCAGAGCCCTTTGGCACCCTGTCAGGTAAGCAAACAGATAAAAATCCCCTCTCAAAGATTATTCACTACACCACAGACAAACAGGCCCCAGTTCTGATTCATTTGCCTCACAGAGTAGAAAAGTTTTAAACCTGAATTTGTCCCTGTACGATGTCCAGATGCAAGAATTTACCATTACGCGCCATAAATAAGTGCCATAAAGAGAACAAGTCCCAGCGAGTGATGTTTTCTAATAAATGCCCTTTGATTTTTCCTCAACAGTATTTCTTGGAAAACACTTTGCTTGCTTTGCTTCTAAGAAAAGTAATTTGCTAATGTCTGCCTGATCATAAAATTGATTTGACCTTCTGCAAATAATCTGACATCACGGCGTGATGCTGAGCCTTTTGAAGTGCATTACGTTGTCCATACAGCAAGGCTTTCTCCTATTTATTCTGTACAGCCTGTTCATATAACTGATGGAAACGTTTCCAAAGCTTTCATAAAAATAACTTCAAGCAACTGTTTAAAAAAAATAAAGAATTTGAAATTCCAGTGGAATATGTAATAATAAATTTCAATGGTTGCAGGGAGGAAAAAGAGTCTTTTCACCAGCTCTACTTCTAAATCTATAAGTCTTGCAAACTATGGCCTCCCGCCTCCCCAGTGAGCAAGTTTTTAATAAGAATTAGTTGCAAGTGGCAATATGTCAGCTGTACCTGTTATGTCTTCAGAGAAACATCATGATGTAATTTAAGAATCAGCTGTACGAGTTAACTCAGCTCATACCCTGTTAATTTGGCAGGCATGTATGGACTGATGAAGAAGCCATCAATCCTGATATGGGAAGAAGAGCCAGACACACGCAGGTTACCCAAGAGAAAAAATTCTTATAAATGTAAGAAGGTTTTCAAGGCTCCAGGTAGGAACCACTTGTAGCAGTCAAGTAAAATTGAATATATAGCATTTCTCTATGTCTAGATGAGGGGGAAAACATCTTTAAAATATCTTAGCCAGTAAGGTTTTTTTCTTAACATTGTTTTCAAAAACAAAGTCCTTGTTTGTGGCCACTCCTCACCAAGGTTGGTCATCGTCAGCTTGTGTTCAGAGGTGTTAGCTAGTATTTTGGAAAACTCTTGCTCTTGCAGGCTGGGCTTGTAATTAAGAGTGCCTGGGTAGTACAGAGCCAACATGTGCAGAACCAGCTCTGCAAAGCCCCCACTGTCCCAGGGACCACCTGAGCTCCCTCCTCCTGGCATGGGAAAAAATAAAACCTCACAGCTCCCACCAACAAAATAAAATTCAATAGTGGGCAGCACTGAGTCTTTATCAACTAGCAGAAATTCTCCTGGTTAGCTCTTCACACAGAAGCTACTGCTGCCTCAGCATTCACCAAAAGAGGTTTGTTGTCAGGCCTGGCTGTTCACAGGAAAAAAGACTTCCTGATTAGAAAGAACCTCCTAATTAAAGCATGACTTTAATCTAGTTACATGCCATGTTCATTTATAGTTATTTACATTATAAATTTGTTTGCCTTACAAACAGTATTAGTTAGTCGCATGCTATGTCCATTTGAAGGTGTTCCTCAGCCTTTTAAGAGCCTCGACACAGGAGTCAGACTCTGGCCTCAGGGAGGGAATGACTCTGGCTGCAGAGTCCCAGTGCACTTTCCTTTCTTAGTAGAGAGGAGAACAACAACAAAAGCTGTAAGAGCTGTAAGCTCTCCTTCATGAAATAGCAGAAAAAGTAGGTATCTTCTCCTCCTTTCCCAGGTTATATGTACTAGATGTGGAGTATATCACAAAAGCAGACAGGTAAATAACCAAGAAATCTGCCACCTAACTCCTTGAATCACCAACTCTACCATTGCTATCCACAAGCTCCAGATCCCAGCCAGCCATCACTGGGCGGCACCAGCCTTCTTGGCCACCCCGCTCACCATTACTTAGTTTAGATTTTGGGGGTACAGTGCTCACTTGCCCAGCGTGGAGGGAGCTCAGCTTGTGAGCAGACCCCTTCCTCACCCAAGCCATCCTCCTGTCCCCACAGCCCCTGTGCACAGGGCACTGGGGTAGGAGTGGGACAGGAGAGCAGTGCCCCTGGGTTGTTTGCTCTGGGAATCCAAAGCCAATAAAGGCTGTGCTGAAAATGCCTTTTTTTTTTTTTTTAAGAGATTAATGTTCTCTTTTGCTGTTGAATTAGTGTTTGAAACAGCAGCACTTTTCTGTTTGCAGCCCTCTGTGTTGCGGTCCTCGTTTGCTCACTGAACAGTGTCCTGACTTCCCTGAAGAACAGAAGCCTGCAGCTCCTTGTGCCTCTGCTGAAGTCCAAAAACTGAGAGGTGAAAAAACATGCTCACAGCTCAGGTACATGCACCTGGTGGAGAGAACCAGCATCTCCTGCAACGGCAGCTCTTACCTCTGCAGGGACACAAAGGGTGACCCAGCCGGTAGGAAGAGGGATGGGGAGGGCTGAGAGAGCAGCCCAGGAGCAGCCTCCTCCCTCTCCATACCCCAACACCAGAAGGATTCTGCTTTTCTGCACCAGTTTGGCCCTGAGGTTTCCAGCCTGGGGCACAGCCACCTACAGCCAGCACCCTCAGGGACAAAGACAAACTAAATTTGGCTTGTGTTCCCCTTACCTGGTAAATGCTGTCCTATCCTAACCAGCTGTAAACTCACAGCTGTCAACACTGGTGCTTGTTCACATATACAGAGATCTCACATCATATCAAGTGATGTGACCCAAATGTGCATTAAATAACTAATATAAATACTGACACAAAACCTTTTGCAGGGTCTGTCAGGGACTTCAGCAGGGGGTGTTTACCCAGAGCTCAGTCCAGCCCTGCAAGCACTGCCTCCAAAATCACTGGGAGAGCAAAGGGACGGGCTCCCCCAGCAAGAAAGCACAGGCAGTGCTTTAGAGCTGCTGCTGGGGGAGCAAATCTTCTCTGAGCTCTGCAACCAGAGAGCCAGAGCTGCAGAGGATTTAGGTTGGCAGCAAACACAAGATTAGCCAAGCTCAGTCTCCAACACTGAGGCAGAGCATTAGCTGCTCGCTGGCATCTCGCTTGGAATTTAGGAGGCACAGAAGCTGCTTTTAAAGGGCAAAACAAAAAAGCATATCCTGTAGCTTGTTCACTGCTGGATCATCTCTCCCCCATTCCTGTATTCTCGCTGCTGCAGGCTGTGAATACTCTTGAATTACATTTAGTCCAGCACATGTCTAGGAGAACAACCAAAATGGTCTATTCCCCAACATCCCTGCTTGAGACAAAGCACCCAGAGCCTGCTGTGATTCACCCTGTTTGTTGATCCAGGCTTTAGGATGGGGAAAAAAAAGGAGCAATACAGCAAATGAGATGGATCCCCAGGTGTCCCCAGTAGCTGGTCTGTTCTTTTCTTGCTAAAGAATAGAGGGTCCCTTGCTCTAACATTCTACCTTCAGGTGTCTAGTTCTCAGTAGCACCTTTGCTTTGACCTTTCTGAATTTTGGATCAGGGCCATAAAACATTCTGCAGGTGCTATGTTGAACATACAGGTGAAAATAAAGTCAGTCCCTCCCACTGCATTGTGTTCAGCAGTGGCTGCTGTAGCAGCAGTGATGCAGTGCAGGGCTGATGAAGGAGGGAATGCAGTAAAATCACAGAGTCTGAATGAAGTCAGTCAAAATGACTGAAGAGCTAAAACTCTCACAATGTCTTTCAGCTGGGAAGGAAACCCACAGAGCACTACATCTTAACGCTGTCATGCCACAAAGGAAAGATGCTATGGGAAGGAGCACAGCTGGGATGAGAAGTGACAAACTCTTGGCAGGGGAGGATTATGAGCAGCAACTTCAATAGCAGGACAATGGAAAGCTGTGCATGAAGACAGAAAGCACCTGCGGAACCATGAGACAGGTCTTCAACTCCCTTGGAAGTCTAATCTGTAAGGAAGAGGACACCGTGACACTGAAATTTTGGGTTGTACAGTATCACGCTGTACTGTACACACAGGGATATGCACATACAGAGAAAAAACATGGAGTGAAAGGAAATAAAGGAAGAATGCTGCTAAGAAGAAAAATGCTAGGGCTTGGTTTTCATTATCTAGGGCCAGAACTCAGAACTGTCTGATGGATGATAAGAGGTGTCACCCCCACAGGGAGCTGGGTCCAGAGGGAAAAAGGAGAACTTTCAGAACAGCTTCTCTAAGACATTAAACCAGTTTAATATCAAGCCAGACTGAAAACAAACATTTTAATTCCAGAACATCAAAACATTGGGAGAGAACATGCTAAAGTAGAAAATTCCTGAATGAAAAGCTTGGGGTTTTAGTCTTTACACATTTGGCAAGCAACCCATTATATAAACAATGCCAAACCCATATATTCTGCAGAATGTCCCAGGAAAGATTTCCTTTAGCCGGAACACCATTTTGAGGCAGACCTGTCAACTCCCTTGGCGCGTAATCCCATTCTGTGCACATAACCTTGTGCAATTTCAGCTGATAACCATCATTTTCTCCTCCAAACTATTGCAGGAGACATGTGTGGGCTGCTACAGGCTATTGCTTTTCCCCCAAAGTGACCTTGACTCAAAGGATGACGCCTGCTTGTATACACAGCAGCATTCATGGTCTGAAATTACAGACATTCTGTGAGCAAAGCTCCTGAAGACTTCAGTGGAAGTTTTGCTTGCCCGAGGACATAGGGATGGCCTACATTTATTTACAAAGCTCTCCAGTCCATTGGGATACAGAGAACTACTGTGCACAGGCATAAAATTATGACTGTGAGGCAATACGACCATGAGATAAATTATAACTGCACTTAAAAGTGTGTTTAACACAAATTAGCTGTACCAAACTAAAGTTACAGACTGTTGAATCTAAGGGATCTGAAAGCCCAGTTGTTTGAATGGGATTTGAATTCCTTAAATAGTCTCAAACATTTCATCACTAATGTATAACTGGAAAAAAATAAAGTAACTTGTTCCTAAGGTCTACAAACCTAGCCAAAAGATCTTGCCAACATCTCTTGGGACATAACCCTCTCACCCATACTGTCATTAAAATGAGAGATTTTCAGAAATCACTGAAAAAAGTCCAAGTTTTGATGAAAATCGTCAGGAAAAAACAATTCCCACAAATGTTTTGCAATAGATCACTTTGAGTCATTTGAAAGAAAAAAAAAAAAAGTAATCGGGCTATAAGTCTATTTAAAGAAAACAAACCTTTAGCTCCAAACCCTCTGTCCTACAATTCAGAACAGAAACAACTGATCACCCAAGACCTGTGCTTTCTCCCTGACGCCAACTGCAAAACTTCCATTTTTTGAAGCTTTTTAAGAAAGCACAGAATTTGACTTCAAATATAACAGTTCTTCCTGCATAACACAGTAACATTATTTCCCAATGGAACCAAAATGTTAGTGGTGATGGAGAAGCAGAGGGAAGCTGGTTACATTAATGCATCCTTTCACCATCTGAAAATATGTTAATAATGAATCTATGAGCCAACACTATTTCTTCCTGGATATCTGTGTGCCTGTCAAAAGACACTAAACCAGCATCCCCCTGGGTTAAGCACTCCTCAGCATTATCATTCTCTTACTAGCAGCCTTTCTTCATTTGGGGGGGGGGGCATTTTTCTGCACACTTTCCTCTCCTGAGCAGAGTTTAGCTGCACAGACAGCTCCAAACCAGAGCTCCACGTGCAGGTTCTATTCACATCCACAGAGAACACTGGGAGGTGTTTCAGACCACCAGGGCCCCTGAGGTGAGAAATTTCCCTATATGTGCTTACTGTATTCTAGGAAAAGCATTCAGGGGAGGAGAAAGAGGGAGGAGAGGGCAGGAAAGCAATCTAACAATGATTAGCGTAATGGGATTTGCTATTCTTGTTAATAGTTTAATCAATATAAACATTTACTGAACCCTCTTATGTGCTTGCCATGATCAAGTCACATTATATTTAGCTTAGCACTCGTAAACCCTGGTTAGCATCGTCTGCATCTCTACTACCCATTTACTTCTGCAACAAAACCAGCAAGTTGTGAAGTCTGGCACCAGGACTGGGATTTCCCAACACCCAAAATCCCAGCCATGCACAAGTGACCCCCTCAGCCACATGCCATCACGTGTGTTCTGGTTGTGCTGGACAGATCAGACACGTGATATGGAGATGACGTGTCTCAAGATATGTAGGACCTGCTCTATATGATCCAGTTAATTGCATAGGTGCCGTGCTCCAAGGCACCACTCGCATCAGATGTATAAATGGAGCCATATGTGCTTCTCACCTGCACTGGAGATGGCCAAACACTTATAAAAATTTACAGATCACACACAGTTGGACCCTGTGCTTCTCACACAGTCTTTCCTTGAAGGAATGATTTATTAGCAGCCCCTGTTTTGACAGTTCATTAATTAGATACTAAAGAATATGTAAAAAATATAAAAGCACACATATATGGAGGGATAAGGCACAACTGGTAGACGGGTAGGACAGCACCAGTCCCACAGAGCTCACTGAGGTGAGGCTGGTGGTGCCACAGCAGCTTTGCCACATTTTGCCCTAGAACAGTTGTGCTTGCTATTTCATACCACGTCATTTAAGTTGTATTATTGGTATCATACCACAGGACATAGCCTATGTTCTAAGGAGCCACAGGCCTTTTTTACAATCCTTACTCTTTGGCAGAGAAAGATTGCCTTACATTTTGCTTTAATCTCTCTAAATAGGTAGTGCTAAAAGCATGTAAAAGCATCCTATTGGTGTATCAGGATAAAGCTAATTTAAAAGGCTTAACGCTGGCTTTGAAATAAGCTGAGAGAATCTCCAAATTGACAACTGCAAGGGAAAAGAAAAAATCGAGTAAAGGCAGATTTCCCTGCAGAACAGCCCTCTTCTTGCAGAGTGAGAGGATGGGGGCACTTTTCCCCATCCAAAAGCCTGTCCCCATGACCTCACGACACGGGAAGCTGTGCCATTTATAGATGCTGGTCTGTGAGCAGACGCGCGTGGCTGTAACAGCATATGCCACAGGCAGCATCTGCCCAAGGAGCCCAGATACCACGTTACAGAACACAAGAACTCTGAAATGCACAGTAGCAAGATTAGTTTGCTATAATGTGGCTAATTTATTTTGGCATTTCCTAGGGACAAAAAAATAGAAAAAAAAACAACTACGGGCAATGCTGTTGTATGCGCTTCAAGAAGCAGGAAAAAGTACAACTGCGAGAAACATGTCTTTTGGGTGGGTGGTTATTTTTGGCTTTTGCTTGTTTGTTATATTGTTTTGTTTTTTTTTAAAGAAGAAACAATAACTTTCTATTGTGCCACTTAGATGCACTTTGCACTGCTTGGTATCACAGGTCAACTCATGCCTAAGGCATTGAATTCCCATTGAAGCTTTGAGATTGTCGCACATAAACATATTCAAACAGACACAAATCCTAGTAATTCAGCAATACAGAAGGAGTTATATGCTTCTAACTAGAATTTAACAAGAACAATCCTGTCCTTCCTAAGGCCACACCAGAGCTACAAACTTCAAACCTTGATCAAAGCCTTAAATATCTGCTGCTATGGCTGAATCTTTGTGTCAGGAGTAGAGGTCTCCAACTCCTTTGGCTTTTTTCCAACCAGTGCAAGAACCTACCACCCTGTATGGAGAGCACATTTAAACTGAGAGGAGACTTACGGAGTGTGCCACAGGGAAAAGAGAAAGATGAAGGGTCTGAAGTCCTAGTCCAGTGTTCTTGGAACCTTTTATGTGCCAGACAAGCTTCAGGTAACTCTGCTGACCCATCATCTCATGATATTTGAACTTGAACATCTCTGTCAAGGCTTACATGCAAACTTGAACCTTTTAAAGAGTCAGGGTTTAGGAAACTGAGGTCAAACCCATCAGATGCGGGTTATTCCACCAATTAGTCAATTGTCATAATGGGGAGAATTCAATGGAACTGCTTTCTTGGGAATTTGTCTGTAAAGTGAGTTCAGAAGCTGAGCAAAAAGTCAGTTATCTTTGTTCTTCCATATGTATAGCGCTTCTCTTTTTGAATGCAAGAATGCATTTTCTTAGTCAAAAGACTAATAAGTGCTCTGTGATAGATAAATAAAGGAATGAAGCAAGAAGTAGCCGACTAAAAATGTCCTGGTAGATTTTAATATCTGTTTTCTTAAAAATAAACAAGTGACTAGATGAAGAGAATTCCTGATTCCTGCAGGTAACAGGAATGGAGCTTTCAAAGAAAACACAGTCACAATGATTACACTATCACCTGTGAAGTGAAACATCACATGCCAGTTTCCTACTTGCACATTTAATGGAGCTGTTACGTGCAGACAGCTGTAAGGAAGAAATTACCTTTGAGTAAAAAAATAAAAAGGGAGCATGAGAATCCAGAGATTAACTACACGGAAGAAAAAAAAAAGAGATGCAAAGCATTAAGCAGACTCTATGAAGAAATGTAGATGAAAGGAAGAAGAGCCCAAATATGACCAACACTAATAGCATTTGATGGACTATTAAATGCTGAATATATCTGTATAGTCGACTTGTCCACAGTCTATAAGGCTGTCATTTTCTGCTGTTTGGAGGGCTGCAAGAAACCTGCTCTGCATTACTTCCCTCTATCAGCCTCTAAAATCACCGACAGTCAGGGGCTGAGGCAAAGTGGGATGAAATCAACTACTTTTAGCTAATACACTAATTAACAAGTGAGTTTCAACTTAGATATTGTCATTTATTAGTTGCTTTGTACACTCTCCTACCCTGCTTCTCTCTGTGCTTACGCATTTGTAAGTTTGGAGAAGAGGAGACTAAGGGGGGACCTTATTAATGTCTATAAGTATATAAAAGGTGAGTGCCGTGAGGATGGAGCCAGGCTCTTCTCGGTGGCAAACAGTGTTAGGACAAGGGGTAATGGGATCAAGCTGGAACACAAGAGGTTCCACTTAAATCTGAGAAGAAACTTCTTCTCAGTGAGGGTGATGGAGCACTGGACCAGGCTGCCCAGGGGGGTTGTGGAGTCTCCTTCACTGGAGACATTCAAAACCCGCCTGGACATGTTCCTATGTGACCTCATCTAGGCTCTGGCAGGGGGACTGGACTGGATGATCTTCTGAGGTCCCTTCCAATGTCAAACATACTGTGATACTCTGATTTAATACTTCTCACTGTCAAAGTGGAAAACCTCTGGATATCTATAGCTGTATTGCTGAGAAGACAAGATTCCCTTTCCATAAATACCAGATTATTGGTCTGACTTAGTTAAATTCACTTGGATTTATGCTGGTAGATTCGTGCAGATTAACCCTAGCAGAACCAGGGGTCTAGAAGGGATTTCCAGAGGTCATTCAGTCCATTCACCCGTCCTGACAGAGGTCTAGCCTATTTTCAAAGTGTCAGAGATTCAACTCTCCCAGGGAATCTACTCCAGTCCTTCGCACTCCCTTAGTATCAGATTAATTACTAAAAATAGAGTGCTCTAATTATCCCTTGAAGTAGTTTAGCCCACAGCTTCTTGTCTTAACTGCCAGGGTGAAGACTGAATCATCCCCCTTTTCCTTTGCAGCTCCCGACCAAGTTTTGGAAGAGGTTTAGTCTCCCCCTCAGTCTTGCTCTCCCGAGGATGAAACCTGGCATATCGAGTCTTCTAGACCTTCGATCAGTCTTACTGCTTTTCTTTTCATACTCAACCATTGTCCAGCTCAGTCTTGAAGAACACTGGTCAAAAGTGAGGGCTGTGCTCCTGCTTGTTAGCACAGAGCTGACCACAAGGATTATGGCACTTGCCATAGCAGCGGCAGCCCTGTTAATACATTGGATGTGCCTTTTCTGCAGCAGCATGGCATTGTTTATTCGCAGTTGGCTTGTGAGCCATGAAAAACTTTCACCCTTATTGATAAATCAATGACACATCGTTGTTCCCTGATCTGTTATAATTATATTAAGAGTTTATCGCAATACATAAATCTATATTCAGCACCGTCTCAGCTGAATGGTAAGCTGGTTTTATTGTGGATTTTTATTTTTTTACCACATCTCTAGCTTGCAAAGATCATACTGAGCTCTAACCCTGCCCACTGTGCTCACAGCCTCTTCCAATGTGGTATCAGCAGCAAATTTAAATTGCATACCCACTCCTCTATCAGCCAGATCACGTAAGGAAATGCAGAAAACAGCCCACACAGAATCTCCCTCCAAAACATCTTTTCATCAGTTTTGGACCCAGGTATTCTCATCCATGCCATCCTTATATGAGTGCATGTGAAACAGCTCAAAAATTCAAACCAATTTCAGAGTGTTGCCCTATTATAATGGGAAATTAGATTGATTTGAATCTCGTGGATCTCAAAAAAAAAAAAAAATCTATGCTGCCTGTTACTCATCCCCTCATGTTCTTATAGGTGCTCGCAAATAGTTTGGTTATTTGTTCCAGTGTTTTTCCAGGAACCGAAGCTAAGCTGACAAGTCTATAAGTCTAGGCCTGCTTGTTAGTACCACTTTTGTACCGATGAGCTCAAACCTGCACATAGTGCTCCTGGGCTCTGCTCCAACAGACCACTTTAGCACTTATTTAATTGCAAGAGCGAGAGACATCTGTGGCTCTAGAGGGGATGAGTCACATGCTTAACATTACACATGTGCTTGGATGTTTTTCTAGTTCCTCAGAATGGATACATGGAAAAAAAATCACACCAAAACCAAGCAAAACAAAGGCATGTTTCCTTACAACGCTTCTGCCTTCAAGAATGTAAATGCCAACAGATATTAAACATTCTGTTACCCTGTGATCACCTCTGCTACAACTTACTTTGCTATTGTAATGCTTTATTATCTAGTTTTGTTATATTTTTATCTAACCTCCTGTATCTTAATACCTGTAACATGATGCCTTCAGCAAGTTTTTCAGTATTATTAGTCTTTTATTGGAGAGTTAACTAATTGATCAGATGTCACTTAGTCTGTCACAAACTGCTATTGACACCTCCTGTAGCAGCTTTCTGTGCGTTTGAAGCGTATTTTTATGCTTCTGAAGGGCAGAGCACTGGCAGCTCTGGAGAGCTAGACTGATCTCACTCCTAAGTCAACTCTGTCTAGATCAGTTCAAACCAACAAAGCTATTTAACCCCACACTTCATTGCCCAACTTTAGGATTAACAGTAGCAATATCCCAGGTGGAAGCAGCATATTGAAAATGGTCAAACATGCAATGGGGTCAGCACACAATGGTGGAGGTCAGCAGGAGTCCTCTGCTGCTCTTCATCCTCTCCAGCTTCAGGTAACCTTTGCTGATCCCCAAGCCAGGCATTTAGCTTAAACACAGCCCTGGATCTGATTCGTGCTGCTTTCTCGAATTAACCGGTTACTCCTGTTGGGCTTGACCCTCCACATCGACAGTCACTCAGCTCTGCCCCAGGAGCTGCCAGTCCAAGGGCTAATTGCCATTTGAACAGAGTCACCTGGATAATCCAGTGCAGAGCTCCAGCACCCAAGTCCCCTCTGTGCTTTGCTCTGCTCAGTTTCCCCCATTTTCATCATCGCTTGTTGCTTGTTTCTGAGCCCAGGATGGATGTGGCCTGCCAGGCTTTCTTCCAAACCTCTTCTAGCTAATTCCTTCATTCTCTCCACACAAACCATTTCCCCAGACCAGCGAAAAGACCTCAAAGCACACTGCTCATCCCAGACTAAATTTATCTTATGCATACAGAATTGGGGAGGAATTCCAGCTACCAGAGCCCTCTTGAAATCTAATTATTCTTCAAAGAAGTTTTAGGCAGTCCCAGGGAGCATCTAACTATTGATTTTCTACTCTCTATAATTTCCCTGCAAAATGTAATCATTCTCCTCCAGTCTCACACTGTCACTTGTCTCTCAGAACAACCTGGGAACAATAAAAGAATGGAATGGAGGGCACTGAGAAGGGCACTGTCAAAAGAAAAAAATCTCTGTACCAGCAGAGTCTGTAAAAGCAAACCAAGAAAGGTATGAAGACTTTGTTTAATATTCATCAGCCAGCGCGCTGTATAACTGAAACCCAAATTTAACTGTTATGAAAACCCAGACTAGAGGAAATCACATGGAGACAGCATTCTAAGGACTCTGGCATTTCAGAGTTTCTCATTTCTGGCATAAATGTGACACAAAGGAAAACGTTATTGAATATATTGGTTGCTTACAAATGGCTACATTTGTATATAAACAGTATATAAAAAGTGTCAACACTTCTTAAAAAAAAAAAAAAAAAGAGAAAAGGAGTTTGCAGTAAGAGACTCCAAGGAACTGGCCCAGTATACATCTTATTGCTAACATGATTTTATGGAACAACAAAATACAATTGGGATTGAGACCAACAAGTCTAAAATCTCTGTTGTGCAATATTAAACTGTTTTTTCTTCCTCAGCTCCCTGTGCAACAAAGTGCTTGATGGATGATTAACTGCATTAAGAATGCCTTTTGCTTTCAAACAGTTAGCACCTCCAAATTTACCTGCATTCTGAATACTGAGTATTTAAGCAGATGCTGACTTCTATGCTGGTGCTTAATTCCTCTGTGTTTGCTATAAAATCCAGCCTACTTAAAGACACTATTGAATAATTTTTTGATTCTGCCTAGTGAGTCTGCTCGGTGAGGGATAAGCCAGAACCACTTTTGTTATGATCACAACACAGAGCAAGGAAGATCAGGGCTTGTTGAGAGAGAACAGGGAGAGCAGGTTGGGCATAGAGCGCTACTGCTTTGCCCACATCTGTGCTGATGTAAGTTAAAGCTCTTTGATGTAAGTTAAAGCTGGGGGGGCGCCGCACAAAGCCAGTTCAAGAAGCTGCATTTGGGCCTCTGTTGACCTCTGCCAAATCTCCACTCTTCCCTTGTAGTACAGGCATGACAGGGTAAAGAAGTGATTTTGATTTCTTCCGTGTCTAGGATTAAAACCCTGCAAGACTAGGGATGAATGTTGATTCTGAGGCTGTACTGCCCAAACTTGAGCCTGGTTTAATTAGGTTTTGACAGGCCCTTTCCTTTAGATGTCAAATGACAGTTCAGGAGGGGAAATGAAATGCTTTGGAAAGTAGAACACACAATTACAGTTCATGGTAGGGTTTTTTCTCATTTTCTTCAGAAATTTTCAAGTCCTTCCCATTTCCCTTGGGAAAAGAAATTCCTATCAGAAACTATTTAATGAAAGAAATGAAAAAGCTACTATTGACTTAAAGAAAAAAATTAGCTGAGCAAATTTAGATAAACTGCATCCCACTGCTGCTGCCAGGCAGAGAAGCTGATGCTCAGAAGACAGATTCTTCTGTGTGTCAACACTTAGCTATGCATCCTGGCACTCACTATTTAACAGCCTCCATGTGACATATAGCTTTCAGAAACACAATATTCTTTGGCAACCCAGATAAGAATTCAGCTTTGAAACGGTCTCATTGCTACCTGAGTAATGGCTTCAATTCTCACTGATCTGAAACACGGCTGTGTCAACATCCCCGCACACTGTCAGAGCAAAGCCAGTGGGTTCTGCTAGAGATGACCTTAAATCCAAACTTCCAAATGTGCTTAAAGTTATGCTCTGAATCCCCTGTGAGGAGCATTAAAAATGACCCAGTTTAGAGTGACTCTGTGCAGCTGTAGTCCTGTCAGCAGACCTTGAACATTCACTGCACTGCTCCAAAGCATCTCCTTTTCATTTGGGGGCCCTTTTCAAAAAGTGGGCATTTGCATGATGCAAAAAACAATGCAGAAGGACCTAAGCAAAGCCCAGACTTAGGATTTAGAATACGTCTATTTCCACTTTCCCAGTATTAACAAGAGCACTTTCTTCTACACCTTCAGGCATCTACATGCCAAGAGATGAGAGCAAGACACACAGATGCTGCAAGCCAAAGGAGAAGACAAGCTGGGAAGAATCCAAGCTTTACCCAGGAGCAGAATGACATTTGAGTACATTATGCTTGGGAAGGTGCCAGTCCAAATGATCTCCTACACACTGCCTAGGCTCAAAAAACGAGCCCCTATATTTCTGTAATAGTGCAGTTACAGTTTTGTACCAGTGATGCAACCATCAGAGGAGGCAAAGATCCTGAGTCAGGGAAGCTGCTCAGCTGATGGATATGGGTAAACACACAGCTGCTGCAAAACAGGTCCTATATTTCCCAGAAAAGCAGGGCTATATGAGGAGGCAGGGAGAAGGGATTAGAAACTGCCTTGAAGAATAACATTTACATCCTGTTATCTACAAAAACCGGTCCTGCAAACCATGTACTCCTCCTCTGAGCCCAGAGACCAGCCTTATGTCCTGTCTCACTTATTGAAGGGCCAAGAAGATAAACCCGTAGGGTTGCTCAAAGACAGAAAGTTTGACAGCACTTCTGGCAGGTGGAGACTGAAGTAGATCAGAGAAGCCAAGGCTTCTTTTCTGTAGGCTTTTGCACTCCGGGAGGAAGCCAGACCTATTGATTAATTCCTTCTGCATAATGTGAGGTTTGGGACCAGGTGCAAGCAGGCAAGTAGTAGCTGCTGTTTCTTGAACCATTCTCTCAGGGGCTCAAATTGCATCAGCAGACTTAGCAGCAAATTTCAGTATCTCTCTTTCTTATATTAAAAGCCCCTTCACTGTGTACACCACCTTTCCATCTCTTGCACCCCTCCAATTCTACCATGGAGTTGACTTTCGACTTCTATTTAAAAAAAAATAAATGCAAATCCTCCTGTATTTCCACCGTCCGGGGTTTTTTTTTTTCTTCTTTTTTTTTTTGGCAGGGGTGGGGGATGGATTAAGCTTGTCCTGCACACGGGGCAACACAGACATGTAAATAAGGAATCTAGGCTTCTCTGTCCTTGCTACCAGTTGGCATACTGCTAAGGAAAGGCAAACGATACTCAATACAAAATTGCAAAGTAATTTTGTAGACCTATTTCTAGTAGAAAGCGGTGTCTAGACTCTTCCAGTTTGGACCAACTGACAAATTATGCATCACATTCTGGGTTGTCCTGGAACAACCAAGCACAAGGGCAACAGGACCTTAAACCACCAGCCTTCTGATTAACTGTCCCTTAGCTAGTGAGGGACAACAGTAAAATGATTCACACCTTCACCTGTATCAGCATTGAGTCCCTATGACACAATTTTGCAGGCTGACAGATCTGGGTGCTTATCCAGAAGACTGATGGCTGTGGCTGGTCATCACCTAAAAGCACAATATGCCTTTATGTGAATGTTACTTTACTCTAGAAAGGTGTAGCCATCTGGGGTTATTCAGTTGCTAGCCTCACCTAGGTATTTGTCCAGGATGAATGAACACACGTTCTTCTGAAGCCTGTAAGCTGATGGCACCAAAGAGCAGAGAAGAGAGATCCTTCTTTATGCTAAGTCAGAGAAAGAGCAGCACCCTCCTGTGCTCATGTATATTTACTGCAGTGCAAACTCAGAGCTCTTCTGCCACTAATGCACACAAATTATTTTTTGGCCATCTGCCTCCCAGGTCTTTTTCACTGCATTTCCCCTCTAGCCTCTGTGTTTTCAGGGATGTAACTTTCCTGCTATCCCTCTAAAACAGGGGTGTCAAACTAATTTTCACCGGGGGCCACATAACAACTGGTATGAGTCGTTATATTTATACAGTCCTAAAATTACATTTGGCCCTTTGAAGGCAACCACAAGGCTGATGTGGCCCCCAGTGAGAGTTTGACACTCCTGCTCTAAAACATCACAGCTTGTCTGGGTTCTCTGTGACACTTCCATGCGTCTCAGCACGTCTCACCTGTCAGATCCCGCAGCACAGGTGGGAGCTGGCACGTCTGCACGGCATTATCCGAATGCTTAAACCTCGTGCAGCGTGCGCTGGCTGGGGCTGCAGGGCTGAGGCCACCTTTGCCTGCAGAGGGAAGGTGGCACGTGTACAGGATAATCCTCTTTTCGTGCAGGAGGTATAAACAGGGCCCATTTTTCTACTGCACAGGCTGCCATCTCGTGGGCACTGTCTGGCACATGCATCGCCCTGGAAATAGTAACTCCCAAGCACAAGTAATGCGACACTGTCAATACTGTCCTCTGCTGATCTATGCAAACCGCAAAGCTTCAGGTCCTTGGCTTTGGAAGATTACAGAGGAGCAGAGATGATGCAGTTGTTCAGTTTGTAACGTGGTTGGTGGGACAGATTTTCCATAAAAACAACTGTTTCAACAGGCAAATCTGCAGGTGCCAGTGTGGAATACTAAGGGCAGCAACAGCAAGCTCAGCATACTTCTTACACAAAAGCTAAAACCCCGCTGCCTATGTGACTGTATGAGCTCCAGGCTGCTGCTGTTCTGTCATCACATCAACACAGTGCAATCAGGCATCCAAAAGTAACGGAGATCTTTGTATTGACGTCAGAAAGTTTTGGCTCCGGTTCAGATGCGAGGCAATCAGAGCTAGCTTAAAAATTGCCAATGGACCCTGGTGCTGTCGTGAGCACGCTGTCCTTAGAGGGGTAAGCTACACCCTCAGAAAGGTCCTGATATTTTCTTACTGATCTTTTAGGATATAGCAACTTGAGTCAGATTTCATGTTTCTACCTCTTGCATTGTGACAATCTCCTGTCAAATCAGTGTAAATGTGCCCTGTGCTTTTTCAGGCACTTATTACACAATATTAATCAAAATTACTGGGCAGGTTCAGAGTGGGATATTTAGGGCTTGAGTTAAATTATTTCAAAATTTACTAATGCTTATGCTGGATCAGTTCATCACCATTGAACTCTTTTTTTATCTACTCTGACACCACTGGAATTTCCCAACAGTCCAATAGTGCAAGGGCTTTTCATCATACGGAGAAGTTCAGGAATAACCATTGCATTTAAACATTCTTTTTCAAGATGAATTAAATTTTAACCAGAGAGAAATCCTAATCTAATCCTAACCCTCAGGTTCAAAACAGTTTACCTAATGAATCTGTGTCCACGCTGCACGGCTAAAGTGAAAATACATGCTGGAGGAAAACACTTAGATTTCAGCACTTTCTAGCTCTGGTCACCAGGAAGAAAAGGAAATTTGATCTCCTCTCATCCTTATCCCCCAACAACAATTTGCTCCCCCAAGCTTCAATTTGCTACACTGCAGTAATCCTTCCATGATAGAAATGGGTATTAGTATGGGTGGAGAAGCAGTTTGAGTATTTTTACGCACTTTGGGTCATTTTGTGGTAGAATTTCAAGTCAGAATCATCCAATGTTTGTCTTGTAAGTTAGAAATGAGACCCATGTTTAATTTTGTGCTTGTTTCTGGAATGTAACGAATGGAAGGTATAGGGTGTCTTTTCACTTTCCACACTGCCCTATGCATAAGGATACACCAGCAGAACCATGACATATCTCTCCCTGGGCCAGGGATGTTCCAGTTTAAAGAGGATCAGTCACTTCAGGTTAGAGGAGAAGGTGGATTTTCCTTCTTCTGAGACAATTCCCTCCCAACTCCCTTTCTTTGCTACTACTCCAATACTGCTAGAAAGGACTTAATCCTGAGGACTTAGTAAAATAACTTCTGACAAATACACGACTTCATCCCTGGAATGGACTGGACATCGTACACAGTGACAACTATTTGAAAATATTTCACGGGTAGAGATATTCCTGCCATCTCCCTTTTATGACACACTCAGCAGTACACGTGGCATCCTAAATCTGTTTTGTCAACTGAGTCCTGATTTTAATACAGCACACCACATTATACAGAAGCAGACATCCTGCTTAGTCTTCAAAGACTCGCTATTCCCCATGCGCAGCCCCCATGCAACTGCTCCTATCTAATTACATGCGGTGACAGCCTTGAGCTGGCTCCCTTCCTCTGACACCACAGCGGAGCGTTCACTGGCTGAGTTCTCAACTAGGACGCACAGCGTGCCAGATCTAAAACTGCAAGCATTTCTGTTCAGAATGTCTTTGGCTGTCTCACTGCACCAAAAATACACTTTTTAAACTTTTTTTTTTCCTGGAAAGCTAGTTTTGCCAGTCCTAAAATGCTCGCCTGCAGAAGCAGATTAGATTTCAGCTTTTTGGATAGCTGCAGAGAGCAGTGTCATCTGCATGTCAGCATTAGAAGGCAGGAATGTATTTTGCTAAAGTTCTATCCAGATGGGCTGGTCAAGATGAGTTTCATGTTTCTTTCTGTTAGATAAGCATCTTTTCACTCTACCAGTATCCAAAAGTCCCAGGTAAGATCAGCAGCATGCTATGCTATTCAAGCTAAATGGTCTGAGCTGACAAGACGCAACAGATGGCAAAGAGAATACACAGCCAGCTCCTACAGGTCAGAAATCCTGATCCCGCACCCCAGAAATCATGAAACTGGCTTCAAAAGCATAAGAATATTAAACAAAAGAGAGGTCTGTGTTTATAGTTTCCTAGGTTTGCTTGGTTCTTTGGAGCTGTTAGGAGGCACCCTGTCACATTCTCAGCATTTTTCTGAAGCTTTGACAGAGAGATGCTTTGCACCAAAATGACTCTCGTGAGACCAAGGATGGCTTCGCAGTTACCTGAAAAGGCAACAGTTTCATCTTTCCTTCAGAAAATAAAAATAATAATGACTTCCACGCCATGCTGGAGAGTTGAGGCTGTAAGAAAGACATCAATTATCATTACTCCTCCTACCCACTACTGAGAGTGGGTACCACTGAGCATGACAGATGGCAAATTTTGAGGCAGTTCCAATTTGTGATAAGACTGCCAGGAGAGAAGAGGGATGAGGGAACAGAAACAAGAGAACTGGTAAAATAAACACAGGTGAGAAGACATGAGAAAAGGCAAAAAGATAAGAAGGTGATTAAAGGCAGAGAAGCTACACTGCCTCCTCCCCTCCCTTGTATCTTGATTTCTACCAGAGCTATGCTAGATAAAGATCTGTGACTATTATTTAAATGTCCTGCAGCAAGCTCTGCTCCTCACAGCCACTGACCTGCTGCTCAGAACTAGGTAAAAAGCAGATCTTTCTTCCCTGAAGTCAGGCTGCAAGTCCTAAAGTGCACTGGAGGAGCACAGCCCATCCCGGCTCTCCTTTTTTGTGGTCCTTTCCAGCCATCACCTAAGAACAAACTGACAGTCCTTCAGAAATGCACTCTGTTTCAAGGGTAGAAACAACATGGCAACACTTCTCTGCTCAATGAAAGGGTTATAGCATCTTTTTTTCCATCTAATTTGCTTCAGACCAATAACTAATGGAGCTCGTAAGATCTGAGCAGTATTTTTCCCAGGAGGAGCCTAATCTTAAATGCCTTAAATCCAGACTTGGGCACTTCTGGAAATGGACTGATTTTCCAAAGTGTGGAAGAACTGCAGCTTCTGTGGTTCTCAGGAATGCAGCACTTCTGAATATCTGCCTCTCCAATCACGAAAGAAGAGATTATGGTCCCTCTGGAAAGCTTATTCTTCGTTTTTTTTTTTTAACTGTAGCAACTTATTTCACACTGTGAAACTCACTGGGTGACCTAGAGGAAAGCTTTAAGCATAAACTTCACAGGTTGCTGTTCCCAGAAAGGCTCTCGGGAAGAGTGGAAGATCCCTGGGCATGTTCTAGGTACAGACTTGGTCAGATCCTCATCAGTATCAGCCTCTGGCATCTGCCATTTCCTCATCTACTTCCTCACAATCCAGACCTTTGCTTAAACATGCTAGAGGTAAACCATAACTGCTTTGAATCACACAACAGAGGTAGAACAGATTAAGACAGAGATATAAACTTAAGTTTTCATTTAAAATGAGTTCTAAAGATGAAAAAGGGATTTCAGAAAATAGACAAAACAGAGATCCATAAATTCAATGCGAATATTAACATGTATCCATGCGTATGTGTGTCTACACATGTATACAGGTATATTTGAGTTATGAACAAAATAATACGAACCAGAGGAAAATCATTCCAACAAACAGAGAAATTCTACTGCAAACACTAAACCTAAGTGGCCTCATTTACTGGACTAGGTAGCCATGAAGTTGTTTCAAACTGTGGAGGATACAGTTCTAACCCATAACTTTCAGTCTAAATTATTCTGTTGCTCTGACAACATACCGCTCCTGTTCTCAGATGGGAGCATGCCGCATTTGTGTGCCACATTTTTAATATCTTTTGAAGTTTACATGGAATGGAAACAGCATAAGATTCAGAGGTTAGTTGGGTCACCTTTTATTCTTTGGGAGAATAGCTTTGTCACTACCTGTGATCTTCGTGTTATTAACAGGACACGAAAGCTGAGAGAGCAGAGACTGGCAGACGGGGAGGAGAGGTGGGTGGGAGGCACGGAGGAGGTGAATCTGGAATCCCTCCCCATCTTTTTATGCCAGAGGAAACCAGACAGGGAAGCTGGCTGGAGGACAGGCTGTCATCAACTCTCATTATTTTGAGGGCTGCATATTTTTAAAATGTAAAGACAAAGCTTTGTGACTCATGTATTTGCAGAAGACTGAGTGATCTTTTGAAGCCTGAAAAAGGACAGCCTCTCCGAGTGTGATGGAGCACGATCAAATAAGCCCTACTGAGGACAGGTGTCTGGATATCTTCTTTTGGGTTTAACCATCCCACTTTCTACTTTGTCTCCTGGCAGGAAAGCACAACCTCCTTTTCCAAGCCACTTGAGGCTTCAAGTCCTATTACTCAATGCCTGAGCAGTGCAGAAGAGAGAGCACTGACCAATTTAAAGCTAAAGCCAATCTAAACAGATGGGCAGCTGACAAGAGTAAAGACACATGAATGCCTCAGCCCATGGAAACGAAATTTAAACAAGAATTATTCCCTTTCTTCTTACAATGTCATTCAAAGCACTCTATGTGAATACAAATGGAACCCCACGCAAACACAAAACACAGCTGACTGCAAGGACCAGTGCCACTTCTGGAGTCTCAGGAACAGCGAGGTGCCACCAGTTCTGAACTCGCTCTGCCACAACCCAGTATAGCAGATATTTAAGACAAACTACTAAAAGTGAACAAGGCTGACTGTGGAGCTACAGTGACGCAAATTACACAAATATTTAGGACCATCCCTGTGTGCATTAAGTCCAGCTGCTTCCTCTGCTGCTGTGTATGTGTCAATGAATGATTCTGGCTCCTTTGTATTTTTCACAAGCCGACTTTAAATCACAATTAATAAAGGTTCTTTCAACAACTTCATTTTAATCAGAGGAGTCAGATATGACATACTATCCCTTCCTGTAGCTGCCTGGAGAGTTCCTCAGAGGGGAGGGCAGAGAAAACACTGCCTAATGTTCTCCTGTAATCTTAGCTCTCAGAGATCTTTGTTCAGCAATATAAACTTGACATTTTAGCTTACAAGAAACAGATATTTTCCTCTACCAAGGACTATTTATAGGCACCCTTGCTATAACATAGCAGACAGAGATCTGGGCCATAAGAACCCACATCCACTTAATACTATACCATACAACTACTATAAAATAATAATGCAACTATATTAGAAATCCTCATCTCGCGGATCTAGAAATGCTCATGATACTTTCATGTCACGCCCTATGGCTAGTCTGTAGTGACGGGACTGCGGGAAATTCGGGTGAGCAGAGCGGCTGAACTACAACACTGGATTTCAGCACGACCCAGCTCCCTTTTGACCGCACAGATCCAGCCGACAGGCCATCGCACGATGCTGACAGCCTGCACGGTTGTTTATTTTTTTCCAAACAAGGCACGAGTAGCACGGGGGTCAACAGGTGCGTGGCCGCCGGTGGGGAGAGACCAAGCCGGAGGCTTCACCAGGACGCCGGCTCCCTTCACCACCGCCGCCGCCCGGCCCCAAACCCGCAAGCCCGGGGGCGAGGGCGGTGCCTGCGGACCGCCGCTGCCCGGGGGAGGGGATGGCGGGCGGGCAGGGCGCTCCCCGCCGCCTCCCGCCCGCCCACACGGCGCGGCGGCGGCGCGGGCAGCATGTGGGCAGCGGCCCCTGTCCTCCTCCTCCTCCTCCTGCTGCTGCTGCTGCTGGCGCGGCTGCGGCGGAGCTGGGCGGTGCCGCTGGAGCCAGCCGGCCGGGCCGTGCTCATCACCGGCTGCGACAGTGGCTTCGGGCACCTGCTGGCGCTCCGCCTCCACCGCCTCGGCTTCACCGTCTTCGCCGGCTGCCTGTGCCCCGGCGGCGAGGGGGCGCGGCGGCTGCAGCGAGAAGCGGGTGCCGGCCGCCTGCGCGTCCTGCGGCTCGATGTCACCCGCGCCGTGGACGTGCTGGCGGCCAAGGAGCTGGTGCTCAGCCACCTGCCCGAGCGAGGTGAGGTGAGGCGGGCGGGATGTCCTTAGGACGCGGCGGTGCGAGCCCCGCTCTCGGCGACCAGAGCTCCGGGGGCGGCCGCTCCTCGGCCCGGCCCCATCCGCCGCCTGGGCGAGGCGGCTCCCGGGCAGCGTGAGGGGCGGGAGGGAGGAGCAGGACCGGCGGACACGGGCGTCCCGAAAATGGCCCCTCGGTTCGCCTGGGGTCTGGAGGGGCCTGCTGAGCAGGAGCTGCCTGGGAGGGTCAGCTGGACTGTCACTCGTGGCTAGGAAGCGGTGTCAATAAGGGTACTTAACTGCAGTTACTGCTATCAGTAATAACAACAATATTTTATATTAAAAAGTGCATTGGTGCTTGGCTAAGCAGTAGGCCTATTCAGAGATGCTGACAGTGGAAAGTAGGTGCGCTTTTCCCTGTGCCACAGGTGTTACCTGTCTGCCAAAAAAGAAAATCCCCGGTACAGGGATCCCTGGGATCCCTCCCCAGGTATCCAACAGAAGGAAACTGCAGGGAATGCAAAGAACAAGTGTGCACACAGAGGAGGCAGCAGGAAGGTGATGTATTTCTGGGCATGACTTCTGAAAGGGAGAATAAATAAAAGAAATGCCGATAAGACAGCTGCCTTGCCACACGGGACCAGCTGTTTTGTGGTACAACTTGAGGTTTGCCAAGCTCATCCCTCAAAGGGTTACTTGAAAGGAAACATGTCAATTATACACCCTACAGGGAACACACGCCTAGGGGAATGGATAGATTTTAGCTTGCAGAATCATTGCAGACAACCTAAATCCTGGGTTATCCCTTAAGAACACATGACAGGGCGCAGGTAGTAGGATCAGAGTTACCTCCTTTCCTACTTAGGCTGCAGGGCGAGAGTCACCCAGTGTAATACCAGGGGATCCACTTGGCGCAGAACAGGCTTACTCAGGCTCAGAAGTAAGATTCCCTCAGAACTACAAACACCTCCTGCTCACACAGGGAATATAAGCAAAGAATAATGCATGCAGAACGATAATGAAATGCAAGGCCTCTGCCTGCCTGGTCTATTAGCATGTTGGGAAAGGGATGAAATCAGAAGGGAAGTAAGAAAAAGCCTGGATGCTGCTCAGTAAGTAAGTGTATTTATGGTTGATCTTGACCTTATCTGATTAAGAGGCAGAGCCTTCCCCTCTCAGGCTCTTTCCCAAGCTGCAGAGACAACACAGATGACTCACACAAGCCCTTACAGGCTCGATGGGGACTGGGTCACCTGAAACTCTGGGTTACAGACAATTTATCCTGTAATTCTGACAGTTTATGCAATGATGGTGTTCATGCTGTCGTGTAGACTCGAGTCCACAGTTCAGCACTAACTTGCTGGTTGTCCTTGCTCATAAGTGTGTGGATGTGCTTTCAGGTCAAGGCTAATACCATGAGAGATGTCAGGGCTTGCTGGAGGGGCCAAGAAAGACAAAATCTAGTTTTATAGTTTCAGATAGCACATACACCATTTGGGAAACTCCCAATTATCAAGTAATCATCCTCCTAAATTTATTAAATAAAAAAGAACAAAAAGTTATTTTAAAGTCTGATATTCATGGAGTGAATGCCATAAGTCTTCTTCATAATTTATAAAATATATGGGCATAAATTTTTTATCTCAAATGTAATGAAACTGTGAGGATACTCATGTAGAATCTTTAAGCATAAGACTTTAGTAGGAGTGGTCCTTCTTGGCATCTCTGAAAATAGATGCTTTCTTTGGCATTTTAACTTGATAAAAACAATTTCAATTTAATAATTCAACTGAAGGTTAACTTTCTTATTAACCAATTTATTGTTAAAGATAGGAATTTTAATTTTTTTTTTTTTTTTTTTTTTTTACATTCTGGTCAAAGATTTTTTTAAATGACATTATTTTTCATTAGGAAAGAGAATTATGAACCATCTGTAACTGCATTTATATTCTGAAAGTACCTAAAAGATGAGAAAAGGACGTTTGCTCTGCAGAGAGCATTTTATCTGCTACTCAAAGGTTCCCAAAGCACGGGCAGCACAGCATGTGCCTCAATGTCCCACCAGTTAAAGAACTTTCTGTGGTGAAACCTTGGGACATTTTCCCTACTGGGTCATAGACAGGAGCATCCAGGGCCTGCACCAGGAAACAGATCACAGTGAAAATCAAGTACATGTTGGACATTTGTGGTAAGGAGAACAAAGAGCAGGTGGTGAGACCAGTGGACCGTTTTAAATAAGCACTGGACAGACAGAAAACCTGCTTTTGGCTTTTTTTGCACAAACAATTCAAACTGATGTAGGAAGCCAGGGTTGTGCTGAAAGGTTATAGTAGATCACAGATTATCTTACTTAAAAAACTGTGAAAGCATCCACCTTTGAAATAGTTACAGTCAATGTTCTGGATCCTCTTTTAGCTGGTAAGAACTGTTGGACAATTCTGTCACTCTCTCCCCTTCCCTCAGAACAGGTAATTGTATTCAGCAAAGCCCTGTAGAAACTGAAAAAAGGGATCTGTCTCTGGGAATCACTACACATTTCCTTAGGGATTGTTCCCTCTCTGCACTTCATGCCATTTTTACTATAATCAGTTTAACTCAGGTACCACAGATTTTAAGTACATCACAACAGCGTGCTGGACTTGCAGTCAGGTCACTAAAACCCTCCTGTATCATTCAAAAAATGGTCAAAATAAACCCCTTTGGCAATCTTCAGCTTTAATGGTGAGTGTGTGAAGGCTACGCATTCCACACTGAAACCTCAGAAGATGTCACAAACAAGGAGAAAGCAGTTGAACAGCCATCGCTTTTTGCATACTGTGTTTAAATAGCTCACAGTAAATACTGGTAAAGAGTAAATATTTATTCTTTATGATTACAGTATCATCCTTTCCATGGACTGTGAATCTCAGACAAGTATGACTTGTTTCAATGCCAGACATTGGCAGATAGGCTGTCTTCCAAGTCATTGTAATCTGATAAGCCAAAATTTTGTCCTTTATCTGAAATCTTTCTTTGTAGTTGATGAAAATACATGTTTTCTTGCATTTATTACACCTCTCTGCACTATTTTCTTCCCTTCAAACTTGCAGAATGCTTTTGCTTATATTTTCATGAAGTCAGTTGAGCCTGGTCAGCATCACATACTGTTTTGTACTAGACATGATACATGCACAAGGTAAGAAAGTCCCTGTCCTGAAGAGTGTGCAACCTGCTACAGAGGGTTCTCCAGGCAAGAAGCTGGCAGCGAACAGAGGCTCAGAGAACTCAGGTCCATCCTGAATCTTGTTCTTTGGCAGATTTCAGTTGCCTCAAACCTAGACCCAAGTTGAAGAGGCTCTACACTGTAGAGCTTGTATTTTTTGCCTAAAGTCCCAATGAAGAAGTTAACCGCCTCATTGTGGGCTCCACTGGACACAAGAGTCACTCTCCCACTGAGTCAATTCACTGCATGGAAAGAAATGAGAAGTTCCTGGGTCTGGGGAAAATGAATCCAAGAAGCCTCAGTCGGCAGTTGCTGGTGCTAAGGGAGGTCATCCAGGATGGAGGAATACTGTGCTCTGGCATTTTCCTGTGCCTGGAATAATTTCTGCTTTAAGTAGACTATTTAGTATAAAATGTACAACTAAATATCAGGAATAAAGGACAGTACTCCCTACACTTTCTAGTTATGCCATAACCATGAGATAAATAACCCAAACTCCACCTTATCTTCTCTGTTATGCCACAGTAGAAATCCAAACTACGGGTAACACAACTAGCTGGATATTCAACCACTTCATAGTTTGTTTCCTTGTAAATATTTGTTCTATTCTAGACTGTAAAATTATGTCAGTCTGAAAGGATGGCAAATCAATTTCCATAGCATGTAGCTCATTCTCTAGAGCTGTCTCTCCTGCCTTTCTTTTTTTTTAATTGGTTTTTATGGCTTATGCACCCATTACGATGACTTTCTAAAATATTTAGAGTCCTTTCTTGCTTAAAAAGAAGAAACTTCTTGCACTTGCACATTAAAACCAAGATGAAGTAGAACAAGAGCTTTGGAGCATGTTGATTTGCAATTCTCTTAAGCTCTAAAGCAAACCTCAGGTGTTTTTTTTTTTCCTGTTTAAAACTGGAATTCCCTTCCTTGCCTATTGTGAGTGGGTGACATGTAGCTAGCTAGAAGGGAGGGATATTAGTTTTAGTCCTGCATCCTACTTGTACGTTATTAAATATTCCCCTCCACTTAATTGTTATTTCCTATTCACGGAATCTACCCAGTAGGCCCATAGTACCATATTTTCAACCAGACTTCCTAGTCAAATAGACTCATCCTTTCAATGAAGATGACCACAACATAATATTCCGAGCAAAGGCTGGTGACTCATGAGTGTCCGTATCTGAAACTCAGGAGTCTCAGCTGACCTGTCACCACCAACACCCTGCATTGCCACAGACAGACTGGCTTGTTCCCCCCATTTTTTCCATATGAATATGGCAAATCACACTTTCCTTCCTTTGCCTGGTTTCTTCTAGTATTGGATTGGAATCTTTCAGGAAAGAGCCTGTCATTTTTACAGGGGCTCAGGTTTACACAGAAACTCCAAAGACCCGTGAAATCAAGAATACGAGTTTGAGTTTACAAAACGTGGCTAAATTCAGAGATTATCTTAAGTTAGGTCTCCTAAAGTGATTTTTTAGATGTTTTAGCTTTTAGATCTTTTTAGATCTTTTAGATCTTTTTAGCTCTTAATCTTTGTCCTCAGGATCCATTTTCCCAACACAGAGTTCACTGAAAATCGATTTGACGTCCAGTTCTGCTTCCCAGTTTATTTATTCCCTGCCTGCTGTAGCATATATGGTCTGAACACCCCTCTTCCTAAATTGTGCTTGGACTGAGTTCTGTTTTGACAGTCTGAGTAATTTTTCTTGTCCTGATCAAACTTCAGCTGCTTTTTCCTAATGTGTCCGTGCATGGACACTTTCAGGAAATGCAATGTCTTTTTCCTTCTCAGGTTCAATTCTTACTTGTGCCTTGTCCTTCTAGCTTTCCATCTAAGGACTATACTTCTCAGGTTATCTGAGCTGCATTTGTCTAAGGAAATATATTGTATATTTTGTATGCACATTTATAGCATTAATTTTTACCACAAACATTTCAGGAAAGGAAGACCAAAGCTGATTGAAGTATCCTGAGTACATAGCTGGGCAGGTTGTTTCTCAGGAGGTAGGAAACCTTCTGAAAAAGTGGCATAAGGGAATAATGAACTGTTTGTTATTTGGGTAGAATTTTGCAAATTGATTCAACTGAACAAAGTGGCAGGAAAATTTGTGGAAAATATCAGAACATTTCTCACTTGGGAATGCTGAAATGTTCTGAGTAACAATATGTTTTGCTTGAGGGCAACTAAAATGTTTTGTACTGACCCCAAGCAAAATATCTTTATATGTTTTATTTAATCTTCTCTTTAGAAAAGTCTGTTTCAGTTTAACTCAAGCAAGTTTTTCTCCTCTTTTGATTTGTCATCTGCACAGAAAGGAGCCATTATTTTGTGAACTCTGCCTGTTTGCAGACTCAGGCTGGCCTCACCACTAACCACCTGGACTCTTGGAAGGGCATGAGCGACAGCTGACAAAGAGAGAGAAAACTCAAGCCCTACAAGCTAAATTCTGTGTTTCACAGTTTAGAGAAAGAGGAAGAAAATCAATTGTCTAAAGTTTGATGGCTGTATTTCTGAAGCCCTAAGGAATTCAGGGATATGTGGAGCAAGTGTTCTTGCTTTGCTGTGCAGGATGCAGTGGCATTTAGGAAAGGTAAAGCTGAAAAGATCAGGGAACAGCTTTTACAGTGATGCCAGGCTTTAGTTTGTCTTGTGTTAGAGTTAGATTATATAAAAATAAAGCTAAGTACAGAGGCCTCCAGCCTTAAGTAGAAACAGATGGGATATGCAGCTGCACAGTCCATCTGTAGATCAGATCACATGCAAGTACAAAATATTGATAATTAGCTTTTACAGAGGACTCTCTAATCCACTGGTCTTGAAAAATTTTACAAGGATGTCAGTCCCGTGAGGTTAGTTCCATTTTAAGAAAGAGAAATAAGCTTACAGAGGTCTGCTTTACAGACTAATTTTAAAAAAAAAATTGACTTTCAGCTTTAGCTGTTGTTGTAAAGGAAATAATGTATTAGCTGTTCCTAGCAGGGCTCTGGAAGGACCAAGATACCATTAAATCCTTGCAGGAGCTTTGTCGGAAAAGATCAGAAAGAGTTCAGCCCAAGGGTTTCTGCAACACCTTCACCAGGGTGACCAAAGGTCCCCAGAGAATATCTTTGCCACCACGGGCACAAGACGCTATGGCAGGGTCACATCACACCCATGCCTCAGGCCCTGTGTCCAGGGAGGCACTGTTGTCCACTCTGCCTCACCAGAAACTTGGGCTTGGAGATCCTGTAGGAAGCATGACAAAACAATCATTTGCCTCAAACAAGTACAAGAAATCTTTAAAAATGCATAAGCAAAATTTTCAAGGCTGGTGGAGACAGGCTGCAAACTTAGCTACCTTCTCTGTGTATTCAGTTACACTGCTGGTCACCCTAGAAATACCCTCAGTCAGGATTTGAGGACAGAAATAGGAATGTTTTCAAAAGCACCATGTCACTGCTTTACCATACATTTACAGATACGTGCTCTGAGGGCAAGAACAAGTCAGCGTGGCTTAATCAGCACGTTTAGGCAGCACGTCAGCTCTGAACTGCAAGTACTCGACACTTCAACGAGAAAGCATTTCCAACAGTCGAGGTTATTAACGCTCACATGAAGCGTTCTGTGGCTTTGGGCTAAAGGGCTTGCACTTGATGTAGAGCTGTGTCAGAACAAGCTTTGCTGCCGATACATTTCTGCTTGTAAACACTGGAATCTTACAGCATGTCAGGCGGCTGGGCTCCATGGCTCTAAGACGCATTGTTATGTGGGGAGCAGAGTTGGGCAAGAGTACAAAATCCAAAAAATACTGTAGCCACTGACCTTACTTGGTTACTTTATGCAATGCTACACCCACGTACTTGATTCTGGCTGATTTCAGAAGGAATCAAAGCTCCAATCCTGAGCCAAAGCTCCAAGATTCAGGCTCCTAAATTAATCAGGCACTTTGAAAATATTACCCCTTAGCCTTTAGACTGCTTAATATAATTTTCACAAAGCTGCTCATAGCATGCACTGGGATTAAAGTAATTAAAATATCATGGTACACCGCATTGGCGGTAAGATGTAGTCTCCCAGATCATGTTATTCATAAATAACTTAAGATGACTTTAAAGTGATTATTAAATAGCATTGAGAGTTACATAGTCCAGATGAAGAACACAATTATGTTCCTTCATTAAATAAAACGTGCCTGCACTTATAAGTAGAAAAGACAAAAAGATAACAATTAAAAAGTTGTTTCCAAATCACTACTGTTGTTTTGTCGCCTAATGGTGGTCGTTTTGCAGTGAAAGATGCTTGTTGAGACATTTCTCTTCCATAGGTTTCTGGGGGCTTGTCAACAATGCAGGAATATCAACATTTGGTGAGACAGGGTGGCTGTCTATGGAGAAATATGAAAAATTTGCAGATGTGAATCTCCTTGGGAGCATCAGGACAACTCTGGCATTTCTTCCTCTTCTAAGGAAATACAAGGGTAATGCTAATCCACTGTTATTTAGAGTTGTAGAATAATTAGCTTACTATAATCAGGGTAATGTAGCATCTATAAAAGAAGCCTTAATTGTCTCTCATTGAACTGAAATGACAGCTTCCTTCTGGGTGGCCTGAAAGAGCAACTTGATCCTGAAAAGAGGGTAAAGCCCTGAGAGGAAAACATGCCCTTAAAGATTCTGTCTGTAGAATATACAGAAAAAAAGTAATTACAAATAATGAATTATCTCAGTGTTTGATTCAAAAGAGAGAGAATGCTTACAGTAGATCATTAAGCCCAAGCAAGACTTTTCAAGCACTGACAGTCAGAAAACACAAAGATCCAATAAACTCCTGCTTATCTTTATTATTTAGGCTTTACTATTTTACTGTTTGGCAATTAGGAGAGGAAGGATGATCCTACAGAGGTGAACTAGAGACATCCAACTTCCAGTTCCAGGCCTAGCAAGATCCTGTGACCTTTGCAGGAAACTTCAAGTATGTGAAACAGTACTGTACAGAGATGCATGGGTATTGAATGGGATAAATTCATTTGCATGGACCTCCATATGCATGGGCTTTATCCTTTCTTCTAAGAAATGGTTCAAATAGCTACCTGCAGCATGTCTCAGTTGCTCTGCAGTTTGTTCCCTACCTGTCGCCATCTGTATTTGGGCTAGAAAGATACCCTTTTCCTTTCTCCCCCTTTTGCTTAGCTTGTCTATTTAAGTTGTAAGCTCCTTAAGGTGAGGATTTGTTCTGTGTGTATACAGCATCAAGCACAGTAAGGGCTAGGTTTCTTCCAGAAGCCCCAGATGCCACTGCTGCATAAAACATCAGTAAGATAAAAGCATCCCCTTTTTGGCTGCTCTGCTTCTTCCTGCTTGGTTGCCTTTGGTTGATGATATTCTGATGCACGAAAAAAAAAGACACCTTTAAATACTGCAAACTGTATGTGTTTTTGTAAAAGAATGTCCTATTGTATATACCCGGTGTGTTACGTGGCATTTACATGGGGAGACGTCACTTTTTTTCTGTCATGTCCCACTTACTGCTAAAACTCTGTGATGCTGATGCACTGGAAGCATTTGTCTGACTTTGTGAATTGCAAGGGGTTACTTTGAAGCAAAAGGGACTAATTGTGTGTGTGGTACCCAGCACATGCATAAACTTTTAGAAGATTTGGGTTTGGGTGGCTGCACACACACAATACCTTATCTCGAAAGAGTGCTCTGCATGTCACTCCCGGCTGTCAGTGCTGCCTTGATTAACTGCCCACACTATTTTCAAGTCCCATCTATGTAGGAGAGGAAGCCAAAGTACTTCTAGGAATAATCTTTGTCCTGTTCCTTTCCTTGCTGGGTCAGCAGGACAGCTAAAGCTCATGTTTTTGGGAGCAGCAAGTGACCTGTTCAAATGAAAAGCCTGAATTATGGATGTTAGAGCATTCTCCTAGGAAAGCTCTCTTAGGCAAAGACAGAAGTGCTGTGTCCCACATCCTGGGTGCCTGCCCCAAGTCACTTAGCTACTGGATAACAGAGGCAGAGGTCATCCTACCATCTTACCAGCCAGTAGCTGTGTTCTGAAGGAAGCATCTGACTACCCCTACTCCCAGAAGAAACTTAAATATTATTAATCTTTGCAAAGGAAGGTATTGCCCTCCTAAAATTAAGTGTCCTACTCTGAGAGAAGCAACATCTCCCCATAACTTTTCCAGATGGGCAGGCCAGCTGATGCAGCATCTTGATCAGCAAGCTGGTGGTTGTTCTGTTATTGTGTGTAAGATTTACTCCAGACACCGTGTAGGAAGGCAGGGAACCTAATTCAAAATGACAGATTTCTCTGCATTCTCATTATATCCTTTTGATATCCCACAAGCCTGTACCATTTGGTCAGATTGGGGCACAGACGCTATCTGCATCTGTGACAGCAACTACATTCTCCATGTTGTTAGCAACGAGGCCATCTTCTCGCTCACCTCTGGTATTTGTGTATCCACATTCACACATTTCTTACTCCATGGTGTGACTATGTGATAGAAGTTTACAAGTAAACAACAGCCCAGCACCTCAAATAAGAAATTTCTGCTATTTAATGCATGCCTGATCTTGGCAAGAGTTATAATGGGGAAAGAAAGCAGCACAGATCAGGGAAATCACAGAAAGGCAGCGTAAGGCTGCACACATTCTGTCAAGTCACCTTTCTCTGGAGCAGCTTATCACTGTACAATCTGATTTTGGCGTTGTATGCACAGCTGTAAGCCAGGACTCAGTGCAGAAATAGTGGTATGAGTAGTCACATATCCACCACAAGGAAAATCATCTGCTTTCCTCCTCTGCACTCCTCCTATTACTAGCATTGTCCTTTATTACTATTCTTCAGTCTAAAGTTTTAAGGGGACTGCTTTGTTTCCAGCTCTTTCATCCTGTATCAGACTTGGAAGGACTCAGCAGGAATAAGCAGCACGTTGGGAATGTGTTACGCTTTGTCCGGCCCAGCATCTGTCACCAGATGGAAGGAAGGTTTTTGTGTGAAGTTCTCTGCTTTACACAGCTTGGTGCACTTCTATGCTGGGACCTCACACTTACACAGCCCAGCTTTGCCATACTATGTAGTAAAACAGCATCATACTAAACACTACTTTATTAGCAGCTCAGAAGACTCAGGTAAATCACTTCTATGATAAAGACTGAGAGTGAAGCTATGTTATTTGCACTGTTTTCTTTCCAGGACGCATTGTTTTCATGTCCAGCATTATTGCCTATTTTTCTCTGGGAAATGGCATTTATTCTATGACCAAGGCAGCTATTGAGAGATTCTGTGATGCTCTAAGACTGGAAATGAAGAAGTTCGGTGTTCGGGTAAGTGATGTAATGAGTAGCTGTTGTGTGAAACTCCCTGCTATTTCCAACATGGATTTTCGTCTGAGAAAAAGAAAAGTTTCACTCCTGAAATTTCCTACAGAGCTGAAATGCATCTTTTTGTGGGGAAAGAAGCAAGCCACTTGCAGAAACAATACCAGATAATGGTGCAGGAGTGTAAATTTTGGTCAAGGGAACAAGCACATGCAAAATATCTTGTGCAAAGCAAGTGCTGTGCATCTGAATTACAAAGATAAAGATCTGAGCTGAATCCAGGGGCACAGCTTCCCCTTGGAAAGAGGTGGTTTGTCTGTGGTTAATTAGTGAGCTGGAAATCACTAAGAGTGGTGGACCTGGCTGATGTTTGCCATTCTTTGAAGCTGTGGGATAGCACTCCTCTGCTTTGGGCCAACAATCAGACTTCCACCCTTTCTCCACAACCTCTACAGTGGAGAAACTTTCCGAGTCAGGCCTGCCTGTGCAGTGCCATGCTCTGTGAAGAGCTTGTGACAGCACCAGGGAACCGAAACCTTCTCTGGGGTGGCTGCAGGAGCAAAGAGCCCAGATGTGAGCGACATGCTTGTCACCCACCTGAGGGGTTCTTTCTGTCTCCTCTCGCAACATCAGTGCTTAAAAGCCCCTTCCTTTTTGTGGGAATAGCTACACCACAAGAGGCAGTATCACGCAAAGTGATGGTTTTATTCTCTAAACCTAAGAGCCTCTAAGAGTGCTCTTAGTGCCCTGTCTAAGCAACACTGATAGTCAAACCTGAAGCTTAGATCACTAAGTAGCTTCACTAGGCTTTTTCACTGCAGTCACTCCATTGCTGAAATATTTCTCAACCATCAGAAGTCTTCCCTTGAGGATTTATGTTGGTGTACCTCTTATATACAGAGATTTACAGTATTGTTCATAAGCTTTGTGTTGGAGGAAATTACAGCCGCACATTATTAACTACCCCTCTCGGATAAATATAAACCTATAAAATGCAAGTTATTTTACACATCCTAATTCCACACAGCACGATGAGGATTTGCACCAATTAGCTGAGGATAATCTCGAATGCATGGAAGAGCTTAGTTTAACAGGTTAGCTACTCCGGTCATTTTGGGATTTTTACTGTTCGCCCACCTCCAGAATAGCCTCAGCACACAATACAGTGAACCAGACTGCCAGACATTTCCACAATATCTATGAGAGTTATTTTTCTGTTTCTCACTGTATGCAAGACACTGGCTGGCCTTTGCCTCAGAGCCTGCCCTGCAAAGAGCTTGCAGAAGACACTGTCCCTCTTCCCTGTGCTCCCCTTTCTCACCTTGGGTTGTAGTCTTTAGAAATCAAGTCAGTTAAATGCCATGGAGTTTTTAATGTTGGATATCTACAAAGTTTTAACAAGGCCACTGCTAATGGGGGAAAGACATGCATACTGTAAGCACTAAGCCTGCTCTGAAATTTCCCAGAAGCCTCAGAAATTAGCACAACAGTAGCAACAACACATGCAAAGAGAACAGGCAGAGCAGTAAAGGATTTGTGTGTTTTCAATTTAAATCCACACGCACAGAGATCTATGGAAATTTGCCAACGACATCACTGAGAGCTAGACCAGGACCTTTGGTCCCCTCTGTACTTGGCTGAAAACACCTATTTTAATTACACCCACTTGGAGAAAACAGCTATTTTTTCCCCAGAACCTTCTAATTCCCTGTGACATCTCCTTTTGTCCCAAACTAAAAAAATTACCAATCAGGAGATTCGCCACTGAGGGAAAAATCCAAAGTATTCCACTTTAGAGACATCAAAGTCATACTGAAATGCTTTGTCTCACTGTTGTCAAAACATTTATACCATTAAGCATTCTATATGAATCAAAGATGCATTATTGCATTCTGTGAAGGTATGCTGAGTAGTCAAAACAAGAACATTAACATCAGAGTGAAATGAGGAAGTCAGAATAAAGCACCTCTGCAATGTTTCACAGGAATATATTTGATTTCAGTCAAGTTTTCAAGGTTAAAATTTCAACAAAGCAGCATTGTCTGGAAGAAATCTGTCTGCAGAAAGCTTTTGATCTGTTTTACTGACTATCGTATTTAATTGAATTCAGAATGACTGATTGCATTGTGGTAAGTTTTACATCTTGCTTTTAGGTCTGTATTATTCAGCCAGGAAATTATGCACGCTCTACAAAAATTCAGCCACCAATCAGTGCCGAAGAGATTTGGAATGAACTCAGTGAAGAAGAAAAGGCAGTTTACAATAAGGAATACGTTCAAGAGCGGGCAAACTTCTTCAACAGCATTCTCAGTGAAGGAAGCACTAATGGCAATGAGGTTGTAGATGCTATGGTAGATGCTTTAACATCTCCTGCACCGAAGGCACGTTACATGGTAGCAAAGCTAAAGGAAAAAGCACTGGTGTTTGTGTGTGCTTTATTCCCAACTGTTGTGATGGATTACTTTATGTCTTATGCTCTGAGTAAAGTAAAACTTGCATAGCCTACATTGGTACTGTTCAGTGATTCAGGCCGGGCAGTTTTTCAAAATGTGAAAGCCAGGGCTCAATCTAACACCCCCAGAAATCAGTAGAGTGGCACCAGTTAACTGATACAAACTTCAGATGGTGTCCCTAATCAGAAATGTCACTTTTTCATTGGGAGAAACATATAAGACTCCATGTAAAATTAACACATTTTTCTAGGTAACTTTATTTCTCCCATGTGGAAAGAAAAACACATACGTCCACTTATGCTGCTTTATGTATTGCCTAGAAAATTTAATGCATTTTTTTCTAATGCAATACCAGGTTACTGTGTTGCAGACATGACAAAGTGGAGCATATCCTACCAGGCCATGGCATACCTGAGATCATTACAGCAGACATGAAAATACCTTATTTGTAGGAACCCGAGTAGTATGTTATTATTAATTTGTTGAGATGTTAATGGAAAAGTTAGGAATGAGCACTAGACCTTGAAATACTTTAAATAGAGTTAAGTGGCTGCAGAAAGCTAGGAAGAGTTGGACAATAAAGCTGTAATACAGAAGCAAGGTCTTGGCTAACTACAGTTCAGCACTTTTTCAGGTGTTCTGGATGGATCTGTAACAAAGCCAGTATGTCATGGACTTTGGAAAATAAGTAGCATATTCCATTTACAAATTAATATTCCATTCTAAATAAACTCTATCTTTTATCTAATGTCTGGATTAATCGATGTGTTAACCTAAAGTATAGTCAGAGAGCTAAATGCCAAGGTGACAGATATCAGTATGCAGTAGCAACCTGCAGCTTAGAAAGAACATATTCACCCTGAGGCTCTGTTTTTGCTACTATTATAGGGAATAAGGTCTGATGAAAAAATATCTATTAAAATGAACAGGAAAACTTTCATAACATGTATTATGAGAGTAACTGAGCAGAGTGGCTTCATTAGCAGTCTCTTACCAACTGATGTGGAACAGCTTCCTGTTTTATACATACACAGTTTTAAATTTGGCCTGGTTGTGGCATGGCACAAAATCCAAGAACTCTGGGACCAAAAGATCCCAGAATAATTGGCATCCACTGTGGTGACACTGGTAGGTACAGAACAGCAGCACGGAGCATTAGCCTTCGCCATGCCAGGTCTCTTATATCAAACTGAAGACTCTGCTGTAAGTTGACCTAGTTAACTTTTTGGTCTGAACCAGAAATTGCATCCTCTACCTGGGATATCTTTCGCAATATATTGAATTCATTACCAAGAAAAGTTACTTTCCCTTGTGGTGGGTAATTGGGCAGTCTGAGTAAGAAACATAGGCGAGATGAGCAAACGGACAGACGATTACAGGTCCTCTCCTGATACACTCAGCAGGGGAACAGTCGTCTTACTGCACCTTTTTTAGCTTGTGGAACACCTTACTTCTCTTCCTAAATGCTGGACCCATCCCAAGAGCTCACACTGGTAAGAGGACAAGCCAGGGCTCCCACCTGTTCCCCTGCTTGTCCACAGCAAGATTATCAGATGATTATCATGCACTCTCCTCATTTAACCACAACTGAGCAAGGCCAAGCAAGGGAATAGGAACAAGGCTTATTCCAACTGAACCAATTGATTTCTTGTATAGGAATTCTCCCTGCTTGACCTCGGGGATTTCAGCAGCCTTACATCGCTTTGGAAGAGTTGCTTTCATGCTCTTAGCAATTCTTTGTACAGATTACCCTTCCTTACAGTAAGTAGGCACTGAACTCAAACAAGCAGCTTTGAAACCCAGATGTTTCTCCATCAGACCCAGGATCCATGTGCTTCTCTCTGCCTCACAGACAATGTCGCTTTCCATTACATGATCTCCCTTCTATTTGCATTTCTAAAAGCTACAGCAATAAATTGTTGCTGAGACCCAGGACCACCAGAAGACCTGCCTCCCCAATACTGACCACATGAAATACTTTCACCTGAAAATCCCTGCCTTATTTGCTGTGTATGTGGTGAAGAATGTGATCAGTATTTCAGTAGCCTCATGTAACACCAGATGAGCAATACTCCAGAACATTTATTCCATGGTCTTGACAACTAAGAACTTGCAGTGTGTATTGTCTCACATGGGATACAGTGACAGGCCAGATGAGAATGGGTGGGACAAATGAAGACAGTTTGTATTTTCATTGCTGTCTAACCTGTCAGTGTGGAAGCTAACTGAAAAATAGCTACAAAATTATTGTCTTACATCTCTTCTGCCTTAGCTTTTTAATATTATGATCTGCATATAAAGAACTAATTGAGAGAGGCGGAGCTTCAGTTATTAACAGGCCTATGCACTCCTACTGAAAGTCATTTGGAGTCCTCCCACTGTGTTATACGGGCTCCAAGGTACAGTGTTAGATAAGAAAACCTAAAAAGACCCCACATACCAGGACTGATTTCAGAGTCCCTGAGATTAATGGAAAGAGATCCTCACATGAAATGATCACAGAAGGGGTGCAGCACTCCCTCTTCCACAGGTCTGAAATCACATAACCCTGAAATCACCTTTACCTCAAGTCAAAGTGCAGACCCATACAAGAAGCCTGTATTTACAACATCCAAAATAAGCAACAGTTGCTGTAATTTCCAGCTACAAACCTCTAGGGTATGTTCGACACTCTGGGCAGTTTGCACTTTCCTTAGTGCACGTAGTTACATCTGTCTGCAACCTCCTACTTGTTTTCCTGCATTAGCTTGGCACTCCTCCAAAACTGAGCTGTCAGCCAAAAAGAGCCCAACACCCTGAGGCTTCAGACCTTGGAATAATTTTCTCTGGTGAGTTTAATTTATCTCTAAAGACAGGGACTACTGTAAGTTTCTCTAACAGGATTTTGATCCTGTTTATTTTGGAGTTGCTGCAGTACCCTAATACCGGAGCAGCAGGTGGTAAGGCAGAGAAGCTCCACTCTTGAAGCCACCGTGCTTTGAAACATCCAGCTTTTGAAAGAGGATGTTTTACTTCTTGAATCATGAGTCCTCGTTATCACTCTCGAAAAGCTCATAGAAAGATGATCACCACAAGAAAATAAATCAAGCGTAAAAATCTAAATATCCCTCCCCAAACACACGTGCACTTAGACACACATCCACACTTGAGGTGAAATACCAAGTACCCACACTTGTTAATAGTGTGGTTCCAGAGTTTCCACAATTTCCAGAGTCAAGTCATGTGGGTGTTTCAGATAGAATCTTCAGTTATTTTCCTAATGGACTAAATTTCAAAATACATGCGCTAGCTTTTCTAATGTGTATTTAATGTGTGTTGCTCCACAAAGTGAAAAAAGGAGAATTCACCTGGGCCTTAGGCCAAGACCCACGTGTCTCCTTGTTTGTGGCAATAGCAAAAAAATCTTACACAGAACAGGCAACGAGAAAAAAGAGAAGGGCTTGGATGCTGTATTTTCCAAAGAGGAAAGCAATCAACCAAGGCAGAACAGCACAAGACTAATAATCCAGCCAACTCATACTACAAAGTACTAGCACAAAATAGCTACTGTACAAATGGCACTCCTTGCAGGGGAAATAATGAAATGCTTTCTGCTAAAATGATGCTATCTATTGTTGTGACTCACCACACAGCCTCATGCCTTGCGTCACCCGTCCTCCTGAGCTGTTGGACATGCATCCAGCTCCGCGTCACTGCTTCCCTGGCAGGAGAGATTTCATGTCAGAAAACAACTTTGTTGTTGAACTTCCCGATGCTAGAAGTGTTTTGCAAATAATTCAACAGCCAGTCTTGGCTGGGTCCGAGACAGATGGTCTCACTGCAGCACCCGGCCTCTCTGCCATTAACCCGCATACGATTACTGAGCCCCGTGGAATCACCAAGGGCCAGCGGGTTTGTGGCACTCGGGGGCTGAAATCAGAAACTAAAGGGATAGAAAAGAAGCACAGAGAGCTTGAGAAGCCCCATTGTTAGTGGTGTTTGTCTTCTAGAATGACTTAATGCTTCAACTCCCTTAAACAGTTTCGGGCATTTACTCCTATTTGTTGGCACTGCCACGTTTTCTTTGCTGTTAATAAATAGGTTTCTCCTTCCAGCCAGGTCTCTATGGAACTGTGTTTCAACTTAAGTCAGATTGATGTTGTAGTGCTACACAAACCTTCTGGGATGCCTATGAAGTTGGGTTATGCACAAATCCTGTGATTCCGCTTTTGTGGCTAGCAATTCTAGTCAAATTTAGAGGCAAAACAACTACACTGTACTGCTTTCCATGGGAGGAAAAGGAGGTTTGGCAAGAAAGTAAGTCTACAGTAGGGAAACGTCAAAGGCCGCGACATCCAACTCCTTCCCCGCAGCACCACGGAAGATGAGGACACCAACACTCGAAGGCAAGCGCCAACACGGGGAAGCCGGCGCACCCAGCACGGCCCAGGCTCCCCCTCAGGGCGGCCCAGGCTCCCCCTCAGGGCGGCCCAGGCTCCCCCTCAGGGCGGCCCAGGCTCCCCCTCAGGGCGGCCCAGGCTCCCCCTCAGGGCGTGAGGGCGGTCGCTCTCTCCCTCCCCATCAACCTCCCCCCCTAAACCAGAGGCCTGGCGGTGTGCCCCGTCTCACCCCGCGGTTGGGAGGGCGGCAGGGCACCGCTCCGTACCCCACACCCCGCGGTTCGGAGGCGGCCGCTCCGCTCCCCGGAGCCCTGAGGGGACGACGGCGCCGCCGCCTCGCGCCTCTCCCGCCTCACAACTGCCCGCCGCGCGACGCCGTTGCCAGGAGAAGCGCGCGCGGCGCCCCGTTGCTAAGGAGACCACAATGGCGGGCGCGGCGGGGGCCGGCGGGGCAACGCGGCCCTCAGGCCAGGGGACCCCGGCCGCCGGGCCCTCGGGGGCCCGCGGTTCTTCAGGTGAGTGCCCGGCGGAGGGGCGCGCTGGGGCTGAGGGGAGTGCCCGGGGAGGGGGGCAGGCGCAGGCCGCCGTCGGGCCTGGCGGGGTGAGGCGAAGCGGTGCTCCCGCAGCCGGCGGGTTGTGACGGCTGAATGCGGCCGGGCAGGAACGGCGGTGTCGGGCACTGCATGTGGTGCAGGCGCACCTAATGGGGACACACACACACACACACACACACACACACACGCACACACAGCAGGAGCCGCACCAGAGCGCTGCTCTGTTTCAGTTTTCTTAAAGAAATACTCCACACTAGACACCAGAAGCCCCCCCAGCACCTCTGGTAGAGGAGGGTGGGCTATTAATAGAAGTTACCTCAGCCTGTCTTTCTGCACCATCAGACACGCAAGTCCTTACCACTTATACACAGTGTGGGTCAACGCCAGCTCTGCAACATATTCCCTTTCCAGCGGTTTCTCTCCCGTTAAAGCCAGGCTGCTCTACAGGCCACTTCTTCCTCTGAACTGCAACCCAAGGAAAACCACCTCACACCAGCTTTATCCCTTACCTGGCTTCCCCAGGGCCCTCCACACTCGAGGATGTCTGAGAGTGGTTGCACACCCCGTTCCTCGCTCCTGGACTCAGCAGCAACTCATCCCCAGCAGTCCTGAGGCTTACAGAGAACCTGAGCTCTGCTCCTGGATGAGAAACAACCTCCTCTCAGCCCCTGTCCCCTGCAGCTGTTGCTCATACACCTGATTGCCAGGTGCTTGCTGGCCCCAGGGCTGCCTGCCCGCCCTCCCTGGCTCTATTACACTCCAGTCTGGATGAACACTAAAGTGACTGGAAGTTGCAAGGCAAAGTGAAGAGGCAAAAATACAAATCTTTTGCTCAAATCCAGCCCTAACCTTGGGATTGTATTTACAGCACTCAGTACCAGGCCCAGGTTCCCAGAGGGCTGTGTTGGGGCAAAAATCTCAGGGTTGAAACCTGCTCAGTTCAGATGGGAAGCGCCAGGGAAGCGACCGTCACTCAGCACTAAGCTATGTCTCAGCCCAAGACAAAGCATTTCTTGAGAGTTAACACCAAGAAGAGAAACCCCATCATTACAGGCTATTCATTTTACTGGCATTCGGTTTTAGGAAGATTTTGCTGCATCACTCCTATTAAACATTAGTCACAGCCCAAAATCCGGTGCAATTATTTGTATAAAGCTATAAATATAGTGTGGCACTATTATCATATTGTGTTTATTTTGGTGGGTTTTTTTTATACCAGCATATAGGGCTCATGCTTATCTCCATGGCCAGCAGGCAAATGGATTAAATTTAGGAAGTGCTAAGCTATTTTCTCTCACTAAAGATAAAACATATGAAAATTTTGTTTACTGGTTTGTGAATAGTGATAATTAAAGGGATGTTTCCAACTTGAAATGTTGAAACTGAAATATGTTGAAAGCTTTAAAAAAGGAGTCACAAGTGCTTCCAGCAGCAGTCAGGCACCAGGCTTCGACAGAGAGCCAGTGAGAGAGAGCCCTGGCCACCAGACCTTCCCTCCCTATCAACGTACGTCGATCACAGCTTGGAAAGCTTTGAGAGACAACAAGAGTCCGATTTAAATGATTTTCTTAATACTAGTTGTACTGGGAAAACGGTTAATCTGAATTTGAAATGAGATCATGGTCTCCACCAAAACAATGATACAAGCTGGCAGAATGAAGGTAGCAATTCTGTCAATGTTTGTCAACAGATAAAATTGTTGCTAAGCAGATGTTACAAGCTTGGGATTTATGATTATAGCTTCATGAAGTCCTCCCTGGAGCATGACCGTCTCAAAGCCATGTTAACAATCCCTAATTTTCCATTAAAAGATCTGTAACAGCTTAAGTGATAAAAACTCTATGAAGTACATATGGTTGGTAGTATTTAATGAAAATTTGCAGGATGCTTTAGTTATGTTTTCATTACAGAGCCTGTTTCACTTGCTCATAACTTTACCTGACTCTGGGCAGAGTTTTCTATTCCCCCCTGTCTTGCTGTGATTCTGTTACTGTATAAACTTCTAATAAAACTTGATCCAGTCGCTTTCAATAAATACAGCAAAGAAATATTAACTGTCACAGTTAATATGTTACGGTTGTTTTCATGTAAGTTGTTGGTTCTTAATGCTTTGAAGCAAAGACTTTAAACTTGGTAGGATGTCACTGGTGGTTGGATTGCGATAACAACAAACTTCACCATTGTGATGAAAATAATTTCACTTATGTTTATGGAAATAATTTTGTTACTGTGTGTGAAGTATTAAAAGAATACCATGATAAGCATCTCAAAAGCACTGAGAAAAAACTGATCAGGCTGAATTTGGGCTAAAATTGTAATGGAGTGTAACACATCGCCCTGTGAGCAAAACGGAAAGTGTGCAGTAAGTGCAAGGTGTGCTGTCAGTCTCGTGTCCTGCATGAGACAGGTTGTAGGGAGCAAGTAATACCTAACCATGTAGTTTAAATCATCATTGGACATATATACAGGGACATTGCAAGAATATTTTGTGGTTTGCTGTTTTTCAGCCCTACTCTGTGGTGTCTAACACGCGCAGCACATGTCCACCTTTCCCACTGGTGCTGCTGATTGTCCTGTTGCCTCTCAAAGCCACAGCTGTTCCTGCAACAGCCTGTGCCACTTGTACCCTGCTCCTTTGCTGCGTCTCTGCTGTGGACGCTGTCAGGAACAGCTAAAACTTGTAGTTGCTTGGGTGTGTAAGCACATTGTCATTTTTGGAGGACAGGCTGACCCAAGGCTTGCTGAAGCTTCCCATCCACTTACAGAATCTTCAGAAATCGTCCTTATAATATCCTTAGTGCTCAGACCAGCTAAAAGTGGCTAAAAAGCCTGACCAAAAAAAAGTAATCAGAATCGAGGCAACTGCAAAGCTGGTTTCCTGCAGCACACTTTCTTAAGCATGTGTTGTATCGCCAGGGGTAACCATTTTCCAGACCAGTGCCTCACTGTCTGCATCTTTTTTTCGCCGAGGGTTTTGCTGCAGAGAAATGCAATTTACTCTGTTATGTACGTAGCCCGGCAGGAAAGTCGTGCATCAGCTACCAAAAAAATGAAGGTGCTCAGGTACCGATGAGGTGATGCTAGTATCAGTTTTATGTTCCGTAAGTGCAGAGGACACTGTGACTTGTAATTTTTTTTTTTCTTTTCACTTTGAGGTACTAAAATGACAGAGGATCAGTCTCCCCTTAGGCTTCCAAGTTGTTGTAGATTATAACATTTACTTGAATGGAAAGCAGCTACCTTGCAGTTTCTCAACTTAATTTTCACCTCAAATGAAACTTGTTCAGAACAGTTTGAAGACTATAAAGAATAATTTTGCAAGGTGCTACATGTATTTATATTATATCTCTATATGCTGTACATACTAAATGAGATTAATTAATTCAAAGCTAGGTGCGCTGTCAAGTTAAAGTGGATATTTTCATGCCTTGAACGTAGCTTGATTCCTGTTCTTCCTGGCATGTAATTATAATCTCATCTCCACATTTACATGTTTTCTTCTCTCCCCATGCAGAAATTACTTCCTTGAAAGAAGCCACTTTTTCTTATTCTGGGATGTTACCAGTAGATTACAGACTTCTAAACTTACAGATCTACAAACTTCTTCAGTGCGTTCACCAGAAAGATAAGAAGAAAATAGAAAAGCTGGTCCAGAATGGATTCCCAAACCTCCTGAATTTCACAGAGCCTGAGGAAGGATTTAGTGCCCTTCATTTGGCCTGCATTAAAAATGACAGTGACATGTGCAGCTTCTTGCTGGAACAGGGAGCTCACCCAGATGTCCAGGACAAAATGGGATGTACTCCAGCAATGAAGGCAGCTGAGCTAGGCCATGAGTTGATTTTGGATTTATTAGTAAAAGCTAAAGCAGACATGACTGTTGTGGATAATGAAGGGAAAGGTAAGTAAAAGGGAACCTCATCAGACCAGAAATACCATGAAATGACTCCTTACTGTGTTACACCCTTGTTGCAAATGTTGTGTCCAGTCTCTAGAGAGGAGCCGTGGTTGAGGGTAATCCTTACAGCTCAACAGGAGCTAATGGTCATAAGAGCTTTGATGACAAGGAAAATAATTCTCCCTGAACAGTCTAGGCCTTTAAATCATACCTCTGTCCTGTACATAGCTGAAAGACAACTTGCGATTGAGAATCGTATTCTTCCCGTGACCTGTCATATTTTAAATTCTGGTTTACTCCCCAAGTTCAAAGGCTCTAAACTATTAATGTTAATTAATAATATTATTATTCTATTAATAGAAATCTTTTTTGCATGTATATACCCTGAGAGAAGTTAATGGGCCTCTATTGAAGGAGTCTGTCTGGTCAGCTGTGAAGATTACAGCCTAAGTAACCTTTCTAATAATTTACTATTGCACCAGAATCCCTGCTGTTTTTCTTTGCAGGTGTTTTGTTTTACTGCATGTTACCTACAAAGCGGCACTACCACTGCACGCAAATTGCCTTGGATCATGGTGCAGATGTTAACAACTGTACTACTAATGGGAAGCCTGTATTTCTACAAGCCTGTGAGCAAGCTCATGATATTGAAGAAATATGTCTGAATTTCTTGGAAAGAGGAGCAAATCCCCATGGAATGAACCCAGTATGAATGTTTCTGTAACTATGAACATATATACAGGAGTATATAGAATAGTTATTAGATGGCTAGAATATGTGACCTTAAATCCTCACATTAAAATAAGCAGTGACAAGTGCTTAACTCTGTGGCCATACCTATTCCCTTGTTCTATACCACCCTTTTTCGCAGGAGCAGGGATTTAAGTCTTCTGCTTGAACCACGTATCCTGATCTAGATTATTCTAGATTAGAGTGCAAATATTTTACAAACCCAAAATGTAACTGGGCCAGCTTTTAGCAGCTGCAGTTCACTGGACTTCATTGGAGAAGTGCTGATTTGTACTTTGCCTTGATATGCCCTGAAGGTTTCAGAGTTGAAATAATATCCACTAAAAGGTGAGTCAACATAACCTGATGGGGAAATCAAGGCAAGGATGAAGCATAAGAAACTGTTTTTTTTCTCTTTTGCATGTCTTAGTCATTTATTTGTTTACTTCCTTAATTTAACAAAGACCTGAAGGACTGGAGCTCGGTGCTATTGACCAAGTCAAGGAGTTCAAGCTTTCCTTTAAAGCTACCCATGGCTTTTGCTTTGGTCCTAGCTTTGCAGCATCCCTCCTAGCTTGTAGCTATAGTAAAACCAATGTTTGGACATCCTTATCCGATCCTTTCATGCACATGTCTGATTCATGCACTCAGTGCACCTGCAATATGAGAAACCTGCATTTTTTTGTAATATGATGGGCACATAACCTGTTCACACGATGGGAATGGTTTGCTACACCCAGAGAAATTTGGCAAGTCAGATATTCTAAGTGTTGCTGTAGGTCCAGATGTTAGTGGCAGGCAATCCCTGATTCTGGATGTGCTCTGCTCTTGGTAAGGTCACCAGATCTACCAAAATCAGCCATTATAAAGAAAATAGATCCTGCTAATCACAAACATACAGTATTATATAGAAAAAGACATAGCATTAATGTATTAGAATGGGAACTTTCCCTCTCAGAGGGAACAGTAGTGAAATTCCCCAGTCGCTCTGCCTTCCCTGTAGCACTCCTCCAGCCACAGCCCCTTATGCTGGTATTTTGTGTTAGGTTTTGTAAACATGCATGAGATCATGCACACAGAATAAGGAATTCCTTAACTAAGGAATTGATTTTCATAGGGACAATTCAAGGGACCGGAGCTACTAATGTACTTGGGTTTCTGGGATTTGACTACTCATATTTTAGCAGCATCATAACTAGATTCTTAAAGTCTACTTGCAAGTATCTTTGAAACTACTAGACGTGTCTCCTTTTTTTGGTAATACCTAAAAGGAGACCTTTAATTTTATGCCACTTTGCAACAATCAGATCATATTGCTCCAACCTGAATTAGCAGACAAAACAAATTCTGAATTTATTTCTTGCTACCTTGCAGGCGACGGGTCGCACAGTCCTAATGGAATCCGCAAGAGCAGGCGCTCTCGAGCTGGTGCGTGGTCTGCTTGAGAGAGGAGCTGATGTCAACCAATTTGACTTTGAAAGACACAGTGCTGCACATTTTGCAGCTAAAGGAGGCCATTTTGAGGTATCATCATTTGTGGCGTTAGAACATGGTTGCAAAGCCCAATCTGAGGTGGTTTTTTTGTTTGTTTTTTGGGGGGTTGCATGTTTTTTGGGTTTTTTTGTGTTGTTTTTTTGTTGTTGTTGTTGTGGTTGTTTGTTTTTTGGGTTGGGTTTTTTTTTTTGAGTCCAGTATCTCAGCTAATCAAAGCATCACAATCAGCAATCAAAACCAGCTTCTTTTTAAGTATCAAAGGGAATCCAGCAGTGATAGAATCCCTCTCATAATTGCAGAGCCTTTTTTGCTAAGGTACCTCTGAGTGTGTGTGCTCATATGGGTGCTCCACCGGAGAGCTTGTTTCTCTCAATGTGGAGCATCTCCCAGCTGTGTAACTTGGATGAAACATTCCCATTACAAGAAGGGCAGAAGCAAACAGCTGCAGGTAGGCGCTTTCTTCCTGATCCCACACATCATCCTGAGAGTATATAAAATTATGCAGTTTTGATTGTGCATGCAATGTCAGCATTACTTTAAGACAGGGACCTGCAGTTGACTGGCAGGAGTGAAGCTTGTCCTTGATACCTACAACTGAACAAAGTTTTTATTTCCTCAGTTAAATAATCACAGTACTATAAAAAATTTGAATATTACGTGCACGTTGACCAGCTGGGCATGGGAGAGAACTTCACTATATAAACTGGGAATAGATGATATTGCATTTATTTATAAATCATTCTCACCCTTCCCCATCTTAACAAATAAGATTTTTGGTGATTCTGTCTTTTTTTTTCTAGGTGTTGAGGATTATTTCAGCTTATAATGGAGACTTGGGCCTGATTGCCATGAATGGTAACACACCGCTTCATTATGCTGCAGAGGGAGGATTTGCAATGTGCTGCAAGTTTATAGGACAAAGAGGTACATTAAAAACACTTTACTTGGCAACAATCCTGTATATTATTTTTTCTGTGCTAAAGGAAAGATTTCACTTGGGCATCTATGAAAGATTTGACTCTCTGAGGTATCATGTGGTGTATGTAATTCTCATTAAGATGTGCCTAACATAGGCTATTATGACTGATTTCTACTAATGTGGCCGAGATAAAACATTCCTCAAAGAAAGCAGCAGAAACATCATAGGTTTGTATAATTTAGAACCGGACTGTATTAAATGCTTCTGGTTTTAGTTGTTTTTGGAAGTATCCTATTGAATATTCCAATAGAAAATTAATTTTTGGTTTGCTGATCATTTAAAAAATTATCTCAGTGTAGTTATGGAGAAACTTGGCACCCATAGCTATTGAAACATACTCCAAAGAAGCTGCAGTCATTTTCCAACTTAATCAGATAATTGTGCCACTTCAAGCTTTGATTCATGAGCACTGTGCAAAATCCTACATACTGTTCTCGTAATTCAAATGTTTAACCAGTGGTCCATCACCAAATTGCAAGTTTGGGATATAGAACGGTAAGTGACATTTTAATCTTTGTGTCCTCTTAACATTGCTCTTCCTGCTTTAAGAAAGAGAGTAAAATTTTCACGGAACTCGTGCCTTTTTGTACATATTCATGAGCAGATGGATAAGTAGAGCAGGGGTTATCCAGTGACTCTCCCTTTGGGAAACAAGTATGGACACATAGCTAACCTTCCAGTCTATCAATAATGTGCTTCCACCTACTATTGCTATTTATAATTAAAACAGCATAAAATTGTAGACTTGTGGCAATTAGTTGCATGTATATTAAAAGGCTTTTATATTACGTAATTAGGAATCCCACTGCATTTTCAGTGAAATTGTGTCCGTGTTTTTAGGCTGTGATCCTACATGGATGAACTTGTCACAAAAGACCCCAAGAGCTGTTGCCAAGGAGGGTGGTTTTAAAGCAGCAACAGCAGAGTTGCGTAAAGCTGAAAAGAACTTTAAAAAACAGTCCAAGCCTGAGGCTGAGGAGGAAAACCCGCTCTGGGCACTGAAGCTGTATGACTGGTCCTTAGAGCACCAGGATGCCCTCTCCAAGGTGTTTGAGGCTGTCAAGCAGGAAGATGGGCTGGTAACTAAAGCTGATTTTATATCGCTTATTCAGAAGCACTGTGCCTTTGTGGACATTGAACAAATACAAATGATTGCTGAAAAACACGAAGGGTCTGAGCCCGAGGGAATCAACGTAGAAGAATTTTTTAAGGGCTTTAAATACTTGCAGAAAAGTTGCCTTATAACAGCTTTTGGACCTAAAAGGAAGAAGGGGAAGAAAGGGAGGAAAGGAAGAGGCAAAAAAGGAGTTGCCGTCCCGGTGCCGATTTGTGTTATGCCGAAGAGCGTGTGTCCGCATAGGGAAGACGGCTTCCCTCTGTACATGGTCGAGGTTATTCAGGACACTCCTGATAGTGACCGCTTTAACCGAGACCACCCATCTGCCCATCCCGTGCACGACGACCGTGTCTGGTACATAGATGAGCCAAGGAAAGTGTACATGAATATTAACTACCTGGTCAGAGCTGGAGACTTTGTGTCTCTACAGAAAGCATTTGACGAGGGTGTGCCAGTAGACATAAAAGATAAATATTACAAAACACCTTTGATGACTGCATGTGCAACTGGGAACATAGATCTGGTGCAGTATCTTCTGGAAAAGGGGTAAGATCATTTCTGATTTTTTTGTTTTTTTTTTTTAACTGATATTCTGGAAGGGCTTTCAAAAAGCATCAATTTCCAGTAAACATTTGGATGCAACAAACTATGGGTTTTTATTTTATTGACATAACATTTAGCATTAAAGTTAGTTCCATAAGATCCTGAGTTAGAGGATCAGTTTATTATTTTTCACATTTCAGTAACAGGGAAATAGAAACACCCAAGAGGTATGTTTCCCGGATCTGAAATGTTTGGTGTCTGGGCTGTTGACATTTTGGTCAGATGTAGAGTGCCTACAAATCCAGTCTATTGGAACTGCACTTTGTTCACATCCACGCCGTAAACGGTGCATCCTCAAAACCGAACACTCAACATCAGATAAATGATTTTGGAGAAATCTGGCTCAAGTGACTTGCCTGAAATCATCAAGGCAATCCTGGACTTCTCTGTTCCACATGCCAGGGCCTTTGCATGCAAATGTTTTAAGGGGATCAGCCTTATAATCGCTTTCCTCAGCAGGCTGAGGCAGCAGGATTTACACCAGAAGCGCGTGCTCCTGTTTAGTCCGTTCCTCCCTTTAGAAATGCTTCAGCGACTCTGTAGCCTACAGGCACACTTGTGAAAAATCTCAATGACAGCTTAGAAATGAAAGCAATTCAAGAAAGATTCAGTTGTACTGGTGTAATAGCATAATCTCTTCTTTTTGTTAGACTGCTGTAGTCATTCACATAAATGCTTAAATGAACATTTCTCAGAGATATTTACATTAGCTTTGTTCTCTACCTATAGCTAGAACTCATTTTAACATTCATTTCTCAGAATAAGTGGCTGTAGTTGTTGCTCCAGCTCCTGCAGTGATTTAACAGCACGTGGATCTTTTTTCTCCCTGGTAATTACACTGACATTCCTGGAGCATATGGAAAGTTGTGTAAACGTGCATATTCAGATCTTCCAAAGATAAGGATGCAAGAGTTAGCAAATTAATCCAGCAAATTAATCTCAACTGCTTGTGTTAAACCTCACTAGACAGCACTGGAGTCACATCATATTTAACAATTGGACCTAGAAATGTAATAAATCAGTTTAAAAAAAAAAGTACCAATGTTGAGATTTTTAAATTGACCTAAAGCAGAAAGTGTAAAGTGGTCAGTACAGTGTTTAGCTTTGCATCTCTTAACAGCATGGACTTTCAGATACTCTCAGTTTGGCATGGAAGTTCAAATGCTTCTTACAACACAACTTTTTCAACGTGTTACAACAAATCCGCATCAAATAGAAAACAAAACACTTATCCAGAGCTATAGAAAATGCTGAGGTTTAAACATAATTTGGCGGTATCTGCTTTCTATCTTGTTCTAGCAAGGCTGAGAGGTAAATTTAATTTGGGCTAAAGATAAATTTAATGCTAAAGAATTTTTAAGTCAGTGCTGTGTTGTTCCTGGTCTGTTCAATCGGTTTGTTACTGGTAGAGTGAAGGCAGCAAAAAGGATTCAAGGGCAGACAGAGTATCAGTACTGGTGTGGAGGCTGGGTTGAGAGAGAAAGTGGAATAACTGGAACCGCTTATTTTAATGAGAAATATAAAGGAAATGACAACAGCAAATGAATAAACCATAATGGCTAAGCAACTGAAAGATAACAGTGGTAAAACTGATAAGTCTGGGGAATTTACTGTGATAAGATCTCACCAAAGGTAGAATTCTGAAAAAGATAAAAAATTTAAACAAGATGAACAGATGAATCAGTTCTTTTGATCTAGTCTTAAATATTAACCATCCGACCAGCAGAACAAAAAGCTATCCCAGGAAGCAGCTTCACTCGTAATTTTTCTTCCTTCTCCCTCCCCCCGCGTGTTCTGGGAAGACATCAGCTCTTTGTCCCTAAACGGGACAGTGCCCCTGATTGAGTTCAGGACCTCTAGGTCCATGGCACGCATGGGAGATCGCAGATCTGGGCATGGTCATGGACTGTGCTTTCTGAAAAGCTATGGGAACCATATTTCTTCCCTTTTAACACTATTAAGGGTTCTAGTGGCTCGTTCATGGCTTGCATGACCCCAGCCCGAAAGCTCCCAAGGCAGCCGGTTGCTAAAGGGCTGACAATACTTTTCCCCACAGCTTCATCTGAAGGCAGCATATTGCAAATGTTTCCCCCAAAGTAGCCCTTGCATCCCGCAAAACACACCAGTTTTAACATGGGAGGAGAAACAAATCTAGTCCAGTGGCACAGTGGCTGAAAAAGTTTTAAATCCTCAGATTTTCTGAAATAGACCTTGTCTAACTCATTTATAAATTGGACAGCAGGCAGTTTTGCCATGTGTTTTAGAGCACCTGTTCTTGGCCCAGGAGCATTCTTTTTTTCAATTCGTTAATCTGCTTTTTGCCATTCTCTGTGGAGCTGGAGCACAAACACTACCTGCATTTGACAGGATTAAGCTGTTTGAATGCTTGTTTTTCTCTGTACCTGTGAAAACCTCCATGTAGAGGTCACTGTGTTGGCTTCAAGTGGGATGTGATCACCACCCAGGCACACTCTTACAATTAATATTCCAAGACAAGCAATATATCAGATACTAAAATGAGTGGCAATATGAAAATGTTATTTACATTGAATATGCCCTTGCAGTGGGCAGTTAACATTGACTGTACTTGGAGCTGTGGATGTTACTATATCTAGTAGCTGGCTCCACCTGCCACATCTCCTCTTACTCTTCTGTAGGGCAGATATAAACGCAACAGACAATTTCATGTGGACTCCCCTCCACCACGCGTGCTATAACGGACACCTGGATATCGCTGAACTGCTCGTGGAGGCTGGAGCAGCAGTGGATGCGCTTTCAATAGGCAACGCCACCCCGCTAATGAGAGCCATCGAGATCAGCAGACTGGATATAGTCTATTTTTTAATCACTGTGGGTGCTGACATCCAAATAACCAACAGCAATGGTAAATATCAATCTCTCCCCAAAAGGTCTGTTTTCTTATGTGTATACATGTTTTATTAAAAAAAATATTCTTCAAACACTTTGAGAAGTGTTCTGAATTTGTGATTGCTGTCAGAAATGGGAGGAAGGTAAGACTTCGATTCTATTAGGTTTCTACAGTATGGAGTCACTAAGGAGTCAGCTTTGCTGGGTTTTATGCATCTAGAAAATAAAGTAACATGATAAATTACATGATTAAAGAGGCTATTGCTCCTCACAGGATATATACAGAGTTATAATAGCTTTAATGAAAAAAATTAGCTAGTTATTAATATTACTTGATGGAAAATTAGATTTTAGTTGTGCCTAGTATGTACTCTGCCACCCATTTAAATCACTTATTTTTATGCACAGGCAGCACTGGTTAAAAAAAAAGTCTTGCTGCTTAGCATATAAATATTAGTCCCAGAGAAAAAAACTACTTAACAGGAAAAAATCTGAGCTGATACTGAAGCGTTACCTCCTCTCAGCAGATTCCCCATCCAGTATTATTTCCTCTATTTTAAGCCCCTGCTCTAACATAGGAAGCAATATTGCTACATAATGAGACTTTCCTTCCTAAAATGCATTATAGGTGAAACCCTCTTCTAGAAGGGATGTGTATTCTCCATTTCTGTTACCGTGTCAAGTTTCTGTTCACACGGCAGTTTAGTCTCATAACTGTTCACAGCCACAGGGTCTCATCTCATAAGATCCAGGAGTATTTTTCCTTTCTTAGGCACCGAAGTGTCTGGCATAACTTAAACCACGGGGCTTTCCCTTCACTCCTTGCCAGCCATAGGGCAAGCAGTGGAAAAGGAAGATACCTGTAATAGCTCAGTCTACATTCCTAACCTTGTATTGTGCCAGCCATCTCCTAGTGCTAAATACTCTCAGCTCTCACAGGTCAAAATTATAACTTAAGCTGCAAACGTTAGGACATTAAGAGCCTAGCAACCGCTCCAAGAATTCCTGCAGTATTTAGTTTCAAGGCTCGTTTCTGCAAGCCCTTATTTCTACAAGCGGTGCTGATGACTGCCATGCTCACATCAATGCCAGGCACGCTGCTGGCACACTGAGCACTTAATATAATAAAATAGAGGCCTGATTAAATTCAGTTGACTGTAGTGTCATGATCCAGTTGCAATAACAAGTGCCAAGGTTAATTTCCATGCCTTATATAGGTATTTGATTTTTTTAAACACAGGAAAGAATGCTCTGGATATTGCTAAAGCATTCGCAGATTCTCGAATAATTGATCTGCTCCAAAATGAACTGGAAAATTTGCCAGAAGTACCAGAAAAAAAAGCAGCAGAGAAAAAATCTACACTGAAGCCTGTAGAGGCTGTGAAAAAAGAGGTATGAGAGATGGTAGCAAAGGATTGATTCGCTAGTAGTTAGTAGAGTACCTCTTTCTGTCATTTATTTGCCATCCATGTCTCTCTAAAGCTATAAATCAGGCAGTTTTGTTGAAGTGAGTATTTTCCAAAGCCAATACTCATTCTTGCTAGTACTTGTTCATCGGTTGAAATTTTGACTTGTTGATTGTATGAACTTCATGTCTCCCCCAATGCCACTTAAGAATTATGTCCTACATAACTGACAGGACACACAAAACCATTTCCGCTTCTTTTCCCCCTCCTCCTGAAGTTTATGATCATCCAGCTCTGATGTGGTAAATCCTAAACAACTGGTAACTAATTTCTTAAATGGAGCACCTGTTTCTTCATAGGATAAGACCAAGGCCCTTCGAATTAGTAGAAAGATCTTTTTATTCTGCTAATCAAATTAATTGAGGCAATACCAGCCTTGCTGACGTCTCATTTCCCACCTTATCTTGTACCCTTCCTCTTCTACCGTTGACCCAAGTCCTGTTTCTCAAATCCCAGACTGATGTTTGGCTGTTGTACTTCTGGATGCCTTTCCTGCACCCACCAGGAGCCTTGAGAACTTTCCTATTGCCCTCATTCCCAAGCTGACATCCGCCTCCGTGACCACATTCTGGTTGTCTTCTTGTAGATGAGATCTTCCTGATTTACCAGTGGTACTTGTTAGTCAGACTCAGAATGCTATTCAGAGAGAAAATGCAGTTTTATCTGCATTGCTGGAAGCGTCCTCCAGCCGTCCTGCCCTGGGTGGTGCAGTAAATACGTGCTGGTAGCCAAATGTTGGTTTTCCCCTTCCAAAATGTTCTGAATTTGTCAGGGATATATAGGACTTCCATAGGCAAGACGATGACAACGTTGGGTGCTTATTTATTCATCACCCAGCACAGGTTGGGATCACCAGCAGTACAAGGTGATTGCCTTGGGAGTCTTAAAGAGCGGTGAGTGTTTTAGTGTCCAAGAAGGGGAGTTATCCTCTATCTTTTAAAGGGTCTCCCCTCACAATTTTGGGTTATTAAAAAAGAATAAAATATCAGCTTTAAGAAAGACAGATCTTGAACAGATTAAGAAAAATACACGCACAGTAAAGATATCAAAAGAAGTATCAGAAGATGCGGGATGTGTGCCTTGCTTCCAAATGTGCTGTATTTGTATAACTGATAACTTCTCTTTCAGCCTTCACAGGTATCTCTGCCAGTTATAGAAAAATCAATTCTTGAAAAGAAAGCGCGTTCCCCTAAGGAGAGTGTTATTTATCTGAACTCTTTGATAACCAGTGGTGCTACCAAGAAAGAGGGCGTCACATTCAAACCCAGAAAAGTACGTACAGTAGCAAAACTTGAGCAGTTACACATTAATTTAAAGATAGACCTTGCTGTAGATCAAAACCCGGAACAATCTGATGAAATGACCTCACAATTTGACTAACTTATAGATGACGTGACACAGGCTAGACAAGTCACCACAAAACAATGGTAAACGAAAGAGTTCATATATATGCGCATACGTATTATATACATATACGCATATATATACATAAAACAAATTATCATGGAAATCAGGCTCTTATAAGATTTTAAAATAGGATTAAAGTGGAGCCACGGTAAAATACAAATGCAACTATGTTCATGGTGTGGATTTTTACATTCCTACACTTAAAGGATAGGAGCCCTTGTGCATAGGACCAGCATCAGCTTCTAATTTGCCTTCTCAACTAGTTATTGGATGATTATTAATACTCATGTCAGTGACAGTTACTGAACTAAATGGATCACAGTACACTAAATATTTACTACCTAGAGTTAGCATACTGGAAATATAATTTTTGTATCAAGGACTTGTTAATACTCATTCACAAATAACCAAGAAATAGATGATCACAGAGAAGTAATTTTGTAAATATTTTTTTCTCCTTAAAAAGGAAAAGAATACCATTGCTGACTGAGAAGCTTTGTTAGGCGTTTGTTACCATTTCCCTAACCCTGATTTGTGCTGGTTTCTGCAGTGGTCTCAGGGGAGTAAGGCTACATTGCCAGTGACTCTACAACTAATTACTATTTTCCACTCTGAGGATCTTGGGCCTGAGTCAGTCATTCTCAACAATTACCTTTACATCTTTTTTTCCACTTTATCCCTGATAGGAGCCCATGGCATGTTATAGATTTGAAGTGACAAGAGGATGCCCTGCTTATACATACACAAAATGTCATGGTATCTTCTGGGAAGCCACACTAGTTTTCTTGTACGTCTCAGGATGGAAAGGAGTGCCAGAATATGGCTCTATTTGGTTAACAGTGTCCTCTTAATGCTTCAGTTGCAGAAGTCATGTTGAAATTAACTACAAATACCTTTACTTTCTAGATTTGGTCGCCTGAAGCTGCAACAGAGGAGCTAGTAAGAAAGCAGGAATTGCTCCGTGAATACCTTGCTCTTGGTGGCCGCTCGGAAAGCTCCACAACCCCCTTTAATAGAAAAGTTGTGCAATAAGCACACCAGCTGGAAGAAGCTACTTCAGCACGTATTTTGAGGGGACAAAGATCTAAAATGCTACTCCTCTGTAAGGAAGGAATCGTGCAGCGCTCAGTAAACGTATCTCACTTATGATTAAAAACAACGGTAGCAAGTTTTTCCGCTTACAATCTTTTGTTAAGGTCTTAGTCTAGAGTCTCATGTGATTCTAAGTCTTGGAGCTGGCTCAACGTACTTTATGGCATGGCTGCTGTTGTGACACACACACACATCCTTTGTCTTTGTGAAGGTATGGCTTTATCAGGCTATTTTTCACCCCAACATAAAACTTCTTCCTGGAAGATACGTTACACTTACTACTTAAAGCGTATTAAATATAAAGATTAGCATTCAGAAATTATTTAAGACAACAATGTTCTTGATTGCCTGCAGAGGCAACGGAACGTACAGAATTTACAACCAGGACTACCACTGTCTAGTGTACTGCGTTCGTGTTCTCCCACACACTTGCAAAAGTGCACAAACCTTTCTCCTCAGTCACTGTATTCCCCAACTGCAGTGTTGCGAAGCTGTTATCAAAACCTTTAGATATTTTCTGCAAATTTGAAAAATATTCAGAGATTTTGTGAATCCACGTTCTTGCATTAAGAGCAACATCTGCAGCTAATCCAAATCAGTGTTTGCCCTACAAATGTGAAGTCCACAGATCTTGTCCCTGCAGTTTTAATGAGCTGTGTGGTTGGGAAGGAATTAGCGTCTTCAAAGTGAACTGACAAGGCTGCAGTAACTTAGTATGAAGAACAGGTGCTGGAAGTTCATTTTAGGAAGTGTATAACGTCAAAGATTCATGTGATAGGACCAGCATGGCTTATGCTGAGGGACTCCGCCTCTTGAGTTCTGTTGAATATGTCTACGAAATAGTTGGCAGCACAAAAGTGAGCCCAATTTGGAGCTTCAAAAAGGCAGTAAGAAGTGATAAATTTTGGGTAAGCAGAGGCCAGAAATACGGGGAATGTTTAGCTTAGAGAGGAAGTAAGTGGGAGGGAATGCCATAAAATATATCTAAAGAAGCAAAAAGTGTGGAGATGTGAACTGAAACCTTCTATCCTTTCACAGGATACAAGAACATTCAGATAGAGGAAAAAAAAGAGAAAGTAGCACACATTAAATACTGTACAATGTGTAAATAGCCTGTGGAACCCTCTAGGCCAATTATCCTTGGAAAATTAAAAAATATTTACATAGATTGTGAGAAGAGTCTAGTTAGCTAATGTATAAGGGATAAAAATCCCTCCTGTTTCAGGACCTCAGCTAATTACTGTTGGCATATAACACAGAAAGATTTCCAGCAGTGCAGTTTGCTCCCTGGGTGTCCAGTGTGGTGATGTGTGTGTCCCTCAGGAGAGAAGATGAGACGGGTCTTGACAGACACTGTAAATTAAATAGCTTCTGGTTTCATAGTTCCCATTCTTCAAATTTATTTTAATGAAGTCTCACAGACTTCAAGAGATGCCTGTCTCAAGAGTACAACTACGTTTGAAAATTTGTTTTCAAACATACTCATCTTTTTTGATGCAAGTTTTGAAGTCCAGAATCTGAGCTTCAAACTAGGTTCTTTCCTTCTGGCTCATCACTTCTTGTAATAAGAACCGAGTTTTGCCCATGATGTGTGTGATGTAACATTTCCATGCCTGGATTTCCTTAGGTATGAAGAGAGCAGAGGGGAAGAAGGTTGGCAAAAGCCTGGATGGTCACATTCTTAAAGATACCACCAGTACCTGCATGAAATGGTGGATTCCCCAACACCGGACCCTTTAAGATTCAGCTGGACAGGGTGCTGTGCCATCTTATCTAGACGGTGCTTTTGCCAAGAAGGGCTGGACCAGATGATCCTTGTGGTCCCTTCCAACCTGGTATTCCATGATCCAAATGTAAATGCGATATTTAGTAGATAACCAAGACAAATGCTTAGCCAGTAGATATAGCTGGGGAGATACTATTTTCAGATACCGCTGCTGAACATATTTGTGTGAGTGTGGTTGTGCATGAGTAGTTTATGACAAGTTGCTTACATTGAGGAAAAGATCCGGATATGTTTAACATTTTAATAGTTCAGTATAAAGAAAGACTTTACAGGCAAGTGAGATACCATTTAAAATATCAGCTCTCTTGGAATTCTTAGCATCAGCAGATCATCTTTGCTTGGCAGCATAAAACTTCCGCTGGCTGCAGATGATTGTAAATATTAATAACAAAAATAACAGTATTAAAGTTAGTCATAGAAGGCAGTGCACGCAAGGAGCAGGATGCCCATGAACAGTTGTAAATAAAACTACATCTCTAGAAGGAGAGGTGCAGGGTTAATTTGCTGAACAGTAGCCATCAAAAGAAAATCAAGCAGCACAGTCAGAAACTCCTAACTCATCACGTAGGGTAAAACTGTGTTTCTGGCAGAGTTACGGAGATGAGCTCAGAGAGTTCTGCGCTGTTAAAGCCAGTTGCTCGGCTCTGCTCCCTGGAAGTACCACAGTATTCCTCACTCGGGTCACTACTGCCACACTAACATGTGGACCATCAGCAGAAGGAAGGGAATACAGGAAAGAGCTGGGAGCAAGCTGTGAGGGAGGGAAAGAGTCTGTACTGGTCATGGAAAAGCTGAGTGATGGTTTGATGGACAATGTTAAAGGGTACCAAGCGATGGTCAGAGAGGGGGGCCTCGGTGATAGAGAGCAAAGCGAGAGCGCCTTCTGGGAAGTTGGATCAATAGCAGAAAATGTACCGAGAACAAGGAAATCTGCAGGTGGGAGTTCAAACAGATTATGGTGGTGACTCAGTCTCTTGAGACCGGTAGCACAAGTGAAAAGTAAATCAAAGGGAGAAACCAACGCAGAAAAATTAGGCAGACAGAGGGCAGCAACGCTGAAAGGAAAAGGGAAGATGAACTCTGCACATCTACGCAACCTAAGACTAGATGAGTTGTGTACTAGTTTCAGTTCACAATCAGGCTGTAATCTAACCCCAGTCACCTTTGTGATTTGCCTCTAAAGTTCAAGACACTTGTGAAATCCTCAAGTACTTTTCAGACTAACACGAGTACCTCAGGCTGGCTGCTGTTGATACCCAAAAGTGCTTCACCTACCACTTCACTGCAGGACACAGACAATTACGTTTCTCATCTCCTGATTTCCAACATGTGCTATTTTAAGTTCACTTGCAAAACACATGCAATTAGGGCTGGGTATTGCTGTTGTATATGCCATTGGCACATATTTATGTGCTTAGAACTCTGTTCTTTAGCTCTGGAGTGCTTTTCAAAGGCTCCTCATTATGCAGGAAGCCCCAGTGCTTTATAACAGACTCAAAATTCATCAAATACTACAGGACATGAGAATAACTGGGCACCAAGAGATATTTAGTAAAAAAGACCTTGGTGAACAGTCAGTGGTTCAGGCCCATATTGCACCAATTTTATTTTCTATTTTTTTTTAAAAAGCACCTCACCACGGGGCTTCTTTCTTCTCACATATAGGGACAGCTGGATTCACACACACCTGCCTAATTTCCCATTTCCACCATACCCTCCACCCTGGCAATCCACACGTTTCTCCCCAAAATGCGAACATGCACCACATGTCCCTTTGGGCAGTTCCTCTGTCCCCGAGACTTCTCTAAGTCACTATATAGTTTCACCAGCTTGCTTCTGCGATCATTTTTAATCTAGGAGGAAGCCACGATCAGAGGTATCGTACACATTAAATAAACAGTACAACGAATCATCACTTCACTATGATGACATTAATACAGCTTCAGTAAAGGCCACAGAATAAGATGCATTTGACAAAAAGTTCTCTCTCCTCTGTTCTCAGATGATCTCACAGGCTTCCTAGACCCAGCACATGTATTTTCCCCCAGTTTTCATTAAATACAAATTTATGGCTGAAATGCAAGAACATGCTTTTTCTCCCCATTTTTAGTACATTCACCATTCACAATGGGGCTTTATTTGAAAGGCAAATTGCAACTCAAATGTTGTTCTAGTTACAGCCATCGATGCTGTTATGCTAATGCAAAATGGACAGTACAATGTGGAATTCTTGAGCTGCTGTAAGTGCAATGGAAGTAATAAATATGGTTACAGCTTAAGACCTTTGAATGGCTCCTGAATAGCCCAGCTTATCAGTTGTTCAAGATTGAACCTCAGGAAATTCAATTTATCCTTGCTACTGCTACAAACCCCTTGCCATAGCTCCCAGGAATATCTCATTTGTAATAACAAATCAGGGAGGAGTTCCAGCAAGAGGAATTGAATTGGTTTTAAGGGGCTGGAGGAAGGAAGATTTCCTCATCCCCAAATAAGGGCTCTGCTTCCTCCCTCTGCAAATGCACTTAACTGGAACAAGGCTAAGTCACAATATAATGTCATTATAAGGCTTGGAGACCTCCTGAAAGGGGGAAAAAAAAAGAATTACTGAGTGGAATCCTACTGAAAGAGTGGGCTGAGTAAGTCCTCTCCTACTACCAGGAGCGCTTGTACAACCCAACAGCTCTTCTCCTGTAGCACGGGGCTTGCAGGGACACTACAGAGTTGTTTCGTCTGTCCAGTTCCTACAGCCTATGACATGCTGCTGACAGGAGAAATGGAGTCCAGGTACCCCAAAAGGAAAATACGGGAGAGCTGTAGAAAAACAAAGAACAGACTATAAAAATGGGGACCAGCTAATTTTGTGCAATCCAGCTCCTACCTGATGATGAAGAAGAGAAAAGCAGCCTAGCACATCCCAGGGAAGCACTGTTGGGTTGTACAGCTATTACAGAGGGACAACCAGAAACATTCACATGAGCCAAAAGAAGCTTCAAATTGCCTCTTAATTCTGAATGTCTGTCAGCATTTATTATCTGATGGGCCAGAGTGACCTGGCATCTACTAAAGAGAAAAAGAAGAAATCAAATATAACCATTACTTAAAAGAAATAGGTACAGAATAATTTCATCATGACTTTCATCCCCTCGTGCCTTTTAGCCCCCCCCTTCACAATACCTTATTCCTCCTGATAGCACTCCCCACTTGTTCCTAGAACTGCTACTTCTCCCTTTAATTCTCTCCCTATCTTCTCCTGCCCCAGCTGATTAAACTGGCTGTTAATGACCAACAGCTGTTTTTTTCCCTTTGCAGCCCAGTAGTTCAATGGTTTCTTGTAGCCACTGGGTGACTCTTAGAGCCTACCTGGGTGAACAGATTTTAATTTCTCAGTAAACAAGGAATATCCACCTTCTGACAGTCAGACCTCTGCGTACTGAAAGGCACCATCCGCGTTTGAAACACTGATTTGCATCTTTTTAAAAACAAGTTTGCTGAGGCCGGGCCCGTGACCTTGTGCACTGTGCTTCTGGCAAACCGTGGGAGGGAACTTTTCCTGAATATTAAAAATAATCAGCAAAAATGAATTTCAGAGATGCATGTTGCTTTGCTTACAGAAACCAATTTTGAAATGAGCCTTGAGCATTCACAGCAAGACCTGCTGGGAGAACACTGCAAAATGTTGAAATATTTTCCTCTTAAATAAAATTTTGATAAAGCTTGTAAGAAAAAATTCAAAACTGACCATCTTCCTTCAAGCTCCAGATAGGGTTGCAATTAAAAATGAAAAAAAAACTTAATGCAGGTAAGGATTTGGACCAAGCCAGCATGCGTTAGCGCCACATTGAATAACCTGAATTTCCTTCATGTTTGATGGGCTGCCCATTCTCTTCCCACATAAAATATGTTTGTGTTTAATCAGGACCAGGGCAAAGGCCTCCTGGTGAGGAAGGATGTGACCCTGGTAAACACCACAGCACAGTGAGGTAAGAGACATCCTGCTCCTTCCTTTTGTAGTTAAAAATGCCTTAGAATTTAAAAAGGCTTATGCTAGAGCAGCTGAGACAACAGTAGTTTTTAACTGGGTTTCCTGCCTGGGGTACTGACAACAGTCAGAAATTTGCCTGGAAGCAATAAACGAAGCCAAAAAAATGAAGCACAAGTGAAAGGCACAATTGAAAGTCACATCTGAACAGACAAGACACTGTGCCAAAGCAGTCAGCAGCCCGCTGGATATTTTAGGCGGTTTAATCCTTCAAATATATGCCGAATATATACCTGCAAGTGCTCAGCATAAAGCTTTGCTTCAGTGAGAGCTTCACTCCAAAGAAAAGCAAATTGTGGTGCCTTCTTTGTGCTGGAGCTTCTAATTGTAACATGTTACAGTTATTTAAGTTAATAGTCATAATTACAATACAACACACATAACTGGACCCCTAATAATCCTGTTTTGTGGAGCCCTGGTCCAGCAAGTAGCTTTCTCCATCCATAAAGCTGAATTACTTGATGAGGTTTGCAGCAGCAGGCAGCCAGCGGAATGTGGGGCAATCTCTGTCCAGCCCCTTTGTTTTGGTTTCTGGTAAAATCAGACTGTTTTGCTTGGGCAATGGCCCCAGAAAGCAATGCTTGGAGTCCATTTCTCCTCACCAGCCTGCGAAAGGGGATGATGGTGACGTGCTTTGGCACTTGATGTTGCTACACGTTTAACCCTGCTGTGAAAATTTGGCCCTCAATTGCAAAATTTGCCTAAGATCCATCTAAGAAGGCAACGTGAAGCTGCCTGACACCATCTTGCTCCAGCATTTACTGCTGGTGTTAATCCACGGAGAGCACAGGGCCAGTGTTTGTCAAGAACCTGGTGCTTGAGTGGGCTCAGGCCACCCCTTTGCGGGTTCTATAGCCCACAGGCTTTAATTATGGAGGGGAAGGCACGAGAAGAGCAAGCGGAGAGAAAAGCTGCTGGTAATGTCAGGGATACAAGACAAGTCTGCTGGTGTAAGGGAAGCCAAGGTCTGTCCCTGGGGCTGCGGGCACGGCGGAGGCTGCGGCACAGGGAAGGAAAGGGACAACTTGCCGACACGCTGTGAATTAAAGTCGCTGTCAGAGGGGAAAGATCCCTCCACAAGGCTTTCGCCTCAGCTGGGCAGGAGGGACCGAGCATTTTGCACGCTCTATTTTCTTCACAGCCCCAAGCAAGACCTGGGGCTCAGATGTCATTCTGAATTGCTCTTCTCCGTCCTTGCACATATTTAACCGCTCTGTTTTCCTCCTGCCAGTCAGCCGACAGGAGCAAGATCCCGGTGCGCAGCGTAGGCCAGAAGGACAGAAATATGTTTGCATTCCTTCAAAGAGCGTCAGCAATGCAGGGGTGAGCCCTTCGCTCATGCTCATCCTAATTTATAAGAATATTTTTCTCCTCCTTTTTGGCCACTGCTGCAGGATTTTCATAGCTGTTTTCTTCTAATCTCTGCTGCCCTCTGCTGATGCAAAGCCAAGGCAGAGAGGAGAGCCCTTGTGATGAGCCAAAGCCTCATTTTCTTGCTGCAAAAGCTCACCCTCATCCTCACTAAAACACCAGCATAGTCACAGCCTGTGGTTTCGTCTTCTCTGTCCCTGACACAAACTCTGAAGCTGTAAGGCATCTCACCCAGGGCAGGATTTCTTATTTAATCGATCGTACCACAGTGATTTAGGAGGAGTTAGTTCATCCTCATTACCTCACATCAGGTAAATTAAAAAACAAACAAACAACAAGTGAGATGAGGGTTAAAGGCTCTGCCTTGAAACCAGGTGCCTACACATGGGATTTTCCACTTGAATTCCTCCCTGCACCAGGAGTCATTCCAAAAAACTTTGTCCTGACCCATCGGCTCCTGCCTACACCCTCACATTTAGATCAGGCACCTGTTTCCCATCAGAAACCCAGGGAAGACTCTGCCTCTTGTAGGGCTCACCTGGAAGAAGAGCATAGAGGGGGATATTCTCTAATCCCTGCCTGATGTGCTTTTAAACTAAGTTAAAACCAAATCTGCCTTTGCTATTGAGTTCAACACCATGACAATTGAGCAGGAACAGAGTCAGACTGCTGCATGTGTATAATAAGTGTCATTTTTATTCCAAGCTCTGCTGTTCCCATCACCTGCTGCAAAACAGATCTTTAAACCACACACAAATTGCTCTGCCTCTCCTGCATGTGCAGAGACCAGCTCAGAGGACACAAAACCCAGCAGTGAGGCTCCCAGTTGAAACAGCAAACCCCGAGCCCTGTGTTGAAGCTGCTCCTTCTGTGCCGCCCAGCGTCATCCTGGCCCAGCACAAGTTGCTTCCCTAAAGCACCCACCAGAGAGACAAAAAGCACCAGCGGGTTATTCCCATGGCGATTCGCTTGGTCGCGGGAGGGAGGCAATGTAGCCCTGTAGATAACACACCGACCGGCCCAGAAATCCAGACCCTTTTTTCTCTCCTGTATCTCTAGGAACAATCGCTTCATTCCTCGATGCTTGAATTTCCGCCTCCACAAAGTGAGGGCATCATTCCCACTGTAAAGCAGCTCGAGAGCTACTGGTAACAAGATTTATGATTATCGAGGAGTTATTTAGTGCAGCTTTTAGATACTGCTCCATTGATTTTGTTTCGCAGACTCTGTGGCTCCTGCCGCTGTTACAGGTTAACTAATGCCGGCCCTCCAGTAGCTTCTGGACATTGTGTTTTTTGGAGGAGGACTCCAGCGCTCAAGGCTGCATAGGCTCAATTAGACCTTGGATGTAAGCTTGTTCCTTTCTTTTTGCACTGTCCCCTTGGATCAGTGCTTGCAACAAGTGATGAAAAACACAACCACCAATGCCATACATGCAATACTTAAGAGGAGTTAAATAAGACTGAGGATGAATAAATAAGCCTTAAGAGGATGAAATATGTTTCTCTGATGAGCTCTGTGAAAAGTAACAGGTGATGGCATCCCCTAAAGCAGGTAATTCCTCACCAGTCCTGTTGCTTGTGTGACTTACGGCCAGTTCAACAGCCCTTGCCGAGCTCGCGGTCCCCAGGAAAGAGCTTATGGATTGTACAGTGGAAGGTTTCTTCAAGCTGCTGCAAGTTTTGATCCTTAAGAAGGAGTTGTTTTAATCATCTGGGCTGCAGGGCAAAGAGACGTGTCACGTTCAGGTTATGGTGTCTGGGTTTTGGTGAGGAGGTGGGTAAATAGCTGGTAAATACACCTTCCAAGAATTTATTACGTTGAGTTACCTGGATAGTAACAAGCAATTTTTTCCCTTCAGTAAAATCTATACAATTTGGCTTACTTGGATTAATAATAATAATAATAAAATAACAAATTTGCCACAAGCAGTTTGCCTGAACATCCTTTGTGAGTGTGTTTCTGAGCACGTGAAAGACAAGAGCTTGAGTGACTGAAGAAAAAGGTCTCAAGAAGCCCAGATAAAACATCGAATCGCTCAGCAGCATTTGTGCTCTTTTAATGCAGTTGTCATTTGGCCATGGTCACAAAACCAAGTCTCCCTTCAAGTAGCCAACCTGCCAGTTCATGGCCTGGTATGAAACAGCACTAGTTGAGTGTTGGCACTGCCTGTGCTTTCCCTCCCTGGTCCCCTGTGTCTGAATTAAGCTGGTTAGACCAGGAGGCAATGCTGCAGGATTCCTAATCCCAGCAGAGCCAGCAAGCTGCCCCCAAATACATCCTCCTACCTTACAGCTGCTTTTAAACCCAAATCAAATCCCAGTCAGGAGCCCAGCATTCCACTTCCAGACCCAAACGCTGGGCTTTCATTCAAGCACATTTGTTTTACTCTGAATTCCATTTGCAAAGCAACACCAGACAGACAGCATCTGCAGACAGGAGGCATGAAAATGCCCTCACTGTATTGGGAGGTTGTGTATACTGGAATATCTCAGCATCAGTGCTGGACCTTTTGCTCTTGAGGATGCAAGAAATCATCATTGATTTTCACATACTGAGAGAAAATGGTCAATTCTTCATAAGGTAATTAAAGTTCCTCTTTAATAAACCAGCACAAAACATTTTATGGCTCCCAGCTAGTGCTCAGTGTAACTGAAGTTCAGATAAATACAAAGACAAAGAAACATCCATTTCATCTAATGCTTATTGACCAGATTTAAAAAGCAGCAGGCTGCTGCAGGAATTCTCCGGAGAGCTGGCTGCTGCTGCTGGGCTGCTGGGGATGTCTCCAGGTTTTGGCTCGCTCCGCTTTGCTGGTGTGCAGCCTCCCGCTTCATCAAGAGATCGGAGCTTCTCTGATTTTCCACCATCCACTTCCATCCCTTATTGCGGCAGCAGCTGAAAGCTCAGTACGAGACAGCCTGCCTTGGAGCAAACAGAAAAGCTCAGCTCATCGTCACTGAAAAATGACTCTCTGCGTTCCTTGTTAGGGTGCTGCGCTAATTAATACAGCAGAAGGGGCTGGTAGGAGCACGTGCTGGTTTACTGTAAGCCCAGTGGTGAGGGGTTGGGTGCAAGTGTGATGCTGGAGCTGGTTTCTTTATTTAACTCCAGATTTCTTTGCCTCCCTACAGCAGCTTTCTGCCTGCACTTCTCTAAGGCTCTGTCACAGCCCCAGGCATCACAACAACTTTGATTTCTTAAAGACAGACACAACTATATTTGTACTGCATTATTTTTACCCGTAAATATCACAGATGTGAAGACAGAACAAGAAGTGAGAAAGTCTTAACAAAACCAACCCCCCACGCTCAGCCCCAGCATTTCAAGATCCTTGTGAATAATCCGGAGATTTCAGGTCAACCAAAAGGTTGTTAAATGACATCCACGAGGATTTTTTTTTTTTTTTCTGAATTTCCTAGTGTAGCTGGATGGCAAAAGCACAGTGGCTGGCTCCTGCTGTGATTTTTTTCTGGAGAACAGACTTGCTCAGTTTCTGCTACCTGCTTTTCACCCTCATGCCTTCTTGCTTCATCACAACACATCTCTGCTGCATCCATCTCTGCCCCATCCTGGGCTGCACCTCATGCTTCTCCCTCTTGCATCAGTCTCTTCCTCCCCATGGTTATCATACTTTTTATTTTGGCCCTCCTTCCACTGGAACAGGCAGTTAGTTGGTATTCCCATACTGGAGGAAGAGCACTCACGGCACAGTTCTCAAATTCCCACTGCTAACAGCCAGTCTCCTTCAGTTACCCAAAAGGGAGCTCAGCAGACAAGTTTCCAGCTGCCAGCTAGCAAGCATCCTCAGGAGTATTCTCTATTTCTGTCGATAGCTCCTCCATTGCTACCAGCACATACCAAGATCACATAACCTAGTATTTTTCCACAGGAAAAGATAAATTAGCCAGAATCTTGTGACTTTCAAAAAGTGACCATTGATTATCTTGCGGTTGCAAGCAGGAACATCTCAAGGAAATTTATACTTTTGAATGCAGAAACGACCACGCAAAAATTTGTCTTGTCGGCAGGATTACAATTTGCATTTGTGCTGCTAAAATGTAAATGCCACTGTGGACCAGCTGCAAACATACCAGTAACTCCAGCTCTTTAAATAATCCAGATGTGTGACTGACTGGTGTTGCCTGCTGTGTGACAGGAGTCTGTTGGGTTTGTGCCTTCAGATCAGACAAGGAGGAGGAGGTACCTGGAGGCTGTATAAACATCAACCAACCCAAAGCAACCAAATTCCCCCAGTCTGGTTTCAGGGAGCGCTGCCTGCATTGGCCAACACTCTGCCAGGGCGGTGAGGTCAGGTGTGAGGGGCACAGGTGGCACAAGAGACCCTGCAGACACATCCCTACCAGAGCTGTCACCTCCTTCTCACCCTCCTTCCCCTCCCTGCACACAGACCCCCCCGTACCCCATCCAAAGTTGCAGGGCAGCCCTGGCCGCTCTCCTTCAGCTTTGCAGAGACCTGCCCACGGCTGCAGCATTCAGCTGCTCTCCAGTGCTCGCTTTCTGCTTCACCATCTGCTGCTAAATCTCTTCTGTTAACACGTTATTTTGCAGGGGCTGTTGGTGCATGAAAGGAAGCAGGTTTAATAATCACCACCGCGTTATATTTCTGAAAAGTCAAACACTACATTTCCCTTGGTGAGTTTAAGTGCTCTGACCTTTACAACTCCACAAAGCGTTGGGAGGCACGGAAGAGAAAGTGTGGAGAGCAACAAAGTGACCCATCGCTGCTTGTGCTGCTGTTCCCAGGCAGGTCCTCTCTCCTGCTCTGGGTTTGACCATGCTCTGCAGAAATGCTGGATATACCAATCCCCAAGGCTGTACCCCCAGGGGCAGTGGAAAAGTTATTACAGAAAGAGTGAGATGATCATGATCTCCTCCTTCCAAGGAAGCTCAATACTCCCTCCTTTCTGGGGGTGGTGGCCCCGCAAGGTCCCCATGGCCAGGCAAGCTCCAACTCAGGGCTCTAAGGTGGCCAGATTTGGCCCTTCCTGCTCTCACTGAGGGGCATTGCCAACATCTGTCTCCACATTGTCCCCACCATGAGAGGACACGCAGCTCTGGGAGCCTGGGTGACCCTCATGGCCAGCATGGTGCAGGTGAGAAGCTGGGGTGGACATGTCCCTTTGCCTTGTGGCACTGAGAACGCAGAGCATGGCAAACTGCACACAAGGACTTGGCAAGCCACCAAAGCATGAGAACTTTAGCTAGAAATTGCAACACTCCCTTCCAATGGAAAATAGATACCATATGCATTTATCAGAGTCCTGGATCTCTGAACTCTTCTGTACCAACATCCTTCCCTGTATATGTGATAAAGTAAATGTCATAGATGAAGATGCATCTCTGCAATCACTATCCACGTGCACAAGCTTCACCTCTCTGTTCTTCAGCGAAGGTGTGATCCAAAGGATGACAGAGATGACAGACATCTCTCAAAACTGCCTGGGTTAGATCAGGCTCTGTTTGCCCAAATACACATCGTAAAAAGGTAAAAAGAAAATGCTTCTCAAGATTTGCTGTAAACTGCTGTATACATAAACTACATTTACATATAGGTATGCAAACTTGATACAGATGTAAGCTATATTTACATACATATATACGTTAAGCCTCTGGTAGGGTTGCATGATCCCTACATGGTGAGCTATTTGATTTCCTCAAGATAAGACTTAAGCACCTAATTTTATTCACTGCACTGGGGACATTAAAATATTTATATGAAAAACCTCATATTTTCAATAGTTGAAATTCTTAAGGCTTTAATCAGGTTAGAGGGATTTAGAAGCTAGAACAAGATCTGCATCACATGGGAAAAGAATTGCATTTTTTTTTTCCCCTAACTGCCTACAATGATGATTTTAAAAGGAAAGAAAATCCAGCATTTCAGCAGACTTCTCCAAGTCCACAAAAGACACGCTCCAGCAGCTGGGTGCCAGGCTTCTGGTTTCTAAGAGCTCAGTAGCACTTCAAGGCATTACTGCAGAAAACAGATGTATTTCTATGGTAATCATTTTAACACCTTTGACATTGTTTTGTAACTACCTTGGATCCCGTTAGGCTTCACAAAGCTGCGGAGAGATGGGGGCTGACAAGACTTGATTTAAGGAGCAGAGGAGACCTGACTCACTTTCTGGCACTGCCACTGGCTCCCTGCGTGAGTGGGTAAATCACCCAGCGTCTGTGTAGCATCTCAGCCTCTCCCAGGAGCCTTTCTTGCTTTGGCCATGTGTTTCAAGAATTTTCAGGGTGCAGGTCAGGATGAGAAAATCTGTGTCATGTGGACATGTCTCCATCACCATCACACACTGAGTCTGCGAGAGGCCACGGGTGCTCAGGCTAATAAACCATCAGCATGGTAATCTGGTGTGTGGGCAGGCCCAGCCTAACTTTGTGCTTTGCTTTGGGCTAATGTTTCAAAATAATAATGAAATCTAACCCTTTCAAAACAAACAAATGGCCTTTTGGACCAAAATTAAAAGTTTAGTGGTATTTTTAGTTTCTGTTCCAAGTATTCTGCATTTCTAATGGGAAACTGTGAAGTGGGAGGAAGATGATAAAGATATCTGGGTTTTGATTTAAAAAAAAAAAAAGTGATTAGTTTTCAGGAACCCTGCATATTGTTTGGTCAGCTCTGAAAAATATATGGCTATAGAAAAATAGAAAAAATTCTGATAAATGTATTTCAAGATAAACGTAAAAGGCCATGAGAAACCTAGAGAGAGGCCCTGCCCTCAGTGGGGACAATCCCCTGGCTGTTTTAACCACCTCCAGCTCTGTGCTGGGGACCCTCACTCTACAAATAGCCACAAAAGCCTCTGAATCAATGTACGTCTCAATGGCAGCGTTTGTATTTGACAAATCCTCTGCTTATGAGATCCATGTATTATGGTCTCTCTTTCTTCTGCTACAAGCATTAATCAGAGAGGCCTTTCTGGAGGGAGGAAATTGATGGCGAGTTGAGGATAACATCTGCAAGGTGATTTTGCTACTAACATTTCTGCACTGTGACTTGTGGCACATCCAATGTCAGCAGCGCTCCTTGGAGACAGTGTCCTCCAAAACCATCTGCTTGTGCAGGTGATACCTCGTGTACCTTGGAGAAAACAAGCAGAAATCTGCTACTATTCCCCTTCCCCCACGTCCAAGAACCTGAAGCCAATAAAGGCTAAGCTGAGCTAAGGAAATAAATATCATGCTAGAAAACCAAAGCCCTCACTCCTCTGAAACAGAAGGTAAATATCTCTAGTATTTACAGTACCAAAGTTATATTGGAGAACAGTCCCACAGAGACACTGACTCAAAGGGAAGCGTTATTGGGGTTTCAGCTTTCACGGATTTAAGTCCCAGCTGCAAAGACTGCTGCTGTCTCCTAAGGACAGGGGGCCCTGTGATGGCCAAGGACACGCAGCCCCTGGCCACCCGGGTAAGAAGCAGCAGAGCATTACTAAGACCTAGAGAGAAGAAACAAATATAAAAATAAAAATGCTCAATCTCAATTTTGTCCTAAGGACCAGGTTATAATTCAGGGGGACACGCCTGCTCCATCAATCCCATCCTTCTCCTGCTCATCACACCACCAAATCCCTCACACTGCAACAACCCCGAGGCTTGGGGCACCTTGCTGTCTGGGCATGGGGATTTCACCAGGAACACCAGCAGCTTCGCTCCAGACATACGGTGAGATCTGGTTGGGATTTACACCTTCCCTGGCTGCCAGGAGGGCAGTTCTGTCCCATGGCTTGGCTGAATGTAGGACCCGGCAGCAAGAAAAATCAGAGGCTGAACTGATGCTACTGAAAATTATTCCTGTATCCATTCAAATAATCACTTTTCGGGAGGAAGGTGAGAAAAAGAAATACCTCACAGGATTCTTTTTGTTTCTGGGGAAATCAAAGACAGTGAGGCACTGATGAGATAAATATCCTTAGTGTGAGCACAGAGCAGCTGCTTCACACACAGCACCCTTCCCATCACACTGCTCATCCTCAGTGAGCTGCACTGAGAAACTGAGGATGTGCAACCCCGTCCCTAGAGTCTAATTTCTGTTTCACAGAGAAAGTATCCTTGCCCTCCCCAACAGCTCAGTCCTCCATTTCACCCTCTAACAGTGTACCTGGATGGTTTTCAGTTGCCTGTTTCACTGCAATCCTCCAAAATCCTCCTTTCTTAAATCCCGATGGGTCCATCATCCTCTAGGTAGAAATTGCCCACTGCTGCCAGCACCGTATTTTCTGGATTTTGGCTTTGGAAGGCACACGGAACAGTCTGAGCAGCACACCACGGGGAGCTCCCCACCAAAAAGTGGGAGCAGCAGCAAACCCCAGCCTCTGGTTGTAGCCCCAGTTGCCATGTCTGGAGCAGGGAGCCATCCCTCCTCCATTCCATTTTGCCCTGGGTGATGCTGGCTGGTGAAGCAGGGCTGCAGGGTGGTGGGAGGTCCTCAGGACAGAGCAGCATTCCCACTAGTGCAGGCAAAGAAAGGCAGGCAAATTATCTGTTTTCATTCTGATGTAGGAGCAAAACCTTTCTAGATTTAGAGCTTCTTGATTAGTTTCACTCCTCAGACTCACTCCAGCGCTTTCAGCCTGTGTTTGAGACCTGGAGTCCAGCTCAACCCATCTTCAACGTCCCTCACTTATGGCTTCTAATCATGCCCCAGCTATCGGTTCATCCCACATTGGCTGGAAATCAATGGATCCCCTGACAGACTCACCCCCACCCTGCCTTCCCCTTCTGCTACTCAGCACATCTAGTTGGAAAAGGAGCCCTTTGAGTAACCCTACTTGGTAAGAAAGCATTTGTGGCTCATTTTTCTGCAGAACTGTGTGTAGGTGTTTTCTCATTGCCAACCACCCCATCAGCCTCCCAAGGGGACGCTCATGTCCCCTGAGCTTGCTCTGTGCAGTGAATCCTCAGACGCTACCGACAGTCTGAGCATTTATCAGTAATAACACAATTTCCTGGGGAGTGGAGAGTGAAGGTAAACCAGATCGCTGTATGAATAAACACAGATCTGAAGTAATGAATCAGAAGAATATGTGCTCATTAAATACATTAGATCTCAAGGTTACAACCTTCTTTAAAACAACAAAATACCCCAGCTCTTGGGGTATTCCTCTCCATTCAGGAAAAGCACAAGAGCCTACAAGTACTGACCAGGACTGGGGTCAGAGAAACTGTAGGATTTTTCTAAAAGGGGCAACTTTTGTGGTCTTCAGCTATATTTTAGCCAGTATTTTGGCCCCAAGCTGTCTGCCCACCCAAATTGCTGCAGTGTCTGAACACGAGCTGCCTTTCCCATGCTGCACATGTGCATCGCGTGGATGGAGACGCTGAAGGAACAGCAGCTGCAGCAAAAGCGGAAAGGTTGCACCATTTGAAACTCATCTGACTTATGAAAAACTAATTTACCAAAACAAGCCAGACTACAGCTGAAAAAAAAGTTAATCTCCCTTGCTCTTCCATAAGTGTAACAGTTACTAGCTGTATTTGGTTTTTTTCTTTAGTTGCTCCCAATCTGAAATTCCACTTTCCAAATTCCAGCCCAGACAAAACTTCCACTGCTGAGTTACAAAACCCTCAAACTGGACAACGAGACATGTGACTGCAATAGAAACAATGGCACTGCCTTGACTCAAAAGGGACAGGGTCACAGCTTATAAATATTAATATCTTCAAGGCGACAGTACATGAGAAGGCTGGCAATTATTAATAGTTTTAACAAATAGTTGGAGAGAGAGCATTCACTTACAGGTAGTAAGGGAGGATAAGATCTCTAGCTGGTGGAAGTTCTTGGCAGGAAAGCTTGTAAAGCTGGGAATTGCTCAGCAATGAGAGGAACTCATTGCTAGCAGTGTCCAGCCTGGGTATGGCACCACTGGGCCTGTTTCCCTTCAGCTGATATCAAGGATGCCCATGGGCAATGAGGTTGGATCCCTCGTGGCCACACCACAGCTCAGACTCTGAACCCAACAGCGCTAAAGTACAAGAGAAGAGTGAGTCACAACCTGGCAAAGCATTGGCACAAATACTGTTAACTTTGTTCAGCTTCTGACAAAAGGTAACCAATACACATGAGCAGTAAAAGTTTGCTTTTTCTCCTCCTTATAGAGTGGCAAAACCCATCTCCTGCCACTTCCAACACACGGAGAAGCTGAAAGTGCTGGACACCGAAGGTGCTGCTCATTTATTAAATCAGACAAGTAAACAGCATCCCAAGTCAAGCTGCCATTGCATTCTGAGGCTGATGGAGGAATACAAAAATAAAGGGGCTGACTTTGGGGTGAGGGTTATCACACATTTCCTTTATAAGCTCTGCAACGCTTCATTGCTGCTGTTGGACACTTTGACCTATGCAAATCTGCAAAATATTTGCCTTCGGTGCACGCTCACACAAATACATGACCCATGACTACGTGTTGCATAAGTTGCAAAGTGCTGGCACCTCCCAGCCTCTAGGAAAACATTAGAAAAATATCACATTTTCTTTGAGAGACTTAACAGGTTCCTTGTATTTCTTTGCAGCTTTTTCCAGCTGCGACACAACAGCCTTCAGCAGCAGCACAACAGCCTCGAGGCCCAGTCCAAATCTATGATTTCCTTCAAAATTTTCCACAGTAATGCTTCACACTGTCAGTTTATGTCCCCACCATGATGCAATGGGCAGGAGGGAATGGCTGGGGCAGTATTTTCAGCTGCTCTCACCTTTCCAAGCAGCTTCAAGACTGCTTATTTCACTACTGCTTCAATATTTCTCTCCTGTTCGAGAGTCTCAACACATGATGCTCTACTTTGGCTAATTAATTTTTAAAGAAGCTATGTATATTAATGCAAATTCTATTAGTGATGCCTCTTGGCAGCCTGTATATTAAATCAGATGCCAGTAGCATGACAACACTTGACAGTCTCCACAGTGGTAAATTACATGTATTATTATTTTATGCCCCTTTTAATGCTTTTAAGACACGTCCTTAAAATAAGTCAGAATTGTTAGCATGCTTGTACTAAAGTACAAAAATATTCCTTCTTAATTTAGCAAAGCGTATGCTCCTATTAGAGCTATAGATGCCGGATAAACACTGGCACACACCATGTGTGGTGTGAAATGGTGGAGATGTGTCGCCTCCAGTGGGATTGCAGAGACTGGTATCAGCGGAAGCTCTGACTTGCTATTCCTTTGCGACCATAACTTGATATTCCACGTTGGGTGATTGTAATCAAGGGGCAATCACAACATTTGACAGTAAGCCCCACTACTCCGCAAATTGTTTTGGCAATAGAAGTTTATAAATCTCTGCTCATGCCACTAGAGAGGGACGAAGTGAGATACTTTGCAAGTGCAAATCGCTGCTTGGGAATGTTTAGAGTGCAAAGTTTATTGGCAGTACTGCCTGTGTTAGATTCAGCCTTTTCATGTTAAAGGAGAAAAATCTGCTGACAAGCTATATTCCACAGCAAATAAATTGTGCTGACTGCTCATGGTCTAGCAGGAGCTGGACACAGGAAGGGTAAGATCCAAGAATAGATGCTCAGGAGCTTGAAGTATTACAGAGAGAAACGAAAACTAAACAAGGCCAGAGCATAAACAAAGGGAACCTTTTCGGGGCCATGTTTGTGGGACCAGCAGGACTGAAAGCCTGGGATGGGACAAGCAGCAAAAGGGGAAAGGAAAAGGGAAAAGAAGAAGTCCTAGAGCAGACAGGGACACAGCTGGTCCCAGAGGGATCAGAAATGAAAGACCCTTAAACCTGCAGAATCACAGTAGATCCTGGAGTGGAACCAGAAGCTGGCAAAAACTACCCTGTAGCCACAAAACTCATTGGTAAAGACTCTCTGAACTTGTGTGCCTGGCTGAGGCGTTCACTAGTTTACTGCTCTGCTAGTTCATAAATGTAAAGCTACTTAAAAGGTCCCAGTACCCCATAGGTGTTAAATGCAATGCCACACAATGAGGCTTATTGATTTCTAGCTCCCTCCCATTCCTTTTTTTATTTTTTTTTTTTTTTTAAAGCAGCACACAGAGAAGACATGGATAATTAGCAGTTAAGCTCACAGAACCTGAGATGCCCCAGAAGCAAGGCTGCATAGGTAACTTTAACTCAGCCCTCTTGACATTATAACAAAACCTTGAGTTGTACACTTGCACCCTTGGTTTAGTTGCAGCTCCCTGCTTCACTTCACTGTGCAAGCAGAGCAACGTGGTGGGAGTTGATGCTTTGCTCCAGCAAACACCATTTGCTGTCTCTTACCTTTGACTTGGTAACCTCAGCATCCTTCAAATACAAGCAGCAGATCCACTGATAAGGTCAAGCTGCTCTCTGCCCCTGGGGTATTTGCTGCTGTTCAGATGAGTTCACCTGGGTAGGCTACTTAGCAGGAGGGAAAAAGGACTGGCTGACAAAACCCCGTCAAAACACATTGAGTGCCCTTGCAAAAATAATTTGTGACTGGTTAGCGTTTTGCCTGTGTCAGGAGCCAGCAAGGTAAAATAGGTCAGCCCAGCTTTACGGCCAAGTCCTGCTACAGATGGAACCTTCTGAAGATGTCGCTGCCTGCAGACATCTTAGGTTTTGCATGTAATATTTTTGTTTCTGTCTGCAGTGCATCAGCTGTGACAAGCAACATTTGCAAACAGCACGATGCATCAGCTAGAACGCGCACATCATGCCACCATGGAGGTAGCTGATTTTGCAGCTGGCAAGTTGCTAGGAATAGTCACTTCTGCCCACCTTCACCTGTACCTTCTCTATCCCCTTCTTCATTGAGAAAGTAAAACAAAACACATCCTTTGACACATGATTATACAGCAAAACAGTATGCCCTTCTCTCATGTTGACTCTCAGAAGATGAGAACCAATAGGCCTTGCTTGGTCACTGCTTGGTGCATCACACACTTTAAAAGTCCTAATATTGCCTATAAGCCATGCCAGTGACTACTGTGCATCTGCTGGGGCAAACCTAACACAGCACCATCACTGCTGCAGTCATGTTGGAAGAGGCCCATGGCTCCCCTTAAATAAAGCATTTCTCCAGACCCTTATTGCCATCAACTCAAGACTCAAAGCAGCTTGAGAGAATGTGGCAGCTCAGGAAAGGGTGAGGAAGGTGCAGGGGAGCAGACATCACTCAGGGTTTGTGAATGTCTCTCCCAATTTCTTTAAGCCTTAGCTCCCATCTGATAAATGCAGATATTCTGTTTCAGGTCAGATGTCTTGTTCAACACCAAACAGCTTGTCTCAAGTCTTCCCTCACCCATGCCTTTGTTCATCCACAGAACAGAAGGAAGCGGGGGGGAATAATACCAAACCACCACACACTGGCACAGCTCTACCTCAGACTGCCACATGCTCCTCTGAACACCCTCTCTTGTCCTCCGAATAACCAGTTTTTGTTCTCTGCTCTCTCACATGCAGTGATCAAAATACTGAAGGAAAACTATCCATAATCAGCCATAACATCTGACACTTCAAACTCCAGCACCCCGGCCTTCCCTCACCCTGCCAGTTTTGAAGCCGATCACCACATTTCCCACTCACTGGAATTTCATTGGTGGTGGGAGACACTTTGGCAAAACACCCTATTCTGAAGCACATGGCACATATGAGATATCAATGGCAATCATCCCATCCATAATGTCAGAACCTAAAGAGAGATTTGATCCTATGATATTTGAAGATTTCACAAGAGCAAGTTTCTTTTTTTTTTTTTTAATTTGACTTTGGGGTTTCCTGTAACTGAAATAACGATCTTCAAATTATCTTTCTGGTTAGAAGGAAGGTTTTGTTGTACAAAATGTACAGCAATGCCTCAAAGAAGTTTTTACCTACCTCCTAGGAACAAAAGGTCAACACAAGAAAAAGCACAGGAAGAAGAAGTTGCACATTGCAAGGATCAAATGTAGGTCAAGCCTGGCCTCCTGTGAATTTTTCCTCCGCACTGAACAAAGAGGTTAATTCCACCTCAGGCCAGACCACTCTGGGAAGCAGAGCAGCTCTCCTCCACCTTTCGACTCCTTCCTAGGCTGCAGTTCAAACTAGTTTTGAGAACCTGCAGTCAGCAGTGTAACACAAGTATTAAAAAGATTTCAGCCTACAATGTGTGGCTTTTCCTCATCTGAAGGTACATTGCTGGGTAGGTTTATCCTAGATAACAATTCCACCATTCTCATACATTAACTGGAGCTAACTGGGATACCAGACCTCCGATTGCAACCCACACATGACGCTACAGGTGCATCCCAGCACAGCCAGCTCTACCATCAGTTCAGTGAACTTGCCTTCTGCAGACTTTGCTCCATTCCTGAGATGAACCAAGCTTTTGACACTGCAGCAACAGACTGTAGAGACTCAATAAAGGCAATTTCTGTATCTCCATACAGAGAGAGATTAAGGCTTTAGCAGCTGCAGTCAGGAACACTTGCCAACAGCTCATTCACAAAGGCAAAGGAGGGGGGGAAAGCATCCTTCAACGTTGAAGTAAGCTGGTGTCAATTCTGGCTTGCTAAAAAGCAGGTAAGCCTTGAAGCCTTGAAAGTGGTGTATGGGAAAGGGTCTTCAAAAGGTCTGATCTAACCCTCTGGTCTCTAAAAGCACCTCTTACAAAGAAAGCTTCGCAAACTGCAGCTCCAGTGGTGCAGGGGAAAGCGATTTGTTCTTTAGCAGAAGGCAGAACAAGAAAAGGTTCCTGTGGAATGCTGGAGGGGGAAGGAAAGACCATAAGACTTCAACAAACTGAGCTTTAAATCCCAAAACAGTCACGGGAAGCTGCTTGGAATCAAAAGCAAAGGAAAAAGCAACTTTCCTGGATGCAGCTGTGACTTCAGGGCAGGAGGACTCACAATTTTCCAGGAAGGATTTTGCCCAGGAGGGACAGATCTAAGGACAAGACAAACCAGCTGTGTAAAAGCTCACCCTGCCCTTGGTTACATCGTGCAGGTGTCCATCATCCTCTGTGCGGTTAATCTTGGTGCCAAGTCACTCCAGGGGGATGAGCCTGTTGCTGCCAGCGTTATCATCAGCAAGTCAGTGAAGGTCTCCACACTCCTCCAGATGTTCATTACCAGAGACTCTTCCCAAACTTCTTCCCAAACACCCTGAATATGAACCGTGGACAACGGTGGCTCAGTACAGCAGCAGAAGCATTCACCCTCAGAGTGCTGATAGCCAGACAGGGAAAAGCCGTGGCCATTAGACTCCTCCTCTGGATGCTTTGAATTTAATGCATCAAGGAAGACGAGGCAAGTTTCCTCATTCCACCAATGCCCTCTTCGCTCAGGCCTTGCCGAGCCTTCCTGAGTGTCTGTCAGCAGATAAGGAAATGCTTCTTGAAGTGCAGCTTACAGATTGCGGCACAAAAAAATAGTTTATTTGCCTACAGTGCCAGGGATGCATCATCATGGATGCTTTCAAGTCACTCCAAGTATAGGATGACTACAATACGAGCTACTGAAGCAGAAAGCCTGAAAGGGGGAAGGGAGACAAAGGAAAAAATATTTTTCAGGTTGTCTTTAATGCTATAAGCTTCACTTTTTTCTGTTTCCTAATGTGACACAGTAAGCTGCTTAGGAGCACAGAGTAACAAACTGCTCCTGTGTGGATCACTATTAAAGAACTATTGATAAAGCCAAAATTAAAACTGCATTTGTAATGCCCAGGCAGTAAGTGCTACTTCGCATTTATAGAGCAACCTTAAGCCCAAAGGTTTTCATGACTGTCTTAATCACTTGCAAAATGGCTTTTGAGGAAGGTTCTGGATATTTTGTGAAACCCCAGAAGATCACGAATTAGAGCTGCCTACATCATAAAATTATGCTCATCAACTGAGTCAGCACTGGAACACAATTAGCATTAACAGGGCTTGATAGACAATAACAAGACAAATTTAAGGTATGACAGAAAGTTTACTAGAGTGCAGATGTACTATGAAATAGTTGCCACTAGAAAAATATACTACAGTGCGTAGTTAATAGCTAATCTTCAACAAATATGTTCTGCAGCAACTTTGAACACTCAACTGAAAAGTGGGTGTTGTGGAAGTGAAAGGGTTCTGAGCCAAATTTTGCTCTTAGCTAGATGTGCTGTTATTGTAGCTCTTAATAAGATTTGGTCATACAGCTGAGAATCAGAGCAGTAGCATGCAATTTTTTTTTTATACTGAAATAATGTTGATTCAGAGCTTGGTGGAAGAGACTAGATGTATCTAAAGAGTTCTACTTTAATTTTTAAACACCTGTATCTTTGCAGCTGTCAGGCTTTCATAAAATAAAATCGGAGGTCAAATTCAGTGGTACCTTCTTCCTTAAGCAACAAGCTGCATCACTCCCTCCTGCACTTGCTATTCAGCCTCCTTTCTCCAAAGCTGTTCCATGCTTCAGTGGTGGTTTACTCCAATTTTTGCCGTATCCTACATGGCTACTGAGAATCAGTTCCTCAGACTTCCCCGGCAGAGCTAAATATGTTGGTGCTATAGGAAAAACAGCACCATATGGCAGTTGTTTGATCTCTAAGCAGAAGCTACAGTTTTTTGAAAGCTGCTGAGCTCCACCTGTCTAGAAAGTTTCCTTTCCCTCCCAGACACTGCAAACTATTTTGCACATTGCACATGTCCCCAGCATCCAGGAGAAGGAGATTTGTTCTAGACTGGCACTGATTCCTGACACATCACCCACAATCTGCAGCGTCACTACTGTCTGGAAAGGTGATCGGGGTTGATTTTTCCCCACCAGGAACATCATCAACCTTTGATACTCAGACATCAGTAGCTGATGGGATTTTCCCACCTGTTTCCTGGGGTATTGACCTCAACTGCAACCCCTGTATTTGTACATAACCTCAGGTGCATAGGTATGTAACATGGCTCAACATCCAGTTCTATGAGCTTGACATATATTAACAATCTGCTTTTAAGAGCCTCAGCATTACCTTGGACTAATCCCGCAGGACAGTAATTCTTGTTTGGTGTATTTATGACATTTATATTCACATTAAAATCACTTAAGGACATAAGAAGGGTTCAGCCTTTTGTGGGACACAAAGTGTTTGCTCTGATCTACTGTATGGTGCCAAGAAGAGACCAACTAATACCCAGTTTAGTCCACTCTGTGCATAGCACCATGACATGGACTGGATGCATCTATAGCAAAAGAAAATGACTAGAAAAGAGGCATAAAGAAAGGAAAAGCAAGCATAATTTGCCTTTGTAAGATGCTGGCTCTGCTTGCTTTCTTCATGCTGCACAACTATTTGTTAAAGGAAGTAATTTCACCAACATGCTTCTCTGCCTTTGTGAAATGACTATTTAAATGCTGATTCTCCATCTGGTGCACAGCTCCAGATTTTTAAGGATATTTAGGGACCTAGCTCCCAAGAATTTCAAATAGATGTCTGACATGTTTTAAAAATCAAATTCCTCTGCCTTTAAATGTAACAATACATGTATTTAACCCTTGATTTTTAGGGTGGGGGAAAGACATTATAAAAGTAGTCTGAGAGGGATTTAAGAAAAACAAAAAGACTTCACTTTGAAACAAGATATAAACTTTGATGTGAAATGGAGGTTATTGACCTGTCTCACCCATGAAATAACCACAAGTTACAAAGAGTTTCCTGGTTTGTGAGTGGCTCTCAAGTGGAAAAGCAAGTGAAAGTTAAACTTCCTTCACATCATATGTGCTTCAGTAAAGGGCTTACTTTGCATAAACTCACCACTAACATCTGGCTCCCAGGAAGCTTGGCAGGGAGCCCTACAAGAGGTGCAGACTTCCACACCATCGAACCAAAGCCTGCTTTATTGAGTGGAAATGGAAAACAGCCTCAAGAAGGAATTCTTCCTATAGGAAACTGCCTGTCAAAGCTCCAGAGACACAGCTATATGCCTGATCCCCACGATCCCATAGGCAAAAATGCTATAGCATCACAAGGGTAGGGTAGAAAGGGTTTTACAGACCAAGGCAGGCAGCACTCTCTAGTCCTCACCAAGGCTCCTAGGCCTCCACCACTCCTCATCACCTTCACTTCAGTCCCCTGACAAGTCTGCAAATCACAGATTAGAAAGATGCCTTGACAATAAATAGTCCCCTTGATAAGGTTGAGCTGCTGCCTGCTTGCACATTTTCTCCTTGTCAATAATCAGACAATATCTCACTTTTGTTATAGGAACTGTAAGTTTAATTTTCCTGGATTGTTAATTTTTAAATTGGCCTTTTTTATCCCTACATTTTCACACTCACACCATGCTTATATACACATTCACATTTTTATAGAATCCTTCTGATTCTATAATTTGAAGTTATTTTGAAGACACTCTAAAAGGAAACACTTCTTGAGTCATCTATCCATAAAGTGCTTTCACTATCATGTGTCTATCCACTGAGGACTCCAAGGGAGACAAAACCCAAAATGAATAGCTATCAAAAAACCTCAACGTTTGAGATATAAGCAATAATTGAAAATCAACCTATAAGAAGGAAGAAATGCTGTGTGACTTATTTGAAATGTGAGCCAGTCTTCCAGTAGATGAAGGTCCTAAACAGCTTTCTTGGTTTTTAAATAAAGCCCAAGCTCGGACATCATGGCAAAGATACTTGATGCATTTAACACAAGACATGTAACAAATCACTTCAAGTCAGTCATATATTCTACTTTCCTGTCACCATGGGATCTTCTAGGAAATTGGAATCTTGCTGCAAAACCTTGCTTAGTCTTTCATTTCTCAACAAATTGCCATGGAGCTGATATGAGACTGTTGTAAATTCTCTGTTGATGTCAATGGCATCACACAGACTCAAAGCAACCGTAATTGAAACACATCTTTCACTCTGTGTTTAAAAATTAAGGTTCAGCACACTGCCAAGTTTTCTTTTTAGATACACAAAGGTCTACAAAGTTTGCTCCAAGAAACAATTAGCTCTTCCATTCACCCTGTGATATATATTCATTCAGAAACCCAATGATGACTGACCTCCTTCATATTAGCCAAGATTCATGCTCTCTCGTATTTCAGGATAGCACTCTGTAGCAGACTGAAGAATCACTTAAAATGATGTATTCATTATTTATTTCCAGAGTTCATTAAATAAGAATCTTTCATATTTGTTTTCTTCATAGCTTTGTATTTTTGCCACAGCTGGGTGCAAATGAACTTTACTGCAGGGTCTGAGCTGAGAAGGATCAAGGATGGCAATTACTTCAACATACAGCCGATGTTCTGCTGGAGTTTACAGAGCAGGGTGTTTCTGCTCCTGAAAGCCCCACAAAACCCCCAGTGTGAGCAGCAGTCACTGCCTGCAGTCCACATCAGCAGACAGTTTGGGAAGGACCCTGTGAGAGCCCTCACCAGGGCTTTGGTAAAGAGTGGAGCATAACCCAGCTTTTGCCCTTGGAAATGGGCATTCAGAGAGGAAAACAGGCAGCAGGCAAAGGCTGCCAAAGGGGAAACCAACCTCAAAGAGCAAAGAATGCAACTTCCATGACAAGCATGAGGAAGATGATGTCTTCTTCCTGAAGACGAGCTTGCAGCAGAGAACTCGTTGATGGAGAAATTCTGGTGAGGAAGAACCACTGCCATGGGGAACAACCAGCAGAGACCTAGTTTGAAACTGTGTCCCTGTTTTGTTTGATTGTTCAGTCAGAAGGACATCTCTTATGTTTTCCTCATGTCCTTTGCAAGACAGAGGTGTTTCTCCTGGCATTTCCTGGATTGCAAGATTCATCTCCCCTACGCCGGCATTTGATGCAGGACCAGGCAGCTTCCAACCAAACCGAAGCCTGTTGACCCCTGCACAAGCTGCTGTTCCACTGCTGTCCTCAGAGTCCTTTACACAGCCAGTGTATCTGCTCCCTTGGGCCCTGGGGGAGGAATAAACAGCATTCATGGCCCGAGGGACTACCACAGTTGTTTTGCAGAAGCTCAGACTGTTATTCAACCACTACACCCTCAGATGATAGACTTGGCTTATGTCAAGCAGTGGATATTCACAGTTGCCAGCAGGGCAGTGCTGCAGGAAAAGCAGCCTTGACTTTGACAGGGTGGAAGGGGAGGGAGAGAGGGCTGAGGCTCTGGTGAACCACACTGTGCTGCTGGCCTCAAAACACACACATCAGTGCCTTGGTGGCCCTTGATATCTGCCAGGATTAGCTCCTTTCTGAGAAAGTGCTGCACTTAGGAGGGAATAAGAAAAGCCCTAGGGACAGAGGACAATCCTTTGGGGTCTCCCCTAGAAGTGTCACACCTCTCTCCACATCTGGTGTTTAAGGCAAGCTCTGCCTCCCCCTCCTTCTGTCCTCCTCCAGCTGTGCTTATTTTCCTCCAGACTAGGACAGCAACACAAAAAACAAAAAGGAGGGAGAGTCAATGCCTGCTGCTAAATGCTGTGCTGAAGTAAAGGAAAAAAAGGTGCAAAAGAGAACAGGCTTGTGTGCCAAGCCAGGGCTGTGGCAAATTGATGCTACCACATGGCAGCGACGTGTTGATCCCAGTGCTGCATGGGTTTCCCATCCACAGCAGCACCAGCCCTGCTGATATGTATCTGCTGTTTTTCCACGGGGCTCTGGTCAACAATGTTTTGAATATTTTTCTTCTTTCTTAACATGGTTGCTCAGAATGAGGCAGTCAAAGGGAAACACAGAGGTCCTGGATCTATCGATTAGGCAAGTTCTTGTTAGCAGGGTATATCATCCCTCTCATCAGCTGCCTCCTACCTCCTTTTCCTTCCCCCACACATCTCCTGTTGTTTAGGCACTAATGAAGACAGAAAAATGGTTATAGGATTCTGGGGATAACTTATCAGGAATTCTACATCTATTTTAAAGGCCCCTTTCATTCACAAATGTAATGATTTCTCTCCGAAGGATACTCCTCAGTAACTGATTCATTTGAGAGCAGAGCTACAATTCAGGTGAAAAGTAGAGAAATGTCTCTTTGCTGAATCACTGCAAAGAAAGAGATGATCAATATTTACCTGCATACTTTCTCACCACCCTACAGGACAGCTGTTCCGACACATAGGAAGAGATGAGTAAGGGCACAAAAGAAGGAAAAAAAAATACTATATTCACTCCCACCCCCTTTACAGGGCAAATAAAACTATTAAAAAGGCAAAAGAAAAAGACTGTTAAAAAAAACACATTTGTAGCCTGGTGTCTTCAGCTGCCACTTGTGATTTACCTGTGCCGAGCTGAACAGCACAAGGGGCACTTCTGAGCTTCACCCTCAAACCATCACTCACTTGGAACAGGATGAGATTGCTTTTGGTAAGGCATCCTGTAGCCCACTTGAGGAATTTGATATTAGAGCAGCCTTTGGTACTTCACTTTCTGTAGGAGAATCAGACTCTCAGAATGAGGATAACTGCTGTCTTATTTTGTGAAGTTAACTTTACATACACATACCAACACTTTGAGATCCTCTACAAAACTAGACCCAAGAGTAGATTCAGCCAACTTGAAGGTTTAAAGCTCCAGGCTAGTTGGAAAGCTCAGCCTCACTGTCCTGCCATGCCCTGGGATTTTAGTTGCCTGAGGTCCAGGCTAGCTCCAGCTTTACCAATCTTGTCCTCTGAAAGAATCAAACCTTGATACTATCACCCTGCCAGTAGCCAAGACTGGTTTTGGTCTGCCAGATGATGTGGCCTCAAAGTTAAGATCTGGCTCAGCAAAAGACTGGGCCAGTTCAGCCAGCCTGTATGAGAGCAAATAGACAACCTTGGTGCCCTATACAACATATGGGCTTTCAACACTGTTTCTGACACAGACGAGGAGTCAATCCACCAAGCCCCTTCCCCCAGAAGACACAACATAGCCCACCTCCAATGCCACCTGTGCAGGTCCTTGTAAGCCAGCAGAGTAACTATCCTAGCATCTTCATTCTTGTTCAGTAGGATGCTGATTTTGTTTATAGTTATGATATGGGGTGCTCAGTAAAGGAAACAATTGTTGATTGAAGTTGATAATGGGACTGGGATCTTTCACCTGTGACAACACTTCAGTCTGTCCCAGGTCATTGATGTCCATTCAGTAACTGACGAAATTATCTGAAGATAATTGAAAGACATACACACCACAGAAACATTCATTACCAGCCTTGGCCACCTCCTTGGCTGTCTGTGGGAGATGCCAAATACTAAATGGATGACAGAAATGAACTCTCCTCACTTCATGGATTAAGAAGAACAAAGACAAGACACGTTGGCGGAGAATGATGACAAGGGAACCACCATCGCATCCCTCCCTCAAGAGATAGATTATTCCCTTCCTGGGCAGCTTTTTCCTAGTCTGTCTACATATCATCCCTCATCAATATTCTGTGTAGCTTGGAACATCTTCTGAAGGATTAAAGAAGAAACCAAGCAATGGGCTTGTTCAAACCATTCTGCTTTTGAGGACTCTGCAAGTGAAATAATCTGTGCAATCTGCTCTGCTGAACCACAGGGAACACAAAGACACCTCTGTTAGACTGAGAGAACTTCAGAGACAAACTTAAGCAAATAGAAAACTGTCAAAAGTAGGGGTCACAGAAATAGGTGCTGTGATGATAGATTTTACTCAAAGTTGAACAGTAATCCTACCCCAACAACAGTTAGTAATGCCAGTGGGTTTTCCTCAAAAGCTCATTTAAACTCTATTTCCAGCAAATCTTTACACAAACCTGTTGTGGGTACAAGGAGAGCACGAAGCACTTTCTTCCTTTTGCATCACCCTCCTACAGCTGGTGTGGGATTACAGTGCTGAGCTGCGGAGTCCTTAAAAAAAGGGACAGAAGACAAATATATATGCAGCATCCCATGTCATCTCCTACAGCCAGCCCAAGTAATGCAGTTGGGTTTGCATAAAGCAGGTACTTGCCCCTCATTAAAAGCTTTGCTGTCACCCACTCCTCCTGGGAAAGCCGGTTGTCACCATTGCAAAGAGCCAACATCACAAGCTTTTCCCTTCCTGGCTAAATAGATAACACCAGTCCCCCTCATACTAGACTGAAACCTGCAATTTAGAATTAATTCAGGGTCAGATATCTAACTGGCTTCTCCAAGGGGACAGGGAAACTCAGCAACATGTTGTGTACACTGAGGTCCAAAGAGGACTCCAGCAAATGGTGCTGTAGGAAGAGGTATTTGCATCCTTTCCTGTCAGGGCAGGAAGTACAAGGGAAGCGAAAGGAAAAAAATACCTTCCTCTGATGATGGAGCATGTATCTTCAAGGTCTTTCAGCTAATATTGCATGGTTTAGCTCCTTGAAATTGCCCTTTCCTCTGAATACTTGCAAGACTTAATAAAAATAGGCTTTCTGAAGCAGGCAGCTGCTGCCTGCCATCTCCCCCACACCGATACAAAAGCAATACAGAGAGTGGGCTAAGTTACTGCAGCATCTTCCCCTGGTTTGTTTTTTTGTTTTATTTTTAGCTCCATGTCTTTCAGAGTTCTCAGAGGAACCCCTGCACATCCCTGTCATTCCAGACTCAGTGGATTTCAGATTCTTATGCTATTTCAGGTATTCCTAAATGAAAATGTCAGGACAGATTGTTTTTTCTTGATCTTGGTACCCCTTTTTATTATTTAATTTCACCAGGCTTGTGAAAAGTACTTTCTTGTGAACAAAACGACAAGGACAGCAGGGCCACATTGTAAACACAATCCTGTTTCTTCTGACCAGAGTTTTGATGCTGGTTAGGACATGCTGTTCTAGTCCAGGTTACACTAAAGTCAATCCTTCCCCTCAGCCCAAGTCAACAAACAAGTCTTGGACCATGTGCTCCAAGAAGAGCAAACATAATACACTGGGACTTCTTTAATCAGATAAATTATACCTTAGAAGTGAAGAGAGGATAACTGGGCAAGTTAAGGATTTGTTTAGTGCATTTCAACCTCAGATTTTTACCTATTATCTACTGTTTGCATAATTTCTCATTAGACCGCCCTTGTGTTTTAAGAAGTCAGCATGTTCCCTGCAGCAGGCTTCAGGTTATTTTCAATATAACATTCCTAGTTGGTTTTGACTCATGGAAGAGCACCTGAAAACAAGAAAACAGCCACCAAACAACCTATGGTCTTCTAACCATCATTGTCTCATACTTCTGACTGAAGCACTGTAGGAAACATGCTATAGTCCTGATCAAACACCACACACCAAAGCCTTCTGCATGGCCAGACAGAAGCAATACCCACAAGTACTAGGCTGTGCAATATTTTGCTCTTTAATATCATGTCTCACAGAAGAGAAGCAGCTGTAACAACTCACCACAAATACATCCTTGCAATTCCTTCCAGCCTCCACCAAGGTGAGCCAAGACCATTATCATACAGCTTCTCCTTTGCAAAGGGTACACTGAACCCTCTGCCTCTTCTAATGAAGGCTAAGCAGACAAAATTGAGTGAGGTCCTGCTTCACTTGTTCTCCCCACCCCTCCTCCAGTATTTTTCTGGACAAAAATAACCATTGAGATGAGCATCCAGCTTCATACTCAGAGAAACTAGAGGATAGAACAAACACCTTGCAATGAGATGCAAAGAGTCGATGGGATCCCAGGTGAGCATCTTTACCCAATGGGCTGCCCAGTTTCTGGTTTGCATTTGCATGGCCATTTAGCAATGCAATGACTACATGGTTCTACCGAGCGTTCCTATCACATAATGCTCTCTATACGGTCTGCATATGTATGCAGGAAAGCCATGTTGTACCACACCGCTGGCAGCCTAGCCCAATACGCCAAGTAGGAACTGTAATGAGGAGACATAGCAAACTGGTTTATCCTCCCATCATCTTCACAGTTAGGCAGTTATGAGACTATCTCTATTGGGGGGTGTGTGTGTGTGAAATCAAGATCAGGAAACAATTTTGTCCCCACAGAGAGGTTGCATTATGACCCGAAGCATATCAGTTTAAAAACCTCCCAGGTCTCTTGTCTTAAAAATAATAACCATTACCTTGCACAGCCTTGGAGTTCTCAGCATACAGGGCAAGTCTACTAAAGGCAGAAAAGCATAGACTGGAAGTTGATATTTTCTACTGCCTTTTGCCAGTGTCACCTATTTTAGACTGCAAACTCATTAAGGCTTGGAGTATCTCAGTCACTATATTCACATATGACACAAGAGAAGCTGTGCTTAGTCTTGGTTTAGGCACTACTGTCATGTTAGTTATTTCTAATGGCAATGTTATATTCTAACTATGATACACCCGTCCCTCCCAGAAGCATCAGTGCTACTGCTCTTGCAAAGTGCTATATAACAGGAAAGAAAAACAAAAGATTTCTTCAAAGTATTTAAAAAAATAAATCAGCTTATGAAACTCAATAGCTGAACTCTAAGGGATTCAGATCATGGTCTGCCAAATTCTCCTGCATTGAAAGAGAGAGACAACTACTTCACAGTTTTTCTGTTACTCTTCAGACGCTGTCCCAGAAGCAACTACTGTTGGAAAACTACAGTTTAGCTCTATAGGATGGTTTACAACAATAAAATAAAAAAAAAAACACAAAACAAACCCAGCCCTCTGCTGGAAGCCTCTTGCTCTTCCCTGCATTCTGATTTTTAGTGCAGGCAGGTGGAGCTGAGGGCTCCAGCCAGCACACAGCGTTTTGCTGGCTCGGGATGCAGCAGTCTGCACACTGATGCTCAATCTGCTCACCACCCTCTCTGCACACTCTGGTTTTGAAAGATCTATAATACAACCAAAAGGATAGAATTCATTTACCCAGAAAGGACAGAAAAAGACCTTCCGCAATAGTATCAATAAGATCTCTTCCAAACGCTACCCCTCCAAATACCCACTGCAATTTTAGCAGTGATTTATTAGTGGCTGGCTGATGTGAGCAATTAAAATAGAACATTAGAAGATATAGGTGAATTCAGCACCTTGTGTGGATATGTAGCAATAAATCTGTTCTCTGTCAGTGTGTGGGAGAATTCCTCCCTGCTGTGGATTCATACCCAGTACCAGACAAGGATTCTTGATCTTATTGCCAAATAAGCAGTGGGACTGGTGCATAGGATGGCAGCAGTCCCAATCTCTATGCAGGATGAAAACAGTTCTAGTGCTAATTCTTCATACAGGTGAACTACAGACATCTCCTTTTCTACAAGGAAATGTCATGCCACAAATTAATACACACAGGCTGCTTCTCCCTTCAGCCTACGTTATGTTGTTTTCTGTTTGTTACGGGTGAAGATGAAGCCAGCCCATTTTACAGAGCTTTGACGGTCCCCCGCACAAAACCCATTGATATCACCAAGTGGATCAGTTTAAAGAGTCAAATTCCAATACCTTTGCTCACTCCCAGGGGTTCCTCCAGCTTTTAATATGAATAAGGTTGTGCAAGGAACGATGACTTACACCATGGGTGCCAACACAAGAGGGCACAGCAATGCTGCCTTCTCCACATGGGGTCACATCCCAGCTCCTCTCAGAGTGCAGAGTACAGAAAGAAATGAAGAAGCCAAGAAAAATTCCTGGGAGGAGCCCACAAAGGTAATCAGGCAGAAAGCCCAGCATATGACCCAGCTCCCCCAACACCGTAGGGCAGCTCTCACTCTGGCACGCTCTGTGCTGTTGTGATCTTCGGTCCATTTTCTACCCCCTGTAGCTAGAGGTGGAGGCACAGCTTTTAAAGAGCTGAAAGCTAGAAAGCAAATAGAGTGGTGCTCCAAAGGGATCATTTTTAATTTCTTTGAGTACTGCATGTTTGGGGCTGGACTCCCAATGAATTCAAATAGCTGAGATTACTAACAAGCCCAGTGCTGCTAAAATCTCCCAAATGAATGATTCCTGCCTTAAGAGGACCTTGGCTCCAGCACAAAGCTATTTCTGCCTTAGCATGATTGATTCTGCAAACCTGCTGGTTATTTTTTTTTTTTTTTGTGCAGAAGATCTCAGATCAGCTGAAGGGTACGTTCTGCAGAGAGATTCCAGCACTGAGACAAAGCAACGCACATAGCACCAGGGCCACGTGCCAAGTGACTCACAGGAACAAGAGGACGCTCAGAAACCAAATAAAGGAGTGTAACTACTCCGTCTGGGCCTTCCTTGCAGACCTTTATACTCAAGGAAGGCTCACTGCCTTCCCAGGGTCCTACACACTGGGAACAAGAGCGGCTCAGCTCTGCTGCAGCACAACAGCCATGGTCCTGCTGGCCCCAGGGGGTCTGAACCGCCTTGAGACATGACTGGAGGGGCAGCAGAAGCATCCTGGCATAAGAGAGGAAAAAGACAAGCTGCAATGAGGATATTTTCACATCCAGACTCTTCTTGCAGGAAAGCAGATAAATGACTTTGGGTTCTGCTCAGCTGAACGTCTCACCTGCTTGGAGGATAGCCAGAAGTTTCTCCTGTTCTCCTCCTTGAACTACTATAAACAAGAGTCAGATACAAACCTCAACACATCTATATCTTGTTTGCATGGGTGCTGTGTGATGGAAAACCCCACAGGAATAAATCACTCCCACAAGGACTCTCTTTGGACCCCCAATGAGTAAGTGCTCACAAAGTTTGGAGTAAGGACAAGACAAAAGCCAACACTGAGACATGTCAGATACTGAGTGACAATCCCATGATGACTTGTAGGTAGTGCTCAGAAGTAGATGTAGCATCAGCACTCCAGCATTTATTCCCTGACAACAGTGGAAAACAACCTCCCACGCCACTACTGTGCCATTGCAAAGACCAAACCAATTCTTCTCTTATTGGCGGCTGTTCTGCAATTAGATAGACCTCATAGCTTCAGCTCACTTGCTTGTTCAGGGCTCTCTTCCACTCTCTGTTCTTCATCTCTTCCTGCCTTTTCTTAAATCCCATCCTGCACACCAAATGTCACCCTCAGCCTGTTACACTGAGCAGACAGGTCACAGACAGCAGTAGAGAGTCAATCTATATATTAAACCCTTCATTTCTGGCCTTCCTTCAGGAGAAGGAAAAATAACTCATCAATGGACATACCACAAAGACTTAGTCTCCATCCTCCGAATGTAGCAAAAGACAAAGAGCAAGCTGTAAATCTAGATTGGAACCAGATCAGGTGTGGGCAAGAAGCTGCTCACTGTGCCTTGAAGGTGCTCCAAGGCCCACACCATCACTCTCACTCCCTGGGTGATCAGCAGCAAAGGGCCACAGTTCATTTGCTAAGCAAGGCAGCACAGAGGGGATATTAGCTCCATTTTCCTTGTACCTCCTCTTCCACTAGGACTCACATTGCCTGTAGAGAAGCACATGAGTAGTCCCCATCTCCTCCACCCAGATGCAGAGTCAAAGTAGCAGCCTGGCTCCAAGCAGAGCAATCCCCAGCCTCTAGCATCCCTTGAGCCCATAACAGCAAGGGAAGTGCCAGAGGCAACAGCTTATTTTGATCTCCCTGTTATCTGGATCATTCTGGTCATGAGGAACATATTACTCATGAGCCACAGCGTAGGAACCATTGTTTCAGCTGTAGTAGCAACACTAATAAGGCAAATACAAATTTAAAATTAATTATTATTTTTTTCTAGTCACCTTTTAACTTCAGCCCTTTGCTTTGAAAAGGTGCTGGGTGATGAATGAGGAAGCCCAAGTCTCCAGACCTCTTTCACAAGCATTTTTGACACAAGTCAGAGACAGAAATGCCACAGGCCAGCTCCAGGGCTGCAGCACTGCTGTGGGCACTGATGGGAGCTGAGCTTGATAATAAGGGCTCTAATGGGCTTAATAGGGGCCACATGATGGGCATCATGTTCACCTGGGGGTGTTCACTTGTGGTCTGTGCAGGCTCTGACAGCCTCCTCTTAATAAAGGGTCTTTTTTTCTTTTTTTGGCAAGTGTGAGAGCTGCAGTCTGAGTTGTGGGTGGTTGCTCAGACAGTCTTCAAGTAATGAGCATTTTTCCTGCTGAGGAAACAATCCCTAAGGAACTATTTTTAAGTGATTCAACAGCAATCCATATACATCCCTCAGTCCAAAGCTGTTCACAGACCTGCACTGAAGCCCTCAGGAAAACTCCTTTGGATTTTGGATCAGGCCTCCACTTTCTCTAGTCCTTTATGTTGGTTTTCTTACACACCTCAATCAGACAACGTGAGAGCTTTCTCATCAGCATGCCAGCAAACCCAGACCTGACCTTTCACACCCCCTGCCAAGCCAGGGCTGGGTTCACAGTAGTGCAGGTTGTCAAGTGTTATCACACTCCAGAGTTCGGTATTTGCATGAAAAAAGTAGATGAGGCAGTAAGCTGACATCCTCTGATTCAGGTTTGTATTATTCATATAGCTCCTGTGAGAGAGCAATGCTTACTAATTACTCAAGAGTCCATAGTGTGCATATTTTAGAAACAGGCAGGTCAAAGAACACTCCCTAAACTCCTTAAAACACCTTAAAAACACCAGAGGCAAGAATTAAGCTGAGAGACAGTTTTTCTCAGCTGCGCTCCAGTTCCTCAAAATATTTTGAACACTTACTAGTTTTCCAGAAGCGAGGAAAAAATTATCCCACATTCAGAAGCTGGGGAGTTCTTAACAGATCAGCTTCCCCATCTCGTGCAATTTTCAGCAAGCTTTTCCATTAAAAAAGAAAAAGAAGAAAATTAATTATTTGAAGAACACTAGGAAGGAGGAGGGGAAGTTGAAATAACCCTCAGAAAGTTTCCAGGACAGTTTCACTCCCGTTTAAGAGATGTATTAAGACATTGACCCGTTGATACAGAGGCAGTCTTTCTGTTTGACTGATGATGCGTAAGAGTGCTTTGCCTCAGACCAGGCTGAGGAATATTGCCAGGAGTAATTTTAAACCTACTTCTATGTATATGGAAGCTGAACACAAGGGTTAACAACCCAGGCTAAATATCTTAAAACTCAGTCCTGTTGTATAGAGTAAGCCTGTCCTTTTCTGAGTCACCTGAATTATTCCAGTTGCACATCCACGGGATGGAAAGTTGACATCATCACAGTATCACAGTATCACAGTATGTTTGGGATTGGAAGGGACCTCAAAAGATCATCTAGTCCAATCCCCCTGCTGGAGCAGGAACACCTAGGTGAGGTCGCACAGGAACATGTCCAGGCGGGTTTTGAATGTCTCCAGAGAAGGAGACTCCACAACTTCCCTGGGCAGCCTGTTCCAGTGCTCTGTCACCCTCACTGAGAAGAAGTTTCTTCTCAAATTTAAGTGGAACCTCTTGTGTTCCAGCTTGATCCCATTACCCCTTGTCCTATCATTGTTTGCCACTGAGAAGAGTCTGGCTCCATCCTCATGGCACTCACCCTTTATATATTTATAAACATTAATAAGGTCCCCCCTTAGTCTCCTCTTCTCCAAACTAAAGAGACCCAGCTCCCTCAGCCTTTCTTCATAAGGGAGGTGCTCCACTCCCTTAATCATCTTCGTTGCCCTACGCTGGACCCTCTCCAGCAGTTCCCTGTCCTTCTTGAACTGAGGGGCCCAGAACTGGACACAATATTCCAGATGTGGTCTCACCAGGGCAGAGTAGAGGGGAAGGAGGACCTCTCTCGATCTACTAACCACCCCCCTTCTAATACACCCCAGGATGCCATTGGCCTTCCTGGCCACAAGGGCACAGTGCTGGCTCATGGTCATCCTGTTGTCCACCAGGATCCCCAGGTCCCTTTCCCCTACACTGCTCTCTAATATGTAATCTCCCAACCTATACTGGAACCTGGGGTTGTTCCTGCCCAGATGCAGGACTCTACACTTGTCCTTGTTAAATTTCATCAGGTTATTCCCTGCCCAGCTCTCCAGCCTGTCCAGGTCCCGCTGGATGGCAGCACAGCCCTCCGGCGTGTCAGCCACTCCTCCTAGCTTGGTGTCATCAGCAAACTTGCTGATAGTACACTCAATTCCCTCGTCCAAGTCATTAATGAATATATTGAATAATATTGGCCCCAGCACTGACCCTTGGGGCACTCCACTAGATACTGGCCTCCAACTAGACTCCGCACCATTGACTACCACTCTCTGGCTTCTCTCCCTAAGCCAGTTTGCAACCCACCTCACTACTCTATTGTCTAGACCACACCTCCTCAACTTAGCTGTGAGGATGCTGTGGGAGACTGTGTCAAAGGCTTTACTGAAGTCAAGGTAGACAACATCCACCGCTCTGCCACCATCCATCCACCTTGTTACATTCTCATAAAAGGCTATGAGGTTGGTCAAGCATGACCTACCCTTGGTAAAGCCATGCTGACTGCCCCTAATAACCCTCTTATCCTTGATATGCCTTGAGATGGCACCAAGGACAAGCTGTTCCATTACTTTCCCAGGGACAGAGGTGAGGCTGACCGGTCTATAATTACCCGGGTCCTCCTTCTTGCCCTTTTTGAAGACTGGAGTGACATTTGCTTTCCTCCAATCCTCGGGCACCTCTCCCGTTTCCCAAGACTTGGCAAAGATGATGGAGAGCGGTCCAGCAATGACTTCAGCCAGCTCCCTCAGCACCCGCGGATGCATCCCATCTGGACCCATGGATTTATGAATGTCCAGACTATTTAATTGCTCCCTAACCCAGTCCTCATCGACTAAAGCAAACTCCTCCATTGACCTGGCTTCATCCGGGGTCTCAGGGGTACAGGGCTCCCCAGGACAGCCTCCGGCAGAGTAGACAGAGACAAAGAAGGCATTCAGTAATTCTGCCTTCTCTGTATCTTCTGCCACCAGGGCACCCACCCCATTCATCAGTGGGCCTACATTGCCTCTGGTATTAGTTTTATCTGCTATGTATTTGAAAAAGTTCTTTTTGCTGTCCTTGACCCCTCTCGCCAGCTGTAATTCTAAGGAGGCCTTGGCTATCCTAGCTGCCTTCCTATATCCTCTAACAGCAGCCTTATATTCCTCCCAAGTGGCCAGCCCAGAGGAGCACTTGCCATTTCCCCTCTAGTAGGTTCCCTGTCTGATGTAGTCTCCTTTCGTTCAGAGATTAAACAGACACATCAGGCTTTCCCCAAGAGCCCTTAGTGACAGAAACGAGTCTCCAAAAGGCTCAGCAAGCTTATGACTTCACTTAACAAACAGAAACCTCCTCTCTAGGCACTCGCCCTGTTGCTTTCTGGGCTCTCCTTGGAGAGGTAAATTACAGAGGTAGCACCAAGTCCCACAGAGCAGGTGTATAGTAAACAATAGGTAAGGATGAAAATATTTACAACTTTAAACGGGGCAAGGAAGGAACAGAAGCTGAGACAGATTCAGCTCAGTTTAAATAGGGGGAGAGAGAAATGCAGCTGCATCAATGTAGCATATTCTGTAAACCACCATCAAGGACTGTGCCAGCCAGTCCTCACAGGGAGGCTGAGGACACTGATTTTCAGGGTGGAAGTGACTTTCCAGAGTGGCACAACTGTTCAAGAGCAAGGCTAGAAGTAAAACCCAGGTAGGTTCCTGTCCTTTTCCCAGAGCTCAGTCTCTTCCACTGCTCTGCACAGCAAGAGAATTTGCCAAGGAGAAAGGACCATTTCTTGCACAGGACAGTGAAAACTGTAGCATGAGGCGATAGCTGAGAGTCACAACTGAGTATGGACAATAAACTTGTTCTGATGTGCAGTGAACACTTGCAGGCTCTGTAAGTAACAGTAACCCAGACTGCCTGACATATATAACAGAGCCATTAGTTTAATCTGGAGTAAGAGCTAATGGTGAGCAGCACAGTCCTTGAGCCTGTAAACACAAGATCTCAAAAAACGAATTATACCTGTTGAAGCTATCACCCTCAGCTTTTGGAGCTCCTAACAGTAGATCTGGACCCAGACTCAAATTCTCTCCTCAGAGAGGGACTCAGCTCAACACCAGGTTTTTCACTGAAAGCAGCAGCTAATGGCTGAGATACCTCTGACAGTGAGGCCTCAAGGGCAAGACAGTCCCTAGGACTGTGCCTACGTTAAAAAGCATGCTGGACTTCACATTTCCCTTGCTGTTTAGTCTAAGTGAGGATGATCAAAAGTCCTGTTGTGTGGTAAACAACAGCTCCCAGATAGAGATTGTTAGCAAGCTGGGAAGTCATTCCTTCTTTTTCCAGATCATTTCTACAGGTGCCTGAGATTATTGCAAACTACTGCATCAATGCTGAATCACTCCCTCCTTTGCATATCTAAGTACAGCTCATTCCCTTTGTAATATTTTGTCATTTCATTGAACCAAAAACAAAAAAATAGGGGAGAAAAACTATCCAACCACCACACTTTCAGCTTCCCAAGTCACTTAGTCTCAGCTTGAATTTTAACTACACAGTCAGACAGCAGCACTAGCTGTTACATCAGGGGTTTGGAAGCAAAGGGGAAGGAGGAGGTGAAGCAAGCCCAGGAGACAGCCAAGAGGAAAACATCTTTAAAGCTCTCCTGAATTGGTGACACTTACCTGTTTGTTCTGTTTTATGCCTCTGAGTTTCTCTGAAATAAAGAAGAGCAATTATGAAGTGACCCACTTTCCTCCTGTTTAGTGTAAGGAGGAAACAGGAGGAAGGGGAAGAAGGGGAGGAGAGTGAGAGGTGCAGAAGGATAACATCAAAGGGGAAAGAGAAGGGGAAAAAAAATCCTTACTGAAGGTAGGAGGGTAAATTGTGATGACCCAGTTTAAAGGAAAGAGCAGGAACTAGACCTACTGGCAGTCAACACCTTCCCACACACACTGCAGAAAGGAAACAGCAAGGGAGAGGAACAAACTCAGTGCTCACAGCACTTCTTTTAACACTACAAACTCATCCCTCCAGGACAAAGGTTGCACAAGGAAAGCTCCACAGCAGAAGATTTCTCTCCTGCCAGCTCTTTTACCAGTGTGAGGGAGCAGTGGAGCAGCAGAAGGCATCCTAGGCAGGATGGGGCAAATTAGAGACAGGTGCTAGAATTTAAGGTCAAAAGAGCTCAGTTAGTTTGCACCAGGTGAGGCTCCCTCACAGATGGGGGGTGGGAGCCACATTGAGACCCCAGGGATATGGGGTCTCCCCTTGTAAAAGATGCAACAAGTGGCATCACATGTGCTAATGTCAGAGGAAATCACTCAACTTGATAGTATGATCTGACATGACAGTTCTAGCCTCCATAATGGTTTAGGCCGACATCTTCAGGAGATCTTCATCTGCTGTGGCTTTCACCATTTGCTGTGACAACTGATGGCCCTGAACTTATAACTCTGCAGGGGAGCCCAACAGCCATTTATCTTCTAGACAGAAACCAATATCTGGGAGGAGAAGAGGTGTTCTGGTTCGCTTTACATTTTTGTCATTTACTTCGGGGTTCATGAGGTTTTTACTTCCTCCCTTAAATCATATTTACCTCACTGGGTATAATCAAGAACAACTCAAATGAAGTCAGTGCTGCTGCACCATTTTGCACCATTCAAAAACAGTGAAATGTTGTAATAAACATATTTATGATGTGAGTAGTAATTATAACCATCAAGGAAGGACTATCCATACCCTCATCTCCAGGTAGATTATTAAAAATTGCAAGCCAGCTTTTTGAGCTCATCACATGTCCATTGATTTCAAAGCTTGCAAACAGAATTGCCCTTCCAAAAGTCTGCTCACAATTTTATATAGCTTGTGTTTCCTGTAAACAAGCAATATTCTCCGAAAACATAACCTCATTCTAAGCGTGGATTGAACCAGCATGTTAATTTGCACTCGCTTAAAGCTTAGTGGTCAGCTAGAGTATACGGTCAAAATTACACAGGGAACTGCAAATATATTATATTGTATACCACTATATTTGTATGCGCTACGGACAAGGTTTTGAAATGGTTGTCAAGCTAAGGTCACATGCGCAGGAGGAGAATTCAAATCTGATTAGGGTTTATTTTATGAAAGCAGGGATCGTTTTCAACGAAAAATGGAGTTTAATCCTTACTTGCTGTCTATGTCACAGGCACACAGACATAACTCTGTCTATGTCCCCTTTCCTCCATAAAATACAGACCAAATTTCTCAGTTGAGCTTGGCCTAAAACTCCCATTGGTAAGACTCCTGGAGGCCTCAGACCAGTCACACCTCCACACTACATTATAATCCCTGGCGATTTGTTTATGTTGTGGCTACTTCTCCTTTACACATCGGATAATAGGTGTTAAAGTCTGGCATTGCTGGAAATGACGTGGACAAACTGGACTGTGTAGCTGGGGGAAAGCAACCAGGCCAAGGCAGGGGAGGTGGGGTCAGCAGTGGAGACCCAGATTCATCAAGTATTTATGTCCTGGTTGCTCCTTAAGGACCTGGTCAGGTAACAGGTATCAAAACACCTTTGTGGGTCTGGCTCTGTACATCTAAGAGAGTAATCAGGAAATCGGTGGGGACTCATCGCTGAGGGTTTATGTTAAAATTGTATTTTAAATCTATTTTTTATCATAAGCCTCAGAGGAATCTTGGCTTGGCTTGAATTGGAGCACCCTATCATAGACAGGTCCTTAAAAAAGCCCACAGCTCAACAGTATCTCTAGAGATCCTGAAAATGTAGGAAAAAAAATGAAAGTTCGGCCTAGCTATTCCCTCAAATTTAATCAGAAGCAGCCTGGGGCGTGTAGATGCAAGTGCCAGTGATGGTCAAAACTCAGTAGTTACATAAACAGCAATGAATGACACAAAATAATTAGGAGTCTGGCATAAAGGGCTCGATCCTCAAATTGCTCTGGTTGCACAGCCCTTAACAGACTGCGGCATGCCTTGGCATCTAAGCCTGGGAAAATGCAGAAATCAGAGGGGCTATGAGGCGTTCAGTGCCAAAGCAGGTACATTTTCCCCTCTCTTTTTTGCTGTCTCTGCCCTATTTCAATTTATTTCCTATCCGCATACTTGAGGCACACATAAGCAGCACTTGGATAAGCAAGGCATTTCCCTCTCTGCTAAAAAACCCACATGGCGATGCCTAGGGAAGGTGGAGGGAATCGAGGCGATCTTTGTGTTGCAACCCATTCCAGGAGGGCCTGGGAATTAACATCCAGGACCTGGCAGCACTGCTCAGCATTTTGGTGTTTGGTTCACTTAGCTGCCTCCCAGCCCAGCTTTGCAGCGAGCAGGCGTGCGTGTTGGCAGCTGAAGGTGATTCTGTGAGCAGCCAGAAAGCTTCCACTGCCCGCGATCAGACCTCGAATTGGGGACAAAACAGGGGCTGTTGTTTCCTCCCTGCTAACGTGCTGCAAGCTCTGCCTGCTCTGCCCTTTGCCAGCTCCTGGCCGGTAACGTGGGAATCCGCATCGTGCCACTCGCATAGAGGAAAACATGTTCCCTGTCTCATTATTCATGGGCTGTGCCCACAGGTACTGGTTGTTCAGCTTGCTGAATATTTGCCTGAATAATTAGGAGGGAGCTGAATCATTCTTAGACCGAATTCCGGTTTTCTCTCTCCTCCTACTTTATTTTTAGGCTTCATTTCTCACAGCTCTCCCATACACAGTGTGAAATGAGTGTTTAAATACTATCAGATAGAGTCAATAATCTCTTCATCCTCAAAAGATGCTACAGAATCAGCCAAAATTGCTTAGTAGCACTTATTGCGACAGAAATCCTAGTGCTGCGGTGCAAAAGGCTGCCCCCCTCTGCATCTCCTGGGATAGAGGCATCGGCATTCCTGAACAACACAAAATACATCCCTTCCCTTGCTCATTTTAAGAATAACTGTAGGAAAGGTAGTCATTCCTACTAAGCTCAATGGGCAGTGTACATGGTCTATTTAATGATTCTACCCTATGTTGCTTTATTAAAATATGAGATTTCTGCTGCAGCAGAGCTTGAAAATGAATCTTAAATTTAACTCAGTTTTCTAACTGGAAACTTACCTTTAATCCTCCTCTCATTCCCTCCCACCCCTCTCTTCCTTTTACCATCCCTTATCCCACTTTCCCTAAGTTATGCTGCATTTTGCTCTGCCTTCACTGCATTTTCCTCCCTGGCTTTTGATACAAGGAGCCAAATTGATCCCTGCTGGTATCCAATGGACTGAAATTCTTCTCAAAGGCGTTATTGGGCTGAATCCAAACCCAGCCAGCATTTTGCAGTGCTGGTGGCTTAGTCAAAACAACAGTTTAGAATGTCTCTTTTGCTCCCGTTATCTACCGTTAATATGAATTATTAATAAGCACTAGTATTGCTCTCTTGAAAATCATAATTTCAAACCCACCTATCAGACAAGCTGTCTGTCTGAAAATTTCTTTTTAACTTTTTGGCATGTACCAGGAACTTGCAAAGCGCAATGCGTGCACACGGACAGCCTGGATTTCAGATCAAGGCTCACCCTGGGATTCCTCTTGCCATCTGCAGTGCCGGGTACCATTAACCCATGCAGGAGCTGCCCAGAAAAGGTTTGCTTTCCCAGACTGCCATTTATGATGTTAAATCTGTTTCCTCATCAAGCTGCTGTTCCAGATCCCTCACTTGGGGGAGAAAAGGGGTGTCAGCACAGGGTTAATCTTATACTGTTAGTCTGTACTTACAGCCCTAAACCTGACAGGTTGTCTCCTTCCCTGCAGTTTTCATGTGCACAGCTCATTAGATACTCTAATGCAGCAGGGACCCCCTCTTGCCTGAGAATTCCTTTGTCATATATTTAGCAAACTTTTGATTGCTTTCTTCCAAATGAGACTGAAGGACATATTTTTGTAGGAGAGGGTGAGAATTGCAAAGCACGATCCACAGTCACGTTTTTCTGTGGGGAACTACAGAGCAGGACAGGAGGAAACACCCGCAGTTTCTCTCTCCTTCTCCCCCGCGCTTTCCCTCCCCTCCCCTTCCCTCCTCCACCCCCGTACAACCATAACACGAGATGAAAGTGCTCCAAAATACAGCTGCATAGTCTTCCCTCTCTTCCGGTTTTCCCTGCCATGGCAAAAGAGGGGGGTGGAATGATGAAGATAGAATTATCGCTAATGTCGGACTGATGTTTTGACTCTGTGTCATCCGCAGGCTATTTAGCAAAGCCTGTGCACGTGGTGTCAGAGTTAAACATAGCCAGTGCGTGGTTATTGCTCGCAAGAGAGGCTCAGGCAGGGAAGAGGGAGGCATCGCCGCTTTAGGTCTGGATGGTTCTGTAAATGAACGCACCAAGGCGTGTGGAATGAGAAGGAAGGAAAGACTGAGGTTATAAAAGAGAGCGCCGGCACTCCAAATGCAATCCCCATCTTTCATTAAAATCCCCATTAAGAGATACATTTTACAAAAATACAACGTTTTGTATGAAATGAAAGGATTTTCTCCCCTTTAGAACTCACATTGGAGACAGCTCCATTTGCTCCAGATTGGGTGCACTCTGAATGAATATTTTCATTACTCCATGACAAATAAACCAGGCTCTTTCCTGGAACAGAGTTACCATTTTCCTCCTCGGCAGCAGTGGGATGTGCTCACTCTGCTGTGTGTATGCATGTACGTGCCTGGGCTTTTGTTCGTTTTTAATTTCTCTCTTTTTTGAACCCGTCCCTCAAATGATCAGTTACAACACACGTCCTTAACCATGGATTTCCTTGGGTTTGGCTGCTCTTACTTAGGGCGGGAGACGAGGGGGGACTAATCAGATTAACACATCCAGACCCCTGGCAGGATGTTCTGAGAAATAAAAAAGAGGGAGAGCAGGAAGAATTCACACATAAAAATAGAAGCCCACGTAGATTGGCCATATATGGAGTACCGGGGACTTCAGAGGGATACCCTCTTCGGACCACCCCTTTGGCGGAGGAAATCGCTGCTGCAGGAGGCCCCGTTCCCCCTTCCCCCCTCCCCAGGCGGTTCACCCGCAGCCGCGCTCAGCCCCCCGGCGCTGCGCCCCGCACCGCCCCGCACCGCTCCGCTCCGCTCCGCGCCGGGGACGCCGCGGAGGGGCCGGTTCGGGAGCGGCGTTGGGGCCGCCCGGCCGGCGGTGCGCGATGCGCGGAGCGGTGCAGCGGCGGCAATGACTCAACCCCGCCCGGCCCGCTTTGCCCCCCGCCCGCTCCCGCCCCCCCCTCCCCCCCGCCGGGGAGGGCTATTAAAAGCTGCTGACGTAGGAGCGGACGGCCATCTTTGATGAGGGCACGGCTCCCGGTCCATTGAAGAAGGAGACCCGGGGAGGTCAGCAGCGGCTGTCCTTGCCTCCCATCTGCAGCACCGACCAACCGACCCCGTAGCCGCGGCCCGGCGTAGCGCTCCATCAGCCGAGGTAAGGGTGGTGGACCACCGCGGGGTTCGGCTGTGCAGGGGGAGGGGGAGGTGTTGATGAAAATGAAATGAAAAAAAGGATATATTTAACGAGGGACCTGCTCGGCTTTTTGTCTCCAGCCTCTGGGCTGCTACCGGGATGGAGGAAGGCAGGGAGGGGAGTGCAATTCGCCGCCAGCCTGATCGCCGGCTGGAGCCAGGGTAGGGAGCCGGGCTCTGCCTCTCCCCCGTCCCAGGCTCTCTTGCGGGGAGCAGGAGGCCGGAGGAGAAGGGAAGCCCGGGGAAGGTCGGAGGAGAAGGGAAACCAGCGCCATCCCTCCCTAAAGCGAGAAGCGGGGTCTGCGAGGGCTCTATCCTGCTCGGCCAGGCTGGGCTGCAGCCGCCCGGGGCACTGCAGCGCCCTTTCCGCGCCGCAACCGCGGCGGCGCTTCAGCACCGCGGACAGAGGGGGTTGGAAGGGGGGGCTGTCAGCACCGCGGACAGCGGCCGGGACGCTCCGCTCCGCGGGCAGCGCTCGGCGGGCCGGGGCTCAACACCGCGAAGAGCGCCGCGCTGCGCGGCCGCGGATGCCGACGCGGCGCCTTCCCGCCGGCAGCGCGCAAGGCTGAGCGCGCCGCGGAGGCGGGAGTGCTGCAGCGCCCTGCGGCTCCGCGCCTCCCCCCCGCGCTGCCCTCCTCCGCGGCACTACCAGTTGTGGTGGAACGGGGTTCCCCGGCAGCTCAGAATGCGGAGAGGGAAAAATTTTTAAAAAGGAAAAAAAAAAAAAAAAAAAGGAGATAGCTTCAGTTCCTGGATTAATCGGCGTTTAAACCTCTGGCCTCTCTCCCTGCCCTATCGTGGAGGGGAGAGGTATTTCTGTAAGGGACACGGGGGGTTACGTAACGCCCGGCCCGCGGGGTCCCTCCGGGAGCGGGCATTGCCAGGGGGGACCCCGGCAGTCTCTCGGGGCTTCCCCGCGCCCGCGGAGGCTCCGCGCTCCGGACCTTCGGCGCCCACCCTCTTCCTGCCGCGCAGCGCCAGGGCACAGTGTGCCCGGGGTCTGGGTCCTCCGTGCGCCCGGGGGCTCCCCAAGTCATGAGATGGGAGGGGCTGAGCTCTGTCCCGTGTCGTCCCCTCGCGCCCCCGCCCTGCGCGGCCGCGCTGCGGAGCGGTGCGAAGCTGCCGCCTTATGTAACGCAGCGCCCGGGCTGCCCCGTGACGGGCGAGCTCGGGCGGGGGGCGGCGGCAAAGCCGCACCGCGGTCCTGGCCCTGGCTCCCCCATCCCCGGCAATCCTCCCTGCATCGTCCTTTCCGCTCCCCGGCACCCCAACCTCCCCAAACCCCTCGGTGCGGCTCGTTGTTGGCAAAGTTGGTAACTTCACAGCTTCCTGCGGGGCAAATAAACAAGGGGAGAAGGGTGATCGGGCTGCGCGTCCAGCCACTGCGCTGCGTAGCTGCGTCAAACCAGGGCCGTGGGATCTGCCAGATTTACGTGCTTGGCTTGAATAATTGCTGCTGGTTTCATCCTCAGCTGAAAAGCTGGGGCCGGGGGGGGGACTGGTTTGCGGTGCAGCTTGGGGGTGCTGGAGCAGACCCGCAACCCACGTTTGGCTGCTGCCAGCCCTGGCTGCAGCATCTGCAAGGACATGCCTGTCCCGCAACCCCCATCCTGACCTAGCTCTGGGCATGCAGCAACTCTCCCATCGACCATGGCAACACGGGGATGGTGTGGGGCAGCCAGTCCTGTGGATGGCAAGGGAAGGGATGGGGCCATCTGGGAGATGAGTGTTCCAGGAGATACAGTTGGGGAAGCAATTCTCTCCTGGGGCCCCCATCTCCCTGTACGTCCCTGCATCATGGGCAAAGACGCCAGTCTAGGAAAAAGCAGCAGTGTTTTTCCGTTGCTTCTGCGTAATGCAGAAGGGATCAGCCAGGAGGTGACCACTGAAGAGTTTGATACCTAGGACGAATGCCAAAAAGACAACAGAGGTGACCAAAACAAAGGTGCAAGCAGGCCAGATTCGCAAAAGCAAGAGCTTGAGTCTCCCAGTGAAGTCAAGAGGAGTTGCAGAAACTCAGCATGTTATGAAACGAAATGCAGCTAAATAGTGACCCCCAAATAAACATAGCTTAACTTTCTTCCTACAACTAATTAGAAAATTACTCAAGAGCACTCAGGACCAGGCTCTGTGTCCACTGAACTCATGGGGGCAGTGAAAGAAAGAACAGCTGAATCCAGTCAGTACCAAACCCTCAAAATACATCTAATGAGACGCAGCTTCAATTTGCAGATTTGTTGCACTGGAGGTGGGAGCTGCTTTTCAGGTCAACAGAAAGCTTTTCCAGTATGCTTTAGGTACGGCAACAAATAGCAAGTGTTAAGGCAAATAAAGCACGATCTCTGCCTAATGCTTGAACACCTTTAACTGAGCAAGGTAACGAAACAAAATACTTTCCTGTCAGTATGAATAACTTCAGCAATTTTTATGCCTATGTGTTATGAGGCTACAGCTTCTGCATATGTAGCAACCCTCAGGGAAAAATAGAAACTATATGGCACACTGTAGGACTCGCTTTGTTAATTATTTGTCCTCTCAGGAATGTTGGGATGCCTAGGAGGAGAAAAAACTGATTTACCTTTGCCTTGGCTTGTTGTTACACAACTACTCTTTTTCTTGTATTTTTTCCCTAAGCTCTGTCATAACTCTTTATAATATAAGCCAAATTCTTTCATCTCTACATATGTACACACACATACTCATTTTGGAGATTTCTAGGGTTATAAGCTAGGTAAAACCACAACAAATGTAGACTGACTTTGCGGCTTTCATTGGGAAGGGTGCATTTTGCTACCTGTGAACCTTCGCCCACCACTACCAGCGCAGTCACCTTTGGGCTGAGCGAGTGCCAGGCGATCTGTAACAATACACTTGTCACAGTGTTTTAGAGCATCGAACAGAGAAGAAGAATGTGTTGCTTGAGAGCTGCAGCAGGATGCAGATCTTGGGCAGATCATGATTACCTCTAGGAAGCTGGACTTTGGATTGGGCACCAAGGTTCATATATCTACTCCTGGGAGTGCTGGATATAGTTTGTCAAGCACATCAGTTGACAAATAAAAGCTTATTTCTTTTTAGCTCATTATTTTTGAGCCTTAAATGAGATCTTTGCCCTTCACTTCAATCAACTCTGGCTTTCTTCCCTACTGACTTGGCAGATTTAGCTTGCTGCATCATATTGCAATGAGGACTTCTCCAAAACACACAAGTTCTATTCCTAGTTCTTGTCTATCACCCCTTTGTTATTCCCTCCACAAATACTTAGATACACACTCCCACCAGCAAAATCTGCCTCTCATAAGATGATAGTTTTCAATATGCTGTCTCACATTCCACTGAATTTTCTGCTGCTTTCCACCAAGCACAAAGACAAGTCAACTTCATAGGCTCAAAATTGTTCTTTCCTGCTTTCTGGTGGCTCTATGGCTGATATTGCAAGACTCAAAAGTGGTTTGAGTTGCCTGGAAGAAGTGTTTGGATCACTTCCCCTGTTATTTTAGAAGGAAATTTAGCTTTACCTTTACATCTTTCATTGTGTTTACTTGCTGTTTCCTCATCACACACCTCATCTTCATGCTCACCTACAATCCTCTCTTGACTACTGTTAAGGAGCACTGTGACGAAAGAAACACAAACTTGTGAAAGCATTAGGACCCTGATGTGAAGGGACATGAGCATGTACTTCTGAGTTTGATTATTCCAAGGTGTCTAATGCTTCCACTAGTGAGGCAGACCTTGCGTAAGGCCCTGAATAAGCTCATCAGTCAGGCCGTGGGCTGGTAGAGATGAGCGGAGGATATGGAAAGCTTTCCACTCCCAGCAGTTCAAGTGTATTGATCAGCCCTGCAGTCCAAGAGGAAACACTGCGCATCATTTTGTGGGACTATTAACAAAGAGAACATTTAGCACTTTAGGTTTTTCAAGGGAAAACAAGTCCTGCGTACATGTCCCCTCTGAAATATACTGCCATGCTGTAATTCTAAAGAGTATTCAATCATTGCATTATAACATTTATTTTTTTAATTTTTATTTTTAATAATGAAATATATAGTATCCTATCTTACCCACTGGAGAAAGCTGAATCCTAATAAAAGCACAGGGAGGAGAAGGAAATACTAAGTAATTAATCACAGCTGTTCCTGGCCTTTGAAAGCTGAAAGTTAACGCTGACCAATCTGTATTCTGTCTGCCTATTTAAAAGAAAATAATTTTTTGAGCTGAAAATGCTCTACTTCACTTTTAAAATGGGATTTAATTTATTATTGGGCCACATTATCAATTGGCGTGAATTAGCATAACTGAGCACTGTGCTACACTACGGGCTGATGAGCTCCTGGGCTGAGCTTCATCATTCTTGTCTTAAAACAGAAATGGATATACTTGCCGAAGGAGCGGGTCTTTCTATAAACAAGAGTAACTTGAAATGTCATCCCCATCCAAAACCCTATTTTTCACCAGCCAGGTTTCATCGTCGCAGCTTCTCAGAGACAAGGTTCCTGCAGTTATTCTGCCTCAGAAATGGTGACGGGAAGCGATGATGAAGCAGCGGAGGAGGAATCCTGCACATTATGGCTGTATTTCGGGTTGGGTTCTGCTGCACTCTGCTGGTACATAAAACCAGCAGAACTTTTTCTATGGTGTAAAACCCCAAGAAGGCAGCCGAGTTTTTCCTAGAGGCATATTTGTGTGCAGAAAAAGTCAGAACTGTATAATTGGAAGTGTAAGAAAATGAAACCTGCACTTCCAGGTGCAGTTTGATTTCACAGACCACAATTCCTAGCAGCAGTCATTCATTTTTCTTCCAAATTGGGAAGATGTGGGAAGTTTTCCTGCCTTGCAATAAATACACAGTTAAATTAAGCTTCTTCCACCAAGTTTTTTAAGGCAATATTTTAAACGTGTGACTGCTTGGACATATTATTGGCAGAGTAGAAGTAAAAAAGACCAAAGGCAAAGTCAAGTCTCACTGTAGGCATTTCAAAAACAGAAAGAGGGGAATTGTTCTTATACAGTTTTACTATAATCACAGTTTTCTTTGTGCCTTTAATATGACAAAGTTACTATGCCAGAGTTTACTGGTAGAATCTGTGAGCAAAATAATGGTTATCAGCCTGTGTCAGTGCTAATAACCAAAATGTATATCCGAGATATTACAAAAGGATGCTTCACGCAGGTGATCTTTGAAATTAATGCAAGATTTGCCATTTCTTACTCAAAACCTACCAGTTAACAGGAAGTGGCACATACAAAGGTACTGCAGAGTGCTTTGTGGGGCACGTTTGTAATTTTATATTGATTGCTTCCATCTCCCACATTTTCTCAGTAGTACATCCTTACTAAAAATGCCAGACAGCAAATCTCCAAATGCTTTTGCAGACACTAGGCTCTCAAAGAGACTAGAAGACTTGTGTGGAGTGGGCTGAAAACTAAAGGCTCCGATCACATCACAGCTATGCTGTTTGTCATGATGTATTTGTTATAATTACTATGCACTCGGAGGAGAGGAATTCTGTTTCTGCATTGCAATACAGTTGTACTAGAAGCTTTTCTTTCTTTCCTTTTTTCATATAAACCAGTGATTTTGAAGATGTGCCAAGTAATCCTTTGGTTCCTTCCCCTCTCCTGGAAATTATAGCTCACAGTGGAACTGTGCAGGTGCCAGTTCATTGATCTGCCCAACAGAGGTAAATATATTTCCTCCAGCTACTCTAAAAGATGTCATGAAACAAAAGCATACTTCTTCAGAAGAGCTGATCTGTCAAAATAGTGTTACTATTCACTGATTATTTTTTTTTTAGAAGAGGAACAGAAGTCTTCCATGCATATTCAAGCATCTTTTAAAAGAAAAGGTACTAAAATTAGCTTTACTATGCTTTAGATGCAAATGAAAGTTTTTTTCCTCCCCTCTGTGTTAGTATCTTTTGGTTCTGTCTGGTCCTATTCACATCCTTAGACAACTCACCATTTACCTCAAAGGGATTTAGCCAAGGTTTCATTCCTGCAGGCATCAGGGACCTGCTGTTTGATTCAGGCCTGTGCTCTCCTGCCTGGAACACCTCTGCACACAGACATGGACACACAGACATGGACACACACACAGGACACACACCTCTCGGAGCTCAGGGTTGCTCATGCTGAACAGCACTGACCCCATAGGTGACTGATGTTGTGAGGAGAGAGAGTTCTGTTCTCTGTTTATTGTGCACAGACATCTCTTAGGGAACAATTGGTTCTCACAGAAAACAGTAAGAAAGGTATTGCAATTTATTGGACTGGAGGTGTTCAGTAACCGTCAGTTTAGCTTCATATATAGTTGTTTAGTGATTAAAGCACAGGGGCTGCACCCAGAATATCTGGATTTGGGTGCAAGTATCACACACTAAATAAATGCAATCTCTGTTAAGTGCCCCAATTATCTCCATCTACAGAAGAAAGAACTGACATTAAAACAACTTTTCTTTTCTGTTCCTCAGCTTCAGGTGTAGGACAAGTATCCCATAACTTTGGAAAGATATTTTTTTTATATATTAGGGCACAGCAGCCTCCACTGTCTGGGGCTGGGGACTTAAAAATGGATATCCCTGAAAGGCAGCCTCCTCCCAACATAGGTGATTGTTATTTACTTAGCATTCAAGGGGATATTACACAGAATTGTCTCCTTCAGGTTTGTAAACTGCTTGGCTGGAAGGTGCCATATAAACCTGGATTATTAGTATTACATTCACGATAGCAAGAGAAGAAAGTGATCTCAGACCAGAAGGTGTAGGAAACACCGACATGTTTGATCATAGTCTAGTGGCTCGGCATAATCCAAGACAAGGAGTTTGCCAGAGCCGCACGTTTTGCTTGAGCTGCGTTAAGCTGCAGGGAGAGAGCAGGACCGAGCCATCCGGCTTCAACAGCATTGGTTCCAAACTGATAACGTGACAGCTGGATATACAACCCAGATACGTTTTGTGAATATTGGAGTATTTCAGCCAAACATTTGCTTTTCCGGAAAGTATTCACCTTAGTGACACTCAAGTATGTGAAAAGCCCTCAAGAAACAAACTAAGGTATGCAAACCCAAATAAATTGGAATTTACCGCTGATTTCTAACAGCCGTTCTCCCCAGAGAAGCATTTGTTTCATTTGCTCAGCTGTATGGAGACATGTATTGGTTTCCTAGCCTTTTGAAGGATTTCCTATAATGTTGTTTTTTTTCCATTAAAAACATGTTCTTGGCATATGTTACTCATTTTTGAAATTCCTGAAAATGTATTTCTTTTATTATACCAACAGAAGGAGCAAGAGATGGGAAGGCCAAGAGCAAGAAAGGGTTTTAAGATGGTGCTTGATGAATGCACAAAGGGCATGATATGACGTAGCAGTTGGTGGTCAGACTAAACTTGATAAGGCAGCAAGTCTCTTCAAGAGGTTTTTCTTATTTATCAAAAGAGAAGAGAGGAGAAAAAAATAAAGAAGGCCTGGATAGCTCTTTGCTGTGGTGGAGGCCTGTCAGTTTAGTTCATCTTAGAGATTAGCATTTCAAGAAAGAGACAGTGGAAAAAACCCTCGAGGCGCCAGGAATGCACGAAGTATAGTTGAAAATGCTTTAGATCACTTTTGTAATGCAACAGTAGGGCCATCTGCAGGCCTCAAATTTTCAATATTAGCCAGCTATTTTTAAATATTTGCATTGCCTAGTTCCTCTTTTCTTAATTAACTGTTCTAAATCATACAATATAGCTGTTCCTGGAGCAAATTTTAGGCTCTGAAGATCATTTTCTGAGCCTGGTAAAGAAGAACTGGCATGCATTTTTAACAGGTTGACAAATAGAATGCAAGAGAGCTGCAGACATCACAAAAAGGGTGTTAGCTACTGCAGTACCCCAACAGCCCCATTCAGGACAGGCGGCTCGGTGCGCTGGTGTGGACAGAAAAGGCATTAAATGCCACACGTGAGCCAGAACACAAAGGGACAAATGGGGAAAGAGTAGGAAGACAGGAACACAGTGCAAGTGGAGATGAAGAGCAAACTCTGAGCTCCTTGCTGTGTAAATATCCTCAGCTACAAGGACTCCAGTGCTTCCTTCTCCTTTGGCTGGTTCATGGAGGAAGAGGCCAGAAGAGGTGACCCATTAGAGAACTGAACCCCTCTTAACATCCCACAGGTTACAGGGCTTTTCTGTATTACCTGCTTCTTCAGCAGTACAATTATCCAGTCTTAATTTCAAAGATTGCTCATGGTGGAGAACATGACAATACATGATTTTTAACTGAACAGTGAAATCTAATATTTTTTTTCATTGTGGATGCGACCGTTTATCTGCAAAGTTATTAAACTGCTACTTTGACTGACTAGCAGCTCTGCTGCTGTCCTACTGTGATTTTCCCATAGTTACTCCTGTTACTTTATGGAGTAACACTTGCTTTCCTCTTCAACATTCCTATTCTTGAGCGCTCCATTCCTTCCCAGTCAGGATCCCATTGTGTTTCCGTTCCTTCCTTGTCCCCAGAAAGCCTTTTCTTGCACTTAGGAGATTCTTGTGCACAAAGCTTTTAAAACATTCCCCAGCCTGGCAGGTGAAGAGATAAGACACTGATCCAGTGGCCAGGACACACTCCGTGGTGCTGGAGATTAGACCTTCAAGCACAGAAGGTGGGACTCCAGAGCTGTCTACCGATTCCAGTTTCTTTACCTTCTTTTTGTGGTCTAGCCTGTTTCTGTGGTGACATTTCCAAGAAAAGTGTTGTACACTCAGCTGTTCTCCAGACGAAGAGCTCTTCCATTCATGCCTGCAGCCGGAATCTTTTATATTTCTGAAAACAATTTACTTCTCGTATAAAGTCAGAGACCCTTCAAAACTTAACCAAGCTTTCCACTATTGTCAAACATGATAGGCCAAATCCAGGACTTAGACGAATCACTTTTATCTTAACCAAGCAATGATCCACTGTACCAATAAGGCTGAGGAAGGGAGCAAGAAAATAAGAAAGTGAAGAACATAACCAGGGTAATGGCATTTTGATTAATTCTCTTTCTTGGTGTCTTTCCCTATCAGCATGCCAAAACTGATTAACTAGACTTAAAATGTAAATGTCAATACTCAGGTTTTTGGAGGTAGCACCTTAAAAGTGCCCTGAAGCATTAGGTTATAAAACATTCTCACTCCTGGAATCCAGCCTGTGTCCCTTTAGAAGACAGAGCCTCTGTTCAATATTTGCATTTTAAAATGCAAAGAGCATGCAAAGGTGTGCCCTTACTCTTAGTATCATGAAGAGTTTGAATTAGTTTAATTTTTATTTCTTTCACTGAGAGAAGAAAACCTATAGTGGCTGTTCATACCCTGCTAGAAAAGGGGAGAATCAAGAACCAGCCAGAGTTTAGCCACGCTGAACTCTTATAGATGCATATATGGACACCAGGATGGCAGGATTTGTGAGAACTGCGGGGACTGTTCCCCTGCAGTTAGTGTTTCAGAGACAAATAGCTGAGCAAAATATTAACAACTGTTATCTACTCACTGCGCTATTTGAGACACACACTTGCTCTGCAGCACTTACATTGAAAATAAAAGCAAACCAGCGTTTGTGATATCCCAAGGTAGAGACTTTTTAATTCTAGCTAGGAAGCCTAAAAAAGGCACTATTTTCAAGTATTTATAAATAGAAGCCTATTTTAGAAGAGACGTGAAGTTATCAGTGCAAATTAATAGCGCCAGATGGGGGGTTAAATTACTGCCTCACAGCTGAAGACATGAGACAGAATGAAAGTGGTTGGCTATAAAAAGGGCATCACCAGAAGTTATAAGATCCCACTACAAGGTGGGATTTGCGAACACCATGCTCGTGTTTGTAAGCTGTTGCTCAGATGAATGGTTTTATGGGCTGGAGCGAGGGAGAGAAAGGAAAAAAGTCCTAGTCGTTCTGAAGATCGTGTCTCATAGGTTACTGCTTTGCTCAGGACAAGCTGTCCAGCAGCACAAGCTACAATTAAATATCATAAAGCTCTATGTCTCCTGGGCTGGCTCACAGCGCCAGGACAGGGGAGCCCGCCGGACCAGCCAAATAAACGTGGCTGTGTGCTGGGACAGCACTGACTGAGTCGGCTTCCAGAGCAACAGCAAGCTTCATCAGAACAATTCCAGGTTTAATGATGTTGTTACTGAAAAATGGCAGCTCTTATATTGAGAAAGCAATTCTTTAATATAGGTATTTTTCAAAATACCGCAGTTACGTTTCAGTTGGGTAGGTAAGAAGAATGTTTCTTCCTGTCTCCTCCCTGCTTTCAGTGGGTAAAGAAAAAGTAAAAAAACAAAGAACATTTTTTCAAAGTCTTTTAGACCAGCACTGGAATAGGGGTGTCCTGACACACAAAGGCCTATAGGTTTATGCCAGAAACCCTTGTGCAGACTGTTAGCAATAGGATGGCCAAGAACCTGCCATGGGCAGATCCTATCAACCAGAACTTCTCCAACTGATACCATGCTGGTAATAAGACACCCATCCTACAGAGCTGAAATAACAATAGATACAAGAAAAGAAAGCTGCTTCAGTGCAGGATGATTCCCATTTCAGCTCAGTATTTACTTCCAGATGCTTAGCTGGGTAAATCAGTACAGCACCACTGCAGTCCAAAGAGCAAACTTGATCCACACCATGTGGAGATCCTAACAACTGACTAAAGAACACACTTTAAGAGGAAGAAGAAGGTCTTTTTGGCAGTAATTAAGCACTTTTAAACTCTCTGGGCACGGTAACAAAGGAGCCTATTCAAAAAGCAAACATCTTAAGTGCAAACACTTTAATAATGCATAGGTGTTTTACACAGAAGACAAGCTGTGGAGCTGCTCCTCCTTCCTAAGGGAAGCACAACATGAACAGAGCAGGATGGAGGCTCAGGAAGCTTTGAACACCATTCGTCCTGTGCCCTAATAAAACAAGGGCTGCACTTGCGGTCTTCTGCTCACCACAAAGAACCAACAGCACAACCCCTGCCCAAATCTCAGAGTAAATGTAATTTAATTCACTGACTGAGACCTAAGGAGAAAGTTACATACAGACGAACATAGTCATTTGTACAAGGCAGGAACACAGCCTGTTCTATAAACCCCTTAATCATCTGAGCGTAATAGGAATTGTGCTATGAATCATCGTATGTCTAAAGGAGAACTTGGTCAAGTCCTCTCTCCATCACGGCAGAGCAGAACTGACTCACCTTTACTGAATCAGTTTTTTAAGTCCAAAGCAGGGCCAGGGCTGAAAAAAGTGGTTCATCAGCACCTCAGTCATCACATGGCTGAGATACTCTCAAGGTGTGACTCAGCTGAAGAAGCAAGAGAACAATTTGCAGCGAATCAATTACAAAGTGAAATCTCCAACATTTTTCTATGGTTTGGGAATGCTCACCACAAATTTTATTTTTCTTGACTTCCTCTTAATCTGAAATGATTTGGTGAATCTTTTCTCAGAAAATAATTTCTAGATCTGCAGACTGCCCACTACACAAATTCAAAGTTCCACCTGTGCTGCATTTCTTCCATTTCCATTTTGTTCAGAAGGCGTTCTGCTCCCTTACTGGGTGTGCAAGGGATACAGATGTGGGAAGAGTGAAAAGCTTTTGTTTCAAATTCAGAATTTGCTCTCTCTGAATATTCTTAACTAAACATTTCAAAAAGTGATGTTTTGCAAGCATTAGTTCCAGTAATTCTGTCCACAAGATTTTTGATAGGCATCTTAACAGAGGCATGTGAACTAATATGGTTTTGAGGCAACAGGGGGATGCTATTGAAAATGCAGAGTTGCAGCTGGATATACGTTGGTCACATTTCCTCAGCTGAGCGATGATGTTCAGCTCTGCAGAAATAGCAACTGTCACTAGCAAGAGTCACAAGAGATGCAGCCCGCAGAGAATCACATTAAGCAAAGAAGAATATCTAGGACAGTGATTTAGCTTGTCTGGATTATAACTTCCCTCATAGATGCTTTAACATTGTTGAAAGGCCTCCTAAAGGAAGACGACAGGCTATTCAGGTCTGCCACAAATAAAATAGAGGAACAAATAGCAATTGTGGGAACGCTAATATAGCATGATATACTTACATGAAAAATTCTAAGGAAGTTGCTGGGAATGCTGGAACAAGAACATTCAGCCTGAATTTTAGAACATCCCTTTCTGTGCTGCCATATGTTGTAATACAGGGAAGAGCCATGAAAACAGCTTTGAATCAGTGAGATGTAAAAAGGTTTTGTTGCCTGGTTGACCGTCTCATTTTCACAAACTCACGGGCCCATGGTTAGTCCAAGATAGGACACAGCAAGCAAGACACATGAGATCAAAAAAGTGTCTATCTCAATCCAGGGGTGGATTTCTTTGAGCTGAGATAGAGGCAGGTGATCCACTATTTAAAATTTCTTAACAGAACTGTCAGGACCTCTCTTCAAAGGAAGAGAAGACATACACATGTCGACTTGTAAAGGTGAACAGCAATCTGGCATTCTTTGAGAAAATTATACACACGGCAGGACTGTCAAACACAGATGGACCAAAGGGAAATGTCCAGATGTAACTGCAGATGTCACAGGAAATTAAATCATTTGCTTGTGCTTGTGATTCAAGAAGCTCAATTTCTAGGTCAGGCGATAGCTCAGTTGGCCATTACTGCAAACACCTCTGACTTTTCTTGAAGTTTTGTGCCTAGAACTCATAAAAAAGCAAAGGACAACTACCATTTTTATGGGAAGTACATTGTAAAACCACATGAAGAATTAACTTTGTCGAGGTTAACAATGAGCTAAGGAAGTAAGTTGATAAAGCATGAGGTTTCTCTAGTACACAATAAAAAAAGAAAAGAGTTGCAACTCTCTGTTGTCACTTTGAAAACAAATATTGCCAGTTTTGCTTATGTAAAAACATAAATATTTTTTTCTCATAGGTACAATCATTATTGTTTGTGATGAATTAGATTTTTGAGTAAACTTCCCTCCAGGAGTAACATAACCTATTGCATTTATTTTAGCAGCTAGTTAACTAAGTGTGGATACAAAACGTGTGATAAGATAGTCAGATCCCTACGCAGGGATTTTATTTGCTAGCAGAAATAAAATGAATAATTTTTGTCAAAGCTTTGAAAAGGATAAGAGTGATTATTAGAAAGAAATACTTGCACTTCTTAAACTTTCTACAAAGCTTCTATTTATGTAAGAAATGAAGAGTTTTCATCGTAGTAAGCTTTTTGATCTTTATTTGATTAGTTTTTAAGATCAGTATATCACACATCTCTAATGAAATGGCAAACTTTTTTCATTTTCTTTCCTTACTTATGTCTATCTATGTGTCTGGCATGAGTCTAGTTCTACTGCCAAATAGTCTATACTGATGAATGACATTTGTACCGTTGTTTAGTCTAAAACCCCCTAACGCATTTAGACTGATTATAGAGTTCAGAGCCAAGAAATACTGATACACAATCAAAATTGGAGAGACAAGGGGACAAAGTTCTTTTGCTTTTGCTTTGGAGATCTTAAAAAAGCTTTTTTAGCCTCATAACTTTGCCCACAGAAATGTAGTGAAAGTGGGAAATGTTTACATCTCATTTTTGGATAAGATGAAGCAGATGAAGGCTGATTGGGCTTCCTATGGCTGAGCCATTTCTGGAGACGATGCATCAGATGTCTGGGATAATATAGAAGCTGTGGTTGACAGCTGCTAATGCAGGTTCCTGTCTCTTCTGGAAATAGCACTAAGCATAAAAAGTATGGCCTTGAAACTTAGATTTTCTGGAAGAGCAAATGCTGTGCCATGCTACAGAAAGAAGAATCTTTAAAAAAAAACCCAATCAAACCAACCAAATAGCTGGAGAAACAATATTTTAATACTGGTGTCCTACTGAATTCTGTACTTTACTTGTATCACAGCATATGCCTGTAATTGATCCCTTATGGTGCCTTCTGGGCACCTGCTCAAGTCTCAGGCTCTCACAGGACAAAAGCACCCACCACAACAGCTGGAAAAGCTTAACACGGTTCTTTCCCTGCCTTTCCACACGCCTGGTGTCTCTTCTGCTTGTGGGCCTTGGGGTGTCTTAAAAGAAAAGATGCTGACAGGCATTGCTCTTCCTTAGTGGCCCTGCATGGGGCCACCAAAGGTCTGAGGCTACGGGTCAATCAGGGAAGATCGTCAAGGCACTTGCTGGGAGGTGATTTGCGGCGTACCTGAAAGGCTCATGTTTTGTGATCTCCTTCTGTCCAGCTTTCAAACTGATCATATTTAGAGATGGTCCTGGGAACAGGTAACTATTGAGGGTCAGAGGACAGGTACCCACTTTCATTGCTGGGTCTCTACGAGCAGTTGTTCGTGCCTTGAACTTCTGGTGATTTGCCCACAGGCTTTCAGTGTGTGATTGATACCGCTCCTTGGTGGTCACGGAAGAGCTAAGGCAGTAAATCCCAGTGATCAGACTTCTGGTCCAAGAGGGTGGTACGGGAAATATACTTAACAACTCTGCTTTTCCTCTTGCATGGGTATAAGCGACATGACGCAGGTTTTGGATTTTGTTCAGGATGGGGTAAGTTCTTGGGCAGGGCCTAAAGATTCTGTTAATCTGTTAACAGTTTCAAGCGCTGCCTCAGGAGGCGGAATGTTTTGACAGGACATCTTCACATCTTACCATCAGTATAACATATCTGCTAACCAAGGGCAAGTGTTCAGCAGCAGTGGAACGAAGGAGCCTTCTCAGCAGCCCAAACGTGGCACATTCCTTACCTCATCAAGCTTCACTGGCTCAATGACATTAATTTGCTCCTGACCTAATGCTCCCAGCGCTGCAGTTCAATGTGTTTATTAATTCCAGGGACGAGCTTTCACATGAATTTTGTTGTTGCACTGAGATACAGTGAGGGGAAGATATGTGGTTTCTGCCCCATTCTCCATATCTGTGCCATAAAACATAGCGTTTGCTGTGCCTGTATTATTTGTGAGCTTAGCGCTTAGCTTAAAGCCAACTGAAATGTTGTGGAAATACAAGCTCATTAAGCTTTGGGGTAGATTTTTAAATTCTTATTCCTGTTTTAAGTCAGAGGAAGTCTGAAGCAGCAAAGCTTGCCAAAGAAACAGGATTTGTATATTACAGAAAAATTCACTAACCTGGCCTAGACACATAAAATAACTACGAAAAATTTGCTAGTGGATGATCACATTCCTGGCATTAATCAACTTCTAACTGAGGACTGATGGGTTGGTCTAGAAGGTGGCACAGGGTATTATGGAGACCGGTGACTTGCATTGAGTGGACTCATATTGTGCCGCACCATAGGAAGTGCCACATTTCCGTAGCAGACAACTTTCTTTTACCAATCGATAAATGGGAAATCTCAGCTTTCACAGAATGATTATTAAATATGAATAAATACTGATTTGTTCATTATGGAAATGATATCTATAGATAGACAAGGTAATCAATATGAGCTACTACAACATTTGCTACCACTGGGTTCATAAGGAAGACTTAATTCCTTCTGTAGAAGTGAGACAAACTCCTCTGAGAAAACTTAGGCAGGAGTTTCTTTGTCACCTCAGCCTGACAGGGAGAAGAATCTTTATAGTGTTTCACTAAAAAGAGAGTAACCTGTTCCAGGCTCTTCAGTCAAGTCCTCAGAAGAGACAGATTGTAAATGCTTCTTCCCTCAATGAACCCAGCAATAGCTCAGTTCACCCAGCCCAAGGCACTTTGCTGCTTTCCAGCAGTGAAGAAAAGGAGGCGTGCAGAGCCCTTCCTCACAAGCTGGTGTTTTTTTCTTAAATACAGAATTAATCTAAAATTAATTTTTCACATTTTCCAGTTTCAGCCACAGTTACAGTTATTTCCATACGCCAGGACAAAGTTTAAAATCACGGCCTGTATTTTTGGGTTGTCTGAAATGCAGACTGAAGCTAAGTTTGCGTCACAGGCTGCTGCCAGCTGTCTACTGGGCATTGATGATGCTCGTGTTCATCCGGGGCCTGGCTGAAGTTTCAGACAGCAATTACCCTCAATGTCTAATGAAACCTGAGAAAGTAATTAGTCTCTTTCGTGACTCCGCTATCATGCATTACTTAACCTGGATTCAAGGCAGCCTCATGGTGAGGAATAGGGAATGTATGGAAAAGGAAAGAAAGTAAATAATTTGCCAGCTTGTTGTTGTGCCTCCTTTCACCTGGGGTTCGAACAACAGCAGGACAGGGCATAAAGCCTTGCCAAGAGCTGCGGGGGAAGGGGGTTCCTCAACCTGACCCCTCTCCTTGCCTCAGAGACTCACACTTGGGGCCTTTCTTGCCCAGCGAGGCTGCCTGGTCCCTGCAGGGCTCAGGATCCTGCAGCAGACAGGCAGAGGGCTTCCTTGCATCAAATATTAAAACGGATACTGCATTATGCCCTTTACTTCTGGTCCGAGTTTAACACCCAGCAAATCTTCTCCGCCTCTTCACTTCAGCCTTTGAAGCAGCTCTCGAGCAGAGTCACTCACTGCAGAGACTGCAGTGCCCTCTGGTTCACAGCAACCAGGGGATGTTGTCAAGAGCAAGGAGGTGACTCCCTGGAAAAGAAAGATTTGTGGGTCTGGTTGCGAGTGGTGGAAGAAGGGGAAAGGCATCCCACTGCTCATGGGGCTGCTCCAGAGCAGAAGAGCCCAGTGAGGACAGGAAGGTGCTGCAGAAAACATGAAGGCACACAAAGGGATTGGAATACATCCCTCTGAGGAGGAGGGTGCTCCCTTATCTCTGGCAGCCACCTAGCTCCAAAGTGTAATAAATTCCCCAAATGGATTATTTTTTCTCTAAAAATAGAGCATGCCCCTCCTACAAGCTCCTTAAATAAATCTCTTGCCCCTGTTCTCTTCAGCTCAAGGTCACCTGGAAGTGCAGCTTTTTCACAAGCATGTCAGTATTTCTGCACATGAGGGAGGAGACCTGAGGGCTGTGACCACAGACGTTGCTTGATGTCTTTGCCAATCCAACGTCATATCTGGGTTAAGCCTGGGGCATTTCAGACAAGAGTTTGGCTGTCAGTCACAGGGCTCCATGCTTACAGTGGGTGAAAGAGAGTTACAAAGCTCTCTTAAGCCATTCACTGATTTAAGTGACATAAATATTCATTTTTTTTTTTTCAACAATGGCTTTTTTTTTTCATTTGCTTGAACAAGGGCTTTTAGTCTACCAGATGGGTCCAGCCTATATGTCCTCAAGATGTGCTCTTTAGATGCATTTTTAAAGCCTAAGAGGGTAACTTCATTTAAACCTGTGGTCTTCAACTTACCCTTGAGTTAAGTATGAAGGCAGCAGCTGCACTACAAGATCTCTTACACCACACGGATTTTCTGCTGTATGTGTCATTGTGGTTTCACGAAGGAAGAAGTCATGTCCCTCCTTCTATTCACTTATTGGGAAATAAGTGTCAGCACCGTGAAAGCAGTTCAATCTGAAATTTCTGAACTGAGTAACATTGCTTACAGGAAACACATTCTGCATCAGGCACAGAATTGTCCCCACATTATTCTTAGGTCAAGAATGAAGAATCGCTGGTTCTTCATCAAGTAATTTGGATTACATAAAATACACAAGAGAACAATGATTGCTTTAGATTTAAATTGGATTACATTCAAGTTTGTGCCCCATCCTGCTGTCTTTACTTAGAGGAGTAGTATCTATAAATATATAGTAAGGCATGTCAATATTTTTGATTGGAATTTATTTTAGTGACAAATGACTTCATTAGCAAGTACTGTTCTTGTCTTCAAAATATTCCCATTTCTAAAAATCCTCAAACATACATTTGGGGAAGGGACAGAAGCAAAGGGAGAGCTCTCCAAACCCAGTCCCTAACATTCTCTGATTCTGCGTGATTCTGTGAAAAAATAAAGATATTTCAGTTGTGCCAGGGAAGGTTCAGATTGGATATTAGGAAACATTTCTTCACAGAAAGGGCTGTGAAGCACTGGAACAGGCTGCCCAGGGAAGTGGTGGAGACACCATCCCTGGAGGGGTTTAAAAGATGTATAGATGAGGTTTTTAGGGACATGGTCTACTGCCAGAGTTAGGTTGTGGTTGGACTCAATGATCATACGGGTCCTCTGTGTCACAGACTGTGCTGGGCCAGATGCACCCGGTGTTATGAGTTGTACCCCCCAGCTCGTTCTCATCATGAGCTTTGCCCCGTGGTCCTTGTCATGCTGCAGCTTGGTGAGCAGCGGTGCTGCTTGCTCCAGGCTGCCGGGGGCTGAGGCTGCGTGAGTCATCTCCGCCATGCTCTGGAGGCAGCGCTGCCGATAGTCGCCTGTCCTTGGGACAAGCTCTGCTCTCATTGAGAGAGCTGGAATCGGCTGAAACCCAGATTTTTTTTCTGGATTTGTGCTCAGGTGAATGAATGCAGATGTGCTTAAATAAACGAGAGTCCAATGAAGGTAGAGGTTGGAAGGCAAATCCTGTTCTTCAGATGTAAAACAAGTACCGTTTTAATGTTTAGAAGAAACAGATTGGCTGTCACTATTCATCCACTGTAAGGAATGTTTTATTCCTTCAATTTGGCATGGCTCTTTATAAAGCCTCTGGTCTTAAAGGCCCAAAATCACCCCATGTAGCTTCCAGTGATGGCAGAAAAAGATTTAGGGATTTAAATGAAAAAATAATTGGAGCTTTCATTGCCAGGTAGGGGAGCAAAATCCCTCTGCCCTCAGCTGTTCAGCACACGCTTTGCTCCCCTGCTTGAAATCTGGAGCTGTAGGATCTCGACAGTAAGATTGTGGGAATATCCAAGCACAGTTCTGGGGAAATCCTGTATTTGCTGAATTCTGTGACTTGTTTGTGACCAGACCCTTGTTGCTTTCAAATGTCAGCTATTAATTTTTTTCCCGAGTTTATTCTCGCCATTGCTTTTGGTAATATCTGAATCGCTCTCATCCCAGCTTGTTTTTTTTTTTCTTTTTTGAGTCCTGTTTTCTCCAGTAAAAACACTTCTGTGCTACAAGAGTGAATGCTCTTGCCCTTAGCAGTAGTTGTACCTGCATACCTCAGAGATCTGTGCATTAAATATAACAAGTTTCAACAGGAATCCCCATATACCTCTATGCTGCAAAGTAGTTAGCACATCAGCTTCCTGGTAGCCAGGCTGCTGGGCCCAAGAATCCTTCAATTGTCGTTTATTTTATTTCCGTGATCAAATTTGGTTTCATGTTGTATTGTTCAGCAGAGCTCTGTAAATCTCACATAACCCCATAGGACCTAGCCAGCTCCTGCCTTCCCCCTGCAGATTGTATCACAGCCTGTTTCAATACATCCATCTCCCTTAATGTCAACATGAACTTCAGCAGGGAAAAGAGGGAGGTTTTGCAAAATGTTTTAAGTACTGACCTTTCAGAGCCATCATCTGTGCGTTGATGAGATTCAACCAATAATGACGCAACCATAAGACCCAGGGAAGGGGCAACATTCCCACAAGGAACTGGAAAACTTCCTACTCCCAAATGCGAATTGGAAGGGAAAGGTTAGAAACCAAACCAGGCCATCCTACGTGCCCTTGCAGGCCTTAATTCCTTCGTAAACATGTGCAAACTGAATAAAAAGAACAAGCTAAATAAAAATCCCCATGCAGAGAGAAAGATTTTGATCCTCTGTTAAAACAGTTTGAGCGGAAAGGATTTTGCAGCCTCTCTGTTAATCTGCTGATCACGTGGTTGAAAGCGATGCCCTTCAGGCACTATCCAGCCTGTTGTTGAATTGATTGGTCAACAAAAAAAGAAAGGAGGAAAAAAGGGAATAGAAGTTGTGCTCTTGTATTAGTACAGCCAAATCCTCGCCTGCAAGTCTGGGTAATCTTCACAGGAGCAGCATGTTGTGTTTTTTCCTCATTGTGAAGGCTGAAATGGACTTCAGGGGAAAGATAAGTTTCTAAATCAGCCTCGTGAGCCATAATAAATAATGAGGAGTTCTCATGCCCTGTACCAGAGACAGCCAGCGTGCGTGTGTGCCCTTGGCCGCTTCGAATTTCTATTACTGGTTCCTGGGAAATAAGTAGCAGCCAGGAATTAGTTGTAGGTGTGAATCAGAAAGCAGCAGTGGCCTTTGAAAAAGAGTTTTGCGTATCTGTGGGGTGCTATTATGCATTCCTGTGGCTAATACAATTTGTTACTGCACCTAAAAACATCAGATGCTTTCAATATTTGACTTGGACATCTGTAAGCGCATTGTAAATATAAATATTAAACAGTAATTCCCAGTTTATTGGGTTTGGTATAAATATTCACTGGCAATGAACAGTGGATATGACACCAGCATCTCCTCGTTTAAACTCTCAGTTGTGCCCAGTGAGAAGAGCAGCCAGATCCTCTCCCTTTTCCGAACAGCATCCGCAAAACTTCGGGGAGATGAGCTGTTTAATGGCAGCAAAAGTTTTTGTCCTTGTAACTTTATAAAACAGCCTTTAAACCATAAAATTTAGATCTCTATAAGATTTTTTGTTTAAAGTTGGTTTCCCAGGCCTTTTTGTCATAAAAGCTGCATTTTAAAAAGATACTCTGCTGTGTCCTCATATTGTGCCAGCTGCATTTTACATACTCACATGTCTGTCAGTGTATCACCTATATATAGAGAATGAGGGCAGCTAAAACCTAAGCAAGGTCCTTTTTATAACGTGGCTGTAGCTATTTCTATTTCTTTCTTGAAGGGAAATAAGTTTTTCAAAGCTCACGGACTTTCTTCAGCTTTGACTCCTATTCTCACAGTTTAGGTCGCCAATGGAGAACACGGCACAAAGTAGAGGCGAGTGGAGCCAGGGACAGGACTGGCTGCCCTGGATATGACAGAAAGTGAGGCCTGAGCCAAGAATGTGGCTGTTGGTCTGCAAAACCAAAGACATCCTTGGGGGTAGCTGGGAGCACCCTCAGAAAGCTCAACCTCCTTGTTTTTTTTCCTTTTTTTTTGAAAGAACATGAATAATCAGTGACAGCTAAGACTCTCAAAGACAATGAGATCTTTCCTTTAACATCTTCTTTGCTGTCCCTCATAGATAGAAAAAATAGCTCTTCTTCAGTTAAAAATCCCATTCTACAAATAACACCATCAGGCCAGTTTCATAATGCTTGTATTTTGTCAGCTGCTGATTTGACCCTGGCAACTTAGTTAAAGAAGATTTCTGCTAAAAATATATCAGTCTATTGGTTGAAACATGACCACACTTTTACCATCATGCAGAAATGAAAGGAATATATGAATACTATAAACATAATTAATTGCTTTGTTTATCACTAATACATCTCAATAGGGGAAGTTGCATATTTATATGCCTAATACCCTCATGATCACAGTGTATAGAATTTTACTCCCCTATTAAAATGTTTATATGTGGCAATAGCTGCATTAATCATCTTTCATTCATCTATGTTAAAGTTGAGGTCAGAGCTGCAGAAGCCAGAATCTACACTACCAGCTCTTGCTAGAAGAAGGTGTCCTTTGGCATCGCGTGTTTGCCTCAGTGCCCACACAAATGCACCAAAAAGCAGTGAAACCTACCAAAAAAAGCCACAGTGAAGCTACAGCCCTTTAGCTGAAAGAAACATAAAACTTAAGACCAAATGCTGAGAAGGAGTGAAGCGTTGGGGTTTGTGCAGCACTCAGTTCAACAAATACAGAGTTACTGAGTCCTGTTTGGTGTAGGAAAAGTAAATACTTATCGGTGTAATACAGCTCAGGGGCAGGGGAAGGTGTGAGTCCTGGGCTGGAAAGAAATCTTGCAAATACAAACCACGCAGAGAAAAATGAAATGTTCCCTGCCTGAGTCTGCTGACAGCCCTTAACCAACACCATCAGGGGAACACCTTCTGTCTATTGCTTTGAAATTAAAGCTACAGCAACATTGACGCTGATGCTGTTAACTATGTCGCTGACAATCTTTTAAACTAAAATATTGAGTTGTTGTTCTTTCACCACAAAAACTTTTTCCATATTTTTCTGTCTACTAAAATCATTGGCCCTTCCATACTAAGCTTGTAAAAGTGTTAGTTACACTCATAGCTTGTCTCATCCAGTCCTAAAAGCATAAGGATGAGTAAAGAAGGAAGAGTACCCAATTAACCTCTTTTTAACACATAAATGAAAAATTCTGTGGCTGTTTTAATGACTGAGTTATTCACTGTTCTGTTCATTTAATTAAAAAAAAAATCACTTTAAAATCAAATAAAATCACCACAAATTTTCCCCCTGATTTGCAAACTTTTGCAAAACACAGCAGACATTAACTCTACTTTGCGACAGAGGGCAATGCAAATGTGCTCTTCTTTTCCTGTAATACTTGTGGGTTTCCTTTCTATCATCCATTTAGCCTAAAAATAATCTTTCTCCAGTTTGTGGGTTTCCTTTTTATCATCCATTTAGTCTTCTTCAGTTGTCTGACTGCTTTCTTGGATCATTTTGCATTTGCTGCCATTGATTTAATCTGCATATAAGTGTAACTGCTCTGAGATGGTGGCATTTTGCACTGACTTTGCAAAGGCAGAGAAGAGTTAGTGTGGAGGCAATGAGTAAGGCCTTTTGAACAACTACTCACATTTAATTCTCTGTTGCAGAAACTCATTCCACTTTTCTGTTGCTACTGGGTCTGCTCCTCTTGATTTATGAAAATACAGGGAGAGACCCTTCACCCAGGAATGCAAACCAACAGCAGCCGGTTGGTTGCTACCACGCTGACATGTAAGACATCCCCACTAAGAGCAAAAGAATGAGCAGACAGGTCTGAGTTACTGTGATTTTCTCATGCTGCATTACCTGTTATGTCACTGAAGCACTCCTGACTCACAGACGCTATCTGCAGTACCCGGGGGTAGTTAATAGGCACAGACATAGCTCACCTTCTGTATAAGATGAATCTGATTGATCCAGCTTCTGTGGGAGAGATGTGAGCAAACAGGCTGCTCACTGACCTCCCAGGCTACAACCAACCCCTTTCCTGGAACCCACAGAAAGGATGTGCCTCATACCACCTGCAAAACCCCTGCACTCTGCAGTTGTTGCCTGTGAGCAACTCTTAAACAGCGAGGAAAAGGAGCAATAACGCTTTGGTGCAGACGGGTGGCGAACACCTTTGGTGCTCTGAGCCAAGGGTGGATGCAGATCCTGCTCGGCTTCCTGGGGAATCTGTGCCCCGCACTGGTTTCCCCGTCACTGCCCAGGTTTGACTCCTGCCCCAAAAGATCATTTGGTTTGGGATGCTCAGCAAAGGGAATATTTAAATTAAATCAGGAGATGTGAAAGCGGCTTGGGTGTGTATATGGAGGCAGCAGGCTGGACCAGGAGCTCTGGGCATTCTTGAGAAGACTGTACAGAGGGAACAGTCTCTCTCTTTCCACAAAGCTGTTATAGGAACAGTGAACGCAACAGGCCTCATGCAGCTTCATGGGAACTTGCTTTATGCTCCCCAGGAAAATCTTCCACGCAGTTTTCCCCCTCCTTGCTGTCTCCTGAATCCCTCAATAATTGTCTTGCAACAAGTGCAATATAAATATGCATACATATATAAAAAATATATATATATATTTTCCATCTATCCATCCATCCATCCATCCATCCATCCATCCATTCATCCATCCATCCATCCATCTATTCCTCTAGAAGAAACAGAAGGGGGCAGTTAAACCCCATGAACATCTGACACAAAAGCATTTAAGACAGCAAGCACTCCTGTTTTGTGTTTGGACACAGACCCACATGCACACGCTTTGCTGTTCACCCTCCAGACACTGCCAGCACCTACCAGCACGTTGCTGGCCGGTAGCTCCTCCTGCAAGGCTGACCCTGCTAATGGCAGCGGTGAGACTCCCTCGAACTCGAGATGTGGCGTGACTTTCACCCCTAGCTTCTAAAATTGGCCTTTAATCAGATTTAGTGGCTTAGGAGAAACGTAAAGAAACCCAGGCTGGAATATAATCAAAGGGAAGAGAGGCTGACTGCTTCTCATTGCTGCAGTGATGGTGGGTGAGTATTGTGAGAAAAGCCCAAATGAATTCAGGGTGGGAGTTTCACTGAAAATCGTGACACGGTCAGAAATCTCATCCACTAGCTAAGCAGATGCCTTTTGTTTTTCTCCCAGATTCTGGCCATAGAATGTAAATAGCTTTGTCGTGAGTCCAGACATTTTCTTTAATCCTCTCTACTAATACCTGGATTTCTTGTCCTGAGCCACCAAGATCCAGCTATGCAAACGGCAAGTGAGGTTGTAGGATATTTTGGAGCAGGTGTCTCCTGGAAGGATAGGGAAGCACTAAGCCCTTCAAGCAAAACCTCATTTAAAATACCTTGTGAAATGCCATCCACCCTTTACCAGAGAACACTAATTCAATCTGGAACCAGCATAACCAACAGCTGCCAGGATGATCAGGCAACAAACAGTCCATCTACCAAGCAAGGACTAACAGAGTCTGATCTTTCATGTCATAAGAAATGCCAAGAAAGGTTCTGACTGCTGTTTATATACCTCACAGAGAGAGAAGGAGAGAGCAGGGAAGGAGAGAAACTAAGTCACAGGGCAAGACCAACATAGGAGCAAGCTGATATTTTCTGCCTGTGAATTAATCTGTGCTAGAAGTGAAATTCTTCTGGATACTAGAGAAGTGATGTTCTGAACTCAAAACTAGTGGGAACATGATAAACTTAGGGAATCATGGGACATGGCTTGCTTAACCATAAATGAAGCTGTATGAGGCAGGTACCTGCGAGAGCAGGTATTACTCACAGCAGGTTATTACTCACAGCATTCTGCTCAGGCCAGGTGTCTCTTCAGTGTTCCCTGTGCTACCAGCAGCTCCCTCCAGACAAGGTGCTGGCTCCTGGTAAGAGGGTTCCTTTCTTCACCCTCCACCACTCTGGCTGGTTGTTCTCCCAGATGGAATAAACCCAAATATTTTTGTCTGCAATGTTTTTCTCTTGCTGTTGGAAAGAAAAAAAAAAAAAAAAGGGAAAACGTGTGGGTACAAAGCTGTAGAAATAACTGCAAAGAGAGAACACATTAAAAGGTTTATTTTCTAAAGCAGTTTTGTGAGCAGTAAAATAGACAGAAAGTCAAGTTGTTATTACTCTGAAAGTGAAATTCTTACAAAATGGCTGCTCTGTGCTTTTTTTGGTTTGTTTTGGTGCTGGAGCCTGATAAAGCCACGTGCACATGTTGAAGCCTCACATTAATAAAACAAGCAGTGCAGTCTGACAACTGACAGAACAACAATGACTCGCTTTGTCTTGGGATGGGGTGGCTCCAGGCATTTCTTTTACAATTGCCTGTTATTTTCCGAGATCTCAACGGCAACTTTTTCCACCTGCCGTTGCCCTGGCTGCAGAGCCCGGGGGAAGCGTGGGAGGTATTGCCGAGAACCTCCCTGTTTGCAGAAACCGGAGGCACCGAGCGGTTGTGTCAACACAACTTCTCCGCTGCGCTGCAACCGTATACACGCACAACGACGTTCATTTAGCGCCGACCATCAGGGCTTCGCCAGGGGTCAACGTGCACACGTTTACAAGAAGCAGCAATTCCCCCAGTAGCACATTTATGTTGCGTAATTGCCTTCGCACCAAGAAATCGTTTTTATCGAGCTTTCTGACGTTATAACAACACAAGCCCATAGGAAAACTGCTTTGCAATTAGTTTTTCCAACGCGTTCAGCAAATAGTCAGGAGTCATAATTTTGTCTAAGTATACTTCTACATGTTCATTTTGGCTTCTGACTGGAGAGTTCTTGTTCTAGAGAGATATGGGTTCTGACACAGACATGCATTTATCCAAAAGCCCCTGTTGTCCCACACCACATATGGCCCCAAACCAAGTACCACTCCATGCCCTGAAACACCTGCAACTTAAGTAGGGAAAAAAAGAAAAAGGACAAGATAGGAAGGCAAATAATTTTATCCATATTGTGTAGATGGGCGATGGTTTCAGTCGTTAAACATGGACAAGCAGTTCCATCAGAGGGTACCCAAGATGCCTACACGATGCTGACAGATACAGCCAGCAGCAGGAAACAAAATACCTACAGCACCTCATGTAGCTCTAGACACTGATCTTCAGGCAACATTAGCAAGCCTGGAGAGTAAAATAAGTTGTCTAAGGTGATGCAGGAAGACAGCGACAAACTAGGAATCGCCTGCTTCTCCTGAGTTCAGATTTGCAAGATCTCAGTGTCTGTCTTTTCCAAAGTCAATCCCTGACAAGCATTCACTAGTAGGCATTATTCTCTACTGAATATCAAGCAAAAATCAGAGTAGAATTGGTTATCACTGTACAGGGCTGTGGAGATTGGCTCAAAGGTTTGCCAGCAACACACTGTGGGACAGAGATGAGGTGTCTGTGCCACATTTTAATGCTGATGTACCCCATGGAAACACAGAGGCAGCTTTTTGGCTTAATAGGTAACACCAACAGAACAAAGATGTTTCTTTGGAAATAAGAACTTTGCTGAAAATCCTGTGAATAAATTACATCCAGGCAACAGGCTGTGCTGCAGAATTGGTATAAAAAGCAGACTTCCCTCATGATTTTATTTCAAAGCTATTTAAAATTTAAATCTAAATAACCAATTTGAGTAATGTGTCATTGTTACATTTTGTGCAATAGCATAAAATCTTTAAATAGGATCTCTCACTACAAAATCAGCTGATTTGTCCTCCAAGTGCTTTCAGATCAATTAAAACACAATAAGAGCAAAAGCAGGAAATGTTTTTGTTATAGGTGGTATTAATTGTGGTGAACTCTGGGTGAAATGGAGATGACAGAAGTCGAAACCCAGAAGAGCTAAGAGTTTGTGAGGGCCATTACTGAGAGCCTACATTTGATAAAATCTGTTCTCCCAGCTCCCTTAAATAATTTCTGACTAGCTGTTTTTGTCACACCCACTGTGGGCAGCACACAAATGCTTTTCTTGGCTTTCTGTTGGGACCTGCTTTTGACCACCACATCCTCAACATAATTTCAGGGGGAACATGCTGGTGCCAGCAACACACAGAGCTGTCGGTATCTAAGCATCCTTTTGCAGCAGGTTCTCACTTTTGATGTCATTTTACTCCCTGTTGGTATCAGTGGGCAGTTTCTGGTCTAGACTGAGCTTTGGGGTTAATGCTGGTGCATTTCTTATAACTCAGACACAAAAAGCCCACCTGGGGAAGGCTGGTGAAGGTGGTGAAAGACATGGCCAGTGTGTGAGCTCTAGAGAGCTCCCTGATGGGCAGGGAAAGCTGTTGGGGAGGTGCAGCGGGGAAAAGGACGCACACCTAGAGAAGGTTCCAATACAGCCCCAGAACTGCCTTGTGCCCGGCCCCATTGCGGCTGAACATGCCTTGTACAACACTTGGGGAGCCAAATGAACCACTGCAAGGCAACACTGGGGGGTGAGGATGACCCCCTTCATCCAAAATCCAGATAAAAAATGAAAGGAGAAAGGCGTGCTGTCAAAGGAGAGTAGCTGCAACCCAACATCCGGCTTTAAATGGCTCCACATCCATCCTAGAGATGTGCAGTCTGAAGTCTCCCTTTGGGTTTGCTGCGGCTCTACTAATGCCGTGCCACTGCGGTAATGCACTTTCAGTCCTACAAGAAAGAAGTATGAAGTGTGGTATTGACCGATTCTTGACTTCTTTAGTAGAATACGCCAATGCAGTCATCCTCTGGCTACAAATAACCACGGAAGAATAGATGTGTCCTTTAATAACAGGGAGAGTGCTTAAAAAAGAACACTTTATTGCAGTGTTGCCTTCACCACAGTAAATTGCAGCATTTTCGTTTTTCTGTATTTATTACGTTGCAGTGTTTATATGACTGTGAAGCAAATATTTGCTTTCAAAGGTCACTCTCATCCTCTGGGGATATATGTAGGTCTCTCTTAGACCTCAGTATAACTCCACAAGGATATAGAACGTTCTCGCTATGAGATTCTTTTTTGTATCTGAACACTATTAAATAGCAGGTGCAGAATTCAAAGTGCAATATGCATTTCCATTAGATAGACTCTCTTTGTATTTTTGTTTAACCCTTAGTCTGCATAACATGTAAAAACTGGTAGATAGGGACTTTTATGTCAGTCACCCAAGTCCCAGAAGTGACTTGTGTTGTCTGGAAGACACAAAGTACAGCTTGGTACATGAAGTACACAGCTTTTTGTAACAACGTTGGGACTTTTGTCTCCTTTTAAGAGACCATCATGCCTGAACCCAAAGGATTTCTGTTTCCTTTTCTGAAGTGGAAAAACCAAGGTCCTGAAATTTTGAGCTTGCATTTGTATATGTAATTAGTGCAAGTATAAATACGAATAGAGTGAATGTGTGTAAGTGGCTGTAACTTCTATAACAACTTTTTTTTTTTAAATCAAAATTCTAGATCTAAGAGATAGACATATTACCTACAGCTTGGGTTTTCTAATCTGTCATATCCTCAGTGACTCTAGACAGAATAAAATGTAGTTTATGTTGAAAGTACAGAGAACATTTTTGAGAGATTATTTCCAGTCCTATTGAGGGTTCCTATGACAATTATAGGTTTTTGATAGCTGGTTCAAATCAGCTTGAATGAGAATAGAATGCAAAATACGGGCAATTTCCAAAAATAAAAAATTCCACAAGGAATTTGTTCCCCAAAGTGCACAATAGTATCTTTGATCTGTTCTTGTTTTACTAAACCAGTTACAGATTTCAAAGGGACCAAAGACAGACTAGTACTTTATGCTTTTCAAAGTCCATCCGGTAATCAGTGAAAGAAAATCTGTTATGGTTTAGCTTTTGTTGGCCATTCCAGTAATCATCCAGTTTCAATGTTTTTATACATCAAGAGTGCTATATATAAGTGTTTCTAAGAAACAGCATAGAGGGAAGACTCTTTGTACTCCGGATAAATAATTCCCTTTAAAATGTATAAATCTGCTCTCTGCAAAGAAGATTTATTGATAACAGGACTTGTTGTTGGAAATCCATGACACCGGAGTGGAATTTCAGTCTAAATGGACCTTTTCAAGGAAAATCCTATCTCTAATCTATCCTACTCCCCATTTTAAACTGCAAAACCTGCAAAAAATTTAAACCCATTCCCAGCCATCTTCAAAATGCATATGGTTTATCATACTGTGTGGAAATCAGTAACATTTATTGATTCTTGTGCACAGTTTTCTTGTAGATAAAGTTGAATCAGCGCTGCTGCGGGGCACTTTTGTTTATGACTAAAACTTGATGTAAAATGACTTGTCTGGAAGAATGCTTTTTGCTGTTTCTCAATCCATTCCAAGTACTTCACAAATACCAAACAATCTCAATAAACCTGTCAAGTTCAATCACTTGCTACAAAACATCTCCCTGGTTACAACCTCTGATCTTTTTTTTAGCTTCATGCAAAATAGGATGCGTTTGCCATTAAGATGCCAACTGATGGCTCTGCCTAACTGAGGAGAACTCTTAAGAAAAATCGCAACGTTTCTCCATTTCTCCACTCTATTTCTTTTTTTGCACCACCCAATACCACTGCTGGCTCATGATAAAAAATTAATAAGTAAAAGATCAAGAGTCAGGCTGGAATCTACTTGAGAACTGAATTTTCTGTGCAGTTTTTATTATCTGACTGACAAACAGACTGCATTATTCATTATTGTCAGTAGAAGCACTCATGTCACCTTCACTCACTTACACATCTGAAATCATTCAGCTCACACTGGATGTGCTTGGAGACTGAACCAAATCCCGTCCTCTCACTGATGCATCATCTCCCACTTTACAGCTAGTGAGATGCTACCGTACAGACCTAACACAGAACCAGGTTCCTTCCCCTCACAGTTAGATGTATATACCAATTAGATGACTCCTAAAGTCACATCTAAATTGTCTTGATTTTTGCTAAAGCTCAGTTTTGCTATTCTGTCAGCACAAGTGTAGTGAGGGATCCAGGCAGAGGAGAATATTTTAACTAGATACTATAAAAGTAGGTGCACAGACTCGATCCTGGTATTCTGTCACAGAGGCTGTGACAAAAATATTTAAACACTGAGTTTTGTCTCGATCTGGGAAAAAAGCACAATCTGTGAAGCAGTGACCAGTGCTAGTGCCAGTCTGTGCCAAGTGGGACAGAAGTTCGGAGAGCAGATCTTTACTGAAATAACTTGTTTTTATCTCAGCCAATCATGTTCCATTTGCTGATCAGGAGCAGCGTCTTCCTGGAGCTGCACGATGTGCCCCAACAGGCCACACAAATGCAAAAGCGGGAGGGTTGGGGTGGCCTTGAGAATTTAGCTGCACTCTCATGTGTCCTTCAAGAAAAGACCAATTCCTGGTTCATCTTTTCCTCCTAATCCTCAGAGTGTGCCATTGTTTCGTAAAGAGTATTTACTGCTGTTTATGAGCATCCTTGAAGGGCCTGATATCAGTCTGAATATCAGCCATGAAAATAAACCCTGTGTTTTCATCAGCTGGGGCTGCAGATGAGTTGCTTAAGCTTGGTCCTTCGCACCGCTGTGGCCACGCAGCTGGCAGAAACGGGTGGGCTTTTCTTCCAGCGTACACATTTGGGCTCCTAAACCTCGTGTGACCCATCACGAAATGTCAGTCTCCCTCTGACAAGGATGTGGTGATGTGCTCAGTGATGAAAGTAAGATGCTGTGCCAGTAGCTGCAGGGCTGACTCTTGGAGATGGATTTCTTCCTGCTGTAGCTTCAAAGAGGAAAAGCAACCATGAGTGAGGGCACAGCTAATGCAGCAGCATGAAGGTCACATATTCTCTCTTAGATAAGAAAAATGGCAAATCTGTTGTTGAAGCTGCAGAAGAATGGAAGGAGCTGTCTCCTTTCCTTACAAGTTTCTACACAAACAGGGTGTGAACTTGAAAATCTCCCTGCCCCTCAGCTGTACCTGTTCAGCCCACCCTCCTCTTGTCCTCACAGTGAGCGCTGTCAAAGGAACAGATTAATTTCCAACAGATAAAAACTTCCATTTAAACTGAGTTATTATTGTTAAAATTTTAGAGCCAAGCTCTGCCCTGACTTCTCTCATTTCATAAAGCTGCACGTATTGCAAAGACAGGACAGAAAATAGCCCCTGGGTTTTGCCTTCTTACAGAATGTTTGCTGAAAGAGGCTGCTTTGTCCTCTTTCTGTAATCGAGCATGACGGCATGTGCTTTATGGCTGTTTATTTGCAGCCCCTCGCAACTTCCCCACCTCCTCCGCACCTGGGATTAGGTTCTCCTGCAATGAACAAATCTAACATTCAGTGAGCAGTAATTTGCAATGTGCCGTGCTTGAATCAAGCAGAGAAATAAGCCAGTGTTTTTGTTATAAAGACCTGACAGATGGTAGGAGGACCCGCCTTTCTTAATCAAGTCATGCTCAGTAATCAGAGCTGGCTCAAATTTATAACAAAAAAGAAACCCTACCCAAATGAGGATTAATGGGCTACATCCTGATCTCTGGTTAGGATGAGCTCAGTGGCATCGTTCTCTATTGAGAGCGATAACGACGTTCAGAATCTGACCCATTTTGAGGAGCAGTTGAAAATATCAGGTCGTGCCATCGCTTCCCCAAAATGAAGGATTCTCCCAGGTAGACAACTTCTCCCAGCCTAGTTGTAAATATTATTTCAGAGTCTGAACATGGTGGACAAGTCATTAGCTGATACAAATCTGCAAAGTTTCTTTGCCTTTCATTTCATTGCCTTTCATTTTGTTGCAGATGTATTAGCTGAGCATACAGCCCCCAAAGCGATGCAGCTGGAATATAGGACATGAGGGGCATAGGCTTGACCTTGACCTCCTTCGTGTTAAGGCTTTTAATTCTAGAGAAGAGTGAATGGGCCTCAAGACTGTTTCTGGTAGCAAGTAACACCTCCCAAGTCTCCAGCTTTGATATGAATAGCATTGGAAAGGTTAAGAAAAAAGGAAGGCTTTTCCTCAAAGAACACGACAAGGATGCATCCTTGTTCTTCGAGAGTGATTAATAATACAGAAATAAAGCACCACCTTGAACAATCCTCTACTGTCTACTACGTAAGATGTGCTCTCTACCATATAGGAATTGTTATCTAGGACAAAAGAGTTTGGGTGAGAGCGCACATGTAGTAAAAGCACTTTTGTGGGACTGACATTTAAGCACAGTTCAGTGAGTCGGGCAGCCTAACCGCACTGTTTCTTTCCCTTTTCGCTGTCTTCCAGGCTCACGAGCAGCTGAGTACAAATCCTTGATCTGCAGCTTCCACAAACACCCCCACAGCTAAAATGGCGGAAGACGCTGATATGCGCAATGAGTTGGAAGAAATGCAACGGCGTGCCGACCAGCTTGCTGATGAAGTGAGACCGAGCGCTAAACTGGAAACTTGGGGTTGGGGTTGGCATGAGAGACACATCCAGAAATAGGAGCTGATCCGGCAGAGGATGTCTAAGGCTGATTCTGTTTTCTGTCAGCTTTACACTGAAAGCAGAGATGGAAAAGAAATGAGCCAGGGCAAAATATAATGTCATCTTTAGTGTAGATTAAGCCATTTATTGATCGTGAGTTTGGTGTAGGCAGTAGAGTCCGCATCAATTCGACCGGCCTCAGAGCAAAAAGCAGCAATTTAGTATTTTCTGAGGACCCCTTCAGTTTGCCAAACCTACGAAATGTTAAAAGTCACCAACAAGGTCTTGAAACATCTTAGCTGAAAACCACAGACTTTATTTTTAAAGTGGAACACCAGCTGTTCCAAGCGCTACTGCCGCAATGTGCGAGCGAGGGGAGCACAAGCCTCAGAGACGGCAGCGCCTTCGAGATGCGGTGGGAACTGCTGCATTAGCAAACCCTGACAGAGAGCTGAAGATGAAGAGATCACCAGTACCCTGCTGGTGGCCTGATTTCCAGAGAAGGCAAAGAGCGTAGGAAAAGCGTACTGTCAGCATGAGCCTGTGCATTAGCGTTGGAAACTGTATCTTGCCAAATCTAAGTGTTTTTTTCCTCTCTTTTTTTTCAGTCCCTTGAGAGCACCCGTCGAATGCTGCAGCTTGTTGAAGAGGTAAGAACCTGCATTTTATTAGCACTTCTGTTGTCAGCAAAAGTGATGAAGAGTCTGACACTGGAATTGATTTTTTTTTTTAACTCACATTGCTAGGGCATGGCCATGGCTTCACATGCCACTCTGTCCCCCCTTACAAGGGTCATTCAAGACACTGTGTCCCCTTTGCCAAGTGTCACAATACAGACCAGCTGCTCTGGCACTATTTTGCCTACACCTGAGTGTCCATCGAGACTGGCTACTTGAGACAAACCAAGAGAACAGGCTCTGAAGGTGACCTGGAGTCAGGGATGTGTGGCTGAGTTTGCTGCAGAGCTCCTGGAGCATCATGACAGCACAGCTCTGATGTTCTTGCCATAAAACTGCAAGTGGCAACGGTGAGAAAGGCCCTTGGTCTGTTTACCCCGTTGTCTTAAAACACTTCCCCTCCCCATGAACACTTGCAGCTATTTACAGAGCACCAGTAGCCACAGCCACTTCTTTATGTATCTCTCAAACATTTATTAGGATTTCCAGGCTCATGAGATGTCCTAGATCAACAGCTCTGGAGAAGGAAGTTCTCTGGTTTTCCACGGTGCTGACGAAGGGAACCCAGGCTCAGTCTTGCCTGGAGGAGTCACTCCCCAAAGGGAAAAAACAATTAAGTCAGGCTTAATTTCACCCTTTTCATAACAAAGTCAAAAATTCCCGAACTCAGTTCAGTTCAGAGTGTTCCTCCATCAGGTGGTAGAAAACTTTGCTCCCGCCTGACAGGACGTATTATTTTCAGACACCGAGCGAGCCTTGGCTCTGGAGCTGGTGACATTTTTAATCAGGGTCATCAGCACTGACAGTCCCAGTACTCCTGACAACCAGAGGAGTCTCCAACAGAGACAACGGGAAGAAAATTACATCAGGTCCCACATTCAGGAGCAAGTACAAGCCCAGCCGTAGGCTTCATGGCCTTGAAATCAATCACGACTGTGGAGATCAATGGAGTCCAGTGGAGACAAAATTAAATTTCCGTGTACAGATAGACAGACAGATGGGTCATTGAGTGTAGTCAGTATCGTGTCTCGTCCACAAACACTTCAGATCTGGGCCTCGTGCAGCTGAAACGTGCTCCTGTCTCATGAGCAATCTGTCCCTTTTTGCTGTTCAATTCCCTGGACATGTCATGTCTAACCATCACTTCATGTCAACTCTACGCTGGATGCAGCTCCTGCTGAAATCAGTTCAATGACATGGAAGAGAGTGTCATATGGGTACCTCCACAAATGCAAAGCAAGAGAGCCTGCTGCCCCAAAATGCCTGTGATCTAAATAAACAAGGCAGATGATGAGTGGGAAGAAAAAGAGGAGCAGGAAAGGGAAGTGATTTGCTCAGGGCCAAACCATCAGTGAATATCAGCCCTGTCTCTCCTGAGCCGTATTTGTGTGACCTATGCACTGCTCGAGTCTTCCTAACATATTGAACCAGCATATTGTGAATGCCACTGGGATTTCAGTATTAAATTGTGGCAAATGGCAAAGTGGGAGGAGAACTGGGACTGCTGAATTTGCCAATGAATTTACGTACTACTCTAGTGCTTCTTGGAAGAGCTCAGCATCTCTCTGGACCTGCCTTTTATTCAGATGCTACAATATCTTCCTGTCCAAATAGAGAAGTTTCTAAAACCCACACGGAGCAGTCAAGGGAATTCTTCTACAATGAGCTGAATATTATTTTCACTAATCTGACTACAAAAAACCTTTAAAATTCTTCTGCAGTCTAAACAGGTGGCTGATTTCTCCATTTCCTAGGTACTTTTAAAAGAATGCAGCATTTAGGGAGTGAGAGATTTTATACTGAAAAGACAAACTGTGAGTGTCTTTGAAATTCAACTTGTGCTGCTCTGATTTAATAGACCAAAAAATCCAATTATACTCCCTTGCTTAGCAGAACCTGTCTGGTGGGTAGAGATGGAGGATATTCTTACTTAGTGAATGAATGCCTTTTACTCCATTCTTTTGACACAGCAAATCTGTTATTCCTTACCCAGGAAAAGGATGCCTCCATGTTCAAGTGTCATTTATACATATATATATATGTGTGTGTGTATATATATATATATATATGGATTCCTGTCATGGTTGGCTTTGCTCTGTTAGATACTAGGAAGATACAGAATAAGCAGACTGACCTGGTTCTACTCTGGGACAGAAGAGTGTTGTCCACCCAGGGAGGCCCTATAGCAGTACAATGCATCCTTAATATGTAGGTCATAGCCTGGGGGACAAAACCAGTGTCCCCAAAGGACCATGCCCTCCTTGCCCAAGAAGACTAGGCTGAGTTTGGAGACTGAGCCCTGGTGCTTTTCCCAGGGAACGTTCATGAGGAAAACTATACTTGTATTTTGCGATGGTGCTGTGCAATGTTGGGACCAAAACATAAAATAAAAACAAAGTGAGGCAGAAGAAGTGAGACTAAATACACAGTTGTCGGCTGACCATCTTATTTTCTTCTTCAAGTTTTTTTACCTCTGAGCCAGCTTTATGAGGTGTAGAATAAGGCATGCAAGGGAAAAGCAGTGAGTGTACTACCATCTTCCAGTGGCAGCACCATGGCCTTTAAAGAAAATCAGTCATCGTAGGGTGGGGAAAAAACAAGATGGTTTCTAGCTATGATGCAGCAAGGGAAAAAAATACCAACAAGATCAGCACTGCAAAAAGCCCAGCAAGAAAGCACTTAACAACGTGTACAGACAAAAGGTCTGGTTTGTACATTTATATCCAAACAGGACTATCTTCTCCTCTCAAATGCTGGGGGGAGGGGGTTGGAGTCAAGTTTATTAACATTTCAAAGCTGAAATGGTAAGCTATAAATGTTTGATAACCTCATGATGTTGCTCTACACCGGACACTGAACACACAGTATGCCACTTTACTAACTTCATTCATGATTGGGAAACAAGTTTCCCATTACATTATTATCATAGTCAAACATTCCTTAGTCTGAGGAATAAAATAAGAAATATTCTATTAATTTAGAGTTTGGTCTGAAGCTTGTCAAAGCAAATTTGAAAAATTCCCTTGACATCATCAGCTATTGGAATGGTTCTACTAAGAAAAGTGTTTTAATCTGCATAATTCTACAGAAACATATATCTGGCACAGGGGAAGGAGATTCATAATTCTCGCCTTGGTTTTTCCTACGCAGGATTAGACCCCTTCATCTATGTAAACCAGCAGGGGAGCACTGGAGTCAGGATCATCACATTAGATGAAAACAGGGCGCACAGGATTCGCGTGGGGGTTCACAGATTCGGATCAGCTGAGGATCTGAACCACAGGGTGAATTAATAGGCTGAGAAGTAACGTGGCTCTTTAATCATGCACGGATAGACATTCCGGCGTTAACGGGGTGACAGAACTTGGAGCAGGAGCTGAGGAAACGCGTCACTATGGATGACTAAAAAATGTTTCTTGGACCACATTTTTGTCTTTAGGGTGTTGACACTTCTCTTTAGTGTCTCTGGGAAGTGCTAGCAATGTCAGCCTCTCCTGCTACATAATTGTCTGCATTAATTTATTCAAAACAAACTCTATAATCCATATTGATTAAAACAAAATTATTCATTGAAGTGGAAATTTGTGTGTTCCTCACATAACTGAGAGTGTATATCCATTTTTCAGGGTATGTCCTGAAATGCAGAGAAAGTGAGTTGGATTGCCTGATAAGTCATTCACTTACACTGTTATGAAAATCACCCCTCAGGCTAAACCGAAGTTGGAGTACCTGCCTTTTGTAGCAGGCGTGGATAGGATGCAACACACTGTGTTGCTGAGGGACTGATGGACCCTTTGAGAAATCATCCCAATTCCCTTCCTAGTGTTATTCCCATCTTGGGAAATTAAGTGACGTAACAACAATAATAATAAGAAATGACACAGCAATGCATTTCTCCTCTGAAGTGCTGGGCAAATTTCAGTGAATGTTTTGTTGCTGAATTGTTCCGAGAGTCTCATAAAAAAAAGTTTAAAAAGCTGTTACAGAAGATCGAAAATAGTGTGTATTAAATCCTCCAAAAGGTTTCCCAGTCATGCTGTTAAACTGGCTTCACGGAAACACTGGTAGAATTAGGTATCTAAAAGCTGAACTAAGCCCAGAGTTTTAAAATCACATATTCTGGCTTACTGACAAGTAGCTTAGCTGGTGGTCCAGTGGAGAACGAGCTTCATAGAAAGCGCGTTGAACCCAAACCAGTGCTACTTGTTGGTTTGCTTTTATCTAAACATTAGAGCTTAATGCAACTGAAAGGCTGAAGGACATCAACTTTCGTAAACTGTGGTGCTGTTTCACCCAAAGTAATTAATTTTTAAGTTGAAAGTGATGGCCTCCTGCTCTAAGGGGTCACTTTGCGTGCAAAATTGGGCAGATCTTTGCAGAGAAACAGTTGGCAACCCACAGCAGTCTCCTTGGAAATCACAGTCTGGGAGGACACACCAGTTGACCTGCTCATTCTTAGAGTCAGGGCTGAGTATGCTCAAGGGCTGCGTGAGAAAAGTGGTATGTTTTATCATCTCCAGTATTCTTTCTTTATGGATAAACAGAGGAACTCCAGAGCTGTCCATTCAATGCTTCAACAAAAGCAATTCATGCTGTGCTGTTTTCTTCTAAAGGACAAGAGTGTGAGATGTTTGATGCACCATGGCAAAATCCAGCAGTCCAAATTCTCCTCTGAAGTTCAACAGGAAGACAAGAAGAGCCAAAAGTAACTCCAGCAAGAGAAGGCTGTTTCCAATTTAAGAGCTGGATTAAAGTGGCACGTGCTCCATGAAGTCTATAGGGTCGTATGAAAGATCTGTTTTTCTTCCCTCTGGCCTGAACTACCCTAAGCATCCCATTTTTTGAGAATCCTTATTTTGTAACAAGCTAAACAAAGGATTGCCTGCGCAAGGGCTGGAGGGTCTTAAGAAATTCCTCCATAGCACAGGAAGAAAGAAAGGCTCTAATACTGGGGAAAGCATCCCATTATTACAAATGTTCATAATAAGATGGACCTCACTAGTTCTACCCATTCATGACCTTCCATGTAGGATATGATTGAGGTTGGTGAGCACTGGATTTGGGTCAGAACGCTTCCTGAGCCCTCAGGAACACAAATCAAAGGATGGTCACCAGGCCCCTGCCATGACCATGGTTCTCCTGCGAGTGTGCTATCAAGGTTGATGATCAGTTGTTCTAAAACATATTCTTTTTGACTGGCACTTTGCAAACACAACTTTCGTCACTTCCTGTTACCCATTCTTTAAGCAAGTTCAAGTGTGTTTGCTGGCACCTGCCCTCACCAACACCAAGGGGAGGTTCTGTGATTGTTCTCATGCAGAAAAGGCCAACGTTGTTTGTGTTTGGGCCCCAAACACACTTGTGTGGCACATTTCTTCCTCTATATTCCTGCAAATGAAAAGGTTTTGTGGTTTCCAGAGATGCCTCAGTGTGTTGTCACTCAAGGTCAGTTACTGAGCGTTTCTCTCCTGCTCCAATTAGGGCATTTTTAGAATAGTTCTGTCTTACAGACATGTTTGGTTTTGAGCTAAAAGATCAGTCACAATGGAAATAATGAACTTTGAGGAAAGCCTGAGTCAGTTTTAAATGCCCAAATGTGTTTTTTTTAAAAGAATTGGCTTTACACAGTTAATTTTTGTGAAAAGGCTGAAAATTAATGCTTAATAGAAACTTGGAACAGAAGGAGATTGTCACTTGATGTCTGAATCACCTCGTCTTTGTCAGTGAGCATCTTTTTATTAGCCTCGGTATGCTTTGGATTAGGCCTCAGATGCAGAGAAATACATTCAGTGCACACCCTTTAATATTTTCACATTAGTAGCAATGCTGTGGCAGGCTGCTCTTAAGAGTATTGCCTGATAAAATTAAATGGCACTGATGGTCAGGTAAGTAAAAGAAAATTGCACCTCTTTTGCTCTGTGCAAGGATTTAATATGAAATACAAACCATAAGGACTAATTGCTGAATTCTTCTCTCAGAATAGGTCTTATTCAGGTCACTGGACATCTGCATGAAGGCAGTTTGCTCAGATGTTAAAAAAATCCAAGAAAATAAGGTCAGAGGGTTAAGGAGCAGCAAACATTTCTCAGTCTGACTGTGTCTGACTCAGTGAAAGCCAATAACTATCATACCACCAATTGCGGGTTTTCTGAGTCCAATATTTAGAAGGGCTCCGTGTCAGAATACACCATATTTACCCAGACACAAGATGACTCAGGACCTAAGGAGCCTCCTTGTGTTTGCATGAGGCATGTTTTTGAAAATACATGTAAATATTTTGGGGTAAGACATCCTTGGGTGCCAGGAGTGTAGAAAGAGTGCAACAAAATGCTATTGCATATCCAATGCTTAGCAAATCTGGCACCTGCCCTACAGAAAACTTAAGATCATTAACGGTGTTTCCTTATGCTAAACAGGCAAATTGAAGATGACCCTTGGACCCTAAGTTTCTAAAGGCTGCAAAAATAAAAGATGGCTGGGACTTAAGTAAACACAATATGAGCTTGAAGGGCGAGAGAGCAGCAGCGGGTAGCTGGTAGGTAGCTGACCCAGGGGCAGTGGGGCACAGAAGACTGTGGGGAGTCCAGGTTCCTCCACCTGGCAACTCATGGAAGGATTTAAAAAAAAAAAAAAAAGAAGAAGAAAAAGTAAAAAAAGGAGGGGAATGAACCAGGCTGCACACATGTGATGTTTTTCCCAGTTTCTACAGTGACGCAGACATTAAAGACAAGAATGGGAGTGTAGAGAGGGGCAGATGAGAGCACAATGAGAGGCATGTTGCATCCCTCTTGAAGTAAGCAGGATCCTCTTGAAGCAGAGTAGAGAAGCACCAGCTGCAGGAGCCAGACAGCCCTCGAGTGTGGCAGTCGGGCTTGGAGCTGAGCTGATGTGGGCAGTGCAGCTGACGGCCACAGACACTTCACTGATCCCAGAAAAAGAGATGCATGATGGCAGTGAGCAGGGCAGCTGGGAGGAAGGAGAATATGAAGTCCATAACATGCCTCAAAGAGAGGGTGGGGTGGCCTGAAGAAGCAAAAAGGAAGGTCAGGACTCCAGGTTTCTGTTCCTCACCTTCCTGTACAATGGCGGGCATCTCTCCCATCCTCTGCAAAATCAACACCACCAACTTCATGTGCTTCACAAGGGTATGGATGGCTTTATGTTCATGGAAGCAGCTATATTACTACTGCACACATCCTGGCAAGCTGATGAGTCTCAGAGGACTTTACTTCATCTGTTATTGAAATGCAACAGTCAGGAGATCATTCAGGCCATTAATTATTCACAGACGTTATCACTGCTCCAAGCAGAATGGAGCTAGTTTTCCCTTCGTAATTAAAAAGGAGCTAATCTGATCTGTGATATAGCTTAGTATCACAGCACCTAGAAACCCGAGACACCTGGTCACATCCCAGTGTGATGATAATGCATGCAAAAATGCTTTGTGAAAGTGCCCTGCTGCTGATTTAGGCAGGTGGGAGCTCAGAATTGTTCTGCTTTTGCTCTAGCTCTGTGTCCAGCAAAGGTGATGATAAGACTCCCATCAACCTCCATAAGAGCAGGAGTAGGATCAGCATGTAGAAGTTTTAAAAACCCTGCCATCAAGTTCGATCTGAAGTCCATTGATGCTGAAGGTGTCTCTTGGCTGAACTAAAACTTGGCTCAAATCCATATCTATTAGATCTCCAAGCCAAAAAATGTAGCTTAATCCTATTAAATATTAGCCTGCTTTAAAATGGATTTCCTAAGTAGGTAAGCTTTCTGACTTCTGTGTGGCAAGGGCTACATACAAACCACTATGCCTCCTTAACAAACACATTTATATCATATCTATTTTCCTTGGGAATTTCTCCTGTGGGATGAATGTAACCTGCAATGTCAACACCCCCTACTTCCCTTCTCCTGCTTCAGAGAACTGGGAGATGAACCCTCTCTTTTTGGAAACTACCCTTGTGTAAAGGGATTGTTTTAATCTCAAAGTCCAGGACTTTGTGTTTTCTGCAGTAGCTCAGTAACCTGAAGGATTGGTGATACAATTGAGAGTACCCAGTGTCCAGGTACATATGGTCTTTGGACTGTGTCATTCCTTTCACTGTTTTTCTTTTGCCTTCCTATGTCCCGTACCTAGGGCTGAGTGTTCCCTCACTGATCTCTCTTTGTCTCTCTCTCTTTCTTCTCCCCTTCTCTCTCCTTACCTTGCTACCACTATTGGGATGTAGAGTAAAGATGCTGGTATCAGGACTTTGGTTATGTTGGATGAGCAAGGAGGTAAGTTCAGATTGTTTCAGTAAGGAAGTATAACCCTTCTCAACGTACTGTACTAACTGTGTGCAATCCTGAAAATGAGGACTATAAAACACATGTGTGGTTGTGCATGAGAATCCAGGAATCTCTTTGCCTTCGGCTTTGTTGTCTGTCAGAGAAACATACAGTAACTGCATAATAGTCTGTATTTCTTTTGATATGTTTCCCATTAATGTTAAAGAGAGCTGCAGGCTGAACTCTTCCAAATCATCATTTTTTCAGCAAGCTTTGGGTCAAGAACCAGCTACACAACAGGAAGATTTGCCTCCATAAGTGTAAAATCCAATATTATTTACACAGGTGCTATGTAATTTTCTCACTTGTTTAACTACAAGTGAAAAGCATACCTTAAATGCAATGAAAGAGTAGGTAAAAAAGGCTTAGCTTGTGTAAAATTCAGCTGCTTGTTGTACAGAAATGTCAGTGAGGATAAGAGGAATTTATCATTAAAAGCTATGACACAAACAACTTATTACAATTGACCATATAGGAGCTTTCAAGCTTAGATGACAGTGACAAAGATTCTGTGGATGACAGTGACAAAGACAGAGCTAAATATATTCAACACATTCCAGGAAATTACATTTTTGCCCTTCATAATATTACAGAGAAGCAGGTAGCTTCTTCCCCCTCCCCTTTGCAACTAATAATTCTTCATTTGCTGCAGACCCACAGCACCAGCAAAATGGTGTCTCCAAAGAGAAGTTAAACCAACAGACTATAAATTTCTGCTACTCTAAATCAAACCCGCCCCCCCAAAAAAAGCCCTTGTTATTATTTACTATGTGACATGATATGAAACTGCACTGGGAATTGTTTTCTACAGAGGTAATGTTATACTGCTCATCGAGCCCAGACAACGATTACAGGCAAGGGTACAACATTGTTGGGAAATGCACTGCAGAGCCTGATGGACCCTTTTCATCTGTAACGTCCCTGCCCCTCTGGCACTAAAATGGACAAAAAAGTAATAACAGAACCTAAACAGAAAGTATTTTCTTCTATTTGCCTTTATATATACATCTTATTAATTCTCCCCTCCCATCTCCTCCTTTAGGGAAAATAATTCAACCTAACCAAATTTTGTCACATCAATTTGTCTTGACAAGAAAAAAATTACAGAGAATATTTTGTTGCCTTTGATTTTTTTTTTTTTTTCTGAATAACTGCAGTGGAAGAACCAGCACTGAATACAGAAAACCAGAAATCACTTATGTTGAAACAGATATGGCACCTGTCTAAATAATGTGTTTTGTTTCAGAAGTGAATTATACAGTTAAAATAAATTATGAATGTTGGCAGACAAAATCTATAAATACCCAGGTGTGTGATTCACAGACAGATCAGCAGAAACTTCAGTGGTTCCTGTAACTTCCCTTGTCTTGGGACAGTATGTTTCTGTCATTTAACTGTTATTTTTCCACAGATTGCTTGGAGGTTTCATTTGGGTTTTAACCCTGATTTTTTGTTGCTATTGTTGTTGTTATTTTGGAGTTCTATTATTGCTAAACCCTTGTGCACATGGGTTGTCTGACCGACTCTCTAGCCGAGCAAGGAAGGATTGTCCGTGTGAGCCAAGGAGCTGAGACTGGTCCTGCTGATCTCTTTGGACTTCAGGGAACTCAGTATTAAACTCCCACTGACAGTAAAACCTGAAATGTATGGCCAGAGATGTGGTTAGTTGATACTTTCATGAAAGAATGAGCCGATTTAAAAGCCTCTTTAAATTGGTTATGGTCATACTTTAAGTGGTTCAGTAAATTAAGCTTGTGACTATACAGTAGGGGTTTCTCAACGAAAACAGCCTAAACAATGCTATTAACAACGCTAATACAAATTGTGGGAATATTGTAACCACTGTACTATGCTAAATGTTTAATTTTTTTCCATTTTAGTGATATGCAGCTGTAATAATTCCTGATATATATTTTTTTTTAATTTTAGCGACAAAGAACTTACTATACTATTGGGCAAAATACGCTAATGATGACTTTGAACCCTCTGTAATTAGTGCAATGTGTGCAACTCATGGATGTCTCAGCAGATTATAAGATTAAGGAAATAATTTGCTAACACTGCCATGTGATCTCTTTTCAGCTGACTGCACAAGTCACTTAAGATTATTAGGTGTTAAACAGACAAAACCCATGACATTGATCTTTCCAGTGGGTGGCAAGCAGAATATCTAATCTCTGCAGTTGCTTGAAGCTCTGTTTCTAGGTTTCCTTACAAAATTGCTTGCCTTGAAGCTATACAGGCCTTCACAAGGAAAACTTCTTTGAGCCGATCTCAATCTAAATAATGCAAAACAGAACTCATTTTCTGACATCAATAGGCAGATGCCTTTGGGAACATAAAAGGAAAGAAGTCAGTGTAATTTTACAATAGTGGGTATTTATATGTTAAAGCCGGGCTGACTAGGTCCTGTTGCCCAAACGCTCAGCACAGTTGGGCGCGCAGCAGAACACAGAGCCTGTTATGACCCTGCAGAGATGTGGAGCTTCACAAGAGCTTTTATTACTCCTGTTTCACAGAGGATGGGACTGTCACAAAAACTAGAGACCTCCCTTCAGTGCCCTTTGAAGTCACTGGGAATCTGAGGTGGCTTTTGAACTGGTCCCTCTGCAGTACCAAGGGTTATCATTTTCTGACCCAGGTAATGTCACCCAAACCAGTTCACCAGAGTTCTTTCCCTGCGGAACCCACAAGAAGGAGCTAAGAGGTTAAATTCTCCTTGCTGAGATTTTTTTTCCATCGGTGAGAAAGTCTTTCCTGGACATTATGTGCATCCATAATACTTACATCTTTTAAAACCTGGCCTGGAGTCAAACAACCTTATTTATTTAAATATAGATACGTAGATAATGCTTTAAAATAAAATATTCCCATTTTACACTAAAAATGCGATGCTGCATAGGATTATCGAGCACTAGTGAAACATGCTAGTTCAGAAAAATGTTAACATTTGGATGCATATTAGTTAAAAGACTGTAGAATTGAAACTGATACTGCAAAGTGGGGATACAGAGATAAACCTGAATTGCGGACATAGCAGGGGTCCCAGAGTGGTAGCTCTGTTCCTTTGAAGGGAGCTCCCATCACCTGGGCGTATCAGGAGGCAGAGAGATTTGGACTTCCAAGGACCTTTGTTTTTGGGTATGATGACGTCCTCATGCAGTTTATTATGAAATAATTTTGTTCTTGTATTCAAAATGAGGTGGAAGGGAAAACCTTTTCCACTAACAACACTAGCAGCACAGCCATTTTTCATCCAAGGCAAGACAGAACCACATCCACAACTTTGATAAGCCACAAAGAAAATGTCAATGCAACTGAAATGTTCTCCCTGCACCACACCAACAGCAAATGTGAAGCAGCAATGCCAATGAAGATGGGGAGCAGCTTCATCTACCCAGCAGATCAATACTCCGAGCTGAACTATGGAGATAAAACTTTGGAATAACTGGGCAACTGTAAAAGCAAAAAGGTTGACACCACCTGGTGGTGCCCATGCCAGCTGACCTCTACAGTTTTTGCAGGAGCTGCAAGTTTTACAGTTTTGTTTGAGTTGTGGCTGATCTGTTTCTATAGCACTGGAGAAATAACTGTAGTAAATACAAAGATAATTTCAATTCCTTTGCATCAGAGAGCAAAACTATAGCCCCTTGTGCAGGGTCCTTCCCCAGCTTATCTCTTATTCAACAGCTACCATGAAAAGCAATGGGCAGTGAGATGCCAAAAGCAGAGTTGCTAGAGGAACTCCAACAACACCTATGAGCTGAGCTGATCACAGTCAGAAATGCTTTGTTAATTAGTGGAAAATAAAAAAGGTAACTATCAACACTTTGAGATTCTACAGGGAAAATGACATTAATTATGTTGGAAATGTAGTGTAGAACAAGAGACAAATGAAGCCCCTGCAAAAGCAAGTTGTGCATTGTGTAACTGTTATTTTTAGCACAACTACATGTGGGCTTACAAGCTCTCCCTTCCAACTTCCTTCCATTCACACCTGTGCTCAGTAATGCCTTTCAGAGCAGAGCTCGGTCAACACTCAGGATTTCTGAAAAGCCTGTCCTAGAAATGTACTTCAATCCAATATGATTCTGCTTTATGGAAAATGGGATCTTTGGCTATCATTGGAAATAATCTGCTGACTCTCTTTCAAATTTAGCCCTCTTGTATGCAATTATTATTACAATGTGTTCTTAGATGTCCTTTTTTTTTTCCTAAATTAAAATTGTCCTTGGTGGAAATTACTTCACTGCACAATACTCCAGGCAAAAGAGCGAGTTCTCTTGTCCAAATGCAATTAACTGACATTCAAGCCCAGGCCTCAGATCCCAGACACTAGTCAAGGAACATTTATTATAAATTGCAGATGGGATGCAAAGGTGGAGCAACCGCACACTTGCCCTGTCCTGGTCCTCCATTCAATGCTGTGTTAAGATGATTTTGCAGCAACGTTTGCTCAAGAGACCACAGGAGCAGCTGAGCGATGATCTTGCTACAGCTTCCCTCTCGGGGATTTGCCGGGCTGTTGTGGAAAATCCTGGCAAAGACCCACTGGCAAAGGGCCACAATGCTATCATAAAACTCACAGGACTGGTTTATGGTCCCTGAGTTGCCTATGGCTTTAATACAGAAGGAATTAATAAGTATAATGATACAGGTAAAAATACACTAGCCTCTATCCTAAGATATGCCATTAGTTTGCTGTAAGATTCTGAAGAAGATCTATGACCACTGTGTTTGAATTGGAGTGACATTATCAGATGTAAAATGGTATCAATATACAAAGAGGGCTAATAATTAGCAGAGCTTCCTGGAAAAAAAAAAATGAAGGAAATCTCAATGAAACATGCTTCTGATGTGTATTCTGCTTCCAGACAACGCCAATTCTCTTATATATCACATATAGTGATATGATATTTAAACATATATCTATAGATGTAGTATATTCAAAGAATACTGCAACAAACTATCAAGAGATGCTTAAACTCTGACCTTGGAGTGCTTCTCTAAATGGGAGGTAGGGGACATGATCAGTGGTGGGTGTGAACTTTTGTAGATTCATGGCAGTATATGCTAGCAGACTGTCTGCCATAAATCCTTTAATTCAATATGCAAAGTTGGAATATGGAAGATCTATGAAATTATTAAATTAACCTTTTGCTAGCCGTCTGGTTTCTTAGCAGCAATGATTCATTCTGGGCCAGATTTTAATATCAGTTATATCAAAACAAATCCAGAGTGACCTCATTATGTTAATTCCTTGATAATAGTTATGCTTCAATAATTGTCGTTGGAATCTACTTCCTTGCCTGTGGGACCAGATCTTTGACAGGTATAAAGTGGTGCTGCTCCACGAAACCAGCGTAACTATGCCAATTTAAACCAGTTATCAATCCAGCCCATGACATTAACAACCAGCAAATGGTTTTAGGACCAGCAGTCAGCTGTCTAGACTTCCGGGCTACAAATATGACATGGGCTTTTTACATTGATGAGGTTTCCTTTAATGGAAGATAAATTAGTTGTGGATCCCTTGTGTAGTCAGAAAAAGCATAGGCATCACACACAAATCCTGAAGCAGGATAAATTAAGTCAGGTTCCTGAAGAGAGCTATAATTTAAATGAAAGTCTTTGGGTTATGTCAAATATACTCTTCGTTTAGCACTAATTTGTTCAGGCAGAATAGAGCAAGAGCTGGTGTTGCCCAACTATGCAGGAGCAGGCAGGACTCTGAGTTAGTGAGAAGCAGGAACACTTAGAGCAGTGTCACCTTCTACTTCATACTCACATTTCTGATGAGATAGACAATCTGTGGCTACAAACATGAACCAAAGCTTCTGCTAAAGCCTCCCAACCAAAATGTAAAATTACAATGTGCATTAAAACAATCCAACCTTATATTTTGGGTTCTTGGCTCAGCAGTTTATCTGGCAGAACTTGTGCAGTGTCTCTCTCAGGTTTCCTTATTAGTTTCCCAATCCTTTGCTCACATTATATGTGCCCCTTTTAGAAGGCACTGCCAGGTAACGCTGATCCTCTAAATGTATCCTTGGATTTGGGATCAATATGCCTGTGGTATCAGGAGACAGGTACATCCAGCTGGAGAGAATGAGACCTGGTGGCTGAAGCGCAGATGCAGCAGGCAATACCAATGTGTCACCTCTCCTTCCCAAAGTCCAGCCTTGTGCAGGAATTAGACTAAGAGCACAAGTTCAATATTTGAATTGTTTCAGCTTGAATAATTTTGGCCAGGATTTTCAAGGCCCTGTAGGGGTGAGATACCTGTTTTCCATTAAAATTAATAAAATAAAATTTAATGGGAATTTGGTATCCAAACCTCCCAAAGAGCTTTGAAATGTTATTAGAAACATAAGTAAGACATGAGGCCTATTCATATTCCCAAAGCAGTGGAGGCTTGTACTGACGTCAACATGTACGTGCTTTTTTTTTTTCCTAAAATGCCTCCCTTTTTATTTTTCTTCAACATAGGGCTCAGTTAACATCAGGGATGACATTAAATTTCTCCTATAACCAGTGCTCTCTTAGTTCCTTTCCTCTCAGGTTTACTTCTGTGTTAGTATTCAACATGGGGAATAGGGATGTACTTGTGTTTGACATTGTAACACTCTGTTCCCCTAGGCCATTTTTCCCAGCTTTCATAGTGAAGAAATTAACACACTAAATTATGAGCTACCAAGTCACTAAGAAAACCTTAAATCCTTGTCAGCCTTAGGTGGCAATAAGCCAAGTTCTGTTTGATGCCAGTGGAGAGACAGTGTCTCTATATGGCTGGTTACTGGGCTTGGTTCTTCATAACTTACCCTGGAGCAATGCAGAAGTGACCCCACTGAAAACAAGAGTTGTCACCAATGCTGTTGTCCTAAGATCCCTTGGGGACAGAGATAACAAATGCCATAGCAAATGGTCCTCTTTCGGTGAGCACCAGGCTCCTGTGCTGGTTGTAACTCCTCTGTGTTCACGCGGGTTACTCCTGATTTGCAGCACCCACACCAGAAAGAAAACCAGCCCTGAGGCCTTACACAGATTAGAAATGAATCTCTAGTGACAATCAACGTGGCAGGTCTCGATTTCCTCAGCCTCTGGAAAGAGGAGTACTTGAACATGGCTCTTCACAGCTCGCTCCATCTCTGGTACTACCAGCTTTCCCACTCAGTCACCCACTAATCAAAGCAGTTATACTGCCCAAAATCACCTCATTCCAAGGGATTTGTAAGTGTAAGTAACTGAAGTATTTTCCATGGAAGGACACCTTTTGTCTTGTATTAACATAGATAAATGCAAAATAATAACGTTTTATCTTTCTTTCTCTTGGATGTCATTGGTGTCTTAGTAAGTGAATGTACTGTATTATGTTTCCAGATCTTAAACTTTATAACCCTTCCTTTCTATTTATACATCATTACATCTTGTTTAAATTAATATATTTCAAACATCTTCCTCCTTTCTTTCACTCTTCCCATATTAGTAAAAACCATCTTCGGCGTCCAGTGCGGCATACAACCTTTCAACAATGCATCAGCTCAGATTAATGCATTGTAATGTCATTATTAATTCAGTTCTACACGGTCATTTTTCATGTTCTGTTGAAGACAAAAGCAAACAAACAAAAATACAATTCATTCCACACTGTCATCCCTTTGTCCTGACCAGAACAACTCGATCGTGTTGAAGAAGGCATGAACCATATCAACCAAGACATGAAGGAGGCCGAGAAAAATTTAAAAGATTTAGGGAAATGCTGTGGCCTTTTCATATGTCCTTGTAACAAGTAGGTACTGGGTACCGGCTCTGCTATGTGGTGTCCAGTTTTTTGTCACAGTGAATGTCTGAAGTTTTTGTCTTTTTTTTCTTTGTCCTTTTCCATCTGCTTCATTCTGTGGGGATAAAATACTTGTGTTTAATCAGAACAACTGGAACGCATCGAAGAGGGAATGGACCAAATCAATAAGGACATGAAAGAAGCAGAAAAGAATTTGACGGACCTAGGAAAATTCTGTGGTCTTTGTGTCTGTCCATGTAACAAGTAGGTGCTGCCTGCCTCATCTCTTTGAGCACTTAAGGCTGATCCCAAAGGCCTTGTGAAGCTCATCCTTGCTAGGCACATGGGCAGGATGAGCATGTGGCATGCAGAAAGAACGACTCTGGTTCAAATGCATTCATCTCATAGCATAGACAACTGACTGGGAAATACTGTAGATGCATTAAAATCAGGCATACTGCAGTGAAAGCTTCACTGTTTACACCTTTTAATGGTAAAAGTTTCAACATTTTACACAAAGTGTACTGAGTTCCAGTGAGCAAAAGCACTGGGGCTACCTTATTCCTGGAGAGCCTAAAATTTGAAAAGTATTTTCACGAACAAGTTTAATAAACAAAACAGCTGAAAAAAACGCAGAAGAGGTCATAATAAACATTACTCAAAATTATGGATGAAAACCATACCTTTTTTCATCGTTCAAATAGCAATAGTGAGATCTTGAAAGAGACATGACGTTTCACAATTGGAACCCAACTTGAAATGGTTTTCATCCTGCCGTAGGCAACAAATTTGAGAAAACCTGAACACGACAAATTTCTCCTGTTTGGGTAGCACGTACACTAAGCAGAAATGTTGAAATGCATCGAACTTGCTTGCATGCCATCACACTTGAACGAAACCGTCCTCCAAGTAATGCCAAGCTTGTTTTTAATGCCAAATGAAAATGTGACGTGCGGTTATGCGGGTGTAGGAAATAAGGGACAAAGTGGACCAACCAGAAGTCCTTGAGGAATGGCAAATGCAGCATGCAGTGAGCAGACATGCAACCAGGTTACAGCGAAAACATTTGTACATGGTTGGCCAGAGATCATGTAGGAAGCAAAGCAGAGTGCAGTGGTTCTGTAGTATTATACTCCCTGTTTGTGTGGCACAGATACTTTGTTCGCAGCCAGGGTCTTATCCTGCCATGATTATCAAGACCAAAGGAAAGAGAGAAGTCATGGAGTTCAGTGGGTATTTTGCCAGAAAACAAAACTGTAGGACTTGGTTTCTGCCTTATCAGTCACCATTTATTTTGAAGTTAATTCCCTTGGGACACAATGCAGATACTGCTTCAGCTTTTAAAATAAATAAATAAATTTTCCTCCTGTGAATCAAGTCATTAATACGGAGGAACCAGCACAGAAGAGCCGCAGGTACAGGAGTGTGCAGCAAAATCTTTACATCTCCCAGACCATAAAAGCTGTTGCAGCTCTAAGAGGAGCAGTATCCTGGCTTGCTCCTCCTAGACAAACCTGGCGTAGCATCCATATGAAAAGTTCACCCTTGAAGTACAAAAAAATTCCCATGTGTTTTGCAGGAATCTTCAATTTTTTGGAGCAGCTTTAGTATTCTGCACTGTAGGAAAGGCTGCTCAGAACTGACAGCCCAGCCTGTGGCATGGATGGGGTTAACACCCAATATGTGGCCTTAAAACATTTACCGCTCCACTCTGATTGAAGTATTTTGAAATCAATAGATGCAAGAACAGAAAGATACTGCTTATATTCCATGTGGGGGATGCTCATTTTTAAAGGTGTCTCTTCCCTGCTTTGAGGCAGTATTCTGACCTTTGCAGTCTGCAGCCAGGTTTCATAAATTAGCATTGCTAACCAGTCAAATTGTTCAGAGTATGGATGAACGACATTTTTAAAGACTGTTATTTGAATCACTATGCCAGGACTCACCTGCTATGAATAAAGTGATATTCTGAGAAGTGGAGTGTAGGAGAGAGAGAAATCCATACAGTTCTTGGCACCAGTATCACCATGATCCCCTAATGCTCTTCTGGCTGGTGATAGATGAATGCCATATATTTAAAATAGATTAACTATTTCCCACAGAACTATACTCTGATATACAGTGTAAATACAACTCCACAAGCCTTCCCAAAATGTAAGGCTTAATCCTACATTCTCAGGAGACCTAAAATGCCCATGGCATGAAACTTTGACCAGACTGCATTCAAAAGGACAACTGCTATGGAGCATGAGCAGACCCAGACTCCACCTGTTGACTTTAATGGGAAGTCCACAAGAAAACAGAGATCAGGTTCTAGGTATATAAAATAACTCACCTCAAACACAGAGATTCTCACACTTTCAAAGCTGTACAGGTCTAAGGAACAGGCAAAACCCTGTAAATGTATGTGCAGCAAGAGAACTACTTCCACTCATTTCTAAAAACGCCAAAGCTGACGTATAGTTCAGAAAACTAAGAACAAACAAGCTGACCGTCATCTTTTCAAATCTTCATAAACTTCAATAGGAAGTAAGCAACAAAACAGAGCACTAGGAAAGATCCTCTTTCATCTGCATTTTAATTCTGTAGTGGAGTATGCAACTAATCTTCAGGCTCAATAGAATCTGAGCTGCTTCAGAGGGCATGGAGAGAACATAACACCAGAGATGGATTTATTGTGTTGTTTCCCAAACCCCTCAGAAGCACGTTCAGTTCCTCCCCCCAAAGCCAAGCCACGGGGCTGTTTATATGACTGATTGGAGCTGACCAAAGAACAGGGAAACTATGGAGATCTGCAGTTCCAAACAGCTTTGTTGGAAACCGCTCCATTTCCAGAATAAAATCGAGAACTTAGACCTACAGACCCCAAACACACTCTCCCATTAAATTGCTCAATCTCATCTGACAACCCTAATGACAGGAACCCTAAATATGCTGCACATGCTAATCTGCCACTGAAGGTATGCCCGGATTTTAATTTTCTATCCACAGCAGCTCAGTCAAAAATGGCTCTCAGAAAGCTCATGTAACTGTCATAAACAACAAATATAATGAGTTGCTAGGCTATTGTAAAGTCCTGTGGTTTAAAGCTCCTGAAGGAAGTGATGATCCATTTTTGCCTGTGTCTTGCTTATTGTGAAGGCTGTTACTGCTGATGCATTAAGAGTATGATGAACTATTGGGGCAACTGTGCTTAGTGAGAATGCTTCACTTCTTATTCATGCCTGTAGCTGGTGCATGAAACAAAAAATGTAGAAAAATTTCCCTTTCTGATGCTAGATTGCTCGTATCTTTTCTCCTGCACTCATTTCACTTCTGCCTATTTTACTTTTTGTCTCTGTGGACAAAGGTTTGTACATCAACTGTCGATGTATGATCACTATTTTCAAGTACCGATATATTATTTGAAAAATCTAACAAACCCTATGAATTTTACTATAAAATCATCCCCAAATCACCTTGGGAAAGGTTAGTGGCTTTAAATGCCTATTATGCCACATATGTGTTAAAAAAATACCAATAGAATCCAAATCTCCTGCATGGTACAATGTTAAAATCTAGCTAAATCTGTTTTTCTCTATGAGGGTGTGTTGCTGTGATGTGATGTACACACTATACTCGGCAGTTCTGTTTTCATGTCTGTCTGCCAGTATGTTCTCTGTGTTTGATGTCAAAATGTATGTGTCACTGAAATGAAACAATGTTTTCTACTGATCTGTATTTCTTCTCTTCTTTTTTTTTTTTTCCTTTTTCCTTTTATTTTTGCCTTCTTTCTGGAAACTAAGTCAACATCCAAAAAATCTGTGTGCAGTGTTGTAGACTTGACAATTGCAATTCACCCTATTGGAAACAAAACCTCTGACCATCACAGTCATTGTGGCAGTAAAAAACAACCAACAAAAAAAATTTTAAAAATAACAGAAAAAAAAATCCAACAACCCACACCAAACCCCACCTTTTATTCAGGCTTATGATATATCGGTATACAATGAATGACCCTCTATCTGAAAACTCATTTTGCTTGATTCAGCTTTTAGCTTGGAGAAGAGTTTTGCTTTTGTCCTTGTCCACTTGATGCTTTGTTACTCATCATCTTTTTTGCCTAGGCTTAAATCAAGTGATGCTTACAAAAAAGCCTGGGGCAATAATCAGGATGGTGTTGTAGCCAGCCAGCCTGCACGTGTTGTAGATGAACGGGAGCAGATGGCCATCAGTGGTGGCTTTATCCGCAGGTGAGCCTTTTTATCCACTGTTTTCTCTCTGTTCTCCTCCTCACTGATATATTTAGATTTCTCCCATATGGTCATGAGTTCTTGATGCTCATTAACTCCTTCAACAGTGCTAGGTAATGAAATGGAGCCAGTGTTTTCCACCGAGTTTTGGGTGCTTGGATTTAGGTTGACAGCGATTAAGACAGGTACCAAAGGCTTTCCCATGGCCCTGTGGGTGCCTCCGTGAGCTAGTGCAAAGGATGGTTATGTTGCCAGAAATCCTGGAATTTGCACTCTTAGCCCTGAGAACCAGAACGTGCTTGAAAACGTGGCCCTAAGCCTTCCTCCTTGAGACTACCCAGATTTAGGCAATAATAAAATATAAATAATATCTGTGTATTTACTTGACAGCAGCAATGTGAGGTCGCAGACTGTCACGGCCAGTTGGCACTGTCCTCTGCACTCCATCTCCTGGTGTGAACAACATGCTTTTCCTGGGGGGCTTATTATGGGTCTTGTTAATGACAGTTGTCAAATGCCTCAGAAATTAAGTGTCAGATAAACACGAGTTTATCATTATTATATCTCAAGATACGCAGTGCCCATTACCCATCCTTGCCAGAGGATGTACCGAAGAATCCAGCATCCATTTCTTTTTAAAAAGAAAAAAGCCTCAGGCTTCCTGCCAAAGCACCAAGCCAAACACAGAACCTGAAGCACATTTTTAACAGAGGTACACCGCTTCCCTGCGAGTGACTATCCAGAAAACATTGCTGAACGGGGAACGCTGACCCATCCCTCAGCTGCTGTAAAGCCACGAGTATGGAGAAACATTGATGCCTTAGTGGCAACCCCTGTGCAGTCAAATAAAAGCCGGTTTGAAACACACAGCTATACTAATGGCAACCAAACTGCAAACTTTCCGCAATACGTAGGGATCCAGCAATAAGTACCTACTGATTAACAGTACTTATGAAGCATGTATTTAGATGACAATGCTATCAGCTGAATGGATAAAGGCATACCAGTAGGCAAAGCTTTGATCTCTGAAGATTAAGGACACCAGATTAATAAGTAATTATCTTTCCAAAAACTATTATCCACTTATTTTTTTGGCTGCTGTGATAAAGGGAAATCAGTGCGATAGAAACAATGCTGTCATGCAATTTGGAGCACGGGATGGAGTTGCCATTTAAGTTTGCTGGGTCTGCCATTCACTATTTTTATTTTCTTTTTTAAATTTCTGGACAGCAGCCCCACCAAAGCAAATGCTGGGGCACGATAACAGAATAGCAGTGAAGGAAGTTATGCTGCGCCATTATTATCCTGCAAATAGCCTGCGGCACCCTTTTGGCACCTACAGGAACACAAATTGTACGAGAGGCTCAAAGTAGCAGTTTTCTGAGTGGAACCAACAGACTTTGCTTTTCCCGGTGTCAGTCACCACATGCCTCTCCAGTCACTGGAGCGTAGAACTGGGCCTTGGCTCAAGCACAAGGTTTTTCTTCTAAAAACAAAACAAAAAAAAAATTAAAAAGACAGTGCTAAGAATGAGACACAAAGGATCTTTACTAAAGTCGGTAAATCTGAGAGAAGCTGCTTCTGTCATTTACCAAAAATACATTTAATTAAATAGGATGTTAGGTCAGGATTTTCACAGCTAAAGCAGCTCCTTCCTAATATTTCAGTATGGGAGGACTGGACAGTATCCATTAGCAACCTGTAGTTCACGGAAGGGAGCTGGTATAATTTAAATTCCACCACTCTCCAGCACCTGCCATGCACTCTAATCACACAGAGGTCCAAACAAAGCACCTTTCACTCTTTGAGGACCATCACCAGCAGAGAGGTGCAGCATGTGGCGCAGACAAGCTCAGACAGCAACACTTCTAGAAGCAGCTGGCACAAACAGTATAAATGGAGCAGTGATGAACCCAGACAATTAATCCTAACATCCAAAAAATAAGCATGTAATGTTTTTCAGGCTAGCTACTTATTAATCCTTTTTCTTCAAAACTGAGCACAGCAGCATTCTCCTCAGGTGACAAGTGAAGAGGAGGTTTCGGATGAATCAGAGTTTCAGGGGGATCCTCTCTGCTTTAAATAATTGGACTTTTGCTCACAGGGTAACAAACGATGCCCGGGAAAATGAAATGGATGAGAACCTCGAGCAGGTCAGCGGCATCATTGGCAACTTGCGTCACATGGCCCTGGACATGGGCAATGAGATCGACACACAGAATCGCCAGATTGACAGGATCATGGAGAAGGTAAGAGCTGAAATATCTAAGAGAACCCCACAAAAGGGGCTGTGTTTGCCCTTCTGCAAGCACAGGCTGTGCATGCTGCAGTTTCTGTTTAGCTTGGAGAAGGACAAGAGACAGAAATAGCTGCTAGAGATCCTTTTGCTTCTCCTTCCAAATCGTTGGGCCAAAGCAGAGATCACTGCTGTGGAGCATCAGTAACCTCCAGTGCAGGTTGGGCTGAACCCGTGCTGTTGGGTTCATCAGAAAACAGTGGGCAAGGGGACCCCTTAGCACAGATCAAGGCACCTTCTGCGACAGCTTTGGGAAAGGAACAGCACTCTGAGAGCCATGGGGCTTGGATCTGAATGTCCTGGCACTTCCTGGCAAGTTTTAAACCTTCCTCGACTTTCCTTCCCTTGGAAACTCCTAGAGCAATTCAGAATTGGATGACCTGTTTGGAGGGCCAGTCCCCAAAAGAGGATGGGGATTTATTAAGCAAGACTTTGCCATATGGTAACAGTGCAGCCAGTCATGTCATGCTGCCTGCTTATAAACACATTAGGACAGATCTACTGGCTCTCTTGGTGTATGTATATATATTTATCTATATCTAGAGAGAGACATAAAAATGGGCCACACACAGCCCCAGTGAAATACAAAAGCTCAACATTACAATTGCAAAATCACCATCTAAAAAGGCAGAGAGCACCATTCCAGGGCCAGACCTGCATTGCAGATTTCTGAAGCAGACAGCAGCACCCTCCAAATCCAGCTGGGAGCTCACAGCCACCCTCAGATCCCAAGATCCACAAGCCATCTGCATTGGCACTGGCAGAGCTCCAGGCACAGCCAGGCTGACGCGAGATAAGAGGCTAGATCTGCATCTGGTGTAAAAATCAATACAACGTTTGACTTCCGCTGAGATTTACACAACCCGAGGATCTAACCCAAGGACTTAAACGTGCTGCTTAGAGTTAATTCTGACCTTAAGTGGTAGAGCTTGTACTCCTGAGCCTTCTTACACGTGCAAGTCTTCTCACACGAGCAGGATGCCCACGCTTATTTTTCATGTTAATTAACTACATCAGGGACCGGTGAAAAAAAATTACTGCACTGAGGGATTTATCAGTAGATTTCCCTATTGGAGTTTGATTCCAGAGAGAAGTAGGTGAAGTATACATTGTCTTAAAGGTGGGCTTTACTCCCTGACAGAAAGACAGTCACATAACACAGTAGAGCACATGGCTTTGTGTCAGTCAAAAGTTTGGGTTTATAACGCTGCATCTGTTAGTTTGACTGTACTGGAAAATGCACAGTATTACTGTGACGCCATTCTGGAGCATTTCATATTTCTGGAAAAAATAGGAGCAGAGGGAGAAGGATTTACCACTGCTACTTATATGAAAAATACTACAAAACTGCACATCTATCTACATTGCAAGAAAGGACTGGAAGATTCTACAGCCTATATCATAAAACATTTAAATAAGAAGTCTAGGACATATTTTAGTTTCTCTGAGCAAGTATGAGGACATGCACTATTACATTTTACCAGCTACCCTGCTCATGACATAACATAGTGGCAGGAGACATGCCCTGTGGATGGGAGTCAGCTGCATCCTATCCGTGCCTGCAGGACACTGTCACAAACTCCAGTGAGCCTCACAAGGCACTGCTCTCCCTTCAGTTCAGGCTTGCAAACATCTGGATTTTTAAAACATTCACCAGGCTCTTTGTGCACACGAAGCACATGGTCCAAATCTGTAGGCGGTGCATGCTGGGAGCAGCTGGCGAACTGAGGGACTGGCCATCCACATCCACACAGACTTCTTATGGAATTAGGCATTTCATGCAGCAACAGAAAGAACTGACATTGCAGGGTAATGTGATTCATTAAATCCAGCCTCCCAGGCAGAGCCCTTGGCTAAAGAACAGTGACATGTTTCTGAAAGATGGACTTCTAGCATACACAGAGGAGTTGTCGTGAAAGCAGCACAAAACCAAGACAGTCTACAGTCTTAGGGAAAATCTGCCAGATTCCTCAGAGTAAGGACACACAGTAACGAGATACTAGAAAAAGAAACACAATATATTAGGAAAACCCTCTATAAAAGACAAAAACAATGGTTAGCTGAATAATACTGAAACCACAAATGCATACACATCCATTTTGCAATTAAATATGTCAACAGACCACTGTCCCTAGCTGGCGGTGGGCATACAGCATTGCTGGAGTTGTTTTCTTTTCCTGACCAGCCAGGAGCACTGCGCTTTTCATCAATTATGATCATTAGAAAGACCCTTGGCCGGCATGCTTTCCAAAAGCTGGGGTGCATCACAAAGGTAACCCAAATGCTCCTACAGCATTTGTGTTAAACTGGATGCACGCATCCAAACCAGAGCAATCTCATAATGCAGAGATGTCATCTGGTCTATCCACAGTGACCAGGATAGCAATGAATAAAAGGCTTTATCCTTCCCCTCAGATCAGAGAGAAAGGGACAAAACCTAAAATAATGATGTGACGAGTGGGTCAGACAGCCCAGACATCATCACCAGAAGACTCTCGCTCTAAAATGAGCCATAATTAGTAACTGGGAGGAAAGCAGGAAGGGCTGAAAGCATTCAGTCTTGACCTAGGTGAGGTCTGCACAAAGACTCCCACTGACTTGGATGCAACATCATCCAGAGTTAGACCTTAATATTCCTATTTAGCAATATTACATTTCATCAATATTCAATTAATATTAATGTATTTCATTACAAATGTAGCTGCTTCCAAACCCATTAATTTATTTTTTTGGTAGTCTTTTAGCAAAAGTATGCAAAACTGAACTGTGATAGACAAGGTCCAACTCCTGGCTAAAATAAAGGAGTGTGGCTTATAATGAGTAGTTATGCTGATTTACGCTTGTTGAGGATCTGGCACATGGTACTGTACTAAAAATATACATTGACATAGCATTTGCCAAAACAATTATGGAGAAAAGCCCAATATATTTAAGAATGATTTATTGCACATCAGTGTAGCCATTTTTAAAGGATTTTTAAGCGTGTGTGGGAAAGTTGCTTCACCGTTCTGTCTTTGCAAATTGGAGATCTAAAATAAATCTGCACAATTTGGATACACCCTAGAGATGTGGGAACAATCATCAAAGCTAACAAAACACAGCCATCACACCACAGAAAGAAGTTGCTACTTAAATCTATGCTTTTAAAGAAGTAACACTATTGACACCTTTCCCACAGGTCTGATTTCAAAAATTCAAAACATTTTCTATCTAGTCCCCTGTTAGCATAAGTTGGCATAGCAACGTGGGCTGGAATGGAGCTTTACCAACATTTGTCAGCTAAAACAATGTCTTTAGTCTCCAAAACTAACTCCTGCAGAGCTACAGAAAGCCACGGTCAAAGTGTCTTCCCACTCGAAGACAACTCCTAAGCCTCCCAAGTGGTGCCATTTTATTTATTTATTTTTAAATTGTATTTTATGAGCAAGTGCTACCCCATGGAAGAAAGTGAAGTTAGTGGTCCAGCCTACACTGGACTAAATTCTAGTTTGATTGCTTCAAATAACAGTAGGATCCCTGTCTTTTCTTAACTCCTGTTTATACTGCTGCCCAATGAGAGAGTTTATTCTGTCTTGCAACTACACCGGTGAACGTTGTTGAGAGAAAGGAATAACAGCCTCACTCCCACCCATTCCATTCCTTTCACATGTAGAGCAAAGAGATTCAGAATGATGTATTTTCAAAGAAATTTATCTCTGCCAGCATTCCCTACATCAGACCAGCTCCAGTGATTCTCTACACTGACCAAAATTCTGGTTTTGATTGCATGGCTGGTGATGTAAATTAGAACAGAGTCCAGGTCCACTGAATCATAGAGAGCATTGAAGCTTTTCACCAGTGAAATCCATGTGTACATCATCATTTCTCATCCTGTCATCCATTACCATCAATACTGCTTACACTGTCAGTAGCACCAGCTACAGACCTGGCACAGCATTTACAAAAGTTCAGAGAAGCTAATACAGACATAAAAGCTCTGCTCAAAGGCTACCTAAGTGTCACAAAACCAGCAAATCCGTAATTTCATTTTAGGTCCCTAATACCACTGTAAAAAGCAACGTTCTAGTGTTTTCAAGCTTATTTTTTTTTCCCCGACCTGGCCAAAACTAGAGAAGTGCCCATAAAATGCTGTAGATGTTCTCATTGTCTTCATCTGTTTCTTTCCTTTGTGTTCTTCTAGGCTGATTCCAACAAAACCAGGATTGATGAAGCCAACCAGCGTGCAACAAAGATGCTGGGCAGTGGGTAAATGCAGTGAAGTGCATTTCCTTTTAATGCTGTCCCAAAGGGCAGCACCTTCATGCTTTTATCATGGTATTTACCTACTAGGTTTGCACACATGCACATATCAGCCCCATTGTAAATGTTGTCCTGTGTAGTTTGTCAGCTTTCCAAAAATGATACTTGTAATTATTTTTTTCTAGATATCTTTCTTTCCAAAGGTTGTACATAGTGCTGATTTGATGGCTATAGCTCACTATGATGTTTTTTGGGACTTTTCCTTTCTTTGTTTCCGTTTTGGATTCCTTTTTTCCCCTCTCCTCATTTATTTTTTTTAAATGATGTTTGCTGAATTGACAACACTGTTGGAATGCTAAACGTGCTGTTAACCTTTAAATATACAGTATTGTTCTTGTAAAACTGTGACATTCCACAGAGCTACTGCCATGCTCCTGTCTTTGGGTATCATGATGTTTGAGCACTTAAACCTGCTGTCTTCAGTTCTTCATTGCCATTATCTGTTGTTATGATTTCATGATTAGACAATGTGGAATTATATTACTATAACAAGCATTGCACTAAAAAGTGATGTGATTTATGCATTTATGCATGAGGAATAAATAGACTTTTAGACTCCTACTTAAACAAGAATTTTCCCATGGCAGTAGCACACCAACAATGACAACAAAAGCATGCTCAGTATTCGGACTCTTTTGGGACTATGTTATACCAGCAAGTTTGCAGTTGTGCCACTTTTTTCTTGTTGATATATATATAGTTATTCATCATGATCATTTTTTTTTATTACGAAAAAAAAAGAGGGATTTGGCACTCACCATTTAGCCATTGCCAGCAAATAAAGCTTGGCTGAAAATATGTCAAAGACAAAAAGAAATAAGTGTAATATATTGGGTTTGTCTGCTGCTTTTGAAGACTATCTTTTGGAGGAAACGACTACCATATGAAATGGTGCAAAGAAATGTAATTTTTATAAGGCTCTCTCTTACTAGTCGCTATCCCCATGTGGTTTGTTATCGGTACAGTTCTCTGTTGCTTACCTAGAGCTATGCACACCAAATCGCTGAGATGTTTAGTAGCTGACTTAATTAAAAAATAATAATAAAAAAAAAACCTAAATGAATGAACTCTAGATAAACTGTGAGATAAATATCATTTACAGCATGTAATATGAAATTCCTTCTGTCTCCTGTCAGTTTGTGAAGTGATTGACATTTTGTAGCTAGTTTAAAAATTATTAAAAATTATAGATCTCCGAATCCACGTTTGCTTTATCTATTTGTTGCCCTACTTGTCAGTGACAAGTATTTATTTGCCACTTACTTGGGAAAAGCAGAGGTTCAGTCTAAAGAATCTTTACAATCTGGATCTGTATTGCATGTGGGAAACTAAAGAATTTCTGTTTACAATAATGTATAAAAGTAACTATTATAAAAACAGCATTTTACACTCAGCACATTCCAAGTGAATATTCTTTTAAATAACCTGGCTTGGATTGCCAAACACCAGATCAAAATATATTCTCTTGTTCAAGGGCAAGAAAAAACAAATGTTATGGTACAAAAGGATACAGTTCTTTAGTCGTTAAAATCTATTCCTGTAGTGGATCTAGCCACGTGCTGATACACCTCTTTTCAGCAAACACTTTGAACTACAGAGTTTGTATAGTCTGCTAAGAATCATTTTCTCAAATGACTAACAACAGCTAGTGTTTACTGTCAGTGAAAAGTGTTAACATATTTTCCCAGGGTTTTTTTTCCCCTATATGGACAAATTATAATTAACTCTGCATGAGTGACAGTGCACTCATGTGTCTCACATGGCCCTAAGTCAAAATACACGAAGAACATAAACGCTTGCATAATTAAAATCGCATGATAATGTAGACAAGCTATATTTTCTTTACCAGCTCCTTATTTTTAGTATCTATTCAAAATTCATTTATGCAAATATTTTCCCCCACTACTTCAAACCAGAGTCAACTTCAAGGGAACATTTTTAATCTGCTGATCATTTCCAATCCTGTTCATTCAGGGATTCTAGTATTTGTGACACCACTATCGTTCTGCAATGCCAAAGCCTACTGAAGGAGGGCAATAATCCTACCAGAAAATGCGTCACTATTGGAACATACAAATGCAAGGATATTTGAGAAGGGCAAGAAATATATAAGAAAGTAATGAAGGTGATAATCAAGGTATTATTCTCATCTGTTTGACAGGAATGCACCCTATCTGAAGTAGATCAGACTTCCCGAAGCCATTAAAGCTGAAAAAAAAATGTAAGCTGTTACTGGGAAGTAATTATGTTTTGACATCTGGTTTTTGTCTTGAACAAAGATCAAAAACCAAAGTATTGGAACTTTTTGCCAAATGGAAAGTTTAAAGGATAGAAATATTGAAATGTTTCATTGCATTTGTCTTTGTACCTTCCTGCACTGTTTGCAGGGTCTCTTAGGAGCTGGCTGAAAGTGACTTAAGTAAATAAGTTTAATATACTGCATTTCTCTGATATTTTTGGAAATTGACTTATGTAGGATTAATTCATCTCAAAATAACTCAAAGGCAGGCTCGACCTCATGCAGTTTGTTATTAACAACAATCCACTTCTGTTCATTATGTTTTGTGCACACAAGTCCCTGATGTAGCAGCTGACTCAATAGGAAAAAAAAAAAAAACAGAACATTGTCTCAAATGTGGCATTTCCCTATTTTCCCCTCTTTACCTCTCTGACCCACCCCTGTTTTCCCTGAGGCTGGACAGGCACAGGCACATTTACCTGCAATGCTCACTAGGAGGACAGGGACACTGCAGGAGCTGGAATTACAACTCCCCTAAAATCAAATGGTCACATTGATTGTGGAAACAAACAACAGTTAAGTTTTTCTCAAGTCAAAGCTGCCATTGCCTGGTAAGAAATTTCCCTTTGACCTTGGTTAGATTTTGCAGTCAGTCATTTCTTTTTGTCTCTGTACCCGTGCCATCTGGAAATCCAGGTTTGAAAGAAGGAATTAAAAACACAAGGCTTCATGAAATATCGCTCCTTTTTTCCTAGCCTTTTGATGCAATTTCACCAATAGTTTGTATCATAGCAAGATCCCCATGTTGGTGTTGGTTTAAGGTGGTTAAAGGGCAAAGGTTTTTAGATATTCTCAAGTGCCATAGCTGAACGAACTACCCAGCTGGATTACATAACATTTTGTTTCAAAACTGAAGTTCAACTAAAAGACAAACTTCTGTTGAGCTCTGCAAATCTACAATTAATGACTTCTTTGATTTCATGCATTCTCCTCCTTTGCTAGACTAAGCTGGAAATGAAAATACTAAAGTAATCCCAAGGAAGGATATTTGAATGTTATTCTTCAACAGAACAAAATTTGTAAGTAGCATAAAATCTCATGTAAAAAATAAAAAAATCACCTTAATTAAACACACGGCCTGATTTCAACAGTGAGAAACTAAGACATAAATCTGGAAAAGCTGTATAAAAATCAAGGTGGCATATCTCAAGGAAACTTTAAAGCTTGTAGGATGTTGATGGTTGCTAACATTAGCATAAACACACAGCTTCTAAACTCAAAGGAGACGGTTACAGCTTTCTAGATTGACAGAAATGCAAGAAAAGAAACTACAGATCATACACAGCATCTTGTGGTTTGACAGAGCACATCTTATGAAGAGCAGATGGCCTTGATGTAAAGGTACAGAGTAAAATAAATATTTATATTCCTTGACAATTTAGTGGTATTACTGCATGTAGCAGAAAATTATAACTAAAAACCAGTGATGAGTATTTTTTTTTAATAAATGTAAAACTTATTAGCTTGCATGGGTTAAATAAAATGCATCCTTCATTTCTGTAGAAAACTAAACACGATGGAGTTTGCATGGCGAACTGGAAAGCATCTCTTTCGAGAGATGCCTGTGCCACGTGACACACTTATTACAGAAATACTTCACATCTAAAATATAGATGACAATTAGTCTCCAAAAATATTCTGTGTGCCCCACTAGCAACTGATAACTTCCACAGGCTTCAGATTTGGACCCAAATCTGAAGAGACCACTCAAGACTTCTATTTGAGGGATTTAGAAGCAGACAAACCAATTCCTGCACATTTTTCCCCTCTCTCTTTCTTCACTGTGTGCACATAGGCTCATATAACTCTTATTTTAAAGGCACTGAAAAGGGAAGAGACAAGTATTTAGTAATAAGGAAAATTATGTGTGTTAGAGACAGCTTAAGTATATGCAGGGCTGCTGTGTGCGCCTGTGGGCGTAGGTGCTCAGGATGTGACTCCTGCCTTCTGAGCCATTCTGTTGCCTTTCTAGAGAGAGATGGCGACAGTTTGTTTGGAAGTTAGCAGAGCACAAATAGTATTTTTAAACCTGCAAATAGCTACAAGAAATGCAGATATAGGAGGTAAACCCTGCTGAGAAGTTAGGGTGTTGGGCCTGTGTGATGGGGGCGAGCAGGCCATGTTCTGGTTGATTTATTTTGCAAAGTGCTTGCCAAATAGTGTTGGGTTCTCTCTGCAACAGTATTGAGAGATTGTGTTTGTGTTATAAAATATGAAGCAGATTGAATGTGTTTAGTTTGGAATGTTATTTTGTAATTAAAAAACAAACAAAACTAAAACACCAAAACCAAACCAACCACCACACACAAGACAGCAGTGCAGGAAATCAAAATAAATCATTACATGGGACTACACAAGATCACTGCTGCCCATGCAAAACCTGCACATAATGGGTAACTATGGTATCAGGGCTCAATTACTGCTGTGGTTAAAAACCCTGCCATGGGTCTTTCATGGGAGAGTCCCAGCTTTGAACTGTCTTTCTCTTCCCACCTACCAGACCCCTGGCTCCTCTGTCCCCTTCTCCCATAGATGCTCTCAACTCTCTCAACTCTCCCTCCTGCATCCCCCCTCACCCACTCAATTCCTCATTCCCTTCCCCTTTCTCTTGTGCTGAATTATCCTGCATCCAGTCCTGTCTCTCATGGCACTTGCTTCACACCCCTCCACCCACAGATTTTTCACCCCTGGGCTTTCAATCAGGCTCTCTCTCCCCCGCAATTTCAGCAGGAGACGCAGTGAAGGAACAAACAGCCTCCTGCTTTGCACCCCACGCCGGCATCACCCACAGGGACACCTGCAAGCAAGTCTTGCTCAGCCCTGACAGTCCCAGAAGGCAGCATGTGTGTTGAAAGAGGAATTTTTTGGATGATCTATCCAAAAGGATCTAAAAAGTCTCAGTAGGTTGATGCAAACAAAGATGTTTGGACAGCTGAAGACAGACAGGTGAGCACTGGGTAGGTATTTCACAGCAAGGCAATAGCTGAGAGGCTCTCCAGCCTGCATTAGCAGATAGTAGTGCTTCAAGACAGTAGAAGAAGCTTTTATAATGCTGCAAAACAATTCTCCTTCCTATTCCCCAAATTTCATTCACAAAAACTACCAAGATTTTGTTACGTTGTGTTGGTTTTGTTTGGTGATGTGGGTTTTTGTTTGTTTGTTTTTTTAATAACTGAACCTTTCAAAAGCCTGTGCTTTTAAAAAGCAGGTAAAGGAAGCAGATTTCCTGGGATGGATTATCCAGTACTGGGTTATTTGTTAAAATGAAATACTATATAAGAAATGGTTTCGTAAACTTCACTATACGCATTCCCTAAGTTAATTTGCTAAGTGTTAACTTAAATATAGGCAAGCTGTAAGTTCCACTTACAGCACAGTAGGTTTTCCATCTAAATTCTGATCAAAAGTTCATTAAAATGAATAAAACTGTTCTTTTCCACATTTGGGGGGGTTGACTAGACCTCCAAAGAGTGAATATGCATAAATCCCACTGCACTAAGGGTATTTGGTATAAAAACCAACAGTATGCAAATGTGAGAAAAATATCTTTAACAAAATTTACTTATTTTAACCTTACTGTACAGTACTCCCAGACTTTACCAATAACAATAAATCCAGCTGATGACAGTATTTTATTAACTACTTTGGATGCTCTGCAGGACTCCTAAAAGCCTAGGTGGCTCTAAAATCAGTTTATAAACTCCATGAAAACACATGCTGAAAAGTTAATTTTGAAGAAACAGCATCTATAATTCTGATATTCAGCATTAAGTCCCTATCTTAAAATGCATTTTCAGTGTCCACTGCACATTTCTGTTTCTTGGATTAAATTAGAATATGAGCAGAAACTAACCAGAAACATAGAATTTAATGAACTGCTGCTCCTCTTGGGCAAACCTTACAGCCTTTACCCTCAGAAGTCAACCCATGTTCACTGACTCTTGCTGGGCCCTGAGGTGAAAGAGAGAAAAAGCCTTAAGCTCTAAAACTAAAGTATAATTAGGTTTTAAAAGTCCCAATCACACACCAGAAGTGCTGGTAACTCAGCTGGAGAAGAGCAGAGGGTTGAGGCCAGAGGAGGATGTAGAGGACAAGAAATCAAAGCTGCAAATGGACATAAACCAAACACACGCTGTGAAGCAGAGCTGCTGCGAGAACATGGTGGGAGCTCAAGCCATAGCCCTGCAATAATTTTCTGCTCCGCAGTGACCTGATTTAAGAACACAGCAAACAGTAAGAACTTGATAGAAGAAACCACTGTACACATGGACAGGGAGCAAATACTTGAGTAAACGTGGGTGATACTAAGTTGGAAACCTATAGACTGTATATTACTGTATTACGAATTTACTCTAGAATAGTTCTGCTGATGCTCATTAATAAAATTTAAAGCAAGAAAAGCAATCTAGTGGAACAAGAAAACTCTGCCAAATTACCTCAGTAACTTTTCCAATCTATTTGCCTAAAATTCCCTTTAAAATACTAGAACTAAACAACCTTAGATAAACTCCAGCCAGCCGCAGCGTGGTGCAGGAGAGGGGCTGACTCCTTACACAGTAGGTGCCAGCCAGATGTTCTCCCTGCCCATCAAACCCTCTGCGGCAGTGTTTGTGTCACAGCAGCACCTCGAGGCTCTTACCGAGGTCAGCGTCCCTCTGGTATGGGCATGCACAGCCCAACGCTGCCCCAAGAAGCTTTCAGCCTAAGCAGACAAGACAGGCAAAGGTGTAGCTAGAGAAAAGGAACCGCATGTAGGCAGTTTGTCTAAAAGCCAATATCCATACGTCGGAGGGAGAAACTGCACTGGTACAGGGCGATCTGCTTTTCTTTCAAGTCATCTCTACCGATAAAGGTTCATTTTAGTTGAGTCTGGCTGGTAAATGTGTCAACAGCGCAGAAGTCAGAATGAACGCAGGTTTGGGTTTTTTTCCTGCCTATCTAGAGGCTCTGCAATGATGCAAGTCATCCTACACTGATCAAAATCTACCTGCTATTTGTGGTCCAACACATACAGCATGTTTCTGCAGTTTTAGAAGTGAGAAATGCTGCGGAGAATTGAGCTCATTATTGAAGGAATAGCATACCTAAAAATATCATTGCTATGTACCAGCTTTGATTATCACACCTTATTTAACTGTCCAAAACAACTAAGCACATTATTAACCGTTTAGAGTTCCAGCCCAACAAAATACTAAGGAAAACCTGAAAAATGATGAGTGGGGTTGCTGCCGCCACAGAAATCTTTCAGGTGTACTTTACCTGTTGCCAGCCCCTGTACGGTACTGCCTGGAAATGCTGCATTAAATAGGGCTTGCCTAAGACAAACTCATGATGCTCTGAATACCATGAAGGGTAAGAAACACTTTAGTTTTAAAATTATATCCACAAATTCTTCAAAATACAGAAAATCTTTTAAAGGAAGAAAAAGTGTAAGACAAATGTGGTAGGATTGGAGGTTTTCCAGGTTTAAAGAAATCATGACAGAGCACTCAGAACATTTGTTCTCCTTCATTTCCCCAAGTCTTCTCACAGTGACTTCCAGTCAAGTATTCAACCCTGAGCCAGCATGGCACACTAGCTGGTTTCAATAGTAAGTCTGAAATTGGATTCCTCAATCCTATTTGACTTAAAGGGAAACTAACTAGGACACAAGACTTCAGTCAATGAAGTGACACAGGTAACAGCAAAATTAATCTGAAAATCAAAGAATGTGCAGGTCCATACCAGCTCTGTAACACATGCATCTCCTCAAACAGAAACACTCTGAACCGTCACTGTTCTGTGAAAACTCTCTAGAATTAAGAATCCACTTTGTGTTGTACAACACGGTGATATAATCAGCTTTTTCTGAACTTAGTGATTCACAAAGCACCCAAAATCAACGTATCATAGAAGTTAAAAGAATTAAACATGATGAAAATGTTAAAGTAAATGGTTGCATGATACATGAGGACACTGACTTGCTGCCAGGGGGTCACGCGAACATAGAAAATGTTAATAACTGGCAAGAAAAACACAAACACAACCAAAACCAAACCAAACCACAAAACAACAATAAGCAGAAAAAGTGAGGAAGGGACAGTTCTTAAGTCCCATCCATCCTTTAACTGAGATGGGGCTGGCACAACTTCAGTCTGAACTGAACATTTAAGCGATAACACAAAACCCTCAAACCTCCTGGGTCTGGTAGAGTCTTTGGTTTCAGCCCATCGCTTTACAGAATATCCTTGCAGACGTTTCCCTCCTCTCCACAGGTGGTACTTTCTAACACATCTGTCTGCTTACTTGGCTGGCCAGCCACATTAAATCTATTTTTACACTAAAGAAATGAAGTCTTTTAAGCAATTTTTCTCGTGTTTTTGCATAAAGAATTTTCATTGTTCTATTAAAAAAAAAGGTTAAAACAAAGTCTAGTGATTTCAAAACTTGAAAGTCCCACCACTGTTTTTTTGTCTGAACTGAGTTTCAGTGCTGACAAGTAACACACTGTTGGTGCAATCGTAAGTAATAGGAACCACTCTGAGAAAAGGAAGATTATACCTGGGGTGGCAGAAAAGTGATCGTGGGGTAAGGAAAAACAACCAACCAAACTTAACAACACCCCTCAAATAAAACCCACACCAAAATAAAAAACCCAAACCAAACGCACAAAAACAAAACCTCAAACACTGGAAAGTGCACAAAACACTTGGCCAGCAACTTCCATGGAACAAAACAGCAGCATTTCTGGATCAAATCCTGTAGTGTGTTTTTTCCCCTGTAAATTTTATCTTGGTTTCCAGGTGAGCTACATATTTTATTTTTTCCCCTTTTAAATTCAGATGTTGGGATTTTTTGTAGGAAATTCTTTTTCCCCAAACTGTCCCTCCATTTTCAACCATGTCTGTCTCTTTCAAGAAATGCCCAACACCTGCAAGGGCATATACTGCAGCATCTGATTTTCACAGCTGAGAGTAACTTTGGCAAAAAGGTTATTTTGCAGCTCTGAGAGTAAAGAAAATATGCTGTCAAGACAAACTACAGCTGTTTAAATCATCCCTCTGTGAAGCAATGGTTTCCCGCAGGGAGAAGTCCCAGAAGTGTATTTTTGCATCTGCAGACGCCTTAGCTGCTCTTCTGCCCAGCACAGCGTGGAGAAAACGGAGACAATGAAGCCATTTGGGTTATTTGTTGTTGCTGTTTTAGAACAAATACTTCAGAAGAGGAACAGAACATTTCTCCTCTCCAGTCTGAAGCAGCTGCACTAAAATCAGCATGGCTGTACGAGCAGTACTAAGTCTTAAAGAGAGCACATATGGATGTAAGGATTACTAACAGCAACACTGAGAAAACACTTATGGATTTTCCATCTAGTTTGCTCCAAGGTACTTAAGTGCCTGGACCAGAGACACCTCCAGGAGACCACCTGTGACTGTTCCTGGGCCAAATGCTATTCAAAGCCACACAAAACGTAACCTGGAAATGCTTGTGACAGCAGATAGTACATATCCAGGTCCGTGGCAAAGCTTTACATCAGGCTGTGCTCTCTTGACTCTGGAGACACCTGTTTGTGCTCTTGTCTCCATCAGTGCAGCCTCAGGACAAAAATCAAACCTAAACATCTATTATTTGTCAAAAAAAAAAAAAAAAAGGAGAGGAAGATTAAAAGCAATAAGTTCCATTTTTCTTTTCAGGCTGAGTCAAGATATGCAGAGCCTATACCAGGAAAGTAGGGCTATATAAATGCATAGGCAGGGAGGAGGAAAAAAAAGGCAGAAAAAAAGAAAAAAAGGATGTAAGGGCAGATTTAAAGAGAAAACAGCTTTAAGTCTGTCATTTTCAAGAAAGAGGTGCTAAGACCTGCAACAATGAAAGAGTAGGTTCATTTCTGAGCTCTTGGCTTTTGCTCGCTCCACTTAAGGGCCACATGTTCAGGTGTTCAACTGCCTTTTAGGAGAGCTCCCTTTCCTCAAGTGCGAGGAGGCATCTCCTGAGAGCACAGGTATTAAAACAAAACCAAACATACAAAAAACCCCACCAGGTCTGTGCACCACATGCTGTCCAGTGGAGTGCTGGCTGTTAAGGGCTGAGCTGGAAATGCTGAAGCAAGATTTGTTAATACCGCTCTTCAGGGAAGCACTGGATTAGCCCGGATTAGCAGCTGACATTGTGGTTGCACAGAATGAATTATGTAAAATGGTCGTGTTGGTGTAAAGCAGATGTACCACCCACATGACTTCAGCTGCAGACACAGCGAGGACTAAAACAGAATGGATTCAGTTAGGGGGGGGGATTAAAAATATATATAAATATATACTTCCCAACATGCACTGCATCATATTGCTTATTCCAACGACATTTGAAAACAAAACAATACATCAGTTTCAGCATGGGAAGCAAGCCAGAGTTCACCGCTTGCAAGCAGAGGAAACCATTTTCCTTTGCCTCTCTGTTCAGTTACACGACCCAGGAAACACCATAAGAGCCTCTAGGAACAGCAATCAGCTATAGCCACTCTTGAAGAGATACTGAAGATACAGTCTAATCATTTTCTAGTTAAACAAAAATTCTTTCACCTAACAAGATTAGCCTATGCATTTTGATAACAGGCTTCCCTTCAGAATGAGGTCTTCTATCAACTTAAATGAACCCAACTGCCAATTAAACAACCAGCACAGACATCCATCAGCCAGCAAGGATAAATATGGGAAAATTAACCACAGGGAAGAACGAAAGACAAGACAGCTCATGTTTTCAAAACAAACATAAATGAGATTAATTTAGATTGAACTGTGGTCAACATCCCCTTTAAATATTACACATGGAAACGTTAATATCTGGAGAATATGAAACACAGACTCCAGTGACAGCCACATGCACACATCATTCGTCTATTCCTTTACTTTGTACAACTTTCTACTCATGCTAGACGTTTAGATAAGATCAGTTTGTGGATGAAGAACAAACAAAATATCTGAGGCTGGTGGGAGAAATACAGAAAAAGAAAGACTTAGTGCTTGCACTTTATGCCAACAGGAGATATTGGTGGTGAATCCAAGAGAGATTCTGAGATTTCATCCCATCTCAGCTGTTGCCTTAGATTTGACCACCCATTTTGCAGTGTGTTTATCAACATTACCTGCCACAGTACTATCACAGGAGTGTAACATGGTAGAAATAAACTAATGGCTAGTTAGCATGGGGAACGATGCCAACATCAAAATGGCAGTTGTTATCCAGTCAGGAAGCTGGTTAAACAGCAATAATCCAATAATCCTATATTGCTGTCTCACATCTGTGATAGCTTTGGCATGTGTGAAGCACTTAAAAAAAAAATCAAAGGGAAAAGAGAATGCTCAACAATCTGAGCAACACAAAGTCTTCATATCTGTCTGTTAAAATGATTTGTTAAAAGACACTTTCAAAAGACTCTTTCAAAACCATAGGTTTCTGATTTGTTTTTGCCCTTTAAATTGACTGTTTTCAGAACAATGTATTTTATATATTTGAAGTAACAGTCATCCCCTGTATGGGTATGGAAGACGAAACAAAGTATTATTAATGCTGCTCAATTCAGAATCTAGATTTTAGTCTGAAAAACAATAATAGTACTTTGATTAAGAGAAGATTTATGAACAAGCAAATCAAATGGCATGGAAGTTGCCTAGAAATGTATGCTGCAGCATTTTATATTGCAGCATTCGAAGCTGCCTATGAGCTCTGTACATTTGGGCAATTTTCATTGAAATTCAGCGTACTACGCTGCAGGCAGGGAAGCCTGCCAACAATTTTATTTTAAAGATGCAGCAGCTACATGACCCATTTATGCCTTTGACAGCTAGCAACTTCTCCCTCAAAAATAAAATAAAATAAAGCCCAGTGCAGAATTCAGTACTTGTCCTGTGTTTTGCTTTCTTCCCTTGCCACACAGATGATGTGGAAAGACAGCAAGAATTGACAGTAGACAGCTATTAAGATCTGGCTGTTTTCCTTCTTCATTCTTACATATTTAACCTCCACATGTCCGGAAGACAAAGTGAAAGACTATGAGAGAATCTATTTTGTTAACTGCCAAATACATTAGCGTACACCTATTATTTGATGAAGATATTAAAAAGAGATATTGTCTGACAGCACCAGGATAACAATGGTATTTGCCATCCCCTCCAAAACAGGTGGGTGCTCTTCTACCCCCATGCCCCGCAGTTACTGCTCTGGCTGCACTGGGCTGGTCCTCTCACTGCAGAGATGGCAGAGGTCTCGGGAGCCCATTATATAACACTACAGCAAAGGAGAACAGGCTGTTCTTCAGACTTCCTACGGCTCACACTTCCAGGAAGAATCGCACTCACTGCCAACAGGAAAGAATAAAAGTGGCTTGTCCAAATCCTCAAGCTGGGATGGACATGACAGAGTTGGAAAGTGTGAGGGCTGGGGGTAGAAAAAAATAATATTAATCCCCCCAGCAGACACAGAGCTAATAGACACGACTGACTGACTGCTATAGGAAATTATGTCTCACTGCACACATCAGTGGGAAAAGCAAATGTGCTCCTTACATATCTCTCTCTGGGACAAAAAATTAACATGACTCTCCACTTAAGTCCTTTTGCACATACACTAATGTAACCCATGCTTTTAAAAATCAATATTAGTCATATCAAACCTCTAAACCCCCTACAATAGTCTGTCCCCCCCTATAATAAGGTAGACCAAAAGACTGGTCTAGATTGGTCAAGATTCACTTGCTCGGAAACTGTCAGATAATATTTTCAAGCCGCTCTGTACTGCAATCAGTACATGTGATTTTTTTTTTTTTTTTTTTTTTTTTTTTAACTGAAAACTGGGACTCCAAGTGCAGTACCTGCAGGAAGAAGCCAAGTTTGTGAAAGCTTTTGCAGGAACTGCAGGTATATGCCTGCTTCCACTGCTTCAAGACAGAAATCGAAAGAGTTACATTTGGTGTATCTGCCAAGTTAAATCACTACATCAGATTATTTAATGCTGCAATGGAGGAGTACTCCAGACTTTCTAGACAAGAAGAGGGGACACTCGCACCATGATTTACGTGAGATTAATCAGATACACACTAAAACTCCTGCTGCCGAAGCGTGGAACAGCTTGTGGCTGTTTATGGACACTCTCAAACCCCAGAGGATACTCAAAGTCAGTAAATGGGCATGAATGTAAAAGTATCTTAACAGAAATTGAAGATTATCCCAAAACTAGTGATTCGGGACACGTTTCTTGCTGTACAATGCCTGCATTTGCCCTCTATTGCAGATACAATATCCTCACTATAATTCTATTAGCTGCACAGGCTAGGCCTTGCTTATGATCCAAATATGTCAAAAATAATATCACATTTTTGAGCAGATTAACCATAGAATACTTATTTGATTTTCCACTGTACATCTGTAGAGATGATTTGGACTCAACTTGAGATTAACAGTTTATGATTGCCACTTCTCTTGACTGAAGCTCCAAGCAAAAACCATTATATACATACATATACATGTACATATATGAAAACATATTAAAACATAAAGATTTGGAAGGCTATTGCAGTGGATGACTTCCCAGGAATGCAGTTGGCTGATGCTGAGAAAACTGACAGGACAAGAGGAATCAAGGTTAAAGTAAAGCAGTCTACCTGGAAAGGAGGGAACCCTCCTAAGTGAAGAGAATTTGAATTAATTCACTTGTTACTTCCTGGTGGTTGATTTGTATCTTTAACAATAGTTCCTATCATTTAAGCAACCAACCAGGCGCGCTTTTTTTAACCTCAGAGAGCAGCTACTTTGATTCCAAAAGGGAACTTTCTTAAATAATAGTAAAACATCTAATCCAAACTCACTGATTTCCCTATTTCCTGATACATATTTCACAGACTCAATGTTCATCCTCTGTTCTAACTCTCAGGGCAGTCTTATGTTCAGAGTGATCCACACTCTACAGTCACGGTTGTGAAAAGTCACTTACTGCCTCAAATTTTGCTATATATTAAATGAAAACCACCAGCATGAAGTTTCCACCTTTCTACAAGATTTTTGCAGCAGCTTTCTACTGTGTTTGCCACTCCAAAGGTTAAAAGGCAGTCTTCCTAGGAGCAACAATATTAATACACAATGGTTGTCTGAGAATCCAAATAGACTGAACGTCACTCGAAGCAGTTCCCTAAAAAGATCAAGGGACATAAAGATCAGTACAACAGGGCTGGGATGAATAATAGTCAATCCACTACTGGGATGAAGTGAATCAGATCTTCAGAGAGCTCTAGCAAATTTTTCAGGCTTTCTATACAGCTGAAGGTCTTTCACAAAGTCAAAGAAATGCAAGGAGGAAAAGAAGGACACTGATCTCAGTAGTTCTGGTCCTAAAATATAGACAGAACACCTTAGTCACTTTAGAGAAGCAACTGTAGTGTTTAAATATGTATCTAAATTCAGAGGGTCACTGATAGAGTATTTTGGAAAATTCTACTTGAAAAGCTTAATTTTATCTGGATAGAAAGCAGAAGCAACATAGGAAACCAGTTCTAAGAAATAAAAACTGAAAAATACATAACAGCCATTTCCACCATAAATCAATCAGCCAAAAATCCTGGTAATTTTTTCTGTGATTGCCCATGAGTTTTTGTGCTCCTGGGGATGCGAGCCGAGGAATCTTGGAGTCTCCATGCATAGCAGCCAGAATGAGGAATCCCCTCTGTGTTTGTAAGAGAGTGCATGCTCCTATTTTTTTTTTTGAGATGGAAGAACACAAATCAAGCTAGTGACAGGGACTGCAGCACAAATTCTTTGGTAGATTGTCTCCAGCAAAATACAAATTAAAAATCCTTGCTTTGGCTGGCTAAGCCTAGAAACCTCATGATCAACTACTGGACCAAGCACACTAAGGAGACAATTCTTTGTCCTGTGATCTCTGACTATTCCTGGACAATTCTGCACCCCAAAAGTTCCTTGCTTGACTTCTAAACAAAATGATAGCACATTTTTTCATTAACTTCAAATATACTTATGAAATATCTTTTCTAAAAAAAAATCCTTGTAATTGCTATATTATAACTTAAGGTAGCCACTTAATGTTCACCCTTATTGGGTAACCTATTTAATGAGCCCATTTTGAGTGTCTAAACACTCAAATTGCAGAGCACCAGTTATTTTCCCCCAAAACCCTGCGCTAATCCTATTTTCACCATATCCTTGGGTGATCAAGTAATGTTCCATTGTATTTTAATCTACAATGCACTGTGAAAAGAGGTCAGAAAGCCATAATCTCAAATGGATTCAATCAAGTTCCTACAATGAAACTAGTTTAGTTAATAATTACTTTAATCTTATCCATATTTCTTTCCACATTAAACATTTATTTGCTCGGTGCTACTAAAACAACAACAAAAAGGGCTTTGGTATTTTTACTTTTTTCTTTGTGCAAAACTCCATATTTTCCTCACAAGAACACTTCAGTAACAAAACCACATCTTATTCCCAAGAATTCTTTTAGCAAGCAGATTATACACTATAACATTGAATTCTGAAAGCTGGTTGAGTAGTTTACCTCTGTCAATCCTACCTTTAAGATTTCAATATTCAATTAAGCAAGCAGGTGGAATGAAATATCCAGGTAAAATGTAAAGACAACTCCCTTTTTTTTTTTTGGTAAAGAAATTCTGCTGACACAATACACAAGACATCCTCTGTAGCTGATCCAATGCGTGATCAGATGCCTTAGGATCACTGGAAAATGAGACGCGCATGCAGAGAAAACACACAAGAAATTGGAGAGTAAGAGGTGTGGATTTGAGTTTTGGGGTTTGTGTGTGTGTGTGTGTGTGTGTGTTTGGTTGGTTTGGGGGTTGTTTGTTTATGGAGTTTTTTGTTTGTTTGGTGATTGGTTTCTTTGTTTATTTTTCCCCAGTAAGCTCAGGATGAGCACTGGCCTGTGCAGAGCTCAGAGCTCACATCAAATAATCAAAATATCTCCGAACCAAGCAGACTGCCCAGATGTGAAGAGACAAAAATCCAACGCCTGGTGCAGCTCTAGGCCAAGCACAGAAGCGCAGAATCACTCCTGCCGCTGAGTCACAGCAAGAGGAGGTTGTGAGCGGCTGCGAAGCAGTTAGGGAACCACAAACCTACCACAGGAGGACAATTTTCAGACACAACTAGTGGTTTCTGCTATAAACCCGTTTGTGACCAGTGCAAAAATCTGAACATTGCCTATAATTTTAAAAAGATAATGCATGGCACCTTTTGGAGATCAGGGCCTTTTGGCTATGGCAGGTGACTGTAAAGTCAGAGTCACTTAACCTGTCAAATACTGGACATCAAGGTGACTCAATGCAAAACATCTTAACAGGAAATGCAGCTCATGACCAGTTATTTCCTTTGTAATAAAGATGAAAATTTTAGCGTTGAACCACACTAACAAGTACCTATTGAAGTGAGCCCAGACTTTTCTTAGTCTGGGAAGATCCATTTTAAAACAGAGAGCATAGGGTGGGTTACATGGAGGGGATTTTGCTTGAGCCATTACAATATCACGTAGTGAGATGCTGTAGGTTATAAGTCTTGGGGTTGTGCCATATATATGTGATTATCCTTCACATGACGGAAACATTTAACATCCATGTTACTCAGTTTTCTGAATCTCATGACATTCCTGGCTGTGTAATTCAAATGACTACCAATATTAAAGAACATTTTCTCAATTTCTCCAAGTACACAACTCAAATATCTGGCTTTTTGCTGCTGGAGATCACTTGCACTAATCTAATGGAAAAGAAAGTCATTCCCCACACTCTCCATCCCCTGCCAAAATTAGGACCGACCAATAGGTGAATCTTTCAAATATATTAGAATATTACTTGATCACAACATTTTCAGACATAGCCCAAAATGTATTTGCCTGTATAAGGAAAGTAAGTTTAAATTTTGTCTTAAAAATAGAAATCCTGAGATGCAGTCATGGCTGGATATGGAAGGAAAATTGATGCTTTTGGTCGAAGTTGTTTTACATATTGCATTAAAAAAATGAACTTCCTAGATACTCATTTTAGATAGAAACCTTACAGAGTGAGGGAAATAGTGCCTGTCATGCCAAAGCAAGAGACTAGCTTGACCTTATGGGGAGAAAACAAACAAACCCAAACACACACACACACACAATTAACCATAATAAACAAACAAAAACCCCAAATCAAAAAAAAAACAAACGAAAACAAACCCCACAAACAACCATGAGAGAGAGAGATGGAATTCATACCACACTTATGATAAAGAGTTATTTGCATTCATCCTGGACACTCTGGTAAAGTAGAAAATTCAAACTAATCTGGATCTCTAGCTTTTCTGCTTTAAAATGACAGAAAAAGCATGGGGTTTAGATAGATCTTGGAAGAATAGTAGCATGTGGATACACTGTGTATAACTTCATATATTGCTATTACCTAATGAAAAGGAAAGGGGAAAAAACCAAAACAGACTAGACACTTCATAAAACACTTTTCAGCCATCAGGACTTATTTGATACTAGATTTTTTGAAGCATATTGCATAATAGCACCTCCTAAACAGAGGTATTTATTAAAGAAAATTATTATAAACATAGACCTAAATAAACAGATTTCAGTGTGAAAAAATCTCCAGCTTTATCCTCCTTTGTTTACCAGGCTAGTCCTTCCTTAGAGCACTGTATACCACACAGATAGCTAATGGTTTAATATTAACACAGATTATTACTGAGCACCATTACTGTTAGCTTAAAATTGACTTTATACTTTCCCTTATTGCTGACTTCTGCGGCTCCTCTTTTCCAAGAACAGCCCTTGGCCATCATGTCATGTCCCCAGTGTTACTTTTAGTGTACTGGCTATTATTTTCTAACTTAATCAACTTCGCTTTAAAAAACAAAACCAAACCATCACACCTGAGAACCCAAACCATTGTTTATTCCAAGGGGGATAACAAGAAATAGGAAGAATCGGCTAACAGCTGGCATGGGCAATGGCTTAAAGATATCAGTTCAATGAGCAGACATGGCACAGTGGGCCACATCTACTGTACAATTGGCTGAACGACCTGAGAATTAACCTATTGAAAGCCTTAATTTATAGCACAATATTGTTTTAGAGTCAATCACTGATTTGCGTTAAAAGGCAAAAAGATTGAACTGCTGGAGTTCAGCACTAAAGGCAAACGGACAGGCCAGACCACTGGGGGTTTTGGACCTCTTTGGTCTTGCTATTCCCACCCATCTGTCAGAACCAAAACACTCAGAGAATCTTGTTCTTTTAAAAAGATTTATCATGATACTTGCATATTTCCCTTGCCAGTTTTTGAACTGACATAAGCAGCACTGCAATGTTTCACTGGTGTATTGAGGCTGGGGGACAAATACTGCTAAGGCCTGAGCTGCTCTGGAAATAGATATGTCTAATACTGAGAGAAATGTAAAATGTATATTTGCAACCCAACTTTATCACAATTCAAAATTCTACACACATTTTGTGCACATCAAACCAAAAGATTAGCAGTAAGGTGTTTATCTTATTACAGCAGCCTGACTCCAGTCCCATGACAGCGTTGCAGCAAGTCAGTAATTGATGACTTAAGTCTTATCATAGCAACCAATTTTATTATTATTTTTTCTTGTTTTGCTAAAATGGGATTGGGTTTGGAAGAATTGGCCACCTGCCACTTTCTCTGTCCTTTGCTTATTGCCCATCTGCAGCAGACAAAACTGTTAAAGCATATGAATAGCAGAGGGAAGAAAAGCAGCAAAAGCAGAGCAGCAGATCTTGTCTTCCATTTGCATAGTTACTCCAGACAGAAATTCAGCAAAAAGCACTGATTTTCTCTCTTATGCTTGTTTCCCTGGTCCAACAACTTGCTAAAAAGTGACTTCTAGAAGAATGGAGCATCTCATCCTTGATATCAAGGGCATCTCAAAGGTTTCAACCTTTAATGCAACGTGAATTTCAGTATTAACTTCACACATGAGTACAGGAGAACTGTTACATATAGAGCTGCAAATCCCAAATGTCCAGATCAAACAAACCTTTACTCTTTAATTTATCAGTATGTGGATGTAAAGTAGAAAACCTCAGGCCCTCTGTAGACAAGACAATAATTTAGGACATGAGACAAAAGATCAAATACCACCTCTCCTCACCCAAAGTGTGACCTATAGCATCTTAAATTAGGCCTCATCTTCTATCTGGAAGCCACATCTATCTGCACTTGCTGTGTTGTAAGGACTATCTAACAAAGTGAGCTTGGTTCTGCCCTTCATTTTATACGCAGGCAGCTCTGGTTGAAGAACAATTGGTTTTGTTTGCTAAAACAAGCAAACAAACCCACCAAAAAAACCCCAAACAAACCCTACAAACAAACAAAACCCAAACACACACCAAAAAAAACCCAAACCAAAACACCATCCACAAAAAAACCACAAAAAAGCAAACAAAACCACACCAAACCCAGGAAATAGATGGGGTTTTTTTCCTCTTAAAAGACTTAGCCTGGTAGTTGGGGTTCTCCCACGGACTGTGGGATGCTGCCACACAGCAGAAGGACTTTAACCAGATTCTAATGCAAAAGCCCTAATCAGTAGACTGTTCACTACACTCAAGTGGTTCTCCATCTTCCTTCATCCCTAATTAAAAACCAAGAGCAAATCTGTTTATTTTACTGTATTTACTATCACAACAGCAAATAAGTCCAAAGCTAAGTCCCCAGTGTGCATTCAAAGGTCTATTAAATTTGCCTTGTGGTCTCTTTACTACCAGCACTTGCATTACGAATAATTTGCAGTTGCTCCTGCCGTGGAGGACACTACTGCATCACGAGTGGTTCGTCCAGTCTACACTGTGCTTTGCAGGTGTATTTTTAAAGCTATGTTTTGCAAGTTTATAACAACTTAGCACATTGGTTTACACAGAGCAATGTGACCCTTTAGGCATCGGGAACCTAAACTGTTTTAAATACTTGCTATTACAGAATAGCTAACCAGGCTGGCATATGTTTACCATAAAATAAGTTTGCTAGGCACGCTGAAGAACAGGGATGCTGAGAGAATTCAAGAGTAGGACATGCACATCTTTCAGATTTCATTCCCTGCTGTCACACAACGAATCTGTTCGGACCCTCAGCTCAGCACCCTGCTCCGTCCCAAAGTAGTTAAAGTGACCTCCACGATCTCCTGATTCCTGTGACCAAAGCAGAGCCTGAAAATCTCCCACCAAAGTGTGACCTGGGGCCCCAGAGACAGCCCATATAAACACTTTTTTATCTCATCCTGCCATTCTAGGATTTTCACCATGCCTTTTAGATACTGGTGTTAGAACTAGGCCAAGCAAGGCTCAGCCCTAGACATACGCCTTCACAGATCTGAAGTCTCAACTGAGCGCTTGCTTGCTTTATTGTTGCTCTGAATGTGGACATACCTGAAGAAACACACATTTAGGCATAACTGAGAAACAGTCCTAACAGCACTTATTAGAACTGACAATCCAGATGCAGCCTGACCCAGAAAGTCCTTAAATTGCTGATTGCCAGAAGCTAAGAGGGCAGTTCAGGAGAGTTCTTGCTGTTCTTCCCTCAGCACTTAAAGGCCACTGCAGAGAATAAAGATAATTGTGTCTCCTCTGAGAGTGTGCTTGCTTTGTCTCATCTGTTATATCTTTTGAGGACAAGGACCATCTTTTTGGTCTGTGTCGTGTTTTGTGCCTTCGCTACTCAAATAGTGTCAAGGAATAAACCAAATTCTCAGCATGGTGGTGGAGGAATGATGCTTTTCCATGCTACTAGGATGCCAAAGAGACAAAAGTCTCCTTGACATTCATAAGATCTGGCCCAAATTTGGAATATTTCGCTTTTTAAAAATAGGAATAAAAATCAGATTTACAGTTTTTCTTACTATATAAAGTCAGCGTAACACTTCTGTAGCAACACAGGGTAATTAAGTCTAATTTTCTTAAAACAGAATGACATGGGGCTATACTGTTAGCTTACAAAAAGCATCACCACCACCCCCCAAACAAACAAAACCACCACACATACACCAAAACTAAAACCCCCTAGTTCTTACAATACCAGCACATTCTGGTATTGTAAAACTTTGCCCCCTCCCATTGCAAGAACTCCATCTTTCCTTAACTCAGGCACTAAATTCAGATGTAGTAGTGAGTAACTTTATGCCTAAGAGTTTTAAGAAACTAAGAATGACCTATGAAACAGAAAAATCTTGCTTTCTACTCTCATGTTTTTAGAGCCAACAGGAAAGTAGGTTTAGATCCTTACCAGCTTACAAAACCAAACCAACCAACACCAGCCACACACTGAAAATCACATTAAGATCACACTCACGGTGTTACTATGGAGTTTGTGGACACTTAGGATCCTTTGTGACGCAGGAAACTGAATTTTGCCACCTCAACATGAGATTTTTCACCTACATTTTGCAGCATGCACTACATATAAAGTCACATAATATACAGCACTACTTCAAGAAACTTAACACTTTCATTCTGGGCTTCTATACATACAGATTTATTATAAAGTTAGCAGTTGTAATGACCAAACTAAGAATACTGAAATATTCAAATATTTGGTGCAGTTGGCTTAAAACATTAAGTTCACCCTGAACTTGAGAACTGTAATTATGCAATACTAAAGCAATTTCTTAGAATGATTCAGCCATGCAACTGTGTATTTTCCTCAGTTATTAGATAAGTCCACTTTCTTAAACGTAAGCCACACACTAGATAAAGGTCTGTGTTGCTGCTCATTGCCCACATCTCTTCATAGATCAGTTCCACCCTGTGCCAACATACACAGATCCAAATGGAGACAGTCCAGAAACAGTGTTTCTCTAGTAGGTAAAACAACAATCCCTGGTTAAATTCAGAAATTCTGTAATGTGTTGTATCTTTTCCTTAGCACACACTATATTAAACATAAGCGATAATGTCACACACAAGTTATTCGTGTACAGGAGCAAAATCTTCTCTGGCCAACAGAGAAAGACTGGAGTGACATCTGCTGTTTTGCATGCAGTTTTCAGAACAAGATTTTTTTTCATTTAGTAGCCATTTTGGTTAAACACATGCAATGGATCTTTTTAACACCGAAAGACAGGATACATGTGCACTTATGTTCCTCTCAGAATGCTGCTGTTCTGTTGAACACTGATATAAACAAGTCCTTGAAGAGATTTTACATTCACAAAGACATCAAGTGCATACAACTATTCTTATTTGACACTATAATATTTTACCCAGTAATTTCCATTATTAAAAATCTAAACTAACATCTCTGCCACTTTGTTTTGGAGATTAATATTTTATTTGGAAAAGCCCACACCATACCAATTAAAAAAAAAGGGTTATTCAATGCAGGGTGCAAGTATTCCACTTTCTTAGCATTTTGTATTATATTCTAACTACCAACACTCCTAAACCAGTTTATTTCAAAGGTAAGAGACAGGAGGGACACCTTCAATTATCTCAGCTACTGCCTGATTAATCATGTTTCAACTGAGTGCAACTTTCAGTCAGAAATATTCCCAGCTGGGGAACATTAACACATTTGAGTGGCCAAATTTAACACTTCAGTGCCTGTGTACAATACTGAAAAAGCATAATTTAGGGACAAATTCATGTTTACAAGTAAAGCATCATGACAGGGCAGTTCCAAGACTTGATTCAGCAAAGATATCTGGGCCAAACACAAAGTGTGGAAGTCAGGGAAACTGATCACAAAACATATAACATTTAAGCAATACAGGGACAGACAGTTTCAGGAAACACTTTCTACAATCATGACTTTGAATACTCAGAACTCAGGTACAAGGTAAAAACCTAATTTTCCTTTTCTTACCTTTGTCAGCTGAACCCAACAAAGAAGAAAAACAGGTGGCCAGGGTTCGTGTGTGTAAAACCAGGAGAAGAATTTATCCTACCTTTGTTAGCTACAGAAGAAATATTTACTTCCTTGCTTAAAAATGAAACAATAGAAAGCAAAGAAGATTAAAAAAGCCCCCCTGTTTAGTAGCCAGTGTGCCAGTGCAAAGTAAAGATAGAGAAACTCACTTTTTGCAGCCTCCTCATGGACGGCAATGCTCATGTGATGATAGAATGGTTGTGGGATCCTCTGTGTCTATGACATACGTGCTTGAATCATCAGACCACGCTTAAGGAGGCACAGGTAGACAATCTTCTCATCTGAAATGCAGCCAGGGAGCCCCACATGAGGCAGCTTCTGTTGGGTCATTCCACTTCTCAAAGGTCCTGGGAAGCCATCTTAGCCTCCCAAAAGGCTCCTCAGTCCCTCAGCGCATCTTCCTCAGGCAGGTCCCAGTGATCTGCCCCTTAGGGGAACATGGCACCCTGTCATACCTGCCCTGGATAACAGCCATCAGCAACCACACCTTCACACCACCTACAGCCAATAGGCCTCAGGTTTTTCTTCGCCCCTGCTGCCAGTTTTTGGAGTTTTTGGTTGTTTTCCAGGAGCGGCACACGTCCCTCCTGAAGCGCTCACTGCTGAGGAAAAATCTCTATTTTCCCAGCACCTCCTCCAGGATTAGGCTTTGTTAATTTCTCTTTGTTAATTTCCCTTCCTTAGTTCCTTAGTTGTTTGTTAACAATTTTTCTCTTTGTTAATTTCCCTTCCTTAGTTCTTCCCCCTGCTCCAAGTTTCTTTAAAATCAGCAATTTTTCTACACCTTGCAACAACGATTAAGAGACAGCTCACAAAATGGCGCCCAGTGAGGTACTGGCCAGCGGGTCCATGCAGCCTCTGTGAGGAAGAGCCAGTTCTAGCCGGTTCAAGCAGCTGCACCACAGGGCACAGCCCAGCCCCTCAGCCATATGTGTGTGTGTATATACATATATATGCATAAATAAATTTAAGAATGGACAAAACACCACTTGGCAGGAAGAAGTGAGGGGGGGAAGTGTGACAGACACAGCAAGAGGAGGTTTATCTCGACACAGGAGGTTTTTCATCCTGTTTTCTCGCTCTGTCCTGTTGAGGTGGGAAGAGATTCACCTGCAGAAGTGCACTCATAATCCAATCAAATGTACCAGAAACCCTGAGACAAACACTGCTAGAGCTTAGGGCCTGCTGGCACACAAACAAGGAGTAATAAATAAGGGTGTAATAATTGTGCTTCTGCCTCTCAAAAGTCTTTTGAGACCTGGAACTACCACAGTCCCTACAATTCCTCAAAAACCACTCTTATCACCCCCATGTATGCCAAGTCCTCACTACAGACTAGTAAAGTCATATTTCCACAAATCTCCCTTTTTTTTATTTTATATATATTTATTTTTTTTTTTTTTTTACCTAAAACTCACCAAGTGTAACAGATCAGACTAACAATATTATAAGCATTCAGGAGAAGATACTAAGGATGGCTCTTAAAGATTAAAAGCAAAGCAATTCAGCATCTCTACTTATAAAAAGACTTAACAGTTTATAAAAAGGAAGTTATTGACAAGAATAGCTGTTGACGTTGTGGTTTGCTGACACACAACATGTAACAGTGTTACAATATGTAGCTAGTATTTAATATGTACCTGAAGAGAAACAATGTTTTCACGACAGAAAATAACAGATACCAGTAATAAGCCTGCAGGAGCCAGACTGTGGCCTTCAAAACATACAATGAAAGCTCGAATAAAAGGTTTTCATGTGCAAGCAGATGCGAAAGTTCAAGTTTATAAAGAATTTTGTATTAAGGTATGAAAATAAAATTCCACAGGAAGTAAGTCCACAGGGTGTTTATATATGTTTAATGTAAATCTAGGTCACAAATAATGGAAGTCAAAGTGCCCAGGCCAGTTCAGGAACCTATTCTGCAATTAATTTTATTGGGGTCTGGACTAATGATGTGGCGGCTCCATCTACATATGCTGTGACTATATTTATGCTTCCAGCATAAAGAATAGATCCGTCTATACTTTTGAGCTTATAATGCGCATTACTAATTTGTTGAATGCAATGTATACATACAAAAATAAAGGCATTTCTTAACTGAAAATTCAATAATTAAATTGAGAATTTAATTATTGTGTAATTTGTCTTTGCTGACAAGTTGGTAGAAATAACTGTATTTATATCACTGCATAAAAGGTACTAAAACTATTGAAATAGACATTGTAATGTGACAAACAACTGACTCCTCAAAAAGCCTGTCTGCACAGATTATAAGCAGGCTGGAGGCAGTCTCTTTGCAATAAAAACAGGCTGTTTCTGCACCTTCATAACAGTAGTGAATGCAAATCCAGTTCAAGTTCTTCTTATGACATTGACTAACTCATGGATATTGATTTTTCCGAGATTGAAGAGTGCGGTATTTACATGACTCAGTTCATGTGGCACCGCTGAACACATGACAAATAGTATATTTTGCTGTTCAGCACAATAAGGGCACATGTAAAACTCAAGGATTCAGTTTTTGAGTAAGGTGAATTGCTTTGTATGTGCTCTACTGTGTGTGATATTCCAAGCAGTATTTTTAATACAAGCTTTGACAACAATAAATACTCTCTTCCCTTACAGCGACAGATCTAACACTATAACAACTGGCCTAAAAATGCTCAAATGCTTCTAGAATAAAACAAAACAAAATTAAACAAAGTGCTATGCTACCAATACAGTAAGGTTATGTTTCCCAAGCCCTGACCAAGAATTATGTAGACTCCTTAAACTACTCTGCAAGGTAAAACTCCCCTGTTCACCCTGTATTTTTACAGAGTCAACATAAATCCTGGCCAAAGTTCTAATGAAATAATAATATTTTAGCATGGATTTGGTTTTGTTTTGAATTACCTATTTGTTTGTTCCTGTGCAGCAAGTCGTTCTTCATACCTGGATCTTACTTAGAACTCTCCACCCAAAAATTTCCATGCCTTAAGAAGAATTCTTTGTTCCCATTTTATAGGGAAATAGAAAAATACTTCGGATATTGCTCAGCGTGACTCCACAAATTCACAAATCAGCAGCAGAGTCAGTGAAAAGCAGGTATTCTGCATTCTTTGCCAATGCCAAAATAGTAACATATAATGGTATGTCTACTTGAAACAGGAGTCAATAACAGAAATATTAAAGATCCCTAAATTAATCAGCATTTTCAGGTCTTCTTCACTTTGAAGTTTCTAATACCACATGGAAATGGAAATACCGAATGAAAACTGAAATACTGAAGAGCAACTATATTAAACTATCATAAATGTGCTGACCTGATTTATTATAATATCAGTACTGGTTTTGCTCCTGCTAGGCCTGGAGCACTGACACAGCTGAGACAGCTAGAGATTCATGTTCTTACTTCTCATGCATTACCAGTAGAACTATTAAATTTTAAATTAAAAGCCTCTGAGTAATCTGTGGAAATCAACAGATACGACCGAGGTAATGATCAGAAAACTCTTGTCTCTTAATACTACTTGTGTAATGCTGATTTTTCTCACTCAAACTTTAAATGCCAAGGGGAACAGGAATAAAACCATAGTGGCTTCTCAACGGACATACAACCAGGTATACTTCGTTCTGCCAACTTTAAAACACGGGAGAAAATCCACAATTTTTTGCACTTAAGTTTTACCAGGAAACATGGGAGTTCAGCGGTTATTTTTATGTTGCTCTTGGATTGAGAGTCAAAATTCTACTTACTTGAATTGTAAACAGTATCCAAGTTGTTTTCCTCCTATGTGACCCAGTACAGGTAGGGTAAGACTGAAGGCTGACGAATACTGTAGCACAACTGAGAACTGAACATCAACTGCCCATAAGCAGCAGTGCCAGCTGCTTATTTATTATTCTCAGTCGCACTGAGAGACAAAAAATGTTATTAAAACTACCTATATATAAAACAATCTTTGGTTCAGGTATAAATGAATTTTTACCTATTCAGCAAAAATTAGTTTTATTTTTTCACAATTTTCTAATGTGTGATTTTCTTAAAACTGCGAGAGGGGAGAAAAGAAAAGAGTCAGAGCTACCAATGGTTTTATAGGAGTTGTGAACCGACCTTCAGATACCAAGACAAAAGAACACTAGAGCAACTACTTCTACTTAAATATTGTTTTAATTTTCACTTCACAGCTGTAGTCACTAAACTCAACGTTTTTGCACTGCATAACAAGCTGCTATTATAGGAAGTAAAATGCTCTAATTCAACACTCCAAGTTAGAGACGCATAATTAGATGAAGTATTACCAAGATTCTTCTGTGTCTTAAGATCTACACCACCATTTGGCTTCATTATTCCTGACGTGCTCATATGGTTCACAGTACATGGGAGGATCAAGATATGAAAGCAGCCTTTTCAGCAACCAACTCTGAACAGCCTCCATCTCAACCCTTGTAATATTGTTCCAGTTCCCAAAGGATTCCTTATAACACTGAAGCAATCATTTCAGGTCATAAAAAGATAAAGAACTTTAAATAACTTTTCATTTTTTTTTCCAGTGAGAAAACAATTATTTATGCTCTTAAAATGAAAAAGACTTTTGTACAGAAGGTCTGGAACGATTTGGTTTTAATTACACATTTCAAAACTGAGTTACACAAGACAATTCTACTGTTTATATGCAGTAAATACATTAAAAACTTAAGAGACCAAGAAACAAATAAGCAGGCTTGTCTATAAGTAACTTGGATGTTTTCTGGAAAAACGTGTCAGGAACAATTTGTCCCTTGTGCCTGAAAATAGAGGGAGAGGGGCAAAGAAAATGAGTTTAAGCAAGAAACTGTAACACTCGTTTTGATCTTGCATGCAAGCTGAAAATGAGAAAAAGTTTCCATCATACAATTTACAGCCTTATTGAAAGATTAAAACAAGTCTCAGCAGCTTAAAGCCAAACTTCATTAAAATACAAGAAACTACGCACAGTCAAAGAGCTAAATGAATAATAAGTGCAACATTCTTTCTTGCAGCTTCGCTTAACTGACAGAAACATCATTATTGATAATGTCCTGTGTTCTGCAGGAGACAATTAAGGTCCAATTTATAAATGTTTTTCCCACACAGTCTGCCATGTCTTTTCAAATCTTCTATTGCTTACCTGCTACTTTAAGATCTCCAGGTTGAGTTTTAATAATTTGCTAAATAAATTATATATTTATATATATATATATATTTAGAAACAAAGTGCATGTAGTGATAAGTTCTTCAGAACAAAATTTGAAAACAAACGGCTCAAGATATTTGCCAAGAAAAGTCTTCTTTTTCACCTCCAAAATTAAAAATACCAGTGATAAAGTTGTGCTGCAATAAGAAAATCTGAATGTGTAAAGCTTTTGCTGAGACTACATAAATTTTAATCCATAACATATTTTCTCAGCAAGTTAATCCATTTTCCCCATTCCTCTGAAGAAAGCAGAGAGCTAACAGAAACATCCCAAACTTTGCATAATGCAGAGGGAATATTGCACAGAACTTCTTAAATTCAGCACTCAGTTCCTGAAGGAGAACATTGAAATCACCCAGAAAGGAAAAACTCAATTTTTGAAGTGTCATTCACTCTTCTGAACACGCTAATTTGAATATGCGTAAGTCATATGTTACTATGATTCATTGTATACTTGGCTAATCATTTAACAGTTTCTAACAAAATGTTAAACATCTGAAAATGCCTGAGGGCAGAGCAGATTAACAATCAGAAGAGTACTTAATGGCCAACTGTTTGATTTAAAATTTCTGGCTGTTACTCATATTCTCACCACTTATCTTAACATGTTATGTATTACCCTGCTTTCAACTGAGTATCTTGCTGTGCAACACAACTGACATAAAATCAGAGCTAATTTTGATCTTCAATTACACATGAGAGATCCAAAATCAGATTGGCTGTCTCTACAGCTACTTGTAGGCCACTACACTTTGCAGCAAAACAGTCCAGTGTCAGAAAGTCAGCAACCTTTACTGGGGGATCTTTAGGGCAGCCCAGTATAATCGAAGAGCCAAACTGGCCTTGCAAAAGCCTCCAGTTGAGATTCTCAGTGCTGCCATTAATCCCACAGCCACATTTTGAAACTAAATCTGACCAATTAGAGACAGAGGGAAAACCTGATGGAACAAACCAACAGTGTCCATAAACCATGTCTGTCAGAGTTTCTCCACCATCGTGACTCAGAGAGCAAGCTACAGACTCCAGAGAACGGCAAAATCCATCAGCAACCAATTGGTATTGTGTCCGAGAACAATCCATATCTTTAAAACTGCTGGTGGACAGACTACAGGTCTAAAACAAACAAAAACCAATGAAAAAAAAAAATCAGAAAATTAGAACACTTATAGGAATAATTGTAAACAAGCATATATAGTGCTGTTGCTTTTTTTTTTAAAACAGATGATTCAGTCTTAACTATAATTGTCCATGTGATGATTATGCCACAATAGGAAGAATTTCTAGACAAGTCAGAGCTGAGTTCTGGACAATTATCTGTCAACATGAAAACTCTCCACATTCTTATTTTAACAGTTAAACCAGAAGCACTTACTGTAATAGATAGCTAAAGAAAGACTAACAAGTACAAATAGAGTATTAACAAAAGTCTGAAAAAGATGTCACCAACACCAAGTGCTACAAAAAGACCCCTTTGTTTTACACTAGACAGCAGAAATGCAACATTCATCAATCTAGAAGTGTTTTAATTGCAGCAGTGATTCTATAGAAATTCTTGTTTCTCAAGTACATTAAGCAGCTTTAAAAAACCCTTGTCTTACATACCTTGTGTCTTATGTATGAAGCCAAATGAGTTTCCGTACAGCCACCTCCTAACAATGCCAAAGGTTCCTTGATTGTTAACTGTAACACGTGTTCTGCTGTTTCACAGGCACGCTGAAAATCATACAGATTCGTCATTAGACATCTCATGATTAATAGGATTTGCCCCTATTTCAAAAAAACTACTGGAATAAAATGTACAGTAGTTTCTGGGACAGACTTCACAAACTTGAATTACATGTGGATATAAAGCTGCTGAGTGATTTCCAAACCCATGTCCACTTAATGAGAAATTGTCTTTATTTGTCCACACTCGGTATGGAGAAGCAGACATAAAAAGCAGCTGTATTTTATTCCTTCTTTCTGCAAACAGGGCTATAGATAAGAAGTCAACCAGTACCAATGACATTTTTAGAGCAACTATTCAATACAAACCTATGCTTGACTACCACTGCAGTATTGCTGCTGACATTTTGCTGGGCCATTTTTTCTTTACGCTCTCATAGACCAAGTAATGAGAATTAAAGTGTTTATGCAGCCTCAAGAACAGGTGAAAAATGTTTCTGTCTTTAAACAACTTATTATATTAAAATAGAGGTTTTAAATGAACATGAGCTCTTCAAGGATTTTGAAATTCTGGAAACAAGAATTGTTTTCTTGAAATTGTATACCTGGACTCTAAGTTCCATTTATGTACCGAAAAATCACTTTTCTAAACTCACTGTATCTATATTTCTCTTTTTCTTTTTTCATTAAAACCACATTTTTAAGAAAGGTTTCAAGGAAACTTGCCTACCTTCAATTCATCCCATGCTGTTTCATTTCTGTTGCAGAGTATCAAGCTGCAGACAACTGTGTCATTTGGAATTAGATGCACAAAATGTTTTGAAGCAAAATTCTCAATGCGCACATCTTTCAAAATGCCGTAACAACTGGGAGACAACAAATGTATAGAAGCTATAGGGTTTGAACCTGTCCAATCAATAAGGGCAAAAAACAGTATGTATTACTATCATCAGAACAGCGATCTGTTGCATTTCATCAATGCTGAACTTTTTTCCCTCCTGGCTTTTATTTTTTATATATATATATATATATATATATATATATATATATATATATATATATATATTCTTCAATACCTGTCATTTCATTCTACACAGGAAATCACAAACAGAAACCAACAGGTTTTCAAAGTGCAAGACCTAGTAATAGTTTAAGATAAAAAAAGTAATTGCTTCATTCTCATTAGTTTGAAAATAATCTACATTTACAAACAGTTACTATAATTGGATATTCCTCATGCAGCACTCAGGAATCACAAGTGCAGTTTGTCATCATTAGAGCCCACAAAAGACCAATTTCACCTTAAAATAAAATTTTTTGATTAGAAAAGAACAACTCCCCCTCAGCTACTAAGGCAGGATACAGACAGAAATAAGAATCCTTACTCTGCAATGACACCAACCTAGAGAGCTTTTCATTATGACATGCACATCAAGGACAATTGTTCAGTACATAAAATGACCTCGTTACCTGTCATCCAACTCAGGGGTTCCATCAGAGACAGCCCAGCTCTGTCCACAGCCATGACATGGTTCTCTTGCAGATACTGTTTCAAGGAGGGATGGATAACTTTCTGGCACACCACAAGGCCAACCTCAGCATCAACCAGCTGTTTTCCAATATTAAGCAACTGATTCAGCTCTGACATTTCTAGAGAAATTCCTTGAGGAACTGTTATAACTCCTCCTTCAGAGTTGCAAAGGTCTCCCGACATGGACACACAGAAAAGCGCTGTCTTGATCATATTTGAAGAAGTTCTTTTGACAGTAATTGGTTTTGCCAATTGAATTTCTGGTGCTTCTATCAACAGTCCAGGAATAACTGTAGAATCCACAACTCTTCTACCTTTCACAGGTACTATGACACACTTTCCTAAAACAGCATTTGTCTCAACATGACATGGAACAGTAAACATAAAAGCCTTTAAAATCAGTGTGGTGAGATGATCAACTTCTGGTTTATTAAGCATGCAAGCAGGTTTGCTCATTAATATGCTACGTACCAAACAAAGAAGAGTCTCAACGCTGCTAAAATCCACAGATACTCGGCAAGCACAGGCCTCAGATTTGAGGTAGTCCATACATAAACTCAAAATGTGTTTGCTTATTTTAATGACAGTGCAAGATGCAACGTCAAGACTTTTAAAGCATTCAATCAAATTACAGCAAAGAATGGCAGTAAATAAGCCACAGTCACTGAAGCGGGATATATGGTTCTGTACAGAGGCTGTCAAAACCCTCAGCACAGGATGACTGACAGAAAGACAACTGAATAAGGCTGATGATTGTGAAGTTGTGCACACATAACCTCCCACACCATTGTGGAGCTGTTTGAGTCTACCAGCAGGACCATAGCAAGACTTTAATATTCCACTTAGCAGGGACAGTGACTGACTAACGGTATCTTTAGTTAAAGGTTCACCAATAAATAACGGAGGCTTTTTAGCTTCAAGACGAGCCATTTTCAAAGTGAGATTTTAATTCTGACCAACAAGACAGATTTCATTTTTACTTGGATCTATAATTCATAACACTCTTAAAATTTAAGTAGTGTATTTTAATTCTTTGCAGCCAAGGATTACTTTAAATGTGAGAGAGTACATACACCACAATGACACTTCTGTGACTGCTCATCATTTATCTCTTAAAATGAGGATTGTGAGATCGGTACATAATGACAGTAGTAAGTTATTTCATTCACGATGATCTTCCTTTTTAGCTTCTGAATGCGATCGAGCAGATTTTTTTGCAACAAAGTTTACGAGCATGCTTCCAAAATGAACACCTATAACTGACAGTCCTGCCACAAGCAGAAGGTTCTTTCTGTTCCAGGTAGTTTTCCTCATGTTTTCTTCTGGTAACACCACAGATCAAAAACTTCAAAGCCAGTTACACCTACAAGGAAAACCAGAAAGGCATTAGGATAATCTTATGACAACACAGCATAGCGTGAATTGCTATTTTTTCACAAAAAAACACTCATGTAAGGACAAATACCAGACTATACTGCTATTTAATTGACAAAAATCTATTCTTCTTATTATATATAATACAAGCACATAGTAGACAAATTATACATGTTTGTTAGGAACTTCAATTCTGACCCTCAGCTTACATACTGGTATACCAGTAGGTCTATAAGTAACAGGCCACTATAAGCTGCACTTTATAGTATGAATGTGTCAAAACTGTAGTGATGTTAACCTGTTTTTACTCAAAACCAAAATAAATTAACTACTCAGCATTGTTTCCCAAGAAACCACTTTGTAAACAAAAGCTTTTAATGTTCAAACAACTTTAAGAAATCTCTCCTTCTGAAAGGATGGTTTCTAACTTTAGGATTCCCAACATGCACTTTTTTTTCAGTTCTTAAAATAATTCAAAACTTAAAGGGATATTTACCTACATTTCTATGTAAGGGCACAGTATTTAGTTTCTTGAGTTTCTTTTCTACTGTAATCACCATCCCTACTAACAACACAAAACATGTTACTACATAAAGTCACAATTATTTCTGGGCAGTTTTGAACATTACAATTCTGCACACCCAGTCACAAGAGTCTGACTGTTGCCTTGAGGTTATTGGAATTTATTTTTAAATAACCTTTAGATCTCAAAAACTAGTTCTAAATTCCATGTGATAAGATCAATTAGGTGATGATATTATAGATGTGTGATGCATTGTTGAGTGCTCAAAACCAGCAGATTAACTCAGTTAAAAAGAAATTAAACTCTGAAAGCCTAAAGTCAGAGCAGCATGACTGTGCCTTTTAGAAAAGTATTAGTTAATTATATCATCTCCTGCCTTAAAGATACAGATACAACTAATTAGGTAACTTACCTACAATACATAGCACTAATGCTATTTTTCCTTATTTTTCTGATCACTTTGCATCACGTATGCCACAATGCCAGGTTCTGGAACAAAGTTCTCTGTCTTCACTTGGAAAATAGGACTGGACTTCATGTAAAACCAACCCCAGTGCACCAGCCCAAGACCAGTTCCCATAACAATCAGAACTTTGTAGTCCTTCCAGATGGTTTTAAGACCCATTCCAAACTGGCATCTACCTAGGCAAAGATAATGTATTATTTTAAACATATTCTACAAGTGCTTTTTTTTTTTTTTACTCTGTAATAATAGCACAGTGCAGATAAACCTGTATGTTAGTATCTTTAATTACAGCACAGTAGATAATTAAAACACAAAATAACACAGGAAAGTATTACTTTGAGGACTTAAAAAAAAAAGAAAGCTATAAAAATAACCTCAATTCAGACATCTCAAAATGTTAATTGCCGCATTTGCTTCAAGCTTTGGTGCACTAAATCCTAAAGCTTTGTTAAGCTTGTGATGTTTAGATAATTACACCCTACTGCTTCAAGTGGTAAACATTTGAAGTCTAAAACAAAGCAGTTTCAAAATACACCATTTTTTCCACATAGTTAATAAAACCCAATGACTAACCAAGCGCCAAACAGAACACGGAACTCCTAACTTGCAGGCCAAACAAGCTGCAGTACATCTGACATCATTTTACACCGTCCAGAGCAGCAGCTCTGCCTGGCTGCCTCAACCCTCTTTGCCCTCCATCCTCAGAAACTACAAAAGTATTGCTGCAAACATCATAAATACATCTTTGTCTGAAAAAGATATATACGAGAAAAAAAGCCAGCAAGGCCCAAAGCCTTTTTCTGTGTTAAAAACAAACAAACTAACCCAAGAAACACAGATACATTGCACTATTTGGCAACAAGGCTGTTTCATGAATACCATACCTGTCCCAAACTAATTTGAAACTCAGTACATAATGACAGTAGTAAGTTATTTCATTCACGATGTACATAGAGAAATATTAAGTAAATAAGATATTATATGTATTTATATATTAAAAAAAAGTATTTGTAGTATTTCAACATCTAAATTTTTGACAAGAAGCCAGTATAAAAACTTGTCTGTCATGCTGTGAAGATTTCACAGCTCAATACGACTTAGCACATAAGGCAAAGCAGATAATAAAAACAATAATAATATTTTTTTAAAAAACTCGATCACTCCGCAATCCGCCCCCTCTGTCCCTGAGCGGCTCCTGCCAGGCCGAAGGCGGCTGAGGAGACCCCGCACGGCGGGGAGACCCACACACCAGAGGCTGCTCTCCCCTTTCCCCACACAGGAGGAGGCGGCGGGTGCGGAGGGCGCTGCCGGCTCCCCGCAGCTGCGCTCACCTCAGCTCTCGCCCCGGGAAGGACCGGACAACCCGGCCCGACCCGACCCGACCAGCACCGTTAAACCGCCAGCGGCAGGAAGCGGCCCGGCACAGCCCGGAAATGAGGCTGGCGCGGGGGCGTTCCTCTTCCCTCCCGTCCGCTATTGGCCGAGCCCCGCGCCATGTGACAATGAGGCGCGCTCGCCCTCTCGCGGGTACGCCGCGAGTCACCCACTTGCGGCCATTTTGTGTCCGGGCAGGGAAGGGCGGGCGGTGGCTACAGCGCGGCGGCCATTTTGGATAGGGGAGAAGAAGCTCGCGCTCGGCAGCCATCTTACTTGGGGGCAGCAGGAGCCGTTAGAACCGTTGGCGGCGGGGACGGCGCAGGGAGGAGGTACGGAGGAGGCGTGGAGGAGGGAGCTGTTGCCGGTTGGGAGGCTCTTCGGTCTCCAGTCTGGCTTTCCTCCGTAAATAAACGCGTGAGGTGATGCTGCGGGGCAGTCGCCGAGGTGGCGGGACCCCGCTCCCCCCGCGCCGCCCTCAGGCGCCGGTTCCGTCCCGTCAGCCCCGCCCGCCGGGGTGCGAGCATCCAAAGCACCAGCCAGGATTAAAATACGTATATCCGGCTGATTTTTCTTCCTTGCCTGACTCTTGTTGCATTCACTCTGCGTTACTTCTTATACACCTCAGCGTTCCTGCAGGCGACAGCGTTTTCCTGACTAAAGTACCACAACGCTTGTTACCTGACCTCTTCTAAATGTTTTTCTTAGCTCTTCTGTATCTTTTCTGTATTCACTCTTCTCTCTCCCCTTCATCCTGCAGTCACTGTTAAGAATTAACTTTATTATCTCCATGTATTAGTGGACGGGTTTGTTTTTAGTTTTGTGCATAGTTGTAGAGTTTACAACTGTAACAAAAAGACAAGTTTTTAATGCCTAATTTTACAGAAATTATATATATTTTTTTAAGTTTTGTGGACCAGCTGAATGTAATTTTCACTGCATTCAGCTGGTCCACAAAGCCAATACATATATTGTATTCAGTGATGCAAAAAGCTGATAGACAGCACCTGTGTGTAATGAGCACTCCGGTGTCCCTCAGTCTCTCATTCCAGGCAGTGGTGAATGGGGAATGTTTTTGAAAGTAAACTGTTGAACTATAAAGGTGAATTTCCAGTTCATGAATGAATGAGTGGAGATAACAATGAGCTAAAAATATGTTAAGTTCTTGGAAGGGTAGTTTCCAAAGGTTAAGTGGAGAAATTGTCAACAGTGGGCCCTAAAAATCCTGAAGTTGCAAAAATGTGAGGATTCTGGTATGGCTTTTCAGAACTAGAAATGCTTTACTAAGTATGTGAGTAGCTGAGTATTACACTGCTCATCCCAAGCTTAGGATCAGCTCTCAGAGACCAACAGTGCTGGGTATAGGCTGGACAGCATTTAATTCCCATACCCAAGGACTGGCAAGTTCAGAAAAATTATCTTTCGTGTTGTGATAGTTAACTCTGAACCCCCAAAATAGTTAATATGAACTTATTCTAGAAAGTTCACTATTTACCAGTTGTGTTTTTCTTTCTGCCTTTTTCAGGTGCCCACTGCTCCCCACACATGGTAGAGGCACCCAAAGACAGGCGGCGTGCGAATAGTTTTGTAGCTGTTGCAGTAGAACCTGCTGTATCTTCAAGTCGGCATGTGCAGCAGGAGTTTTCAGTTCCTTGTTCCTGCTGAGTTCCAAATTCTTTCACCACAGGAAGCTACTTCTTTGCTAAGGTAAGATGCTCTCTACCAGCTGTCAAGAAAACACCTCAGCTCACTTGCTTTTCCTGAGTGTCTGTCATTCCACTTAGTGTCAAACTCAGGAAAGAAGCATATTCTGCCACATTATTTTTGAAGTGTGTCTCACTCTAGTTAAAGACAACCTAAGTGTTCCAGATCATGTTTTCTTGTTCAGGCTGCTTGTCAAAACTTTAGATGTTCAAATACTACAAGTACCATATAAATTTTTTTTTAATATATGTATAGTTTCTGCTTTATTTGTTTATCATCACATTTCCTTATGTACAGTTTTCTTTAGAGGTTCACATTAGTTTGCAACAGCTATGGTATTCCATGACACAGTCTTGTTGCCAAATAGTGTGATTGTAATATGTCAGTGTTTCTTGGTTGTGGTTTTTTGTTTGTTTTTTTTTTTTTTGTGGTTGGTTGGTTGGTTTGTTTTTTAATACAGAAAATGGCAAAGTATTTGGGCCTTGCTGGCTTTTTTTTCTTGTACAATTGATGAGTGTTTTTCCTCATTTTCTGATGTCTTAGTATTCTGTGTTTTTTTTAATCTGTGACAGTTTGGTGACTCCTGATGGTTCACACAGTGGGAGTATTCTTTTTGGTTTTCTAAGGATTTACTTACGTTTATTCTGTCTGCTGTGTTTCCTTTGTCTTATCTATGTGGTCAATGCAAAGAATGAGGTAGTTGGCAAACTCGCAAAGTCAGCTTACTCCCGTGAAGAGTAAATTGAACCAAAGGTAACTTTTCTCATGCGCCTTTTTTCTTCTATTATTTTGTAAATTGGATTTGGTGAGGATTTCCGCCTACCAGCAGTCCTTCTCACATCAGTAGTAGCAGACTTGTTGCAACAGTAGTTATTCTGGATGGTAAATAGTTACTATTGATGATGCCAGGCTAAGTTCAGTGGACTTATCCAGCTGCTTTGTTTGTTCTCAAGCAGGACATGAGCATTTGGAGGAGAGGTGACACTCTGGCCTGTTTTGTTGCAACTCTTCTTCGTATTATTGCTACTGTAAGGATTAATGATAAAACGTTAGCAGTCCAAATATTGTTCTTCAGATCACAGGCTTCCTGCAGCATCATTATGAATTGTACGCCAAGTGCAGCTCAAAAAATTACATACCATATAGGTAAACTCTAAAGCATGAGGTCAAGTACATTGTGTTCTACTATATCCCAAGGAACAGATGATTCTGTGTAAATGTTAAACCTGTTAAATACTGTCCTTGCTGTTGTAGGAACTCATTGTTGATGGTACGTTCCACAGCAAATTGTGTTTGTAATTACAGATTCCTAACTTCAGGTTATGATTCTAGCTGCTCGAAGAAGAGACTATAGCATTTAATGCTCTTCTGCTTTTTGCTGTTTCTTGCCTACTGTTGTTCCTGTTTTGGGATTGTGGTTTGTTTGGGGTTTTTTGTGGTGTTTTGGATTTGGTTTGGTTTGGGGTTTTTTTGTTTGTTTTTGTCTGAGAGGAGGTGATAGGGGTCGTTAATAAAGCTCTAGATAATAGCCTTTCATTAAAACTAAGAGCCCAATCCTGAAATGCTGCTGAGACTCTTCTTTTTAAGAGAATCTGATGAGTCATACATACTCAGGTTTTGTGGTGTTTTGAAAGGACTGTGATATATCTTATTATTTGCTTTTTGGTGTTGCGTGAAGGGGTGGGTGGTCCTTCCTTGAAGTTTTTGAACACTAAGAATAAACAAGGATCTAAGAAGTACAGTTGGTTTTCACGTGGCAGCTGCTGTTTCCTTTTAGCATCTTTTCTGACCTAGTTCTAGCAGCTGCTGTTTCAAGAATTCCTGAGTTTTATTTGCTACTGATTCTTCTTATGGTTGTTCTACTATGTTTACTTCTACAGTAGTGGCACCTTAGTTCCTGACTGAATTGAAATATGATGACCCAAGTGGTCCAGAGCACCGCTCCTTACATTGTGTTTCTCAAAACTGCTATTGGTAAAGCTGTCAGAATTTACTCTGATAAGATAGAAAGGTTTCTAGGGCTGTTTTTCACAAAGGAGAAGGACGGTTGTGTGGCACAAGACCTGGTATTCCAGCTTCTGTTTGCGTGACTTATTTAAAACTCAATTTGCTCTGTGCAACTTTCTGCTTAGTATTACTGTGCAGTTAATAAAAGCTCTAACTTTGAGATTTTTCAGAACATGGTTAAACATTTTATTAACTATATTAGTGTTTATTTTGAGTAGTAGCTTGCAGAATGGCTCTCAGTTCAAACACATTTTAACCTGGTTAAGTAACAACCATTTTACTTCGCATGGTTTATGATACTGTTACTCTTCCTGTTTCTTACTACTTGGATATTGATATGATATACGGAAAAAAATCATTGCAGTAATTGGGATTTTTGCTTGAGCCAGTGCATGGAATTGTGCCCTTGTTAATTCCACACTCTTCATACTTGCTAAAATCTGGGGTCTTAGTGCTCGGATATTTGGAATGGAAGCACTGCACAGAAGTCTTTATTTAGTTCAAAACAATTGCTGTTGAATCTGAAGATCAAAATTATCTGAGCTATGCTATGGAGTTGCAAAGTGTGTCTTTATCTTGTTTTGCACGTTTTGAAGTTAAATAAGGATAATGACTGCGTTTTGAAATGTGTAAGTGTAGTAGCTGACAGAGACACATGTCACCAACTTGACTCGTGTCCTGAAATTTTGACAGTTCTATCTCAGTGCTTTACAATAACTTCAAGTATACAGTGAGGAACGGGTGTGTCTTCCTGTGTTTGCACTCTTTTCCTATACCATCCCTTACAAAATTGACCAGATTTGTCCATCTTATTAAGAAACTAATATTTTAGGAAACTTCAGAGTGCAAAAGGCAGCTCTATTCTCAGTATATTTCTGTTGCAGGTACTGGTCTTAAAAATAGTTCTGATTTTGTGTTTTATGTGTTTGATGCTAAGTGCCTGAACAGTTATAAGGTTCACTAAAAGAAACAAACACAGGTAGCCAAGTATTTCTCCTTTAATGTTCTTAAAGCAGAGTATAGGGATTGACAAACAGCGGTAATGAAAAAGAATAGTAGTAGTTTTTTAAAATTCTTCTTGGTGTAGAGATCTGAGGTTTTTCTCTAGTGCTGATTGCTTTTAATTGATATTTTTGTAGGACCAACTTATGCTGACCTATCATGGCATCCAACAAATTTGTCATTAAGGTAAGTAGACTGTCATAGCTTTCATTAAAAATAAAAAATCTGTAATACTACTTAGAATGTGCATACGTTGATTTTAAAAGTTAATGTAAAGAGGTACATTCTTCAAGCTTCTGGTCATAGTAGCTTTTTCTCTCTCTTTGGAAGCAAACTTCTTGAATCGCTGCTGCATCATGGCAGAGTGTGTCTGAGGTCCATGGAAGGTTAAAATCGTGTAACTAAAAGTGATTAGTTGTGTAGTTAAAATTAGAAACTGCACGAATTCTTAGTGAAACAGTATTTGCTACCTGAAATAAAATTTAGGGTTGATTCTTCTAGTACTATAATCTTGCAATATTATTTGTGTACTTGCCAGATAGTTTAGGAGTTCCTGGTTTAAGGCATAGCGGTGTTCTTAAAACATTTATCATGCTTGACTCTTCATTTATGTATTTTTTACCTCTTTTCCCATTTTCAGGGAGTAGTTGTCTTACATCAGGTAAAATGTCTTTGCAGTTTATTTTGCAAACAGTCTTTGACTTTTGATTGTGTATCTGAAGAGCAATGCTTTTCAAAACATTCTGTCAAAAACATAGCACTTAATTTTTCTACCGTAGCTATATCAGCTTAGCAATAAATAAAACTAATTGTGAAACCTTTTCTTCTGGACTTTCTCTTGTTTTTGTGTTCCCATATGTCTAGGGTAGTTTAGGTAATGCATACATTTCAAAGTGATTAATGTAATATTTTATTCTCATGGAAATGTTTTTTCACATCATTTTCTTAAAAGAAGAGACTTCTTCCTATGTGGATAAGCTTGGGTTTTTTGGAGGGCAGTTACGAAAACCTTCCTGACTGATCAGGCTGTGGAAGCTGTTGAAGCTTGGTTTTGTGGGTAACCAACCTGTTCAACAAGCAGACCAGACACTTAATTTTTGTGCGTTATGTGTTCTTTCCCAAGTAAAACTACTGTCATTTAGTGGGATGTTTGCTTTAATTTTTTTACCATTTAGCATTAAATTGTTGATTGCTTGAGGGTAGGAATCACCCTCTACAACTATCTGAAAGGAGGTTGTAGTCTGGAGGGTGTTGGTCTCTTCTCCCAAGTAGCAGGTGATAAGAAGAGAGGAAATGACCTCAAGTTGTGTCAGGGGAGGTTTAGGTTTGATATTGTGAAAAATTTCTTGATTTGGGAGGGTTGTCGGGCATTGGAACAGGCTGCCCAGGGAAGTGGTTGAGGTGTTTAAAACATGCAGATGTGACACTTAGGGACATGGTTTAGTGGGGGACTTGGCAGTGCTTGGTTAACAGTCAAACTTGATGATCTTAAAGGTCTTTTCCAACCTAAACAATTCTATAATGTCTATACCATCTATTGCTTCTGAATTGATATAGAAGTTAGGAGAAATATCTTGAGCACATCTGAGCTGATACTCTTGAGTCTATATGCCACTGATGTGGGTAACAACAGGAGCTAAGGCTGAAGGCATTGTTTTTCTCAGCTGAGAACTCTTGATATCATCAGCATTAAGTTCCCAAGAAGACAAGTGGTGTGAGTTGAAATATTGTCACTAAATAAAAAGCCTTAAGATATTTGATGACTGACCTGCCTTATTACAGCTTGCTGTTTAGGTATAGACACTTTACTGGTGTTCAGCATGTACCCTGGCAGTCACTAGTCACGTTTAACATCACTGACTATCTGAGCAAATGGATAGGTTCTTGTTGAGCATGCATTTGTAGGTAAGCAATATCACTGCAACTTTTGAGAGTGCCAGTAAGATACAACTTTATTTTCTTTCTGGTAGCATTTGAGAACTGGGGCTAAGTTTTTGCATGTACTGAATACTGAAAATTAACTTTGCCTTGACTAAAACATATCAAATATATAATATAAATATGTGAAGAGCTGATTGGAATTTATTTTGTGCACTGATGTGTAACATTTTACTTGTTAGATCAGGAATTTTATGTGTGAATTTTTGCTTCTTTACATTCACTGGATTTGTAGTTAATGTGAGTATTCCCTTTTGAAAGACTGTATAACTTTCACATAAATTTTTCAAGAAATATCCTTGTGCAGAAGATTCTCCATGAAAAGGCAGAGAATATTCTCACTTCTCTCTGCAGGGGAAGTATAGAAAATAATATAATCTTACTTTTAGGTTCCTTGTGTTTGAAATTGATAGGGGTATTTTACTGCATCTGAAAATGTTTCATGCATGATGTCTCATCTTCTGCATTCTCCACTTTTAAGTTTTTAGATTTTGTAAGCATGTGTATGGTAATCTTTCTGATAAGAAAGTGAAAAATACGGCTTATCAGTCTTTCAAGTCTTAGCTGACTAGAATGTAATTAAGAGGAAAATACCTATATAGTGTATTTGCTTAACAACACGTATTCTATGCGAGAATCTCTGTGCTTCCAGTGTAATGGTCAGTTATTTTCAGTAGAGGGAGTAGTCGGCCTATTTTTGAAAGGCGATCCTTGCTTGGTTTTATGGGCATCTAAGAGCGATTGAAATAAAATAATTGATGGAGTAAAATAGCTTTAAACCTTAATACAAAAACTAAAGTTAGCTCCTAAACACACTTGTTTCGCTTGCTAAGTGGCTGGAGGCCATCGTGTTGTGATGTGCAATAGACACTAGTTTATGCAAGTTAATTTGATCAGCAATTTTAAATTTTAGGAAATATTGATACTTCATAAACTGTTGCATGGTAAAATATCCCAAATCTGGAAAACAATGCATACGAATTTAATTAAGCTTTCTCTGTGTGTTGCTAAAATATTTTACTGCTGTTCTGAGAAATAAATCTTAAGTTTAATTGGTGAGGCTTAAAGCAAAATCAAGAACTCTATATGGATTTGAAAAATAATATCACTAGGGCCTTGTTTAAAACCTTGGACAAACTAGAAAGAATTACTCTTCCAGCATTGTGTAAATTTGACTTTATTCGTGCCAAACTGCAGAACTAAATATAGTAGTTTTTATGGCAGTAATAGAAAAATTTCATTTACTGTTTTCTGCAATTCGTTCATTTGCCAGGCATTGAAGGCTTTAAGTTGTTACTACATTTCAATAGCTCAGCTCAAAGGGAAGCTTTTTTTACTTTGCTGTTTCCTACTTTGAGAAATTAAGAGCTCTGTTCTGTCTCAGATTTGTAGGTCTTTGCTAGCACATATCTTAGATTAAGATAATTATAGTTTCAATGTTCCCTCTGGTCATCCAGTGTGCTCTGCAGTTGATTTTTCAGCAGTGTTCCTTGTTATAAATTTAAATTACTGCATGCTGGAAGTGCGTATTAAATTTTTTGGTCCTTCCTACTTCAATCTTTTTGCTTGCTTTGAATTGCAAGTTCCTTTGAAACAGCATATTTTTCTGTTTTGTATTGGAAACAAAAATGGAAGTACTGGGTATAATTGGACAGAAAAATGACAGTACAACTATAATGTGTTCAGTTTTCCCCTTCATTTTGCTTGTGTATGTACGTCGATGTGTCTTAATGTAATAGTGAAGATAGTGATTTATAATCAAAGGCATTTTAACATCTGTCTTTGCATGTCTTAGAAGTGCTTCATGAAAGGAAGCGTGCATAGGAAGAATGTCAATTATAGGCCCTAACAGCAGGTAGAAGAAAATGGAAAGATACCTTCCTGTCAATATACTAGGATATACATATACAATATACTAAGATGTACATACAGCACTGTATGGGTCACTGGAGGATCTGCTCACAGACTTGGAGAAGGTGTTATTGTCTTTGGGCTGGAATAAGAAAATGAGCAGTTTATTTTCAAAGGGCCTTTTTTGATACTTCCATGTGTGTTTAAAAATGTTAATAGATTTCTAATGCTAAAGCTTCACCGTACCTCTGGCCTTTTGAGTGCTTCCTTTTTTTTCCTGCTACCAGTTGAAATGTAATACAGTGATAGTATGTCGACAAAGATTTCTCTATCAGATATGTCTGTGTGGATAATTCTTAGGTGACATTCTTTAAGACAGCTTAAAGTTCACATTTCTGTGAAGTGTGTCCACTGAATTAACTAATCAATATTTTTGTAAATATTTAGCTCTGTGAGAAAGTGGTATGTTTGCTGCTTCTTTTAAGTTGTTTGGAGGGAAAAAACTAGGGAGATGAGTAGTTTTTCTTATCTAATTTTTAATTTTTTCTCTGACTCCATATAATGACTAATGGAGGATAGTAGGTGGATTTTAGTGTCATATTAAGGCCATAGATACATGAATGCAGTGCCCCCAAGTAAGAGTAAGAATAAGGATTACTGTTTGTTTAAAGTATTTTTTCATATGTTGTGACTGTTCAGAGTTACTAGACTGATACTACAGATGTTTCTTTTGCATGCATAGCTTTGAACTGTTTAGCATACTGATTTTTGGTTTGAAAGGTAGGGTTTTTTAGAATGCTTAGTTAAAATAACTAATAAATTATATTTTTCTGATGTCCATTTATTTTTCACCATTGTAAAATTAAGACACTTGTATGTGAAATTCCTGTAGTTGGAGTACTTACTAATGTTTCAATAGAAATGCACCAAGGTTAAGTTTTCTACAATCAGACAGGATTTGTAAAAGTTCTCCACACTGATTAAAGGTTGTTGGTTTTTATGTGTACTGTATGTTCTTACATTTGCTTTTTGGGTCTTTAAAAATCGAGAAATAGCTATATTAACTATTTAATGGTGGTTTTCTAGGGATGGTGTTCTAAAGCTACATTGCTCAGAACAACTATATATACAGCTCAGCTGTGATGTTCATTTCTCTATGAATTGATGAAAAATGACAATTGTCGAAAAGGGCTTAAATGTCTTAAGAAGTTAACGAGGGACCTGGGGGAAAATATGGTTTAAAATAGGAAGCAGAAAACAAGAATAATGGATGGAGGGACATCTATCTAGTTTTCTTTAACTCTGCATTTAATTCCCAGTTTCATGGGACCAGATACGAAAAGGCTGAAGTGATGAGTAAATAAGTTCCAGAAGAAAGAAAAAAGGAAGTTGGGAGGTAGAGTGGGGGGAGGAAAATTAAGTGTATGGTCTAATTCTAAACCTCCTGGAGTCAATGGAAGTTTCCTCACTGACCTCGGAGGATTAATTTTCAAGCCTAGGGAAATGATGAGTGGATGAAGAGCTGAGAGATTAAAGTGTTAGCAGAAGGAGAAAGGAACAGGAAGCCAGAAGGATAAACATCAATAGTGGAAACACTGCTTTCATGGGGATCACTTCAAATAAGGAATAAAAGAATGGTTCAACCTGCATTACTTTTTTTTTTTTGGCAATTCAAATAAATTAATCTGATTAGTTTTAAAAACTCCAGTTGTGGCATAAAATTAGACTTTTGCTAATTGTTAGCACTGTACTACTGTGACAGTGATATGGGTTTCTAACACACACCATACTGAGTGATACTAATTTTTTTTTTAGATGTAATTAATTCAAAGGTGTAATCTCCATGATAATTGCTGTGTGCTTATTCCTGGCCAGCACTACCATATTTTACACCTTCATTGTTCTGCTTCTTGGAGTTCTTGGTGGTACTACCTGCTTGATCTGAGTCCAGCAGTGATGGAGGAAGGGATGGCAAACTTAGAAGCAAGACTTCAATCTCTCTGAGTCCAGCAAAACATCAGGGCTTAGCAGAGATGCTGCATGGGGTCACCAAATGTCCTTAGGTCCTGGGAGAGGCTTCAGCTTGCGCTGTAGGTGAAATTCTTCAGTTCTTTCCAGTGAGTTCAGATGGAGGTTAGTAGGCTGGGAGGTAAAGGGATCCGCATTTCATATAGTACCTGGTAATGTCATGTACAAACAGTTTATTGATGCGGTGATGCAGTTTTTGGTCTTGAAGTTAGTATCATGAAAATTTAATATAAAGTTTTTTTGTGTTATTTCATGTGGCTTCTCCTGACGCTGGACAATGTAAATAGATTCTGGTATATGGAAATTATCCAAATTTTTGATATATGAACTTGTTCTGACTGGACTAAGGAGTGAAAGGGAGAAGAGAGACTGATGATACATTTTTATTCTTTTATTCTGTTTCATCCATGTGGTTCCCAACTTCCTTAAAAGGAGTCTATTTTTAAAAGCAAAATTATTGCTTCGTTTCAAGTTTCTGGACATTTTGTGATCACCGCAGCACTTATTCAACCGTGACTTTGCAGTATTGTTCTTGACTCAATAGCCAAACTTTTCCTTAAATAATGATACCACAGGACACGGCACCCTGTTTTGGTATCCTGCTGCAGTCATTGCTAAGCATGGGCCCTGATGAAGCTCAACTATTGTGAAAACCCTTTAAACTGCTGACAAAATGATGACTCACGGTCACCTGATGAAAACAGATTCATTACCATGACTGCAGAAACTTCAGATCCCATGTAAGTGTTTCACTTCCCACACTAGTTCTTCTAAAAGGGATGATGATGCAGTTATTTTCTAACAGTTGACAGCTGCTCAATTAAGCTGCGACAGTGTGGTTGGCAAAAACGATAAATTCCAGACTTTTTTAATAATAGTTTAAGGAACTAAAAATCTGTATGAGCTGTGAAGAAGTCATCAGCATTATTTGCAGTGTTACTTGGAGTGTTTTCTGATCAAATTATACATCTTAGATTTCATTTACCACTACTGAATTAAGTTGTTCTTATAGTGGATCTGACCCAAACCTCACTGAAGTCAATGGGCTTTGGATCCGAGCCTGTAGGAGTGTTGGCAGCACACTGGAACTGAGGACATGCTAATTTATTTCATTAGCAGCCTTCCACAGTTCAATTTATCTGTCTTTTAAAAATCCAGTCTGTCTATTATGTCAATGTCTAAACAAGTTAGATTGGAAAAATATTGAAACGTGATACTTTGAAATTAAAACCGATTTATATTTTATTAATTAAATACGGAAAGAGTAAAATGAAAAACCCTGTGTTGCCAAGTTGTGATTAGCCAGGTGCTGTGAAAAGATGGATAAAGTGAAATAGAATTATGGGAAAAAAAAGTGAAATTAGACTTCAGGTGTGTATGATTCTATGTTATAAAGCAGAGAAAGGTGCTCAACAAGTAACAGAATGTAAGGTAGTGTGGAATGGTATGTTCACTCTTAAATGATCTGCTGGTGATTTTTGTCTTACACCAGTTTCCCTCTTTTGACTGGAAGTATTTCAAACTTGAAATGTTGTGAGACACCACACTTAAGAAAATAAAAATATTAAGTGATTTCAAATGTGTATGAGTGAAACTTTTGCTACAGTGGACAATGTTGGTGCGTGTATGGGACCAATATAAAAATATTCTTTTATCTTTCTTTTTAAACAGATGTTAACTAAGTAAAATTCATGCTTTAAAATTTAGCATGCAGACTCCTACGGTGTTGGTTTTTTTTTTTTAGTTATGTTCATTTTGGTTCTTTTTCCATTATTTTCTTGATGATCAATTTCAAACCTAGATGCTGTGCTAAAAACTGAGACTCCTCTAGTTTGAAAAAGAATGGTGTGATTAGAATGGAATATTAATTTCAGATGTTAAGAAAAAAAACATAGAAGTGAGATAAATTTCTTAGCTACTGTAATATCAGTCATACAAACTATGTCAACCTATGTCTGGTTTTTGCCTTCATGTGATATTGCTTGGCCAAATGAACAGAAAGAATAAACACCTTTATGTAGTGAATTGAGATCAGATAAGCTCTGTAGGTTCATTTAGTCAGACAAAGAAAGGGTAAATGAAGATAGGTCTTGCCATGCTGTGATTTCTGTACCTTTGTATATCATATTAACCTATTTTTAATTTACCTGCTTCATAGAATGCAGTATTTTTAATGAGGCCTATGCAAAAGACAACTCTGCCTTCTTACTGAGAAACAGTATTTGTAGCTGAGAGATTTTCACTTGGGAAAGTGGGCAAATAATAGTTTGTGGTCTTGATCATGTGCAGATGGTTTTGAAACAAAGTCTTAACTTGAGGGATTTGAGTGCTTCAAGATGATTTTTCCTGTTGGCTGTGAACACTTTGCCAGGGAAGTACGGTCCATTTATGAAGCCTTCAGAGCAAGCGTCATCTTTCTTGGTTTTGTACTTTCTTGTCTTTGTAACTATCTTCATTGAGGCTCCTTTGCTATTTCTGTTATCTGTGCATTTTACAGACAGAACCTCTTTTGTGTCATCCTGAATCTACAAGCTTTAGCAAAACAGAGATTTTAATCCTTTTCTGTGTCAATTGCCATTTACATAACACATAGCACTTAGGTGGAGAATCGCCATAAAGATGTTGCATCAAATGCTCGTTGAAGAACAGTTAGTTGTTAGTCTTGAGGGAGAGAGAGGAAAAAACCAGAAGGAAGAATGACATAATTATCGCTGGTTTCCACACAAGAAGATGTGGCACAGCCACACAACATTTTCTCAGCTTTTTCATATTGTTGGTGACTCCATCCTTGTGTAATAACTGAACTAAGCTTTATCCCATGTCCAAGGTTCACTTCACATAGCCTGGCTTAGTTTCCAAGAAGTAATAAGGTGCCTGGTGGATCTGCCTCCACTCAGCTGGTGAAACAATGGTTTATAGAAGATACACTTAAAATACAACCTTTCAAGTTCAAGCCAATATTCTCCCATTTTAAACTCAGAGGGTCATCTTTGTTCATTGAATATACCAGTGATTTAATAGCATTCATAATTAACCAAATATATATGGCTGTGGTTTATCCTGCTTAGTATCACACAGATAAAGGCTGATAGAAGAGTATAGCTCTGAACATAAAATATTTGCTGAACTAAAGAGTTAGGAAAGAGCCAAGTCTTGGGCCATTAAAGAGGATCTGTTCAATGCCAAGATCTCAGGATTTGACAGTTGATAGAATCATGCAGTATATAACTTTTCCTTCTTTATTTTGACATTCCTATAGTATAAAAGTAAGGGGAGTAATATAAGTAGCTGTACATAGTGCATCACCTTGCCATAAGAAGGCAATCTTCACTAGTTGAAGACAAGCTCACAAGAGTTATGCCCTTTGTGGTATTGTGTATAAGTCTCTGGTCTTTATTCTCCTGGGTGTTGAAATTGTCACGTAGTTGCAATCCATATCTCAGGTGATTTATAAACAATATAGATGATAGGAGTAATTCTGGCACATCAAAAATTGAAAAACAAGTCCACAAAACAATCGAGCAAAAACACATTCTCACCTCAGGTGCTGAGTACTGAGTGTTTGTAGGATGATATGAAATAGACTGAATAGCAGGGACTGGTGATTAAATCATCATTGGCTGCCAGGGGCATCTCAGCGGAGAGAAATCTTACAGGAGGATTTGCAGTGAAAGAACAACATTGGTTTATAAATTTCTTCAGAAAATTGTTAGAATTTGTCATTAATTTTAAATCTTTCTCAAAGATGCATAAATTGACATATAAAATTGAATATTTTATTTTGCTTTTATTGTATTGTGAAAACAATGATCTTAAAAGGCTTCCAAAGGTGTTAAGGAAAATATTTCTTTGCCTATATCCTTTCTTCACCCTGATAATTGGCAGGAATTGTGATTTGATTTGCAGAATGTTTGGAGGATATAACTAGGGGTACTTGCTGATTATGAACTGAAAAGATATTTAGTTACAGATGCTCAGCATAATTCTACATAGTTCAGAAAACAATTTGCTAATTTGAAGGCATTTTTCTGTAGGGCTATTGAGGTGGTTCATATCTCGTTGTTGTTTTAGAGAAGCCTACGTTATTAAGCATGTAGGAACTTTTGGGATTTAGTCTGGTTTTGTACACTCCTATTTGAACTACAATACAGATTTCCAGAAGGAAAAATCCAGTGATGAAGAATGCAGTTAAAGATATTGTAAATTCAGAAGTGAAATGATATTCAGATCTCATTAGAATCTTTTAGTTTGAGTGTCTCTTGCAAGCATTAAGAAATCTCACAGTATTTCAAGCTGCACACCTAGAAAATCACTTAAAAGCTCTGTTGTTGTGACAACGTGAGGCAACTGTTATTCATGTGCTGTTATGTGCTCCAAGCAGAGAAAATGTAGGTGGCAAAATATTAATACAATTTCCAGATTTCTGAGTTGGCCGGGCCATTGGATCTGTAGCAAAGTATTATGAATACTGCTGATGATCACAGATTGTTAAAACATAATAGAAAGTCTCATCTTCCCAGTGGACTGCAAATTAAAACTAGAAGGAGAAAATACTGCTGGAATTGCCAGCAGCATTGCTTGTCATGTTCTTTGGAGACCCATGTGTAAGCAGAGCCTCACCTCACGTTCTGTTGCTCTGCCTGTTTGGCATTCCTCCTTTAGATGGAGATATTAGGAAAAGTAGATTGTCAAACACTTTAGCTTTTTTTTTTGTTGTTGTATTAAGAAGCAAAAAGTGCAGAACTTCAATGTCACCATTCACTCTCATTAGCTGCAAGCTCTTATACGGAGTTTTTTGAAATTATGTGTAAATAGTAATACAGAACTTATGTCTGCTCCTTGGAGAGTACAGGTGTTCCTGGAATTACTTAAGCTTGCATCTTCCTCCTGAGTATTTCTAGTCCAGGTAAGAACAGGTTGTGTCCGTAACACCAGACTTTATCTACATAGATACTAGTGGCTTCAAATTGATGCAAATCATAGTTTCAGAATAGGGAACATAATGGTATTTAAGAGGGTAAGCTGTGAACATCTGCTGTATAGTAATGCCCACATCAAAATCTTCTCTGCTGCTGGTGGCTGTCATCATATTGGTACTTGATGTTGAAATACGACTTCTTTCTCTTGGATTGCCACACAGATTTAGTGGTTAGACCTTGATCAGCAAGCGATGTGCTTATTTCTCTAATTCGACCATCTGCAAATCAGTTCAGTGATCCTCAAAACATTCAGATCAGTTCCTTTGCCTTTTCAGTAATAGTTCGGTTCCCTTCAAAAGGTCAGTATGCTACATGTTTACATGTTAAAGTAGTAAGAAATTAGCCCGAATCTATTAAAATAGAGTGTAGTTTAAATGCAATGCTGTCTTTTATCTTAGTAGTGTAAGACTGCACGTGAGCAGGTAATGGGACTGGAATGATGCTGCCGCCTAAACAGAAAGAAAATCTGTCACTGAATACTTGTGTATTCTGGAGTTTCCCGCTGTGACTTCCATGGGAAGCTTCTGCAATCTGATTTGATACAAAATAAATTCTCAGGTCTTTCTTGCTAGTTTGCATCTGTCTTTAGCCAATCCATTGATATTTCTGGACTAGAGCAAAAGCTGAATGTTTGCAAATAATTCCACATTGAAGAAATAAATAGCATAAAGCTTTATTTAGCTAAAAAAGATAAAATCTAGTCATGGTGGGGCAGGCTCCTCAGCGATGAGAAGGCCTGTGTTCTAGACTTCATCCAACTTTGAGCCTAACTGGCCGGTATAGACGTGATAATCAAGTGATGCTGCTTGGTTTGTTCCTGCCTGGTGTGGTCTAACTAACTAGTCTTCCTCTTCAGAGACAGAGAAATGGCAAGTGGTGTTAGTTCTTTTTGGTTGTGCGTAGTTACAGAGCCATGCTGCTTCCTTTGAGGAAACTCAGAAGAACCCCTTTCAAGGGTCACTTACTGTTTGTTTTTATAGTGAATTACCCTCCATACATATTTCTTTTCTAATGACTTTCTGATCATTTCTCTAATTTGGGAAGCATACTTTTAAAGACTTTTGGTGACATGTTTGTTTTTCTCAAATACTTATGGAACAGAAACACAACCTTATGAGGCATGTGTGTCCCCAATGGAATTAGAGTGGTCTCACAGTATTAATTCTGTTCATCCACTGTATCTCTGAATTTTTCTAACTTTAATCCTGTGATTTTAGAGAAGAAACTATTTTGGAAGAGCCTTGCTTTCCGTGCACACATTAAAAATATCAATAGGGTATAAGCATATGGAAAACTTAATAGGCAATTTGTCCTTCCCCCTTTGTTCCCATACATGCAAATGAACATTCTTTATAACAGCCTTGTACTTTCAATCTGTCTTTTTTTTCAGTGAGATCTTAGAAATTTCAGCCCTGGGTAGTGGGGATCACAGATGCTGCAAAGATGATGGCCTCTGCTTTTGATTCCTGGTTGTGGGAGAAAAATCTCAATGAGCCTGAAAAATATTGAGAATTCTTGCATTGTCTTGTATTGAGTGACTGAAGAATGTATTTTTGATTTATACTGCATACTCGCCTTTTAAAATTGTATATTTTATTTCTAGACATAGAATGGGAAGAAGGGACGGGTTGATACACTTTAGCTATGACAGTCTTAAGATATAAGTGTGTGAATCATAAAGCTACTAATTGATCACCCTGTGTTGCAGGTGGCTTGCATCTTCTTTTCCCTAATGGTTTCACAGTGCTCTCCTGGTAAACCATGAGAGCAGTAGGGCTTTGGTTTTTATGAAAACCAAGTTACCAGTAGTTGCAGAAGACTTTCCAGTAACTTCAAAGTAAATTAGCAACATTGATTTACAGCAAAAATTTGGCAAAGATCAGCAAATTGGCAATTTAAAACATTCATATGCTAGAGCTGTGATATTAAAGTTACCATTGTAATAAAAATTAGAATAATTTAATACATTGTATGTACTAAGAGAATATGAGGAAAGGTACCATAGTTTCAGAATGTCTTGGTTTTTAATGTTGATGATGTTTATCATTTTTAATTTCTTGATTTTTTTTTCCCTAATTATTTTCCCTTTTAAACAATGTAAGGGGAAGAAAAAGTAACTTTTCTGAAAAAATAGTAATTTGTTTACTTTCAGAAAAATTTTATTTCAATTTATTTATTAATTACTTTGATAAAGGGGTAAAAATGTAGGTAGACGTATGTTGTAACGCTCATTTTAAGAAACTTAAATCTCAGTGCTTTTAATATTGGCTGCCTGGCATTCATTGCAAGTATACTAGGTTATTTCATGCTGCTTCTCTTTATATTCATGGTTATGATACTGAACTGTTAAGACCACACACAGACAACTAGGTCTCTAGCCACTTACGCATGTAAACAGTCTGGCTTTTTACAAAGTGGAAAAATATTTCTTGTGCAGTATTTTAACATGATCAGCATGTTAAGGCTCAATCTGCAACTGTGTCAACATTTCTTTGGCTGTAACCATTAATTCTGTAGCCTCTTGATAATATGTAAAATGTGAAACTGGTTTGTTTACTAGTGGGATTTGTCAGCAATTACTGTCTGCATTTAGATTAGTACTTTCAAATAGATAATAGATCAAAGAATTATTTTGCATCATCACTCTGGTTTTAGTAAAACAAAGGAATTTTTTTTTTTTTTTGCTGGCTTTGTGCTCTTTAAAGGAACATTGGAGCAATAAATGTCATGAATCTTGTTCTTATATCTGTTTGATGTTAGTAGGCAGAGGTACAGTACGTTGAATAAGATTCTGTATCTACTATTTGATGTGAATTGAGTTATAGGACAGGAACGTACATCTCTTTCAGAGAGATGAGACCTGTCTTGGCTTCAACACAGCTAGGATTTTTTTTAATTAATTAATGTTTTTGGCATTCTTATTACTGTTAGTAACTGCAAGTGCAGTGGTCACGTGCAATATCATTTAAGCACCACATCATTTTCATCACAAAGAACTGTGAAGACTGCAAGTTCCAATAGATTGTTCTTAATTTGTTTGTCATATGGAGCTAATAACAGTAAGATTGCATGGAAGCGTTTTTATGCACATCCTATCTAGCAAAATAATAAATGTTTTTATCTAGTGTCTTTTATCTCTTTTCTCAAAGTCTTTATTAATATGTTTAGGAATTTAGCTTCAGAGTATCTTTGAGGTTTTACAGGTAACAAAAACCCCCAGATTAACCCCCAAACTTACTAGACATATCAACAGAATGTTGGTAAGGATTTTTGTGTTGTTGTTTGCTTAGAAATAGACTGTATAATCACTAACTAAAACTCGCCACTGCTGCTAAGAAATTTGACATTAATAAATACCGTAATCTCAGTTACACTTTGTTAAAATATTCCACCTGATCTTTTCTTGTCAGTGTGTACAAATCTAAGTCTTTGTTTTCCTAGAAGAGATAAAAATAACAGCGTACTATGGAATACACAGCAATCCATGAGACTGCCGCTTTAAAATCTCAAAATACAGACAGAATTGCAATGTGGATGAGCTAAATTATTGGAAGTGGTCAGCTGACAGAATAAGTTACATTATGAAACTGTTAAAAGGCAAACCAGTGTTTTTAAAGTCACTATTATAAAGTATTTAATAAATGTGTCACTGTTACTTCAGTTAGTAGAGCTTTCAGTTTGTAGATCACTGTCCTTTCATTTTTAAGACTTAAATGCTCTTTCATGCTTAACTTCTGTTATTGAATATGACTCCAACCAGATGTTCTGTAAGTGCTAAAATTTGAATTAATTTGTTGCCCAGTAAAATCCAAACATACCATTCTCCCAAACATTATATGAACAAGGAAAATAAATGTTTCATCATTCCTGTTTAGCTTTCTAGCCCAGGTTCATTTCTTTTGATAAACTATAAGTTACAAAGTGAGGCAGCAAATGATCTTTATCTATTTGTTAAAACTAAATTCTTGGTCCTAGTTTTGGTTTCTGGGATTTTAAACATTTAACTTAAGTTGTGAGTTTTGTGAGAAGAATTTGTTTAGTACAATAATTAGAACACAATTATTTTTTTCCAGAACCAGTAGATCTTCTTCCTACATGTGATGGCATAGGAAAGGAGCTCCTTTAAAACTGCTCCTAACCATTTTTTTTCTTTCCGTCCCGATTTCAACTGACAACATGTTTGGACTCTTCAACATATGTACATACTGTGTAGTGTTTATATAATGTTTTTATATTAATGTATACACTAATACATATATTAAAAAGGAAGTTAATTTTAATTTATGTTTTTCCCTACAAATGGTAAATTTTGGACACACTAGCTGTGTATTGTAGTTTGAATGGTAACAAATCATGGGCTTTAAGAGGCAACAGTAGCTGTAAGTCGAGTTTTGTGACGAACCCTTTGCCATTGCTTTGGAAATCTCTCCATCAAGTTATACACATCTGGGAAAATTGGTTTACATTTGTTCAATAGATTCCTTTTTTTGTTAAGAAATTCCTCTACAGAGAGTAAATTTCCTGTGATCTTAGTGGCCCTTGCTGGGCTGGAGAGTAGAAGGGTGAAGATGGAGTCTGTCTAATTGGAAAGTGAAGAAGAGGAAGGGTGGGATGACCTACTTGAACAAAACAAAAATTGGTAATGGCTTGATAATGAGATGAAGATTAGAAGCAGTGAAGGATATTCAAACTGATGGAATATCTTGAGTGGCAAGATTAATTTTTGCTGGTCAAAAGACTGGTTTGGGCAGCTTGAAATAGGGAAGAGTTTAGGAATGTCGAGGTGCTGGAAAGTTTCGGTTTTGGGGGATGATGAGCACAATTGTCTACTTTATATTCTGTGCTCGCCTTTGCACCCTGGAAGGAAAACCCAGAGCCCCTGAACTGAGACGAAGTCAGAAAATGTTTTATCCTCCAGTACTAATCCAAAGAAAGGGTGATGATTTACTGTAGGTTAATTGTGTTGGTTTAATTGGTGGACACTTCTGTGGTGCTTCTAATTCTGCTAATTTCCCCATGAGAGTCAACATGTCACCATATGGTAGATTTTACTTAATCAGTTTTCCGCCTGCCCTTGCCAAGGTTGTATTCAGAAACTGTTTAGCTTAACAAATCTACCTGCATCACACATGCTACCCGTGGCCTTTTTTGAAGTCTTTCTGTGGTATATTGTGGCACTGCTTCTTAAAAAGGGTTTGATTATTTATTTTTTTTTAATTGAAAATCTGTATGAATAGATTTTTTTTTTAATTATGTTTTTGTCCTAACAAACATTTAGTCCAAAAAGTGTATATTTCCCTTAATAGCTCTGAAATGCTTGTAAATTTGCCTGAGTATTAAAAAAAAATGCTTGTTTGATAAAATTGCAGATTTTTTGTAAGTTGTTATTGGTCATTATTTTTACAAAGCATAAAATCTAAAATTTTCACCTGTGAAAGGCCTTTCACTGTATACTATCAGTTTATTTTTTTGTAGTTATGTTTATTCAGCTATTCATGGCTTTACTGTATAGTTTCAAGAAGATGTAGCTTGTGCAGCAAAGGATGGTTTTGAATTTTTAGTGTAGCTATTTCAGAGTAATCTTCAGCCTAATGAAAGAAGGTAGAAGGCCATACTGAAAAACTTTAAAGATATCAAGATTTGGAGCATCTAGCACTTTAATCATATGATAATCATTAATATTAATGAATTAAAATCTTTACACACCCTGGTCTCTAGCATTCTCTTTAATATTAATTACAGTAGATCACATAAATTCATTCTTGGTGTCAGACAAGTAAGGAAATATTTTCTTTTCATTCAACTGTGTCCCGTAGCAACGTAGTAGGTCTTATTAGTTGATTAATAACATGTATTTTTGCTGTGTTTGCTCTATACAAAAGCTTGTCTTTCTGTCTGTTTAAAAGGCTTTGTTACATTGTTACTAAGTTCAACTAAAAATTAATATAAAGATATCAATAGATGTCTCTATGTAAGTGTAATGAAGCTTAACAGCATTCTCAGACATGTGAAATCAAAGTTCTTTTTTTCTGTCTTCCTCTTGCTAATGTGAATCAGCTAAAATGGACAGTGCGGTCACTTGTTCCTGGCTCTGTGGTACTCAGCCTTCCTGACGTCCAGAACTGTCATCTGTCACGTGTTGTCATCTCTGTTTCTTCATTCCTTTTGACAAAGATAGTTGTGAGGCTTGCATACTTAATTTATAAAGTGTGGTCTTTCCTGCATTGGCTTTTTAAAAAGATGCAGATGTGTAGGAAGTGAAACCTCAGCCATAGCAACGCAGCTTTGCTGATATTGTTGAAGATCCGTAGTTGAGTCTTATCAGCCTTTGTCTTTGGTAGGGGATTTCTGTAGCATGTTAGAGTCCATCCTTTGGTTTTGCTCCTTTTCACACTTGCAGTTGTAGTTTTTTTTATTAAACCAATGCAATCACTTTATATTAGTAGCATCTATCATCAGGTGTGTTAATGTAAAATTTCTGACTACTGGTAGGCATTGCTGTTATTGTTATTGCTGGATACAAAGAGGCCTTTCCATCTTGTCAACCTGTCTTTTTGAACTTTGTGGGTTTCCAATAACATGGGTACAGGTGAATATTGTAAGAGGAAGAAAAGAAACTTTATGACCTGTAATATGATCTGTCTGTTGGAAGAATGCTTCATAAATCTGTTTATCTACTGCCCGCAGAGGTTAGAACCTTTACACAGGATACTACTGTTTCACTGCCTTTAGAAGAAAAGGGAAATATATTCCCTAAAAATGACCCTGAAATTAATGGCTGAATGTCTTGAGCAAAATGCCAGTGGATTTCTGCTATTGAAGCTGATTGCAAAGCTTTAAAATGTTAGAGTTGCATGTTTTCTGGCATTATTATTAATCTAATTCAACTGTTTTAAAAATGTAATCAGGAATGTGAAACTTGCACTGGATCTGCTTGTTTTTATGTATTGGCAAGTTTAAAGATCTGGAAGGATATGTTTTGTCTTCCAGTACAAGTTGTTTCTAGGTGTGTCTGTAAACCCTTTCTGCATCCATGCAGAGATGTTACGATGGCAGAATTTGACCTTGTCTTTTAAAATCTCTTATTTTCCAATGCTGCTGCTATTGTTGGTATCCTTTGTTTCTGTAGCCAAGATGATTTTTTTTTTAATGACATTTTTAAAAAGCAAACTTTCTTCTTAAGCAACTGTGACCAGAAATACATATGGGAATTTTTATTTGTTAAAAGGGATTGTGAAAAGAAATTAATTAAACATAATGCAACAGTGTAAAGATCTTAAAAAGAAGGGCTGTATTGTGCCAAATTGGTCTTTAGTTCTACTGTTTCTGTGTGAGTAAAAGTGCTCTTGGCAGAAATGGCTTATACATATTGATTCATGGAGAATTTCTAAAACGTTTAACACTTGTAATACTAAACTGTAAGCAGTTATTCTTTAATTTCCAATGCATTTTGAGTGAGAGTGCTTTTTAAAAATCACTGGAAAGCAGATCTAAATAGAGATTTTATAACATTAAAACTTCGATGGAAAATGCTCTGGCAGGTTACATTTCTTTCATATTTCTGTGTTTCCTTTGAAAGACAAACTTTCCCAGATGGTCATTGTCGGGTACTGAATGTGACCAGTAATTTTATGTAGGCATTTAAGTTCATAGCCCCTGTCAGAATTCTTTATTTGGCTATTGGATTCTTTGCAAAGGATTTTTACCACTATCTTTACACTGTTAAATGAATGGAAGTTGAGAGTAAGATTATCTGCAAGGTCATAGTGAAACTTAGAGCATGATGGACAAAGTATCTTCACTGAGGTTGGAACTAGAAATAAACAGACAAAGGAAAGTATATGGCCATACTGATAGTTATAAATTAAGTGTCAAGGTTTCAAATCTGGGAAAGTATCATCAGAATTTATAAAGTTCTATTTAAATAGACCATTTTCCTCACTTCAGACATCTGTTACTGGTTATTGTTTGAGTGACCACCATGTACATTATACAAAAAGGAATGTGTTTTTTGTAAGATCTCTGCTAATGTGGCAGATAAAATCCCAGTGTTTGATAGCAGTGCCAAAGGGCAAAGAGGTGCTGAGCAATATTCCTCATCTTTACCATAACTTTCCTTCCTGGAAAAACAGGCTTTGACAGTGGGAAAATGAAGACAGAGATAAGGAGAGGTGGAAAGAGGCTTGGGAACTGAGAGTGATATAGACCAGAACTGTACTTCAGCAAGCAGGGGGAAAAAAGTCTTCTCTTGTGCTGATGCACCAATAATTATTTTTTGTTGATTACAAATTTGAGTTATAGCTCCTGAGTATGGTAATAAATTAAAAGGACTAGCAAGTTAAGAACCAGTTGTTTTTCTTGGCTTGTGGTGTAAACTGAGCCTCGTTTTTACAGCTCTGGTGACTGATAGTTGACTTTTTTTAAAGAAAAATGCTCTGTTTTTATTAATGCAAAATGCTGTGTCACTTGCAGAATTTCATTTTTCAGAGGAGCAAAATCAAAACTGATTAAAATTATTTACCCCTTGAGGGATATGAAGCAGTTGACAGTTGTCTTGTAATTACGAGCATCAAATTGCAATGCAGCAGGTAGGGATGTTGCATGTAAAGAACCCTTGCAGAGCTAAGCAGGTAGATAAAGGTTATGGAAAATTAGGTGTACTGCAGACTTATTAAATACTTCAGTTTTAGTTTTCTATTTCAACATATTGCTAGATAGACTTAAACATTGCAATTAAGCAAGATTTAATTCACCTAGGTGACATCTTAGAGGCTCATTATTAGATGGCATACCTTACTTCACTTCTGTCAGCTTTACTATAGCACTCACCTATGTAGAAGATGCATTAAGGAAGAACTGTGACCTAGGCAGGCACAGAGAAAGTCTTGAATGGTGAACTGATAATAGTGAAAAATGTCATGAAGTGTTGCAAATTTTTGAGATAGGCTTACTGATAGAGCAAGGAGAAAAATAACCTGATAAATGTAGAAATATATGTGGGTTTGGTTAGAAAATGATAAAAATAAAAATGCTAAGGGACTGTTTCACACAACATTATCATCTTATGTACAGAAGGTGCTTTTTTTTCAGCAGTTTGCTTCAGTAGGGGGGGAATCTGGAAGAAGAGTGGAGCAGAATTAGTCTGAGGGAGGGAGCACCAGCTTGAGTAGGATTATATGTTTATACAAAAGAGGAGAAGGTACTAAGATGCATTTGCAGAGTTTTGCTATTTACTAAGGTGTCATTAAAAAGCTGGCATTTTTGAAACAGATTTGAAACCTTTGAAAACTGGTTTTCCAGTTTTGTAGTGTTCTTAGCTGCAAAAGAAACAATGAGTATTAATATAGTTATTTATTCTAATTAATTGGTACTCTGCACTGGAATAAGTGCACATAAAGCCACATTTTAGCATCTGTGTGAATAATAAACTTTGGCAAATCTTGTTTTTTTCTTTAAACTACCCTAGTTCTGTATGTTTGAGAGTGCCTTGTATGATAGGACTTGAAAGTTGCCAGATCCATGTCTAACACCTGTAGCAGGCAAATTAGCACAAACTCCATTAAGGCAGAATGAATGGATATACAGATTTGTGTAGTACATTGGAAAAAGTCGAAACACCCGTTGTAAGAGAAGTTATGTATCACAGCCCCCTGGCTTCTTTGCATGAACTGGTGAGGGTATTAAACAGGGAAATCTGGGTGCTATAACCTGTTTACATTCTCCAAAAGTGATTGACAAGGTGCCTCACTAAGGTTGCTTTGAGCTGAAAGAGAGGGTCCTTACATAGACCACCTGACTAAAGGATAAAGGGTGATGGAGGCAATACTGGAGTCAAACTCTGGGGTGGACACTGTGTTTGTAAATAACCTGGGAACGGAGCTGAATAAGAAGGCTTACAGTGAAATATTGCAAAAAACCTCAGACTGACTGTTCAATAAAATGACATTCCTATGTAAATGCCATTTGTGTGGGCATGAGGGAAAACTGGTCCAAACTTATAGATACAGGTGACGGGTTCTGAATAAAGGACCACCACACAGGAATGACTTCTTGAAGTTTATAGTATTTTCTGAAAGCATCAGCTCAGTTCACAGCAGCACTTTAAAAAGCCAAGTCTATTTGGAGAATTATTAGGAACAGAGTGTTATAATTCACCTTAGTGGAACTAAAGAGAATTAGTGTGGAACTTCTTCATTGTAAGGAACAATTTAACACTCTTCAGCCTGGAAGAGAAAAAGCTGGAGGTGGGTGGGTGGGGAATAATAGTGGTCTATTATAACATGGATGGTGGGAAGAGATAAATATGACTGTTTGTTCTAATTTAACAACGGAGGGTATTTAGTTAAACCAACATGATAATTTGAGATTAACTACAAGATATGATTCCTCATGTGTGTGTTTTTGGTTTGTGGGACAGCTTGCCACAGGATATTGTGGATGCAAAAAATCATGCAGTTTTATATAAGAAAACAATCACCTATGACTTCTAAATACAACTATAGCCTATGGGATAGAAACACGCAGAATCTCACGTTCCCAAATGTCTTAGTAATAATACTTTCCTCCATAGATGTATTATGTGCTTGCCTTTTTTTTATGTTTTCCTGTAGACATCTACTACTAGTTGCTGTCAGAGCATGGGGGTCATTGTGGGCCTTTGGATTGACCCAATATAACTTTTTATGTATTTAAAGTGTACATTTTGTTACATAAAATCAACACTATTTATCATTTTAAGTGATTTTAATGTTTTCCACATGTGTTAGGATTGCTGCTAATTATCACTGGAATTTGACTTTTATGAACGTAATTGTGGGAAATATTTCCCACATATTCCCAATTAGTAACATAATCCAGGGAAAATTAAAATAAAGAAATTGCTTTGAAATTTAAAGCTTCAACTTTTAAAAAATGCCTTCGTAAATATCAGTTGAAATCCTAGGTATGGATAGTCCTTTTTAACATTACTAAAATGATCTTTTTCTTTGAGGCAACAGCTTTTTTGGTCTCAGTGAAACACATAAATAATTTTTTGAGAATAATTTAGTCCTTCTTGCCATTCCCCTCCTCACATCTTTAATACAGGACTTCTCCGAAATCTCGGCAGCATGTTGTTTCTATTATACTTCATAATAGGTGAAAATGAGCAGTGGGTCACCCATACTGTCTGTACCTTGTATTAAAACCAAGTGTGTTCTCTTGGGTTTTCATGACTTGATTGACCACATGTGAATATAATACACATCGATGCACTTAGTGTGAAAAAGAATTACAGAAAGTGACAAAACCATTATAGATTAAACTACACTTGTGTAAAATATACACAGTTTGTTTCTTTCTGTGTCCTTTCAATGTTTGTTTTCATGTTAAGAACAATCACACTTAGTTTGGATTTTCTTTTCCCCTAGTGGAAGAGACTTGAGTTGATCAACTCATTTAGACAAACCTTTAGAAGAAAAATAGTAGGCAATTTGCACACCCCAACATGAGAAACTGAATTGTAGAAAGGGGAATATTGGTATTGAGTCACTTATCTTTTTTTTGGGGGAGGTTACAAATTTTTGAAGTGCCTGCTAGGGGCACCTAAATCCTGATTAATGTGTATGATCTAATGCTGGACGCACCCGCCTGCCTTATAGGTAGATGATGCATTAGTGGGTGCCTCCCGAAGGCCTGATGTTGGAACATAGTCAGGACTTTTTCACGTGATTTAAGTTAAGATCTGCTCATCCACCACCTGCTTTTCATTGCCCTGGTCTCCTCCCAGAGGTTACCACTCCTTAAGTTTGCTAGGAGAGATATATGAATAGTCACTCCCTGTTTATTTCTATCAAACTCAGTAGTTTTTAGTATGCAGGTTAAGTTTGAAGCCTTTCTGGTGGCAAACACCTCCACCTGGAATCAGTGGTAAACTTCACAACTTGTTCTTGCTTGTTGCTAACTCTTCAGTGTTCAACTATGTTAATGTGTTACATATTTTTACAAATCAGTCATTTCTCCTATTCCTTTTGTATCCGTTTTTCTTTTTATTTATGCACAAAGTCTATTTATTATATATTCTGTTCAATGCCGGATGAAAACAAATTTTTCCCTTGGACATTAGGAAAAAAAAATCCTTTGCTTTCCAGCTATTAATTCCTTGAAGTTTTTGCTGATCTGTTTTCATTTTGAAATACCACGTATTATCCATCTGTTTGATTCTGCTTTTTCAGCAGCAAGATTTAGAGCGTCACTTGTTCACTTGCAAGGCTCGTGTTTCTTCCCTTGTGCTTGTGTAGATAAAGCACTGATTAGTTTGTTGAGCTTTCCTCTGCTTTATGTTGACTAAATATGCTACCACTTAACAGAAGGATTTTGTCCAAAGGGTGTCACCTTTGTAATATGCTTTTTTTCAGAAGTGAATCACTTATTTTCTTACGTTATTTCTGAAAAACATTTCATGCAGTTCTGAAACTTTCCTGGCTTTGCTTTGTTTCAAAGACAGATCAGTTAAAATGCAGAGTTAAAAAGTACATCTTTTACGCACTTGGAAAATGTAACACTTGAACCGCTTAAGCAAATTTAACAATATTAAGAAATTTGGCTAGCTAGTCTTTTTTTTTTTTTTTTAAATAAATACTTTTGCTTTATGTATTTGTCTTAAAGTCTGAGCATGTGTACTCAATGTATCTTTAATCTGTTAAATTATTTTGGCGTGAAGATTTAACATCTGCAAATATTTTATATTGAAACATGGGCTGCAGATGTCTGGGTTGGTTTTCTGTTGCCTCCTGCTTCCCATTTAAGTAGCTGCGTACTGTGGTAGGTATCTTCATGGGAAGGGAGCAGATTTTAGAGCAGGTGAGACTGTGTCTCTTGGTATAAAAAGGAATCAGAGGCTTTGTGAAATTATTGCGAAGTCGGGGAACATGGAACAATTTCCTGCATGGGACCTGCCCTCACTTCCCTGTTGTGTTTTTGGGCGAGGGAAGTCGGCCCATCCCTGCAGCTGTTGTACAGTAAACTCAAGAAATATGTTACTGGATGCATCATCTGCTTGAGAACCGCTGCTCCCTTCATCTTAGTTAAGCGCACGTTACTTTACCGAAAAAACATTGTGGTTTCTCTCTTCTTCACCTTGCAAAAGTTTTGTAAATCATGTTTTCCGTGCTATTCAATGGCTGGATTTATTTTGTCTGGCAGAGTTTACATCAAAAGATATTGAGGGTGTGGTGTCTTTGTATCTTAATTTTTATTGCACTTTATTTTCTAGTCATGACTAGCATATACAGAAACAGATAAAATCGGGTGGTACATTGCTAAGCTCCTCAGCTGTCCTGTATGGTGGTTCTTTTCGTATGCTTCACAAATGCAGCATAGCTTGCCAATACATACTTGGTAATCTTTTGTTATACTTTAAAGTTTGGCTCATTAGTATTAACATATAGCATGCAGAACATGTGAAAACCTGTGAAAATTATTTAACAAGTTTAAGGTCTGAAAAAAGCCCTTAAGTGTTTTTATTACTGGCTCTAATTTCTTCAGAAAATTACATTGTCGCTTTACTGTTTGTGATTTTTTAGGTTTGTAAGCAGCATTAGTTGTCAGTGCTGTTTAATGGACTTTAATGAGCAAGCCCTTTTTTGTATTATGAATCTAATCATTCTAGTTGTTTTAACCTATTACTAGACCTGTGGTAGTTAGAAATGGCTGAATTTGATATTAAAGTTAGTCACTGATAGTGAACGACGTGCTTTTCTGATCCTTGGTGCAGAAATCAAAGGCAGTAACGATCATTGTTAGGGTGACCAGTTCTCAATACTCAATATGATGATACCCCTTACTGTAGTATCTGATCATTACAAGATTAATGATTCAGATGTGCAGAGCTTTTTGTACAGGGTGCAACCAAGTTCCTTTGTCTTTCCACGTGGGTACGAAACTGAATCCCAACACTGACTTTCTAGAACCAAAGAGGACGTCCCAAATTCCAGTTTCGTACGGCAGCGACAACACTGTTGCTCTCGTGAATAATTTTCATAATACCAAACTTTTGTTGTTGATAGCTTAGGGTAAGCTGGGTAAGATAGCTCAAAGCTTTATCGGCACCCGCTCACCAAAGGTCAGGTGATTAAAAAATTATGTGTTACCCTGTGACACTCTACTGGTGCTTGCAAGACCAAGAAATGCCCTTTACATTTATAATTGAGAATTAACTACGTTTAAATACGTTATAAATATGTTTGGCTATCTAACATGGCCTCACACTCCCAAACCTCAAGTGTCATAAATGCAGGTTGCTGCAGAGATTAGTATTTTTTCATGGCTTGCCTAGCAGTGATTTTACAGATACCACAGTTTTAATGTGAATATTTTACGACAAAAGGGTGGAAGCAGCTTGTTAAAATCTCAAATTATATTTCTATTTTCTTGAACAAATACAGTGCTGTTATTTCTGTTTTTCTGGATGAGTTCTGACACAGGCAGGGACATGGTATATATCCTTTGAAAACATTGTTGAGATTGCACTGTTACTTGGAGACTTTACCCTGAGGAAAAACTTGCTTTTTGCAATTGTTTGAGCTCCAGCTACATGGCTCCTTTCTATATGTAGGCAATACAACCTCCTACGGAATTGGAACCAGACCAGCATAGATTGACAGCCTAAATTAAGCCTAATTCTCACATGCAATTTAGGCCTCTTTTTCAACATTGTACCTGATAGAGCAGTTCTCCTAGACTAGTTCAGATGTTTAGATTAAGTAATTACTGCTTAGCCTGACTGTGGGTGATGAACTGAAGGGCTGTTAGCACTGAAGCATTCTTATATTGCTAATAAAAAAATGCAGATCCTTTACCATGGCAGATACTTAGGGTGTTCTTGACTTGTTTATTATGATCTGTTGATTTGGGTGGTTGTCTCACAATTACGTGCTTGAACAACAGCATATTAGTCCTTGATTTGAAAATCTCCAGTAGCAAACACAGGTCCACCAGATTTGAAACCGCTCAGATTCTTTACATTTTCCTGGGGGTTGAATAATCCACATATTTTTTTTTTTTTCTCACCTCCGTGATTTCTTACATTTAACATGCTGTTTGTCTGCATCTTCTAAGAGTCTAAGATGTTGCCTTGATGTTGCATCCTAGTTTATTGTTGTGTTCTCAGACCATGTTTCGCAAGCGTTTGTCCTAAAGGCTTGTTCTCTGCTTGCACTTGCTTGGCATGGGAACCCCTGTATGTGATCTTAATACTCCTGTAGCTCACTGGCTGAATTTTCACATACTGCTTCTTTCATTCGACTAAAACTAAACCACCAGAAAACGGAATGCTCCTCCCTTGAGGAATTTCTCAGACACGAACCATACTGCTAAAAAAGCAAGCCAACCAGTTGCGAAAGATTACTTAGATGTAACTCACGTTCAGCTTATAAAAGGGTAATTTCCTCCCTGCTTTTGGAAGGTCTGAATGCATTTTAGGCTGATTCCTGCTGAATTTGTGTATAATTTAATACAGCTATCTTTGAGAGTAGATCTTGAAGTTAGAACTCCTGTGCTATTGCTGTTGATCGAGTACAAGCAGCTGTGAATTCCCCAATACTGTAGTGACTGGCTCAGTGTTGAGGATGGTTTGGGGTTACAGCTCATCTTCTTGGAGCCAGGCATTATTTATAACAAACTACACAATTTCCAAAATTTCAAGAACCAAGCAGTTCTTATCCAGAATAGACAGAAGGTCAAGAGGGGAATTTTCTCCCCACCCCCCGACTTTGCTTCTTAATTCTTGATCATTCTGAGGAATGGACTTTGATCATAAATTCTTTGAGGATTCCTGCTTGTGGCTTCTCCTGGAGCCTTCTCTCTGCTCTGTTCTGTACTCTTTCTGAATCAGCTGGTAAGAAATCGTTTTATAATCACGAGTTACTCTTGTCCAGTGACCTGGTCATTAATCTCATGACAATAAAACCAATCTCTGGTGACCTTTTGTTTTCTAAACTTTCTAGAAATTCAAAGTTGACAAACTACCTTGCTTTCAACAGTAACTGTAGAGGCACTATTTCTGTGTCCTACACTTTGAGAAACTCTGTATATTACCTTGAATCACACTGCTCCTTGACACGCTTGTAAATGAAAGGTAAATTAATTTTGTATAATGACAAAATATCTCCTGTGCTGTACATTCACCTGCTTAAATGATTTTTGCCTCTTGCTATTGCTGAAAAATTGAAAATCATTGATGCTAAATGTGTAAATAAAAGGAAGACGTAGCATTTTTTTCAGGGTCAGAAGGGTAAAGGAGAACAAACTTCTGCTTCTAAAAAGCCTGGAAAAAGTATGTATATATATCTGTAGTCATAATGTAGTTGGCACAGTGTATAGGCCAACAACTAAATATAATTGTACTTAGTGCTGTAGATGTTTGAACTTGCATAAGTGAACTTAGAATATCTACTGATTTTAGAAAGAATTTGAAAAGGGTGGAATATATTAAAATTTTCCTGTTTATTGTAAGAGAAGATATTTCACAAATGCTTTCTTACTTTTTTCCCCTCTCCACAAAATCTCTTCTTCATGCTTTTGGCACCTGGAGACTGATACCTGCTACAAATGATGCCTTTGGAAGCCCTTGCGGCATTGTGACATTTTTGAGAGATCCTCAGGAGCTAGGCTAGTTTTTTAAACTATTGACATCATCTGAGAGTTGAATGAAATTGTCACTGCAACTAAATATTACAACTTCCAGGGGAAAAAAGAAACAACCCCTGTTTGCTTAGTACTAAAGTATTACAGTGTAGGGCATGCTTCTCTCCCAGTGGAACTGGGAAATGCTTATAGGGGAGGGGATTGTCTTTCTGTAGACCAATTAATAATATAATAATTAATAATATAACAAACTTCCAAAGCTTTCTGTACTACAAAGACCATTCTGATCTGAAGCAGAGACAGCAAACTTCAAGCTAACTCCTGCTATGATGCTGAGGGTGTCACCTGGGTTTGCAAGTGTCCTCCTGGAGAGTAAAAGCATGTGTGACAGTGGCAGCCAGCTAGACTCTGTTCTGCCTGCCCCCAAAAGCTGCTCAAACTGTCATATATTTCCTTTTCAACTAAACTTCAATGAATTCTGACCCTGCAGCCGCGTCCACACAATAATCACAGAAACGGGAAATGCTAATGTGTGTCTAGGGAGGCTGGCTCGGCAGTCCTGTCGAGTGTGATGATACAGCACACTTGGAGTGATGGAACTCAATACACGCTCACCATGCTTAACCGCAGCATCCCGGGTGTTTTTGTTTGTGATGACTGTTTTTATGCTATTTGAAGTGAAGTAATATAAAGAAATGAGAGTACCCATGTAGAAGCATCCTGATTGTAAAAATGAGTATAGCAATAAAAACTACAGGGTGTTTCAAAAAGATGGACCCAATTTCAAAGATTTCATGATTGGGTCCATCTTTTTGAAACACCCTGTATTTGTCTGTGCTTATCTATTCATTAGGAGATCTGAGATAATAAGAATCCACCATCTCATATATGCTTATCCGGGGTCATGGTTTTAGCAGGTTATGAGCAGATTTACCTTCCTTGACTGATTTACCACTTTGCATTGTTATTCATTCTGTTTATGTGACGTGTCTCGTTATCATTTCCATTTGCAGAAACTACAAAGTGTTTGATATATTTGTATAAACAGTTTGATTCCCAAAAATGTGTTCTGAATTAGATGCCATTACTGTACAACAGTACACTAACAACATTCTGAGATTGTTTAAAGCTTTTTGTTTAATAACACGGTGAATGATATTAGCCCGTTACAGTAAATAAATTAACATTAAAAACCAGTTTGTAAATATAAAGACATTTTGAATTCTAAAATTATGGAGGATATAAAATTGGCGCATCTGTTTGTCTTTAATTTTTCAGTGAAATGTTCTTCTAGTGATACTTGACAAAAGTGTTTCCTATCAAATCAGGTGTTTGGGTTTCAGCTTTGATAATCACACCCCTAAAAATAATTTCCAGTGCAAATTTTGAGATAGATTGAAAACACAGAATTAAAAATTTCTGTTCTTTTTGTTTTCCTTTCAGTTACAGTACCCAGGAGTCACGAGTTGCTTCTTGCAGCCACTATGGCTGGAAACACTTCATTTCCTCTAAAATAAAAGCTAGTATTTTCATGGAATTATATGCTTTCAGAATAAAAATAAAAATTATTTAGAAACTTTTATAAGATCATATCTGTTAATATAAACAGTATACTTTTTTCCACTTCCCTCTATTCCACACAATTATTTGTATTGGAATTTAGTCTGTACAGAGAACTTTTCCTTTGCTACTGGAGCAGCCAAAGCTGCATTGAGCTGCTTAGTGTAAATATCACACGTAAAGCTATACCATGTGGAGGCATATAAAGTATAAATACAGGTGGAGAATATCCAGTGTATAATTTCAGAGTGCAAAGGAGCCTGCATGGGAGCTGTCGCTTATATCATGTTTATGGTTTAGGAAAACCAGCAGGTAATGAGTCCCAGAAAGGTCTGTGTATTCTCTTACTCCCCTTATTCCTTTTGGTCTGTGTTACGCTTCCTTGTGTCCTGTCCCAAAGCTATTCTGATTGAGTGGTAAAACCATTGGCTTTTTGGGATTGAAATAGTTCCAGGCATGCTGTCTACAAGAAAAGTATTCCAAAACTCTTCCATTGGGAAAGCTTGTCTACTACAAGGATCTATGCATTGTTTATATGTATTTGTTTTTCTTTGAAGTATTACAAATGTTTCATTTGTTCCATTATATAGTTTCAAGTATTATTTGTTATTTTCTTTTTTCTCAATTGTTTCAAAATCAGCAAATGAGACAAATGTTGTCATTCAAAAGAAATAATTACAATCATTATCTCTCCTTGAAAAACAGGTCTATACTTCACATCTGTGTCTATACATAAAGTTTCTGTAGTCAAGAGAAAATGATGCAAGTTAACATGTAGCATTTGATAATTTGAATTTTCTTGACGTATCAAAGACTTGTTCGTTGTTGCAAGTGCTGAGCCATGAATAATTTACTGGCTTTCTCTTTATAATATGCAGTGTCTGCTAACTTTGAAGTTCAGTAGTCAACTCAAAAGTTTGCTGGAGCTGACTAATGATTCACCAGAGATTTCTGAGAGATATTTTGTCATCAATTTAAAGCTTGGAGAGGTTTGCCATTGCAGCCATCTGGTAGTTCTTGGTTCTCTGGAGGAAAGAGAAACCTTTTGATAAAATAGATCAAAGCATTCTGCTCTTTCAGTGACTGATACCTATAAGCAACTTAGAAGTTTCTCAAGATATTTTCACCATGCCTGTCTCATTTGGCAAACTTCTGCATTCTAGTTACAATACAATATTGGTCATGAATTATAGTTTTATTTTATTTAAATAATTGTTTAAATACTTCTGTTCACGGATAATTTACAGATCTAAGTGTTTTGTAAACCCAGAGGTATCTAATTTACCAAATACACTGTCACGATCAATAAAATCGGTGCTAAATCTTGTTCCTTATCTATTCTAACTGTACATATAATGGTACTCTCAAGGGATGTGCTTCTGCTATACCATAAGCCTAAGATGTAAATGTACCTTTTAGACTGTAGATGATGTACAACTGTAGTGTAAAAATACATCTTACAGTATTTCTATGACTGGTTCTGTTAGCAATTGGAATTCTGGCGTAGCATTTACAGATGTTTAGCAGTGAAGAGCAAATATGGTGAAAGTTAGGACAGAAACTGTGCGCTACAACATCCACTTGAAACAAGACTAATTGAATGCTGGGTTGTACCTAGACATTTGAGGTTTGTCTGGCATCAGGGTGTTGTTTCTATTCCATCAGGCATTTTGGACGTGTGATTGCCATGACCGCATGTGTCCAGCCTTCTCAAAGAGTGAGTTTATTGCATTGTAAGTGCGGCACAAGCAGACGAAACAGTGATGAAATTGGCTTTTACCTTGCGAGTTGTTTAGTTAAAGGGTGTCTGAGTCATATATGGTGCTGTGTTACAGTAGAAGAAAGAGGTCTGAGTCATATTTGGTGCTGTGTTACAGTAGAAGAAAGAGAACACAGAAGCTGGTAAGGCACAATATCTCTGTATGCAAAGCGAGCAGTATTCTCTTGCTAGGGGTGAGTTAGTTTAGTGCAGAGCACAACTAAGGAGATATGTTTGTGCCGTTGTTTTAGAAGGTCACTACAATGATTGATGCACTGGTAAAAGAAAATAATTAAACCTTGTATGGCACACTGTCCTTAATTAAGGTCTATCAAGGAATTTCCGAAATAGTTGATGTGGCTTGGGATGTAGCCTCTATCATCCTAATAACTATATAGTGTTTATTAATAGGCTAGCCTTATTATCATTTAACCATTCCAAGTATAGTATTGGCTAAATAACAGATGCCAATGAATATTAGGCAGTTACCACAAGTTCTTCAAGCTCGCCATTCTTTTTGTTAGGTAGTTTAGAGAGAGGAAAAGACTTCTAAAAAGGCTGTGTTTTTAAGGACTTAAAATGCAAGCTAAGTAATTAATGTGGTGCTAAATTACCAGAATATAGAATGATGGGAGTTTGGTGAAGGAATAGGTAATTTTTTGTGTTTTTCATTTGTTTGAAGTGACATATAAATAACACAAGAAAATTCTATGTACTTGTGCTTGTTTAACTTTTCAGTGAGCTATCAATGTCTGGTGCTCTTGTTTCACCTTGAGTCCACAAACAATGGTAAATTTGTAATTCCATACTTCTTAATCTTCTACAGTTTTTTGTTTTCCTGCTGTATCTCTGAATCAGATGCATATGCTTACCTGATTGTTTACCTCCTTGTCTGCTCAACATGTGCTTCCTAGCAGCTACAGTTGAACATTTTTTTTTTCTTCTTTCTTTTTTTCAGTGTGGGAACTTTGCTGTTTTGGTGGATGTTCATATTTTGCCTGAAGGCTCCAGTAAAGACACCAGCTGGTTTTCAGATCATGAGAAAGAGGTACAACAAATACCAGTGCTACTTCAAAAGCTTGTGGCTGCAGGGAAAAAAGTTGGATTGCCCTAAACTGTTCGTTTTTTCAGTGTTATGAGAATAGTGTTAGTTAGAGCTACTTGTCAACGGTTGCTGTGGGACCCCTAAGTCAACCATATGTGCTTTTTGGGTCACTAATGACCACTTTCAATTTGCCTTTTAAATTTTAAACTCTGTGTATGTACATAAATGCAAGTGCAAATGGTGTTTTGATTCTTCTGAGTTTGAATTTTAGAAACATATCTCATGAGTGTTGATAAATTATCCTGAATCATATAAACTAGATTATGACAGGTATCTTTTTTGCAGAGCTTGTTGGGGAAATATCTTTCTATCAATTGTTTTTTCTCCTTCTGAGAAGTGCAATTGGTGTTGCATTTACAGAGTGCAAGAAAACATAATGAGTATGCATGATAAACAATAGTCGAACCATTGTGTCTTATGAAAACAAACTCCCAGTCTGTATTTCTAAGTATATCATTGGAATGTCTTGTCAGGAGATGAAATTTTGGAAAATCAGTGCATCAGTGGCCAGCAAAATTATGAATTTAACTTTCATCAGATTCTGTGTGATTTTTGCTACAACCTTGTGATGAGTTACTGGTGGGAGTTTTCCCCTATTTCGGTCTGTGTGGGAACTTGAGAAGTTCCCTGTTGAAAATGAATGCAAGACATGTTTCAAATGCCTGTGGACTTTCCCGCAAGTCTCCGTTACGGTAATTTTCAGCAGATAGCTTTCCTAATAATGGCGTAATTAACTTGTCACTACAGAGCATCCCTGTACATCTCAAACTAATATGTTTAAATAAAATTAAAAGAAACAATAAATTAATATCCTCAGGGAGTGAAAGCAGAATATTTAACAGCATTGTGGTTCATTGCATTTGTGCTTTATTAAGCAGCAAAAGAAGAAAATAGGGGAAATATTTTAGATTTTTTTTTCTGACTAAATGAATACTCATTCCCCCTTCTATTTAAAACCCGTTTTCCTATCTCGATTATCTGATTTTAAGTGTTTTCAAAATGTATTTTGTAAGGCTGCCAAAACAAAAGATATGAATTTCAGGAAATTAGATCATGATTGATTTAATAAAGAGGCATGACAGGGCAGCATTCATTGCATTTCTGTGACCGCACATTTTGAGCGAAGTACAAAGGTTGCATATTTTCGACAACTGAGAAGTGCGGTTCCAATAGCTTTACAATTCGCTTCCTGAAAATCCTAAGCAGAGTCTTTGTTAAACTGGGAAGAAAAAGGTCAGTAATGTATTGTTGGTATATTAAGCCTATGTGGTTTTTTTATAAGAGCTTTTACATATTCATCACAAGCAGTTTTCTACATTTTTGTTGTTTCCAAATTCTTTAAAACACTAATGGTGGTACAGCCCTGTTTGCTTGTTTGTGGGAAAAGCAGATGCCTTAGACCCCTTGTAACACAAACACGAGTTCTGCTTATCCCCTGCTCACCCTGGATGAAAGTCAGTGGCTGCCGTTTGCTGCCACATGTTATGTGTGGATCCATCTTGGGGTTGCTGCAAGATGCATATTGATGCATTTGGGAGATTTTCTTTCTCTGCCCTTCAAATTTCCCTGCTCTTTCTGTCCTGTCTCTTTTCCCCTGAAAGAGCAAAGTTTTGTCTTTGTATTTTGAGAAACATTTATTAAACTGAATTCTATTCATACCGATGCTATGATCTCTCCATATGCATATAGAAGGTCTCAGTTACAAGTTCTTTTTAGGGGTGGAAAGTCCGCAGAAACAATTCCCTTGAAGCTTGCTCTTGTTTATACTTTCTTAAATATAGGTCTATATAGTTCTTTGTGGAGAAACATTTAAATAATCTTTCCATAAGCATAACAGCTAAAATATTTGCCATGTAAATTAAGGAAGTGCGTGCTAATCTCTGTTGTTGCAGAAGGAACCGAATGCACGTGATGTTTCTGCTTTCTAGACCTTTTCCTTCTAACCTGAACGCATCGGCCTGTGAGAATGTGTAATGAGATCACTTTAATGAGTTAAACAGAAGAATGAGGAGATATAGTATTTTATAATTGTACTCTTCAACCAGAAAGGAAAATGTATTTCTTACCGTAAGGAGAAAATAACTGCTTGTGGTTGACCAAGATATGGGCACTTAGAGAAATACATGAAAAATTTGTTGCTCTGCGCACTTTCTAGGTTAATCAAAAGTAAATTCAAGCCAAGATACTTTAATTTAGATGGCACTAATATAACTTTGTCAATTATCCAAACACTGTAAAAAGGTAAAATGATATTTTTGTGTGCGACAAAGTATCATTTCTGTGAGCACATAGTTATGCACAGTGGAAAATGAGAATACTGAGGGAAAAGTGTCAAATATGTGTGTATATATTCATCTGAAAAATCATTCTGGTATTCAAGAGATTAATTTTTTGCTTTTACTCCAAGATTTTTCTATGGTTATTCTGGCTGAAGGGTTTGTTCCTCTTGAGTTGTATGCGTTTTTTATTGTGCTTTGCTGCAAGAAGTATGAAAGACATGAACAGTTATGTGTAGGAGCAGGAAAATCAAAATGAACTAGAGAAATGAGGTTATTTTTAGGTTATTTTTACATGTACTTTTTTTCCTAATTGCATACAAATGAAACTAATTTGCTGTTCAAAAGTTAATAGTATTGTAGTATTGATAGTATTGATTCCCCACCCTCCCACCGTGCTCCAAACTCATTTCCTAAATTACGTGCTTCTCACCCCTATGTAATTCCTCAGAGGAAAAAAAAACTGTTTATATGAAAGGGAGTGATTTTGCATTTATTTCTGTTACATATCTGTGTTCACATGTTTAAATTCAGCTCTAAATAGGCCAATGGTTACTCTTTCAGGAGGTTTGCACGCTGCTAGAAGAAGTTGTTGCTTCAAGGGTCAAACACTACTTGGAGGCACGTAAACAACACGGTCAATGGAAATCAGTGGAACACGCACCATCTGGTCCTATGTTTCTTACTGGTAAAATAAATTCTTTAATGTATTGTGAAATAAAGTATGGTGGAAACTGCTGTTCTTTATTTTTCAAGTGAGAAATTTGCCATAGGGAAAGCCAGTAAGCCTGAAATAGCTGGTGTTTGGGTCTGAAATTGCTTCGGTTATGTTACTGATAAAATTCAACTTTCTGTCTCATTGAAAAATGAACACAAAGCTGGTACTATTATCAGAGCCTATAATTTGAATTAAAAAGAATAAATGGTAAAATCCTGGGTCCTCCAAAATTGATGGAAACCTTGTGGGTTTGTTAAGTTTGTTTCCATTTGAAGATTTGTTTTGAAAGTTTTTATTTTAGAAATAATAGCTTCTTCCTCTTTTGACAATCTGTTTGTTCTTAAAATATGCTATGATGTGATAAACGGCTTTTTTCACCGGTGTTACTACAGGCTTGGCAGTAGCGTTGATGGCTTGGGAGTAATTATAGTGTGGTGGAGAACAGTAGTAAGACTGTTTACCTACTTGAAACTTCGATTTTTCTGTACGTGAGGGTGGTGAGACTAATAAGTGCAATTTTTAAACTAAAGATAATGATCGCTATGGCTTGTGCTCTAATGTTAGATCATCTTTCAGGTGAAATGCCTTGCTAGTTTTTGTTTAATGTTATTTCACTAGCTGTTCTGGTCATCGTAGTGGAGCCAGCTTGGAGCATGTTATAAACTTGTCACAGAAAAGAAGGGCTGCAATAGTAAAGCCCTGTGTTACCTATGGTTTCTCACATTTCCTTAAATATATATTGAAATAGATCTGTACTGAAATATGAATTCTGTAATTAGTATATTTGCATGCTTACAGTATACAATCAGTATCCTGATACAATTTCTTTAATTCATTGTGTTTCATATTAACAATTTTAACAATTTTAGTTCTGAAAAATTCTTTGCCTCTCAAAACGTTTTCAGTTATTGAAAAGGTATATTCCTGTAGAATTCTAATTGGTGGTTACAGCTTTAAACACTATCATCAATATTACTGAGTATTTTTAATAAGAAAACACAGGTTAAATACTGCACAGTTGGCGTCTTATTGCAGAATTTTAGGCATATATGGGAGGCAGATTGCAATGGCATGACAGGAGGGGTTTTTTCCGCCCGCAAAAACATAATACCGCATGAGTAAAAAGTGCTTCACGACACTAAAGGCTTTTCAAACCCTTTTCTTCCTTGCAAGTTGTAACTACAGTTTATCCCTTTAAAATAGTATTAATGTTTATAATACACATGAGCTTTCAGATCCCTGTACTTTTCTGGTTTTGAGGTGACAAATAGACTTTTTTTTACCGTGAAAACAGAGAGATACTACAGAGGGTGGGATCAGAATTTCTGAGATTTGTTGAGCTTTTTATGTGTTTTCTTTTACTGAGTGATGTTTTTTGTTATTTATTTTTTAAAGTTTTCTGCCTTAGTAAAAATTTGGTTTTCAAAATCAATGGTTTTATAATACTGCCAGATATCATAATTGTTTTTAAGGATGTAGACAGATGGAACACTAATGTGAGGGTGTTCTTGAGATTTTAGTCTTATTTTCTTTTATATCACCAAGTTTTCAGTAAGGATACTGGTATGCTGCCCAGCATTGTGAACTGATCTTCTGCTTGACTCTTCCCCTTATTTCCTGAAAATGAAAAACTTCAAGATATACATTTGGGGAGGTCATCAGTAATATCTGTAACAGCTTTAGATTAAAGGATATTTACTTCAGATGAGGCAGAATTACTGTTCTATCAGTTTTCTGCGGTTAATCTCGCTGTCATTAATTAACACTAAAGAAATAAAGGAAGAAAGCAGTCTGTGATAACGAACATTCATGTAGAACTTCATTTCCAAATCCACCTCTTTCCTCTTCTTTCAGCCTGTCTTGCTCAGGGCTGTAATTTGTAAGAAAGAAGTGCTTTGTTCACGGCCAAGAATCAAGTTTATTCAAGTTAGGTGCAAGTCTGTTCTTACCTGAGAAGGAAATAGCAGAATAGGTGGGTGTTCAGCAGAGCAACTGGGACCCTTTTAGGTGAGCCACGTGGCTAATAGTCTTCAGCAGTTTTCATCACTCAAATGGCTCCAAAACCTCCCGTATTTCACCTCACAGATTCTGTTTGTACAGTATAATGATATGTTTTTGTGTTTTTTATCATAAACAGATGAAGTGCAAGATAGCTGGCCAGTGTTTGGCTGGCAGTGTTTTGGAGTACACCAAGAAGTGCGCAGGTTTGGTACATGGGTAACTGCAAATATGTGCTGTAGGTGCTGCTGCTGAAATGTTTAAGCTTGCAGCTATTGTTGCATTTGGAGGTTATTCCAAGTTTCAAGCTCTTCAAACTCTGTGTGGTTTCTTTTGCTCAAAGTTATGCAAGTCTCTGTCTAGAGTTTCACTGCTGTAAAACCCCCACTATTGCAAGGAAGAGTGTATCTCTAGAAGGAATATTAAGATGCTTATTAGCTGGTTATTTACTACTTCAAGTATCCCAAGTCAGCACTCCACCCCTATTTGAAGGGTCAACGTTAGTTTGCTTTCCACACTGCAGAATGTATTCAAAATCTATTAGAATCAGAATTGTTAGACCAGTATTAGCAAGATTTTAGAGTACCTCTAATATCAAAGCATGTCGTATTAGGATTTTCTTCAGAAATAGAAGTCAAGCTACCTTACTTGGATGAGCAAATCTCATCCTGCTGCCTTGATCTCTTGAGCAGAGAAGGCTGTTGTTAACCTGGCTGCCATAACTATTTTTGAAGATAAAATTTTCACCTATCACAATTTCTTTTTAGTATTAATGTTATATTATGATTTGTATTATTTAATACCGCCTTTCAGTTTTGTGGCACATAATCTAAATATCCAGGCATGTTACTTGTTAATTTACATTTCTTTTTCATTTAAGTTACACCCACACAGCAGTGTGTGGTGGGTCGCATACCATCTCATTAGGAAATCTGGGGGTGTTACACATAGGAGAAGAAAGAAAGAAAGAATGGAAAAATGGCAGAAAGTAGCCAAGACAAGCAAGTTCTTCCTATTCTTCCTTCTGTCTGAACAATTTCCCCACCCCTCCCAAATGACCAGTATGAACAATTTGCCAAAGTAAGCTTTAATTTAGTCTTTGAATATAAGCTTTGGTATAAACTCTCCATTTCCTGTGTTTAATTAATGTCCAAATGCGTTTGATGTTGGTTTGACTTTTTTGGTGGTTTTATTTTTTAAGAGAAAATTAAAATTGGGTAGATTTTCAAATATTTCATTTTGCCTGCATCTGATTTTCATGGCCAAAATCAAGCAAGGAGGGTATTGATCAGGTATGGTTAAATTATTTGAAGTTCAACGAATGCAAGTCACCCAATAACAAACCCACGTATTGATTAATTTCTCTCATTCATTAAACAAAAAACATCTCTTTACAAATGTATGATTTTTAAAGTCAGTACTTATGTTTTTATCTTTATGCACTGTATGTTTTCACTTTGCACCCCTTGCGCTACTCAATATCAAATACTTATTTTTGGTGGTGATGTCAAGCATCTTGGTGTGTCATAATGCTCATTTACTGTAGACAAGTGAAAAGCAGAGCCTGGTTTTTCATGTTCCACTGGAGGTGGCTGGTTTTGATTAATAGCAATGAGAATTAAGTAACAAGAGGCTATAAAGAGGACTTGAGTGAAGATAGTAAGTGCAGGAGAATAGCTAATGAAGGACTGTAGAAAAATTAAGGAAAAAGGCAAAGTTTACATGGGCACAGAGGAAAGAAAAAGGAGGATGCAGAAAGAAAACATGGCTGGAAGAAATGTCCGTGTTAGAAATGGAAGGAATGAAGAAGGTATCTCGTAAAGGAGGGATGAAAAAGTTAACTAGGTTTATCCTACAATTTTCAGATCTCTTCTCATTCCTTCCCCAGCATCCTTGCTGTTTTTCTTGGCTTGAGGGTGGAACATTTTTGCTCTGATTTCAGATCTTTTTGTTGTACAGTCTCTTCTACAGTGCAAATAGTTAGAGAGCATGCTGTCACATGGCACAGAGAGCTCCCAGCTTGATTTTTATCTGCTTTCTCTGGGATTGTGTATTTTTAGTGGTTTTAACCTAGTTTTCTGAGGAAACAGGGCTTATTGTGGTCATGTTTTGTCTGTGTGTGTCTCTCCATCCATCTTTGCCCCCAGTTGCTTTTTGTGAATGTGTTTGAACTTTATGGACAGGTAGAAGTCTCAGAAATTGCATTTTCAGACATTAACTTCCGATAAACTCTTGAAATGAGAAACTGGAGGAAGTACAAAGACTATTATGAATAGTTCAGCCTTAGAAAGATCTGGAGTCAAAGTTCACATCTTATTTAATATAGAAAAATACATGAGATGCAGTTTCATAAGAGAATACTTTTCTGTTCTGCTTATGAAACTATTTGCTTGGCTTCTTTAAGCACACCAAAAATATACAATAAATCATGATAATAAATATTCCAAGTTATTACAGACTTGCTTCCATTTGAGCATTATGGTGTTTTTAAGGAAAGCAGCCTTCTCAGACTGCCCTGTTCTGCTTTAGAAGTGTTCACTGATACTGTAGAACATGCAATGTGTAAGACGTTCGTAGGGTATATTCAACATTAAAATCCTGTAGCAGCAAAACTGATTTATTCCCACCCTCCCAGCTGTTAATTCTTACTCCTCTGCTGTGAAACAGTGATTTGTTTGGTTTTACCTAGAATTATTTTACCTATCTCGCTTAGAGAGTAACTCTACAAAAATTGCACGGGCACAACTGGAGGGAAAATATGCTTTAGCAGATAAACTACCAGAGAGAACTGGGAGGACAGAAGCCTTTTAGATGAACTGGGATGTTTACAGTTGCATATTGTAATTTCTGTCTCAAAAGAATTATATTGCATCATCTTTACACTACTGGGCTCATTTATGATTTGTGGCCTGCAGATTTTTGGTGAACTTTAAACTTATATTAATCTGTGTAAGGGACAACAGAGCCCCATAGATCCCTGAAGTATGCAGGAACTTATGCAATAACTTACAAAAAATATTTTGATTGGTATCGTGTATTCAATATTTCCCATATTTGCTTTAGGTTGCTTTTTTCCCCCCATTTTTTTACAGTCAGCTAATGGGGAATAATGGCTTTCTTTTTTCCCTACCAAAACATTTTTCTTCTTGAAGATCAAGGTTATATGTCTGAAAATTCTTTTTTGTTCTTTTCTTGGGGTGGAGGACATTTGACAAGAAAAAAAACCTCCAGACTTATACACTGTTTGGGCATTTTCTCTTTAGTTTATAATTCAATAGAATTGGGTAAAACTCCAAGAAGGGCAACAAAGATGATCTAAGATGAGGAAATGAAATACAGAGAACTTACAAAACGCAAGGAACAGTTAAGCACGGTAGGACTTTTCAGCCTGGAAAACACACAAATTAGGGAGAATGCAACAGAGATCTACAAAATCATTTCTTCTCTGCCAAGTTAAGAACAAGAGATCATTGAATGAAGGTGTTGGAAGTGCCATGGTAGTTAGCAGCCCTGTGGAACTCTTTACCAAAGGATAAAAAACTGACATTGATTCCGCAAGAACATGGGAGGGTAATCCAGGAGGGGACAGAATTCTTCTTTGGCTCAATGAAGGGCTGAGCCGAGAGTGGGGGAAATAACCATTATCCACTGTGCTCTTGTATTTAGTATCCCCTTGTAGCCTTTTATAGCGACTTTTACAAGCAATGTATTTAGCTCTATGGACCTTTGATCTTATCCAGTGTGATCTTTCTTATCACAGTACTTTTCTGCAAAAAGCCTGCACTATAAACAGAAAACTCATTAGCATAATATATCCAATGGAGCTGGTGCATTTAAAAGATTGTCAGAGAAAGTTCTGTACTTTCTAGACTGAAGAATCTACCTTCGTCTTCCTGTTACTACACTGAGATTTGCAGACTTTAGCACTTAAGCCGTGTCTTACATGGGATGTTTGCAGTTGCAGCACAGGTGGGTTGAACGCACTCTCCTTAGTTTTTACTTCTTCCCTAGTTGCAGCTCCCATGTGAAGTTATTTATGGTCTTGGATAGGAAATTAAAAAGTGCCCTTAATAAAGTATTATATATAGTTAGTATTGTATTGAAAAGAAACATAATTTATTTAAAACAACAGGAGAGTTGTTTGATTTGATGTATTTTTGTGAAAAGAAAGAATTTGGCGTTGGTTTTGCAAACAGCCTTGACCTCTAACCTTTAATTAATACCTGCCTTAATTCATTCTGTTTCTTTCTCTTCCATCTCATTTCCATCTTTTTGTCTCTTGTTTAAATATTTTTTTTTATTTTGTGAAACTAAAAAAAATATGAAAATTACTATTAGGTATGTGTCTATGCAAAATAAGTGTGTTTGTATGCAAAAGTGTTGACAGCTACTATCTAGTATACCTACACAAGCAGAAAGGTCTTTCTAAAGCATCCAAGTAGGTCTGCATAGTAATTTTGCTGTTAGTACTTGGGTTTATGCAAAAACACGTATTTATGCAAATTAAAGGTTATCCTTGGAGTTTGCGTTATGTAGTTAGGCAAAAAGTCAGTATCCATTAATCGTGTATTTACCAAGTGGAATTATGTCTCCTTTTTCAGTTTATAAAAGCTGTCTAAAAGTGAATAGGCAATTAATCTCTACCAGTTAAAAATGAAGTTTAGGATTCTAGTTTGATACAGATGTTGCGAGTTAGGCAAGATGAACCCCACCTTTAATTTCTGATTTGATATTCATTCGAGAATATGAGTGTGATTCTCCTCTAGGCCAGGCAATGTCCAGCTACTTTTGAAAGAGCCCTTAGCCTCATCTAAGTGTTCCTGCAGCCTCGTCTAAGTGTTCCTGCTCCAGCAGGGGGATTGGACTAGATGATCTTTTGAGGTCCCTTCCAATGCCCAACATTCTGTGATTCTGTGGTTAGCCCAAAGGGGAATTCAGCAGGTTTGGAATCCATGTGGAGTGATTTTAAAAATCTGTCCCTAAGCACTTACCATTTCTTATTTGACTGCCTGGTTCTTTTTGACAACATCTGTTCCTCTTGGAGGTACTTTTCCTTATGTGCTCTGCGTGGTCTTTTAAAGCTTCTGTGGTCACCTGGAACAGGAATGCAGGGGATGGGATATCAGTGTACAGCTTCCTTGGATCTGTTCTTTTTAAGTGCTTGCTATTTCAAGTTGAATTTTTCTGAAGACTTTAAATTATCTCCTCCCATCCTTTGTGAACACGGCAAATAGGATTTCCGCTAGAAGCATTTTATAGATTCTGTGGTCTGCATTTAATGCTCAGATTCCTTGTGTTGGAATGTCTAAAATACCAGAGACTGAATTATTTGGTCATTATGACAGACCTGACCTCCCTCAGCTGTCTGACCTTCACAAATACGCGTGTGGGGCAGCTCCAAGTCTGCGCTGCCTGCAATAAGCTACAGATAAAGTACCAGATTCATCCTCTTCTGGTGAGGGCAGTTCAATATCATACATGCATTCTACAGAGGCAAAGCATTTGCAAATAATGTCTCAATCTGGTCATATCTTTTTGTGTTCGGCTCAATTTTTAGCATAGTATGAATATGCCTTTAGATTTTATTTTTTTCAGCTTGCGTGTGTAGGTTTGCATACATCACCTGTTAACATAGATAGTATTTTTTAGCAAGCATGTAAATGTTTGCATCAGGACCATTGTCAGCATCATAGGTTAGAGGGGTTTTTGTATAACTGCATGAGAGGGGAAAAATACCTTGATTTAGTAAAAAACCCAAACCAAATCCTACTATGAAAATACAGATAATGAAAAGGGAAGGATTATTTCTAAGGGGAAAAGACTGTATGTATTTTTTTTTAATTAACTACGTTTTATAGCTGCTTTTGCCTTTTTTTTGTTAATTAGTTCAATTGTATATTAAATGAGATTAAAAAAATAAGGATTTGATCTTTACTTAGAGGTGCAATGTCAGGTTCCTTTAAAAAAAAAAAAGAAAAGTAAGTCATCTTTAATAAATGTTTCTAAAGAGAACAATATTGTTTTGCTTACAGTGTAAGCAAGAAAGAATAGGGATTTGAAATAAAACCTAAAAGAAATATGATTTCCCTCAAAATGTTTAGAGGAATTTACTTAATTGCAACCAGAAGTTTGACCTGGAAGTGTAATGTTTTGACCTTTTAGCTGTCTGGCTTCCTAAATGTGTTGTTTTGCTCTCTTTAAACTGTGAGAAAATCTGTTTTCCACACCTTTAACCCTTGTGTTCCCTAAAAGTCTCAATACAAAAGTCCCCAAACTATCACCAGCAGCCCAAGAAAAAGAAAATTGTCATTACAGTTTAAGGAAAAAAATCATTATAGACATGTGTTGAACATTGATGTCCATTCTATTTTCATTACAACTGGAAGTAATATTGGGTGTAATTTCGTGGTTAAATATGAATAGGAATTTCTTTTAAACATTCCATGTTACCATATTACACAAAATTCCTTTGTGTTCTTTTGTTCTTAAGTTTCATTATCATATGACAAAGGTAGGGAGAAAATAGAGCTTTTTAAATTGCAAACATTTTTGTGGGTTTATTTATATTTGGAAAACTTTCATAAGGCTTTACAGAAATCTATCCAGATAGAGGTGGAAAGCCAATTCCTGAGAGAAGTTGTGTGCACTTTCTTTGTGTAAGTGATTCAGTGAGTTACGTGCATTTGATTCACTGCTGAAGGTTCTAGATACATTGTGTTTATTACACACTGAGTATTTCCATTGACTCAAAGGCACAGGTGACCATAAACAAACCTACACCAGCAAAGCCACCTGGGCCTTAATTTATTAAAAACATATAGAAGTAAATAAAAATGTAGTCGTGCAGCAAATAATACAGACTTTTGATTGAAAAGTAGGAAAAATGTCCAGCATAATCTAAAATATGCATTGTAGGTATAGTAACAGGGCTTGGTGTGTTCCATCAGCTTCAAACAGGTAAGAGATACTCTAATGCAGAGCGAATTACATTTATTCAGAGAGAAATATTCTGCCTTTGAAATATTCACTATACAGATCCATGGGGAACAAAGTTCTTTAAATGACCAAGTTTGCTTTAGAGAGGATCAAAGGTGACAGTCTTGTATTTGTTTACAGAGTATCTTTCTCTTATTGTTTTAATTAAGATACTTACTTTTATATTTTGTGGGCATGCATGTGAGTTAGAGGATATGGGCAATGCCTGTCTGTCCTTTTCTGTTGTCTTCCCATGGCACCAGACAGGCTCATGGTGTTCCGTCTTTCATATATTTGTATTAAAGACCTTAAATTTATTATTTAATATGGAGAAACAGGTTGTTCTGTGTGCCTTTTTTTTTTTTTCCCTCCACTTACCATCTGTTACATTGATGCCAGAAAGTACCAGATACTGAGCTGAGTAATTCAGGTGTGTTATTGAGTAAGCTAAAATGAGCACTTGGCTACACACTGGTTTGCATTGAGTCTCCGACTCTTTGCACCACAACCAGCACCTGCTTCACTGCCAGACCTGAGCGGCACTGGTCAGATGATCACATTTATGGGTTGTTCTTGGTCTTTTTGATGGTATCCCATTTGCATCAGAGTTTGTGAGAGCAGAAACAGATTGAGACTTATTTGGAAATGGAGCCTTTCAGGCAGCTGACTTAATTACCTTCTATTGGCCAGCATTTGAAAAGAGAAAATACACTAGGCTGCATTGTGATGACTTTCCACCTATTTGCTAAGCTCCAGAATTTCCTTTTGTTCTGAGTTATTATAAACCCAAGAAGAGTGTGTTGTGTAAAAAGACAAAAACCCGCAAACCTCTGGCACAACTTACTTTATTCAGACAGCAGCATGAAACACGTGCTGGTTCAAGTCCACGCGTGTCTATGAGAACTCACTTTCTTTTGAAGTGTCCTTTAGATGACAGGGTAGAAGAAAAGAGGAGTCATGACCACCACCATCTACCTCTTAGCCCCACTGGGCTATTCTAACAGGATTCCTCAAAAAAAGAGATACAAAAACATTGCTGCCATATATCAGGATCAGCTTTGAAGAAAGGACCTTTTCACATTCCTACCATCATTTTAAAGTTCTGCTGAAGGTACCTGCTAGTAGCTTTTTTTTCCTTCTCATTGTCTCCCATCATGTCTTCAGCTGCAGACTGTCAGGCTTTTTTCACCAAATCCTTAGGTTTTGTAGCCATGTGGTGCAATATATTCCTGATGTTTTTAGTGACGCTTGCCTAGAGACGTGGTTACTGGTAGAAGATGAAAGTCTTGTCAGCTATGGGAGCTATAGGGTTAAACTCTTTTCCTCTCAGGGAAGAAGTTTTGCAGAAGTTATTTCCTATTACCAGGGAAAAAGAAAAATAGAGCCTGGAGATCTGTAAAGGGTCTGATTGACTTTATTTGAAAGTCTTTCAACATTGTAGTATTGGCACCCCCTGTCATGTTGTTCTAATGAACAATAAGAGGAACCCGTCATGTCTGTGAAGTTCTGAAAGGTTCATTTCCACATTTTGGTTGGATTTTTGTGCTAGAAGAGACTTTGCTTTGTAGAAATTCCTGACATTTAAAATACAAAATGCTCCCTTTCAAGTCTTTCATGGCATCAAAAAATTTTGTGAAGCTCATGGGCATTCTCAAGGAAAAAAAATACAGAGGCCGAAAGGACATTATTTCTTTTTTTTGGAAGAGGCATTTGCTTTAATGGTGACTGGATTCCCTAGTGCCCTGGAAGCCAAACTTGTCACCATCACAATGTCTGTGTTCCGTTTTAGGCAGAAACTGAGGAATTCAGTGGTGTAAGTGATGTTGCTCTGTTTGGATACAGCTGTGTCTGGCCAGCTTGGGAGAGATGCTCAGCTTGATGTGCAAATGGAAATGTAAAAAGCTGCTTCGAAGAGACTTTAGATTCTCCTCTGCTGCTGACTTGTCAGACAGAGTTTACCACAGAGTTTGTTTTCCAGCTCTCTCTGGCTTTTGGCTGGTGCTGGTGCCTTTTTCAGCCTTTCTCTCAGTTGTCAGGCTTGTTCCAGTGGTTTAAGAAGTCCAGGCACGTGATTTCCTCTGGAATCCAGTTATATGTTCTGAACAGTGAGGATTCATGAATAGCTTGCAGTTCATGTGTTAAAGCCCATCACATACAATTAATAATATGGTCATTGAGTATGAGATCTACAAAAGGGTGAAATCAAATCTTGTTTCCTATTAGTAAACTGTTGTCTGTGGTAATTGTACACTGACCATCAAATAAATTGCTTTATGTTTATCTGCTTGAATGCCTTAGTGGGTGCTGCTAGCTATGATTGCTTATACATTATGGATAGCTGTTGAGAGACTGTATCTTAAGAGCTGATTTCCAGGACTGGATCCACCTGTCCCTCTCCATCCCGAGTGTTAGTGAGGGGCCGACGCTCTTTTCCTTCAGAGGTGCTGTGTTCGCAGGACCTGTATCAGGTGCATTTCTCATCTTCCAGCCAGATGGTCTCATACATGCTTTTCATCTCGTTTTTTCCTTCCAGAACATCCATGACAAGCAGGCTAAGAAATGCCTTATCCTGGATCCAGTTTGGACAGTATAGTTCTGATTTTGGAGTGAATTTTGTGCACTTCTGCTAGAGGAGAGCCCTACAACCTTGCTTTTGTATTATATACAATGGCTCAGTCCAATTTCACTGTTATTTCTCGTATTCTGAAGGTTTTAGATGATGTGCCATGTCCAGCTATCAGAGTTCTGAGAGCAGAGAGGATTCTGCTGGGCATATTTCATCCTGTCTTGACCAGATTCTTTTAAAGGTTAATGTCTTTTTTTCCAATCAGGGACTCTGTTCCCTGACAGGAACAAAATCTTATCCCCACATCCTTGATGGGACAGATCTCTCACCTATTTGTGAAGGCAATTGGCCTGTGTTCAGAAGATTTAGCAGGTAGAAGAATAGCATTAATACTAATAAAATTGTGAAGGAGGAAGGAGAAAAAAAATCAATAATCTGGTTTTGTCTCTACTGGTCAGCTTGCATCTGTTGACCCTGGTCTATCCTAGACTTTGCCTTAAATTTACATGCCAACATTTGATTTCGAATCTCTTCTAAATTAGAAATGGTGACCTGCTGTGGAGGAAATGCTATGAACAGGTACATTTGTTTGGGGGAAGGAAAGCTGCACAGTTAACAGTAGGTTTAGAATAAAAGGTTCCTTTTCTTGTTTTGTTTTGTTTACAAACAATCAGGAATTTGGGTTTGGTGATGAATAATTTTAAGTGAAGACATGATGGCTAAAAAGCAGTGTAATAATATGTCTGTAGAGTACTTTGAAGATGAAAAGCTCCATATACTGTAAACATTATTACTAGTATAGCTTAATCTATGTGGAATAATTAGTGGAGATTTTTAAATGTACAATATAGTATTTCAGAAAGTGTAATGCACTTATGCATTTACTTTCCCATTGTAGCATAAGATATTAATCCTCTTATTTTTGTAATATCTGCATGTTGCAATGATTTACTTTGTTGTTACTTTCCAAACACAGAGACAGTCCTAATCCAGAACAACCTGTCAGGAAAGTGAAACATCTGGGCTGGGAAGAAAAATAGATGTTTTGTTTTTTTTTTTTAAGATGGTTTAAAAATACTGTGTGATGAGAAACAGGTACGTGTGACATATGGAAGTGCTGGGGGGCACTTGGCCTTCTTAGGCTTGCACTGTGGCTTTGAAGGAGACTCAACTGAATTTATTCGCAGAGCAGGTGCTGGATCGCGCGGGGCAGTGAACACCTGCCAGGCTGCTCCCGATAACCCGGCAGCTCGGAGGCGTTTTCCCAGGCTCTGGCAGAACAGTGCGGAACAGCCGTGGGAGAGACGGCTTCCCGCTGCTCTGCGCGGTGCCACAGCCTCTGCTTGGCAGCCATGTGGAATCACCAGTCCTCTTGGCTCCGACTGCTTCTGAAAACGAGCGGTGCTGGGTGGTTTCACAGTAAAGAGTCGGTGGCTGAAGCTTCTTGGTGGCGTGGGACTATGAAATATAACAAGCAGGGCAAATTACCATTCCCTTAAAAGGCAACACACACTGGCGTGAGTTCAGCTGAAACCAAACTGTGTTTTTTCTAGAACCACTTTTATTCTATCACATTTTGAATTTCAGGTTTTTGTTTGTTTTTCTTCTTCTTTTTTGTTTTTGGAACTTGGATCTGATGATTTAGGTGCACAGTATCGAAATAAGAAAAACACAACTCAAAATCATCACCAACAATTTTATTTCTGCTTCTGTGTTGGTAATCTACAAGCGGAGCTTTGTCGACCTTGCATGATGAAGAGGAAATGGAAGATTGAGCCAAGTGGGTTTGCCGAGCCTAAGATCAGTGACATTTCTCTCTGTATTACTGGCTGCAGAACAGTGTGTGCAGCTGAAGGTTAAAATTTCTATGATGTGCTTTATCACTTGGTCTGTCCTTCCAGACATCATCAACAGCAGCTTTTGCTCCTTGCTGAGTGTACACTGACCATGTTCCCTGGAGCATAATCCACACTTTGCCCAAAGCCAACGTTAGCATATGCTAATATATGAACAGCGGTGATGGTGGACAAGTCTGGAATTGAGAACAGACTTAGACTCATACTGAGTAACTGCCTAGAAAGATTAAAAAGCTGCAAGGGGCATGAAGTTGTCAGATAAGAATGTTTTCTTGTGGGGCTTATTTTATTGTCTTATTTCATAAAGCAGAATGGTTAATTGGATATTATATTTTTCTTGAAGGAAGCAGAAAGAGGATATTGCAGTTTTTATGGTTCTGCTGTAACTCTGGAAACTTTAAAACTAGGAAAGTTTTGCAAACTCCAGCTGACTACGGATTAGGTCAGATGTTACATACAAGAGGGTTTCAAAGCCCTGTGATACTTTGAAAATACAGGTATCATGCATGTAACATATCTTAAGATTTTCTCACAGTTAGCAATAAGTAACAGTAAATCATCAGGCTTTTTCCGCAAAGTCAAGTAGTAAATAGTCATGGAAATTAAAATTATTTTCTAGTGTTAGTCCCTCTGGGCTGAGCTTTTTAGCTCAAGTGCAACTCCCTGTGAAGGTTCTATGATACTTTCAGACTTGAGCTGACACTGCAGGAATAGTGTCAAGGTGTCTTGATCTCTTACTGCATTATCTATTTTGTTAGATGTGAGGTAGGTATTCCCTTCCAGAGAACAGTTGCTGGCTGAATCCAGGGCCTTGAAGAGCAATTTGAGACTTTGTTCAGGCCATTAGTCAATCAAATATGATTAAGCGCTTAACATCTCAGAGAATACCAGGATAGCCACAAGGATAACCAGATGTACATGTCACTAATGCATAAAAGAATTTCAGGAATGAAATATCATCCTTTACTCTGTGAAAAGCGAAAGATTCACACTTTTGTATTTTAAGTTCTCAAGAAAAAGATATTTGGAACAGCCCAGACAAATGGAGGTAGAAAGACTCTAAATATTTACTGTCTATTTGAAGATTTGCTTGTAAAGTTGTACTTTTATCAATGTTACTTTTTCAGTGTTACAGAGGTCACACTAATTATCACACTAATAATTTATTTATATATAAATTCCTTGATTTGGCTAACACTACTAACAGTGCTGAAGAATTGTGGATGCCAAACTGGAAATAGCTAGAAGTAATTTTCTTTAATTGTGCTCGTAAATATGCTCTTAATAAAGCTGGTGGATTACATCCAGATTTTTCCCTAGCGCTCATCATTTTTAAAGGAAGGTTCAACTTGTCGCATCTTGACTCGATCTCTAAAGGGAAGTCAAATTTTAGGTATCTTCCCGAGGGGAAGGAAAAAAGATGGCTGATAAATTTCAAAGGGATTGATTGCGATCAATAACTATAGTTCTTAATGAGAGGTGATGCTTAACAGCACCTGCTGGTGAACTCCAGGAGATCGTGTGCAAATAGGAGAGTTGTGGACTCTGCAGGAGAGGACGTGCATTTGGGGGCTTATTCTTAGAAATAAATCATGCCTTGGCATTTGCTTAGTAGAGATTGAGACTGGAACAAACTTTTCCTTACCTCTTTCTTAATTAAAGCTTTCCTTCTTTCTAAATGGTTAGATTAGAAGAACAGCAGTAGCACTTAATTTTCTAACTTTTCTGTGGTAATTGCACCTAAAGTATCTGACTTGTCTTGGAAGCAGCAGTAATTGAAGTCTTGCAAAACCCATCAGAGTGAGGGGAAATACCCTCTTTTGCATGTTCATTTTGGTGAGGTGTACAGGGAAACTATGGAGGAGGAGTCACTGATGTGAACTGCTCTCCATTCAGTGGGAGCTGGGTTGCTAAATACCTTTATGAATCAAGTCCTTACTGATGTACTCAGGTCATTTGGGAATTTGAGTAGAACAAAAGAAAAAGCTGATTTCCTTAGCCGTGGCTCTTTTCCGTCATATGATCTTTTCTGTACTTTTCTTATGCTCCTGGTGCACAAGGGTATCTGTCCTTCTCAAGAATAGAACCTGAAGAAGCGTCTGAGTGTATTACAGGTCAAGGAGTTTAAACATTTGCATTTCTCACTTAATTCAGATGAATTTCAGATAATACCTTCCATGTTTATTTGGTTGTTGTTTTGTTTTATGTTTTTTTTTTTTTTTTTTATAGCCAGCATTTTTTTTTTCTATCAGCTTTGAGTATGTCACTGATTTTTAGAAAGCAGTTAAGTAAACAGCCATTTGTAGTTTTCTTGTAGAGTATGTATGAAAACATTGTAGTGAATAGACTGTAGCCTATTGAACTACTGACCATGACACTAGGCTGTTAAGCAGATGATGTCTTTGATCAATTAATTGATTTTAATTTATTTCTGTGGTTGGTACTAGAACTTGGTGTCTAGTGATTTGTTTAGAATTTTCCCCTTTCAGATACTGCTCATACTGAAATCTCAAAAAATTAGTATATTTTCCAAAATATTCCTTTAAAGTTATATTTTCTTACGTATTCTTGAGCTGCTGCTTTCTCTCGATCCTGTCTTTGCAGATGTGCAACACCTGGAGACTGGAATGCCCAAGATACCCTTACACTTATTATTATCCCTTTGTTTTATGTTGCAGCCAAAGGTTTTCACATTACTGCCTACTTTATGAAGAGATGGATTAATCTCCGTTGTGCTGTAGGGAAGCATTATCGTGGTAAGAAATCAGTTTATTATACTGTTACTTACAATTTTGCATTTCTGGAAGAAAACAAAAAGGAACATAAACTAATACTTTGTCAGATTTTGCTCTACTTAATCCATATGATGGATTTTTTTAAACTGAATTTTAGATTGGTATATGCCTTTGCATGGGATAATCAGCTATGCTACACCAAATTCTGTAAGTATGATGAGACTCAGCATTTTACTGAGTCTCTGCAGGGTGAATCAACTCGAGGTTGCAGTATGAATCACTTCATTATTGCTCGAGTGTCTTATGACATCAACTGTACAGTACAAGTGTATGCAGGAAAAGGCTTTCATTCTCTTCAGCGCTATAAAACCTTTACATAGGTGATGTCATTGGACCAGATCTTTTTTTCATGTTTTCTCAAGCCAAGGAGCTCTGTAAGGAAGTGATATCAATCCTGTCCTGCCAACAGCAATAAAGATGATCACTGCCCTTTGTGTTGAGCTTTTGGTATTCAAAAAAAAAAAAGCAAAATAAATCAATTAGGTACCCTGAAAAATGTTTTAAAATATCCATTCAAGTATTCAAGAATTTTTTATTTTTATGGGAATTCGTTATATTCTTAAATATTTAAATATCTCTTGAAATTCCAACTAGTTGTTAGTATTTGTTGAAGAGATTGGAGTGCTAATTTTGCATATTTCATCAAACATGTTCTCTTAGTCTCCTGGAAGAATAGTTAGAATAGAATAGCAGAATGTAATGTCTGCATTGGGATTTCACCATTGGTTTTTGTGTATTAAATTATAACTTTTTAAAGCATCAATGAATACCAGAATATACTTTCGTTTGGTTTAGCCAGCAAGAGAGATTGTTACAAAATGTAACAATAAAAATGTCTAACTAGAATGAACTTGCCCTACTAGTGCTGCCAAAAAGAGAGGCTCTGATGCTGCAGTCAAAACTTTGCTTCCCCATGAAATTCCTGACAAGAAACGAACTTCATTTTGCTGGGTTTTGCTCCTAATAAATAGCAAAATAAACACATGTCCTAAAAGAATAAATAATTTGGCACCAATGTTTCCTTTCTGTAAGATACACCTAGTACGTCACACAAAAAATCGGATGTTGAGCCTAATAGAAGAAGAATTTTTCGTAGTTTAATTAGTGATGCTCGATATCTAAAGTGAACTTACCTAAGAGCCTTTTATTAGAACCCCACACAACAAGTTCAGTCCTTGCAACTGTTGTCCAGCTTTTCTTTTGTAGCCCATTTGGAAGGTGTCCGTAGACTGCTCGCAGTTGGAAAGCTGTTGTACTAGACCTTGGAGGGTGGCTTTGCAGGTCCTGAGGATACAAGCAGTGCAATAATAGTCTGGACATAAGGCATAGTGTGAATACTTCCTTGGACACAGTTTTTCTAACAGAGTTGATATTTCTGCAAACATTAAGAAAGGCTCATATTAATTATCAAGTTCTAGTAGCTTAACAAGCTGTTGTGCAAATACAGATGCATCTGAGGTCTCTGTGTATGCTTTGTCAACCAATGGCAAATGCAAGGTAACATGTGCCCATCTTTCATTGTAATGACACCAGAAAAATCACAGCTCAGAGGGATTTGTCACATCCTACCAGAGATCTGCTGGTGGCGAAGGAGCAGTACCTGGTAGAGAGACAGTCACCCATATGGGTGACCTCATTGTCACTGGCAAATTGTGCCCATCATCCCTATACTCAATTTGTTGTAAGGAGATATTCTTAAAAAAAAAATAATTAAAAAAAAAAAAAAAAGTATATATATCTACAAGGTAAACCTCATGTTTTTTTCTGCATGGCTGGTCTCCTTGTCTCTGAAAATAGGGTGTTATGGCTTGTTTTTGAAGTATAACATACTTTAAAAATTAGAAACGCTTTTAATAAACCCAAACCAGAACAAGAACCAATGACCAAAAAAACCCCAAAATCTGAGCTGAAAATATGAAGATAGTAATCTGGAAATAATCTGATATGTACAATAACAAAATATCTAGTTAAGCTCATTTCATGGCATTGTGAGGTACAGAATAAAGCTTTGCCTGGTCTAGTCCAATCTGAGAACCTTCAATCTTTAATGCTTTGTAAATAGAAACTTTGTTGTGTTCATAACAAAGCATGTGATCTTGAGTAAAATACGTAATCCAGTAGTAGTTAACTAATTTGTTTAATGACTTCAAAACCTGCTGTAGTCAGAGTTTGAAACATGTAACCTTATGCTGAGTTTTTATTCCAAGTCCTGACTGAATATGATGTGCTGTTTTACAAACATAATTTACAGCTTTTCTGATGAAAGGGCTCATCACCAGAATAGCACAAAAGAAATCATCATTAAGTGGTTTGTCTGTTGGTTCTGTCTGGTCTATTTGTGCAGGGGTGCAGGTGGACTAATTTGCAGCCATGACTGTCCTCTTGGGAACTAGTTTTACACTGACATATTGATTCTTTTGAATGGTTTAAGAAAGAAAAAGAAAAAGAGAGGTGGGATATTGAAGATAGGTAAGAAACTAGTAGACCGTATGAAGTGGGTTAGTGTGCGATTTAAAAAATAAATGATCTTTACCAAAATAACATCTATATGTCATCATCTATAGTTTTGAACACGCATATAAATGTTGTAACCTTCTTTTCCATTTTTTTTTTTTTGTAGACCTACGTGTGTTTCCAGAGAAATTTATAGTTTGCGTCAGTAGACTTGTATCCAACCCAAGCGCTTGGACATGTGAAAATGATGTATTGGTATGTAGAAAACTGTTCTACTCATAGAAATTTTCTGGTTGATTTTACAGTGGTAAGGTGAATGTTTATATTTAGATGTAGTTATTCACACATTTGCGATTGTCATCTTGGAAATAGAAAGTTGCCTTAACAATCGGGCCAAAGTACTCAAAAGGAGATTCTGAAGTGACTCTGAAACAGACAAAAATGGTAATTTTTAGAAACTTGGCATTTTCTGAGCCATATAAGGCTCAGAGAAAAAAGACCATGTATTCAGAAAGCTAAGTATGATTTTAGCAGCTTGATTTAAGAATGTTTTTTTTTTTCCTTTATATGTTTTGTCCTTGCAAAATGTTGCTTTCCAAATTACACTGGGGTAGTTTTTATTGTCTGTGGGTTTCTCCTATGTTTTCTTGTTCTGTGAAACAACTCAAATGGATCAGTGCTGGCCCAGCTGGGAAAAAAAAAATCCCCAGACATTTATGGAGAAAAAGGCACTGGTGTGTAGTTAAATACCATAAACAATTCTACTTAAATATTTCATCCTGGAGGCTTTATCCAGGGTCAAAGGCTTATGAATTTTATGCTGCAGTTAACTACTGATTGTCTCTGGAGTGCTCACATTGACCAGGCTGTTTCTGCTCACAGTAAGAGTCAGAATTACACGCCGAGGTCTATGTATATTTTCATAGTTTATCTTAGATGTATTGAAGTATATTTCACCCTTGGAAGAAAAAAAATTCTCCTACTCATTCAACTTAGTATGTTTTTAATATCAAGCAGGGTGTTTTTATTTATTATAGTAAATATAGATTTTATTATCTTCATTCTTAGATTGGTAAGTATCCATAAATATCAAAGGATCAACAGAATGTTTTTCTCTCAGAAAAAAATCGAACTGCTTTAGAAGTACTTTGCTATTTTGAAAATTATTACTTTCTCAATATTGTCTTGAAAACTACTTATATGCTTTAAGTAGAAAATCCTGTCTCTGCATTTTGACTGAGCAATAATTATAATTTTTCTTGTTTAAATATCTCTCATGAGATACCCAATTCCCCTCTTTGGTATTTTTAATCTTTCCATAAAATAAAAGATGAGAAGTTTTCTTTAGTTTCTTTCACGTGATTCTGTCTGGTAAGGAGAAGACAAATGAAAAATATAATGATGTGGACTTCAGCTTGACACTCTCAAAATTTAATCCGATCTGTGGAATCTCCTGGTTATTTAAAAAGCGACTTTAAACATTTTTATGTTTAAAAATAGATACATCTTTTAGTGGGATCATACCCTATTCAATAATAAAGTCTTGGGAGTTTACTTACAGATGCAATAGTACATGTGCATAGAACTGTCTGGAACTGTCAGTGTAGTATGTTGGTAGGAGAGAATAGGATAAAGTTATCCCTAAACCATCTTTCCTGATCTGGAAAACTAACAAGATGTGAACAGCCCCTCAGTAAATGTATTGGAGTATCTTTTGAATTCTTGCCACTCAAAATGTCCACTCCAGACTGTTTTGTTGATCCAGAATTTCTACAGCATGTTAGTACCAAACTTGTCATATAGTCCAGTTCAGTACTTTACCAAACTGGAGGAATGTTTGATTGCCACTGAGAGGCAATTTCAAACTTTGGGCACTCCAGAAGTAAAAACCAAAGATCTGCACATTGTGTGTGTGTTTTTCTCTTTGCAATTTAGTGGTGAGTTTGCTTGACCTCTACACTAGACTACAAAAGACCACCCAGAAGACCTTTCCGTTGATATACTCCAGTGAATTCTGTCATAGGCTAAAAATGAGGCATATGTTTTGTTTTCCTCTGTATGTTGTTTGGGTTTGGATAATTTCATAATGTTGCATGCAAGTTCTTTTAAATGTTTAATCAGCTCACACCCTTGGTTTTGAGGGCTTATCTGTGTTTTATAAAAGTGGTCGACTATACATTAATAGAGAATTTGTCACTTTTCTGTGTTGCTTAATGACTTTGCGACTGACTTAGTCAAGACTTAACAATCTTTTTGCTTTTTCGGTAAGTGCTTGTGTGCTGTTTCACAGTTTGGGTCAAGCTTTCATTCCTGAGCTCAGTCAAGATAAGCCAGGCTCAATGCCCTCCTTCCCAATTACTTGGAACCAGTTTTAAGTCAGCCTGACACAGACACATTTCTTTTACTCATTGCAACTCTCTTTTTTTATCCATCTATCTTCAACACTTTATTCTTTGCCTTTTCACTGCCTTTCAGGCTATTCTCTCTGTCTCTGTAATAGGCTGTGCTTAAACCAAGAGTTTCAAGGGATGTAGCCAGATATGAAATTAAATTCTTATGTCCTACGTTTTAGGAAAGATCGTAATTAGATTGCTCTTGAGTTATTCACAAGCAAAAACCTTAGCATCAGTTGCTGAGAGAAGCAATTTGAAGCCTTCTGGGATGCATCTTGTAAGACTGAGGAACAGGTGGATTAGGCAGCCTGTCAAATTAGCTTAAAAAATTGGAGAGCGCTTCTGAGGAGTAGAGCAGAAATAAAATAGGAGAAAATCTATTGATGTGTGATTTTCTGTTTTTTAAAATCTATTTAGAAATGGCTGTTCCTGTGGTGACATGTAAAAATCAGTCTGCAGGCAGTAATCATTATTTTGGAAGAAGGTCAATCTTTATTAAAGAAACAATACAGCAAGTTGTTGAAAATACATAAACAAATTGGAAGTCTCAAGGAAAAGATGGAAGAATAGCATGGTGGGGTTTAAACATAAAACCATTGTTTCCTATTTTGCCAAACTATGTTTGTAATCTTGAATAGTTTTATCTTGAAAAAGACGAGAGTTTTGGGAACATGGCAAAAGAGGAAACCCAGGGAAATATATAAGAGCTCTGGAGAGATTAGTCATCTTTGTCAATGACGACATTTTCTTGATGATTATTATGTAGAGAGCTAAAATGGAAAATTGGAAACGGGTTATCTGAAGAAATTATCTGGAGAAACAGTGGAAATGGAAATGGGTGGAAGGCTTATAGGAGGCTTGTGAGCGTTTGAAAATGTGCTAACAATGGAGTATTCACTGATAATCACATCAGCTTTATACTAGAATCTATGGGAGGAAGCGGTTGTAGGGAAAGCATGAAGTTAAGCTGCTGATGATATTAAAGTGGAAATCTGAAATTACAATTCTTATGAAATTATTACTCTTAAAAAAACAGCCAAACAAAAAAACAATGTAGGTACACAAGGAAAAGAAAAATGCTAAAGATACACCCACTGCTTATTAAAACCCCAACAGAGAAATAAAACCAAGCTATTGCATCATCTTCATAAATGTCTGATTTTATAAACTGTGTTACTGTAACATACTTAAGGTACATTAGACAGTTCTCTTTCTTAAAATGTGTATTGTAAGAGTGTAGGTGACTTGATTTGCTTGGCTTTTGATTTTGCTGGGAAGAGGTTTCTGGTTCTTTCATGAAAACATGTACATTTAGCTGTAATTAACAGGGGACTTAATGTTTAGAGTATGTGCTGCTGGAACAGTGTGTCTGTTGGAAGGTAGAATGAAAACTTTTGTCTAGGTAGGAGCAATTTGTAAAGATTAGTAGAAGACTGTGTGGAATTAGGTTATCTTAAATAATTGAAAGACTTTTATTGCCAAGTGATATCAGATTGAGTAGGGGAAGAAGGAAACGCTGTGAAATACAATTGCACGATTCATAGTGTATAAATGCTAATCTTGGCATGGAACTGTGTGTGTATATGTGTATACATATATAAAATATTACAGTTAACCAGTTGTAATAGTGGACTACTACTGAATAGGTCAGTCCATAACCCCTGTAGTTCTAGCTACATATTCCTTTCCCTTAAGGTTACAATGGACCAAGTGATTCTTCAGTTGAGAATGAATTAGTTCAGTGACTTGATCCAGCAAAACACAATTTCTTTGTGAAGTTTCTCTAGTTTTTATAGGAGGATTAATTTTCCAGCATGTCAGTTCATTCAAATATCTCCTCCTGTACCCACACAGTTGCCAGTTGTGACACAAAAAATGTCACAGGAGCATGTAGCCAGGATTTGGAAGAAGAGAGCAGGACCACCCTTTCTGGTAGCAGCGCTTAGTTACCCTGTTGTAGGAGTAAGGTCCAAAACGGAGTAAGGTCCAAAATTTGTTATAATACTTGTCTTATGAATGGGGTTTTATTTCATTATCCTTTTTTAAAATTTCATTCAATGTAGTTTTCATGTGTTTTCAAACAATATGCTAAATTATTTTCAGTCATTGTAGGAAACACAGGTAGAGGAAAACAATATTAAGCTGTTGTTTGGTAACTGCATGAAGAGGGCTCACTACTTTTTTCAAAAGGTAGCAGGGGGAGACAACAGGCTAATGGACTCTATCCAAATACCGCTTAATGGAGCGGTAAAGAATTGTGTTTCTCTTTGAGTTTTCACTTTTGACACTGCAAACTTCTGTCACTTTTTTCTACTTATCCTTCATATTCTACTCAAGCTGATGCAAGGCAGATGATAGTGAAACATGCAGTCCCTCCGGCCTTCCTTTCCCTTCTCTCAGCCCTCGGTGTCTGTCTGTACTGGCATGTGTGGGGAGCTGGGTTAATTCCTTGATCCCTCTGAAAACAAAGGATTTTTGTTGTTTTGAGGGTTTGTTGTTGTTGTTTGCATGGTTAGCTTTCAGCTGCATCACTTCATTTAGACTCTCGCTGCATAAACATTGGTGTTGGTACAGAGACTTGGCAGGACCATGTGTTGGGTAAGGGTGAGATTTCCCTTTCAGTGTCAGGATAGCTTTAAATTAGACTGCTCTCTCTGAGAAACTACATCACGAAGTAATGACCCTAACGTCTTTGACTCGGTCATAAAGACAAACGCTTCGGCAGTTTTACAATATTCCCTTTTGTCCCAGCTGTCTGCCTGTTCTCCTTGGAGATCCCCACTCCTGGAGCAGTTTGCCAGAAGGGCTGTGAGCCCACAGCTCGTCTTGCTGCACATCACAGTCCTGTAGGTTCATGCAAACCAAACCGCCCTGGTTTTTAAGCTGGGGCTTTGAATTGGAGCAGCTGGGGCATGTGTGTGTGTGTTCCCTTCTGCCAACTCCACAGTGCAGGTAGGAACCTCCTGCAAAAGGGGAGGGGACGATACCTGCGAGAGGTAATGCTGTGAATTGCCTCAGCGAGATTTGCCTGAACTTGTCGTGGTTTCTTCTTATAGCTTACAAGCTGACTGATATATTTTCTGCGTGGCAAAAGTCTAATAGCTGTCTGCTCTATGTTATGTGAATGATGCAGAGACGTGGACAAATGATGAAATGAAATCTGACACAATTATTTCAATTAGTCAAGACTGGAGAAGGCTGTGGAGAATTTCAGAGAAACCTCAGAGAAACAGAGAGAGGGGCATGAGGACTAGAAATGAAAATAATCTGTTGATAAATGCACAGTATTTTTACTAAAAAGAGCAATTAGAGTGTTTATGTGTACTGCTGAGTGAATTAACTGTACAAGCTCTGGAAAAAAGGCCAAGATATTACGACAAGAAACTGATTTGAAAATCTTCATTCCATAGCGTTATTTATCTGAAAAGCAGAGAGAATATTATATATGGAGCGAAATAAAAAGTGACACCTATTAGCATGAAGACAATTTAAGTTGAATATATCTTCAATAGAAGATTATGTGCCTCTCATTGTACAAAATCCAGATGACGGGCAGCAGAAATACAAAAGGTCCTATAACTGCAGTATAAATGATTAAGCATATAAAATGATTTCCATATGAAGCAATCTTCAAAAAGTAGGGACAAATTGAGTAATCTTTTACTGATTTCAGTAGTTGCTTGTTGTACGAGTGCTCCAGTTGATTTAAATGTAACTACTTAGCAGCATTCACAAGATCTCATTTGTCAAAGCCTTGTGGTTATTTAAGATATTATCATCTGTCATCATCCTTTCACCTCCCTCATTTTCCTCTCCCCTCTCACTCTCTTGCTGTCACAGCTTATGCTGCTGGTTAAGGCGGATCTGAGCTACGATTCTGGATTTTGCGCTGAATGATGTTCTCTCTGAGGACTCGGAGAGGTCTGGCACCTCCAGCAAAAGTGCAAGGGGAAGGCTGGCAGTGGTAGTATTTAAAGCTACATTGAGCTAAAGGTTTTATTTAGCTGCTGTGCATCTGTGAGATTTTGAAGACTCCAGGGCTTAAAAATATTTAAATTACTTCAGTTTTTCATAATAATTCTCTATATTCCTGTTGGGTGGAGAATATATATATATTTTTAAATTGTTTTAAAGAGCAATCTGTTCCTCAGCCTTCAGCAGGGATCTCTTACGACTAATAGGAATTTCATAGCTTGACTGAACAGTAAGATGAAATATATGATGGCAAAGTTCACAGAAGGTTTTTTGAACAATTTGTAGTGATTTGAAATTATTTGGATCCCCAGGGATGGGGATGGATCCCCAGTGTAAGCTCAGAAATCTCAAGGGCCTTGGGGGTGGTGGTGATGGTGGTGTTTGCACTGGCAGCCAAGCTACAACAGTAAGTTGTTGAACAGAGTAATTATCTCCTGGGCTGTGTGGTTCTGCCTGGTTTACATATTTTGCTTCTCTATAACCAGCAATATCAAGAGTTTTGGTTATTCTTTCCAAGACCTTCTACAGTTGTTAAACACTATTGCAATGGTATGAAGAGAACTATTTGTTTGTTGGTTTGGTTTTTGTTTGTCTGTTTTACATTGATGTATTCTTTTCGGGATTTTTTTTTTTTCCCTGTAAGTATTGAAGTTCTAAGTATAAGAATCATGTTGTTGTACACATCGTGTACTATAAATAGTATTCTGTCATGTCGTATAGCCCGTGCTATATCTGGAAAGATAAATACAAAGTTCAGTATTACTGGTAGGTGTTTAGACAGCTGTACTGGTTGTCTCTGATATCCATTTAGATTTGGAAGACAGATAGAGGATCCTCATGTCAGACTCTTAAAAAGCTGTAGTACAGGATACTCATGTGACAACCAAGTAGCAAATTCCTTCCCGCATGGTTTGTAAGGAGAGGAAAGGGGTTGAGTTCCACATAAAATTGCTATCTTCTGATTTTATAGAAAAGTCTTTAAAGTATAAAACATGTATATCTTGCATGTCCTCTTTTATAACTTTTATAACCTTAAAATTGATGGGAAAAGCTAGCTAAAGATACATCAGCATTAATCTACTTTACATTTTTCTTCAGTGTCACTGAGAGAAGGTATTTTGGTTGAAAAGCTATTGTTTTTTCCTTCATTTCTTATCAGTGGCCACTGAAGATAGAATCAGAGTCTTGTAGCATCAGTATATAAAATCAGAGTGATTAATAGCTCAATTACTTTACATTAATTTTAATGCTTTTGCCTCGAAGCAAAAACACACAGCATGTGTCACGTGCTTCTCAGTATGTAAATAAATCGTGCGTTTCAGGAGCACCTTCTGTGGCTTTAGAAAGTGTTCTGGATGTTGTTTTTATGTGTGTTACAGTTGTGTATCGATTTTTATAAAGGCCTCCCTGCAACTTCAGTTTTTCTATGAAGTATTACATTTTATTTGTTTTGTGCCATTTACAGCTTTTTAGGAATTTTTCTATTATCTAGCAAGTGTTCAAACGCAATACAATAGTCTGGGATTTCTGCTATATGTAAAATCTCATTAAAATCCAGACAAAAAGACTTGAAGGGCGCGAAGGCGTTTTCCTCATAGAAGTCATATATTTTAAGCTAATTTGATGATGCTTTGGGGACTTTTGGAGTGTGTGGAGTTGCCAGGACTTATCGATCACGTGAGAAACCCAGGTTCACGTTTTTGAGAAAGCGGAATTTGTATCACAGGTGCCTGTAGCAGACTCAGCAAAGTCTGAGACTAAATAGTAACGTTCATGGGGACTCTTGACAAGCAAATACTTAAGATCCATGGTGTCAAATCAAATGGAATTTTGGTAGTAGATAGTGAAGACTCTACTGATCCAGGAATTAGATTTTAATGTCTATACTTGGCCACAGGGAAGATGCAGTTTTCTCTGGTCCTTACTCAAATTCCAATCTTGTCCAAAGAGTATATTTTTAAAACCATCAGCATTCCTTGAAAATACCCATTGCAAATGGGAAATCAGTAGTCCTATGTGTAACATGGAATGATCCTCATTATTTTTTTTTATTGTGACTAACATATGGAGCAGGACAGTCCATTTGAAAATGTAGAGCAATATTCCACAAGTCAAACTAAGGAACTGTATTTCAAGTTGAGAACAATATCCATTTATCGGAAAACTTCTATGAATGCTTTACAGTGGCGTTACAATTCATAAGTAAAATTTCTATGGCAGATGCATCACTGCATTAAAAACACTGACAGCTTTCCATTGTGAAATTGCGGGAGGGTTTTCCTTCTTGTGGGCTTGGGAAGGGCAGAAAACAAGACCCAAAGCTCCGTCCTGTTGATTTTCTATCAGTTGGATGACAGGATCTGGTTCATCCTTCCCTGGCAAACATCCTCACGTTTTTTGGGAGCCCGTTTCTGTTTATCCAGTTGGAAGGTGTCCTGGATGACCTCTCTCAGCTGCCAGTCATCTCTTAAACACTTTTGAGATGTAAAGCTTATCTTAGATGGCTGAGTTTGTGATACTGCTTAGAGTGGCATTAAGAGAAATGCAATTGCAAGCTCACATAAAGCTCCCCTAAAATAAGTGCTTCTGTCTGATTCCTTTTACTAATTTTAATTTTATTCACTTTTTCGTGTCTGGGATAATACTTTACTTCATTGCTTCGTCTACATTATTATATTCAGAGTCCCCTCCCATATGCCACTCTGATACTAAATTTGATTTATTGGACTCATTGATGTTTTCTATTAAGTATTTTTTGATGAGCAAATTGAGCCACATTGATAAATGCAATTCAGAAACAATGTGTGCCTTTTATTGTGGGGTGGGTTTTTTTTGTTAACCAGACATGAAATTTAATTATCCCTTAGTGTCACTTTATTGGTGCATAAACATGTGCAACTGTTACCCTGAGAAGAGACAACTAGAAAGTATGAAACCAAATGAGAAGTGGGAAGGGGGGGCTGTGGTGTTTGTTCACTTTGGGAATTTTTCTTTCAACTCAGCATCCCAAAGCCTAGACTGAAAGGGAGAAAAAAATCAATGTTTGTATGAGTATTATTGTCAGGCTGAAAAGGCCAAACCTTTCACTCTTCTTCAGGATAATGAGTTGTAAGGATTCTTCGCAAGTGCACATCCACGAGTAGTGTTTAATGCTGGAGAGAGCTGCAGATGGCAGTCACCACTTTTATATTTTTGAGGATTCCTTTTGCGTTTTGAGTGCAATAACAAGCTGAGCAAGATAGTAAAAAAATGAATTTTCAAATTGATAAGCCCTAAAGCAAGTGTTTTTTGTGCCCAACAGTCATGTTTCTATGCAGGTCTTAGTAAGAGGTTTGTTGTTTTCTCTTTTTTCTCTTTGAATAACTACTAAGGATCTTAAAGTGAGGTTTTGAGGGGCCACTATTGCGAGCAGGTAGGGTAGTAAGACTTTGTCAGCTCATTTCTGCCGAGTTTTAGTGACAAAAAGAGCTGAGCTTCCCCTAGGATTTTAAGAGCACATATTTCTAATAGAACTTGGCAGTTCAAGGGCTAAAGAAGCATTTTAATCTTTTGTGCCCACCCAGTCTCTATACAAATGTAAATATGTCTGTCTTTAACAATTTGCCAAGAAATGTGGTTTTAATTTGTTAGCAGCAATCCCACTCCCTGCAGCTCTTTCAGAGTCAAAGTCACAAGTCTGGCGGTGCTTTGACGTTTTTCTCTGTCATGGTGTCATTGTTTATATGATGTCTGCTTCTGCTGTCCTCCTTTTTATGCCTGGAATATTTTTCTTTAATTATTTCACTGCCTAAAAGGAATTTGGGATTACTAGACAGGATGAGAGCCGATTAGCTTTTTTTTTCTTTCTTTAACAAGTCCTGAAGTTCCCATAGGAAATAAATAGTATTCCCAAAACAGACGGTGTTTTTTATTTTTTTTTAATTAACTAAAATTATTAAGTCTAATAAAGAAAATAAAGGAAGTATCACCAATAATGGCTGAGTGTCTTGGTAGTATATGGAGTGCCCATTGTTGTTATTTATGACTCTCTTTGCCTTCTATTGTGGACTTATTCCAGCCTTAGGGAGTTTACATCACTCCTAATAGCAAAAGGCTCTCTGGTTCCCACAGAGTCTTTCAAAGACTGACTCATATGCCTTATGTTAATTGTTCAGCTCTCAAAATACAGCACTTACAGGGTGTGGTTCCAAGGGGAAAATCTACTGTACTTAGAGGGCATGTTCAGAAGTGTTTCACATATAAATCATTTTGATTTTTTTAATTTTTTTGAACGCCTTAACCCTTTTCTGTCACTAGGTGATAAGTTATTTGAAAACAAAATAAAAAGTTGACGATGGCTTGGTGAGAGAACATGTGAGCCCTTCAACTCCGGACCATTAACTCCGGTCTGACTCAACTCACAAGTGACACGGCTTCGTCATCTTTGCCTCTCTCCGGGGTCTGTTCTTTATACCGTGACGTGACGATACACTCCAGGCAACGCTCGTGCCCCATCCGTAACCAGTCGCAAGTCAGAACTGAGCTTTATTGCTTATCTGCAGCGCTGAGTTTGGCTGGGCAGGAACTGTCCCAAGTCCTCCTGCATTTTGTACAAAGTGCTATTTTCCACCCATTTTTTACCACATCTACACAAATTGCCTTAGCGGACTGGTGGTCCTGCCCCAGTGTGCCATGTTGATGTCCTCAGTTGAGGACTGAACATTTCAGAGAATTAGCCTTACCATAAAGCGGAATAAGGAGAGCGTGTCTGTTCTCTGGCCACGTAAGAGTGCGCTCCGGCTGCTTTGATGCAGAACGATTGTGCAAGATCCTTCAGTCTGAATGTTACTGGAAATCAGAATAGTTTCTACAGACTTTACAGTTCAGAGTCTTTGTCCTCTCTTGAAAATAGCAAAGCCGTTGACTATCTTAATAATATTCCCCTCTTTAATAGTTTACAAAATATGAAAATGTATTTAGTCAAATGAGGGGAATCCATACCTCTAACAAGAATAGAAGCAGCAATTAATCCCTCAGATTAAACTAGTTAGGCTTGATTTCTGAGGTTGCAATCACATTGTATGTATGTCCCGTGTGTTTTCTGCCCGCTGTGTTGCAGCATGAGTGGACAGAACCTCCTGCATCTCTCAATGCACACAAAAACGTTTGCGTAACTTGCCTCTGGAAGGAAGGCTCAAAACAGCTGTAAAGGTTTTTTTTAAACTGTTGAAATGGCTTTATTTCTTTGCCTGACTACCCTCTTTCTGCTTACAAAACAGGAACTGGCTTATTCTTTGAGAAAGAGCTGTGAGGTTTACCCCCTCTCCTTTAAAATAGAAATACAAATAAAAAGGGGGAGGGCTTAATTCCCTCGAAGCGATGGGTTCCTGAGGGGTGTTCCAGGCAGCGGTCGTGTACACGCTTTGGCCTCTGCAGTTTTTCCTCTACTTTCTTCGGTTCTTTCATACCGCCTGGCTCCAGTGTACTAAATTCATAGTGCAGAGCAAGAAGTAGTCAAAGTAAGCACCTCCTATGTTTGAGCCCCGATCAGAAGTTGCATCATGCAGGCTGATTTAAGAAGTCATGTCAAAGAAAAGGAGATGCACAAAGCCTCTTCTCTTCTGGACTTTGGCACATGTTTTTCTCCCCTCCCCGTAGCCTCTCAGATAATACTTTTTTGAAGTAGTTGATAGTGAAGTCAGCAAATGGCCCTTCTCTCATTGAGATTGTTTCATTGCGAAAGGAAATGCTCACAGCTTGAAGAAAAGGAGTGTTTTCCTTCCCTCCCTCTTGCCCCAATCTCATATTATAGAAAACCACGATGCTGCTGTTAGCTGAGACCAGAAAGAATTCCCCTGTTGTCCCATAGTAGCCAACCACTACAAGCTGCGAGTGTTTGAATGTTCATATTTAAAGTTTTAACCCTTGCCTCCTTAACTGAGCAAATAACGCTCTGTATGTTTTTTGGTAAGCATGGAAAATTATGGGAATTCTTCTGAGAATAATTGTATAGACCACTGCGCCAGTCAGTCTCTTCAGAAAAAAAACAACTGACAAACATGCTCCTGTCTGCAAGAGGGATTCCTGGCATTTGTCACAGTTTGAGCCACAAAGATGTCAAATATTTGCCAACAGTTTCCTCAGACGGTTTGGAAAGCTACATCCTTTACATTACAGTCTTATTTGTTTGTGGTGTATTTTAGCATATGAAATATGTTCGTTGGGAGTCTGAAAGGGGAGGGAACTGACTAGACTCCCAAATATTAAAAAGATTAAAAATTATTTTGTTTCTCTTAGACAGCTCAGATTAAAATAATAAAGAACATCTGTAAGTCTTAGTATTAGAAATGGAGTTTTATGTTGAATAATCATAGCTTGATGTGTCATGTTTTAAACCTGTATTTTCTTTTGGAGCAGAAAGAAGAACTTTCCAATGGGACGTCTGAATATTTTACTGAATCTGCTGAGAACAAGAAGCTTAAGATTAGTCTGAATGAACAGATAAAGCAAGACATCTTGAAAGAAATGTATGTCACTATTCTCTCTAAGGTCTTAAATTTATAATCTGGTAAAATTTAGGTTAAGAGAACCTCGCCTATGTAATAAAATTTCAAATAATATAAACTTCTTTACAAAAGTTTATTTAAAATTACTAAGAGACTGCTACTCTAGCGTGGATAAGCACATAAAGCAATCGTCGTTGTTTTGTACAGCATGAAAAAAGCTATTACAACCCACGTAGAGATCTCACATAGCACTAGGCAGAATCAAAACAGGGTGTTTTTTCCTTGAATGAAGCTCTGAGCCAAAATAAATATCTGATATTTGAATCTGGTGAAAAACACTTTGCAAACATATTTTCTTTGTTCATTTTGAGAGTCTGCAGTGTATCATGGTGCTAGTCTGGATCTTTGGTCACAGTTCAAGGGTGTCCCTGCTGTAGTAGATGGGGAGGGTTGGTTGGTGAGCTGAACGTTTTCCTAGTGTTGTGCTGTACCACGAGGCCATTCTTGGTTGCTCAAGCTGCCAGCAGCCCCAAATCAACTGCAGAATTGGGAATTAGCTGTGAACCCTGGCAGCTCTTTACCCCTGTTGTCTCATCTGCATTGTCTTTAGAAATGAGGTTAGATTTGGAGGGACGCCAGCTCTACCTATTTTGGAAGAGCCCTCTTTCTGAGGAGCTCAACATCTGCATTGACAGAGCAGCAGAAAGCAGTCTCAGCGTGGCAGGATCCACAGTAATATCTTTAGACTCAAAATCTTACATAGACAGCTTCAGAGCTTGTGCATAAGCCCATGTGAAATCCAGATTTGTAGGTGACACGCTGCGGAGGAGCATTTATGCACTGATGCTCCATCGGGTCCCTTGTGATCCCATCTTCCTCTATAATTCCTCTTAGAATATCATCTACTTGCATTACCTAAGTACTCCCCAGATGAATGGGCTTGATACTAGATGAGTAGTGGTTAACTCTAAAGTAACGCTTTGAAATGTCCTGGGAAAAATTCCAGAGGAACATTCTAAAATAGAGATTAGAAACTCTCACACAGAGAGAGGCGCACACTGCCTCTCCCTGCCTGTCCCCTCTATTCTTGAGATATACATTATGCATGTAAATATATGGGAATGGTTTGTAATCATTTAGGCACTTAGGAAATACTATTTTATCTAGCCAGTTTGGGAAGGAATTCAATATACTTATGCAGTGTTGACCTTTCACATCTGTAATGAATCCAGTTCTGCCTCTTAGAATAGAATGTGATCTCCTTCATGGCTGAGTCATTAATTAATAGGGTTCCCCTAGTGCAGTGGAAAATTGGATGGATAACGCTTGATATTATCCACACTAAACAAACATTACTGCTTGTCAAGATGATACACAGGGTTTTTTTCCACATTCAGAAAGAGGGTTGCCCGAGTGGTGTTTCAGAGTTTGCAAGAAGGGCTGATTAATGCAGCAAAGATTCTTTTTTAATTAAAAAAAACCCCAAATTCCTTTTTCTTGCAGTGTGAAAAGGACGAAAACAAAGCAAAGTAGCACAAGCAAACCTCAAACCAGCAAGGGCTCTACGAACGTGTATCTTGGCTCAGCAGACTCGCAGACAGGGACCGGCAAGAGCGATTGTCGGACTTCTCTCCATCCTCAGCCTGAAGTGAAATGTCGGAGCGTGGGACAGCTAAAGGGCTGCATCAATAGAGCTGAAAGCAACTTGGAGCTTCCTGTTTTGGAGCTGGAAAATGATGTTAATCAGAAACAGCCAGCTGATGTTGGCAGCCAGCAACAACCTCACTCTGCGGAGCGCTTCAAGTCGAGTCTTCTAAGCGAGAACCCTCCTTGTAGCTGTGAGTCAGCACTGCTGGGTCCAAAACAAAGTCAACAAGCGACCCAAACACAGGCTCAACAAAAGAGCTGTGGTTCTGAAGAAAAGTTAGAGCATTTTCAAAAAGTATCCTCTGAAGGGGCTCCTTTAATTCCTAGCAATCCGGAAATGAGTAAGCGTGATGATGGTGGTTTAGGTTCATTCCTGGAGGAAAAGACCCCACTTAATTCCAGGTGGTTTTCTAAAGACGCAACGAAGATTGTAGCTGATAAGGAGTCATTAACTTTGGGAAAAAACCTCTCCCAGCCTCTTTCTGTGAGGAACAACATAGAACAGACACACAAAATTGAGCCAAACGTAACCACTGAAGAATTGCCTGTGATGCCACCGTCTTGGTTAGAACCGCAGCCTGTGTTTTCGGAGAAGCTTACCCAAAAAAGAAAAAAAGAAGCTGAAAATGGTCTCAGGAAGTTAAAACTGCGAAGGCTTAAGAAATCATAAAGTCTGAAATATTACCTCGGTGGCATGAGTGGCCAGGCATGTTTGTGTTCGGAAAGCATAAGCAAAAAGTAGGAAGCAATTCAAAATAATCAAAATAAATAAAACGTCAAAATTAGATAAAAATTTTAAAGACAATTTAATTAAGTATTTTAGTCATTTGGGACTGTAATGGAGATAATTCTGTTAAGTCTTTAGGAATTAGACAGAAATATTCTACAAAGCAGTGTTTTATTTTTAGAAAGAAAAATCTCTTATAATATTTACTAAGCAAAATTTTAGATCTGTGTATGTTTTAATACTATTAAAAAGTCATATCTGCTAATGACACAAAAGTCCCTTTTGTGATCTGTTAGCAGCTGCAGTTCTTCAGTGTTTTGCTTGTTTCTGAACACATTCCAGTAAAAATTCATCCTTTGTCTCTTTGTGTTGGGAAGTTCATGGTTTATTCGTACGATTTTTACAACGGTAAGGCGAATTAAGGTTATTTCAAATAAATCTTTCACCAGGGTCTAATGTTGCTGATAATTTAAGACACACTTTTTCAGTGGGATCTCAAAGAACTATAGATTTTGCTTGTGCAGGTTTGATCTGAACACTGATTTCTAACCCAAGCTGTGATCATGCATTCAGTCTTTGGAAAAAGGAAGATTCATTTTATACATTCAGTCACCTGGATGTACAAGCATTGAGACTGGGAAAAGTCCATATATAACCATATATGCATATCTTTGTGCATGCATGTTTCAAAATCAGGCCCCATTTGTGTGCAAAGTGGTTTTCGGGTGTTAGTGATACCCAAGTTATTTCTTATTTTAAGATAGAGGTGACTTTTAATTGCACAATGTTTTTTAATGCTTCTTTTGTACTCCAGTGCGCTAAGGAAATGTAACTTTAATTCATACTTATCTTTTAAAAAATGTCTAAAATAAAATTATAAGCAATTTTCGCACATCCTCTCAAAACCCGTGTGACCACAGACATTTTATGCCAAACAATATTGAACAATTTTTAATACAGGTCCTCATGAGAGTTTATGGCTCGGCAGTGGACAGCAAGATACCGTCAACTGAACAGCATCTTTCTGCTAGAAACAGTTTCTGCTTTTGCAAGAAGTAGAAAAGATTCTATATGCCTGCTAGAATACATTTTCTCTTTTTGTTTCTTTCAGCCTGTTTGTGTGATGTTTCTCACAAGGCTTTGCAGGGAGCTTGCTAATGCTTACCAGTCTTTGGCTCTGCAAAAAGATCTTTCCTAGGAACGAGCAAAACCGAAGCTGCAAATGGGTCTGGATTGAGAATAATCTGAGGTATGTTTACTGGTGTCTTCTCTATGGGCCAGAAAGGGAATAAAAAGCACCTTTTTTATGGACTTAAAAGAGGTATAAGGATATTTAAATAAGTATTTAGTACAAAAATAAGTGTAATTAAAATAGAATAACAGTTTATATTGGAGTTTTAGCATACATTTTCAGGATAGCTTCTTTAAGTGCTCGCAGTGAATAACTGATAAAAAGTGTTACAAGCACTATTCCAGTCTGCAGTTACAACTTTCGATTATTTTGCTTAGGTCTTTGTGAATTTCCCAGTATGTTCCTGGTTGTAACAGATACCTACAGCAGGTTTGGAGGATTATGCAGTGACAGACACATGCTGAGTTTACAAAATCAGTTCTTTTCATTTCACTCCTGTGCAGAAAAAGACCTTGTGTTTGGTTTTCTAAACTGGGAAACACACCGGTTGTATCTGTGAAAACTGGGGATGTTCTTGAGCAGGAACCCCCCAAACTATCACTGCTGACAGTTTGGGATTCTGAAGCTTCTCTCCTTCTTGCCTCTCTACTCTCCAAATCCACCGAAGTATTAGAAACCAGAGAGCAACCACATCTATTTTGTATCATTGCATACTGTTATTATATACAGCTCAACCTTATAATTACAATTAAGTTTTAATCGGAACTGAATAACGTAGCTGCATGCACCCTTAAAAATGAATGTCGTACCTCCAGAGGTGACTTGGGCAGATTCAATCCTTGTCCCTCTAGCTAAGAACACTTTGATTTTTCCTTTAGGATATTTTGTGATGTTACTTACTATTCTGGTTCCTTCTGGTGTGGGAACATCCACGTTTTAAAGCAGTGATCTTGTAACAATGTGAGGTTAGGTTCATTAAAGGCGTTAGGGCCTAGAGATATTCAGAATAAAGGCAAGTGGACTTTGTCAGAAATGTGGTTATTCAGGGAAAAGCTTTGAATTCATGGGCATTTCTGGATTTGCGATGGTGTCACTGCTCAAAACTCTTCATTTTGGCTGCTAGAAAAGTCTCCCTTTTGCAAACCTGACGTGTGAGGCTGTGACATCCAGACCATGTTACCAAATGCCTCTGCTATCTCTGGACATTAAGCCCAAGGTTGTCTTCTCAGTCCTTGCATTTATCTACAATCCACCTGCACCCAGATCATGGGTCTGATGGGGAACATCATAAAAGCTGGAAACTGGGCTGGGGTAAAATTGACAATTAGTCTCAGAGCTAATGTTAGTTAAAGTTAGCATGCCATTCTGTTAAAAGTAATAAATATTTAAGACAGTGTTCAGTTCCAAAGCTGCATTGAAGCACAGAAACCATTTATTTGATTGGTTGTTTTTTTGGTTTGTTATATTTGGTGGGACTTTTTTTCAGAGCTTGTTTGCATTGCTCTGAAATATGTGGAGGTCTGAGACTGGCTAAAGCCCATAATGCAGAGCTTACATTGAAAAATACATATATATCTTAAAGAGAAATAACTGCTATTCCAAACTAGCCATTATTTTTAATGAATCATCTGTTTAATTCGCTCGGTGCTGTTTGCTGATAGTGAAACAGCCCTTTCCAAGCCAAGCACTTTCTCCTGTGTGCCGACTATCATTTCCATTATTCTTTACATCAAAGTAGTTAAAAATATTTGTTTAGTGAACTTTTGTGTTTAAACACGCATCAAAAGCTAGACCGGCCTTGTACGTATTTAATTATAAAGAGGAAGCCGGCTGATGTAAAATCTCCCTTGCCCAGTGCTGATCGGCAGGAAGGTTTTAACCACTGCAAGAGTTATTTTGAGTCATTAACTTTGTGCTGGTTCTGATATTCCCCGTCAGGTGGTGGTTCTGCACAGCAGGGTCTGGAGCGTGCGTTAGCACTTTATTTCCATTGCATAGGCGCATTTCTTTGTTACGCTTGACTTGAATAATTTCGAGAGTGCCTATTTCTAACAGAAGAGGAAAATTTTAAGGACCAAACCTTTTCTTGCTACCGAGAGTTTTGACCAGGTGAGGTGTTAAAGAGCCTTTATTTTGTCAGCGTGCGTTGCCTTCCCTCTCGCCGCTCTTCACGTGGGTCGCGTTGGCTGCGTTTTAACTGACATTTTTATATCATCTTCTCATTGGCTTTTGAGTGGAAAATGGATTCTTTTTAAGGAAAAAGAGAGAGGAAATAGTTTGTTGTTCGCAATTGGAATAAGAAAGATGTCAAATGTCATTAGAGTATCCCAGATTGCGCATTACAAGTAGTTATCTGTTCTCCTATATCAGTATCTAAGAAAAGGTTTAATGCAGCATTAAAAGACTCTCATGCAGGCTTGAGCAAACGGAGTTAATTGGATCAGAACCAGCGGTGGGAAGTGTGGGTTGGCCTCAGAAATTAGCTTTAATAAAAGGCACTCCTCACTTCTTTTGCTTTCTGCTTTTTTCTTCTCTAATAAGCATTAACTAGCACCCAAAACCCGGTGTGAACGCAAAGTGTGGGGCGGGGAGCAGCACCCGGAGCCTTTCATCACCAGGATATTAAAGCAGTGCAGCCCGGGAGGGACATGAATATGCTGATTTTGATGGTGGGGCAGCACTGGGGGTGAGCAATTCCTTCAAGGTAAAGCAACGTACTGCAAATTCTCTCATCTAATCCTTCAAGGATTTGTGAACACAGTGCTCCCATCCTGTTTACGATCTTATTTATTTTTGATTTAATTTGATAATTTAGTTTATTTTTATTTCTAATTAAAACTGAACCAGCTAGTGCACGACCTTGTTGTTTCCATAGTCGCAGTAAGGTGACATTTTTACATGGGGACTTTTTGTTTAGTGTTGGCTTGTGCTGAGAAATTGTAAAAGAGTGGTGAGAATGATGCAGTGTCACAAAGGCATTTCAGCTGTAACCTGTCCAGGGAATTAATATCCCCTGTCCCACCTCCTTTACTGTCCTTTTCAATTGTTCCAGAGCCAGGAATTGGTTCCTGTGAGAACCTTTTTTCAATGATAATTCCGTGATTTGCTCCCATTCTGTCAAAGCTGGATCCTTTAGTATAACTGAGACATAGTACCTCAGTATTAGGAACTGGAAATCTAGCTCCATAACTGCTATATTTGCTGCCAGAATAATTGTTGTCTTGATATCTGCATCAGATCTCTAAAGAAAAGTGTCTTGAGCTGTAACTCCAGAGATGGACATGCCCCTTTTTAATGTTAATATGATCTCATAGCACTCGAGTGAAAAGAATAGAGATTTATTTCTCCACCCTGTAGAGCAACTGGTTGAAACAATTTGCACATCAAGCAAACCCACAAGCTGTGGGTTGGGGCTGACAGCGCATCGCTCCAGCGCTGCCGAACCTCCAGCCGGTGCCCAACGGGCCCTGCGGAACCTTCACCGCTTTCCTCCTCCTCCCCACAAACTGGAATTCATCAGCTATTTTACTGGGTTTTCCCCTTTTTCGGGAACCTTTAAAAGCAAACCGGGAAACAGTAATCATGGTGGCCACTGGTGTCAATACTGAAAGAAAAGGAAGTTGAAAAATTCTTAAATAGACTTAAATATTCTTGGCTCTGTTTAGGTGGAGAGGGGGAGCTTATGCAATCACTTCCATCTTCTGGGGAGGAAAAGGCTGAATTGGGCACTTCCCGTGTCAGAACTTCTGATTTTTGCGTATTCAGATAAAAACATTAAAGCCTCTGCCCTGTGACTTGTTCAAAACAGCTTCATCAGTGAAATTGCTTGACGACCCCAGTCCCACGTTTGGGTCCTAAACCAAATGATGTTGGTCGCTCGCTCAACTTCAGCCACCCAAGCCCTACCTGGCTGTCCTTGCTCCTATTAGTGATGCAGAAATAGCTGTTCCCAAGGCTCGTTCCCCCCGTGATGTGAATATCTTGGCGTGCCGGCCGATGGAACGTGCGCCGTCAGCGCCTTTTCGCTCCGTACCTCCCCGTCAGACCTCTCCACGGCTTTGATGTGGCTTTGTCAGCTCGAGCTCAACCAAGCCCAGATCAGGCAGGTTCAATGAGCTGCGGGCACAGCAAAGCTCAGGCTGCAAAGGGATTTATATAATTTTTTAAAGCTTCTATGTTTGAATGGCAGCTCAGGAAACACACATTTTTCGGTTCTTAGGTGAGTAAGCATCCCAAGAACAAACCCACACCAGCAGTGGGAAACTTCTCCTGACTAAACAGAATGTATCTTCCCAGAGTAGTAAACTGTGAACTGGCAAAGTATAATCGTTTTCACAAAAATAAATGTGCCTTGCTATTCTAATGGGAATGCCTTAAACTTCATGTTTCTATTTATTTTCACGATGGTGGAAAACACTTCTCTTCCCTCCCTCTGTACGATTTGTGTGACTCTAATAACACAATGAGGCAGCGGTGAAATGTTAAATGGGAAAAACAGGTTGTATACGGAGAAACTCTGTGGTAACAAAACCTCTGCGTGTTCAATACAGTACAGGCTGGAAATGAAGACATGAACAGTGCACCTAAGGCTGTGACAAGTTCTGAAGCTTGCGGTACCCAGGTTTTGCTCTACATGGAATCTTCAGAGAGCTAAACAGCTTTGTCAGTATATTAAGTCTGTAATTAGAATTTGCCTTGCCTGTCAAATATATGTTCCCAGGACTAGGACTAGATTTATTCCTACAGATTGATGTCTAAATGTTTCTGTCCTTTAGAGGAGGTAGTTGGCTTCTGCATCATCGGGTTTGAGACCTGGCTGAACAGTAGATGTCAGGAAGATAGTTCATTTAACATTAGAAGTACAGACAAGCACTTTGTACTTCTGAGGGAGGTGGAAGATTCTATTATCTTTAAGTGGCATTTTTAGACACAATGTGTGTGTTTTATTGCACATTGTAGATGTCAGGGAACAAAGGGGAATAAATACTCATGGGATGCGTTTGATGAGGAATTATTGGTCAGATGGAGCCGATCGTGTTGAGTTCCCATTCAGCAGGCGGTAACTGATGATTCCCCAGTGCTTTTGAAGGGTATGAGCAGCCCCCAATTTCACAGTAGTATAGCAACGAGTTAGAAATCTCCTTTTAAAGCGAGGTTGAAATATCAAGTTACCACTAAATAGATTTTACCCATTTTTTTTAAGAGAGTTGTAAAGAAGGTACAGAACAGAGTATGTCTTTTAAGTGTTCATTGTATTCATACTGCAGCATTCTTTATATAGAGTATCTTAAGAGTTTATTTTATGCTTTACAAAGCATTTTTTACCCTTTGGAAATCAGTGTGATCTATGGATCCCTTCCCATCTGGGTCAGCAGTTTGTATCTGGTGCTGGCTCACAGGCCCACGCAACTAAACTGGTTGCACAACCCCAGTCACATCATTGCCTTCCCAGGAGCGTACGGAGGGAACATTTGCCAAAAGACACCAAGAACAAGGGCCACGGGGCTCCCGAACCCCTGCCCGCTTTGATTCGGAGCCAGAGGGGAACCTGTCACCATCTAACCATAAAACTGACTTCACCCAAATCAGCAGCAGGTCTTGGAAACATAAACCAGCACCTGCCGCTGGTTTTGCACAACTGACTAGTCCGGGAGCACCTTCCAGCTCAATAATCTCCACGCTCTTTTATGTTTTCATACAAAAAATTTAATAAATATTACTTTTCAAGATTTATTGCCAGGAACAACACATCAAAGATGCATTTTCATATAACACTAATATCACAATACAAGGAATCTTCATGATCTCAATGGTTAACCACCGAGATGACTATGTTTATAATAAGCCTTTTTGATCTTAAACATCGTAATAGCACTTTGATTTCCTCACTTGTTAAGGCGGGCAGTGTAATCTATGGCAAACCTACACAGTGATCTTACGGGACATTCTACTGTTCAAGTATTCAACAACTAGCTTATTAGAATACTCCCTAAATGCAGTAGATTACAAAAAAAAAAAAAGTCAAATCTACAAGTGGTTCAGTATTACATATTCATGGTGAGAAAAACAAAATAATCAGAATTTACAAAAGAAGATTGCTGTGTTTCCAACTTCACACGCTAATTTGATATTTTAATTACATGCAACCACTCACATTTCATCTACATAAAGTAATAGCTCAGTTTTGTTCCCTTAAACTGCTTCTTTAGCAGGTTATCTGCCTGTCACTCGTTTTTCAAGTCTAAAGCAGCAAAAAAAAATGTTCTAGTCTAATTATCTAAACTGCCTCAGTCAGTACTTACAAATAGTCTTAGAGTGATACTATGGAAGGTGTTTCAAACGTTTGACATTGTACAAAAACCAGCATCAAGGCATGAAAGCCCATCCTATTAAAAATAAACTATTTCAGAACACCTTAGTTTTGGCATATAGGCAACATGTAACGAGAAAATAAATTCAAAATAGAGAAGCCACAAGCTTACAATGCTATCAAAAACCTTCAACTCTAAACACATACATATAAATAAAAAGGAATGATATTTTAAGGCTCTTGATTATTAAGTTAATAAATCAAATATACACAGTGATTAATAAAAAAGAATTATTTACATATCTATACAAACTTCTATTTTTGACACATTTTCCTCTTTAAATTCTTCATTTACCAGCAACTGCTGACAAGTTCCCCCCACCCGCCCCCAACAAAAATACAATAAAAAAATAAATAATAAACTTATTTGTGATAGTTGCTGTGGTTCCGAGCTGCAAAGGCACTTTCAAATACAGAACTAGTTGTACGTCACCATAAAACCAATATACAAAAAACTCAAATTCAATAAATATAAATAAAATGTATTATTCTAAAGCAACTGTAGAAATTGGGACATCTGGCAGGAAAAAAAAAAAAATAGAACACTAAGGAGGAGTGATAAGGCTACGTGATGCCTTAGGAAAGGTTTCCATGATGTATCAGCTACAGCTGAATTTACACGAGGGCACTTTTGACTAGTTTTGCATAGATGTGAAATGCAGCACTTGGTTTTCCAGCCAACCACAGCAACTATCCTTGCCAGTGTAAGCCAGCTTGTCAAAACTTAAATTAACACAGGGATTCTAAGTAAATAATAGCCTTAGACTCAAATATTACACAACAGTTTAAGAACTACAAGCTCTTGAGTGCCTTTATAATGATATTTAAAGGCCCTGCACGGCAGCACCCCACTGCTATACAATGTACTCCATTCGATTTAGGCTTTGTGCACTTTCCAAGTCTCTGTTGTCTTGTTTATTTGTCCAGTTTGGGTGTTTTGTAGGGGTGCTGTTGGGGGGCTTCTCATCTCTGTCTACCAAAGTGTACGCTGGCTGCTTGGCGAATCGGGCCTTCTGCTGGTGTTTGTCCATGTCGTCTTCCTCCACCTCTGAATTGTGTGTCCTTATTTTGGCGATTTTAGAGTTTTTGTTTTCGTAGTCTTTAATTGGAACGGTATTTGCTCCGTGTTTCTCGATGGGGTTTTTGATCTGATTCAGCTGCTCCCTTACGTTGTTGGTAGTGTTGTCATCGGACGCCGTGTGAGTGTGGCTGCTCTGCTTTCGGCGCTTCCGAATGCACCAATAAAAAACAGTTACCAGGCAACAGATCCAGGCTACGGTGAGGACCGAGCTCAGTAACGGCACCAAGAAATCTGGAAGAGATATGAGACCAGTTACCCCTGTTGCAAACCAAGTGTTCCCATCCAGGCTTTTGACAAAAAAAAAAGAAAAACAAACCCAAATCTCCATTCTTAAGCCTTATTTTTTCATTGGGGTCCAGAATGTAATATAAGGGTAATCCTGACTTTTTTAGGATACAGGGTGTTTGAAGCGAGTTTAGGACTCCAAACATCACATGCACAGAGCCAAGTCACGGCTTTGTCCCACCGCTCAGAGGGAGCAGCAGCTGCCCTGTCCCCACTGCAGCTGGCAGTGAGATGCCAGCACATCTGGTGCTGTACAGAAAGCTAAAAACTGACACCACTTATTTAATTTGAAAGGCTTTTGTAGTCAGGGCAAGCGTAGGATGTTCTGGACATGAGGGAACGCTCACCTGTTTTGTTTTTGACCGGTCGCCGTTGCACTCTGACTTCCGCGACTGCAGCAATTAGCGTGTTGTTGCCATCGCGCTTACTAACAAGGTCAATAATCTTATCTGTGATGTCTTTGATTGGGTTTTCATCTTCCCCTATATCTTCTGCAGACTATGGAAGAAGTCAAACAATTAACACCACGTGCCAGATCAGATGCGCGGGTAATCCGCTATTTATAAACTTTCACAATCAGTTACGCCTCTCGGTACTTTTAACACTTAAAGCAGAAACAAACCAACCCCAGAGCTGTAGACAGAAACTAATAATGCAGAATTTTTGTCCTCCATCTTTGAAAAGAAAACTAAAAAGCCCCCAAAAAACAGCGCTCAAGAGAGTGTAACAGAAAAATGCTTTACTACCCCTATTAAAGTTGCCACCAGATGGTAACTTTCAGGTATGCACATGTAACAAGGATTTCTTCCCTGTCCTTAAAGGGAATTGGGATGGAAACTAAACCACAACAAATGCTGACGAAGCCAAGAATTGCGATTTTTATCAAGTCCACATGTTGCACACATATCCAAGCAATTAACTACGAAGATATTTAAAAATATTCCAGGAATACTTACAATGGCAACATGTATTTCATTATTTGCCAACTGCGAAGGCTCACAGGTAATATATATGGAATATTCAACAGAAACATTCTTCAGAATATTCAGATTCCTCAATTCACTGCAAATGTGCTCTGTGGTAAGTCCCTGGAGGATATAAAAAAGGCGTTTAGGTTTTTTTAATATGTATGCACGCAAACACACAGATATAAGACATTATTTATTGCCCTGAAGTAAGAGTTCTCAGGGAGGAGGAGGTGGAATTCCCTCCAAACTGGATTTTGTTCTTCTCCGGACACAAGAGCTGCTACTTACCGGTGCCATCATTTCTTTGTTGAAGGTAAAGGTGATGTTGGCACAGTTGTCCTGGTAGTAAGAATCAGAATTGCATTTGGTCTTGACAGGTTGTTGATTCGAAGGCCAACACTCCCCCACGGCAGCACACGGGTGAGTGAAACAGTGGTCGTCTTTAACAGGAACACACGCGTGGCCAGCTGGGCAATCGTTGTGACCTTTGGCGTGGATGACACAAGGGCGAGGGCCACACCAAACCTAGAGAAGTATAAATACCGCTGAGTAACAGCTGGTTACGGGCCAGGAGACAGTGTAACCCAAACCACAGCACGGCTGTACCTTCGAACAGGTGACTTTTCCATTCGAACACTGACAGGTATTACAGTCGTCATCCCACTTGGCCCCATCCGGCATTACTCGAACACTGGTAATGCAAGGCCTTCCTGTAACTGAAGAGAGATTGAATGGAATTAGAAACTCAAAATAGGAAAAAAAGTGAAGAAAAAAGCCCAAACAAAAAAAACCCAAACCAAACAAAAAAAAAAACCCACAACTTTCCTGAGTTCATCAAAACTTAGTGCTAAGTTTGCTTTTTCAATAAAGATACTTGCTTTAAAACAACAAATAACACCCCCCAAAGCCCCATCCAACCAGAAACCCATTAGCGTGTGATTACACAGTTGTCACTACAAGTGCAGGGCCAGCTGGAGGTACCTTCTTGGCATCCTGCACCACTGCGACCCGGCGGGCAAATGCAGCGATACCCATTGATTTCGTCTACACATGTAGCTCCAAAGGCACAGGGTGAAGACTGGCATTCATTGATATCTGTGATGGGAAGGAAAAGAAAAAAAATATTACTCTATAGTACCTTTTATTTTGTCAGAAAAAAAAGAAAATATGCGAGATTTGCCCGCTGGAGCTTTGTGTTCGTTTTCTAGTGTCTACTCAGGGATAGGTTCTTATTAGCAGCACTGGTATAATCCCAGAGCAGGTTCTTTGAAGTTTCTGCTGTGTGGTACTAACAAAGGTCAAAACCTGACCCCTATAGCCACTTAAGCTTTTCAAGGGCAAGGACGCATTCTTTCTCACACAAACACACTTCCTCTCCTTTGACTTGCTCCAGTGGTGTCCCCCTATGAGATTCTTCAACTGATGACAACACTAAGCCCCTTTCCAGTTGTATTGCTACTACGAAACTTCTATCTCCATGGCTGTTATTAAAAAAGGGTTAGTGTCCTCCTACCTGTAATTATTATTAAATTACAGGGAAGTGCATACATCACCTCAGGGCTTGTCGGTGGATTATTAATTGACAAGGTTTTTGGCTGGCACACTTTCATCTCAAGCAGCAACCTGTGCCACACAAGCACATTCTAACTGGGAAGGACTACCCTGAAGGGCATTTTGCCCACTCAACTGAACCAAGAGGTTTCGAACCCAACTAAGCACACTTTCAGATTTCTTTTCATTTTCAGGGCAATTTCCACCCTCCCTACATCTGCTACAGATCTAGGCATGGATACAGAAGACACAGGACATCTATCGTTAATCGGATCTACCACTTAATTAAGATGATTGTCTCGCAACAAGATTAAAGTGACACACAAAAAAAGAACATATCAAGGCAGAGTGCCACTGAAACACTTACTGATCCTGCAGTCAGGACCCGCAAAGCCCGGAGCACATTCACAGCGGTACCAGTTGTCTCCATCCACACAAGTGCCGCTGTTGTAACTATAAAGAAAAGTCATTATATACATTAAAAAACTGCTACAAAGAATCTAGAATTCTAAAACAACAAAAAAAAAGATGAAAGATAAACATATTAAACTTACCAAGGATGAGGACTGCAGTCGTTTGTGTCTGCAAAGCAAAGACAGACATTAGATATGCAGACATTGGCTAATGCAGCTCTACTGTCAGTAAAGAATGAGCAAACTTCCCCTAATGCCCAAGTTACACTTAGCTCAACTTTAACAAAAATATGCTGAAATTCTCTACAAAATTGATTCCAGGCTTCTACCACAAAATTTGTTAACTACACTGTGGAACACATGTCCACAGGAAGAGATCCTTGTAAAGAACCTAACGGGGAAAAAAAGTGGAAGCAGACAGAGCTGATTGTAGAAAAAGAATGCAGGAGAAAACAAGACAACATCTGTCTCCACTTAGCTCCTTTGCAACTTTCTCATGCCCAGGTCAAGGCTCTATCACATAAAGTCATTAAAAACAAAGATTCAGGTGATGCTAAAGCCTACATCAAACAAGCTTCCCCTTCTGGTTTCAATCTTGACTCCAAGGGTGACAGGATGAGCTAATGTTCTCATCATGCAACACTCTGGCAGAGTTCAAGCCCAGACGACTTACTCTGAGTACACGTGGGTCCCTCCCAGCCCTCCTTGCAGACACAAGTGAACGAATCCCCGCTGACTACACAGGTCCCACCGTTGTGACAGGGGTTTGGCAGGCAGCTGCTGTTCCTCGCTGTAACACAAACAAGATTTGCCGCTAAGTTGTTAGCAAGCCGTCAAAACCGAACCAAGAGGAAAAACGGAGATCGCAGATTTGCTGCTGCATCTGCTTCCCGATGATGATGCGTGATATTTACCGATATTGCAAGTGGCTCCTTCCCATCCTGCAGGACACATGCACTTGAACGTGTCCCCCTCGTCATAACAAGTTCCTCCGTTGTTGCATGTTGCCTCATCGCACTGGCTGTCACCTGCGAAGAACCCAAACCATCCTTAATACCAGTGTTTTCTTAATGCAATGCAACAAGTTTAAGCAGCCAAACAGAGCACGCCTGTTATGTTTTGGAAATGCTGAACTTACGGGAGTGGCAAGTTTTTCCTTTCCACCCATTTTTACATTCACAGAAGAAGTCGTTGACCAAGTCTCGGCAAGTTCCTCCATTGTGGCAAGGGTTTTTACTGCAGTCATTAATATCTAGATATTTTAAGGAGAGAAAACAGGCTAAGCAGTGTTTACAGAATTGACAACACTTAATGCTTGAAAGGTACATATCCCATCCCTAATTTTGGCCTGTGTTTCCATCATGGATTAAAGACTTAAGACAGTCTTTTAAAGCTTTAAGTGCTATTACAGGGAGGAAGAATATTCCACCACATTCCTGCAGTTTGTTTTCATTTTGTGTGTCATCTTGTTTTAGTAAACAAGAAGTGAAAAGGCCTAATCCATAAACTATCAGTCAGAGGATAGAAGCCAAGTTCTCAGTCCTCTTCCATTCCTGAGACTGACAAAATGCAAGTGTGATGCAGATACGCCATTCCTAACACAGTGTGTACTAATGCTAAGGGTTTCCTACAGAAATTATCCAAAGGGTAGAGCAGAAAATTGAACAGCAGGAGAGCCAGGCTCTACTCCAAGTCCAGCTTTGTAACTTGGGTTTAGTTCCGATACAGAAGTCTGGGACCCAGTGGAAACAAAGAGGACGCCTTGTCCTCTGCGACTTCAGAAGCAGAGTTTATGTTCAATTTACATTGCTCTCTATTGCCACCTTAAAGACAGTACCAGCCATTCCTGCCTCCTGTGTTCCCAAGAGCTCTCTCTGGGTGCTGAAGAATGGTTAAACTCACTTGTTTCACAATACGTTCCTTCCCATCCATCACTACAAATACATTTGTAGGAGTTGATGCCGTCAATACAAGTGCCACCATTTTTACAGGGGTTACTCTCGCAGTCATTAATATCTGCAACATTGTGAAGGAGAAGGGAGGGGGGAAAAAAATAGAAGGAAAAAAGTCAAACTAGAAGTACAGCTACTAGAAGTCATCTTACTGCAGACTATTTGGTGCTACTTCTGTTTTTAAGACTCTTAAGAAGAAGGGTTATAAGCAAGATGAGAAATAGCTGAGAAACAATGCAAAGTGATGCGCCTGTCACCCAACAATTACTATTAAAAAAAAAAAAAAATAAGAGTCCTTAAGACCCACATTAAACCCGACTTAACTACCTCAGACCTTGTATACATAAGGTTTTTGAACACATACGATTCAAGGCCGGAAGGTTCATTACTGTGAACTTTCCCCAAGGCCTAGCAAATTCCAATCTGCCTCGCCCAAGCGGGATATGAAAAGTTAAAGCAGTTCCAAGGTTCACTGTGCTACAAGAAAACTTTCAAGCAGTCTGAGAGGAAAGGATGGAATCTTTTTCCAAAAAGAGCAGGGGACAGTACAACATTATCTTTTTAGCTCTTACTCTCATGACAGTAGGTGCCAGTGAATCCTTTGTTGCATTCACAGGTGAATTTTCCGCCGGCTTGGCTCTTGCATTTTCCGTGAGGACCACAGACATTTGAAGAAATATAACGAACCCCTTCCGGCGTGCTGTTGGAAGCGACTGCCACAGTACAGCTGTCAATTACTGCAGGAAAAGCAGAGACCTGCGTGAGGATTGCTCATTCTATCGGATTCCTTAAGCCAAGAGCAACAGTTTAATTTCTAGCAATGGATGTTTAAAAGACGTACATATAAAATCGCTGAAGCTGGAAAAGACCTTTAAGGTCATCAAATCCAACCGTAAAACTAACAATGCCAAATATGCTCGCTGCTTTGAAATAAAAGGACTATACCAAGTGTTTGTGCATTAAATAATCACAGCATCTTATCTGAGGATTGCTGGACCACATCCATGGCCTGGAATCAATTCAGCAAAGCAGGCTGTTTGCTACATGTGTTGTCTGTCCACGCTGATATAACGCTGTCTTTCAAATACCTGCTATTTACAAATCGTGCTCATCTTCTCAGACAGATAAAGGCATAAGGCACAGGGCAAAATTCACCCACTTTATGAAGAGCTACTCCACTGATCACATTATTGGAGCTGTGTTATGGCAGAAACTCTTGCCAGTCGTTCCTGTTTCCCTGGCAGGTGACACAAACCTTCACAAGGAGTTGTGCGGCAGTGGTCTTTCAGGTGGGAGCAGTTCTTCCCTTCATAATCTTCAGGGCAGTTACAGAAATAGTCCATAGCAAGATTGAAGCACTGGGCACCGTTCTGGCAAGGATTTGGCTCACAATAATCTATGTCCAGCTGTCAGAAGAAATAAAACGGGAGGAAAAAAAAAAAAAAGGAGGGGGAAGGTTGAGTGAAACAGAAATTTTATCATAGCTTTCCTTCACTACGACAGGCAGACATTGTGGAATCTGACCTCTTTATCTGCTGCCTCAATGAATTGTTCATAATGCACAGAGTTTAGTTAGACTCGCAACTATTTCAGCAGACAGCGCTCTTGATTTTAAACAGCCGCTGAAAGTTAATAGCACGCAACAAAACCTGACACACACACACTTGCAGTCTGTTTAACAAAAAGAATCCTCAGCAGCCCGTCAGGCCTTTTTGTTGGTTTCTTTCCCCCCCAATATATATTAATCAAGCACTTTCTTGGCAGACTGACAGCGATATCAAGTACAACTTTATAGCACGGTTGAGTGGATGCGAGGCATTCAGCATACAGATCCAGAGCGCTGGCAGGAATGCTGCTGGCGGAGGGCCGGCCTTTCACCCATGCTTCTTACCTGACAGAGGTTTCCTGAGAAACCAGCGGGACACAGACATTGGAATCCATTGATTTCATCCTGGCAGTGACCCCCATTCATGCAAGGGTTACTCGCACATTCATTGATGTCTTTCTCACAGTGATCTCCTGCATAGCCAGGTGAACAGATACACCGATAACCATTAACCAAGTCCTGGGAAGGAACAAGAAAGTTTAGAGTTAAGGGTTTTTTCCTCCCTCTTGATATATTCTTACTAAAGAGAAAAAAAAAAGTCCAAAGAAATATATTGTCTTATGCTATCCAATACCAACATAAGAAACTAGCTTGAATTAAAACCAGGCAACAATATTTAGGGGAAAAAAATAAACACACACGCAAACACACCAGCACTGGCTTCCTTTCTTAATTTCCAAGTAGGATACATTAATCCGCATTTGGAAGTGGAGTATCTCCATTTACAGCAGGTAGTTTGCACAACAACCAGCCCATTCCCTGGTGACACTGGCAGTGAAAATGAGTCATTTATTGCAGTTATATTTTTTGCCCTTGCTGTTCCACACACATACCCTGACATGCCATAGCAGGACACAGCCCCTCCCCCCAGCTCAAAGCAATGACAATTAATACCAGCTAATTGCTAATTTCCACACTATTCCTGTTTAGACTCAAATGTTTTAGCTACTGTTGCAAGTTTCAGGGAAACCAAAATAAAACAAGAACAGCTTACCCGACAGGATCCTCCATTCTGACATTGTCCACGACAGTCATTAATGTCTGTAATAAAATTAGCGTGGTTAGAAGGCAGAAATATATTTACACTAGAAACAGAGTTCAAGTCTCTCTGAAACTGCAGCTAGATAAACCTTTTGTCAAGTTTCCTGCATGCCTTCCTTGAGATAAGGTTATTATAATGGGTGGGAACCTTTTGCGATTCTTCTACTAGAGGCAGTGAAACTTCACATCATTGTTTTAGTCACTTTATCAGAATATAGCTATGTTATGGACTAATGAGTTTGATAAAAGTGTGTATTTTCATTCCACATCAACTACTCCCTTTCTAAAAACATCAACCGCTGGGACTCTGCCTGCTGTTTAAATCTGAGCTTAGAACTCAGTGGCATATGCACATATATACGCAAAAGTGGCCTTTAGTAAACCCAAAGATATAGATACTTACTTATATCACAGTTGTGGCCAGACCAGCCAGTAATGCAGTCACAATAGTAGCTGCCAATCAGGTTCCTGCAGGAGTTGGCATTGACACAAGGTTTGCCCTCACATTCATTCGCATCTGAAAAAAAAATGTAAATGGCCAAATGCAGGGCTTGTAGGGCAGGGGAGAGAATTCAAACAAAAAGCCTACAGCCAGTTTTCACAGCAATAATCAGTAGTTCATTCAGATCTACAGGAACTTGTAGTATACAGCATGGATTAGCGTGACTTGAACGAACAAAAGTCAATCATACATCAGTCTCTTAAGTCTCTTTCAATTTCTCTGCAATTAGGACATACAGGCTACGCTAATTATTTGATAATTACCCAGCCACTCATTAAGACCGACTTCCCCCCCACACATGCACACATCTCAGCTGAATGTTTTGAAGGACGAGTGCTGCAGCCTAGCCATTGGGATTAGTGTGCTGTGTGAAGAATGCAGACAGCTCATGCTCCGTGAGATCATCCACATTTTGGAACCCAGCTGTGAACTCCCTGGTCTGGAGGAGGTGACATGGCTGAAGAGATACAGCAACTTTCTCACAGGCTAAAGGAAGAAATACATACGGGGGCAGGACTGGGAGGCACACACACGCACCCTCCCCACTTCGGCTCATTTACGGGACCGGCTGCTCGGCTTAGTTAACTATTTCTGTCAACTGCTAGCACGCATCAGCAAAGAGACGACAGAAGGAAGCCACGTTATGCTTTGAGACCCCTGTCCTCCAAACACTGATGCTTAAATATTCTCAGTTTGCAGAATACATCCATAGGCTTCATAACTATAAACGTGTCTAATGCAAAGGGCATTGCCCTTGCCTGCTAGGCTATGATCCCTCTTGCATTTATCTCCCCCAGCACTGCAGAGCAACATCAGATGAAGAGAGAAGCATTTCTCACCTAGCTGGCACGTTTTGCCAGTCCACTGAGGTGGGCAAATACACTTAAATCCGTCAACTAGATCTTGGCAAGTTCCTCCATGACCACAGGGATTTGGAGAACAATCATCAATATCTGTAATGTGGAATAAGGAGAGGCTGAGCTCTGTTACCAAATGAGCAATGTCAGTAACTGGCAAACTTTATAACTAGTTGCTGCTACTTGGATTTGCCCCTAGGAACAGGAAGACAACAGGACTTCTGCTTGGAATTTCTACGTCTACTCTGGTTTCAGCAAAAGCCTCCCTTAAGGATGATAGTAGTATGAAAGGGGGTTCAAAGCACAGGGGAAGAAGTTTACACCTGTGGTCTTTTGCAACTGGAAGTCATATTTTGATCCAGCAAGTCTCTCAAAACAGTATTTTAACAACTTGCCAGAATGCTACTAAAATTCAGTGTTCTGCTTCTTTCATTAAGCTGCTGGCCTTTCTGTCACCTTGCATTTAACAAAAACCTTAGTATGAAGGAGAAGAGGGGCACTGTGGTATAAATGGAGGAACCAATGCTAAGGCTAGGAAAGGTTCAATAGGCTGCCCTGTAAGTTTATCAGGGATTAGAAAGACTGATCTAAACCAGCAAAACTAGCACATTTTTAAAACAAATTTGAAAGGACTTACTATCAGTGCAAGTTGGTCCAGCCCAGCCAGGCGCACACACACATTCAAATCCTGCAGACGTCTCTAAGCAGCTTCCTCCGTTGTGACAAGGATCGGAGAGGCAGGCATGCTCCGCTGCACCGGGACAGAAGGACATCACTCCTATAGAAACTATAGCACGAGAAGCTACCCCCTGGTCCCTCCACAGGCTTCTACTCCAGACACACCCTCATTACTCTTCATGTACTGCACTCCCGTGAGAACTGCGAACCAAAAGCTCTGGGCCAGCAGGAAATCATCTACCCTGCCAAACTCATCACCACACACACTTGCACCTGTCTGAGTCAGAGCCGGCCAAGGTAACTGGTAGGAACCTCACCAGTGAGCAAAGGCTGATGTTCAGAGATCCCAACTGTTCATGATGAAGCATGAACAAGCAAATCTGGATCTTTGTAGTGAGCCCTGACATAATTAATATTATAAATTGACTTTTCCCTAATCTTATAAAATATATCCCAAACCAGCCATTAAAAGCTGGCAAGAATTAAGTGCCAAGTGGCAGCTCAGCGGCTGCATCAGACACTTACCGATTTCACAGTTCTGCCCTGAGTAGCCCTCAGGGCAGGAACATTGGTATTTGTCAGGGCCAGTGTTGCTGCAGGTACCGCCATTCAGACAGGGAGGGTGAGTTCCACAGTAGTTCAGATCTGCAAGAGGTGAGGAGCATTAAAGCCATGGTTGGAAAACAACAGAAACATCACCACAAGCACGCTTTGTTCCGTTATTTTATAGAATACATCCGCACACGAATAGGACAGGACAAAGTTAAGCACATACGCTAACAACACTGGAACAGCAGAGGAGACAATGTGAAGTAGCTGAGGGATGCAAAAACTCCCACCATATTTCAGGAGGCTCACTCAGTCTTACGTGCACACTCTCCTAGCTAAGCCTGCCGGTGTTAAAATTCAAGTGTTACACTTGGCTATCCAGAAGATTAGCATACCTTTGTCACAGAGCTGACCACCCCAGTTGGTTTCACAGAGGCATTGCCATGGTTCAATGCAAGTGCCATGGACACATCCTGGGTGTGGAATGCACTTATCGCAGTACTGGCCTTGCCATCCATACTGACACCTTCATGTAAAAGAAAAAAGAAAAATCAGAGTAGGGAAACAACCTAAAAACCCGTTAGAATTGCTCTGCGTAGATGTGAGCGTGGAACTGCAAAGCTTGGAGAAAGACTGGGGAGGTGAGGGAGAAGGGCAGGACGAGGGGAGAAGCTGTTCAAGGTTTGTTTGATAGTTTCTTGTAAACAAACATTTTAGTAGTTTTGCCAAGGTCTCTGTAGCTGGTCTCCTGACAAAAGAATAACTGTTCTGAGAGAACCAGCATGGGGCCATTCAGCACAATAATACTCTTTTGGAGCCTCACACAAATGTGGCAGAGAGGGTGGGTGTGCACTACAAATCAATCTCTGGACTTTGACAGGGTGCTTTATAAATTGAGGAGGGGGAAGAAAAAGTCAGATATCCTCATGAATACAAGGTTCCAGGCGTTTCAGCCATACTGGGATTGGTAATAAACCATTAACACCAACTCTCAGCCCTCCAAGGCAGTAGCAGAGCAGAGAACTCGTGCTTTATCAGAAACTAATTTTACTCTGAACTAGAAGACACACAGCAAGCAGGGACTGGGCCACAGGCAGAGATACAAGCAAACAGCACACATCAGGATTTTATGTGTGTTCAAAAAGGAGCAGTTGTTATAGCTTCTTCAGTTGTTTGTTTCAGAGTCTGATTTATATTAACCTCTTTTCAGGGACTAACTAAAACATATCCAATCCTGAGAAACTATTTTCATGTCTGGAGAGGAATTTCTATTATTTAAATCATTTATTGCCACTATCAATGAACTACCTGAATTCTGTACTTAAAAGGAAGATGTTAAAGTAAAGCTTCCTTAAGGGAACGCTCATTTTGGCTTCATTTAGTTCTCACTAGTAAGGCAGACCAAGGATTCTTCAAATTAAAGTGGATCTATAGATAGAAGCAAGGAAAACAAGTTGAAAATGAAAAGCAAGGGTTTGTTGAGGTACTGTATTTCATTAACAGGTCCTGAGAGTAATTGATCAGCAGCAATTATGCACTAAGCCGTCACTAAATTATGAAAACAAACCTCATCCGTACAGAAGTCAGCTAAGCTTTCTATTTATAAAACCCCCCACCATTCTTCTACTGGCAATTTCTTCTCATGGGAAAAAGCCAGGAGGATCAGGCCAATGGGTAATCACACACAGCTAGTGGTAAGTCCGACTTCCCTTCTAAATATCTCAGGTAACAGACTGCATCCTAATTAATTTTTTTTCTTAATAGCTATTTCTATAGCAGCCTATTCCAAGTCAATGGGAAATTCTGACAAGAAGAAAACAAAAAAGCACTAGTCCAACTTATGTGTCTTTGTGTGCAAAGAACAGGAAAGAAAACTAGATCAGGCAAAGCCACCTCTCTCAAGTAGCTCTTGGAAAATCCTTCTGTATGGGGAATATAATAAGAATGTACTAAGATCAAAATTTAGGAATGTACCCTTTTAATTTGTATTGCAATTCAAAGCAACTTGCCTGCGAGGTTGCACACAAGCAAAATTAAGGGACCTGACCTGCAAAAACAGGTATCCAAAATGAGAATTTTACTCCTTTCTATCAAATCAAAGGGGTGGGTTTTGTTTTCTTTAAAGTGAGTGTAAAGAGAAACAAGTAATTAAAAAAAACACACAGAGAAAAGTCATATATTTGGCTAAAGCTCATGGCTTTCTTCAAACATCAGCTTCAAAGCATAACAAACAAAATTGGATAAAGGCTATGGGCATTTTTTTTAAAAATAGATATCAATTCCAGAACAAGATTCATGGTAATAATTCTTGCAGCAGTTTCTCGTGAGAAATTCGAAGTTAACTTTTCTTGTATAGTGATTCATGAGTAAATATGGTTTTGTTGGCTGGCCTGCATTAAAGAAAGTGACTCTCACCAAAAGGGAAAAGGATATTTTAAGAATGTTTGCAAGTTGTCTATTGTACCAGAACCCAGAGCAGTTTCTGCCGGGATGTTATTTTTAAATCCTGTTGCATTTATAACATGCAGGCTATATGACTCATCAAAACTTAAAAGAAAATAAAATCTTGTTTCTGTGTTCACTTTAAAGATATTGGTCTAACTTGGCAAGCAGAAGTTATCTGAAAGCACCAGAAGGACAGCATTGTTTCAAGACTATGCAAATCAAGTGTGGGAAAGTTGCACCTTAAGTAAATAAGAGCACTAGTGCATGTCTGGGCAGTGAGTGGGAGGTAAGAGACTTAGAAAGAGAAAGGAAAGAAAAAATCTGGAAACAAAGCCTGTTGTTCTGACTAGGAGACAGCAACCCCTACAAGGCATGTTTATTCTGATGACAGAAGCACAAATCACTGGTAGCTTTGACTGATATGCTCCTCTCACCATCTGGCCCCCCAATACTTCCTACTTACTTGCTGAGCTTTTTTCTTCTTTTAATTAAAAAAATGAGATGTGGCGCTCTGAGGGTTAACCAGCTTCTGTCAGTGCTGCTGAACACTAAAATCACTGAACACAATCTAAAACAGTCCATCCTGCAGACTGACTTTCACTTTGCCATGTCTCTTGTGGAGTTACTTCCTCCCTCACTTTCAGAATGTTCCTTAATGATTTTTTTTGTTCTGTTTCTGAAGCGTAGATCACAGGGACATGGAGAAAGAATGAGCCACTGTGACTATTTAGGCTGATTTCTTATATAGCCTGTCAGACTTCTTGTTTGAACTACAGCTTATCTAGAAAGAAAAGCAGTCTGCTTCATGCAAAGTTTCCAGGAATAAAGAATCCACCAATATGTTTGTTAGGCAGAAAAATTACTTTGTTCCTTCAGACTTGTGCGTTTTATTTGTGAATACCCAAGCTTCACTTCTAACCCTTCCTGCACAGGATCAATACCAACATTTTGTAGCCTCAGAAGCCCTGAGTTCCCTGTCACACGCAAACAGATATGATAAAGGGTTACAAGAAGCAACTTACAACCTGTTTGTTAATAAAGAATGTCCACATTTAATGTCCATTAATATTTTATTACTAAGGGAGAAAACTCCCCTGTGTTGTAAATATGTGCTGTCTATTTTTGAGACATTCCAATCACTGGGTTATGCACAAACTCTGCTTTTCATTGTCTCTTTGCCAGGACAGAGTGGAGTTCAAAGCACAGGAGTAAGATTCAGTATTCATGGGAGCCTACTGACAAGATTTCATCCCAGCTATTAACCTCTCAGCACTCGGAGCCTGGTTCACAATGGTAAAGGAACCGAGAGATTTAACTAATCCCATTCTAAAGAATGCTTGACTTTTGCCTACTGATGGAAGAAACCAGGGGTCGGGAGGGAGGAAGGGGGAAACAGTGCAAGGGAGAAGAGGAGAGAAAAGCCGCACTGTACTTCAAGTAGTTGAAAAAGCCTATTAATCAGGCTGTTAGAAAAAAAAAAAGAATGTACCCACAAAATATTTGCACTATTTATGCAGAAACAATTAGTTAGTGCTCATTAGGCAGCATTCACACGATTTATCCCACACTCCCCTCCCACCCAGTGCCACCATTTCACAAACCAAAAGCTTCTTAAAATTATCAGTGCATTAAAAGCTTGCTCCCCCCTTATTCTGGGCAAGTCAGCATGAATAATGTGCCTTGGTCAAAAACATGACTCCAAAAACACCCTCCCACCCCAGTCCTATTGTGTTAAGCATCACTTGTTTAATTACTTGGGGGAGTCGGGGAAACAAGGAGGGAGAGGGAGCATTTACCTGCACTCTCCTGGAATTGTGCAAGAACCATGCTTGGGGCTACATCCCTGACGACAAATAGCTGTTAAAACAACAAAAAAAGAAGAGTATCAGCATGCTGCCTGCTTCCTGCATCTTCACACTTGTGGGAATGCTTTAATCTCCAACAGCATTGTAATCCTACTAAATCCAAGGTTTTAACAAGTCTCTTGTATCAACTCTACTGGAAGGAAAACCAAGATAGGTGGCTCCCTGTGACAGGAAATCTATCAGCTAGTTTTGCAGAGGAGCCTACCTAATGCTGTTGGAAGAGTTGTTTCTATGCAAGAGAAACCGTCTCACCATACAGAGCTGCGAGTCACTTTGAGTCTACAGGTTTCCTTTCTCCATCTTTTGCAGGTGAACTGGCCCACTCTCCCTGGCTTTACATCTCATTCAAAGCAACTTTTAACTACCCTGGATTTACTTCTGAGCCGTATCTCTGAACAGATCAGATATTAACAGGAGCATTTATTCAAATTGCAGGTAAACGCAGTCAGCAAGACATGCTGATAATAGTCTGTTCCTATTCAGAGTCCTGCTTTCTCCTTATGAAATTAGCTAGGAAGTTGCCATTCCCTCATAAACATGTTAAACAATCTCAGAACAAACAGCCTGGGACTTTTCAAACACTAAAGCTTTACACTTGCCAGGTCAGCTCTAAAACAAGTCTCTCCTTCCTGCTTGTCTTGAAGTTCTGCACCAAAGGGGAAATCCTTTTTGAAGTCAGCAGCAGAACTCCCATTGAAGTCAATGGGCTGGGTTTTCTTCCCAAGGGCAAAGATGAGGATAATCAGAGAAAGAACACATCTGCTAAGTGCCCAGTACTTGCCAGACCTCTGCAAGATTTTAAAACAAGGCAGAAACTAGTCTTCCCCTGCTCCTAGTTCTCTGTGTAAAGAGTTAGTCACTGCTTCATCAGTCCTTAGCCTTGTTGTCTGCACAAACTGACCACTGAATTGCAAGCTGGATATGATGCACTCAAATCCTACCCAAGCCCATGGATCACTCGGGTTTCGAGCACTTGTCACAAACCTTTGTTGCATTCTGGTCCCATCCAGCCTTCCAAGCAGGTTTTGTTGCCATTCTGGTCACAGGTGTGGTGAGTGAAGAAGTCATCTCTTGGTCGACAAAACTTGTTGCAGCCAAAGCCATAGTAATGTTCTGCACAAGTCACACGGATTTGATACTCAAAGTGGGCGACTCCTGCGTTATGTTTCAAAGTCTGCCACTGACGGCTTGGATTGATCATGCCAGAGTGGGACGCCTTCTCAATAATGCGATCGGGATCTAGGAGTCAGAAGAGATGTCAGAGTTAAGACTTCATTTACGTATCATTACCACCCACATCACAGCGCTCTGCCTTCGCAGACCAGACCGAGGCAGCCAGTTGGTTTTCTTCATTTTCTGTTTTAGAGAGTAAGATAAGGCTGCCCTGGAGCTACAAACCATTAACTGAAACACACATGCAGCATTATCAAACTGAATAAAGCTTGAAATCAAAAGGGACTGTTAGGTTACTGCAAATCACTTATCCCGTTTGCAGCGTAAGGGCATTCAGTAAGAATCCTGCAGTTTGTGATTAAAGACAATTCAGCTGCTTTTACTTCTAGCTCCAATTGATTGGTACATAATATGGTTTTCCAGGCTTCTCCATTAATGGTACTAGTGTTGTTTATAACTGGAATATTTACAAAACCATGATACTACAATAGCCTAATAAAGCAACGTCTACAAACCAAACATGAGCACCACAAAAGGTTTGTGGCCTTCTGGGACACCAGTTGAACGGAAAATGAGCAACTCTGGCATTCAGATGACATCAGTGATCTCACCAGGTTTTGGCCAAGAAATACCATGGAGATTCTTTCTTCCGATGCTAGCTGACAATGAAAATTCAAAACTACCACTACTTGAAGCAGAGAATTCAAATTACTGCATATATTTGCCAGAGACCCCCCCCCCCTTCTCTCTACTGAGTATTTCAAAGTTTAGACTTTGTACTTGATATCTAGTTCCAGCAAGAGCCTTCTGGCTTTTAGAGCCCTACAACTGTCTAAATTATGGCTCAAAATAATAATATTTCACATTAGCACAGAACATTGTATATATCTGTGGTGTTTCACTTTGTAGTCCAGGTCTTGTGACTTAAATGATCTGACACTGCCTTACAACCTGCAGCTAGTAAGCACTTGAGTGCCGAGTGAAAGTTTATCATAAAACAGCCAAAATATCTTTGTAGACATAGTACAAAACCAAAACTAAGTACCAGAGTACCCTGTTCTGTATATGGGAGCATAATCCAGCGACAGAAAAATTTTAGGTAGGAGGGCAGTTTGCCAATGATGTGTTAGAAAACAGCATGTGAAGTACGGGCACATTCGAGTGCTAGGAATTAAAACTCACTGATGTTCAGCTTGTTCTTCCAACAATCACAAAACAAAATTTGAGGATTTTGCATAAGGCAGAGCTGAAGCCTAATGAAGTTGCTACATAAAGCTTAAATAACACATGGACAGTTTTTCATCTAAAATATTTTTAAATGTACTGCTAAGGACCTGTGATTTGTAGCTTTCAAAACAAACTTCCAAACAGGCTCCTCAAGCCTCAGCTACCCATTATCAATTCACCACTAGAGCCTGCCTGCGTGTCTGCAGTTCTGAATAAAGTCAAAGCACTTGCTGCACAACCACAGAAAAGTGTTAATACACACGCATTGTAAGCATTTACCCATTCTGGGGGGTATTCCTGGCTCGAGACCAGCATTCATTAAGTGTTTACAGTGTGAAATTAAGGGCAACAACTTCTTATTCACCTTCTGGTATTTCTGGTTCTATGATATTTTCCATTTAAATCAGGTTTTATTATTCATTGGCACTAAGCCCCCAACCCCACATTGATGTGCAAGACTTTCAAATACACGCAGGCCTTTATTAATTTACATCCCATTCACAAGTAATGTAGATGCCTAAGGACTTTTCCATACTGGTATATCCAGAGCAATATCATGTCCTGTACCGTGCAGGTGTAAGGCTCTTAGATCTCATCAACAAGATTACTGACTAATTCTAAGAGGTACTTAAGCAGATGCATATCTATTAGTCTTGAATGGGGCTAGTCAAGCGATTATAGTTCCACTCATGCGTGCTGGAGATGGCTTTGCTGCGCTTGCCAAGATTACACTCCGATCTACAGCACAGTTGGAAAGCAAATGCATTTCCCCAAATACCGAGTCCGTGCATAAAGACATCCTGTTTCTTGCGAGTAAAACAACTCTATGCTCCTGTAAGTGGAAGAAGAAAAGGGGAATGACACTCCATTTAGTTTTGCAAACTGCTCCCCCTCCACACACACACACTCTTGCTTTTCCAGTCTTTTCCTGTTCCCCATTGGGAACATAACCACTGACAGCTCTTTCAGTCCTTGGCACCAGAAAAACAGTCGCCTTGGAAAAGAGATCTTTCCTCTTGCCTCTGCTCTATCATTCTTCGCCTATCTGCCAGCTCATTAGGAAGCACGTCCTTGCTGTACGTCTACGACATCTCAACTCCAGCCACCGGCTCTTTTGAGCCCTTAACCACAGGCTGAACTCAAATGGAAACATCCTTATTAGTCCACTGGACTTTTTTTTTTAATGGCCTAGATGAAAACCAGCTGCGATTTCACTTGGATCATGGCTAAAACGCCTTTCATTTGATACATGTTATAAAGCTGCCACCATGTATTTAAATTCAAGTAAGGCCTCACAGGCTCAAGATCCCTTTCCAGGAGTCATTACCCACAGTTTTCACAACGAAGTATCAGCATGTTCCTTCTCGTACAACAATTTCTCCACCCTTCCCTATTCCCACCTGTCAGTACGCACTTACACAAGTGTGCTGACCCAGGCTTGAGGGAAGGCATTGCAACAACTCTTCCAATCCTAGCCCACACCAATAACGTTTGAAGTTTCATAGTAAGCAATCCTGAAGCAGCAGACTGGTTAAGTAAATAAGAAGTAGTCATCAGCCAGACTTGAGAGAAAACGATCTTCCCAGCTCTCCTGACATCATCTGACTCAGAAGTCCATGTTTTGATAGAAAGGTTAGAGGAAACATTAACCAAATAGAAATTGATGAAGTGGAAGAGAGAGGCTTTTTGTACATCTTTGAACTTCCACTCTGCACCTCACTGGCAGAGAATTTGTTGCTTTCATTCACTTTATATGGCTACATTTCAAAAGCTGTTAATCCGTCTTTTTTATTCGGTGGGCAACTGTATCAGAGGTTTTAGGCAGAGGGAAATCAGCTATTTTGACTGCCCACCTTTGCTTATCAGCGAGCCGATTTCTGGAAATTTTAACCATGCATCGCCAGGAAGCAAACAACAACAACGAGGACAAAAGCCCAGACTCCTCTAAGAAGTTTGGGTGGCCAAGGTCACCACAGTTATTTTTGAAAGTCTTTGTTTCAGACAACTTCCAGCTATGGCTTGGTTTACATTTTGCTCTGGTCTCTTATGGCCGACTGGAATTCACATGCAACTGATACCAGTAATTTACAATGGCTCTTTGACATAGTTCGAGATGCGATGTCAGCCCCATTAGCTTTATGTATGAAGCGACAGTAGCAAGATGGCATCTAGACAAGAACGAGAGTAAGGAAACCATTTAAGTTGAATCTTGGCTCCAACAAAGCACGATTCTCATCAGCTTCAACAGGGCCAGAATTTAACTGCAAGCCACTCTTGGAAGTGAGACAAGAGAGAGTATGTGGTAAAGGGAACGTAGGAGGAGTGGAATGTAGAGGGGGGAAGGAAGCATCCACTCTAGGATCTCCTAACGACTGCATTGATCAGAGGATGCTAGAGCTATTGAAAAGTAACACAAAGCCTACTACACTCACTCTTTTTTTTGAGACATCTCACAGAGTCCTTACGATTCAAGAGTAATTAGGGTAAAAGAAAATCCTGAACATCAAAAAAAATAGTCATCACTTTATATGGTGACAATTATTTAGTTCTAATGATTTCCTTAACAAGTTCTTCAAGACTTATTCTTCAGCTCTGGGAAAGCTGACTGTAAGTAAAGAGATGCAGTACAAAGGAAAAGCTTTGTGCAGTACAGTGACTGAAGTGACCTACAGATGGATATGTGACAGCAAAGCTAGTGCAGGAATGCAAATCAGGAACATATGTAAGAACATGTCTGCACTTGGTCAAATGCACTGCTGAGAAATGAGGCAATTTTGTCTGAAGACAATTGTACTTGCAGAACATGAAAGCAAAGAAAGGGTTCATTGTGTAGCTTTGCAAATGCAGTTGTTTCATGAAAAAAGATGAGCTCTAATAATAGTAAAAGTGGCAGAGACCCAGTCTGAAAAAAAATCCCAGCTCCTACTGTAAACAAGACCTTCATTTTGAATTCAGGCATCTTGCATTTTTAATACAGCTCTGCTGCTGTAGCAACCTCTTTTCTGCTCCTCCATAAAACACGCCATAGCTAAGAGCCAAGAAGCCTCCCAGCCACTGCTCCATGACTGCTGGGATAGGGCCTGAAATGACAGGTACTGCAACAGTGCTGGATGTGGCAGGTTGCAAAGCAACCCTTGGCTGTCACTGACAGGTCTCATCAATCATTTGCAATGGACGACTTCTTTTCGAGAACTAAGAACTAATAGGACAGCCCGTGTATATTTAAAAATTAAAAAGCAGATCTGTGCGGAAAGGTTCCCAGACTCACAGGCCTTTCCCAAGCAGTGTACTCCATACCAATTAAAACATAAAACTACACTACACACATTTTTACAAGGCCTTTCTTTTGTGAACCATGAAGTCCATTTCATTACTGTGGGGCTGTCACCTGGAATTCCAAAGTGGACTACAAGAAGCTGTTTAAAAATTTATGTAAGATGGGCCACAGCGCTGCTGCTTCCTTGTTAAAGGAAAAGGTTTGTTGCATCAACAAAAGGTGTACGAGTTCAGGTTCATACTTTCTCCTGTGGTTTTTACCACACACTGTTAAAGCCTTAGATTGAAAATAGCGCTAATTTTGCCCACCTGCTTCAGTAGGAGCAGAGCAGTTCATATGCCAAGAGCCCCTATACAGCTTCCTCTAGGCAACAGGAAAAGCTTAGCAGAAAGTTTCTAAAACCAACCAAAGACATTCCAGGTAAAAGATTCCCACCCTTGATTTCCAGCCAGCTCTACCAGGTGCTGTCTGCTAAATATTTTTCAGCCCCAAATATAAATCCCTAGACATTCAGCTCCCAAGGAAAAGCTGGTAGTCACTCCTGTTTCTCATGGATGGATACCTATACTGGCTCTTATAGAGGTTTTTTTGTTTGATTTTGCATTTTGTTTTTAAAGCAGCATGTTCAGTTTTGAGAAGTACATAGTTTTTAGAGGAGTTCCAAATCAACAACATTTAGGCTTCTGAATATCGCTCTTAAAAAAAAAAAAAGTCCCAACAAAAAAAACTGAAGAAACCCCTCGACTTTTATCCTTCCCAAGGAGAAAGAGGAAATTAACGGCATCTATTTTTAGGCATCAAACTGCTGGTACCTAGGTGAGCAAGCTACTCACTCTCTAAAGGCAACATGAGGGAGATAGGCTGCTGCAGAGCCTACAGTAGTTGCTCCGAGTCATCTAGGGGAGACCTTTTCCCTCTCCTCATGCCCTACTCAGAGTGGTCTGGTTAGACTACCAAAGACTTTTCAATGGCCAGGAAATCAAGGTGTCTCAACTAAGTAAACCAGAGGAACGAATACTTACTAGTAGAGTTATCATTGTAATCCCATGCCTCAACAAGCAATGTGTAGGATCTCTGCAAGAGAGGAAATAAGAGTTAGTTTCAAAGCCACACATAACTGTAAGAAAAACAAAAGACAATTTTAATGGAAAAAAAAAAAAATCACGGTCTCTGCTTTAAAATGGAATACTTGAAAACCTAAATAGGTAATAGATTATACTTGAGACAAACATGATCTTCTTGAAACCCCATAAGCTACCTTATCCAGTCTGACTTAGAAGACCTTTCACCTTGGATAGCTCATCTTTGTCATCATTAATGCATCTTATGTACTTAACCAGGAAGTACAGCCTTTGACACTATGCTGCAGCCACAATAAAGCACGTGTGCAAGAATAGCACATGGAAGACTAAAAACATCAGGCTGGCAAAGCATCAAAAAATCCCCAAAAAAACACCCAACACCCCCACCCTCAAAAGCTGCTTCAAAAGAATTTTAGTTACAGAAAAGTAGTCTTGATGTCCCTTCCCCCAGCCATCCTGAAAGCCAGAAGTGTTGCTAAGATTACTGTGCTCTGCCTTGACAGCCCGATCTCTAGGGACTTTGCTTTTCAGCACCCCCTTTGAAAGCTTTGTCTGCATGAGGGCCATCGCAGCTCCCACCCGTATCAGGTAACTGAAGGAAGAACGGAGGGCTATGGGAAGGGGGTGGGGTGAGAGAGAAGCAGCATTGTAAAACAAAGGCTAAAATCAGACTATTTGGAAGCGCAGGGAAAGGGAAGCCGCACTATCCACCCCGTGTCACTTTTACAGACGCACTAATCTGCCAATGAGCTCGCCAGCACTCCAGTAATAATAATCTAAGCATAAACTAACACAAGTGACTCCATGGGCTGGAAAGGTGCCAGCTATTACATCTAAGCCACCTTTATCTTCAATCCTAACTTGAGAACAAGAGCCATTAAAACATCTTCTCCTCCCCCAGCTCTACTCCGAGATATTATCCAGGCTGTATCTTTCAAAATTGACATTTAGCCAGCCATATCCAAACTTAGAGAATGATTCAAAACCAAAACATTACCAACTCCTTCCCCCCCCCCCAAAAAAAAAAAAAACAACTGAGAAAAAATATTACTTAAAAATTAAAAAGTATAATAATAAGTATAAATGAGGTAATAAACACAACATATTTCTGCTGAGTAGAACAATAACAAAAACTCTCCATGAAGGATTACAATGCTTTGCCATCAAAGCTGTGTATTTTAATATTTATTACTTCTTAATTTTATCAGTGCTCAGTCGCAGTCTGCTCATTTATGGTCTGTACTGCTTAACACCTTTTCTGTAATGGAAACCAAAACATAGTTCTGAGAGTAAGCTGCTACAAGGTGCAAGTGTAAGGGCAGACTTCAAATTCCTTAAAAGGAGAGAGAGGAATAAAAAAAGTTAAGCAGACTGTTTTCTCACGACTGGACACAGCATGCAGCCTCTGAATGAAAACCTAGTTTGTGATGGACACCAGCTTGGAATATCGCCTAAATATGTTTCATATTCAAAACAGACTAGGATTCCATTTCGTTCACTGATAACTGTGGGAAAATGCTTCAGAAAGTAAGCAAAGCTGGGCAAGCCGAGACATGCGCCCAAACTTCGATGCAGAGTCTGCATTGGCCCAAACCATTTTTGGTTAATATTTCATAAAAGTTACATTTTAGTTGTTACTATTCTAGACCAAGCCTCTCAACTTGAAAGAAACTCTGAAAATAAAATAGGACACAATGTGATCATTTAATACTGTTCAAAGCAGTTTTAAGAGTCCTTATCCAAGCCAGTGGTAAAAAAAAACAAAACAAAAAACCGCACACAGAATAGAACTCCTGAGCCATATTACACATATAGATTGCACTATCTTGGGTGCTTCCTCACTGGTTTAATTACCAACATTGAGAAGCACAAGCACAACATGTTAGTGCAAGCTTGAAAAAAAATATTATGATATAGGGAATGAATTATGGCAACTAGCACTACTTCCAATAAAGTTAAGGATGTTTTCCTTTCGGCCTTGCATAATTGTTTTGGAAGATATTTTGTCTAAACTCATAGCAACAGTTCCCGGTTGGTTCTCAGGACTGTTTACCAACACACCTAGCCCTTAAGGAAAGGAAAGGTTGAATCCTTGCTTTAACTGCTACTGTTGCTAGATACTTGCGTGACCACTTTCCAACACCACACAGTTTGTTTAAAGAGAGGAGAGGCTTCTGCTTAACTGGATGGAAACAAGATGCAGGGGGAATAGACATACCCTAGCAATTCCCTTGTTTCTATGTGCCCCCTCTCACCTCATCTCAGTATTTCAGATGAAGAATCCCTATTCTGAAAAGAGATTATAAGAAGAATGGCAGTTTAATCTCCTGGCTCTGCCCCTCTCAGCACGGGGCAAAGAAAGGACAAGACTTTGTGTTCAAAATGGGACACTTCTGAACAAAAGACACAAGATACGCACAGCCCCACAACAAGAGTAGCAAGTCACACTCAACAATCCAACTATCTCACACTTCTAGCCAGTTCCTCCCATCTCCCAAAGCAGCAGCTCTGTGCAAAGACTGCACTGTTGAGATTTTTTTTTAAAATGCATATCATCCCCACTCTATAGATCAACAATTCAGATATCTCAGGAATGACTACTTACAGCATGGAGGTTTAACTTTTCCCATGCCCATAGGTGACCTCTGCCCATCTTTGAATAAATATATATATCCAGACACAAGAATTCCACATCGTGCACCTTATTCCATCAAAGCAATGTCCTAGGCAACAAGGCAGCAGTGAACTTTCCAGAGTCACACCCAATTAGCCACTGTAAACCTGAGCTTGACCAGAAGGCAGGGATTCTGGCCTGAGAGGAAAGGCAGCTTGAAAGGAACAGCAAGACGGCACATTTTGCAGAACATCCACAGCAGCCCAGAGGACTGAAAGGCAGCATGGTCAAATTTAAGCACAGCTCCTATGAATTAAGCTATGAGAGGATGGAAATGGTTAAGCTCACACTCAAAAAAAACCCACAAAGCAAGCACCAATGTGCAAGAGCTATTTTCCTCAATGACATGACACCATGATTTAGGCTGATCCATTGATAATACAAATCAAGAAAGTCTGTGAAGACCCTGAAATCCATCACAAACTACCCCTTTTAAGGGACTGAAAGGCCAATGCAATCTCTTTTCTGGTCATTTAAATGAAATATTAGCAGCTCCAGGTAAGCAGACAGTGTTTAAGCTCTCGGCTTGATTACCATCTTCCCTCCCTTCCTCCAGACACCCACCCAAAAGAGGTGTTTTTGTACTCTGGCTTCTAAAGTCATTCTGCAAGTCAGTGGGACAGAGCAAGATTAAAACATCAGGCTCATTAGTGAAAGGACTACCTCCTTTTTGAAAGAGGCTGCAACTAGTCAAACTTCTTTCCCTCCTATCCTTGTGGTTAAACCATGCAAGAGCTTTGCTGAGCACGTGAAACCATGACTAGACAAATGCAGTGGGAAGTTTGCATTTTGAGCGCTGCGCCTGCTCCTCCTCTGCCAAACAAGGCGAGCAGGTTAAGCCCAGAGATGTTCTCCTCATGCTCTGCCAGCTGTGAAGACCAGTTTGAGAAGGGCCCTCAAAGACCTCACCTGCATCCTAGGGAAGGAGGCTAGGAGACTGGCATGCTGTCACAAGCAGGCCACAGCAAATTGCCAAGAAGTCCAGCAATCCCTCCTCCCTTCAGCTGGAAGAAGGTGAGATAGGGAAGAGGGAAACTGAGGAGTATTTCAAAGCGCCCAAGGGCCAGGGAGGAGAATCCCTCTGAGTGGAGTTAAGGCTAGTCACAAAATCACTTCCTCTAAACGTCAGCAGGACTCTCTCACCCTTGTTGCAACATGACAAGTCAAGATGATGCTATACAGATGCATCACAACGTCATGCCATGCTCAGCACTGACAGAGTATTCCTTCAAAGGACTTGAAGAATACTGGTTTCTCATCCAGATGAGATGGGGACCTACAAGGGAGAAGAAAGGAAACAACCTAACCCTCCTAACCCTTTGTCAAATGCAACATAGCCAGGAAGCTCTCCTTTGGGCTAGTAAAGCAATACCCTATAAAGCTGTTACTCTCTCAACCCTGCGTATATAAACAGAGCCCAAGCTGTAAGGATCTCACACCTCAGAGTCCGTGGCCAAGAGCCAGGCAGAACCTCACGCAGGCAGCCCGGCCAAGAGCCTCATCAGAATATGCCCACATGAAAACAGAGCACATTGTTCCCTTAGTCTTCATTTTGAGTAGTTCCTTCAACGCTATTAGTGCCAGTAAACGCTTCATTGCCACGTAAAGGAGAAAACATGAAAACAAATGTAATTATATTAGCAGCTTCCAGGACAGACTTTCCCCTCATTCTGCCTTGGCACAAGTCAAGCCAGTAACTGAAGTCAAGACCTTCTCTGCGATGCAGCTGCCACCCTCCTGCCAAATGATGAAGGACACAAAAGTACCGCTATCCAAACTATGCATACGCTTAAGCATCCAGTAAACCAGGCTGATCTCTGATCTGGCAAGCCTGCTGGAATAATGAGTGTCCTGTGAATACATAAAGTGCTGAAGTTGCCATTGTGTGAAGTAAGTCCATGGTTTGTCTGGGAGCCGAGCAATGCTGAGTCTACTGCTGCTTCCTGTTGCTTGTCCTGTATTAGCATTATTTTTGGATAGGCCCCATTATGTTCTGTAATCCTCACTGCAGTCAGTATGGCCACACTATTGTTCTTGGTTAATATTAGCAGTCAATGCCTCTGTCTGGGTGGCCGGACTACAATGTATTCCAATCATAAAACTAGTGTGCATTAACTGAACAATGTACTGGGACAGAGAGGGGAGACTTGGGGTCCTCCCTTCTCCCCTCCTTTAAAAACTGAAAAAAAAAAAAATTGGCATTTTTTTTTTTTCCTTCTTTCTTTTTAAACTAATGATTTTAAGTTATTTCAGCTACCAGTGTGCATTGTACGACAACTGCATTTTAATCAGAACCTTATCTCGTTACCGAGTTATTTTCTCACGGAGTCCCACTTGTCAAAGACTAGCAGGCAGGCCAAGATGTCAATGGTTGCTTTCAACCTTCCCCAACAAGCAGATTACCTGCTCTTATCAGTCCCCCTACCTGTTTAAAGCATCCCACTGATAATTAAATGCACCAGTTACAAAAGGGTGGCAAGGTTAATAGAGAGAATACCTAGTAGGCAGCCAAGCAAAACAGTCAGGTTCACATAGAGCAAGCCTGAACAAGAAGCCTTTCTACTTATTTACCTAACTGCATAAGAACTGGGTTGAGCTGGTAAAAGACTCTGGATGTTTGACTATTTACAAACCACTTTAACCACTTCTATCCACATTTTACAGTTTCTTCTGAACACTACAAGAATAATGAGTGTAATTTATGCTGCACAACAGTGACCACAGAACCATGAGCTCCACAGACTAACAAAAAACAAACGCAACAGCTTCTAGTTTTGACATCTTTCCCCATGTTGAGGCACATGGGTCACCAGCTACAATTATTAGAACTGTGTCAATTTACATATAAAAATTCTATTCATCAGCAGAAATGCAAAGTCAAGTTCAGCTTGAATTTTCAAAACCAATCCTGTCATTAGAATTATCTACAGAGAAATACTTTCAAAAACTGTAGCTTAAGGTTTTGTACTACAGGGCATCAGACTTCAGAACTGAAGTTGGAATAAGCATCATGTATAAGAGTGCAAGCCTCTTGTATGGCGCAACATCTCATTTAATTAGCTAAGGCCCAGCTTTTCTAGCTTCAGAACTCATTTACTTCTATTCCTGCCTTCAGTCCACAAAGAAGCAGTAAGTTTCCTTAACTAGAATTTTAAGCATAAAGCAACCTTATGCAATTCATTTGCAGACATGCAGACTTCCAGCTGCATAAACAAGCTGACAGGGCTGGATGTTTGTAGTCTGAGAAAGTTTAGGAACAAGCTTCAACGCCAGGCCCAATCTCACTGCCACTGAAGTTAAACTGGAGCAGGCCTTTATTATAACAAGAATTAAAATTCTGAGAGCAGGCAGGATAAGGATTTATTTTTAGACATATTATGGTAATATAGTCAAATGGATTTACCAGGAAGATGAAGTTCTGAACTGACTGGAACATAAATAACTCTTAAGAACATGCAAGTTCAAAACCTCTGAATGGATGTATCACTCCTCTGCAGTCCTGGGAAAAAAAACAGCCTTGTGGATGCTAATTATGCTTCAGATGTCACTTACTACTCTCAGCTCCATTTTGGATAGTAATCCTAGGCAAAACATGGCACTTTGAGTGCTGAAGAGTTATTCTTAAATTATTAGTCAACAATAAATGACTCAGTGTGGATTTGGTTAACATGCATTTTGTTATTATAAATATTTCTTCTGATCTGCCCATGCTCCAAGATGACTTATCAGGCATTCTTTAAGAAAAGCTGGAACAATATCTGCATTTGCTTCTACAAGTGTTCAAAAGTTACCTGGAGGAGGGAGGGAAAAACAACATAAAAAAATAAGCTTTAATTTTATGAATGTGACCTACTGGTTTTTTTGTTAAAAAAAAAGCAGTTGAATGAAGTGCTTTTTCCTCTCAGATTCAAAAGGCTATTACTTTAGTATCAGCTGCAGATTAGTATTTTTGAAGCCTCTGGTGTCAAGACAGGGGAAAAAAAGTTCATGAAGCTTAAAAAACACTGAAGATCTTTTATTATCCCTTTCTAGCCAAGAAAAACAATGCCTATCCAGAAAACATCTTTTTTATCTTCAGCAACCAGTAACAGTAAGATTTGTTATTAAAAAGGAAAAAAGCTGACTATTGTACTTTTTAGATGAAGCTTAAAATAATATGTTCATATTTTTTTTAATTGTATTTTACACTAAAGTCACTTAGATGCTGGAGGGGTTTTTTTTTTCACCTCAGTAGTTTCCCAGTGTGTTGGTGCAATTGGCTCCAATATTAAATAATTACAAGGTTCATAATTTCAGGATAAACAAGCTGTCTGAAATTGGAGCGATGCATACCAAAGGAATTGCCAAGTTTGACCTCCTTCTTTCTTACAGTCTCACCACCCCTCGAAAGATCTCTCTTTACATAAAAGCAAAGTTTAGTGCTAAGCTTTGCTTAGTTAATGCACAGTTCCCTTAAGGTAGGGCACACACCACACTTCAGGTGCCATCTGATTCTTTAAGGAAAAGATTTGATTTATGTCTGAGAAGAGCATGTGTCTACCATGAAACAAAACTTGTTGAGACAGACTTTGACAAGAGAAACATGGAAATCCTTTTGTTCCATACTTTTCTATATGTCTTCATAAACCAAGTTGCCTATCAAGAAAGTCACTAAAGTCTCAAAATGATTGCAAGAAGTCTACTTTTTTTTTCCCTTAATAACCATTATTATTATTATTGTTTCAGTTTACTGAAGAATTGCTAGCTACTGCAGGGGTAGCTTTCTGACACACTCTAGGTCCTTTATTCTGGCTGCTGCCCTGTTTCCTAGCAACTTACTCAAACCTTCCATCACTTCAATTAATTTATGGCCCACCATCTCCACACCCATTACTCACAGGGGTACATATCAAAACTGACAAGAGCAAACTGCATAAGTTATTAATAAGACTCTGAGACTTCAAATCTACACTGCAACTACAAACCATACCTAACAATATATTTAAAGCACACAGCTTTAAAGCACATAATTCTCTTTTCTTCTTCTCTTGTATGATGAATAAAGACCTCTTAATGCAATATAACTATTTTTCACTAATGGCGTAAGAGGCAGCTTGACATGAGATTTTTTTAAGTAGTCAAGGCAACAAGACTTCTTAATGTTACTGACTCAAGCTGGAACATCCAAGAAAAGCCTCCCTCACATAGCAGAACACAAACAACACATATTCAGAGATGAGCATGAATTTTCAAGTGCAATATGATTAACATTTCAGTCTAGCTCCTATTACCTTTACTGTCATTTTCAGTTATATTCAAAGACAACTCTCATATTCAGCCCCACTGGTAAATGCAATGTTAGTCTCAAGCTTTTAGTAAAGTCCACATTCACCCATCTAAAGATTTTTTTTTTAAGTTCTGAAACTTCAGCATCAGATTTGAGTTGACTAATTAAGTTTGCTACTTTATCTGTAGAGCTTTCTAAAGAGCTAAAATGATTTGTGTACACAATTTTAGTAAAAATAAGGGCTTTGCCACATTAGATATTCTTTTGTTCAAATGCCATTTGAAAGTCACAATGGCTAGCTTCAAAGCTGTGTCCTATGGAAGTTAAAGCTGGGAAGCAGGCTTGATAATTGCAAGCAGACTATCATCACAATCTCAAAAAAGTACATTTCTGCATGGGAATATGCAAGAGTTTATTCCAAAAAATTCCAGTCTTAGGAACCAGAGTGTGTGAAGTTGTCAAGTTTTACACATTTCAAAGGCTGCACTGGAGTTTTGCTGTTGCTGCCATAGGACTCCAGTTCTCAATTAGATTCAGCAGGACAATAGAAGCATTTCTTTTACTAAGATGCAAGCAAGCTTAGAAAACTTCTCCCATGGTCCCCACCCCCCAAAACCCACCCTCTATGCACAGATTTCCCTTCCCAACCCTATGAAGAGAGGGGCTCTTAGAAGGAATGTGTTTCACATATTTTTTATATATATTCACATATTGTCAGATTCAAGGCACTCAAATTACTGGGAACAGGGTAGGGGGCTCATTAAAAATAAAACAAAAATCAAAACAAACAAACAACTACATATATATATCCTTGATGAACCCGAGTTTTCTGAAAAAAGTCAAAATCTGCAACACAAGCAGTGCAACTATTGGCAGAGCTTCAAATACCTCAGATTTTTACAAAGCCCTTTATCCCTTTGATGGCATATTTGATAACAGTTTTATCTCATTTCATGTCAGAAAAAAAAAAAAGAGAAAGAAAAGAGAAGGAAAGAAAGGAAGGACTTGTACTTCCAACAGAGAGTACTTTTGTTAACTCTGCTATTGTACTTTGTAATACTATCTCCTTAAAAACGCAGACTTGATTTCACCCTTGTGCCTCTCCAGCCCTCAGTACTCCAGAAGTCACAACTGACAGAGGAGGCAGGTAGGAGGCAGCACAGGACGTTTCAAGAACACATGGCTGCCTGCAGCACTTGGCTGCAGGACTACAAAGTGGGTGTCTACACTACAACTGGAAAAGGAATGCTTTTGGGGCGGGTTTCCCCCCCCTTCCAAAAAAAAAAGTCCAGGCCCTCCCAGTAACCAGTCCTTATCTGACTGGCAAGGGCCAAGTTTTAGAGGGAGTGGAAAGTCTACAAATGCTTCCACCTCGCCAGCAGTGATAGTGACAGAGGATAGGAAACAAGATTCACCCCTCCCCTGCATGCACGTAAGAGCCCTCCTCCCCTCGCAAAAATGACCTTAGGCATCTAGGTTAGGATGACTGGATCTTCAAAACTGCTGAGCATCAACATATCCCAAGGCAGTTGGTGGGAAATTGTCTGCTCAGCGCCTTTGGAGAAGGGGACGGGGGAAAAACAGTTTTGTTTCCTAGGTGATCTCTAAATATAACTTTTAGAAGCATAAATTTTGGAGTTTTCAGCTTTCCTATCATAGCATTCCAGAGAGCCACCACAAAAGATAAACTGTTACATGTGTCTAAGAGCCCCCTAGAACAGTCATCCTCAGTTTGTGCCTGCCTGGGCACTAAACAATGCACCTCCTGGCACCCAATGCCACGGGCAGCCTTCTGTGTCCAGAAACCCTACACCCTGCATCTGTGGGTCTGTCCTGGGCAATGGTCGTTTTGGAAAGCTGGTCCTCACTTACTGTGCAGCAAATAAAAGAGCTGACTATATAAAAGCTTCAACTCTCTTGAGTACCCCCAGAAGAAACAAGCAGCACTGAAGTCAAAGCGAGAGTTTGTTACATGACCAACAACAAAACAGGCTTCTGAAAAAAAAGGGTCACCCGTCCTCCATCTCACTGCTCTACGAGGCTCACGAGTGTTTGCTAAAGTGGACAACAGTGGGAAAGTGCCTTTCAAAGAGCCCCACCTCCTCGAGCCATCTAATTTTGCACGCAGCTAGAGGGAAGCCAGAATCTCTGGACCACAGAGGCAAGTAGCCAGGAAAAGGTGTGCTGTGGGGAGGAGTGTGTGAAATAGCCCAAAAGCTAAGACTAGGCTTTTCTCAGTCTTTAGCTTCTAGAGCCCACAAGTACCTCAAAACCTTCCAAGCTTCCCAGGGAAGCTGGCAACTAGTTCACCAAGAGCAGCAGCAGCAGCTCCCATCAACACCAAGCAGCGCAGGGAGATTTCCCCTCGGGAGAAGCAGGAAGCCTTCCCAAACACGCTCCAGGGAAGGAGGCCAGCTATGACACACACTTTTCACACGGGATCCCTCTACAGCCCCTAACCCACTGCTCTTTTGGCTTAAGCCCAAGACTTCACTGGTTTGGAAAAAAAAAAATAAAAAAATAAAAAAAAAAAAAAATGAACTTCTGACCTTCTAAGTCTCAAGAGACTTATTCATGCTGTAAAGTGCAGAGATACTGGGTTTGCTTCCCTGACCCATTTAGATCCCCCTCGCTGCACATCTGACTTTCAAACTTAACAGGCTGTGCATTGTGAGCCCCAGGGAACAAAAACAAAAACACCACCACATTTTACTCGTTTCTGTGCTGCGGATTCCCGAGGCTCTTGCCAAGATGCCTGCTCCCTCCCCAGTCCTGGTGCCTCTGCCCCTGCGCGAGACGTTCGAGCTCGGCTCGGCATGGCTATGGCCATGTCAAACAGGACCGTCCAACAGAGGCAGAGCCAGAGCAAGGCCACGCACTCACCGGCCAGGCAAAGCTGAAAGGGATAACAATCCGGTTCTTTTCATTATTCCGGTTGTACTTTAAATTGAAGGTATTTCCTCCGATGACAGGAGTGGATTTGGATCCGAAGCTGCAAGGACCACCAGCCGTGACCCGGGATTGATACTCCTTCAGGCAAACTTTAAAATAGGTATCACACTCGTCTCTGGTGCATTTTCTGTCTCCTGGGTTTCGGGTGCCATCACAGCAATTTCCATTTTGCAGTTCACCATTCACATTTTGCATGGATAAGATCTCCAACTCAAACTGTCCCGACGCTAAAGTCACCTGTTAATCCCAAGAAAGAACCGGAGGAGAAAACAAAAAACAAACAAACAAAAAAAAAGAAACAAGAAACAGACAGTTACCTCACTTTTTTCCCCAAACACAATCTACAACAACTCTGCAGACAGAAGAAAGTTATCTTAACTGCTTTCAAGAACCACATCCATAACATTAAAAAAAAAAAAAAGCAACCACTCCAAGCTTTTCTCTACCAGACACCCATGAGAAAGGCTCATAAATCATCCCAACCATATAATACCATTAATGCTAAAAAACAACCTTAAGTGCCAATTTCAAAAAAATACTGTATGTATGAGGAAAGCTTCCAAATCGTTATGAAACAAAACTAAATCAAACGGAGAGTGCACACACGAGAGCAAACCCAAAGAAACCCGATGTAGCTAAAGCACCCTGGAAATGCAACCCTTCTGCAGCTGAGATGGGGAAAATAGCCTCCCTGCTCAAGGCTGCCCAGCTGAGATTCAGACCTTGCTCGTTAGTCACCCCAAGAGTACTGCAATTAGCAGTTAAAAAAAAAAAAAGAAAAAAGGAAAAAAAAAAAAGTAATTTCGTAAAAAAGCGGTTTGCAGTAATCGCAATTTTTGTTCCCAGGGAATTAAGTCTTGCTGCAAGGAAGACTTCTGCCTGTGCCATCTCCGCAGAAAAGTTAGCAGCTGTAACTCCACTGTCGCTGGGGTAGCTTTGCAGAAGCGCCTTGCGCACCGCTCAAGATTCGGGTTTTTCTTTTTTTTTTTAAAAAAAATCACCTCCCGCAATCACTGCGGGACCCGCGTTCCGCAGAAAAGTGCAAAACCCCTGCGAATTCCTCGGGAGCCCAACTCCGGCTGGCTGAGGCTGCCCTCCCTCCCTGCCCGCCCGCCAGCGGCTGCAGCCCCAGGTACGTACCTTCGCCCGCAGCCCCAGCAGCGCCAGGAGGAGGCCGAGGGAGCACGCCGCCGCGGCTGCCCGCCGGGGCGCACGCATGCCGCCGCGCTGCCCGCCCGCCTGCAGGCCGCCGCTGTCCGCCGCTCGCTCCGGGACGGGACGGCACGGGGAGGGCCAGGAGGGGAGGAGGAGGAGGCGCCGCCGCTGCTGCCCGCCGCCGCCCCGCTCTAATATACCGCGCCGGCCGCGGCGCGCACCCGCGCCGAACAACGCCGCTTTTCAAGCGCTTTCAATAGCGCCCCGGTCTTCAATGCAAAGCAGCCCAGCCTCCTTTTATTCTCCTTATTCTCTCGCCTCCCTCTTTTCTTCCCCTTTTCTTTTCTTTTTTTTTTATTATTGCGATTATTATCCCGATCCTTTTATTTCTTTCAGGTCGCCGGGCACCGCGCGGTGGAGGCGCGGCGAGCCCCCCGCCCCCCCGAGACACACACACACACACGCGGACACACACACACGCACATGCAGCGCACACACCAGCCGGCCGCCCGTCTGGGAACCCCGCAGCCGCTCGGCTTCATCTAGCCCACGGCGGCAGGCGGGGAGGCCGCCCGCCCGCGCATGCGCCCATCCATATGCATGAGGAGGGAAAGAGGAGGAGAATGGCAGGAGCAGGGGAAGGCAGGTACCGGCAGGAGGGGCGGAGGTAGGCGGGTACCGAGAGGAGGGCTAGCCGGCCGCGGGCGGCACCGAGCTGCGGGCGGCGGCTGCTCCGCCGGAGGGAGGTGACGAGCCGTGGCTCTAGGCTGCCCCATCCCGCCTCCCTCTCTCGGGAAGCCCCGCACCGCAGGTGCCTCCCGGGATACCTGGAGCTGCGGCCTCGCTGAGGCGGCTCGGGAGCGGCGGGCTGAGGCAGCGCCGCGCGGAGGGAAGCGCTTTTCCCGCCCGCTGAGGGGACGTGCGGGGTCCTCGCTGCCCGGGAGCCGTAGCCCTTTCCCCCCTCGCCTCCTCAGGGCTGGTTAAAAGGAAAACGAAGCCTTTGGGGGCGGTTTTGCTGTGGAAACTTCCCTGCCCTGGGCCGGCGGCGGCCGCCTGGCTTCCCGCCCCGCGTTACCTGAGGCAGCGCGGCAGTTTCGGGGCGGGGGGCACGCGCGCGCCTGGGGCGCGAGCCTTGAGCGACCGTTGAGCGACCGTTGAGGGGCCGTTGAGGGACCGCTGAGGTGATGGTGCTCCCCGGGCGCGGGATATCGCTCCGCCAGGGGAAGGAAAGGGCGGACAGCCTGGTCTCCGAGGTGGAGGCCGCGGCTCTCCTGAGGGAAGTGGAGGTGGCAGTCGCCACCGTGGGACTCGTTGTCCGCTCCATAACACGAGGCCAAACCGCCACTGATGTCCCGTGGGGCAGGAGGGAACGAGCTGGAAGTGAGGCGCCATCCCTCAGCTGCAGCCCAGGCTGGGCAGCCCAGAAAGGCAGCGCTGGCTGAGTGCAGAGGCTCTGTCAGGCTCATCTGCTCCTGGCACTGGAGCTACATGTCCCGGCTGTCCAGCTTCCACGTAAGTGCTGTAATTTGTCAGCCACACCTTTTCAGGAGCAGAGCCCAGAGGAGCGTAGTGAGGTGGTTACCTGTGGGGCTCCTTGCCACGGGGCACTGAGAAGCTCAATAGTTTGCGCAGTAGCAAAAAGTGTTCAGAGTGGCTCCCAGAGGAAGAGCTGTGCATCAAGGGGCACTGAACAACAAAACAAGACACTCATAAGTTTGTCACTGGTTTGGGAAGTCCCTGAGTTGCTGGTGTAGAGGTTGGGCGAATGTGCTGGGAATTGTCACTGCATCACTGTCCCTTTCTTCCTGAGGTGCTGGAGACAGGAACCTGGCCTACATGACGTTTGGTCTGACCCAGAACAGCTATTCTTATGTTCCTATCTCCTATTCCACTCTGATCTAACACAGTACATGTACAAATATCTATTTTATACACCAGAGTCAGTGGCATAGAGGAAGACAAGATTTCTGACCTAATTTTATCTCCTTTGTTTTCATTTCCTATGGCAAAAGCAAAGTGCATGCTTGTTCTTGGCCGAGGTAAGGTCCATCCTGTTACCGAGCATCTAAGGCTGTGAAGCCAGCGGTACTTGTGGCCCTAATGCTAGAACCGTGCTCATGCTTTCATCAGACTCCTGCAGATCACTTCCCATTTGTGAGTTCAAAACTTAGATTACATGCCAGCAGTTTTGGTACGTGGTTGCTGAATCCTTCCAGCCTTGTTCAACCCAGGAGTTCTAACAGTGTTGATTGTTCCTTACTTGGAGTAATTAACTTTTCTTAGGCTGGTAAACTTTCATTGTGTTTTATCCACAAAGCGCCTGCACTTTGCTGATATGAGAACCAGTGTCTCTCTTATTATTATTTTTTTATTCAGTGGGTGTTGGTTACCTTCCGCAGCCGATTTAAATGTTACTCATTCACAAGTGCCACACATGCGCTCCTCTGGGCCTTTAAGTACCCTGCTGCCTCCTGGTATGCTCTGTACCTTTAGGGCAGGTCTGGAGTTGGCCTTTCTGCACGAGGTTACTCCACCTGTTTGACTCCAGTGCTTAAGAAATCCAGAGTTCTGGTTCCCACAGTGCTTGTGACTCAGCAGCGTAGCTGCCCTTAAACAGAATTACTTGTCCAACAACTTAAAATGCTTTGCAAGCACTAATGAATTAAGCCTCCCAATGTCTTGAGATGCATAGTGTTACTGATAGGTGAACCAAGGCAGAGTGCAAGGTGTGCAAAAGTCCACTGTGAGCCCTCTCCCTCACAGATCTGAAAGAAATTTTGACCTCATGGAAGTCAGTAGCAAGATGATCTTAATTTATTAAGGCCGGATTTTCCCCCTTGAAGTCCTGTCTCCTGCTTTTCTTCTCTCAAGGACAGATCTTCAGCCACTGCACTGAAAACCAATTGAGCGTGGTGCATTATGCAGCCTGAGGATCTTTTTAAGATGTCCATTTCCCTGCATATACAGCAATGTACAAATTCCTGCATGTGCACAGGGAGACTGAATTGTAGTTGTTTTGAGTAGCCCAAAACTGGTGCATGTGAAATTCCTGCCACTACGTCCATGTCTCACGAGGCGTGGAGCTGACGTGTCTTCCTTTGAGGCCGGTGAAGAACTTTTCAACGTCTGGCACTCAGCTTTTTACATTGCGTAGTTACTTCCTGCTAATCTTCCTATTCTGACATAATTAGATTACATCCACCTTAGAAGCCGTTAGAAACGTCTCGTGTGCCAAGGTCCGATGTTCCTGACAGTACTTTGCTTCAGGCCTGAATCAGTTCCCTAGTATAAAATTAGATCCGGCTTTGTTGAAGCCACTGGGAGAACGCCCAGGACCCCAGTGGGACGAGGATCACGGCCTTTAGAGGGAGCGCCTGGTGTATGAGGGTCAGGTGTCGTGGAGTCAATTCTTTGTGTTAGGAAAGTTGTAATTTCCTTTTTAAAGCTTGGTGACTCATTGAATCATGGCTGTGAACAATCCCACAGGATTTCCTTAGATTTGTGACACCCAAAGGTAAGCTTGGAATGGCGCCCCTGGAAAAATTCTTCGTTCAGGGACCTGATCCATCTCATTTTGAAGTCAGTGACCAAACTTCTGTTGAATACTATAATGCAGATCAAGATGGTTGTATAATCACAGGGGCATGATCTGAATTAGCCTTCAATAAACCAGTAGAAAGGGCTACCAGAAAAGTATCAGTCAAAATGTAGAATTTGTAGTCATAAAGAATTCATAAAGCTTGACGGCTTCAGTTCCCAGCAAATGAAGAGGCTGGAGGAGCCCTTTGTTTCTCCGTAGGTTTTTATAAAAGTAGTTTTGCTTTTCTAAATTCACGTGCTGCAGTTTTACATATAATTCTAGCCAAACGGAGTGAAAGAGTGAAAATTTCCTCCACTTGGATAATCCTTTATCTAGGACTTAAGCTTCCCGATTGCACGGAGAAGAACATATCACTACAGTCAATCACGGACGAGTGAGCTTTTCGATAAGGCCTTTCCTATAATACACCCACAACACTTTATTTTCCTCTTGCTGCGCTGGGACCGACCTCCCCACTTGGGTGAGTGTCGCGGAGGCACAGATAGGAACTGTGCTGTGCTGCTTGGCTGACACACATCTCAGAGCAACACATTCCAGCAGATGAACCCATTTGCACAGTTGAGTGATCTAAACTTAGAAAGCTAATTTCTCTAATTACAAAGTGAGACTGAACTCCTGTAAGGCTTTTCATCACCTGAGTGGAATGGGAATTGCGCTTCCATAATCATATAATGTTTAGAAACTAATTAGAAAGCGTTTTGTGGGGAGGCCACACCCTGTGTTAGACTATTTCACAAATGGATCAGGAGAGAAAACTACCTACGATGAGAAAGCTGAGCAAGCAGCAGAGGTTAGGAGAAAGAGTACAGCTTACCAAACCCTGCACAGTGCATGCCTGCTTCCATAAAAGCTTTGATTCTTCAGACTCTGGGAATTTCTTAAAGCTGTATCTCTAGGCAAGCTTTCCAAATGTGTCAAAAGATTTTGGAGAAGAAGGTGCTCTACTGACTAGAGCCCCGAGTCCAGTTTGCTGCAAGAAGCACTTACTTTCCTCTTTCCCTGGAGCATGTTGCTTAAGACAATTAAAATTTCAAAGCTCTGTTGTGCATATTGTGCATGTGACTTTTGTGACTTGGAAATTCTTACCTTAGGTTTTTCTGTACCTTAGTTCCCTGGAATTACAAGGAGGCACTAAATCTAACTCAGGATACTTTGAGAACAATAAAAATTAAAGACCGAGGGTCACTTAGAAAGTAAGTCTAGTGAGAGCTAGTAAAGTCCCTGAAAGTGTTAAAAGTTGTAGAGCCAAAAAAAATCTCTAATGTAGAGCTTTTAAGTTTTATCCAGCTGTAATTAACTGAATCCATAACATTATTGCTTTCCGTCAGTTTAAAATTGAGACCTTACTCCATTAGAGAATAGTAATGTTTCTCCTTCAGTTTTCTTTATTTATATGTGTGTAAAACCTACTTTCTGGTTGTTTCTCTGTTAACCCTTCAAGGATCAGATGCCTCTGTGTTAACCTGTGAACCCAGTTTCTTTGTCCTTCAGTTATCTTCGCCAGTGGTGGGATTCCCATACACCAGCGATCTGATCTCAAATCCCTGCTTTCTAAAAACAGGGGAGAGCTGAAACTACAGTTTTAGGTCTGAGTAGAAGTAAGGCTTATCAAGCTGGAGTAGCTTCCAGTAGGTGCAAAGACTGTGACACTGAGCAGTGCTGGCACGTCTGTCACAGACAAGATGACACTTTCATTTGATAAGCAGAAACCTCAGCTATTCTTGTCAGTCGTAGAAAAGGCTGCACTGAAACCTGGGCTGAGCCCTGTCTCCAATAAACAACTGATGCTTTTAAGAGAGCACCAAGTTTCTAGTAGGGGTTTCCTCACAGTTTTCTGCAATGGTGCTTTTTTTAACCAGTTTTATTGAGTAAGTGCTCAGATCAAGTTTCGTTTTCTTGTTATGAAAGCATCAAAATGCCCAAAGTTTTTGTGTAGATCATTTTCATTGTTAAATGCATATGGTAGTATGTGCTCAATCCCAAACGATTTTAAGGGTGCAAGACCGAAGAATAGAGGGGTATCATTTAGCTAAGGAAATGGCTAAAAAGAAGAGGGCTGCAATTAGCAAATTTAAATTTGGGTGTACAGTATATGACTTGTTGCCCTCGCCCTCCATTATTCCATGGCCGATGTAATATTCTGGACCTTGGATTTCCTTAGTCCTGCATGGGGGATATAAGTGGAGTTGCTTCATTTGACATGAAGAAGCGTTTAGAGGGGTTAGGATTACTAAAGTCCAGATTCAGCCCAAAACATAAATGTGCCTAAATCAAGGAACAATCAACTTTTAAGTTAGGGATGTGCTTAAGTGACTTGCTGGAATGATCAGTGAGTTGACCCTCAAAGTTGGGTGGGTGGGAGTGACCCTGCTGATCTGCAGGAGAAACGTTTCTCCAGGGTGTTACGGGTATATACAGTGGCACAATGGCCTGGGCTTATCTAGTCCCTTGGCACTGCCTGCTCCCTGGCAGAAGGAAACTTTTTGCGTCTGATAGATATTTTTAGATAAAGCACAGATCTCAGAGGGTGCATGGTATCCTTGGTGGTACATATAAAGACAAGGTCCTAGGCAAAGTGGGATAAAATTGGCTTTTTCTCTGTCCATCCTTTACACAGGAATTAAAAAAAAAATCTTGACCATTCTGCATGTTACAACAGGGCCACTTGCATGAAGATATTACAGGTATGTGCATTGGTGGCTTTTCTGTTGCTGATCATGCAGTGAGAGATGTATGTTAGCTAAAACCAGCAGCATTTGGAAGAGTCAGAGTCTACTCCAATTTGGGAGTTTTGGTGTTGAAACACTGCATTTTGAACAGGGTCCATGTTAATTTCAGCAGTTTATCACTTGAGCCTCTCCCAGTTCCAATCTGATGTTAGCTGTGAGCAAGGTGCCTGCAACTACTATCAGGGTAGTGGAAGCAAGAGCAAATGAGAGGAATAGGATAAGAACAGGCTAAGGGCATCATGGAGAGCTGGGGAATAAAAGGCCTTATTCTTGGATGGGAGACGTGCTTGGTGAAGATGTGAATGAGAAAGAGCCTGGCTGAAGAACTGGACCCTTAAAACCCATTAATTTCTTCTAAGTTAATGGCATTACCCAGTGTGTGTCCGTGTTATGTTTGAAAGGGGCCACAGACTCTCGCAGATCCACAATCTGTGTGTTGCCCTGAATTGCTGGGGTTTTTATATATATATAATGATGATTTTTATTTACTGTGGCAGAGGGGAACGAATGAGGATCTGCCACAACTTGAATAGAAGCAATTCCACACCTGTCCCTTTAAATGCACATTTGTGGTTGGCTGCCTTTTATTGTCCTCCCTCTGGGGCTGCAGTGTGGGTGTGTAGAAGGATTTCCCAGCCTCGTGGGTGACCCCTCATCTTGCTGCACCAAGCAGTGGCTTCCCTCCCTTCCTTTCTTTCCAATATTTATTGGAAGCACGTGCTAAGGAATCTGTGAGCCTGCGATGCTAATGAGTGCGTGGCACAGAGCAGAGCGGGGCACCAGATGCAAAGGGACGGGCACGTTTCCTAATGAGGGAGTCCCGAGACCCATCTGTTGAGTCTCGTGGGCCTTCAATGAAGTTAGCTGTGCAAGGTTGCCAGAGGAGGTTTTTTTTCTCTAATGCTTTTAGTTCTCAACAAGTGCAATCCTGTATAGAGCAGCATGTCATGGGGTTAGGCTTTGTTGTTACTAGCAGATAATGTGACTTTGAAAAGAATGCCCCAACCGCAGCTGAAAGGAGGATAACCCTCCTCTACCCCCTTCCTTCCCATCCTCCTTGCTCAGATCAATAACAGGTCCCTAGGCACAAAGCCTGCATTCTTTTATTCTCAAATTAGAGCAGCTGCAGCAGCAACACCACAGCTCATTGGAAACCTATTAGCTTTTGAAAGACTTAATCCAGTTTGAATATAAGGAGTGTTTCTCAATCCTTCACGCACTCGCTCCTGTAAGAGGCAATATTCTTAGCCTGCATTGAGAGTGAACTGGACTTCTTATTATAATAACCTGTGTCTCTCTCAATGTCCCAGAGGGGCAATGAAGAAGGCAAAATGTCGGTTTCCCAGCTTCAAATGGCCTAAGAACATGGGACTTAGTCTGCATATCACACCCAGTAACTGAGCTATGCCGCCTACCATCCTGCCTTCAATAGTGGCCAATATCTTGTGATTCACTTTCCAATTTCATAGTTTTTAAGGCCAGAAGGGACTATTATGATAATCTATTTGACATCCTGCACGACACAGACATTAGAATTTCATCCTAGGTGGGATAAAGGCTGGGAGCAGCTGGTTTTTTTGATGCTGCTCTGCTGGCAACAGTGGAAATGTTTTATTGTTTTCTTTTTGAGGGGGGTACTTGTTGCTGTAAGGGTAATTAGTTCTTTTTAAACACATTACATACAGAGCTTTGCAAGTGGGAGCCTTGTGCATACTCAGCAAATGCCTTGCTTTTGAGTTAGGGGAGCCGATTTTATGTAGAAGGTGTATGCTCACCCATCTTGGTTTCTTGTTTTGCTTTTTTATCTAACCACTCCTTTACTGTGGATCTCCTTGCAGCAACCCTGTGAGCTAGTTACTGCCATTTTAAAGGTGGGGATCTGAAATTCAGCAATGGCTGTGTGGAGGACTTTTAGGCCACAAATACTTTGTGAAGACCATAGCTGTGAGGAAACAAAGTTTTCTTGAACAGGGTCCTTGATCTTGTGCCCAAAGTCACACTGTAAATCAGTAGATGATCAGGGAGCTTGTTTTTACATTTTTCTTGAGTCCCAGACTCGTGTGTTTGCTGGGACTTCTTCTTTCTCTGCTCAGTCTTGTCCCGTACCATGCCAGTTCTAAGCCTTTCCTCTAAGTGCTGCCAGCTGTTATCAGTAATGGCGGTACAGATGTTTTGCCAGTAGTAGCTGGGGTAGGACCACCAACCGACTTCCTGAAGGCCACTAAACAGCGACAGCTTTTGATTTCTACTGACCTGGACCAGATTTGGTGTGGTGACCTAGAGCTGAGGGGCTCAGTATCTCATTACTAATCCCTTGAGCTAGCCAATTCCTTCCACCAAGTCAATGTTTTCTAAAGTGTTAAAAGACTTTTCCTGCCCGCCTGCCCATTAAATCCTGCTCTTCTGTCCATGTCCTTGCATCAGCCTAATCACGGAAGTGAATCTGTTTCAAGTCTTAACGGTGCAAGCTTTGGTCCTTACCATGCAGAAGATGTCAGGCAGTGCAGCTGGGGCACCGTGTTGCCAGCAGCAGGACAGACAATTGCTTTTAGGGGTCTGTTTTGGAGTAACCCTGATGTGCTGCTTTTGGAATGCGTTGCCAGCTGGGACATGTGGTGTTTCCTGCTTTTTAGCTTCTTTAGCTGATATTTACAATTTATATAAGTTTCTAGAAAATTTAAATCTAGGGAAAAGAAACCAGGTGTTTTGCTGGATCATCCACTGGCATTACTATTTGGGTAACTCTGTCATATTTTAATCTTCTTACTTTCTGAGATGGGTAATCTTGCTTCACAGAATGAATGACACAGAGCACCGTCACTATGTTCTAAGGTATCCTCATTATTTAAGTCTTACATTTTAAAGATACAGAGAAATGTGTTTCAAAAGAGCGCATACAGAAAACCACTATGTTTTACATTAGAATCTGTAATAACTTCATCCACATACACTTAACAGAAACAGTTTCCATTTTCTTAATTTTAGATTGAATACAGAACAGCTTAGAAGTTTTGATCTTTTATATATGTGTTTCCTCTTCCAGGAAAGCTTCTTCATAATTAATTTAGGCTGAAAAAAGTGGACATATACGTTGTTCCATGTATTTATGTTTTCCCCCCTCATATATATCTGTATGAAAAAGACATCTCAGTTACTCGTCCATGTTAACTGTTTTCTTAATATTTACTCTGGCAAAGTGGGCATAGTTGTGTTTTTATGAGGAATGTTTTCCTTCTTGCAAAGTAGGACCCCTGTTTTGCCCACTACTTACGCCGCTCTACATGTGGCAGTGTCTGTGTGTGCACATGCACTTAAATACAAATTTCCCTCATCAATTTTTTCTTAAAACAAAAATTATTCATAGAGATCATGTCTGCCTTTGACTGCATTTAGTACAAAAGGCTGCAGATGAAAAGAACATAAATCTCGAAACTTCTGTGCTTGCTCTCCCAGAAAGAATTGTGTATTTGCTGAGGGATACTAACCACATTTGCCCTTTTAGTCAGTGGATCAGGATACTCTAATTCTAGGCCATCTCATTAAGAATATTCTCACAATAGTTAATTAGTCTCCAGAATCATAGGGGGGTGATCCTCTCCAATCCTGGTGATGTCAGTTAGTTGGAACTAAGTTCTCCATGTGGAGCTCGATGTGAAGGCCTGTGTCTAGTAAAGACAGAAGCAAAATCTAACAGTGTCCTTCCGCTTGCTAGCGCTTTGTTTATCTGAATTGTTTCCCAAGTTAACTCCTGTGGCCTAACCCTATAGAAGAGAAGATCTAATCTCTAATTGTCCTCTGGGACTATTCTTGCAAGGTCCTTGAAGAATATATCCTGTTTGCCAGTCAAAGAGTCATTTCAAGGATGTGTCCTGCCTTCTCATTTGAAGATTGTTTACCTGTTATTTATGAACTGTGTTTTGTCTATGGACTATTCCTAGTGTGGTGGCATTGTGATGCTTGTTAGAGGAGGCGGAAAGAGTAAAATATCTCAGACTTTACATTCAACATCATACATTGTATGCAGGAGGATTTACAGTCATATGACAAATGCACCAAAGCCCAGCCAACCTTTGGAGGCAGCAGTCATTCTGCCATCAGTAGAAGACAAATTGGATCTGTAACAAAGCAATACTGAGAGATTTCATAATTACCTGTTCTGATTATATTTTAGAGCAACATGGTATATGTTGTTGGGTATCAGATGTAGAACAAAATATTGACCATTTCAGGATGGTGCTAAAATAAAAGCAATTCAAGGATCAGATTGTATATGAGGGTAAATATTCAAACTCAGCTGTAGCAAACAGAATGCTCTTACTCATGCCAGCTAGGATTACAGTTTGGCAATTTTATTAGAGTATGAAGAGGTCACTTATTGTTTCAAAAAGGTTTTTCCTGAAAGGAAGGCAACCAGTGGTGAAGAGCTGAAAGCACTGAGCTGTGTTCATTTGGATTAAAAATAGGTATTTTGGGCCAGCGGAGCTTCAAAATAAGCAAATTCTCAAACCAAACAGTTTTCCTTTTGCTAGCCGAAAAGGAAACCGCACATCCAGGAGGAATGTAGATCAAAGCAAACTCTGCAAATGATGCAGAAACACATAAAATAACAAACAAGGCTGGTGGGAAGAGGGGAGCTTTTGTAAGTAGATAGGTCTGTTCATATTACACTGAAACCAAAGGCAAGATTGCTAAGGAAGATACTTGAGAGCGGCATACAAGGCTATAGCTTTTTTTTTCTCCTCAGAGGATTTTTTCCAGCCTGTTTTTACGTGTCCATTGTATTTGCAAAGTAACATATAAGGGCCATACTCAGCAGTAGATCTCACTGGTGTCAACTTTTGCCTTTCACCACTCTATCTTATCTCTTACTTTCCTTCTCTCACTAGCTTTCCTAAGCCTCCCCCTGCCTAACTCTGTGGCAAAACATGTTTGGTTTACTGCTTGCCCATAGTGCTGTTAAAGCACATCATCCAATCAACTTCCATAACTAAACTTTCAATATTTAGGTATTCGAGAACAGAACAGTTCTGAATGTATATAAGTTTTAGCTGGTTAATTTGGAATGCATTTGTTTAATGTATTATATATGAGAGAACAAATTTACCTCAGAACTGTTGTTGATAGAAAATATAATGAGAAAGTTAAATGTTTTTAAACTCATTGGTTTACTTATGTTTAAGTAAATATGCTGCTGCAATAATCAATGCTTATAAAAATTGAGTTTATAAGGATTTCGCAATTGTTGCAGTGAAGTTTCTCTTCAGCTTAATGAGTTGTCCAGCACTTTCTTCAATGCATCCTCATGAAGTGGTAGGCATATGATTCCTGAACTCCTCAGGGTTTTGATTCACAGAATTCTCAATACAAGGACTTTGCAGAAGGCAGAATGGTCCTTTATCCAACAGCTGTGAAGAGAATGGCATTTCTGGGATGGCTGTGTTCCTTCCTCTGGGTTCTACAGACCTCTTCTCATCTCTTTTGTCCTTCGAGCTCCTGCCGTGTGCCTCTCCAGCTGAAGAAGTTGCATGTGTAGTGTGTAGCACCTACTTCACCTTTGGTAGGACACAACTCTCTTCTTGTGTGGGAAGTAATTTATTTCATCTCTGACAACAAGTGAGAAGGTGACACTTCTTTCTGAGCCACATTTCTTTACATAGAATTGAATGTGTCTTTTACCTTTTTTTTTTTCCTTCTCCATCAAGCAGCCCCTTTTCTCTCTGCTTTCCAGAGCAGTCTGCCATCAGGAAGGGCAGGCCCCACTGCACCCATCCTGTACAGGTCATAGGATATACGTCACACCTTCCCATCTTCCCCTTGGCTGTGCACAAAAAGATGTCTTGCTTATTGTGCAAAGGGCAGTTTACTGTAGAATGTGACTCTTCCAAAGACTCTCCTTAGGATAGCTATGGGGTAGATGCAAAACGCTGCTTTCCCACTGTACTGATAGAGGCTTCTTTGCACCAGACAAAAATTTCCTCCAGCAATTTTCAGTTTCTCTGGGACTCTGGATTTGTTTGCCAGTTCTTTTAATTTTTTTTTTTTTTTTAACATGGTGACTTTTAGCCTGGATGGAGACTAGTGAAAGTTTGAGCTCTGTATCTGGGGAAGCTCATCTCTGTGTGAGCATCAGACCAGTCAATAGACTCCGTGTATCAGATTGTTAGACAAAGGGGCAGCCTGCAGCAAAAGGGATGTTTGTACTGTGGCCAGAGTAAGCTCCCTTAAAAATAATAGCTGAGAGTAAACACTATCAATTCACAAGTTAGATGCTTGTAAAAAAAAATGTCAGCCCGTTTGCTAACCCATTAAGAAGGGAAATAAGACTTGACAGTTCACTACGCTGTGATTCTAAGCAGGATGTTTCCCTTAGGAAGAGTGCTTATGGAACTCGGTAGGCAGGGTGAGTGCACTGCAGGCATTGATGGCAAGTGATTGGGAAGATATGTTGCTCTACAGAAGTTTGTGCATGGCTTGGTTTTAGGATGTTTCAGCCTACCCACATCAAGTGACAAAATGCAAAGCTGTCAGACCTGAACTGGCAAGATAAAGCTGGTGTTCCGAAAAGAGTGTGTCTATACAGTGACTTCTGGTTTTCTGTTCAAATGTGGGCTTTATTTTTGTGACTTCAGGTTGCAAAAAATGTGGAGGGATTTTGTTAAGAGAGGATTATCCCCAAGCCAAAGCTAGCTTTGCTAAGGGAAACTTGCTACTAAAGGAAGATTTTTTCAAAATCTGTACCCAAGGTGATGCCTTCCAGGTACAGAAGAAATTTACGTTTGTGACCTCCTTTGTTCTTGGTAGACAAATGGGCAGCAAATCTGAAATTCAGTCAGCACTCTGCATCCAGGGGCTGACAGTGTGATCCTGGTCACCAGAGGAGAAGATGCTGGACTTGCAGAGAAGGAATTTCGTTGATGAGAGAAAGGTTGAAGAGATCTTGATGAAAGGCGTGGAGTAGACCAGCCCTAAAGCAGGCTGAACAACTTCTGAGTGATTTTATACAGAGCATTTAAAAGTCGCCAGAAAATCTCTAGTTGAGTCTTGGAGTTTTTATACTGTCCCACTGTGTTTAGCCGGCCTCAGATATATGGAAATAATATTTGAATTGGAATGTTTTTTAAGTACAACAGATTGCTTGGTGAAGGCCTTGTACAGAGATAAAGGCTGATTCCTGTGGGACAGCTTCCAGTATGGCTGTGATGGTCATGCTTAGCACTGATAACTGATGTCAGAGATCAATTATATCAGTCAAGAGACAATCCCCAGTCCATAAAACTGAGTTTAAGTAGTCGGGACAGAACAATAGTATAGAGACCTAATGTGAGTTAAAGTATATAAGAAAGCCTGCTTAGGAATAAGCATTTAGCCCATACCTTACACAAAAAACAACCCAGGTAGGAAATGAAATATATACTTGAATGTGAAACTGAAGACGTCAATTGTCTGAGGTTCTTTTGCTGAAATATCCCATGGATTGACTACAAGGCTGGTCTTTCATTCTGATGACTCAACCAGTGTTGATAAACATAGCTTGAAAACTGATCTGAAAGGACCTCTGGGGTTTTTATTTTACACATTTTTCACCAGGACACGGCTTTCTAAAACATGATTCACTATTTGATAACTTTTAAAACTGATTAGTCTATAATTCAAGGTTTTTAAAAAAATAAATAAACAATTGCCCCCAAACTTCAAAAAGATCAAAACCCTATAACGAAGATTCTTAAACGTTAGAAATTCCTGCTTATACATAACCATTAATATAACTATTGCTTTTATTACACTGTGGTTCCTTCACAGTGTCTGTTATGCTTACGTATGTTAGCACAAGAATTATGTTCTCACTCAAAATAGTCTCTGGTGTTTTGTCAACAAAAAGCTATAATCAGAATAATGTTCATATAAGCAGCACTTTCACAATGAAACTCCTGCGTTCAAGAGATTTCTAATAACTCTGAGCCTGAAAGGGACTATATCGCTATATTATAGAGAAGTCAGTTACGTAAGAAGGAAAGCAATAGGGAAGCACAACACTGTCATACCAGATAAGATATCCAGTGTGATAACGTTTGTCAGTATTGGTCAGTACAAGAGTCAAGGAAATTAGAAAGCAATTAATTATTTGCCTACAGGAAAAAAAAGATATCCTGAGCCTTTAGTCAGTAGCTTGGATCAGAATCACAGCACTTTATAACCACCTTGTCATATCTTGTCATAAATAACACTAATTCATTTTGAAATGCAGCATTTTTTGATTTCCCAGTTGTTCTTCTGGCAGAGAGTTCCATGGAGTAATTATTCATATTGAGACTTAAATCACATTTAAATATCTTTCTACTTCATTGGCAGAATCTCTGTGTTTTGTTACGGGAGAGGCTGAAGAGGGCATGCCTCACTTTCCGTATGTTTGATCTGTTTTGTAACTCTCATTTTCAACTAACAAGGGTAATCCTGGTGTTTTCAGCCTATTTTTTCCAGATATTACTTTACACTTCTAAGCACTTCATTTGCCAGTCTCTGGACCCTTCTTTTTTTCAGTTCTCTCCATCCTGTGGATTCAGTATTTCAGACAAGGAACATACGTAGCAACACTATTGTAACAGGCAAGGAATAAAATTTATACTAAATGCTTATATATTATAAACAACTGTCTAGACAAGATTTTACAACACTTATCTCATCTGAGGCTCATATTTTTTTTAGGCTTTGGACAATTGATGTAGGAGTATAATGAATTCTGTTGCTAAGAAAACGATGGCTTGGATGAGCCAGGTAGACATGCTCTGCTGCTAATACTTAGTAATTACAACTGAGTGAAAATAAAGGTATTTAAATTACAGGAGAGCTTCAGCACTGAGGATGATCTTTCCTAAAAGTCAATAGTGACTCATAGCCTAGTGGTGCTGCAAATCTGTTGGTTCAGGGCCTGTGGTCTTCTACACGATGATAATGTTACAATTTTAATGTTTCCTGTACAGTTGGGTATCTTTAATTCTGGAGTAAGTGTTTTAGAAAGGCTTTTACTCTCCGTATTTCAGAGTGTCTTGCTGCTGACACTGGGCATCAGGCAGTGTGAATGGCTCATTTCAAGTGATCTCGGTCTGTGGTGAAAAGTACAGGAACAAGTCCAGCACACACAGAACAACTGACTTTTGTTTACTGAGTCAAAGCTGTAAAACCAAAAGGGAGCAAAAGGTGAAATCAAGGGAAAGAGAAATAATGGAGTGGGAAGAGAAAAGGAAAATCAACATTTGAGGGTTCTTCTGTATGAAACAGATCTGGGTTCCGGCAACGGGGAAAGGCATGAGTCATTCTTCCAAAGCTTTGCTTGATGCAAGAATCCCTTTACTTTAGTTTGGATTTGAAGTTCCTGGAGATGAAGAGATTGTCAGCAAGAATTCACCAACACCTTTCCTCCCTCTCAGCTTTCAGCCTGATTCGTCAAAACCAAAAAGGAGCCTTACATGATGATAAATATACTCTTAGACCGGTAGCTGAAGTCCTCCTTCGTGAGATGCAGGAAAAACTTTCTTAAGTTTTATTCTTAAAAAAAATGTTTTCCATGTTCCTGGTGGAATCTCCTCTCTCACTGAAAGCTACGGCTTTCTTGAAAAATCTTTGGTCTTTCAGAGCATTTTAAAAGAGATACTCTTAGGAAATGATACTGCTTTAGGGCATCTGGCTTGTAATCAATCCTTCCAGAGCCTAACTCTTCTGTCGTGACAGCGACCCATAGCATGCTGAGTGTGGTCCTGGGGAGCCATGTGCCTTATATGTCCATTGCAACTTGCAGGAGGTCAAGGAGGGGGAAGCCAAAGGATTTGTGCAAATGGTGGAGCCAAGCGGAAGGTCAGGGATGGCATTTTGTGGCCATGGGAAAGAGACAGCTCTTTCTCCTGGGTCGGGATGAATCTCCGTCAGTGCCGAGTCTCAAAGGATCATGGGGCTTCCATGGCTGGCACCCAGTGTTCTTAATTTTGTGGTGAATAAGAGCCCTGAAAGCACATAATTTAATCCGCCTGAAGATAATTGTTGAAATAAATCATTCTCTTGTTTAAAGAATAAATCTTCAGCAAGTTTTAAGAGAGCCTACAGCACTGCTGATTTTAATCATTACATAGGCAACTGTCTATACTGCCTAGTGTTTCCAAACCAGCAGCGCTGCTATTAAAAAGTGAGGCCTGAATTTAGAAGCTGTCACAATTCAAACAAACCTTATTTTTTGGAGGGGGATTCCTAAATTCACAGCTGAAAGAGGGGAGGCCTGGTGAGCAGAGACCCCACAGTCCTCTCCAGGCTTAACTAACCAATAAGCCACACTGGCATTTGGTGCCTCAGTTTCCCTGTCTGAACGCCGGGTTCTGTTGCCAATGCTCTGTAGTGGATTGCCATTCTGGAGGGGAGAAATTCTTCAGCAGACATGGGTATTTTGGGTTTTTTTTTTTGGTGTTGATGGGCTGTTGCTGGAATATGGGTTGCGTATGACAGGAAATGTGCTGTGGTGTGTCAGACTGTACCACAGAGCGCAATTCCAGGCAATGGTGGGTGATTTTTAACAGACCGCCCTGTGGTCGTCCAGTGGGCTCCCGTGGGCTCTGCTGGGGAGTTTCTCGTTCAATAGCATGTTCCCACTTTGGTGGAAGTTTTTCAGGGTTTGGCTTGTCCACAAGGTTTTTTTTTTTGGAGCGTGAAAAGGATCAGTTTGCGTGAGGTGCATTCTAGCAAAGTAGAAATTACACTGGTCAGCTGAGGTATGGAGAACCCTACTTCACTAAACTTCCCTGTCTGTCATTTGGGAGCTGCACTGTGACGGAGATGGTTCACCACAGAGGCAGGATGGGGACCTGCAGTGACTCGCTAAGGTGTTTTGTGACCAGCCATGGGTGAGGTGGGGATTGGCTAGACTAGAGCTTCTTTTGAGACTTGATCATTTGGTTAGCACTTGGCAATTCAGTCTTGGTACCCTGGCTGGTTAGTGAAAAAGTGATGGTCAGCTAATTTCTGATCCTTATGTGAAGTTAAATAGCAGAGACATTGGGCCCTTTGCACAGAAACTATGAATGCATATGAAGGCAGGTTCCTTCTAGTTACCCATTTTCTTCCTGGCCACTGACTGAACACCCAGAGAAAGCTGGTGATCTTGATATTGTCCAATCTTTGTGCTCATTTCTCTCTTTTTTTGGAGAGTACCTGGGGATCTTATTTCTGGAGCTTTCTTGGGGGAGTGGACACCGCTCTACTCTTTTCCAGTGCAGACGATCCCATTTCTCCCTGTCCTCCAAGCTGGGAAGTTCCTCTACTGAAGCTGATCATAGTGTTGAAAAAATGAATTCATACAGCTTTTGGCACAGCACCATTTGAATAATTCTAAGTGGTTGGGAACTAATTCACTGTGCCAATTAAGCTACTTTGAAGAAGAGATCTAGCTACATTTTATTTTTGTTGTATTTTGTATGAAATGTGTGGCATTATTTGAACCAGATACATTAACTTTGTGCTAGGCTGATGTACACCAGTTAAAAAATTGTCCCCTGGCATATGGAATCGAAAGCTGAGGGTTTTCTCAGATGCAGATGCCACCCAGCTCCCTCGATTCTATGTGTCCCAGCCCCCTGTTACATTACTATGTCTAATAGATATGAAAATGCTGGGTCCCAGTTCTATTTCCATCAAGTCATCCATTTTAAAGGTCTTAGAACTTGTTTTTTTCTGAAGCAAAATATTTGTCACATTATTAGAAGGGACCTTACTGTGGAGTAAATCGGGAGTAACTATAAGGATTTAAAACATTGTGAAATATATGCACATGTGGGATATGTTTAGCTCCAAAAGAGGTGTGGGCGTAAACAGCATGTCATGAACCATTTTATTGTGTCTGAGTTACAATAATATACATAAATCATAGAAGTATCATATGTCATAAGCACAAGTTTTCATAGAGAGTCATTCTTCCAAATTTTCATTTGCAGAAAGTTTTGGGAACTGTTGTATTTGGTCAAAGTTAAAAAAAAAAAAAAAAAAGAAAAGTAATATACTTACAATATTTGTAAATCAGCCTTGAAAGAATAAATCATAAAAGAAACAGCACCAGAGCAGAAGTGTGACTTTTACAGCTATCTTTAGAGGGAGGTCTGTTCTACAATACATTTCAGGTGACAGAACACAAATATGATGCACAGTGCCACATGGAAAGAAAGAATAGACCCTCTGCTGCTGGGAATAAAAGAAGACTATAGTAATGTGATTATGGTAATAGTCAACAAGTCATAGTCTTGTGCTTTTGTTCACTGTAATTAACTTCTTGGAATGGCACAGTCGCTTTCTCTGTGCTCATCAGATGGCTCTGCTTTTGTGTCCGCAGTCTGTTATTTCTCCTGCAGGGACTGCAAGCCTCCAAGTGCATTACTAAATGAATTCATTGCTGGAACAAAGATTCAGTAGTAGAATAGAGATTGATATCTTTTGTTGTCAGACATTCAATACCATATAGCAATCCAATTACTTAAGCTGTTTCTATCAGTCTTATTACAGCTCACTATTGAGGCATGCTTTAAAGCTGGATAATTCTGTCTTGCAAGAATGTAGTGGAACAGATTAGAGCTTTAATGAGAAGGCTTTCTGTGGGCTAGGGCACTTGCATTGTATGTGTTGGGATTGAGGAATCATACCTAGGCACAGACCCGGAGTCATTGTTGCAAAGACTGATCAAAGGGAAGCCTGAAATCTGTACATTTGCTTGAAGAAATATTCTGGGTTATAAAAAACAATAAATAAATAAAATAAAAACTGGCAAGATTTCTGCCTGTTATTGCCTATCTGATGAGAATCTGTGGTACACTGGGAAAAGGAAATTGCTTATTGGAATTCAGATTGTGGAATGGATATCTCATTTTGTGTTTGAACTTTTCTTCCAGTGTGCTATAGGTCAAATTCTGTGCTTAGCTGTAGCATTTTAGGAATGCTGGCAGTGTAATTTCAACACAAGGCTTATTCTACATACAACTACCCAGGGTGGATGTTTGGAGAGGAGAGTTTCTAGTGCACAAACACAAAGCAGGAAAGAAGTCTTCAATAATTGTGTGTAGAGGAGGAAAGTTCAGTCTAGCAAGTCAGCCTTCTCAGGTCTGCATTGTTGCTCATTCTTTCTGTAGCACAAAGCAGGTGTAGACCAAGTCCCAAGACAGCAGAAAGCTGGAATCAGTAAGGCTCAAAACTGAGGCTGAAGTGTAGAAGTGGAAAATAGTTATTTCTCTGGGAAGGAAAAAAAAATCCAACAACAATATAAATATAAATGAATATATTTACTTTGCAAATATCTGTTGGGGGAGTTTGTATATGTGAAACACACCTAAGTTTATTGTGGCAAACACAAGCAGTGGAGACTTGGGAGGTGCCAGACTGATTTTGTATGTCTCACAAGACAATTTGGCTGCTTCTTGAATGTATGATTTCTGATGGATTTTTAAAACATGATAAAAGTCTCCAACTTTCTTCCAGGCCTCAGCAGAAGTATCGGTGCTTCAAGTCGATGCTGTGAACAGAAGCACCTAGGAATTGCTAAGGTTGAAGTAAACTGGAAACAGAGATTACAGAGCTTTTGTATGGAATACATACACCTTGGTGTCATTTGTGAAAAGAAGTATATATAAACTTGCCTGAAATTCCACCTCTAGATCGTTATCCTTAAATAGCTGAGGGTATGTTTTATTTTTTGGAATGATAAATGTGACAAAGCAAGCACTCACTTGGTGTGAGTGGCAAAGCTATGGAATTTGCGCTGGGCAACACTGATTTCCAGCGATTTGAGGATATGACCTATTTTTCCTATATGCAAAGATATGTGTATGATTTACAATTTCATTATAATAAGCCTGATTTTCCATTTCTTATGGTTGTTTTACACTATCAACAGCTAAATGGGACAAAGTTACAAAGTATTACAATGCACACATTTTGCCTGACTGTAATATTTTCAAAGTATTATTTAGAAGAACAGCAATTATAAAGACGTTTTCCAAAGGAAATTGTGTTAGAGTTAGGAGGAGGATGTGAAGTTTGAGGAACACCTGAATGTTTATCTATGCGTGTAGGTTTGTTTTCAGGTAGTGTTTGTGTTCCTGTGTGTAGACCACAAATATTGCTTTTCTCCAGCACTAAAAGTATGACCCATTTCTGGGCAGAAGCTAAACTTTATTTTGTAGCCTCAGTTGCCTGATGTGGATTGAAGTTAATGTTTCATGAGGCAAAGGACAGCACCTGTTCATTCCAGGAACGGTTGCTGCTAAGATATTTGTTTTAGGTCAGAGTTAAGGTGATTTTGTGGTGAGTTACAGTTTCTTTCTCACTCAGGAGTGTACAGAACAATTAAAGATTTAGGGTGACCTGACCTTTATTCTAGTCATTGTTGACTTGTAATGAGTGATGTCTACAGTAACTGCTTTCTTGTAATTTATTCACTCTGTTTAGGAATGAGGGGTTTGGACTTGGGATCTTCCAAGAGGAGCTTTTTATGTGCATTTTCATTTATTTTGTCTAAATACATTGAAACCTCCAGGCCGGATTCTCCACTGGTGTAAAGCAGCTTAGTTCCATTGACGTCAGTGGAGCGGCGCCAGCGGCAGATCTGACCCACTTCTTTAATCTGATCACTTGTCCATCCCATTTATTTCAGATTACATCAGAGTGAGCAGAGCCTTACCTCATTCACCATGAACTTGATATAGGTACAACCTTGCAAATTTTGGCAGAGGACTGTCATGGCTGAGACACATGAAAAAGTGAGAGTATCATCCAGTCCTTGGAACCAAGGTGTCTGACAGACCCAGCTTTACTTAATACGAGACTGTGTGGCATATGAAATTCCAGCTTGCTCATAATAAATTATGTTAAAGATAGTTTCCCACAGAACATTAGCCTAATACAGCCTTTTATGTAATCTGAATATCTATTAACTTACTAGTCATGTTCATTCAGTGTTCAGGATGCTCTGTGCCACTACAGCGAGCTGAGTCTTTAGAAACCTCAGCATCCCATCTGTCAAGGCTCTGCTGGTACCCACACTAGAAATTTCCAAGGGAACTCAGGTTCAGATTTGCAATCACACCTTGAGTCTGGCATCTCTAACTGGTTCCTTCAGTTTCTCCCATTCTTGACTGTGATTTGCCTTTGGGTCTGTTCTCTGTTGTCATCCTCTCAGATCAGTATGGGATGGTTACACTGAGCATTATTGACCGCTGGTCTCCCAATGAATCTCTGTATCTGACCTCTTCAACTGCTTGAGTGAGCACATCTGAAAGTTTCACCTTTTTTATTTTTGATTGGGGGAGAATGGAGGTGCCAATGCACAGTTGAAGAACTCTTTTTTCCCTTAATCTGAACTGATGATTGAGCTGACTCTTGGCTTTTCTGCTTATTCTCAAACAATCATTTTATTCAAATATTCTAGTAGTTTCTAGGGACACTTAACCAGGAGTGTAAAATATCACATGCTTGGGCTTTCTGAGTTCTGTGTGCTCAGAGAAGTTGCTTGCCCCTGGAAGTTTACATCAAATTCTTCATTCGTTTCTCTCCCATAATCCCGCAGTGAATGTACACTCTTAAGAAGACCCAGGAACATGTTTTTTACCACAGCATATACTTTCTCTTGGTACTGCTACACAATATATCTCTCTAGTTTATCTACCTCAATGCTTAGTTTACGCGTCCTTAGTGAAGAGTTTGGCTTTTTTTGTTGGTTGTTTCCTATGGTCGTCGCTAATATTGACAAGGTAGCACAAATATTGCTTTCTCTGCGATTAAACTGTCTTGCATGCTTGTGTCCAACTGGAATGAAACATTCCATTTTCTCAGCAGTCAGATGATTCTCTGCAGCACTATCTAATGCCCTACAACCTTCTCTGAGCTAGTTGTGCAGTGACCATTGACTTTGTATTGGAAATTCTCCAGTACCTCCCTTCAAGAGTTTGCAAATGCCAAAATGATGTGAGCCATTGCAGTTCTAGTATCTTCTTCCAAATACCAGATGTTGTCTTGGCTTCTCTTATTCACAGACTATGTCTTGTTTTTGCAGACAGTGATATTTTTGCCACAGGTCTCTTTTTTCTGTGTTGTCTCTCATATCTGTCAGAACTGCCCCCTGAGTTTCAGTTTGGGTAGAGTGGCTTCCTTTCCTTGGCAAGTTCTAGTTGGGTTATTCCTAAACCTTTTAACAATATTTCTCTCTCTTCCCCCCTGCCCCTACACTCTAATATCAGCTTGACCCTCATACCAGCTTGTGTTTTCAGCTATCAATTAGTAACAGAATATTTCCATCTTTTTTTCTCTACTGTTTCAGTGTGGTACTCCTGCACATTTAATAGTCTGCCTCCCCTACCTGGATTAACTAAACCAGATAAATCATCTATGGCTCGAGAATCAGCCATTACCTGAAAGGAGACCATGTTCCTGTTGGCTAGGAAAGAAAGTTACTGCTTAAACGTCCCTTATCTCTATGCTGTTATTCTTAAGGACTTTGACGGGATTTTAAAATTCTCTTTCTTCCACGCATATTGTGTTTCTTTGTTCGCTTTATTCCTATTATTTTACAATTCTTGGAAGTTACTCCAAATAAAAGGGAGTAACCAGCGGCCTCCTTCAGTTCTAATTGCAACATCACTTAATGCCGGAGCCTGATTTGTTAATGAGAGTCTGACTGACAGATATCAGAGCCCACTGAAGGTACAGTTCCCGTGAGTCTCAAATGTGCCGTTTAGGCGCTTAAACTCTGGGCTGTGTGTATTCCTTATGGTGAATGGCCTCTGGGCTCCTTTTTGCTTTTTTCCTTAGAAATTAAGGTAGGTGACCCCTGCCTAAACCTGAACAACCCAGAGTAGTATCTCAAATCTTCTGCCCTTCTATATCATTACTCTTTTAATTGCAGAAGAAACATAAAACCCTATTCGTCTCCCTTACTTCTCTCTCCAACAAGGTTTTCTCTTCCCTGCATTGATTGGTGCAGTCTCCGCTGTGTCCAAGGAAGCCAGGCTGGAGGGCACATTCACTCTTGGATATAGTCCCATTGCAAGTGTAGAAGGGGAAATCCATTTTAACAAGATGTACTGGAAAAGTTCAGTGAGAGCACAGAAAGCAAGACGAAGAATCACAGTTCTGAAGGTCAGGTTCAAGGTGGTGTGTTCTGACAGAAGCCTGTACGATTGTTTGTGGAGTATACGCTTAGGAGCTTTGCTGGATGAGGGCCTTACTAAATTTGAGTAAACTAAATTATCCAAGCAAGCACAAAAATAATTAATTTTTACAATATGCTCGAGAGAAAAGCAAGCAGGCAACTTTTCTCTTACTTTTAAGAAAAAAAAAAAAGAGGCAGAAAAAATGAAGCAAGTAATTCGGCTCTTGGGAGCAAGTAGCAAAGCAGACCCAAAATTCAGGGCATTTTTGTTCTGGGCTTTGTCTACTCCACTGACATTTTACCTTTAAAATGTTTTTCATAGGATGTTATGCTTATTTTATTCATTTTTGTGATTACTTTCATAAACAGAAAGCAGTAAAATCACAGTGAAGTTAGTCCAAAGTTGGGACGATATTGAGTTCAAGACATACAACAGAAATTCACTGAAGATGCAAATATATCTGCATCTCGTCAAAAGTTACTCTTTCATTTACCAAGGAAACATAACTAAATTAATGGATTTTAGATGAGAAGGAAGCTCAAGACTATCTAATATGACCATATGTATTTTACATGCCATGGAATTCTGCTCAGTTATCTCAGCAAAACTATTTCCTGCCAGATAGTGGACCAGATCGCACCTCTGCTATCTTTAACTATTAATTCTTCGGTTTCAAAGCAATAGCCCTCTCCAAAGATGTAGTTTGACTTGGCTCTTGTAGGTCTTACTGTATAAACACCTGATGATTCCGAAGTCCATGAAACCTGAAATGAGTGATATATGTGTGTACTCCTTTTGCAGTCCCACAATCCGAGAGATTGCTCAAGACAGGAATGAAAGGAGGCAAAGGAAAATCAATGTTTAACTTGGAAATATTTGTCAGTTAACAAGTCACAAGGAAGTTAGTAGGAATTTAATTGATACTTAATTTACACTGTTTTTATTTTTGGAGGGGGAAGGAGGTATTTAAAAAACAAGTGGGCCCATACTAAAAATCCTCCTCAAAAGTCCTTTTGAGCTTTGTTACCATTGCATTCCATAAGTCCAGGAATATTCTCTAAATGTCTTCGAACACATTTCTTTTTCTCTGGCATCACTTAAACACACACTGAAATCCATTCTCTTCATGGAGAACATGTAATTGTGTGCATAAACACCTTTCCTGAATAGGGATGCTTTCCTGAACTGGAGATAGAGCTGCTGTGTTTCAGGGAGTTCTATTTTCTGGCATTTTGCTGCTTTTCTTCTCTTCTTCTTTCAAAACCACATCTGCTTTGACATCCTGTTGAGTTTAAAAGTATATTCTTTTATATTCTCACGAGCTCTTAGTTTTCAAGACCTGGAATTTCTTACACAAGAAAATCTGCTGGCAATCTCTAAGAGTTATATGTACAATATATAGGATATCTACTCACCCCCTAGGTCTTTGTCACACTGAAAAAGTGTAAAGTTTTTAATCCCTTCAAGGGAGGAATCTCTCTGGTATTTTGTTATTGATCACTCTGCAAAGCGTTGATCTCTGTCTAAGAGGCTCATCGATCTGTCTTGTCTAGAAAAGCGGAAAGGACTTTATGCATTGAATTTTCTCAGTAGCCCTATAGAATAACACATCTTGGCAAGTGAGGCCAGCCTGTTAATGTATGGATTTTCTGCCTTGAGTGATTTTCTAAAATCAATAACTCATTAAAAAGAAAAAAGCCCAATTCTCACAATTCATATCCATGCAAATAACAGACTGACTTCAGCAACAGTGCCCAACTGGGTTATAAGTCTGGGTTTGGAGGATGGTGTGTTGTTTGTTCAGATGCCCTGATGGCAGTTTGGTCCTTCTTGAAAAACACTATTTTAACAACATTATCCATTCATTAATTCTTAAAAGTTGGCAGAATGGTTAAACAGTTACTAAAAATAAGGTCTGCTGGTGAATCCTTTAAAAATATGACTACATCCCCAGCAAAGAATGCAAGCGTAAACCTTTTTCAAAATCATAATCTCTAGAAATCCTTTATGCGTACTGTAATTCCTCAAAAAAAGGTTCATATAACTTGGAAGGGAAGGACGCTTTTCATCCCAAGTGTGTAAAGCATTCATTTATTGACTCAATTGATCTGACTTTTAAAAGACTCCCCAACTTGGCATCAGTATTCTGTTTATCTCACATGCAATGAATCTGTCCTTCTTCCCTGTGTGTACTTAATAGCTGTTAACTTAAGAGGACGGGCCTTGCTGGATCCATAAGTATTGTACTTCAAGGTACATTTAGATTAAAGCTTTCTTTTCCTTCTGCTCACTTCTCAAGTTGCTGCACTACCTGCTCCATTTGACTTTCTTAACGGCTTGGAAACCGTGTCAGATGTTTTTCAGAACATTCCTTCTTTTTTTTTCAGGGTGATTTTGCTTGCACTCAGACATATTAATTTAATATTTTTTTTTCAAGCACAGCGACACAATTTCGAATGCTCCACGGGATGCTGAAGTCAGCCACTTTCACAAAGCTTTTCCATATGATGCATGTCGGCGGCACAGCTTCAAGGAGCGTCTTCTCATTTTGCTTTCCACTTAGCATGAGTTTAACAGGTGCCTCAGAACGCCTCTGAATATGGCAGTATCACTGTTTGTGATCTGGGAATAAAGAAGGAAAGCAGGAGGAGGGGGTAGGAGAGGTAACCGTGGAAGATGAACTGGTTCCAAAGGACACCCTCCAGCAAGGGGTGGCAAAGGAATAAAATTAAGTAGATTGAACTTTACCGTGAGAAAGAGCAAACCTTGCATGTCAGCAGGGACTCATGGTTTAATAAATTACTGGAAGGTTTGGAGAATGGGACGTGCCCTCTTGAGAAGAGTCTCTGAAAGGTCTGAGGGAATCCTGAGCCCAGTAATAAATTTCTTGATCTCAAATGAAACATGCACGCAGTAGTATGACCAAGCATTCTTGTGTACTGGATTCCTAGCCCTTTGAGGCCAATGGAAGAACTGACAGAGCAGAAATAGTTCAGCCAAGGGATTAAAATCAGAAACTATCCTGTCCATTTAGTGAAAAAACAGAAGCAGCTCTTCCAGGAGCAGCAGAAACTCAGTTTCCTATGGAACCATATCCTCTGTCTCTTATGCACCTTCTAGGGACCTTCATGAGACCCCCAAATCCTTCCCAGAACCACTAATGACCAGGAGGGCACAAAGCACCTGTTGCTGCATTTGCTACGTAGCTACGCAAGTGCTGATTTGCAGGTTAGAAATAAGCAGATTTGTATTGATTGGACAAGTAACCATTGGTCCCACATCTTCAAGAAGATTTTCCTTAGCTGGGGGCACTAATTTATGTATCTGTCCTCTGTTCAATGACAAGATCTATAGGTAAATAATTATCTCCAAGTCTTTTGCTTCTCCCCTGACAACTTGCATCGAAATATGCCAGTGGGTTTGCAAGTTATTAGGGGGAGACATGAACAGACAGACGGCATAGCTGCATAAGCCTCGTTTCCTTAGGAAGTCAAGTGGAAATGTTTGTATAGTTTATATGCAACACAGTATGGTTTGTGCCTGTCATATTACGTTGAAGATTGTTGTTGTAATTATGTGTTTCATTGTTGTGCTTCATCTGAAGTTTCTAAAAATACTGGTTTGGACCGTTGTGATTTGTTTTCATGCATCTCAGAGGAACCTAGAACTGGAAGGGGCGTCCTGGGTCATTGTGTCTGAGCTCCTGCCGAGGTATATGAGCTGTAAAAGCTGAAAAAGTACTGTATAATAAGCTTCTGGTTGGTACAGTGAGAAAGTTAATGAGACAAATGAAACTTTCTGTGTGGCCTTCACAAACCTGGAAGTTGCAGCATGGGGTAGTCCCTTTGCAAATCTGGGGCCATTAGCTTATCTTCTGCAGTAACTACAAAGGATGAATGTCAGAGGATGAATTTTTCCCTTTACAGCACGAGAGTATGAAGTATTCACGTTTTCTTCAGAAAATCCTGAAGGAAAGATTGCCAGATTTTTTTCATGTGTAAAAGGAGTTTTAAAATGTTAAACAGGTTTACACGGAGGAAATTCTTTGGTCCAGGGAGAGGAAAGACATCCCTTAGCTTTTAAATGTGCTCAAATGAGAAGAAAGCCTGTTCAACGTTCTGTAGGGTTTTCCTAAACAGAACAAGAACCCAGAGGTCCCTCCATGGAATAAGACAATAGGTAAAACAAGGATGGCAGTTTCTTATATACAGGGCACATGGGAACAATAATATCAGATTATTCTGAAGCTGTATTATAATGCAAGAAGGAGAACCTGATGATATAAAATATATATATATAAAAAAAAGACAGGGAGTACTTTAGGCTCAGCTGGCAAAATGCTTGAGGTTGTGAGTAGTTTTACTCATTCGAACAGACTCTTTGACTCTGGTTGCACTGTTTGTATCCTAGAATATGAAGCATATGCTTAAATACTTCATTGGGTTGTCCTGTGCTCCATACCTGAGCTCTGAGCACAGGTAGGAATGATGGTGATAAACTGAGCTCCATCAGCTTTGTGCTGTGTTCACATACACCCGTGGGCAATCCATGAAATCATAATAAGAAAGATGGAAGTTGCAGCTTTATTTCAGAAAAGCCCATTTGCTATAAAAAATTATGTGCTTTAGTAGAATTAGGCAGTTTTAAGAAGTCATTCAGGGTCTGAATCATTAAACTTTGGACCTTTAAAGGTATTTAACTGTTAAACTCCTACTGAATGCAAACCTATTTCTGGAATGTTGTAGGTACTTTTGTTTTAAGGTGTTCGGAATGAGCCAAGTCTTTTAAACACTATGTTAATGTCTTCAGTATGTTAATTTTTAACAAAGAGGGTTTTCTTCATGAAAAGCACATTTTCTGCTCAACAGAATTTGATAGAGTTTTCCATTAAAACTTTGAAAACTGCTAAATTTGACATTACTGCTCATTTTGCTCAGTCAGGTTCAGCCTTTAGAAAAAGGTCTTCTAACTGGAGGGGGAAAAAGCTTGTTAAAAATCTCTGTACTGCTTTCCAGGTTGCCCTTCATCGCTCTCTGCTGCGATGGCTTCAAGCAGGTGTGACTCCTCTATATGACTCCTTGGCTTTCTTGCTGCTTTGGGAAACCAGTGCACCAGCTGGTTTTGGGCTTTGAGGTCTGCCCTAAGCCTCATCAAGACCCATTTCTAAGCCCAGCTTATCCTTTACTCATCTAATCTTGCATCTAATCCTAAATTGCAAATATTATACCGTGGTCAGCATTGAGTGACTGATGATCCCAGCCTGTCCCTGCTCCTCTTTGTCCAGCCACCAGCAGCTCAGTCCCTTTCCTCAGACACCTCCGCCATTGTAGCTGAGCAGGCATGTTGAGATTTTCCCCCCTTTTTTGTTTAAGTACTTTACCTTCCACACTTCTGCTAGATCAAGCTCAACGTTGTCTTTGTATAAGATATGGCCCAGTCCTGCTTGCTTCATTCACCTCATGGTTGAATTCAGTTGACTTGGGTGCAACTAGTAAAAAGACAGAAGCCAGTTGGCCAAATCCTGTTTTCAGTTGCTGTTACATAGACTACACTGACTCTACTGAAGTTGAGCAAACCCAGAATGAATAGATTATATTGACTTGTGTGATAAGGGCAAAAACAATTAATTGTTTTTTTTATCATTAGGTATCACAATGCCATATAAAAGCACTTAGATTATGCAGCTTTTGGAGAAGCTGAGTCCCAGAAATAAGCCTGTGGTCCCACAGCATGTCAGAGACACAGTTGAAAATTCATTCCCAGCCAGGTGCTTTTACCTACTGGATTTTATCTTTTTTTTTGAGGAAAATACTTGCATAAGGAAGGAACTAAAAAAGTAGTTGTGTATATACATCATACTCAAGGGAAGGCGGGGAATTCCTATTGAAGTTTTGTCATCTGCATTTAAGACACTTAAAAATGATTATAAATAGCAAAATGCATCACCTTAAGTTTTATCCTTATATAAGCACAAGAATTGACAGCCCTATCCCCCAAATAGTGTTTAATATAAGTAATACATTGAGGGGGAAAAAAAGTGTATTTGTTTGAAATTCATTACTGTATTTACAGTACTGCTTTCCCATGCTTATTTTAGGGTCATTTGGGAAAAAGCTTTAACTCCAAAAAAATGAATGCATTGCTATTCTGGGAGTTAGACTGGCACTTAATAAATATATTTCTGATAATAAAAATCAGTGTCATTTTCCTTGCAGGGACTTATTCGGAAGAAAGTTAATAAAAACTTCATGGAAAACTAGCATCACAGCTTTTTTTTTTTTTGTTTGAAATTCCTACAGGAAAGTTACCTGAATGCAAAAAGTATGAAGAAATGGAGAAACCTTCTATGATCATTAAAACCCAAAGGTAAGATTCTCTTAGTTAAGATATTATTAAGCAAGGTAGCTCTGATGAGCCTTTTAAATATCTTTTAAGAACAAAGACTTAACTGGCCCTGCTGATGGGAAAATCATAACGTGGCTTTTTTTCCTGGTCACTTTCTATTCTTTGTCTGTGTGACAGATGTCAATGAAGTTGAAAAGTGTCCGTTTCCCAGCGGGATGCTGGCTGCTCACCAAAATGCCTGGGCAGTTTATAGAGGCCCTAATATCTCCTGGTGGTGACTGAAGGATTTGTAGAGAAAGCATCCTGCAGGGTAGAGGCCTGCTGCCTTTGAATAGAGGGCAGCCAGCAGCTCTCCGGGCCTCAGCAAGAGATGCCACTGTACCCTCAGGAAACTTTGATTTATTATCTGAGAAATTCAGCATCCATCTGCACAGAGAGGTCACAGAAGCAACTTTCCTAATGTGAATCTGAGACCCCCATTATTTCCCACTTATTGCTACAAGCATGAAAAATTGTTCCGACTGAGAAAGTTGGACTTTCAGGGCTTGTTGCCATGGCTGAATTTATAGGAATATTTAGGAGCAATGCTTAGTGGCTTTTTTTGAACCTATAAACTCCAACAATTTTCACAGTTTTTTGCTAATTAATGCCACCACTGTGGAAATGGAAGCAGTTCTGCAAACAAGCTGCGACAAATGGGATTTTTATTGCCAGTGGAAAAGCCTAGGGAGTAATTAGCAGGTCCGCAGAGATATCTTGATTACAGACATCTGCATTGGTAATGTCCAGACGCAAAGATCGCGGAGGGAAATGTTTAGGGATTTTCACCTTAGGGCACATTTATGTTGTCAGCTACACCCTTCAAACTGCAGTCGGACAAATGTGGGAAAATATTTTGTGAAATGTTAGACCGATGAACCTGATGTTGACTAATCCGGACTAGGGAAACTGGCTTTGCTCTCCAAAGCACTGTCCAGCAGCCAAGACTTGCAGATGTAATATTCTGATATCTCATTAAACTTGATTTCACAGATATTTCTCAGTGCTGCATTGGAGTTGCTGTGTGTCGCCTACAATGCTTTTGCAGTTATTGCTGCTTTGTTGAGTAGGATGAAGAGGAAACAAGACGACTGATTATTAAATAGCCACATGACTCCTTGAAAATGAAGCACTGAAAAAAGAATTCATGTCAACACACAATTTATCGGTGCAAGTTGAAGAGTAGCTTGATTTGGGATTTTTCTGCTCTTGCCAAAGTGATTCACAATATAAATCACGGATCTACTTATAGAAGCAGTCAAGGTTTTGTCTTTTTTAAATAGCATGTTTTTAAACTGGCTCATGAAATACCAATTTCAGACCTCTGAAGCAAAGTTTTAAGCTAAAGGTTTTTTAAAAAACACAATTATTTTCATTTGTAGAACATTACAGTGCACTTGCCCCAGTTCTAGACTGGTTCCTATTGTATTAAATGCCATGTAAATCCCAACAAAATTGATTCCTTTCCTGAAGAACTTATCGTGTAAAGATTTGCTTGCTTTTACCAGTTGTGTCTGGATATAGTATTTAAAATACATTTATAATGTCTTTGATTTTAAAAGATCCATGACACAATATAGATCTGTCTTGCTTAGGATCTCTCTTTGACAGGATCTTCACTCCCACAAGCCTTGCAGCAGAAAATGCCTTTAAATTTGAATTTAAACCCATCCTTCTCCATGAAAACCATTAAGCAAATGATTAATTGTAAGATACATTTCAGTCCCAGTGGCATCATTTATCCTACTCACTGGTCAGGCAGTCACTTACAACCAAGTTAAGTACTGACCAGACCTAATTCTGAGCCCAGGCTGCCCTTCGAGATGTTATGAGAAGCAAAACTAATTCCTCTGGCTTTTAAGCTGCCACACACTTAGTACAATACATAAAGCTGCACCCAGTAACACCCACATTCGAGGCAGGGGGTTATCACCAGCATCCTGGTGTCCTCAGTCAGCAGGATATGTCATGTACTATGTCAAATCAGCTGGCACTGGGAAAATGGGTATTGGAACTACTGATTGTGCCCACAAATAAACATTTCTTTTCCCATACCTTTCTTCAGAGTAGAAAATTGAGTCGGATATTTCCAAAGATCTCCCTCAGCTTTTCTGGTCTGTCTACAATGAGAGGTGGGAGTGAAAGGAATGAAGGGTTAGGAAAGAAGGAGAATTCAGAATTGCTGAGGACACTTTTGTTCTCAAATAACTGGAACCTGTATGACAAGTACATACATATTTATAGACACTGAGTACCATGCTTTGCTACTGTCTGACCCAGAATATTTACAGAGATATGAAGTAACCTCTGAATGAGGTTTTTAATAACGTTATTCTGGCTCCTTATGAAGTCTTTCCAGAAGTCCTCAGAGATGTCTATAATCCCGTATATCTTATTGTCACTGCCTTGGACAGATGGGAAAGTCCCCAGAGAATTGTTTGCTGGTCAGTATGTGCCTTGCAATATTGCTGGTTTTGTGGAACATGCACTTTTTGGGGGGGTACAGGTGAAAGAACACTAAAGCTTACAGTGTCCTGCAAACAGGACTTTCATTTATCACTGTGTAGTCTTTCAAACTATAGGCTATTTACAAGTATAATCCAGATGACTTTGAGCTCAAACGTGGTGCATTTTTCAGCTTTATTTAAGGAAGTGGTTTACAGCAGCTAAAGGTATGAGTGTGTGGCATGTACGTCTGCTGTTCAGAAATATGATATGAATTCCTGTAAATAAGGTATTTAAATATAAATGTGTTTGACTGTTTTCTAATGAGCCTTGTTCACAGGCCCTGCAGGGTTAATTAGGTTCCTAGATCTTATCTTCACTCTATTACACTAAAGGCAAAAACCTCTGCAGGAACTGAATCCACTCAGAAAGAGCAAATAAACTAGCTCTAAATGATCACAAACTGACCAAGCTTTTCTGCTTCAGCTCCCTGTATGCCTTCAGGCAATTGCGATTTAAAAGCACTGAGATTACAGGACCATAAAAATACACATTTACATTAACATGTGGTCACATGCAAAATTTAAGATTTAGAGAAAGCCACAAAGGGAATGTTTAACATAAGTAGCCAGGCACAAGCTGAATTAATGACACAGCAGCCCCAGCAGAAACACAAGAAAAACATGTAAACTTTCATTTATTATTAGTTGCTGTAGCCCGCACTCCAGAGCACAAGGACGTGTAGTTGTTAAAGTCTGTTCTTTTCCACTAGATCTTTTAGCTGCCCTATGAATGGGAGCTGGGCAAGTGCTGAAGTGTGGAGAGAGTCCTTATTTTGAATTTTGTTTATTTGCTGGATGATTAAATCACTAATAATATTAAAAGGGCTGCCAGAACCCTCTCCTGATTGCTAACAGCATGGGGAGATTTTGCAGGAGAACCCTCCAAGCTATATTGGACACCCTGGCCATATCACAAGGGCTGGCAGAAGCTGCAGACGGGGCTTTCAGGATGTGCACCGCCTCCTTCTAGCAGTGACGTGGAGGATTTGCATCCCTGCAGGCCTTTTGCACCAAGCCTTGCACATCTGCCACAAGCAATCCCTTCCCTTAAAAGTAATGTAATGCAGACAACGCTCCTGATGGAAAACTTCAGGGGTAGACGCCGTCTTTTTTCACATGTAGGTACAGCACCCAACGTATTGACTTTCAGTCCCGACACGTCAGCTTCTTGATGCAAGTGCAGCACAAGAAAATGCTAGATGTGAAAAGAAACAAATTTTCTTTTAATTTTTATTTTCTTGCCTTGACTGCATTGAGTTAGCAGGGAATATGTATTTTTTTTTTCACAGGAGTGTCCTGTCAGGGGTAAGCACTAGAATGGCTCATTTTAAGCAAATCTGAGTTCTGGTTGTGTAATTATGGATCTGCTCATGTGCACAAAAAGAGAGTAGAGGAGTTCTCAGGGGAGAAGTAATGAAGTCTGTTTGTCTTGCGAAAGCTATGTTGTATTATAGTACAGCAAATGATAGAACGGGAATTTCTCATGCAGGACATTCTCCAGTAATTAATTTCAACTGACAGATGAGTTTGAGAAACCAGTTGTCCAGTTGCAAATTTTTTTCCCCACAGAAGTATGTTTGTTTAGTTCCTTTGCACGTTGCGAACTCCTCACCACCTAAGGCAGGGTCTGATCCTCAGCTGGTCGAACTCAGCACGGTAATGGAGATCAATAGTGGTGCTGCTTTCTGTCAGCCCTGTGTTCACAATGCTAATTGTTTAACCTTGCGAAGTGGAACGTATTGTATTATTTATATCGCAGTGGTACGGAGCTCGAACTACAGAGAGGGATCCTACCATGTTAGGCTCTGCATAAGCAAAGGGAAAAAAGGACATTCCCTTATGCATGCACTTATTTTTTTTGCACGTAATTAGACTAATCGAAGCCTGTGGGACTACTGATGTGCTGAAAATGAAATTAGGCATATGCAGAAATCCTTACAGGATGGGGGAGTAAAGACGTGGATTGTAAGACTGAGAAAAGAAGAAAAATCAGAAGGTCATGTTATTTTATCTCTCACTGGAGTTTTCTCCTAGGATTTGTTATGATTTACTGTCATTACATATTATGTAAACAGTCACTGTTTCCATGAAGTGGGAGGTCCTGTTAATCTTCTGAGTAGCTATTCAGCATTGTTTGTGAGTTTAACTAGCAGTGGACATCCTTACTGTGCTGGAATGATCAGGAATCTGTATGCTCCATAGCCTCGGGTTAGGGCTCTGACCCTATTAAATGTGTAGGTGGGGTCTCCCTATTAAGTCAGACAGTAAAGCCAAGGGAAGTCTGAAATGATTTCCCTGCTTCCTGCTGTTGTTTCCTCTGTAGTGGATGCTCTTGATTCATCCAGATACGGAACTGCCCGGCCCCGGGGCCCATGAAAATATTCTGGAAGGATACTTTCTTTTTGAGCTTTAGGAACTGACTGAATGGCAGGTGTTTTAAAAAAATAGTAAATAGAGACTGAAACCTCCTCCCCCGTCCCCGCTTCCTTCTAAATAATTTACAAAACAGCATCTCTACTTCATTCCCTTTCAGCAAAACCTGTATTACTTTGCCATACAAACTGTGCACGCTTTCTTCAAGAGCAAAGGCAAACCAATTCCAGCAAATACATTGCTTATAATCTTGTGTACACACTAACTGTTAGTTTTTCAGAGTCTACATTCTACTTAAAAGGAAAATAAGTATATGGAGCAATTCCAATGTCCCCAAACAGTCCTGCCATCATATATGGTACTCTGCGAGATGTTGTTTCCTTTCCAGCTGGATGCAGACTTTCTATGATAGTATTGAACCACTTTACCATAATATGATCCTCCCCTCGGTTTACTGAGGGCTATGTGACTAAAAATCATCTGACATTTCTAGTGCAACCTGAGACACCTGGCAGTGATACCTTTTGGGGATGTTGCAGGGGCAGTAGAGTTTGTTAAAGCAAAATAATTTTCATTTTTAAATGGGAAGTTGAAAATAACCAACATGTTGCATAATCCCTATCTGCTACATAAAGGTGACATTTACAAGGACATATTTCCATAGTTTACTCAGTTTTGCAAGTCTCCATCAGCTCGGGAAAGCTTAACTGAAACCAAATGCTATAGCATATATAAAATTACTGATTTTGAGATGAAGAGTACTGCATATATTTTCCTCTTGCTGCAAAGCCCTGCCTTTTCAGGTTTGTTCCCTCACCTATGCCCATAGTCTCACTGACATCGCTGGGAGACTTCCTGGGATGTCTGAGTATTTTATTAATTCCTTGTTCCAGGAGCGATTCCTTCAGTGCTGCCGTTCCAGTGGAGATTCCAGCAGCATCTCCTTCCATCCAAGTCGCTACCCTGGAGCAGATCCTCTGGCCGTGTTTCCTGTTGTTAGGAGTTGCCCCAGCTCAATGTCTGCGAGGAGGTGGTAAGCAATCCAATCCTCATCGGTCCTGTGCTCACCCACTTAGCTGCCAAACATGCACATTTCACTGGTTTCTTGAAATCGCTTTCCTGTTGTGGAAATGCGATACGCCTGACTAGGTAGGTCAACAGCTGTGTGATTGTCCATCTGCTGGTCTACCAGATTAAAGATTAGCCCTTATGTCTCCTTTATAGCAATGAATTTTCTCCAAATATGGTTCTCAAAGAAGGACCTTCCTTCTTTTGCACCAAGTATACTGTCAGACACGTGCTACCGATGGGCAGGATGGCAATTTTAATCACACAACTGGCAAAAAGTAGAACCTGTTAAGTGGGCTGATTTTTAAATATAATTGCTCTTCACTGGTAAATGAAACAAAGTGCACAATTACAGCAAGATCACTACACCGTGTTAGTAAGGGAATCCTGTCTGCATCTGCAGGGTGAAGGCATCTTGGCTGATGAAATCTGCCCAGGAGACAAATACTTTACAGAGAATTTCTTCCATGAGAAATCTTTCAGCTTCTCATGGCTTTTGTTGCTACTTCTGCTCTACGCTGGCAATATACATTTGTTTATAGATATTGCTAGAATTTTTATTTTCTATGGATCGGTAAGTTTGAACTGAGAGTGTTTTTTCCAGCTAGCACTGAAATATTTGAAATAGATTTAAGAAGTAGACAGGATCATTCTTAATTTGTTTCTTTAGTGTTTCATTTTCCTCATGCAAGTTATTTGTAACTCCCACTGAAGCCAATAAATTCCTAGTCCTTCATGGCAGGAAAGGCACTGAAGTCAACGGGAATTATTTGTATCCTGCAGTGGGGGAATAAGCCTCCTGGGAAACTGTGAATCTCCTGTTTGCCATAACAATCCATTACTGTGCCGTCAGTAGTAACTCATTCTAGGATTTGTAGGAATCCCTGTTATTATTTAAGTGTACCTATGCTTTCATTCTCACTCCTTTCTAATATAAAAGTGATTGATGTGAGTTATGAAATGATGTTAATATCTAGATTTCTGCTGACGCTTGGTTTATGGCTTATCCTCCATTGCCCGTGTTATAGCACTTGTTGCCTTGAGATTCAGTGTTATGTCCAGGCCTGCTGCAGATCTTCTCTTCTCAGAATTTCACCCATTGCTCGTGAGAATTTCAACTTCTGGATAAATAAATATTTTGGGTCAGGTCTTAAAAACACAGAAGTCCTTATTCGCATGTTATTTTTGGAACGTGCCCATGTCTTAGTGGAACTCTCATACCACAATAGCTGATGGAAGAAATAGAGAAATGTAACTTCATGTCTTGGCTTTGAGGGTCAGAGGGGAGGGGAAGAGATGGGAGAAGGAATAGACAGATCCAGCGACTGAACTTTCCCTGCAGAGGAATATAAAGGGTTTAGTAGTGGCAGTAAGGAGAACAAGCACTGTGTCAAATACATGCATCTTCCAAAGAGAGCTAAAAATCATATCAGGCTAAAACAAACTGATGTAGCAGCTCAGGGGGGGCTGCAACAAGCTGAGCTCCCCCCATCCTGTCCCTCTTGGCCTGTTGCTCTGGGAACAGACGTCCCTTCTCCCCCAGCTGTCTCGTACTTTTTATCCATGGTTGCTTCACAGGCTTCTCTGTTCCCTGGCTGTGAGTGTAACTTCATTGTTATTCTTCTAATTATCAGTCTCTTCCTGCATCGAAAAAATAAAGACTGGGCTTTGCTGACTTTTGAGCCTGTATTGGTTGATCCCCACTGCCCAGATATTTAACCCTTTCCAATTTCCAGCAGCATACAAGCAGGAGAGGTTTCTAGAGCAGAATGCTAATAAATTAGGTGGTACTTTACAGACAGGAACAGTTTGAAGCCATCTTTAAATGTCAGAACTGGAAATAGATCTGGAAAAAGAAATGAGAGCGCAGAAAACTTTTGGGATAAAGTGCTTAGCTTTTCATACCATCAAGAGAGATAAGGTTTTGTTGGATGTATTCATTTTAACAGGTGGTTTTGACAGTGCCAAAGATCTTTACCATGCTCATGTTAGTGAACTATATCTCGTACTACAACATTCTTCATTCTCTTCCAAAATGAGAGGGTAAAGACTGATTGATCAGACACCCACAACAGCCTTCTGGGATTTGGACAAAAAACATGAATGGGGAAAAAATCACATGTGATTAGTGGGCAAGCAGGGGGTGTTTGTATAGAACTGTGGTCACCGTGGGCTCACGTTTGGCACTGTCACCCTGGAAACTGGTATTTGTGAAGTCCCAGCGGAGAGAGCAACACAGGTTTGTAATCACAGATGGGACAGGCTGTTCAAGGTAGAGGCCTTTCTGGCTAATTAGCAGAGCTTCACAGAATTTTAATGAAGGCAGGTAGAAAGATCTGAATAAGAGGAGCCTTGGAAAACCTTCTAGATGACTATGCAGGTAATTAAGGAAACATTACCGGTTGTTTTTCTCACAAACTAAAACAATTCGTAAAACAGAGCCAGGTTTAGGTCACATTATAAGCTCACAGTTTATGAAGAGATCCTGCAGTTATAAAACACCCTGCAATGGCTTTAATCATGTGATATATACACCATTAATTCTTTAAAACATACCGAGTGGGAGTCAGGCATATGATCAGCCTTTATGTGACATAAACAGCCATAAGTTGATTGACCTCCTGTTGAAGAGGATTCATTGGAGTTCTTTGACTCTCTTCTCCTCCAAACAGCAAGGACCCATGTGATTAAATGCTACATTTCATAGAACAATGAGATTCTTTTGCTTATGTTTTATGCAATTATTATTATTTTACTTCAGGCAGCCTTCCAAATGCTTGCAGCACAGGATTGCAGCTATATGAAATTTGGAAGTGCCCTAGTGATTTGACACTTGTTGCTTCCACTGTGTTATCTTCTGTGAAACACTAACTTGTTCGTGGGGAAACGGTAGAATATTGATCTGAGCACAGAATCATTAACACAAAGTAGTTTTCCACATCCTGCCACACAGCTGCTCATGCAGTTGATGTTCAACTTTGGCGGTGTAGCATTTGGGATGTGGAAGTCTGTTTTAATCAAATATTACAAAACAAGGGCCAAATCCCCAGCTTCTGCAAATGCCCCGGCATTTGCTAATTTCTGTTCAGCCACATTGATTTTTTCACTCTCTGAAGAACCTTGTCTCTGAAGCTTATAAATGGAGATAAATAGGAGGTCTTACTGCAGAGCTTTCCAGTGATCAGTTGGAAGCCTGAGGTCCCTTGGCTCCATCTGGGTAATAAACTGCAGATGCTGGATGGCTCTCCACCTGATGAGCTGTCAATGTGCTGGATAGATGAGCTGTCAGGAAACTAAAGAGGTTTCAGGTTGAAAGGTTCCTTGATTTTTTTTTTCCCCTTTATTTAAAAAAAAAAAAAAAAAGATTGTGTGGAATGTCTTGATTTCACCAAATCAGCATTTTTTTCTAACCAGTATTGGTTCTAAGTGAAGTCAGAAGCCTTGCACGTTCAGCTGGATTTTAGAACGTTGCTACTGCACTGCTTTTGAGTGAGGAGGGTTTTGGGGCTCCGTGGCTGGAGATCGCTTGGTCTCATTGCCCAGACAACATGGTTCAGTGGTGAGTCATGAGGCAGCAAGGAAATAGAGGGAGAGTTCAGTGGGTAGGGGAAAGGCCTCGATGATGGAAAAGTTAGTGCTAGCAGGGACTCATTTCAGGATCCCTGAAACACTTGGCACTGCAGGGTTTTAATGTATATGGTTACGATGTGGGTGTTACATAGAAATCGATACATTAAGTTGTTGGTTTAAGTACAGAATGCTAATAAAACAGACAATTGATATGTTTTTTGGAGTTTCCAGTAAGGGACTGATAGTGGAAAATGTGGGACAGATTAGTTATTGTGCTAGAGATACTGATTTCAAACACTTTGCTTTACTTTGATTCCTATCTGCTGCTGTCTTGATCACAGTTAAGAAGCATTCATGTGAAGAGCCCAAAGCAGATGGAACTGGATCCTGCCTCTCTAGAACCTAATGGGAGCAATGCTGTTTATTTCATTAAGAGTTAGATTGGGCCTTCAGGAATATAGAGTTTAATTACTATTAAAATGGAATGGATCCAGCCCACAGATTCTTTCCTCAGCTTTGAAAATCTCTCCGGTGAAGGCAAAGATGTTTTAAACCAGAACAAAGCATCCACAAAAAGCTTAAAAAGTTCCATCCCTAAATCTCTCCTTCAAGCTCAGAGGTGGCCCTCGCAGATACATTTAATAGCTCGCAGCCAGGACATGGTAAGTCTCACAGCCATGCTCTTGGGCCAGTTGACAGCAGAAGAGAGTTCCCGTGTGAATGCTGAGTGCTCCAGCTCGCTCTGTCGAGCCAATCCATTTCTTCAAAGACTAGACAGTGCTGAACTTAGTAACATGAAAAATGTGACTTTTAAAAATTCTATTTTAAGTCCACAGCTGGATTTTCAGTCAATTAGGATGTTTCTTTTCTTGCGCTTTCTGGTTAAAATATTACCTTAAGTCAACCAACTCATGTTCTAGTCCACTTTTAAAATACGGAAAATCAAGCTTGCATTTTTATGAATTTTAAAGAACCAAACTTTTTTTTTTTTTTTTTTTTACGTAATTCCTTTAAATGGGTAGTGATCAAGATGTGAGGTTTCTCTTCTAAATGTCTGCTGATTCCTGCTAGGATGGAATACTCAAAGCATCAGTTTTAAAGTCAGTGAGATATTCCAAGTCCTCTGATAACTGCAAATTGCAGATCAGATTGTACCTCCATCTATAATGATCCTGGCTTAGGAAAAAAAGGTATTAGCACTATGAGAGAGCTCAAAAAAATCCCCCAACCTTTTAGGGTCAAAATTAGCCTCTAGAAGGATATTTTAGTTTCCTATTACAGGGCACATTGTGTTGGTCCAGTTTTCCCAGGGTTTCAGTCGAACTGTTTGCCAGCAGGCAATTTGAGTTAGACTGCATCTCAAATCAGTGCATTTCCTTTTAAAGCACTGGGTAAAACTTTGTATCTTCTGCTACAAACTAATATATCCTAACACAATTAATTTTCTAACAACATCTTCTTCTCCTCAGAATAAAAATGAAGGATGAAAGAAGGAAGATGCCCGAGTAGTGGTGGGTCCACACTCTAGTGAGATTGTCAACGTTTTTTCGTTCATTAATTAGAGATTGTTGTTGACATTGAGACTTTGTGCTACAGATCACTGTATTTTGACAATTTCTTTACACATCCTGTCTGGGACAGTTATTTTCCTGAGAGCTGAGTGGCAGATGGAAGGGTTGCATGGCATTGGACTTGGACTATTTGGGGTCTGGTCTACAGAGATTTGATACACAGTTTATTGCAGGATTAAAGAAAGTGAACTATATTCTGCAGCACTCTGAAATGGAAGTCTGGGATATTAAGACTGTCACTTACTAGGTAACTTTGCTTTGTTTCATCTTTCTCTGTGCATGCCTAGAGATCACACAGCAACATGCTTTACCAGAAACGTAAGTGCTACTAGATATTTATTTCTATATCCAGTTGCTCCCATTTTATTTCCATGTACCATGGTTAAGAAAGCAGCGAAGGAAGACAGGATTGAAGGAAAAAAATAAGAACGTGAGAAAGGCTGGTGGGGAAGAGGAGGAGAGGTAGAGAAACCAACCTGTTTTGTGTTAATTTAAGCACCAGAATATTTGCTTTCTAGTAATGTTAGTTGTCCCAGACACATGCACCATCTTTTGAAAGAGAAATGTCTTGAAGGTAAATCCAGGTAAATCCAAAGGTTTGTGTGTGTGTACAGGGAGCATTCTAAATGACTTTTAACGCAAGGTTAATAGCTACTTATACTTTGTCATTTCCTCAGCTATGCAGTGAATGGATTAGAAAGTATGAAGAGATTATTATCCCAGATAATTGGTGGAGATAGATAGAAAAGGCGAGTATGGATCTTATATCCTATAACATCACTGCAGTAGCAAGCAGCAAGAATAGCTGAGTACATAACATCTCCTGTTATGTTTCAGAGAAATAATACCAACATCTACCACAGTTTCCACAATTTGAAAGCCTAAGGAGATTTGCTGTAGCTGTTAGCACAAGTCCAGAAAAAGAATGACTTGCATGGCCTGTTTCCACTCAGGGCTATTCTGTAATGCCAGTTACGGTCTCTGTTTCTGGCCACAGGAGCAATAACCGTTGACTGACACCACAACGTCTCTGAAGCATCATCTGTCCCCTCGGGCTGCAGGCACCTCTCAGTCTGTCCTGTGCCCAGCCCTAGTCTGAATGGCAGGGCTGAGGGAAACAGCCATGTAGCTGCGTGTTAGATGAGAACAAATAAACATGCCACATTAATTGGCATTAATACCAAAGGAAAGATTGTTTCTAAGCCCCTAAGTGGCTCCCTCCTTCCACCTGTAAATCAAAACATGGGTGCCCAAGCCTTATTATTTTGGTGCAGAGAGGTAGCGTACTTACTGCAAGACCGTGGAGTCACAAAAGGACATTCATACTTTTTAAGCATAGCCATTGGAATAGCATACGGCATGGACCTTTCTGCCATTCTTTCTCTGCAGTTTTGGTGCTTTCTGTCTCTTTTCTGTATTGATAAGATAGATCACAAATGCGGAAAAATTAATAATGGTACTCAAAGCGTTGACATATTTAACACTTTGTTCTGGCTAAACAAAAGCATCCTACAGTCTCACTGTAGGATGCTCCAGCACTGCTACAGCCCTGCCCTGGCCATGGGCCCCGCTATGCTGGGCCTGACCTGCAGTCTAACATCCTGGCTTGGCCTTAGCTCTCCACGAACCTGGCTGGTGGTCCAGGCTCTGGGCTGCCCCTGGACTGTCACCCTAGACCTGCCCTGCTCACCTCGCTGGCCTGTCCCCAGGCTGTGTCATCGTGTGTCCCTTAGGGAGGAGCTGGCCCTCACTGCACCCTGACATAGCACTTTCCTTCCCTTATTCTCAGGGCTTGGCTGAATTATTCTTTGCCAGTCTGCAGAGTGCAGGTCCAGTGTTTCAAAACATTTAAGCAGTTCGGAGCCTCCTTTCTGGGTAAGAGGCATCGCTCCTCTCGCTGAAGGTGGTGCAGTGTCTTCATAATTTGTGTAGGCAATTCATGCCAGGTATGTAACCTCCTCCTCTGTGAGTCAACTTCCAGGAAAACAGGGCATCAGGAATTCCAGGTGGCATGTGGTTACAATTCAAGGGAAGGTATATTTGTTACCTCCTCAGCGTATTAATCAGAAAACTTCTCAGAAAATGTTTCTGCTGTTCCAGCTTTGTTAATTTTGCCTGATTATTAAACCATCAGTGTTTGTAATACTGCGGGTTGCCAAACAGTGAACAAGTTTTTGGCGTGGTCTCTCGTCGTTTTTTGCTTTACACTGGCAAGTATTTAATTGTTTGGGAATTAGTCCAACGTACACTGCCCTTCCCATTATTGATTGCTAGAGCAGCCAACATGTTTTGTAACAGCCTGTTTTAAAGACCGACAACTGCATTTGAAGTGTATAGTCTGTATTTTGTCAGCTGCAGCAGGGAAACATCTTTGGAACTGGATCACATAATGCACAGACCTGATAGATGGACTCAATTAAATCAACAATAATATAGCAGTTGGCACACTCAGTGCAGCTACTCTGATCCCACTCTAAAATTTTTCCAAATCCTTTTTATTCTCCAAGCCTCTGATCAAAACTTTAGGCCTTTTATAACCCTAATTTAAACATCACTTCAGAGGTTAACACATTTGAACTCCCAAAGCAATGCTTTTAACTTCTATCCTGTGGTCAATAAGAGGCTAACTCTATCTATAAACAGTGTCAGATGGTGTCTCACACGTTGCACTTAAGAAACCTTACTCCTGATAGTTCCTTGACCTTGGTAGCCTTGCAGACTGGCCAGCTTAAATGACACTGAACAGGGTACCAGCAGAGAGATCACACGCTTGATACTGTAAAGCTGACAGCAAACTGACAGCGCTCAGGGTGTGAGGAAGGAGGCAGGAGAGCATCTGAGGGAAGTGAACGATGAAGTCTGTCCCAAAGCAGCAAGTTAGTTATAGCATATTTTTGTGGCCGTCTCCCTGTGTTTTTTCTGTTGACCATATATTAGCTACACAGACATATTCTAGAGAATGTTCCTGGTAGTGTTGTAAATCACAGTAATGTTAGGAATTACTTGGACTAGAAGGAGCAACACCCTAATTGGCAAACAAAGGCTGGATCTTCAGCTGGTATAAATACAGGAAGATTTTGTGACATCTGTGGGTGTTAAGTTAGTTTGTACTAGCTGAGGATCTGGTCCAAAGAAGCACAAAGAGGAATTAAGCATTCAGTTCCTATTACAAATCCTCTAAAAGAAAAGTGACTACTGGCATGATAAAGTTGAAATTGTATGAGAGGACTCAGGTTTGTTATTTCAAGGCACTTGGTTACCAAACAAAGCTGTTCACAAAGTAGTGTGAAAGGTACCAGTATCCAAGGCTGAAGAGAGAAGATTTTCATCTTGGTTGCTTTGAAGAGGATGACTGCACAAAATTTGGGGCAAGGCAGAGTCAAGCCCTTCTCATTCTTCACAGACCACTGTCAAAGAAAGTGCTGGGTGTAAGCCCTCCACATCCAGCTTTTATCCCTAGATCTCATGCCAAATTTGTCCTGGGTGATTTGTATCAGTTGCAAATATCATATGCTCTACAGCTGAGGTACTCCTACTGTAGATGCAGCCCCATTAGCAAAGCTCTGTTATATATCCTTTTGTCAAGAGCTGAACTAGAACATGGATGCTTCTGCTGCTATAAATAAGGCTGTGGAGGCAGCTTCTGAAACCCAGCTGTGTCCCTCAGGATCGTTTCTCTTCATGCACCTGATGGATCTAGCTATGTTGACACAAGTCTGTAGTACACATGCAGCCTGCATTCTATTCCTAGGCTCTTGAGCACACAAAGTATTTATTACACATGCCTCTGTTCCGCAACAGCATACTTTTTACTGTTATATATTGTGGGAACAACTTGAACACGCAGTACCTAAAAGTTTACATATGCTGAGCTGGTGGGAAGGGTGGGAGTAGGGGGGAGAGATGTTTCTGCCATGCTGACATGTTTCAAAGGCTCCCATTTCTTAGTGTTCACAACTGCAGATCTTTTAATCACTGAGTTGTTATAGTTCCAGTTTGCAGAGAATGATGCTCTGAAAATGATTGATACTGTTTTCTCTTTTCCCTGGCTTGGACTGTGTGAGGCCCATGAGCTCTTCAGATTTAATTAATTAAAGTATTCAGGGGGACTGCATGACAGAAAAATAGGATATTGTTTCCGAGCTGCAAAATACTTTTGAATGGCACAGAATGTCTGTCTATTTGTGGGTGAAGGGAATTAATGTGGAGAATCAGATAGCCAAGTTTCAGAAAAGACTGAACTGAGATTAGCTGGTTAAAGAGTTACCTTTTGAATCAAGGGCTCATGATGGCAACTGTTGAACAAGCTTTAAGTCACAAGCAGGAGAAGAGTGTGGTCATTGTCACTTTTTTTCAGCTATAAAATGTGAAGATGATTATTTGAGATTATGAAGATTTTAGGTATTTTCCCCTCCTACTTGCTACTTCATATTTATTATGCATTGGGTTACAATGGTTGCCATAACTTGGGCTATTCCTTCTTTTAATCCAGTAGCCCAGCAATTCTCTCTATAGTTGATGCTGTCAGAGGCAGGTAAACTGTTTATACAGCTGATTCCTGTTTAGTGGGTATAATGTTACTGTTATTTATTTTGTGGGAAAACAGTGGAGTTTTTGTTTAACTCCAAGTTTATTTTCTTAGGGAGCAGCTGAAAAGCTTAAATAATAGTAAATCTCTGTTTTTGTTTTTTTTCCAGCTGTTTTACCTTTGGAAAATCTAATTTCCAAATCTCTTTAGAGATGTTTGCTTGTGGGAAATTTTGAAAGATCTAACATTTGACTTTGCTGATGCACGTGTCCCCAAAGTTTTGACAAAATCTTTTTCAAATATCTTCAATTTATTCCCCAAAGAGAAATGGCAATATTTTCGTCACCTGATTAATTTTTCCATGTTACTCATGACCAAATGACAGGTTAATTGATCAATTCTTTTGTCTATAAACATAGTTTAAACATCACTTTTAAATGGAAAAGATAGACCAAACAATCTGATAAGGATTCCTGATTGTGTACACTGCATGTCTCCTTGTAATTGCATAGCTCTGGATTCACTGGTTGCGGCACCTTTATTATTAATAACAAAAATAGAGTCTCCATTCTGTGTTTCTGTAATTGCTCTGCTGGGTTGAATTCAGTGTGCAATTTTGTAGGACTTTGGCTGTAACCTGTACCTAGATCACCTGTGTCTCCACCTCCAAATTCACTTCTTTTTGCTGGAAGGATACACGGAGCGTAGAAGTGCATTGTGTTCCTTGTCATCTGGGCATGTTCTGTAGTGCACAAATAAAAGGTGTATCACAACACAGCGATCTCTCAGAAGCTGAGAGGGCTGTTGTGCAAGCTGATTTCTGCTCAAATAAAAAAATATCTGCCTCTAAACACCGGCAAACAAAACAAAGAATAGAGAGAAGTGTAATCATCTCTGATTTATTCTTAAAATGGAAGGGTGAAGAGAACCCATAGCTCCATCTGCCCATTGATACAAAGCAGTCTAATGTCAGTGTTTGAAATTAAACCCTGGTCAGGCCAGTCACTTAATTACAAGACCACCTTTTCCCTTTTGAGTGTATTTTTCTCCATCCTTCTGTTCTGAAGTGGCCTAGTTGAGGGCTGAAAACAGCATAGCAGCTACTAGTGCGATGCAGAACTTTGAGAAGGATTTTTGTCTTTTCCTAGTACTTTTCCTTCCTTTAAGGTGAGCTCATGAGTTTTGAGCTCATCTCTAATGAGCTGAGAGCTCTATTTTACCTTACCATTGGGATGAAGTTTAGAGTCTGACCTAGGATACCTGATTTCAGTGATGTGTGTTCAGAGGGGATGGCTGAAGTCAAGTGACAGCAGCTGGGTAAGAACGGCAGAGACAGCATGACATTGCCAGGAGGGGAGGAAGGTTTCAACCATCCAGGATAAGTGTGAAATGTTTTTCTCACCAGGGAACTCAAAATAAACACTGTGACAGTCCTTGTCCCGTGTTACCTTGCTGCTTGAGAAAATGTAAAGTACCAGCCATAAGCTGGCCTGGAATTCCCCACTTGATGCTTTAAGCATTACTCTGATGAGTGGAGGAGAGATTTGATTGTCTCTATCTTTTGAAAGGTGATAGAAATACTCCAGAAAAGCATGCGCCAATTACATGCATTAATGTCTCCTGGAAAAAACAATTCTCGGTGAGGATATTGTGCAGACAGCATCTCCCATCAAAGCCCAGAGCATAAAACAGGATAGCAGGGTCTGACATGAACAAGTGATAACTAGAGGGAGAGAGATACCTGTGGTGTCTCGTGAACTTCCCAGGGCCTGGCACGGAGAAGCAAAGGCTGTTTCATGGATGAAGCTGGTGCCTCTGAATCCCTGACCTCAACACATTTTGCCTTTGTTACATAAGAGTGAGAGTGCTGCCTCTAAAATAAGAAAAGGGAAGTTGTCGTGATCACTTCTGACAGCTACATCCAGGAGTTACACAGGGACATTTGACCTCTGGTTGTTTTGAGCAGCGAGGACTCTGGTTTACACACTGGTCCTTTGGAGAGTACCCAAAATTTGCATTTAGTTGTGAAAACTGGCATTTATATACCTGTGAAAAGAGCATAATTGTGTTCTGTATTGATATCTAAAGTGACTAGTACTTCTTATTTTATCTGGCCTTTTATATAATGGTAAGAATGAGCACAAATCCATACAGAAGGTGTGGCTATCCTACCTGTTTTTCTCTAGCATCTTTGAGAGTTGCACTGGAGATTAATTAACCGCAAGGTAAAGTCCTGGGATCTGGCCCTTTTCTGGCATAATTCAATATAGATATGAATGTCCATCAGTTCAGCATCTGATCCCTTCTGCCAGGAGAAGAAGGGTTTTATGTCCCACAAGGCTTTGTAACCCTTCAAAATTCTGGCAAAAGCCAATAAATTGCAGTTAGGGCAAGAAACTTGTTAAACACTTTGAACTGCAGAAGCAGCCACGAGTGTGGGCAGCTTTAGAAATAAACTCTTCCCTTTTTTCACGTGACGTCTGTTGGTCAGCATTGGAAGAATGCAGCTTGTTCGGAGATGTTTTGCTGTCATCCTGTGTTATGTTCCAGAGGGGTGAGCGTTGAGTCCAGGATGTTGTCACAGCCTGTTGGGACAGGTTTGCTGTTTCTGGTGGTTAGCTCTGTTTTTCCTTACAGAGGATTTCTGGAGAAGCGTGACAGCTTTAAGACACATCCAGCCAGCCTGTTCTACCTGTTAGATCCCTGAGCAAAGCTCCAGTTGTGGGCAGTGCTTCATCCTCCCTTTGAAATGCGGAGATTGGGTCAGTGTGAAGAGATTCAGCGGGCAGCGAAACACAAACGCATCTGCCCTTGGCTTGCGTGACTTGACGAAGCTGAATTGCCTTTGGCAGAGCTGCGTGGGTTTATAGCAGCTGAAGAACAGGCCCAATAGGACATGAAGAGCTTCCTAGTGCCGATGAAGCAATTCGCCACCCACTTCTATTATTAGCAGTTGAAGGCTTTTTGAATCAGGAAGAATGGCAAAATTGACTTCCTTTTTGTTGGGCTCTGAAGTAAAAATGGGCTGTTGTCATGAGCAGTGTTGAAAAATACCTCCTGAATTTGAGAAAATATACAGCCGTTGACTTGTATTAATTCTTTACTAGCATATTAAGTGGCTATTACTGATGATAGAGTTATGTGGAATGTTAATATATGTTGAGCTGAGATACTAATTTAGGGAAATAACAACTTATTTCTGAATATGACATTAAAGCTTTGGAGTGCCCTGCACCACAATATGACATGAACTGGGACCAAGAGCCTGACAATCTGAATTCAATTTGTGACTCTGTCACTGACATCCTGTGTGACCTCGGGGAACTTGTATAAGCTCTGTGTGCCCTGTTTCCCTTTTGTTAAAGGAGAAGAAAAGAAAAACTTTCTGTTTCTTGTGTTTGCCTGCTCAGAGTCGAGGCCACTCGCTGCTTCTGTATTGCACCAGAAAGAATGAGGCCCAGGTCTCCCTGTGAGGGGCCCAGGCTTTACCGTGGAAGTCATTTGAAAAAGAACAAATTCTGTCATATCTGAAATGTTGGATCCCAAAGCAAAATTAGAACAAGGCAACTCTGGGCTTGTATACACAATGCTGTTCTTTTAATTACTACTTCAATCATTCATTGTCTTTAAAACCAAATACAATGATGTTTACAAAATAAATAACTACACATTTTCTTGTCACCAGCAAAGTGCTAAAAGAAGAAGAAAGGAAATCACACAGAGCCCTTCTCCAGTGTGAGATCTCTTTGTGAGGGAGCTGCAGAACTAAGTTCAGCATTTCCCGAGTACTCATCAGTTTAAAGCACAAATGCTTCAAGTTCTCATGATTGCAGGGCCCGAGTGCTGCTTTGCTCTGGAAGCACAAGGGTGCAGCTCTTCTGCACTTCCACCGAGTGCTGGATGTTTTCTCTCGTGACTTCTCGCTCTGTGCCTTCCTGCCGGGCTTGGGAGTCCCAGCTCCACGTCCCTTGGAGCCACATTGCCTGTGATCCAGTAAATTGTATGTTCCCTTGGGGCCTGGGTGTTTAAGAAACACGTCTTCTTTCCCTTCAGAGATGCAAAATAGCTGAATAGGACAACCTAAGACAGTATATCATGAGATTCCCTTGGATTCACAATCGGCCGTCTGCCCTGGATACAGATGGCAGGGGATGGGAGTAAATCCCTGAGGGTAAAGACCCATATGCCCGTGCGTGTTTGCCAGTCGTACAGAGGGTCACCCGCTGCAGCACATCTTTAAAAACTTATCATTAAGCCCGTCTCCTTTGTGAACTTTCTCATTATCATTTCATTGTGCCGCACAGTTCTGTGCTGGCGCAATGAATATTGACTTCATGCTTGCTTTTCTAATTGAATTACAGGGGAGCAGGCTGAGCCACTGAAGTTTCCTGCCCGCAGTCCTGCTTCCCTGGCAGCCAGCTGAATAGAGGCTAAAAGAAAAGCTGTTTGCTTGGGCATTATGGATAACAGAGACCTGTCACAAAGCTGCTACAATGATTTATTAAAAGACAGAAGAAAATGAGAGAGAGTCTTGCTCACTTTCAGCACCAGCTGCTTGCTTTCTTTCTCTCTCTTTCTCCCTTCCTTCCTTCCTTCCTTCCTTCCTTCCTTCCTTCCTTCCTTCCTTCCTTCCTTCCTTCCTTCCTTCCTTCCTTCCTTCCTTCCTTCCTTCCTTCCTTCCTTCCTTCCTTCCTTCCTTCCTTCCTTCCTTCCTTCCTTCCTTCCTTCCTTCCTTCCTTCCTTCCTTCCTTCCCCTTTTTCTTCTTCTCCCTCCTCTTCTCTCTTTCTTTCTCTCTCTCCCTTTCTCCCCTTCCTGGTCTTGCTTTGCCTTACTAAAAATAGAAAGAAAAAGTCAGAGAAAAACACATAATTTGAGCGAATGCTTCAATCAAAAGGCATCATTCTCCAATCCTTAAAAGAATTCCTTGCTTAAGACAGATGTGTTTATCATTATGGTCAATTTATAACAAAGAGTACAAGCATGTCACTGTCACAACTCCCACGAACAACGTCCCATAAATGTCTATATAGTGCTAGCAAATCTTATTTAGGAAAGCATGCTGGAAAAGAAACCTGGGCTCCCTAGTTTACCTTTTCTTCAATTGAATTGTCACACATTTACTGATGTAGAAAGGAGTGAATTAAATCAGGTCTCAGCGCCTTTGCAAACACCATGTTATATTATGTAGTTAGTCGACAATTCTATTTACAGTGGTGCCGCACAATGGAATGGCTCTAAGGGCTGCTGATGGAGCTGCTTTTACCAAAAAGGCCCAAAGCTCAGCTCATGGGGCTTGATCAATGTGGGGATCACACTCTTGTGTTGGGTCATTCCCACAACACTTCAAGTTACCCTTTCCCTTTTTATATAGTTTGCACTTGCTCTTTTTTTTTTTTTCCCCAAAAACTTTAAAGGGTTTGATTCTGTTTAAATAATAAGATCCAGAAGCATAATTCTATTGAGTTAGTAAAGTAAAATGTTTAGCTCAAGGCTGTTAGACTAGAGCAGCAGTTGTTTTTGTTTTTTATTATAATCTGTGTTGGTTTATATTCCTTATGGTGTATTAAAGGTGATATTTCTGACGTTTGGGTGGGGAGAGACAAGAAATTCATACCCAGCTCTGCTTATGGCTAGGCCAGGTCAAAAAGTTTCCCTCCAGGCTGTTGCCTAACGAGAAGTTGGGCTTTCCCATGAGAATTTGGGAAGGAGGCCTTTCTTCTCTCAATAACCACTTCCTTGGATACATTTTCACTCCTTCTACCAGGCTCGGTCTGACTTGTTGGTTATTTATTACGGTGTACATGGCAGAAGGTTCATTATATAGTGCTCGTCTTGGGTTTCTCTCAGAGACACATCAGAAGTACCTGCAGTGAAGCCAATGAAACTGTTTACAGGCAGAACTTAGAGTAAGAACCACTCAGCAACTGTTTATTTGAGTGTGTGGATTTGAAAATCGTAGGAAAATTGTGTAGCACATCTTGAGGAAAGATAAATGGGTTCTTATGTGTATTATAGTCTTATCATTGCTAATAAATCTGTTTTAACTTTTACATACTGTTAATTTAAAAACAAACAAACAAACAAACCAAAACCAGAATAGTGTTCAGCTCTTTTCAGATGACTTCTTCAGAACTGACTTTTCAGAAGGCTCAAATTTATTCATTCCCATTACCCGGTTTTTACCTAGATGTGCACTTTATTTGGTCATGTCATTATTATTATCTTTTGCAATTCCTTGTCTATCTTGTTTTGCTGTATTATTTACTTTCTCAGGTTTTATGGCCTTTCATGTTTCTTCTTTTATCCAATTCTAGTTAGCCTCAGCATGGGAGACTGCAATAAATTAGTACAGAAAAAGCTCACTTTTCAGTAGCTACACATTTTCCTTAATGCTGATTTAACCCTTCTCACTGATTAATCAGGAATTAATCTCTGTTTGGAATAAGTTTATTGGTGATTGCTCTTTGGTAGCCACTAAGCTGTTTGCAAATAAAAGGGAGGGTTTTTTAACGACCTCATTGAAGAAAGGCCAACAGGTGGATTTATTCTCAGGTTTATATTACTTGAAAGGGTAAGCATGAAGCTTCAGCCATCACTTTGTGTTTTAAAGATCACTTCCTTGGGCTTGTGTGTGTGTGTGTTTGGTAGGTACACTGGAGGTTGAAATGGAATGGCTATTGACTGAAGTTGAAGGACCTTGTAACTTAGTAAATGACTTTCTGGCATTTGAATGATTAATATTTATTAGGAAATAGTAGATGGTTAAGTTAATTCTCTCATCTGTCTTGTCCAGTTCCTGATTTTTGCAGCTATCTATCAATTCCTCTTTCTCAGTCTTCTGCTGTTTGTTTCCCTGCCTTGTCTAGTTTGGTTTTAGGTCCTATGGGGTACTGTCCATTAAGCACTTGTCAGTCAAATACTTGTATTGTGAGGTCCTGGTTTCACTTGGTGGCACTAAAACATGAGCAGTTCATGTAATTGTAGTAGTAGTCTGTTTTCTGCAGCGTAACATATGTATTTTACATCTTGTATTATGTTCTAACAACACATAGCAGTGTGAGTAGTTGTGTTACTGGGCATAGACACATGCTCAGCAACACCTGGGTCCTTGGGCTGTAGTGAGATGCAGACTTATGTAGCCTCCCCTACAGAAAAACAGACACATTTCAAGGATTTTATTTGCCAATTGGTAACAGTTAACAACCTCAGTCAAGTAAAAGGAGTAATTTCCAAACCTCAATCAGTGCCGGAACTGGTGCCTCAACTGGTACTGGGATTGGTGCCTCAACTGGTACTGGGATTGGTACCTCAGTTGGTACTGGAATTGGTACTGTTGCCACAGGGGCATCGCTGCTCTGCTGGTTACAAACTCTGGGAAAACTCCTTTTAACTTTATTGGGACCACAATTTCCTTCACCTGTTTTGTAATTTCTACAAAGAAAGGCTGTTGGCCATGTAGGCATCTGGGAGCAAAATGTAATTATTAGCACCTAAGATTTAAAACCCCTGGCATGAGAACCCTAGGCAATTAATGCACTGAAAAATGGTATTACAATTTCACTCAGTAGAGAAAGAATTTGAGTAAACAATAACAATCTTTCACCATGTTTATCTTAGCTATGTCATAGATTGAATAATTGAATATAGTTTTTTTCATGGCTAACTTTTTGGCCTGACTAACAATCGAGCCTTTGAAGCAACACAAATGATTCTGACCTTTTGCTTAGACTTGGGGTCACTGTAGAAAGGAAGTTTTATAAGCCACCTACACACTATTTCCGACTGGAATCGGAGAGAGAATCTTACTGGATTACAGGCATTTTAAACCCACGAACCAGTTTAACTTCGCAATTCATTGCATGAAGCTCGAGACAGGAACTGCTTTGTGTGGTGTTCTCACATCAAGACGGGTGCCCATAAATCAAGATGAATGTCTTTCTGAATGACTTGCTACAGTTCAGCCGCAAGATCTGGGCTTGAGACAGTGACCACTAAGTGAAGTGCTTTGGCCTGTGTTATTCAGAAGGTCAGATCTGAAGATCACGGTGCTTCCTCAAAAGTCTGTGAATCTTTACATTGTGTATTATTCTGCATAAGGAAAGTGTGCAAGAAACAGAAGATTCTTAACTGCTAGTAATTAATTTTCAGTGGTGGAGATCACTGTGACGTCCCAAAATTTGGTATGTTTTCTGAGGGGAACAGAAGGAAAAAATCCTTTGACTTTGAAAAGCACAATGCTTTGACCAGTTCTTCTTCATGTTGTCAGGGATCCTGTGTTAGAGTGAGTCTCCAAATTGCCCACCACAGACAAGTATGATGAATAACATTCCCTGTCTTTGCAAAAAGCATTTGCTTACAGTACCCCATACAGCCCCAGTATCCTGCAACATGTGGTGCATTTGTTTTTTATTTGATTTTTATAAGCTATTATTGCCATTCAGCAAAATTAACGCTTGAGACCAAGGGATACTTTGTCAAGTCAAGACTCCAGCTGCCTGGGTATGAGTCTGCTGTGCTCATTCTGGCCGCAATTGTAACACCTTGGACAAACCACTCCGGTGAACAGAATAGGGAACCGGGCTGGCGGGTGCTCGTCCAAGCTCTGTTACCGGCCTGGTGGCTGATCCTAGACATGTAACCTCATTTATTAGTTACTTCCTTTTCCTCCTTTTCCCCACAGTCCTGTCCCTCAAGCAGACTTCTTTTCTATAGATTTGTACTCAGCCAAAGAGTCTTTATGTTGCAGGTTTAGAATAGCTCCAAAGACGTCCTCAAGATGTGCTGCCCAAACCAGTGGCCTACAGAGCCTGTATGACCCTTTGTGCAGGCACACGCTGCGAGGGTTGGCGTGTGGCCCCATGGCCTGGAGCTGGTGGAAGAAGGAGACGGGAGATGTGAGATGGAAGAGGGAGATATGAGTTGGGGAACCCTCTGCTTGTTGCTGCACAAAGGGCTACGTGCTACCGCAAATGGAAACCAGCTCTTCCTGGTTATCACGGTTTTTGTCTCCGGTTGCAACCAAGCTGGTGTGGCACTTCCAAAGTTGTTTGCTGCCTCTTCCTAAAATACAGTAGCAGGTAAATTGTTGCGTTGCTTCTAGAAAAAGGAGGCCCAACTTTGTCAGACCTTTGGCATGCAGAACTCCCCGGTTTGTTAGGCTGACATCACCCTGTGAGAAACATATCAAGAGGTTCTGAATCACCAAAGCGACCTCTCAGATTTTTAATATTAAAATTATATACAGTGCCCTCTGAATACAAGTATATGAATGTTTATCAATCCGTTTAATTAAACATGTCTTTCTGAATTTAACAATCCTTGCTCAGCAGAGTAGTGATGAATGCATACAATTTCACACTCCTGACAGGCATGTTTAAAAAGAGGGAAGGGAGAGAAGAAAAAAAAAATGCAACAGAGCTCCCTACATGGTAATTCAACTTAATTTTTTAACAAGACTGTTTTGGTTTCTGAGTGATTCCATGACCTACAGCAATGATCAAAGTGATGCCGTAGCAGTGAGTCTCCTATAGCTGGAGTACTACCGCGTGTGCTACAGCAGGCTCGGCAATGTTTAAACAAAATCTAGCAACCAGGTGCTTCCTTTTCCTGTATCAGTGCTGCTGGACTGACTGGATGCTCAGTCCTTTAGCACAGCAGCCCACAGCTTCATCAGGACCACAAGAGGTGCAGAGGAGGGGTGACAGAACAGAAAGATAAGGTTTTTAGGTGTTGGAAAGACTGCTTAGATTTACCAGTTTGGGCCATGAGTTAAAAATTTGTAGCTGTCCTGGGTGGTTCCATGTTATTTAGATATTTTTGGTCTAATGGACTTGGGTTAATACTCAATAGGAATGATGTCTTATAATCAGAAGAGCTATTCCATTTCACACTAAAGGGCAGAGCTGCTCTGCACACTTTGCATCTGTTCGATTTAGGCAACAAGCTGGAGGACGACCTGTGGCATCACTATTTGGTACGTATTGTAAGCAATCCCCACAGTGGTGCTTATGCGATATGCTCGGTAAAGTCTGCAATAATTTCTCAGGGGAGAGTTTCAAGACACCAAGACTGCAGAATTTTAGAGAAACTGGTGCATTTCTCAGTACACACAAAAACTAGTTCGATACTGGCATAGAATTGCTCCGTGCTTAGACCATTTATTAAAGTCTAGACGCAACATAAAAGCATGTAAATTGGTTCCAGTTGTCTCTAGTAAAAACTTCAGCTTGAGCTGGGAATTGATTGGTGAATCTCTTAGCGTAATTAAAATTGACTGTTAAAGTTTCTCCCACTTAATTGGTAACACTTTCTTTGGAAGTCAGTGAGTTAAGATTCTTGCTGGATCATTTAAAGGAGTTCCTGTGTATATGATCAGAACTCAAATGTAGTTTTATGGAGAGGTTTACAGTTATGTTCCACCCTGGTGGTCTTTCATCCTGTATCTTTCCTATTTAAGATTTATGCTGTCATTCACCACAGCCTAATTGTGTTTTGTTAAAAATGAAACGATTGCTGACGCATTTCAGACTGAAAGCCGGTGATATTTTCAAGCTTTCAGTAAGCTGATCTGAAATACTGTGCTGCTCAAAGCCCCTGTCTCCCTGCAAGTCTTCATTTTTAATTCCAGCATTTGTTAGTGGGTTTTCTGTGGATTCTGAAAGGCACCTTGAACTGCTCTCTGAGTGCCCTGCCAACGGTGTGTTATTCAGTGTGCCTAATAGCCATCCCTTGCAAACTTTTTCTTTCCTTAGGAGAAATGTGTGCAGTGTAACCTTCTGGTTTAGATTTTTTAAAGTTACATAGGTTCAAAACTGCGCAGGTTGCTACATTTTGTGATACGGCCAGTTCAACAAAGCACATCTTATCCGTTGAGTAGCAGACAGCCAGGGTTGGAGTGGCTTTTAGCTCCTTAGGGATATCCTTCCACAGGCTTGGTACAAACCCAGTTCTGGAGGCTGGTGTTATTCAGGATTGAACTACCGGACATACTTAGCTCTCTTTAAACATAAGCCGTCTTGTCCTGACTAGGCATGGACTTAATCACAGCATTAACTGCTCTCCTGAATCAGAGACTAGAGATACACTTAATTCTCCCCACAGCCACAGTATTTTTAGTGCATCACGGCCCGTGCTTATCATTAGTGAAATGTAAATGTGTCAGAGGATCATATTGCATCTGCTGTTATATGCACGACAGAAGTATTAACACCAACTAGACTTAAGGTGCAGAGCTTTCCTAACAGTGATTCATGTCATGCAGGAAAGGCAGGAAGGCATTTGGGTTACTTGGCTGTAAGGGGATGCACTTACACAGTTGGGAATTGTTTCGGAGGCACTGATAGGTCCCTGTCAACATTTGGCGATGCATGAAGAATCTGTCAGGGTGTGATAGAGTTTGTTGAACCTTATTAGCTTATGGCTTATTAGCCATCACAACCATAAAAACTGAGGCCAGTTAAACTTTTCCATGCCTCAGTATCCCCGCTAATGCATGCAAATGTATATAAAAATGTATCTTAAACACTTTCTGTGCCACCGTGATGGGCTGAACAGTGTTTGGTGACCAGGAGATCAATCTCGGCGCAGTGTTTGAAAGGAAGCACAGTGTCACCTGGACTGCTGCCAGGGCAGCTGGAGGATAAGCCCTGAAATTTTAAGAGGTGTTCAAGAAAACATGTGGGTCTGATCCCAAACCACTGAAATCACAAGGGGTATTTTGTTGGTATCAATGGGTTGCAGACAGACGGTGTGGGTTGGTCAGGCTGGTTGAATCAGTGTCCTTCATTTCAGCTGGTGCTAAGAAAGCATTTTGGAGTGATATAAGGTGTAGTTTAGTGTTAAACGAGTGCTTAAGTACTCTTTCAAGTCATTCTGCCACCCTGAACCACGGGCCCCTAGGAACAGAATTCCACAGCTGCGCAAATTAGATCTGGACTTCAGAAATTATTTTCATTATGTTAAAGTTAAGCCACCTAAATAGATCTTGCTATACCAGCTACATACTACTGCGCTTGTATTTCATAACAGTTATGTGCATTATAGCATACGTTATTCCTTTCAAAGCCACAAAGCCAAATCCTAGCCTCGGCTTCAAGCCACCGAACTACAAGCAAGTCATGACTCAAAAAATATATATATTATATTTTGAGGTGTATGTGCCATTTATACAGACACAGTTGTCTTTAATTACTTTAAAACTTAAAAAAAACCCCAAACTTTCTTTTGTAAGTTACAATACCATCTTTATATCTCTCAGTTAAAGTAATGGTAAGAAAGGGAACCCAGGTATTATTACTGTGGACAGAATCTATGAAATGTATTGAGACTGATTTCTGAATGTGATTTTTTTTCTTCTCTTGTGCCATTGTAAGGTCATTCCCAGGGGCTGCCTCATGGCTGTCTCCTTTTCTGTGTATATGTTTATATATATTGATTTATAAAATCATAGTTGGGTTGGAAATCACCTTTAAAGATCATCTAGTCCAACCCATATACACACACAGACACTCAAAGACATGCTTACAGGCTGATATATTTACAGCAATGAGCTTTTAAATTGTACTCAGAATGAAGAATTATTTCAGCTTTGCAGAGGAAGGAACACAGCCACCCTTGACAATGACCCCTTAGTTCCTCAGTGTATGAGTGAAATCTCTGCGGCTTTAAAAATCTATCCCTAGTATATGAATAGATGAGTTCTCCTTGATTTGGCCATTTTCTCCGCTTTAGACAGAGGATCGGTGGGAGAGAGTAGTGATGAGCATGCCCAAAGAGATTGCTTTAAGCATATTTGATTTTCTTTTCATGTATGCAACACAATTCAATTCCTTTTAAGCAGTAAGGTCATTTAAGTGTGTCATGCCAGAGGTTTGCCATTTTCCCCGCATTCAGTTTCTTAAATCTTATTGTCAGCCATGTTCCCTTTGACTAGCAGAGCAGCTGCTTGGGGTCTGCTTGTGTGGTTATAATCCCATTAAAAACCCCTCCATTATGTTGCTAATATATTTATAAAGAAACTAGTCACCTGGGATTAACGGTTGATTCTCCTCCCTGGACATAATGTACTGAAACAGAATAATTCCCGATCTCCCGGCTTGTTAGATACAACCAGTTGCATTTGTCGTGGTGCCAAATTGGCTGAAATAGATTAGCAATTAATGCAGAACATGCTTTCCTGTGTTTGTAAAGTACTTGTAATCATCACTGAGAATCATATTCCCATCAGCTCTTTCCTGATAGCGCTGAGATGGCAGATATGCTGGGGCTTTGGGAGCTTATGGTCTTTCATGGGAAATATGAAAGGCATTAAAACAACATCCTGACAGAGCAGGTGAGGAATCTGACAAAAAAAGAGCCCTTAAAAGCCTTTTCAGAAGATATTAGCCTGTAGGTTTTTCTCAGCCATTTCCAAGCATGCAAGGCTAAGGAAGACAAAGCAACTGTTGGGGGGGGATTTGCAAAATCACTGTATACATCTGTGCTGTGATTTATAGATGTGACTGCAACAACAGGGACACTTCTAAGGTCACAGGATCATAGAATATCTCAAGTTGGAAGGGACCCACAAGGATCATCAAGTCCAACTCCCTGCTCCTCACAGGACTACCTAAAACTAAACCATATGGCTGAGAGTGTTGTCCAGATGCTCTTTGAACTCTGACAGGCTTGTGCCGTGACCACTTCTCTGGGGAGCCTGTCCAGGTCCCTTTAGGCTGGTCAGAGTGGGCTACTGGTTGCAACAAAGCAGAGGCCACACAGATTCAGCCAAGGCTGCAGACCCCACCTGGGATGGCTGAGCGCTCAGGCATTTCTCACATGCTGGATTTGCGCTGCTACTGCCTTTCCGTGGCTGTCGGGGCTCCATGGGGCTGCTCCCCGAAGAGTTGTGGCGCTTCTGCTCTCTGTGCAGCCTGGCTTTACAGGCATTCTCACTTTCAACATCTTCTGAGGACTCTGCCTCTCTGTGAGAGCGATCTCTGACCTGCTGCAAAGAACTATTTTTTCTGGGACTTTAGTGAAGCCCAATTATCACCCCAGTCTTTTCCAGTATGGCCACCTTCAGAGTAAGAGGCTTCTCACAGCTCCAGCCATCTGGAAAGACTTTCCTTTATCAGCTCTCCACCTCAGTTGAAATCCTATCTCTTTTTCATTGCCTCTGTTTCATAAGTTCATTCTGCTCCTGTTCTTGCTTCTCTCGGTATTTATAGCATTTGTGTTGTAAAGCATTTTCAAATCCAGGATTGGGAGATTTTGTTTTGTTTGAAATAACTTTGTAGGATGAGCTCAGCTTGCATTGGGCTGTCTTCTGACCAGGAGGCAGAATGGCCTTCTGCAGAAGGCAGTGTGTTAGCAGTTAACATATCTGGGTGTCATATCCCACTTGGAGATGGTCCTTAACCCTGGGCAGCTCACAGAATTGCTGTGTGCCTCACATGTCCGTATACAGGAGAGGTAATACAGTCGTTTTACCTGCTAAAACTTTACCTACATTAAATCTGTAGCTTTTCCAGCTGTTGGGGCAGATACTGTGATATATGTGTTTTGCTAGTGCCTAGCACAGAGGCATGGGCTTCTGACCTAACTAATCCTGGTTTTGGCTGTCTAGTCCTCTGAAGGCAAGAAGGACCAGGGAGCAGCGAGCTCTGCTCTGGGAAGCAGAGCAGCCCAGCCTAAGGAACGATCGGTCTGAGATGGAATATCTCAGCCGAATACTGTGCTTGCAAAAGCAACTACATATACCTGAGTATCTGAGCAGTGTAGACCCCAGAACAGGCCTGTCATATGGAAGTCCAGCTCTCTTGAATCTCTGTTTTTGATTCCTGCCATCCATGCTTTTCTTCATGCACATTTCTATATTGTTCTTATAACTGCGCTGTGTCCTTCTGAAATGCAGTGACTAAGCCAGCTAGTCTACAGGAGAAGACATAATTTAAAGACATCTATTGTATTTTAAGCCCTGTTGTGATGTCGAAATTTGTGATAGGAAAGTACAGTTTTGGAGGACTAAACTAAAAGCATTGTCTGTAGCTGGAGTAATGAATTGTCGGGGTACGATGCACGCAGAAGAACAAAGCATTCTGCAAAATGCAGTCATTCCAAAGTGCAGTCTAGCTGCTTCTAACCAAAATGTCTAACGTGTGGCTTGCCAGTGGCTTCAGTCTCTCTTTTCATTTCCTCTTAGGGAAAGTGATTCCTTGGAACTGTTCTGGTCTCTTCTCACTGTGATGTTGGCGGCAAAACCCATGGAGCCAGCTTCAGGAACCTCCTGCCAAAGGTGTTAGGAAAGACCTGTTTGTGCCAGTGAGCTGGGGTGACTCCCGGGTCCCCAAGTACAGGACAGTGTGTAGGGCTTCAGTTATCACCAGCTGTCAGAAGGTCCCCAGGTGTCAGGGACACAATTCTGAGTAAATTTGGGGCAGTTCTTAATTCCACTGGGAGGTCAAACCACTTTTGCTGGCCACCAGGACTTTTACCCAAGCCAAACACTCCTCAGCCATGGGCTGAGTGGAGTTTGGTGGAAGCAGAGGATCCAGCCCAAAGGTCTGTTTGAATGTTTCCATTTCATGTGGCTTGGTATTGTAACGTTCTCCCGTGGTTCTAGCAAGTTGTGTAAAATTGTGAAGCCAAAGCAGCATTCTTCCTTTAAAGTTTCAAAATTAAGAAAAATGGTTGTGGCATTGGAAACTTGGGAGAGATGTGCTGTGGTTATCTACTGGTCCAAGAATAAAATTCCTATGGCTTTGTACAAAAGCACGGAGTAGTCGTCTGTTAAAAAAGAAAATTAAAAAATGAATTCAAGTCAGGACACCTTTTTAGTGGCAGCTGGACAATGTTTAGAGGATCTGAGAGGCCTTCTCATGTGCCTCTCTGCGATTCCAGTAAGTGCAAGAAGCACAAGTCAGAATTTTTGCCGAGGGAACTGGACAGACGAGAGGAGCAGCATGCATATAGCTCCCATAGCCTGCAGCTGCGCTTTGAAAGGAAATATACCTTTGACATGGGAAGAGTTGGTTTGCAGCTGTCCAGACTAGATTGTCAACCACACCGTGTCTTTTGGGCCAGGGCAAATAAAATTATTACCTTAGCAGCCAGAATATGGTGCAGCATCCTGGAGGGCACCTTTACTGCCTCAGGTTGGGCTGGTTGTGACCTCAGTGGTGGGACATATCCTAGAAGTGGTTGTGTTTTGAGCAGGAAAGATTCAGTGGCTTCTGGTTGCTTTACCCAGAAGGAAGGGGCAAAACTCTTGTCTTTATGGGATAAAGGAGGTTACACGTTAGCTACACATGAACAGGGTGATCCATTTATATAGGGGCAATCCAGGCTCTCTATGGGATTGATAAATGACTCTCAGAATGAGTAAAAATAGTTGGAAAAGCTTTTAAGTTTTGTTTAAATTTAACCATCAAAAGTCAAAACATTAGAGGGTGTTTAGAGAAGTGCCTGAAACTTGGAGACCCTGAGAAGAACCAGAAAGGGAATCAAAGAGAGAGAGAAAGAGAGAGAGAGATTGAGGTTAAACAAACCCATCTGAATAAAACTAATCAGCTGAGATCCTGCTCCATTGAGATCAACTGGATGAGTTTTGGAGCCTCAAGATGTTACTGGGAGGGAGCAAAAAATAGAAAATCTGTATGTTTTGGGTTGGCTGGAGATGTCTACGCCAGGCCAGATTAGGTGCTATCAGTGGAGCCTGCTGTATGGGAAGAAGGAAAGTGTGGTGCCGGGGCGCTGTGTGTAGAGGGAGAAATTACAAAGGCCCCAACCAGCTACATATGGCAAAACTGAATAATGGAGTGGCCGAAGGGAAAGGAGTTCCTGGGAAGTCTGGAGTACATATGGGAATCCAAGTAGGAGTTTGGAGTATGAATATTCATTGCTGGCCATCAGCTGTCAGTGCTAAGAAACCTTTAGTTACATCATGACAACCTGTTTTCGTTCGGTGGCCATAACTCAACCTGCTGTGTGGCTCCTCTGCCTTCCCTGGTTCTCAGGTCACACCTGGTAGCTGATTAACTTCTTCAGTGCCAGCTGCTTGGCTTGGGTCTTGCACATCAGTGGTGATTTGGGTGAAATGCAGATTTTGGCTGGTATGGAGTCTCTTGCTGAGCCAGAGTTTCTCCTTCCTCTTAGTTCCCGCCAGGAGATTCCCAGTGGTGCCAAAGAAAATAGTGATAATGCTAAGAAACAAAGACTGTTTGGCTGTTAGGATATTTATGACACGAATTTTATATAAAATTATATAAAATGAAGGCAAATTTGTTTTGTTTAGCCTCTGTTTATAATTATTGGTGTGATTACTTCCGTTATCACTGCTAACATTGACCACTGGATCCTCTGGACCGGGGATTGCTCCTTGCACGTAGGGTCCCGAGCTCTATTTCCTTGATTCCAAGATCAAACCCTCGGGCTGAGCGCTACGGAATCCCTGCAGAGATTTGGATGTGCTTCATTTTACATGCTGGGCCCAGCTGTTGAGCCTGGCGATGGCAAGGAGCCTTGTTTCTCCCCTGCATGGGATTTTCAAGCTGCCAGACCCTGCAAGAGGGAAGAGCAGATGTGACCGTCCGGTTTCTCCTTTTCCTCGTGCAGCACAGGGAGTGACTGGTGCTGCAGCTCCACCCTCCACTGCACGCCAGCGCAGTGACTGTGAACTTGTCTGCTAAGACATCAGCTCTAATCCAATAAATATAATTCTAGAAGGGACTTTTTCCTTTCCACAGTTTTCTGTTTGCCTCGCGTGTGGTTTGGTGCAGCTACGTGGTGCCCCATGCATGGGCTTGGTGGTGGAGCGTCTGTATTACCCGCTGTCTGTGGCCCTTTTGAACCTCAAAGGGCTACTCACGGTGTGTAATGTTAATGATGTGTGTCAGTTTTTACAGGGTCAGGAGCTAGGTCTGTTCAGGCGTGTTTCACATTGTAGGTCTCCATTGTGTTATATTCTCCAAATACAATTTATCCTGGAAAACTGAAGAGCCAGTGGCGCCAAGAAAACAGCGGATAATCTGAAATGTATCTACCTTTGTGAGAAGACCATTGTAGAACTTGTAGAGGAAAGAACTCCAAAAGTAATTCCTCATTTCTCCTCTAATGGTTTTAATTAACCTGAACAGTTATGCTCTTGAATTATGCGTACTTGAGGGACCAGTGTGATGGCACTCTTCCTGCTGCGAGGAGAGCAGGGGCATGACAGTTCAGTTATTGCTGTGCATTGTTAATATGGTTGATCTTGGTCCTGCTCCAAGAGAACCACTAAGCAATCATGGAAAATGAAGGGTAACACATTTTTAGAAGGATTCTGGATAATTTTGGCTATAAAACAGGCTGCATAATCTTGGCAAAAAGTGGATGAATTCATTATCTGCAAATAGTGGAAAATATTATAAATGGCAGTAAATGAAATAAATGGGTGTTTCCACTGTAATATGCTATTCTCTGAGCCACCCAGAAAGAATACAGCTTGGTTTACTGGGTGGGTAGTTCTAGATGAAGTGAAAGATCATGTTCGTATGCTCAAATACTTGTTTGGGAGTGAGATATTTTATGCCTTTGTTGCAGAGGGAAATCCATACATTTTACATGTAAGAAGCTATATTTTATGGCCACATGTGGATGTTGGAGTGAAGCTAAAGGCCTATATGTGCTGTATATCAGTTTGCATTCCTCAGCTAACCTCATTTTCCTTTGCTCTACTACACCTTAAGGGTTTGGAGAACTCAGTGACTCACTCTAATGGAAAGCCACTGAGCCTCCTTGTTAGAAAAAATGGATCTTCTGTATATTTTGGATTTGTTTATGGGCCAGCACTCTTGCTGTGAACACATGGAATGAAAGTCCTGGCAGTTTTTACTATAAAAAAATGTTGCCCGCTAATGAACAGGATTTGGCTGGATGCTCTTCATTCCCACTTCTTTGGCCTTGGGATATATCCTCCTTTTTGAGATTCACTTCATAACAAAGTGCCTAAGCCCATCTGTATCCCTGAGCATCTAAGTAGCCCCAACGGCATTTGTAGGCCTAAGGTTACTCACATCTGAAAGCGTTTTGCTGGCAGAGAAGCTAATGTTTGTCTCTTTTAGGCAAAATGGACTTTAGTGCTTGCTGTAATTGTAGAGAGGACTCGGAGCGGGGCTGCAGTCGTGGCAGTGAAAGCTCTGGGCGATGTGCAGGGAAGGCAATCGTGGGTCCCGTATTTTGTAATTCGCTTCAGTAGGGTGGAGGTTGAACTGCTTGTGTCAGGATGCCCCTGGGTAACTCTGATGGTTAGAGTGGGAGCCAGCACCAAGGCTGAACTCGATGGCTGTGCCATATTTTTGTTATTAGCACCCAGAGCCTTTATCAAACAGACCTGTTGTTTTTGTCCTTTTACCTTGCAGTGAGGTAGAAAGACAAGGCGTCGGGTTTTGTCGATTGGAAGGTTGGTTTTTTATTGCATTGTAGGTTGTTATTCTTAATCCATCAGATGTTTACTGCTCTTGATGATACTTATGCTACAATGCTTCCTTCTTGCTTAAATAAGAGTTACCTCCGTACTGCCTGTATTATGTACCTGCTAAGAAAGGCATTTCCTCATATACTTTGATAAGATCATGGACGTTACCACGGTAGCTTAGCCACCCCTTTTCCCAGTAGCAAGTACTATTACAATTTACTGTTTTGCAAAGAAAAAATGCATACAAACCCAAACAACTGTCTGCACCCATGTTCACATCTGTCTCTTTATATACATGCTAATACTTTTATGTATGCATATTTATATATATAAGTTTGTGCACAAGTATATTTGAGTACGTATATCTAATTGATTTTAATTAGGTAAGCTTAAGAAGCTCTTTCTGGCTTCAGAGATATTACTAACTCTACTGGTATTTTTACTTTAAGGATAGTTTAAATGTATGGCCACTGCTTGTATACATTTATGTGCTATGCTATGCATGGACAGATCTCTGTTCTCATGCCATGTCTGCTTTTGCAGCCATGCTTCTGCATTCATAAACAGCTGCACTCATAAACCTGCGAAAACAAATAATTGCAACTAAAGAGGTGAGCATTTATAGCTGGCCTTTTCAAAGGAGTCTAAGGGAGTTAAGTACCCAAATCTCATTGAATTTGGTTACCTAATTCCTGCGGCTTCTTTGAAAATTCCAGGCTTAATTAACTATTTATCTTAATTAACTAGTTCAATCAACTAGCTGCGAACCAAAGAGTGTACTAGAGACATAACACGCTAAACTTAGTTTTGGTTGCACAGTCACTACCTGAAAACTTTTTTGTCTGAAACTTTAATGGCTTTATTATTGGCAACCATTATCATGTAGTTTCAGTGAAGCAAACTGCAAGCATTGCCATCCACCCTAATTTTCAGTGTGGCTCTCAGGGTCTTGGAGTTGACTAATTTACGTGTTTAGACTTGCTAAGAAGGATGGACGGTAACTTCACAGGCTTCCTTTAGGCATCATCTCCACCTTTAGATGCTCCTGGGAATTCCTTGGTGCCACTACAGAAGGGATGGCTCCTGTGCAGGTTCCCACGTTGGACAAACACAGGGCCGTATCAGTGCCACCTTGCAGCCTGTACTTTGGTGGCACCTTAATCCATGGAGAGACGTCTGTGTTTGAGGAGGTTGCTTTTCATGGAAAAAAGCAAACAGAAAACAAAGGAAAAACCACGGAATGAAAGCTTCTGAGTCTTTACATTACCCTGTCCAATTCTTATTTCTATTCCATAATAGCTTTGCCTTCTTGCATCTTTTTTTATTTTTTTTTAAATCCATGTTTCAGAAATCTTTGATGTGGGTTTTTTTTTCAAATTTTCTTCTTTGAAAGCTTATTCTGCTAAGTATGGAAAGCCACAGTTTTAACAGTTCCCCTGCTTGTTCAGAAATAGTATCATTCATATTTGGCATCAGAAAGAAGACTATACTGAAGCCCAAATTTACTCCTATTAAATTAAAACTAATTGAAAAAAGGCAAAGGCATTCATTAACTAGTTAAACAAATGGTATTAAATTTATTTTTTTATTTAAAAGAAGAAAGAAAACAACTTTAACTAAAGAAACGTAAGTGGAAGAGTAGCTATTAAAATGTGATGGAAGAAGTACACGTTGTTGAAAACTTAAGAAGAAACCACAAACATGTATAACAATAAAAGAAATGTACCTTCTTGGCTGTTTCTCTGTTACTGTGTCAGATGTTTCTGATTTCAATAAGAACTTTCCTTCATGTCCCTGAGCTTCTCCTTCCAGTTGACTTTACATTGAAGTCATAAACCTGTTGTCGTGGCAACAACCGTGACATCACAGATGTAGCATTAACTTCACCACAGGGCAAAATAAATGAAAGTGATGGCCTGTGAGGAGAGAGCAGCTTTGTTTGAACCAAAAGCCAAGCTTATCCATATCTTGGCCTAGTGCCCAGCACCCCAAGAGCCTCTAGTGGGACCTCAGCCCTGCGTTGTGGGCGCAGAACAAACACCGCCTTGTCGCAGAGCTTGAAGCTGATGGAGACCATCTAGACAAGACATGACACAGAAGAAAGGAAGCATTATCAGCTGCGTTTTAAGATTGGAAAACTGAGGAAGAAAGAGAGAGTAAGCAACTTTACCCCAGGTCACAGAGCAGATTTGAGGCAGAGCCCAGAACTGTGCTCTGATAACTCAGCAGGAGCTGCTGGAGATGCCGAAATGCAGGAGTCAGAGCCTGTTTTTACATATCAGTTCCTGGAAGTCTTTCCCAAGCTCTCTTCAAAACTGAGAAAATATGCAAAAGGCAATAGAGCTTGGGACAAGTTGAAACATTGCTGCAAGCCTTTTAAAGAGTTCAAAATGTCTTTACCCTCTAGGAAAGTTTGTTTTAGGAAGGTATATATCTCCAGAACCACATGTGGGGTGAAGTCTTTCATGGCAACGTTCCCGTATTCTTCCACGGGCCCAGGATTCCATCTGTGGCTTTTAAAGCGCAACAACCAACACCTTGAGTTGCATTCAGATGTAAAGAAGGAACAGATCTTTTATAGAGCGTAAACATAAGAGCTGTTATGGCCGACTTGACAAACTAAGTGGTCTCAGCACTTGCTGAGTTTTGGTTGTGTTATGTTAAGACATAAGAGGTTCATCTGAATCTTTGGTTGCTGTTGCCATCAAGGGGTGGTATTGACTGCTTGGCTTATGGTCCGTGCCTTTGTGACCAACAGACTGATTACAGCAACGAGCCCTTTAAGATCAACCACAAGTTACAGCAGGCACCGTTGGTGGCCTGGTTTTGACAATAGCTACAAGAAGTGGATTACTCTAGAGTGGTAGAAGCTCCATTTGCTCCATCCTTTCAGGGGGAAATCACTATTTGGATACTGGCCCACCAACCTGGCTACCTGCTGGGTTGTAGTTAGCCAAGGTATCAGCTCGGATTCTCCACTGAAGTCAGCCTAATGGCAGTGACTCCCACTCGAGAAGGTATTTTTGCCCACTGTCTTACCCCACAGACACGCAAAGCTTCCAGCTTTATGGGAATTAGGTGGAAGGGTGCCATACCACACCCATGGATTTGAACTTCTGTTGACTTTAATGAGAGCTGTGCGGCTAAATCCCACGCATCTCTCAAACTGGAGGAGTTAAACCCATTTCACTTTTGGCTGTTAGTCTGTGGTTGAGAAAAAAAAAATCCCATGTGTTTTAAATTGTTTTAACTGATAAGTCTGGCCAGCAATTGAGAGTAAAGCAGAGTATCAGTGCACACCCACAACCTAGCTATATGTCTACATTTTAAAGTGACATAAATGAGTCATGAGAGCAGAGTTTTAATTAAAAGGATTGGAAGTGTCAGAATTTTCTTTAATCTTTTAGAAAAAAGACCCCTCCACTACTCTTCTGTAGGGCAATAAACAACTGTAATTTGTATAATGGAATGTGAAGGAGAGTTTAACTTTTGCAGTGTAATTTTGTACTTTGAATGCTGAAGTTTTATTAAGATGCACAAAATGTAAAGCTGGTATTTTTATCCCAGTAATTGTTTTATCTTCTTCAGTTATCAGTGTTTGTGACCCATTATATTAGAAGAGGCTTGTGTAACACATGACAGAAAAATAAGGGCATGTCAAAAACACAATCAGAGTATCACAGTACTTCAGGCCAAACCACGTATTCTTTAATCAAGGAAAAGTCTTTATGAAGGTGTGTACAGCAATGAATTGGTGAAAGCTGGAGAGTCACGTTAATTCTTGATTTATTAAAATGGTTGGAATAAAATCCCATTATTTAAAGTCTAAATTCTCAGTGGAGCCACCTTATCAAAATGTAGTAGTCTGATGTGCCATGGTGTCGAACAGTGAAACGTATCAATAACAAAGCCAAATAAATACAATAAAAACATGATGTTGTTAGGCAACCTATAAAAGAAATAAACTGTTTAAAAACTAGTTTACAAACTAGTTTACATGTGCAAAACTGAGTTTTGGTTGGGTGGTATCCACAATTCATTTATATATGGTTTATGACAATATTTAGAGGCCAGGGTTTACCAGGGAAAATATTTATCGAGAGCAAATGTTAAACTAAAATATTTGGACAGAAATCCAACCAATACGCCCATTTGATTTTAATATTCTACGTTTAGAGTTTTCATCTTAAATACAGGTTGCTTATTTACATGGACAAAAAGCATCTCTATAATTAGAACTGATCATGACAAAATTAGAGAGCGAATACTGAGCTTCCAGACTTCAGGCAAGACCTGACTATAAAGACAGGGATGAGTCCTCTCTGGGAATTAAATTGCTGCTTGTTGCAGCAACTGAGACCTTATCAGTTCCTCAGGAAGATCAGATGCTGATCATTCTCAGAGACAGCACGTGATGCTAAGCAAATTGGGTCAAACCCTACAGGGCAGCTGAACTGTTCTTGAATTATTCAGTCTGGAAACAAACACTATTCCAGGTAATTTTGGTCATTATCAGGTTGCGAACGTTGGAGGTGAAGTATTGTAAAGAAGTGTTTGTCGGAGAAACGTAGAACTTTCAAAATCCCAATGAGAAACATGCATTAAAAATTTGCAATAAAATGTGAAAGTTTAAATGGAGAGAGACTATTATGAATTTATTTGCTCACCTATAATTAAGGCTTATTTTTTCCTGCAGCAATGATTCTTTAACACGCATAATCATTGCACTGTGTAATGCATGTTATAGGGTGTGGTGATATTCCTTGTCAGCGAGGAGAGCAGTGTTAGAACTAGCAAAGCACTGCATTTGCCCAACTCCTTGTATGACCTGCAAAACTGTGTGAAAGATCAGTACAGAGAAATACCGAACCAGTTCAAAGTGAGGATCTGGTTTGACTGTGTTGGCTTTGGGGAGATTTCTGGAAAGCTGGGCTGATCATACACCCACAGCTCTGTAGCCTTCAGACCAAACATTGTCTCTATGTGTCTTTTAGAGCCCCCAAACTATGTTAATTTTCCTACTAAGGTTAAACCAATATGTCTCAATTTAAGGGACTTTGCCATCAGTTCCTATAGAAGCATCTGTGTGGATTGGACCTAGACGAAAACATTGCCAGTTGGACAGAAGAAAGGAGACTGTGGAAATATTTCTGCTTGGTTAAGAGCAGTTCTTCCCTGCTTACTTTTCTTCCCTTGTCTTTTGTAGAAACTAGAGGGGTCTCTGTATTTCATCACTATTGTGTAATATGGGAAAGGATTATCTGGGAATTGAACATCTTCGCTAAAAAGCTTTTGCGGCTTGGAGCATCTCATGGCAATATTCGTGAGAGCCGAATCACGGTGAAGGACAAAACGAAGACCTGTCAGGAGCAGGAAACTCATTTCTTGTGTACTAGTGGGTGTGCCAACATGTGTGATGTCTATGATGTGCACCCCAAAGGTTATAATTCTTATAGGAAAAGCAATGTATTTACACATCACTGTGCAGTCTAAGTACCTTAACACGTAGGACTGTGCCCATTATAGCAACGGGTACTAGACAGTTAATCAGGTATAGCTTCAGATCTCAGATTTTCATATAACCAGAAGAAAGCAATTTTTATTTTTGCTTGCCATTTTCTGAACTAGAAGCAGGTATTGCATTCTCAGCTTCTTCTTGCTAGTGCTACAGATTTATCTTAGTTCATCCTGGGGTTATAAAGTCTCACTTAGAAGCCCGGCTTGTAGCCAACACTAGAGGGGAGCTGGAGAGCAAACCTCGAGAGCGTTCTTGTTTCTTTTCCATTGCAGGTAGAGGGTCAAAGGAAAAAATACACGGGAACCCAAAAGAACCTGTTAAAGGCTGGTTTGGGGTACTAAAAATTGCCTGATGGCTCAAAGGCAGCAATTTTCAAAATAAAGGTGCTGAGAAGAAATCATGGGGTAAAGAAAAGGATCTCTAAGCCAAACACCAAGATGATCTGGTAGAAGACACTTGCAGGGAACAGAAAGGAAAGGCTTAACAGAAAAGCATTTCAAAGGCTGTACTGCAAATCTGGGATTTCAGGAAGAAACTTTCGGTCCTGTGAATAAGCCTGGCTAATTTAACTGGTTTGCTAAATAACAGAGCTAAACAGAGTGACTAAAATTCCTCTCAGGCTTATAGATCGGCACATCTTTTTTAAAAAGTGCTATGGCCTTGTCTTATTTTCTAAGCAAAAGGGCAGCTGTTATCACCAGTTTGGAAATCCTTAATACAAAATAGAAGTATCTGCATATGGTTTTGTTCACCAATATGGCTATTCTGTTTTAATTTTTTTCTATTTTAAATTTACATTCTGCCTTTTCTCTGTAATAGCTTCTCTGTGTAGAAGGTATCTTAAAAGGTGTGAGTCCAGACTAAAAAAAACCCGAAAAAACAAAGCCCAAAAGATTTATTTCCTAGTTTGATGCTGTAAAGAAGAAAGGAATTGGCTAAATGAAAAACTTAGAAATAAACCCCACAACACTGCAGCCTTTTCTCCCAAATAGCAACATAAACAGTGAAGTCCGCAGGAGGACTGATGGTTTGCCATCTTGTATCACGTTCTTGTGACAAATGCGCAGTTCAGTGATGGACAATATCAGTTGCTCCCGAGACAATTATCTGTGCAGGCAGTGGGAAACACCTCTTCTTGGAAGTCAGAGTGTCAATTTGGTCTTCCCATGAAGAGGAAGGCTTTGATCCCAATTCTCAGAGCTGAGATGGAGAAGATCAGGTGATGGTTCACTCTGTTGCCACAGATCCTTAGTCATGTCATTTAAGGGCTGCCCGTAACCTGATTTACATGAATGCAAATCAGGAATTGCCTCCAATGAAACACAGGAAGCAAGTGTTGTATAAACAGTCAGCCTGCTTTTCTTCTCCTACATCGATTTTCTGTCTGTAAAGTGGCAGGTATTCAGGATTCTTTTCTTCAATGGGTTCTTGATTGCTTGTGCAGAGGGAAATGCTATGGTGATAATCTTCAAAACAAAGCCTACAGTCATTTCCACGTTTTTTTTTTGTTATCGTGCTAATAGACTTATTTCATTACTTTATGTAATGAGAAGTTCCCCTGGTTGTTTTATCCATAATTAATCACAATGTTTCTGGCTTAAAAAGCACTTCCTTTGTATGTTTAGCTGTTCATTATTGCCCTTCAGTTAGTTCCATACGATGTTTTAAATTCTGGGTAAGTCAATGATTTTTTTGTTTAGCAAAAGGTATGCTTAGACCAACGCCCTAAACTCCACAGAGACACCATCCCAAATTAATTCTCCAGGTTGCAGCTGCATGATCTTGCTAAAGAAGTGAGTAATATTTTGACATTTAATATTAAATGAGTTATCTTTGAAAAATGCTTCCCTGCCCCTGCTGTACCTCAGGCAAATGGAAACATGCTTAACGTGCATAATGAAGCCTTGGTAATGGAAAAAAATGGGGATTTGAGATGACCTATCAGCATCTAGAATCTGCAGGACATAAATACTGATGGTAAAATGATGCTGAGGTTAAGACATAAACTAATCAAATTGATTGCATTTAATTGGAGCCCTCTTAACAATACAGCTGTGATTTTTCCTAATTGTCTGCAAGTCTATAAAAAGATTTTTGGCAAGTGTGTGATTTTTCGGTGTTGAAAATTAGTTTGTGAGATTTTGTGCACCGAGCACACTTGGCTTTCCCTCAACTGACTTCAGGGAGAATTCTGCAATCTTCAATTCCTTTTTATCCAAAGAACACTTGCCATTCATGGAATTATCCCTTCTTATTTTGGCCAACAAATAGTACCAGTATTTCAAAAGAAATCCTTATAATTGTAAAAAGTGAGCAAGCTGTTGATGTTGCTTGAGGAGTTTTTCAGGAATTCTGAATGTTGAGCAACAAGCCATGAGATTATGTTAGGAAGAATTGGAACTTCATTTCTTATCTGTCAAGTTTAAGTGTGCACCTGGCTTAAAAGGCAGAGGTTAAGAAAAAAGCAGAGGTCTGAAGTAAGCATACAGCAATTTTTCTGAAATATACAGCATCATCACTCCTTGAGGACATTTTGCATAATTTGCTAATTGTGAGTAATTCAGTTTTCTAAAACCTTTGCCAATGAAACCTTTATACCATCACATGCCATCATACGTCTGCAGCTATATCTAGCATTATCTGCAAACATCAATGCGATGTTTCCGGTAAAGAACACTATTGCATATGCATATGCATGACTCAGAAACCTGTGGTCTTTATGTTATTAGCAACTCTCTCAACAGGAGAACTGACTCATCTTCTAAAAAAATGTCTGTATCAGAATATCTGAAATCGTTATAAGGATTCTAAAGCAGTTAAAGGCCCAGTTCTGGAAGAGGTTGAGTGTTGAACAGGCTTTAACAGCCTGAGCAGGTCTAATTCCTCTTGTTTTTCTGAGCGGTTGTGATTGTTGACTATCAAACCACTTCGGGCCATTAGGGAGTTCAGCGCTTCCTCTTCACTACTCTATACTAGATAATTTTCCTTCAAGTTAATTGATTGCCAATCAATTTGAGGTAATTTAGACAGTTGTAATGACTGCTCCCCAGGTGCTTGTTCAAAGCTGCAAATATTTACTGTTTACTCTAATTGCCTAGTAGGCAAGCAGTGAGTTTAAATAGAAAAAGCACCATAGAGGCAAATCTTACAATTGCACGGGTTTCCAAGCAAATGGTGTTTTCAGCTGCCAGGAAGAATAGAGTGTGACAAACTGTAGATCATGAAAAGGGAAGCTGGTTAGTCTGTTCAATTTTTAAAGTAATTGGTTATTATTAAAAAAGAGATGAAATGAAAATTGAAATGAGAATTAAGAATGAAAAAAAAAAAAGTTTCTCAGGTTCTCAATATTCAGAGAAAATTGCCTTGCTAAGACATACACTTTTAACCAGACTATTTGAAGTAAAGTGAAGGTCCTGTCTCCGTTTGTTATGTAAAATGTATGATGTCTGTAATGTAAGTCTAAACAAGGACGAAAGGTTGACTGCATGAAAAATCAACAAATTGTGGCCCTTGTAGATTATATTAATCAGGAAATAAGAAAATTGCATAGTATAGTGAGGAAACTGCTTGCCTGTCAGGCCTTGAACTGTTCATTTTTAATAACAACAACAGAAAAATAGAAATGTGCTGGAGGGAGCAGACCTTTGGTCTTCATGGAGAATAACCCAGAACACTTCACTGCCAGTGTTGTTGCCCACTGGTGTGCACGTAGCATTGATTGGGAGAACTGGAGTCTCTCCATAAGCAGAGGAGAAAACGTGGCAGAGGACTCGCACCACTGCTGCCTCAAACCTTGAGAGCCAGTTGGGAACTTCAGATGAATACTGGAGAGTGGAATATTCTGGCAGACCCACTGAGGATATTGAGAGCCAACCAGCTCACTCAGGGTCTCAATTTAAAACGTAATTGGTGGTGAATGTGAATATGCGCCCAAGTCTGGAGTCCACAGCTGCTGAATCCTGCTCAGGTACCACTTCTTTGGTGATCCCTGAGAGAAACGAATGAGCTAACAGAAACCAAGTGGATGCTAGATAAGACTGGCAGGGGGAATGTATATTCTTATGTTATGCAGCACCCAATACACTTCTGATCCTATTGCAAAAGAACTAGCATAGCATGACTCTAGGTTACTCCATTCAAAACCAAACCAAAATGTTATTTTGCTTCAATACTGGTCAATATGTAAATAATTTCCATTTCCCTTTCTGATTATATTTCTGTAGTCAAGGATTAAGCAAGATTTAAGGATTTGATTTTCTGATAAGTGAAGTGTTTTTTCTGCTTGAGGACGAGTTTGTTGCAGAATCCCGTCTTATTTATTATGATGGAAGATGGAGTTAGTAGGACAGCAACAGCCTGCAGAAAAATAAATATGCTTTTACCTGCAGAAGGTACTGCCTAGTGAGAAAGAGTTATTAGCAGGGCTAGGGATAGGACAGTGCATCATTTAGAAGCCAAGAGAGCATTGGACTTCCTAAATCACATACCTGTGAAACAATGCAATACCACTGGGAAATGCATCTTGAAACAAGAATCTGGGCTGATTCAATAGATAAAACCAAAACATTCTACCATTTCTAAGCGGAAAGATGCAGTATATAGGGCTGCAACAGATTTCTTTCAGCCAGTTTTTCATTTTGATTTGGTTTGAAACTCTTGTAGAAATGCTAGGGATTCCTACAGGCAGAAATAAATACAGGCAGGTTTTGGGTTTGGCCTGTAGGTTCAAGCTTAGTAATAATTTTAATGGTAATAATCTGATACCAAACCTTGGATCCACTAGAAAAATGCATAATCCTTTTTTTTTTTTTTTTGTGAAAATAGCCTAACTGACCTCTGGGCCTGCTATGTCATTATCACGACCAGTTAAAATTTTTCATTGCTTTAAACTTCATCCCACTGCAGCAGCACAGTCCAGGGGTCATTTTCAATAAACTCCAGTGTTTTCATAGTTGAAACACGGAGACAATGTGTTTCCTTCCCACCCTTACTGGAAAATTCTGCCCCCTCCGTCCCAATAATATTGTGCTAATTGTAGTGCACTGCTAACTTTTTAATGGCTTCACTTCCAGATTGTGTCTTGCATCAACAGGGTCTGCAGACACTGTGCTGACTGAAGGCTCAGTCCCTTATTCATGTGAGTAATCTGCATTCATATAAGTAGTCACATTGACGTAAATCACAGAATCCGGTGACGCTGAGGAGATGTTTGTGTTCCAGGGAAAGTTGTCTGTGGTATGGTCGAGACATGTTATGGTATGTATAACATTAAGTCAAGAAAATTCTGTGAGGCCTGGCAGTGTTTCCAACTCACCTTTTCAGTGATAAATTCCTTCCTCTTGTCTTCACTAAGCCTCTGATGCAATGTTATTTTTGGGTGAGTAATTCAAAATAATACCAGCTCAGAAGTACAAGCTTTTCATTCACCAGTTGCTTCCTACATTACCGGTACAGCTAAGCGCAGTTATTCCTTGTTTATTATCATGCAAGGAGTGACATATATCTGGAAGGAGGACTCAAAGGTTGTTGTATAAAAGCTTGTGTGGAAACTTCTTCATTAAGATAGATTTTACCTAAAATTATTGCAGAGAATTTTGAAATTGCAAACGTGAGTGGTTATCAAGAAATATTTCTTGGACATTTTCATTTTCTTTTCCTAATGAAAACCCTCATGAGTTTTGCACTTTAGATTCCTCAAGAAAACCTTAAAATATATCGAGATTTTTTCATTCTGAGGGCAATTTTTTATCCTGATTTTGAGAAGTGTGGAGGAGTTTGTTAAGTATTTTGATGTTAAATGGGTTGGGGTTTTTTTCAGTCCAATAAAATAACAAAGAGAGAAAATTCTCCACTTATAAGTGTATCTTCGTTTAATAAATGGGCATTAATTTACTTTTATCACCTCAACATAGAAAGAATACACTTGTGTGTGCTATCAGCACATGTCTACTGTTTGCAATGGTCTCACTGCACCCACAGAAGACCCACAGCTATCAGAAAACCGTCTTCCTTACTACTCTTCTGAAGTGGCTGAGAAGATGGTGTCATGCTCAATTCTGCATGTGATGCTTCTGCAACTGATTTCCTTTCTGAGCAGATTTCCACAGAAAAAAAAATCCATGCATATGGTGCCCTTGTAGTCATGCAAAGAAAAGATGTTAAAGATTATACAAAGAAGTAGAATCCTGCGTAGCTTCTCCTCAGCAAACCGCCTGCCCCATTTCTGTAAAATTAGGGTGGATTTACGTCTCTTTGCTACATCATTCAGGGTGGAACCAAAGTCTCTCTTTAGCTCTTGAAATCATCAGGTCGCTGGTTTCGTATTGTCACTTTCTGGGGATATGACATCTTGTAGCCATGATCCGTCACATGAAATATTTTTTGTAGAGGTGGAGGATTCGATGCTTTTCTTCTTTGTATTTTGCTAATCGAACCAAACTACTAGAAAATAGTTTGATGGAGCAGGAACTGAAGGAGACATTTTCTATGTCTTTCAAGAAAATGTGAACCTCCCAAATTACGTCCATATTTTGGCATGAAACGGAATATATATTTTGGATTAGAGTATGACTTTACCCTGCGCTTTCTTTTCGTTCTAAGGATATTTTGAAACAAAAGGTAGTGTTTTGAAATGAAAATACATTGAAATTTCATTACTTCATTTTTTTCATTAGTATGGCTAAATGAAATATTTTGGCATTTCTAGACCGGATTTTGTAATTTTGAAAATATTTCCCTCTCCTGAATCTGATAAATATTCTGGGGAAAAAAACTGTGGATAGTTATTTCTTCTATTCATCTCTATTCAAATTCATACAGTTCAAATTTTAAACATTTTCAAATTATTGTGAGTCACTGATATATGATAACTGAGTAGTAGATGAATACTCATAATCCTTTGAAAGAAAAAGAATGTGTGTCTATTGATGTATCATTTTTTAATGCAGGACTTAAGATCCTAAAAAAGTAAGTAATAGGAAAAATTAAATGGAAAAAATAATGGAAATTTTAAAGTGTTTGAGAAAGGAGGAGATTTTTCAGCTAAAGCCTGTCCAGCTTTCAAAAGGAAATTTTTAGCAAATGTAGTCATTTGAGCTAGATTTAATTTCAGATACAAAGAGCAGTGAGGGGTAGAGGCCCAAGCTGGACTTTTGCTTGCCTGGGTGACTTTATTCCAAGTATTACTGAGAGCTGTTTGTGCTGCTGACCAGCTCCTTTAGGCTGTTTTAGTGGCCTTTCAGTACCTAAAAGGGGCCTATAAGAAAGATGGGGACAGACTTTTTAGCAGGGCCTATTGTGATCGCATAAGGGGTGATGGTTTTAAACTGAAAGATGGGAGATTCAGGCCAGACATAAGGAAGAAATGGTTTACACTGAGGCTGGTGAGACCCTGGCTCAGGTTGGCCAGAGAGGTGGTGGATGCCCCATCCCTGGAGACATCCCAGGCCAGGCTGGACGGGAATCTGAGCAACCTGAGCTGGTGAAGATGTCCCTGCTCATGGCAGGGGTGGCAATGGATGAGCTTTGAAGGTCCCTTCCAACCCAAACTGTTCTATGATTCTATGAAAATGCGCAGGGAAGGGATGCCTTGGAGCTTTGCCTGTCACCATCTTGTGCAGCATACCCACGGTCAAAGGAAAAGTTGTTGTTTGTGTACTGCTGAGCAAAAATCAGAGAAACATAGTCACGAGAAGTATCAGTGCACACACTCATAAGCACTGTAATATGTGAGACTTGGGGTTTATTTTTAACTTTCTCCCTCTCCTGTGTTATATGAAATTCAGCCCACCTGCACTCTTTTTCTCCAAGTTTGATCAAGAACTACTTGCATCTGCCTCATCTGCGGATGCCTCCTCTTTTAGACTGTGACACCCGTTGGGAGTTTCCAGGAGCTACCGTCACTTCAATCATAATCAAACCCCTCATTATTACTCTTTTGTCATAATTCAGCCCTTCATATTTCAGAAGCCCTTTGTAGGTTTCTAATGGTAACTTAGGGCTTTGACCAAATACCAAGAGGGAATAGTCAGATCAATGTAACTGAATCTTCAGGATCCATTTCAAAGAAGTCTGGACAGTAACAATAGTATTTTATGGTTTACAGGCTCTGGTTGAAATCCATAGTTTTCCTTGGGCCTCCACATTTATACTGACACATCAGATGAATGGAACTTGGCCTATCTTCTTTTGAAGGATTTGGTTCTATGTCCTGGCCTAGGACTGGCATAATTTCAGGAAGTTGTTAATTACACTCTTCTGCATTTTACTTGTGTTTCAGGTGCTTGTGTAGACCTGAGAACTGGCCATCGCCACGTCTTCGATGCATTTGCTCTCTTAATTCTTCTGTGGGGTAGATTTCTGCTGGTAATTTCCATTCTGCAAAAGCTGAGGGACAAAGAGGTGGCAGGAGACTGTGGAGGAGCTGCCTTTTGCACCCAATCTTTGGTAGCTCTGTATTCAGTAGTCCTTCCTCGGACACAGCATCCATTTTTGTTATTAACAGTGCTGAGGGAACTTGGGCTGAGACAGGACTCGAGGAACTGGCACCATAACACTAAATCCTGCCTGAGCAAACTGAGAAATGTCACTGTGGGAGAAAATGTTATGAAAGCAATTACTCTACCTGCTCGTTAAGTGTTTGTGTGTGGGCAGCTGGGGCAGGCAGGAGGGCTGGGTGTGAGAGGAGGCTGCCAGCACAGCCCTGCATGGCCAATGGCAGCAGCGAGGGGAAAAGCAGGTGCAGCCCTAAAGGCTGAGAGATGTGACTCTGGCACAGCTGACAGGGAGGCACCTTGAGAGGAGTGAGAGAGAGGAGTTAAGATCGAGCAGCATTGGCAGGAATTCACCCTGCGGGCCAAGCATGCAGCAGAGGAGATGGTACAGACATGTTTCTTTCTCTTATCTCTCTGCCCCCGACCTTTCTCTTCCCCACCCCATACGCTTACTGCACATTAGAAGATGTAAACAAATCTATTTAGGCTGGAAAATACATCTTTAATTTTTTCCATCCTGAAATTTGGTTAGGTCAGCTTCTTTTTTATGGTAACAAGGAAGACAAAGCCATGTTCAGGAATATTTGCCACAGTTTTAAAAAGCCATGATCTCCTTAAGGAACTTTCATTAACACCCTTTTACCTTTACTGTACCACTTTATAGGATCCTCTCCCCAGAATTTTCAGAATAATTCAGGGCCCTGATCCAAAGCCAGTGGGAAGAGTCATATCAGCTTCAGTGAATTCGGTCTTTGGAGTCCTTTGCGCAGCTGCCAACTCGCTAAAAAGGGTGTAATATGCAGGCTAATAAGCTACTTAAAAAACATAATGTGAGCATAATTCTCCACTTCATTACATTGGTTTTACATGCCCCTAAAGCCAATGGAGTTATACTGGTGGAAAACCAGGGTCACAGGATGGAGGCTCACCCCCTGCATTAGCCTTTTAAAACTGGTTTCAAAGATGAGAGGCAGTTAGTCTGTATCGTATACTGGTGCTGGGCCTGATCCAAAGCTCTCTGCCCTTAACTGGAGATGTTCCATCAGGCCCTAGGGATATATATGTCTCTGTGCGCAGATGTATATATGCCTCTGTGTCAATCTATCTGTGTAATTTATCTATTTTTACCATGCTCACCGCTGGAATGACTAAGAGCCTGGGTGACTGAGGTTAAGCAATATCTAAAGTCCCCAAAGCCTTGATCTAATACATACTTGCTGAGCCTGTAATATAAAAATAAATGTAGGTTAGCGTATGATGTGTGGGACATACAGAGTCAAGCATGCAGAACACACAGAAAGAGCAGGGCTGTTTCCCATCCAGTTGGACAGGTTGTGCCATTGGCAGGACAGCGCAAGCAGCTGCCAAAAGGCATCACCCATTTTTTAATTCTCAGACTCTGTTTTTATATGCTGCTGATGGATATCGGATGAATTGCTCACTGTAAATCAATAGTACTTCTTCTTCAGATTATTGAGGAACTAGAACTGTTTCTAATAAATGTTTAAATGCTCAGCATTTTTAGGAAACCAACCCTTTTATGAGGAATCTTTTTTTTTTTCCTGCCAGGCACGAATGGTATAAAAACATTTGGGATAACACTGTGAATTGTTGAAAACTAAAAGAGTAAGTGGCCAGGCATGTATTCTACCTCTTTGCTTTACAATTTCAGCTGCATTGAAGGATGTTGTGCAGGCAACCGAATCGTAACAGTCTATACATAAGATGCAGTATCTGTTTTGATTAAAATGAATGCCCTTCAGAATTGCAAACTTACTATTAAGTAATAGTGCTGTACCATAACTGTGGTGCTATCACTCTGCTCCAGATTGCGTCCTCCTGAAAAAGATCTGGGGGAACTGCAAGAGGGAGGAAAGTTGTCAGAGTGTGACTGTTGGTAGTTTCTGAACCTGAAGTTTTGTTTTAAAGTGTCTCTTTTTTTTTTTCTCTCTTTGTATTTAGGAATTCTTTGTGTGAAGTAATGAAAGATGAGGGTGAGAGATGGATGTAAAATGAATGGGGCAGAAACAGCTGATTTTTATAAAGAACAAATGTTTTACCCCCCAGAGGATCTACGTGAAGTAAAATAGTATGTCGAAAGTAGCAAAGCAGTACAGTGGTCAGTAAACTGCAAACCTTTGCTGTTCATCAAACAAAGAAAAGCAATGAAATGTTCTTAGAATTTCCTCTTTACTGTGTGAGGAATGAAAATAGCCTAAAATAATGTGGTAGGCGAACTGTATACACCAGGCAATAAACTAAACTTCCTGTCTCTAACAAAAGGCTCCTCTTTATAAAGTGCCAGCACTTTTAACTGCAAAACACTGGTATCCAATTCTCCTTTAGCTCTTTAAGAATGTCTTCTGAGAAGTTTATAGTTTGGCATTTAAATTTTTGGATTTTATTTTTTAGAAACATAAGGTGCTGATAGATGAAGAGCATAAGCTGCACTGTATGGAGCCCTGGATTCCAAACATTTTGGAGAACAAACCACTGTCAACCTTTGATCCATCTTGCAAACCCCCTGCACAGCTGCATAGAAATTAATTTATATATTTTAATCTTTCATGAGTTTTATGGGCTGATTACAGACCTACTCAAGCACTAGCATTTCATAGTAGGAGCTATATCACCTTGGAGCTTCTTTTCCCTCTTTCTGATCAGACAAATAATTCATATCTTTCTGTCAATCTTGCAAACAATTGTGTTTAGCTACTAATGGATTCTAGTGTCTCCTACTGGAAAAAACAACATATGTCTTCCATCTGTTGCCTATCAGCTGACAAAGCTTCATCCTTTACCTCAATGGTAGACTGACATTTTATTCTGAAGAAAATTAGAATTTATTCTCATTTAGGGTTGTAGACTGGTGTACTCATGGTTGTACATGTAATTTCCCCTGAAACAGTTATTCTGTTTTCCTGAAATAGTATGGGAAGCAGATATATAGTGCTGAAGACTGAAGTCTCTTCAGGTAATGATCAAAAAGTTTAGTCCATCATCTCACAGTGATGGTTTTCTACCATCTACCAATAGAATTCTATTCTATTCTGGAGTCAGGGACTCCTCATGTCCCTGGCTTCTTAGTGGGATCTGTTCCCTCCTGAGAGGGACCTGGTGATCAACTCTGTGAAGACTTTATATAGGCTGGTGGGGTCAAAGTATTGCACGTGGTTGTGCTAATGCAGGGTACGAATGCTTAAATGTTAGCAGGCATTTTGCTCGCTTTAAAGGTGATATTGGGGTCCTGTTGCAAAAGGGTGCAACAGGTGCTTTATGAGTCCTTAATTCCTATGTCAAGAAAAGATTGCTGCTCTGCTGTTTTTAACTTGCTCATCTTCACTTCCTTTTAGTTATTTTCACTTTGTGTTATTCCTCTGTAGCTGTCATGAGGAGGGAGAATTCCCCGCTGTTCCCTCATCTGTGGCTGTGAAGGACTTAGAGGTGTTTGAGCAAGGGACGATTATCGGGAATACTCACAAATGTCATTTCCTTCTCGTGTTAGGGACTAAGCATGAGGGTAGAACCCAGTGGGAGCTACCGCCCCTGCCAGAGGTAAGAACATGGCAATTTGTTATTTCTGTAAGAGGCAGAAGATCCCACTGAGTTTGGAGCTGGTGGGAGTGTTCTGAACCGCCAATTCCTCTGTGCTGTCCAAAATAGTGATGTCTGCTTGCGCCCTTGTGTCCCAGGCTGCTGATGCTGCCCTCAGCAATGCATGGCTGTAAATGAGGGTGCCACAGGCTTTTCCCTGACTTGCGAGTTCAGGGGTTTTGTTTGTGTGCTGTGTCCATCCTCGGAGTACGTGCTCCACATACCGAGTGGCTGGGGGTTCTTGTAGTGGGGAAAAGGCACTGAGGAGGCAGCATCTCCTGCCCTTGGCTTTGCTGGGAGTGGAACAGTTGTTTGTTTCCTTGTATTTGCAAAGTCCAGCACTTTGAAATTGTGCAGACAGCGTATGCAGCTGCACACTAAAGAGGGAACACTTCACTTCCCTATGCAACCGTGTTTTTCAGACACTATTTAAGGGACCTGATTTTGACCTCCCATACACCCATGCTAGTTGACGCTGGTGAGAGTTACTCTTTACTTACACATGCAAGACCAGGTTCAGTTGCAATCCGGTTTAACAGCAAAAAAAAACGACTATCCAGCAGCATTCCTGCTCAACTGAGATCTTCACAAAGATTCATGTGTTTGGCTCAGTGTGCTTTGACGTTAATCTGCTGTTGGAATATCTATGGGAAAGAACAGCCAAGCGACTGAAGAATATAAGAAATCTTAGTTTGTCTGGCACAGACTAGCCTGCCACCATAAAAGATGAAAACACAAGAGAGGAGGTAGGAGGAGTCCACTCAGCTGTTTTAGTTTTCAACATGCAGTCTGGGCTGGCTTCCTTTTGGTTATCAGGGAAAGCTAAGAAAAGTAAACCAGCGTTTCTGCTCTGTGAAATAAAGCCTTTAAAACAAGTTAGGTCAACCAATCAACCTATGGGTCAGTTGCGAAGGGAGTTAATGTGTGTATTAATGATGAAAAGATAGCGTTAATATAGTTTCATATTTAAATGTGGCTCCAAGTTTGTTGTGCACAACAGGACAAATATAACTAAGGTGGGGCTGAGCACAAGAGCTGGATTCCAGCCCGTTTTAGGAAGCCAAAATAAACACTTAAACAAATACAGCGTTTCACTTGGACTTTTGTGCTAATTATCTACAGTTTCTGATGCTGGCTTCTAAAAGGGCAGGAGGAAGACGGTGGAATATCCAGAAAGAAAAGGGTGGGGGGAAGACAGGGAAATATCCAGAAAGCATACTGATGGGAATTCTGTGGGCTTTGTCCTGATCTTGCTGTGTAATTCATGTCTGACTCTTTAGAAGTTCAGGATGCGGCTTGCCTGGCCTTTCTCACCTGGCTCTATTAGGTTAGGCTTGAATTATTAAAAAGCGAAATACCAGAAGTCACTGGGTGGATGCTGAAGTGAGGATCTGGTTGTCAGGCTTCTCTCTGCTGGTTGTTCTGCTCCGTGATTTACAGCAAATCTCTGTGTCTGTTTCCTACTTGCTCTTTGTCCCGAAACTGCCAGCTCTGTACTATTTGTTTGCCTTGCGGTACTGTGGGCATAATCTGTTCAAAATTCACTCCGTATCTGTTTTATCCTTCCCTCTCTGTTCCATAGCTTATCTTTTTCCAACTCTACATATTCTACTTTTGTATAATGAGCTCTGTCTGTGTGTCCAGCCTTGGCATTCTTGTTTGCTTAGGCTGTAACTCCTTGGAGCAGGTTGTTTTGCCTACTGCTGTTGCTTTATTCCTTGTAATAAACATTATTGCTAATAATAAGAGATGATTGTTACCTCAAATAGCTTTTTGTTTGTTTGTTTTTTTAGGGGGAGAGGAAAATAAAAAAGATTACCAAACCCAAACAAAAAACCCACACCGACCTGTAGTGTAATCCCATGTAGTTGATGACAGCACTTAAAGATTTAGGATTTGCATCTTTGAAGCTTTTATAATGCCTCATGCAGCAGGGCATGAGGTTGTCTTCGGAGTCTCAAGGTGCTACTGTTATACTACTAATAAAGTGCTTATAAAAAAAGAATGTTTAAAGCCGCTTTCTGTTCTTGATATGTTGTCTATATATGTTGCTTGTTTTTTGTGGCATTAAAAGTTCACTGATGTGTGTTAAGCTCTGTAGAGACACTTTAATTACTGTACATCTGATGGGCTGTCACATTGGGAGTTAAAGATCTCTATTTCAAGGAAAGAAGCATTTTTATGTTTCTAATATAAATGAGTATGCTTGAGCTTTTTTACCAAATTCAAACTGCATGGAAGGGTATTTTATAATAGACTAAGAAGGCAATATAAAATTAAGTAAAGCTGGGTCTGGTGCCTAAAAATATTTGGCAGAATTCCCTAGAAAGCCACATTTAAACATTTTTAATATATATTACAAGGCAGACAAGAATAATTATCTTCTCTTGAAGTTCTCCAAGTGAGAGAAGTGTATTGTAATGCCCTTTGAAAGAAAATAATATGAGTTGCCAAATGATTATGTTGTGGAATTCTTCTCCCCCCATCTCTGTCACCCATCTGATTGTATGCAAGAGAAGAATATGGTACAAATGAAGCTGCTGCCCTTGCATTCCTTTTTAAAAGGCAAAAGTTAACACCTTTAAGTAGATATTCCTCTCAATGTACGGGGTAGTCCTTGCAAAAAACAAACCAACCAAAAAAGGATTCAGGCAAGTATTTCTCAATGACTAAAGCACAGTGCTGTTAAAGATGAAGCAACTTTCTTACAGTTTTATGTTGTGAGTTCTTGGGAAAAATCAAGTAACATTAGTCAGATTTTTTCTTTGCAAACAGTATTCAAAACCAGGGATGTAAAAGCCTTTCTGATTTGCCTCTTTAGCTACTATTAACATGAACAGCAAAGTCTTAGCAGTAAGAACTGAGACGAAATAGGATTAGGTGAACCTGTGGCAAGCATTGATGTTTTAAAGGGACCTTGGTAAATGCTCAGCTCCCTCAAAAATTAAGTTGTCCTGGTGAAGATCCCTTTAGAGCTAGATGAAAGGAAGGACATATCTTTAGATGAGAGAGGTTTCTTAAAGCATGAAGATCCTTTTAGAGTCAGTAGAAAGACTCTCTTAAAGCCAGGTATCATGGATGTTTGGTTTTTTTTGCAGTCTCTTTGTGCCTGTTAAAAGAGAGTTCCAGGGAAGGGCAGTTGTGCCAGCATCTTCCTGCAGAAATTCTCTTGTCCATCATAGTCTGGTGATGAGGAGTGTGTGAGGAGCCACAGTAAATGAACCAAACCATGATTTTTGGAAACTGAGTTAATTTCAGTGCATTGGGGGTCAAATCTGTGGTGTATGAAGAAAACCTGAGTCCTGGTACTGAATTCCTAGAGGGAAAGAGAGACATGGGCTCATGAAATGAACTTGGGGACAGAGAGGCTGAGGGAGAGGCCAAATTCTCTGCTGTTATAGGCTGGAATTGCTGTTATTTGGATTAGAAAAGTTCCTTGTGATTTACACCAGCCAAGAAAGGTCCTGTGGGGTCTTGAGAGATATGTGATCCTGCAAGTGAAGAAAGAAAACAAGGAATACATGGAGGGACAGTGAGAGGGAGTTTGGCAGCGGGATTTGAAGTCGGAAACAGGGTGGGAGGCAAAACTGCGCTGGGAGTGCTGGGGCTGAGCAATCCCACCCTGGGAAATCTGTCTGATTGAGGGGCTGCAAGCTGCTTGCTTAATTATTTATTATTTCAGACCAGAGGATGTGAAATTAGACTCCCTTATTTCAAGGGGGAGGTGGGAAAGCTGAAGGAGAATTGTGTTTATTTGATTTAGTGGAACCTCTCATATGAAATATATGTGCACATGGCTTTTGAGCATCTATTTCAGCGAAGACCATTCAATTAACCAGGTACTCAGGAGAGATTTAGATCTCTTGGGAAATGTTGCCGTACTATCTTCCAAATGAGTGTCCTCATGCCTGGCCTGTTGCACAGAGATGGGTACTTTGGAAACATCTGCAAAATTAACTTTTAGAAATGCTCTAAATCAATCTGGATGGGACCGGTAAAACTGTGGTTTAGTTTTATGGGCAACAAATTGATCCTTGAAATATTTCTCTGCTGTAGTTGAATGTGGTGCTGTGAGTGTGCAACTCTATCCCCTTCTGGCAGTGATGCTGGTGTTCTGAAGCAGCATGGAGCTCAACACAGCCTCATCACCACATGTTTATTCTCCTTCTTGGGAAGGTTTTGCAGTTGACATCAACCTCAGTTTTGCATGTTCAGCATGTGCTGCACTTGTACCCCTGAGCACATGCATCCATATCTTCTATTAAAGTTTTGTCTGGGAAGTTGACTAAGGCTTGTCATCCTTGGTTATATCAGAGGACTAACTGTCCTTATGCAAATCATGTGTTTATGTTGGATGTAGTGTTAGAGGTTCTGCAACTGTGTGTTGTTAATTGCTATTATGGACTTGTCTCCACAAGCTTTTAGTGGATTGATTCCTGTAGGCCGCTGGTACTAGGGAGGATGAGGGATGATGCACTGTGGTTGAGAGGGAAGGCTTGGTGGTGATGACAACTTCATTCTTCTCTCTTCTTCTCCTGCTCTGTTGATAGAGATTGGCAGAGATTTTAAGACACTTTGCAGTTCATAAATGTTAGTTATACCTCAGAGAGGCTAAAATGGAGTCCTGCAGGGAATAAGAGGTGGCGGTTTCAACCTGTTTCTGGAAGGTAAAGCAGTTGGATGCTTTCACCTATGCTAAATCCACCATGTGTAACTCATATCTCTCCACTCCCAACTTTTATTGGCTTTGGACAGAGATTCTGCAGCCAACTGAGAGTGCAGGAGCTTGGCTGCCGTAGTGGTGCCACTACGTTGGCTATTGGACAATTTTCAAGTCCTTTTTTTTTTCTTTAATGTGACATATCAGAGTTTGAAAAACAGGATGGAAAACAACGTACAATGAAAATGAAAAAAAGGATCATTTTACTGCCAATTGAAAATTAGGACAGGACCAGATGAAGCCTCTGAAACATTGGGCATTTAATTTATTGGGGTTGGTTATTCCCCTGTGAAACCAGTGCCAGTCTGTGTTCTCTGCAAATAAGTGATACCTTCGTATTTGACATAATGGGTTGAAGAAAATAACGAGATGGATTGTTTTGGCTTTCTTGTTTGCATAAACTTTACAAGTGATTCATTTTGCAAGCCACTATACTAGGTGTCTGGAGTTTCCATGGCCAAGAAATTCTGCAGAACAGAACTATCTAATGAAGTGTTGTTCTGAATCTGGAGATGAGCTTTCTAAATAAACAGGTTAATGCAGATCAGCAAAGGTGTTTTTGTTGCATGCATATGAGTTTTATCAGTCATAGCCAGAAAGAAGTGCTGCTTTGCAATCTATCCTACTTGTTCTGTTTCTGTGATGTAAAACCACCTTTTCCTAGGGACTCCTTGCCCAAGACTTTTGTTGTGTGGTGTTCACTGACACTAAAACCTTTTTATTTTGTCATCATGTATATATACATCTCTCAGTATATTTGGTTGTCAATCTAGAAGATGGTAGGATTATACTCTACTTCAAACAGCTAAATGTCGTTGTCCTTTGAAAATGAATTATTATTTGTTTTTTTTTCAGGCTGGAAAATCAGTGGTTCAAATAGCAAACTGAACTACTTCTTTTGTAATGTTTGTTTGCAGATCTTCTACCTGGAAAATTTGGCTCACAGTCTGAATACCTGTGACTTCAGAGAATTAATAATGGTCACAAATCAGGTAACAAGAGCCTCCTTGCAGATTTGCATTTGTTTGTAGTATTTTATGTAGAACATGTTGTGAAGGCAAGTTTTTGGTGGTGACCTTTTAGGGAAGTTGGGGTTTCAAGCCATTTTAGGAACATATCTACAACAGCCATCATGGTGATTTTATGCACTTGAAGGCAAACAATAAAAACCCTCACACATGTAACCAGTAATTAGAAATGGAAGCACACTTAACTATACAGGAAGGGGATTTCCATGCCAGGGGTAATATCCTTCCAAATCAATACTTCAACACTTGTCAAATGTGTTTCAGTAAAAATATTGATGCAGAAGTGCTGAAACTTTTTATTTGGATGAAGTATTAATAATTTTGCTTTGTGTAGTGCAACTAACAGGCAAAGCCAAAGTTTGCTTTCACTTATTGGCAAAATATCTTGAAATAAGAAGTCAAGAGGATACTACTGAAATAAGGCATTTGGACTTTTTGATATTAATAATTGTCAAAACAGATACCTCCCACCTCAAAAAGCAAAGTGTTTTTTTCTGGAGAAAATATCTTGCTGCGATATTTGATGAGCATTAATAGCAAATGCTCAGTCTTAGCCTGGTGTATTGTCAGGTTCTTGCCAGCTTGGCTTTAATACCAATTGTAAAAATGAGCTATGGTGGTATTGTCCAGCCTGGGAACTGAATGCTGGTCAAGCTTTTAGGGCTGAGGAGCTCACGTCTATTGGGAAGCCGTAATGATGGAAGACAGGCAGTGTGTCACTGGGTGGCTTTTTCCTTCACTGTATTCTGAACAGTGTGCAATGTTGCTGATAGGACCTGCAATAAGGTGCCTGTATCAGGAGAGGGACAGATATCCAAAAAAAAGTTGTTGAGAGAATAAATTATATTTAGGGAGGAACGTGAGAGAGATCAACTCTACCAGTGAACAAACACGAGGTAAACACTTTTTCAGTCTCAGTGCAATTACTGTTATGTGCAAGCTCTGTCAGTGGGTACTTTCTGCACTTGTATGTAATATCTGATTAGGAATATGTGTATATACAACAGCCTGGGTACACGGGCATGGACTCTATATGGAGCTCTCCAGACACCTGGGCATGTAGGTGTTTGTGAGCCCCTGGGGACCAGGGAAAACCAGTGTCCTTGGGAGCAAATGGAGGAGGAAGAGGGTGGCACACACCTGGCTGGTGTCCAGGCTGGAAAGGTGCAGCGAGTGCTTTTCAGCCTTCCTGCTGTGATTTGTTCCCCAAGGTTGCTGCTGATACGGAGTGTGAGCGAATTGCACTCACAGAAGAAAATTAAGCCCACTTGGCGTGCTTGTGTGTGCACAACACTTTTAAAGAGAAAAGCTTGAGGACTGTTTTCTTTTGACTTTGTTCCGGGTAAGTTTAATGTGGTCCTCTGTAAAGAAAACAAAAGTGTGGTAACCCAAATCTCCAGGAGACTCTGCTCTGTTAGATAATTTGAAAATCTTTAATGATCACACACATAGATCTGAGAGATCTCAGGCACACAGCTGTAGTTTCAGAGGCCTGGCTGCATTTGCCATCTGTCTCTAAGCAAGTAGATTTTGGCTGGGTGTTCTGCTTCATATAGCTGAGTGTTACTCATTTTGCTCCTTGTCACCTCTAGACTGGGCTTTCCAAGAAGATTAATGGAACCTGAGAGAAAAAAATCCTTTCCCCTCTGAAGAAAGCAGTAAAATGTCATGGCAATTTTATTAATTCAGGTCAAGTTGGTGGTATTCCAATATTTGCCATTTCTTTTCTGGGCTGAAACTCCCATTCATCTAAAAATGCAGATGTATACTTCTGTTCAGCAGTGTTAAAATTGCTTGTGTAGTCTGTTTCAACCCTAAACCTCTGCAAAATTGTTGCTGGTGAAAGAAAAGCTGTACTGGTATTCTGCTGGCTAATATGGCATTCATGAAATCCCTTTAAACTATCAGGAAAAAAATTGATTAATCACTGTGACTCTGTTCAGTTTTCTCTGTGCTGGTGTATTGACTTGGGCAATGGAAGAAACTTTTGGTTCTCATTATAGCCTGTAAACATCTTGTGCTGCAAGCCCCAGGAGTCCTATCATGTCCTACCACATATATGTACTTTACCCAGCGAGTTTTGAAATAGAGGTTTTTATGCTGTATTTACAGTATTTAATGAAATCAGGGATGAGTGGGCAACAGGATGCCAAACCAGCCCTTCTCCTGGGCTAAAGTGTGCGGATGGAGTTTGAAGCTGATCTTTTTTTAAATGGTGTTTACTTTGTGTATTACTATGACACCAGCAGAAAGGGAGAATTTCTCAGTCTTGCTTTTTGTCTACATCAGTGGGTTTCATTCAGGCCCTAAATATTAATATGGGACTAACTGTTAATCAAGGGCTAATTCTGTGACAAACTGCTGGCTGGGAGGTAGTTAAAGGGTACATTTGTGTGTGGGCTGTTTGTGGTTTTTTCTTCAGATTTTGGGTCAGTTATATGGGGAAAAGTGTATCGGGGGGGATCTTGTACTTATCACCAGGTTTTAAACCAGCTGACACCTCTGTAATACTTAATATTTGTTCCTCCTTTGAGTGGAGGTGATAATCTGTCTTCTGTAAGAGGTTCATTATTTTAAAGGCTAATTTATCTGTAAGTTGGAAGAAAAACTTAAAATGTTAGTAAAGCAAAAATTCAAGCAATCTGACATTTGATCCAGATAAAATGAAAACTTAATTTGTTTTCAAACTGCTGACTTGACACACTTGTATCTTTCAGTGATACTTCTATTTTTGAAGAAATAAGTACAAAAGTGGAAATTAATATTTCTTTCAGAAACATCTCTATTTACATGCTATTTTTTTTCAGAAGGAGAACATTTCTGTGAACAGAACTCAGAATACAACCTTTGTGATGAAAACAACTTCCACAGCAGTCCAGACAACACTTGTGTGCTGTGATTTGGTTCCTACCATTTTCAGTTTACACATATTGTTGTGCTGCTCTTCCCACAGGAATTTTTTGATAGTTTGTTTTTCGCTTGTATGTCTTTGCTCGTGGTGGTTTTTTCTTATTGTTCTATTGATGTGAGCATTTTATTTCTCAGTAATTTCCAAGTTGCTTTGGCTTTTTTAGTGAGTAATTTGGTGCAGCAGGAGTGTATCAGTAGATCAAAGCTGAGCCCATTGAGTCTGTGCTGTGTGTGCATCATTGCTGGGTGGGGGGATACACTTTGGACTGAATATGTCCCTGTGGTCCAAAACTTTTGAGAGAAGGTGCCTAGGCTTGTGTGCCACACTAAACCACCCTAAGGCAAGCCTGGATGTGATCAGTGGAAACAATTGGTGGATTTGTTTCAAAATTGCGCCGTTGGTCTAAACACAAATGCTGAAATGGTTGCAATGTTTGGTTCTTACAAATGCAGTCCATGGTGTGTAGACTAAAGCCTAGTGGTGGATATAATGTCCTGTATCTTCTGGAAATGAGACTATGGCTAACTAATAATCTTCTTGATTTTACTGGTCTATGTGTGTCAAATACTTCCTATAAAAACCTAAAAGGAAATCCATCTGTGCTTGTCAGAGATTGGGAATTCTGTCAGTCAAGTGGGCTATCAGTGGCACTGTAGGTATCACCTAAAGCTCGGTGGGATGTCTCTGATTCAACACGTTGTGCCATGTTTCCAGTTAGCCGGGAGACAATCAAGCCAGCTCTTTCCTTGTGCATTTTAAAATCTCGGAGTAGTAATTCCTAAAAGCCACAATTGCTGGGGCTTCATTGTGCAAGACAAGGTGTCTTCCCCACACAGGGAACCTACACAGCTGACACTCGGGTCTGTTTGTGCCAGTAGCGAGTGATTCCCCAGCAGAGCTCTGCTGTGTGTGGCTGGGGACATCCCATGCTTGGGCTCTTCTTCTGTCAACCAGGGTCAAACTTCTTTCTCATTTGGAGAGGTTTTAAGAAATGTAGGTTGGCAAGTACTTCAGTGACTCCTCCTCCTCCCATCCTGCCTGTTCTTGCGGTTGATTTTTTTTTTTCCCCAACCTATTTAAAAACAATGCTTAGGCAACAACTGAACCTCTGGCTACATGAGCTATTATGGGCTTAAAAAGCTTTCAGAATTGCATTACAAACTTTCTGTCTGAGAAGTGAGAGGGTTCAAACTCCAGCGTGGTGACTGTCCGCAGGTCGGTGTTGAATGAAGACAGATGTCATCACAGTCCTTGCCTCAGGGAATTTGTAGTTTGAAACTAGTGAAGAAGAATGGGGGTGGCTTGCACAAAAGGAACACAGGAGTCATCAGCCCAGTTAGGCTTAGATGCTGCTTCTTCTGGCTATTAGGCCAACATGAAGACAGTGAAGCTATGTTGTTCTAATTCCTGTAAAATTGGCAGAATTGGCTTTTTAAGGTGCTTATTTAGGCTACCTCCTTTTTTCCCCACTTCTTCAGTAGTTGTTGTTGATCGGGTAATGTTCATCAATGATTTTTCACTGTGGTCCTTGCTGAGGTTTCTTTTTCCAGCTTTGTCTCATTCCTTGAGCCTAGGGAGCAGGATACGAATACTCACTTATACACTCTTCCTTTTTCTGCTGGATTGATTCAAGAGCTGCAAATAGTTCTCCCCTAGTACATCTGTGAAGACGTGGGCTCCTCTTGGTAACCACCACACACAATAGCATTGACCCGTATAAACTCTCACGCAGCTCTGAGGTGGAGACCTTGTATGTGGAGAGGAGGGAAAGGAGGTGGAGTGAGAAATGTGGATTCATGTTCTCACTCTGCATCAGTCTTCCTGGGTGGCCTTGAACATATCAGTTGCATCTTTCCCTTCTTTCCTGCCCCTCCTTCCCTTCCTTGTGCTTCAGTCTCCCACCTGAAAAATGATGATGGTAAAACTTCCTCTTGCCCTTCCTTTGACTTGACCATTGAGGCAGTCAGCTCTCCACAGCCAATGTTCTCTGTACTGTGCTACAGCGCTGAAATCCAGGAGGTTGATCTCAGTTGTGAGCTTAAGGGTTAAAATAATGTGTGTAACATAAACGCTCAGAATCCAGACTTTACTGTAGCTTTCTAGGATGGGATTTTCAAGATTCCTGAAGACCATATCCACCATATCCACTTATCAGAGAGACTTAGCAGATTGATCACTTGCATACCCTAGGAAATTCAAGTTTTAAATCCATATTCAGGTCTATGAATTAGTAGCTTGACTTCAGAAGTGCCCAACACCCAGCAGTTTGCTATGAATACAGTAGATGTGAATTTGGGGTGCTCATTATTTTTGCAGTTGTCACAGATTCAGAGACGGACTTGGGAGCCTTGTTATAGGTGCATGAGGTCGCAGGGTGGTGGTAGCTCTGTGTGGGTGTTGTTTTTCTTTTCTTTTTCCCACTTAATCACTTCTTCAGTTCAAAATGTAACTTGTTCACAAGGACAAAGTACATGTACTAAGTGACTTGATTCATCAGTAGGTTCCAGACTGCCAGATGCATTTGGTGGTCTTGGTTATTATCCAACAGAAAAAGTCACAGAGACCTGGCAGTGCGTGTATATATTTTCACACATAGATATTTTGGCATTTTAGCGAGCTGTCTGCGTTCACTCAGTGGAAATGTGGACTGAGTTGTTGTGGGATCGAGGGGGTGGTCCCACAGGTCAGAGCTCGGGTGAGTGGTAGGGCAGGGTGGAGAAGTTTGGATTGCAGCTGCCTACACAAAATTTGACCTCGGATTAACCAGACGGCTTCAGTTTCCATTGCTGCTGTCCCAAAGCCTCCATGAGCAAAAATAACCAAAGTAGAATAAAAGAAAATAGATTTTTTGGAATTTGTACAAAACAGGGAAGAAAAACTTAAAGTGAAGAATTATCTCCTTCTTTTGACTAGTACCTGCTGACAGCTGAAAGCAAATGTTGGATATTCTGAGAGCAGTACCACAAGAGTTTACATGTACGTCAGTGCTAAACAGGTTAGACAAGATCATGTACCGATGTTAATCAACACGTCTCTGTTGAAGCTGTGCCAGTTTATACCAGTTAAGGATATAATCCCTGAATGTAATAATTTACTGTGTTCTTCCCTTTAAAGTTTAAACTCCTCTTCTTTATCTTCTTCCTCTGGAGGCAGATCTGTTTTTTATTAGATAATGGGTTCATAGGAATGGGGTGGTTTTATTAAATAATAAAAATTCGACGTTTACCTTAACTGAATGTCTTGACTTTGTTTAGTCCTGATTGAAAGTGACAGTGAAGAATATACGCTGTTCTTGCCAAATCCTGATACAGTAGGGCAGCAGAGTGTTTCGTGAGTGCTGGTGAGTCTCCCTTCTCAGAAATGGCATTACTGAGTTTCCATAATCAAGGACAGACTTTCGGAAAGGCTCAAATATGTCTTGTTTTTCACAAACTGCTGAGTACTGAAGGCTAATCTTCCTTTGAAAAAAATTTATGTTCAGTTTCATGCTGGAAGTGCATGAATGCCAGGCACTCTTTAAAACCAGGCTTTCAGTGTCATTTGAAATATATTTCCACATAGGCAAATTCTATATATTCATAGGCAGGCTTTTTTTTTTTTTTAAACAGTACTGTTAAATGGAGGATGGCAATAGTGTAATTAGTCTTGAAGAAAAGAGGAATTATACTAAAACCTTACTCATTTCTTGCAGTGAACTTATCTGAACTCTTTGAATATTTTGAAGATGAGAAGAAAGCAGCTCTGTTTCATGCTTTCATATATCTGTGCACTCTCTGTTTTGTTAAAAATAGTGTAAAAAATGTTTTGTTGAAGAATTTAACTTTCTCGCCTTATCAGAAGGAAGATGTTTCATGCATCTTACTAGACAATCCAAATGCCATTAGATTTAAGCCCGTCAGGCTTAAATATTTTGTATAAGGATTTATGAAGCTTCCAAAATCTCCTTAGTAAGTCTGGATGTCCATCCCAGACTGCCTGGTTTAGCCCTGCTTAGTTTGTCCATAAGGTATTCAAATAATTTGGAAAGACAGACTACGGGCCTTCTCCCACGATGCATCAGACCTGACCTCTCCTCTTAGCTGTGCTCTATCTAAGAACACTTGAGGTCTTGTTAGGAATTCTGCACCTCCCAACAAATATTATGCTGAATTAAATTCCTTAGGGTGTCACGAATGACTGTGTGACTCAAATAGTGCTGTGGACTCAAGCGTCTTCAATTTTATGTACACGGGTTTTTATCGTTGCAAAAGGTAACTGCAGATGGTGGAAACACTGAATGACAGGTAAAGGTTGTCTGTAGCCACAACATGAAATATCGTTGAATTCTAAGTTTAAGATATCTAAAGGTAAAATCTTTAAAAAAAATTCTCTCTTTTCAAATTAGCCCCCCTCTGGTTAATATTCAGTATGTGAAGAGTGCACAGGGGGAAATATTCAATTAGAAAATCTTGAAGGTAAAGCTCTGAATTTGGTTTCTATGGATGCCTTTTTGCATTGCCATGCCTGCAGGCCCTTCCAAAGGTTCCAAGTTATCTTCAGCAGTCATCAAGCAGAGTAAGAGCGGAGTAAGTGCACTGGTGAAACGTATCTGGGGTGAGAGCTTCCCATTCCCACAAAGGAAGGATTAAGTGAGCTTTGAGGTACCATCTTCCTCTTGCTGTGTAGCTCTGAGTAAGATTTTGGTGTGACTAGAGGGACAGGCTGCGGCTGTGTCCTTTGTTCTTCTCCTTCCACAATTCCAGGGACTGTCAGTCCATGAATATGTTATTAAAACACAGAACTGCAGCTCTTCCGGTGCTCGGTCCCATAGTTATCCAAGAAAGGATGACTCAGTAGTGCTGAATTGTCAGAGTTAGGTTTTAGAGCAGGCTTTGAATGGACTCTCACCAAATGGCTGAAATACAGGTCTAGAAACAGGTTTTCAAAACCAGTTTGCACCCAGTTGTGACTCACTTGAAGCCTATACTAAAGCTCCCCTGTACTCATTTCAGCCAATGCTGAATACTTTTAGATATCCACTATTTTCTAATTTTGTTTCAGTCTCTATTTTTTGTCATTTATGTTTACATTGAATTGTATAACTACAACTTGGGGTTAATCCTCATGTCTTAATTATTTGTAAGTGGAAGACTTGATTTCTGCTCCCTCATCTTCTTAATCTGTCTCCATTTGTGATGATGTGCAACCATCAGGTTAGGGGATGAAAGGGCAAAGGTGATGTCAATTTACGTTTCCAGAGATGGCAGATGATTTATAAACGTTCTTCTGCCTGGTATATTCCTGCTTTCTAGATAGCTTTGTTAGTGTGCAAAGATGCCTTTTTGACTTCAGTTGTTGAGCAATGAAGGGGAAATAAACAGTTTGTTTGAGTTAATATGTAGAAAAGTATTAGGTTTTAGAGTACAAAAGTTATGCAGTTTCTTAATATAGAAAATTAATGTATTTTTGAAAAGTGTGATGGTGAACTCCTAAGTTTGTTTGTATCGACTGAGGCAAAGCTAGAAAAATTCTGGGTGGGAAATCCATGATCTGAATAAATTACTCATCCCTACATCTCAGTGTGGTGACATAACCTGACAGAGTGTCTTACAACAAAGCAAATAATTTTGCTGCTTTCTCCCTCGATGCTCTTCAGCTCAGTAACATCTTCCTCCCCATGACTTGTTCCATTATCTTCGGTGTGGCAAGTTTAGCATGAATTTACTCACTTCAACATGAGTGAAATGATTAAATCTGCTCCAATAAATTGTTTCAGTATGTGAGAAGAAAGATCTTCCTCCTCCAGTCTTCTTCCCCACCCTCTCCCTCCTCGCCCACATGTTTTTGATGCAGTTTCTATAATGGCCCAGGCTTTGCAGAGCATCCTAAAGCCCACCTGGTGCCGGCTGTTTGGATTTATCTTAGATGTACATTCATATTTCCAAGTGTGCACTGAGACTTCTCGCTGCATTCAAGTTGATGGCACTTTTTTTCTTCCCTCCATGGAACAGAAATTAAGTCTGAACATGAAACTTTCTGGGTGAAGACCCAGGGCCATGATTCAAGTTAATTCAGAAATGCAGGGTTGTGGAAGTTACCACATGTAAAATATCCATAGGGTGAGGCATTACTTGTCTATGTAGACCTATCTGTGACCTCTTTCTCTGGAAAGCGCTCAGCAGCACAAGGTAAATATCGGACAGGATACATCAAGATTGAAATTACTTTTAAAATCTGAATGGATGGGCTGTATGTGTGTGGACAGGAAGTGAAGGTTTTGAGACAGTCATGTAACAAACTGTACAATTCTTCCTGTTTAGCTTTTCTGGCTTCAGGTATATTGATCAAATTTTTGGCTTCTAATGCAAAGTGCACCTAAATTTTTGAAACAAATTTTTAGTGGGACTGCTATTTCAGACAGACATAATTCTTCTGTAAAGGAAGAACTAGTATTTATTAATAGCCTTTCACCATTGTCCTTCTGTCTGTCTTTAACGTGTTTGGATGTTGAATCATGCTAAATTATTATCATCTTAAGTGATAAATTATGTAAGGCTCCAATGTGGTGGGAATTAATAGTTGAACTGCCTTAACTTGCCTTTTTATTTTTTTGCCATAAACCCCATTAAATCTCTTATGTAGATGCCTTTGTCAAACAGTATTCCATAAGAAAGGAGGATGGGAGCAGGGGGGGAAAAAGCCCAAGCCCCAATCCAAACAGAACCTGGCTCCCTTCGGACAGATGGTGAGGGCTGAACCCTTCATGAATTGGTTACCGACCTAATTGAAATCACATTTGTGTATTGTTCTCCAGCGATGCTCGGGCTGGCTGGCTGGCAGGGGCGGGGGAGAAGAGTCCCACCGCAAAAATGCGCCGCTGCGAAAATCCTCCAGGAGGTTCAGAGGGATTCCAGCACCTCCCGGGCTGTCGCTGCTGCTGCCCTGGGGTCAGATGTGGGCAGCTCGTGGCAGCTGCGGCGCTTCGCCTCCCTTTTCTCGGTGGAAATGACCGCGGGGAACGGATCCCCTCAAATAGTGTCGCTGAAGCCTGGGAAAGCACGCTGCATCTGAGTATGTTTACAACACACTAAATTAGAGGCAGGGCTTGTAGTCACAATACCCATTACATTAAATAAATCAGGACTGTAAGTTTGTGCAGTGTTTCGGGCTGTCCTTTTTCACTGGTTGAATCACGAAGAGATGGTGATGGTGGGTGGGATAAAGAACGGTTTTGATTCCTAGGACGGACTCTGGAGGTGATGCTCTAATATGTTCTCTTGATTGCACATCTGGCTACGATATGGAAATTTGGTTTAATCTTACATGCTGGCGAAATTCCCAACAGCATAAAAGGAGCAAGTGCAAGCATCCATGCCCGTCTGTGGCTTGGATGCCGAAGAAACAGTTTTACAGACAAAACTGAGGATTTTTATTCCCTCTTAGTTACTGCTGTTTACCTGCGATACCTGTGAGTTTTGGCCTTAACATAAAGAGTGCCCTTTCAAAAATACGAGCATTGAATGTGTTATTTCAGCATGATTCTGGTGGACATTTGAAGCCTGAGAGAGATTCTGGTCATTGTTGCAGGCCTGGGCAATCCAGAGTTCAGTAGCTTGGGTTTACATCCTTTCTTCTCCAGAATGACAGGAAAGATTGTTCTGTAAGTCCATGAAGTTTAGACTTTGCACTTAAAAACACATTCTTTCTCTAGCTGTCCTTTGATCATTAATCATCAGGAATGGGGCTATCTTACATTACTGCCAAAAAAGTGAGCTTACGTTTATAAAACATTAGAGGTGCTGTCTCTAACTTCAAAATTCATTGCATTGTCCAGTCCTTTGGAGTGCGAGTGGTATGAAAGAGTAAAGAGCAGAGGAAGCAAATTGTCTTTTATCCCAGGGCTGAAGGTTGATGTGACTGACTCTTCTTATTTTTCATACAAAAACTGATGTGTTTTATGTAAAATCTTTCTGTTCTCTTGCATTTTCAAAATTGATACATGACAAGAATGCTTATTTCATATAAATGATATAATACATTTTAGTGTGTATGTTGTGCTTATAGTTGTGGAGCCCTTGGTGATGACTGGCATTGTTGTATAAAGAATAATAACATTACTAAGAGTGCAGATTCAGACACAGAGAAGGTTTTTCAAAATCAAGAGAAAACAACATACTTCTTCTTAGAGAACTTTAGAAAGGGAATTCTTATACCTGGAAAAGTCACTGATAGAACTTCTGAGTTTTGATTTCAAGTTTGCAAGTGTTATTTAATTCCTGATTTTTATTTATTTATTTATTTTTACTTTAATTCTTGTTGCTCTTTATCCTTTCCTACTAGTTATGACATGGAGACAAAACGGATAACACCAAAAGGACCTTTCAAAGATCAGAAGTTAGATTTTTTCCGCTTCTGTGAAAAGGTTTTCCATGCTCTTGCTGGTATGAACAGCTGTACGTATATACATATTAATACAGCTGTGATAGCAATGTGGAAATTCTCTCTGCATTAGAACAATATAGTTATTTCAGCTTGCTTTGCATATAAAAAGCAGGAAAACGAAAGAGGAAGCAGGCATCTAATTTCCAAATTTAATTAAAACATTCTAGGGACACATAGAATTGTTATCCATTATCTTTCCAATCAGTCATCTATATGTGTGAATATGTAGGTTGGGAATAAAACCATGTCTTTTTTGTATATATACCCATTCAATATATAGATAGAAACCAAGACTAGGGATGGAGAACAAAATTGGAGATTACCAATTAATGAATGTGTATCTTTCGGGAGTCGTTTGAACACCAGATCACTTGTTGAGTGATGTAAGTATATTTACTTCCCTCTCTCCATCCCTTGCAGGACAGACCCCTTGATGGCTTTTTGACACTCTTTTGTTGTAGTCTTCACATATATAACCTTTTGAACCCATCTGTAATGGGATGATGCATTACTCTTGAGGTAGAACTATGCCACTTATTTCTTAAATGTGCCAGAAGATGCTGAAAATCTCACAGTTTCTTAGGCTGTTCTTTTATTAAAAAATGGCAAGAAAAAACCTCAGCACGTAACTGTGTGCTGTGGAAAGCTCACAACTTCAGAGTGGGAGCCCTTGAATTCATTTATTCTCCAACTACATTCTTGCAGTGTGCTTTGTGTCCTTCAGGCTTGCTTTGAGTCAAATAGTTCTTGGTGACTTTTGGGGTTTCAGCTAGTTCCATGAAGTCCTTATGGAGCTTTTGAACATTCTGCATCGTTCCACAAATGTTGAAATTTGTGTTGGTTTTTGTTAAGGTCGTCACTGTAGGCAAGTCCCTGCTCTTCTCAGGAGTCCACCAGCTTCCCTTTGTGCTCTTTGCTTGCTGTTTAACAATGTTAGCTCGACCCATCCTGCCCTCTAGAAGCTTGAAGCATAGTATATTCTGTTGTATTTTCAGAAGAGATGCAAGCTTTCCTTTGCCCTGGAGGACCCCACCTGACCACAACCCGTGAAGGAGTGAGAAACAAGCATATTTTGTGTCCCCAGTTTTGTTTTTTTTCCTAAGAGCATATGCAATGCGTAGCATTGAGACAACAAACAGGAGACAAATTAAGCATTTTTTCCATCTGTTTCGTAATCTGAAAACCTTTCGGGCAACAGATGAGACTTTGCATTTGGATGGTGACGTGGAAGGGAGGCCGTGAATTGGCCCATTGCATATGAAAGCATGAATAGGTGCAAGGTTGCGAGAATAAGGGGTTTGAGTTGTGGGCTTCTAGTACTACAGGGTGTTTTAAAAAGATGGACCCAATTTGAAATCATGACTCCTTTGAAATTGTGTCCAGCTTTTTGAAACAGCCTGTACTTTGCTCAGGAAGCACTGCAAGAGGGCTCCCGTGCTAGGAAAGCTGTGGAATTTGCTCACTGTGAGAGCTGTGGAAAGGTGGCTGATGATATAAGCCATGGCACACTCAGCAGGAGGTATAAAGCGGGAGATTAAATGAGCGTCTGCAAAACTGGCCATAGGCTCCAGCTAGAAATGAGGGAACCGAGTGCTCTCCTGAACTTCCTGACAGCTCATCAAAAGCCAGAGAGATGAGGTGGAGATATCTAGGGAGATTGCTGGCTAAGCTGACACACGCACTTATTTTGTAGGTATTATGAAAAAGATGAAGCTTAACTTACTGTGCTAGTTGTTAAAGCCACAGGAGCAGGAGGATTTACTGTGTGTTGACTGGATGTGCTCCTGGAGTGGCACCTTCCACAGCAGATGCTGGGTGTCATCGAGCATCTGCTGCCAGGAGGCGTTTCTAAACGCGACCTGCTGCTCTGTTAACATTCAGCTGAAGACTTAGATGCTGTTTGTTCTCTCTGTCATGCAGAAAAGTGTGCTCAAAGTTCTGGAGGTGAGACAGTTCACATGGCCCTTGGAGACAGTGACGAGTTTGGTTATGGATGGAAAAATGTCACTTCAGAAGTTCTCATGGAGGACCCATTTGCTTATTGATGTTGTCACCTGGTTTATTATTAGTCTTTGGATTTTCATTATGATTTTCTAGTTACATACACATATTTAGAAAGAATAATGACCTCCTCAGCTTTGTATTGCTATTAACTACAGTAATGTTTTGTCTGGGAAACTACTCTTCTTAAGAATTATGGATTTCTGTGACTCAAATCTTGGCAGGAACTGCTTAATGCATAGGAAGCTGCCTTAGCATTTGCTATCAGAATTATTTAGCCAAATTCCAGCTTTTGTGCATCTTTCCTTTCATGACAACAGTAAGTCAATACATGTCTATTCCTCCATTCCCACTCTCCATGAAGTGGAGGTTGTTTTGTTCTGCTTATCTTTTTTGAAGGATAATCCATATTGAGGATCTCCCAAGGTGGCTTCTTCTCAAATAAATGAAAATGCCATGGCGATGCAGGTGTGTGTTCTTAGTGCCGCTTGCTCTTATTACACAAAATACACCAGTCGTATCTTGGGGCCTTTGAAGATAGTCCTTGCTTCTGCAAAACTGGCAGATCTCAGCTACCTACTGAGCAAGAATTCTCTGTAAATATTGTAAATGGAGAAGATTTGGGGCTTGCAACAGCCTTCCCATTGAAAATGTCTTCAAAATAATGACAGCGCAAATTTCTTAAAGACTAAATGTGACTCACTCTCACAGCTCATAAGTCTGTTTATAACAGCTCCATCCAGTGGCTTCTGCTGTAATGGGAATGCAGGGCTTGGCTCAGGGGTTCAAGACCTTCAGGGCTGAAAAATGCTACTTTAAGATGCATGATTTGACAATTATCGCCTTGCAGAAAAAAGCATAATTAATTTAAAAATGAAATATGTAGCGTTTACATTTTGCAGTCAAATGTGAAGAATTACTGTACCTTTTTTTTTTCTGTTCCTGGTGTCAAATGGCTTCCACCTCTTGGTGTGCAATGAGAGACCGTCCTTCCTCAGTACCTGGTACGTAAGTTACACTTGTAACAAAGGTGAATAAAGTGCCTGTATGAGATGGATTTTTTGAAAGAGCAAAGTAACCCAGGTGAATTCACTCATGCAGAAAAGGCCCTCTCTGCACTTCACCAGAGAATGTTGGAATCATTCAAGCTTTTGATGTTGCATTTTTCTTGAACGATTCCAATTTCTTTGTACAAAGTCTTGGATATTGAAAATGTGAGCTTTAATTTCAAACCTTATTTTTCCCCCTTCACTTTCAAACAAATTATTTTAACCAGGCTGATGTTTTAAAAAAAATCTTTTTTATGGAAGTGATGCAAGTAGATTTTTTCAGATTGCAAAAAAAAAAAAGTGATTTCAATTCTGTTTCCCATTCAGGATGGGGAAAAAGCTTTCAAAAGCTCCAAAATTCTCATGGGTTGGGGAAAAACGTTTCCCACACAGCTCTAGTCAATGGGAGTGTTACCGTAAACTTCACTGGGCCTTGGATCGGGCCCTGAGAGTGTATCAGAGATTTTGTCAGCCTCATTGATTGCACAAACCAGCCTTGTTATGAGGAAACATTCCTGGGCCAGACAACATTCTGACATTTGTCTGTAGCTTTCACATTTAAGAGAGATTATTGTCTCTGGAGGATCATTCTTAATGATTTAAATCTGAGGTAGATCGTTTTTTCTGGCAGCATGTGTGTAACCTAATCCATATATTGTTGAAAATAATTGGAATGAGCATTGAGTTGCTATATGGATGTGGTCAGTCAGTATTGACGGCATTGAGACTTGCTGAGTAGGTGGTATAAATTATAAGAGGACCTGGAAAACCAAAGCAAAAACACCCAACACCAAAAAAACCCCAAACACAGGGCAATGTGGAAATAGAAATGCTCTCCGCTGGGATTATTTTGGAAGCAAGTAGTCTGAGCTTTAGAAAATTCGCTTTTGTTAATTACAAGTTGGATAGCATCGCATTGACCAAGTGTATGTAAAACTGGTGTTTGTTCCCTTTGCAGAAGGTTTGGTGGTGACTTGAGGCGCATCCCCTGAGCGAGGGATGGTGTGTAAACTGTACCACCCAAGGAGCAGCCCCGGGAGGCAGCGTGACTCACACACACAGGATGCCGAGACAAAAATCCCTCCCTGCTTTCCCTTGGCTTTTAAAGCTATAAAATAGAAAGATATTGCTGGGGTTTTTTTACCATGCTAAAGTGCCTGCAGGGGCACAGCTGTATGATTAGTAATTGTGAGAAGGGGAAGGATGCTTGGAGCGCTGGCTCCTCATCTTCAGGATGGGAATGTGTGGGCAACTCCGGTTTGAATTGTAGCCTAATATCAGAGTAACCTATGGAAACAAGTTATTTCTTGAGCCTAGCTTGATAAAACATTTCAACACGCTCCACAATTACTTTGAACGTCGATTGGTTTTAAATATGTGCTTAAAAATAAGTATGCTCATGCTTCACCAGAGAAAAATGTTGCTCTGAGATTGTATTCCCCTGTATACATGCATGCTCCAAGTTATGGTTCAGCACATTACATCTCGCTTCTCTGAATTACTACCCTGTCCTGTGGTAAAAGGGCTTTTTGCTGACTTCAGTTTTGGACACCTCACTACTTCTTGCTAATTAGGAAAATATTTTAGATGGTTTCTATTAGGACTTGGCACTGTCTATTAGGATTATTTCTGTATACTAATGATATGCTTAGTTTAAAAACAAAAAAGGCCCCGGGTATGTGAAATATTCTAGGTAGTACCCTACATAAAAATAGAAATCAACAGTGGTGTTTTCCCCAGAGGTGCAAGATCCAGTTTGATGTACATCTAACATGTTGAACTGATTAGGAAGGTATTTCAGTAGGAAAAGAGCCAAATTTTAGCCAACAGGTTGAATTTTATTTCAGCCCCAAGAGTTAATTGTGCAAAAGAAACTAGGCCTCCCATTTCCTATCCCTTGACATTTACATTTCTTCCTTTTCTTTCTATGGTTGCATTAATTGTCAACTGAAAGAGACATTCAATCCATAGGATAATTTCTTCAACAGGAGCAGTTTTAAGATACTGCTCTTTAAACATTTGTCTTGCTGTGGGTTTAGTATAAACCTGTACAAAAGGCAGATTTAGGAGGTTTCATCAAAACTACAGTTATCAATATTTCACTCAAATTATTAGACACTAAAGTCAATGTCTTAATCTGTTAAAAACTTAATCATTATTTACTCTTCTTTTTAATCAACGTTAGCATGCTGAAAGAGGCCTTATCCTGCAGTTTGTGTTGGGTTTTTTTGGTTTACCTTTCTGCCTGTTCAATCTGTTGGTTATTTCTCCCGTGAATTAAGGAACATTTGGGTAGAGAAGTGACAGATACAATCTGAGAAAAGATGGTTTGGAGCACATCCTCAATCCTGGCACTTGTGTATGTGCAGAACATGTGTTCATACATGTAGAAACTAATTGCTGTGTTACTGTGCAAAGCTACATGAGCAATGTAAAGGATCTAAAAAACTTGGAAGACTTTAAAACTATTAATTTTACTGGAAAGCAAGCTTGTCGCTTTGTGCTTGACCCCAGCAAAGAGCAGCGTGTGGTGCTGCTGCTGCTCAACCAGACCGTGAAGGAAATCCTGGTTTAGAGAATCATATTTTTCCCTGTGGTCCATTTGCTTCTGGTTAAAATGTTTGTCTCTTTCTATATTCTCGTCCTAGAAGCAGCATATAAATTTTTTTTCCTGGAATTTCAACAATTTTCTGTCAAGATTTCATCATAACATGCCAAATGGGCATAAGTGATTGATATATGTCATCAATGTATGTTGCAAAGTATTAAATCTGTTAATAAGACACTTGTGATATGGAATGCTAAGTATATCCCTAATTATATCTGCCTCCACTATATTGCTGAGGCATTGTATCTGAATGATGCTTAACGATCCTGAACTGGAAAACTAAAGGATATTTTCTACTGATCTATGGAGCAGCTTATACTGTGTAACTGATAAAATACAGCGTAGGTTTAGCATTAAAAAACCCCCTATGCTTGTATTGGAAAAGGTAGGAAGCTCTGGCACTTCTGAGGCTCTTGCCAGAGAAAGGAATTATTTCAAGTAAACAAATGTAGCAATTTCCCTGCCTAACATAGGTGCAGACTTAGCTAATGCATTCCACCTGCCAGAGTCAGAAGGGGAACTCCAGAGGCAAGCTTCAAGCTGCACCTAAAAGCCTTCTGGCATTTATCTATTGAACTGATAAACAGCAAAGTTATGTGCGAGACCAGGTTATTGAATTTCTTATTTTTATTTTTTTTTTTAATCTTTAGGGGAGTATCTTCAGAAAAGAGAAGCTGCGCTCATAGATGACAGAGCGTTTCCAGTTTTCTGGTATTGCACTGGAGCTAAATGTCAGCAACATTAGGATTTTCTTAACTTTTAGAGCAAGTCAAATTAAAAAATATTGCACTTTTTAATGGAATCTTCAATTTAAAAAAATCGATTTTTTTTTTTTTAAAGTAACAAAATTTCCCTCCTTATTCCCTGCCCCCCCCACCTTCCATGACATCTTGATGGTTTGAAGATGTGCTGCTTCATCTTCTTCATACATAGGACTTTTCAGAAGCACGTGGTACCACGGATGTTACAAACTGGGCAGTGGTACCTGCTACTTGTGCGTTCGTATGTGAGATTTCCTCCTCCTCCCCTTGCACAATCTTCCTGCTGGGGGTAAAACTCTTCAATAGTCCCATCATCAGCATTGGCTGATATTAGAGTTGCAGACCTGAGGCTGTAACAATAGTGACAATGCTGCCGTAAGGAAGGAAGAGGAATGGAAAGAATTAAGTTTGTGTTGACTGCATCTCTTAGCATGAGGTAGTAGTGGAGAACAATGTTTATTCATTAAGATATAATTGCTTGGAGCTAGATGTGTTTTTTGCCTTCCATGCTGGTTTTCTTTGAATGCCTTCTGTTTAGATTTTTCTTTCTCATTGCTGTAATTTGCTATGCACTGATGGGGATAAATGTCATCAAAGGTCTGAAGCTTTTGATGTTTCTAATATAAGATGCAAATGTTGAACAGATGAAAATTATTTGCTAATAAGTAAATAAGTATCAAAAGCAGAAGTACAAATAAAAAAAAAACAACAAACCCTGTGTAATAGCTGCTAAAAATTCAAGTGACTTATTATTTAAACACTGGGCAGGCCCTTCTTTGATGTATGTAAATATTTTCAGAGGCGTCCTTGTGTTGTTAAAGTAAAACTACTATTTTTGTTTTCTTTTAAAGCTCACTTGAAACATTCTGGGGAAGTGTAGAACCGTTGAATCTTCCTAGATATATTGGAACTGAGGGACAGAGGCAGGATGGAGCCTTTCAGCTGCTGCTGATTCCCATCCACTTTCCTGTTCAGTCTGGGAGGCTGTTCCTGACTCACAAATCTGGCAGAAACTCTGTTCTGTACAGACTCCTACAAATTGCTTATGTCTAATATGGAGCTTTGTGGGTCCTCATGCACATCTGAAGTTTCTGCAAGCTGCTGTAATAAATACTGGGCAGCTTCAAACTGTCTGCAATCAGATTTCAGACTGAAAGGTGAACTTGTCGCGGTTATACCACTAGAAGACCCATCTTGCTGCTCATCATTGCAGCTGATACAGAGCAAGACAAAAGAGCTACTTTAGCATCTTTTATCATGACAGCCTGAACCTTTGTAGTACTACAGCTGAAATCTGGGAAAGAATGTTGGGACAGACATGTTATATCTTGACTGTTTTTTGGCTGATTACTGTTTAGGGGTCAAGGTGCTTTGGCCTTTGGATTTATTCACTTGCAGTTTGGAACAGCAGAAGTACTAAAACCCTTAAGTGCATTTCTTGTCAAAGACCTCTTAAATCAAACACAGCTTAAACGAGTTACTGAAAAGAAACAGTTTCCACTTCTCCCTTAATCTGTCTCCCATGCTCAGTAATTGATGTCTAGTTTCATGAGTCATATTTAACTCGCCTTAGGTTCCATTTCTTCCAGCCTAATCCTGTACATCCTTCCGTAGTCAATGTCTGTGCTGGGAGCTGGTGAAGGTTTTGCATGAGTAAAGGCTGCCAGATGGGTTTCTGCAGCAACTTGTGGTGTTTTTATCTAGAAGGGGAAGAAACTTCAGGAAAAATTAGCATCTGTAATCTTTGGCTCTGGGGTGACTGGAGAGAGGCACCCGGGGATTCCCAAAGAGAGAGGGTTTCTGTTGTACGGACATGCAAGAGATGGAAGTTCTCAGGAGCTGATGTTATATCACATAGGAAGGCAGCCAAAAGCAAAATTGCGGCTGGGTATTCCAAGCAGAGATTTCAACAGGGTTTGAGACAAAAACAGGCATGACAGCCAGAACTCACTGATCCCCACAAGTGAGTGTGGACTTTCCCTATGGAGGTGGGAATGTGTGAGTTATGCTGTTCTGATTTCTGTCACTACTGCGAAGAGGCTGCGCTGTGAAAGTTGCATTCAGAATCTGTTTTTCAAAAGAGTTAAAGGCCATTCTGTTCCCTGATTTCTTTTTCTCTAGTACTTTGTTATGGAAAAGGGAAAAAAGCAGAGGATGAAAGACACCTAGTAATGAGAATCTGCAGCTTTGTTTGATGCAAAGGAAAATGTGAATATAGGGCCAATTTTCATTACAAACCAAACTTTCAACAATAACAAGTCATCATATAATGGCTGTTTTCATTATTGTTGCTGCTGAAGAAACAAAATATATTTGAAGACAAAATAACATCAAAATTTTCCGGATTACTGTCGATCACTCAAATCAACAAAGAGGAAAAAAGTTGTGCCCTTTTGTTTTTCCTGGGTTTGTTGTCTCAGTGCAACACATACTAGAGGGTCTGGAAGTGTCTTGCCCCCTTTGTTTTTCCCCTGTGATTGTTTTCTTTCATAATCAGACCAATTAATATGTTGACAGAAGAGAACTGCTTGTGGATTTTTTTTCATTTTTGTATGTGTTTTCTTCCCTGTGAGTCTGGAACAAAGTTTCGCAGATAAATAGACTTGTCTCTAATGAAAGGGGGGAAATTGCAAATGGGAATTTCACAAGATACATGTCATTACTTCCTCCCACAAGTCTTACAGGTGTGACATTAATCAGGTTGTGGGCCGTGTTCTGGGAGTCTCACAGGGATCTGACACCATCTGCGTGGCTCCTGTGTTTCAGGGTCACTAACTGAGCATGCAGAATGAGATGACTTCCTGAGCTATCTCTGCCTTTGAACAGGCCTCTTCCACCCCATGGCGGGTACCTCAAAGAGCCAACACCTGACGGGCGTCACTTTTCCGCCATCGACACTGATGGATGTGCCCAAAGCTCAATTAGTGCTTCCTCCTCGCCTGGAATCCTGGCTGGCCCGTTCCTGTACGGGCACTGTGTTTGGAGTGGTGATTTTAGTGTTGCTAGGTCCAAGGAATCCAAGCAGGATGCAAATGATCGTATCTAGAAATGTGCCATATTGCCTACTTTCTTAGAGAAATTTTTAAAGACTCTTATAAAGAGGCAACAAATAAAAGTTTGAGGATGCCATGCCTTAGTAAGACAGGGAAAAAGAAATGATTTTAAAAAGGTGTTGCAGTTCTCAGTTGTAAATATTTCTCTGTGTTACATCACCTATGGTATCAGAGCTGAAGACAAACAAAAAGATTTCCTGGCCCCCCTTCTCCCCCTTCTGCCTTGTGGAATATTAGTGGTAGGGTAGATAAGTAACAAATTATTTGCATTCTCTCTCTTCCTTGCGTATCTAACTGTGTAGTCATCCTTTCCACTCAAATGTTGCTGTGTAGTTGGTGATAGTTTTAAACCAAGTATGTACAAGGTAGCACAGAGGGTCTGTTTCTTGGACCACGATTCCCATCAGTTCCTACCACAGCCAGATTCTGTAGGGAGTTCTGTGCATCCAGCCCCAGACTGCACTGCAGAGAGAAAACCGTCCTAGAGGTACTTTATCTATATTTTAATTCAAGAGAATAACTTGCTGGATTTCTTCCCTTGGGAAAATAGCCCCTGCTACAGATTTAGTTCCAGTCAAGCCTTGCAGTTTCAGTATCTAACAGAGAGACGTAGTTTCCTTTAGGCTCATGAGTTTCACAACTTGGGAACCGTTTCTCCCCCTCCCTTCCCCCCCAAGAGATCCTGCTTGCTAGACGGGCTTTCCCAAATTCTCACAGCTCTAATCTGGATACCATTTAGTGTGACAGCCTTCTTCCCGGGTTCCCACAGCTGGTTAGTGTTTTGAATTCCAGCCTCATGAACTCATATCAGGCTACATGGGCTAATGCTCCAAGCACAACCTAGAGCAGATATCTCTGATGACAGAGTAATGGAGAAAACCGTGGTGCTTTCTGCGGGTTTATAAATGCACAGTCATTTGTGGTGTTCTTCAGTTTCTGCGGGGAGTAGCTGACTGTAATGCCTCATAGTGACATTTAAATATTAACGGAGGTGAAAACAAAATCATGGAAGTCTGTTTGATGAAAGAGCAGGAAAACAACCTGCTGCAGTGGGAAAAGTCTATCAACTAACTACCCAAGGGCACAAATGTGGCTAAAAAATATCACTTAAATAATTACTGCAAACTCTCACAAAGGAAAAGTCTAGGAAAAGCATGTCTTTTTCTCATTCAATCTTTACCTTGAATAAACAGTGTTTTAAATAACAAAGGCAGTAGTTACCAAACAGTGCAACGGGTGTAGCACCCGCTGGTCAAGCCTGAATGGTTGGACTCAATCTTAAAGATCTTTTCCAACCAAAATGATTCTATGTGGTTGAATTCAGTGCCTTGGACTGGTTTTGGGAGCAGCCTGAGGTTCAGAGGTGTGCTCCTCACCCTCTGCACCTGATGATTTGTAGGGGCCACCAGCATATGGCTGAATTTGGGGAGATATTTGCAACCTCAAGCTCTACTCATGCATTTGAGAAGCCGGTGGTCAGCACTGCTGTTAATTAGACCTAAGTCTCTGAAAATCCAGCACTTAGAGCATTTCCAAAGTAGTATTGTTTTTGGGAACACCGGTTCTGAGATAGAGATGTGAAAGAAGAAATTGCACAGAGCTAGGTAATTCCTGATACCAACCGCAGTAGCTCTACTGATTCTAGGAGGGGTTTGACAGTCTGTACCAGAGCAGGATCTAAGCCACCTCCTCTTCACTTTGTGAATGTTCAGTGGCTTTTTTTCCTTAATTTAACAACAACAACAACACTCATTTAGAATTAAAAGCAACTATACATCAGAATAGAAATGATTGGTGGCACGTGTTGAGAAGTGGGTGGAAGTCAGGCATTTTGTCTGCAATTGTGCTGTTCAGAATACTATTAGGGACATGTTTTACTTAAAATTTATAAGGATGAAGCTACACTTGGGGTTTCAAAAACAACCTGAATGACTGTTTTTTTTGTTTTGATGTTGACACAACTGCATCCCATGACTTGCCCATCCTACTCCAGTGAGTAGCAGCTGGGAATCTGAGTACTGTGTGGATGTGAGGTAGCTTGATTTCATGGAGAGGATGTAAAGAAAATTGTTTACTAGGAATCTGTAGTTAGATCTCTCTATGTAATATACAAGCTCATTCTGAGAGGTGGTCATATACCTCAGATGTTGTTGAGTTTGAGGTGAGCTCCTGAACTAGATCTTTGCCTGGTAGAAAGTGAGCAGAGGTGAAGATATGGCACAATAAAAGAAAACTGGGATGGTCAGAATTTCAGAGTCCAACTGGGTATGGTAAAACCCAAAACTTATAGCAAGCATTAGATCTTTGTTCCTTAAAAAAAACCCAAAAAACAACTAACAAACCAACAAACCCCTATGCTTCTTTTCATTGTAGGAAAGCAGAAGTTTGTTCATATCATGCCCATAATCAGATGGATAATTATGAATATTTCTGCATGTGAGAAATTTGACTTAAATATGAAAACTGCATGCAAGATGAGAAGGGATCTGTCATCCACCAAAAGTGCCTGGCAAGCAACCTGCTCTACAGTCCCATTTGTACATTTATTAGGTGGCTCAAATTTGGATGTTTGCTGTTGATTGAGGGCCAGTTTCAGAAAATCACTCCTCTGATACTTCAAAAACCTTCTGATTTCCCTTCCAAATGTGGTAGCGCTCAGCCTTTTCCAAGTGACATGATCATCCTGTTAAAATCAGGGTGTTTAACCTGGATATCCTCTAAAATGAGATACATCTCCTCAGTGTTGACATTGAAGAGGAAGAAGGTGACTGGTTCCACTGCTGAATTCTAACCAAGGATTATTCAGACCTTGAGGAAACATGGGAGAGCAAATGTTTACTGACCGTGTAATTAGCACGATGATTTGCTCTGTCTGTTGGCCCTTAGCACCATATTTCCTGTCTGAGCAGTGGAAAGCAAAAATATTAGTTGCTGTTTCACTAGAGGAACAAGTGTCTTCCAAATGAACAAATGATCTATTACCAGTCTTGCAAACTCTTCCCATGGGAATAGGCATTTTGCTTCTTTTTTTACAGCTAATTTCTTTCGTACAGCAGGTTCCCAGACACATCAAATGCCTCACATGTTAAGCTGCTAGTTAAGATTTATAGTCTCTGTTTGTGTTATCAGAGTAAATTACGCTACGGCTGGCAGTCAGACTTCTTGTAGAGTTTATAAAAATGAATAAATTATTTGTTTTTTTTGATATCTAATGTCTTTCGAAAGCACAAGACATTTCTAAGTTGTCTCTTCTGTTCAGAAGTTTCTTGTATTGATGGGCAGCCAAGGCTTCGACAGTGAATACTGTTCCTTTGCTTGCTGAACGAATAAAATACATGCACAGCATTGGTGGGTCTTCCGTAGATAGACAAAGGCTGTTGAAGAGGTTTGAAGTGAAATTCAGTGGTTGGACATTACTTGTTAGTAGAACTCAGCTGAGTCATGAGAGACAAATAGGCTTAGGAGACTGAATGGAAGCGCTTTCTACATTATTGTTAAATTTTTTAGCTTAAATCTTCAGCGTAAAGTGACAGAGGTGGAAAGATGTTAGTGCTTTTATACTAAACTAGGCCTTATGAGCCTTCATCCAGTACTTTTCATTTACTAGTTGTAAATATGTCACGGAAGCTTTTTTTTGCAGTAGCATAAAACATAGAGAATAAAGCAAAATTTGCCGTTTGAAAAGTGAAATGATTTTTTGGAAAGGTCAAATAAGCTCTTCTAATGTTTCTGGGAAATTCTCTTTAAGCTGATTTGCCAATTTAGATTTAATTTTATGGAGTAGCTTGGCTTGGCAAATCATAGAATGGTTTGGGTTGGAAGGGACCTTAAAGCTCATCTAGTCCAACCCCTGCCATGGGCAGGGACACCTTCCCCTGGACCAGGTTGCTCAGAGCGCCGTCCAACCTGGCCTTGAACACTCCCAGGAATGGGGTACCCACAGCTTTTCTAGGCAGCCTGTTCAGTGCCTCAGCACCCTCTGGATGGATCCCTTCCCTCTGGATGGATCCCTTCCCTCTGGATGGGTCCCTTTCCTCAGCTTGGTGTCATTGCTGAGGGTGCACTTGATCTCCTTTTCTGTGTCCATACAAAGATATTAAACAGCGCTGGTCTCAATGCCGAGCCTGAATGTCACTTCCATCTGTGAAAATCAAGAATTGCTTATCGAGGTGTAAGCAAATTAGTAGTTGATGGACGGGGGTGGGAAATGGGGAATGGAATCCATGAGACTTTGCAGTTCCTCAAGCTCTGCAGCTTTTTTCTAGCTGTGAGATAAGCCAAAAGGAATAAACTCTTTTCAAAATTCGGGAAGCAAAGCCTGTGCTTCTTTTCCCCTCATCTGTCCTTTGTCACTCTCCACATAAATGTTGAATTCTTTAAACTTCAGTTAGAATGCTGTTTTAAAACAAAGAAACAAACAAACAAACAAACCAAAAAACAAACAAAAGAAAACCTCAATATTTACAGCTTTTAAAGGGAGCAGGCAAGAAATTACTTTCAATCCAGAAATATTTCATTCTACAAACTCTGATTAAAAAAAAAAAAAAAAAGGAAGCTAATGCACTTTTTAGCTAAAACTCCGTTTTTGTCTGTTTCAAACAAAGTGATATATTTTGTTAATGCCTGCCTTTCAGTCAGCAGCCCTGATTCTGCATCTCATCTGCTCCTGCCTTGGGATGCCTCTGTTCTGTGAAGTGAGACCACGAGATCTGTTAGACCTGACAGTGAACCTCAGGTTTGAGCTGATCCGCAATCACAAAACTCAAGTGCTGATAATTTAAATGCTCATGCACACAGCCCCGATGTTTGCTGCCTTTTCTCAGGGGAGACTTCACATTTGATTCATTTCTAAGAATTATATCGTATATGTAGTTCATGGCTATTACCCAGTCAGTTCTGCATATTTGTGTATCTTTAAGTAACAAAAAGACTTTGACAGTAGTTATATAACATATTTCAAATTGTAGGGCAATTACTAATTCATCCTAATGGCTGTTGCTGTTTATTGCAGGGATAATTGCCAGACTTTTTAACAAATGTTTAATCAATATTTTACAAAAGTAGATTATCTTTTTTTTTTTTTTTTTTTGTAAAAGTGTGGTTTAAAAAGGACTCATTTTCTCTTTAGTGCTGAGCAGAATAGCAGGGTCTGTTTTTCATGTTCTTTAAGTTACATTTTTCTGTAGTAGAAAGAAAACTACAAAGCTCTACTACTGTATAGTGGTTTAGTTCAATTACTTTTCATCTTGGAGACCTGATACTGATTTAAGTCATATGTCAAAATGAGTCTGTCTCATTCTAGTCTTTAATAGCCATGAATTTGTAGCCGAAATCTCATTCTGTGCCTGCACTTCATCCAATTAATGAATTTCAGCATGAGAGAGAGGGCAGGAGGTAGTAGGTGAATATGTTGGTGGGGTCATTTATCATCTGCCTTACACCTGCTTGTCTTGTTCAGGATTCCCTGCCCAAGTACTTGTGACTGAGCATTAAAGCACCTCTGCAAGCTGGATATTCCAGGTAGTTGTACTGAAAGCCAGAGTGTCACCAGTGATGTGACAGCTGATGTGATGCTGTTGCATTGGATGGGACAGGGCAAGTTGACATCGGTTTAAAATCTGGGATCAGCAGACAAGGTTAAAATTATTACGCTACAGGCTTAGATAGCATGTCTTGCTAGCTGCAAAAATAAATAAGAAATAAAAATCTAACACTAACTTACATGACTATAATAAAACATTAGAAAGCTTAAATATTCTAGGCATGATCTTTAAAAAGAGATGTCATGTTTCTGAATACCCTTCTTAAAGTGAATATAGGTTGAGGTCTTGTTTTCTTCTATTAGAAATACAGCAGGAATTTAGTCTAGCAATGTTTACACATGGATTTACATTTTAATAGTGACTGACTCAGTGTAAAAATGATCAAATTGTGGTTTAAAAGTACAACTAATTATTGAGATTGGGTAGATTGTGGCCTAAACAAGGATTTTATATTGCTGATGCCTCATAGCACCACAGAAATGATTATGCAATGTAAAAAGTTAACAAAAAAGAGATATGCGAGTTTACATGGGATTCATGTTTGGTCAGGTTGTATTTATTAGAATATGTTTACCTGTATTCTGCAGAAGTCAAACTCAGATCTTGACTTTTGTATTGCTGATAATATTTTACAACTTGGTGTCATAATATAAATGGTGGCAGAATTTGTGAGTTGGGTGTACTTTTTTAAAATATCAATGAAAATTTCTTTGTTGCTTCGCTGGACAAAAAACAAAGGGGGCAAAAAAATCAGTATTTTTTTAGTTGTTGAAATCTCCCCGGAGTAATAGTTTGAAAACATAGTAGGTAACAATTTTTACAATATTCTCCTGAGATGTGACTGGAGGATTTTAAGGAGGACAGCAACGAAAGGGCAAGAATGTTTGCATAACCATCCCAAAGGTGCATTAACCCTCCCATTCTGAATTTCTCTCTTTGACATGTTTTCTGGATGAAGTTTTCTACAGTGGAGAAGTATTTTTCCTTGGATCTGGGGAGGTACAGAACAGATGAGAGGTCAGATTTTCAAAGCATCTCAATAAGTGAAGATCCGAGAGTGAGCCCAACCTTTCTGAAAGCGTGTAGCATAACCAAGTTTTGGAACCTTAACCAGACACCAAATTTCTGCATATCATAGCAGGACCTTCCTAGAGAGCAGGCACTGTCTTCCTTGAGCAGTTATGGTGTATTTCCTAAAGCCTGACAAGTTTATAAGCCGCCAAAGAGGAACATCTTATGATGCAAAGAGTTAGGCAATCCTGTTGATACATGTCACCTCTCCTGGAGATAATACCCTTAGAACAATGCTATGGCTCAAGGTATGGGGAGATAAAAGGCACTTCTTGATGTGAGAGGGTAAGAGTGAAAAGGGAGAAAGTAATTGAATGGGGTGGATGGTGGGGGGGTGTCAGCAAAAGGGATAAACTTACTGTATTTCAGGGAGAGCACCCAAGGAAAATGAGAACAAGGGCAATATAAAGAGAGGACCTGGAACGTCCCTCTGCTGTGACTGTGGTTGGTGAGTCTCTGGCAGCAGCATTCTCCCTGCATCCTTTACTTTGTAATAATTGGTCACTGATGCAGGAGAAATAATTACAGTGACCAATTTAAGCAAGAAAGTGTGCAAAATGTGATCCTTTAGCAACTTTCCGTTTCACACCAGCTCATGCCGGGTTTACCTCCTTATCAAATAAGACCCTGGGAGAGACAGCAAGGAGCAAACCCACTTCATCTTGTCACACATCTTCTCCAACACGTTCACAGGAGTGGGATTTGTTCCCTGCAGCACCCCCTACACACATCGTGTGTGTCAGGCTCTTTCCAGAGGCTGGGAACCTTTCTGCCCCCCTCCTTTTTGCTTCTCAAAAAAGTCGAAGACACGCAGCGAGCACTTGTACACATGTAGTTAGTTGGTGGTCCGCCCGCTGGCTTGCACATTGGGCTTTTTCCAGGGGGTGTGCTAGCATGTGGTTTCCATCTCGGGAGCTCTCAAAGCCTTCTCACAGTGCCACATGAGCCTGCTTTAACAACTTGGGAAGAGTGCAGCTTCTTTCAGGTACTTGGGCTTTGCTAGCCCTCTGTTTGCTTAGGTACACCCTTGGAAATAAATGCTTACAAAAAGAGCATAAAGTATTTTGATTCTCCTTTTGAATGTTTAGCTGGGATTTTTTTTGTGGTAGCATCTGGTCTGCAGTCTCCTGAGCATTCTCCTGCACTGTTAGGCCTGCAGTGGGGATGCTCAGACATCCCCTTAATTTCTTTATCTGCTAACCTTCCTTTTTCCTTTGAGGTGCTGTGGTTCACTTGAGAAAGGTTTTGCCCCTTATGATAACTTGAGGAAATCCCTTACTTTCCTTATGTCTCCACTCCCTCCCCTTCTATGTGTGCACACACAAGAACCCATGCCTATCCCAACATGTTCAGAATATTTATTGAACATTGATTCATCATCTCATCCTTCTATTACATGGCTCGAAGTCTGATAAATGTTCTTACTTCAGCTTTATTTCTGGAACCGGCACCTGGCTGAGGATGGCAGACCCGAAGAGAAAGGCACCCATTTGCAGGACTTCTGGCTTTAGTTCTTGACTCTGCCTCAGGCTGCCTGGTCCTGTAGGTGAATCTCTCTACTCTCGCTACTCATTTGTAAGAAATGAATAATAGTTTTTATTTTCTCCCATCTGTGGTTGTTTATGTCTGCCTTGACTTGATGCTCATTTACATGTGTAGTGCCTATCACTGCTTGTCCATCATTGCCTGTGATCTAGTTAATTACTCTGATATAAATAGAATTTTTATGGAGAGTACTGCTTGAGATGAGAAACTGTAGCGCTGTGAAAAGTTTAGGCTTTCAGAATTAGACTTTAGATGTGCTGCCTGGATGATAGATTGTTCCGATGTTTGCCAAGATGTCTGAGCTTCTGCCATACTCTGATTTCTTTTTCTTTTTCTTTCCCTTTTTTTTTAGTTTTTTTTTCTCCTCTTCCCCCAGTCTTGCAGCCACATCATGTGGCTCTCCCTGCTTTTATGAATGGAATGTCATGATCTGCATCTGCATAAAGGTCCTTTCATTAGATGCTCCCTCTGTTCTTAAGACATTTATGGAGGTTAATTTGGGGAAAAAATTCTTCGCAATACACGACATTTTCCTTCCATTATACTTCAGCTGTCCCAGATTTATGTGGAAAGATTACACATAACATCTTATTTATAAGAATGTATACAATCATCATTCACACAGAAAAAAATATTACAATGTATTCTTTCTCCAGAGGAAGAGCACCAGAGCGAATTACATCATGGGACTAAACAGTTTTTACCAAAATCCTGAATTGACATAACTAATTTGCAACACCCCTTAAGTGCTTTCCAAATCAACGTTACCAGAAGGCCAGATGCACAGCTCAAATCACTGCTGACTTTGCCACTGTCTTTTGCTTTTACCTCTTTTACAGAGTTTCTGGTAACATAACCATTTGCAGCCCAAACCTAGAAAGTCTTGTGGGAAATTGAACCAACTTCTTTTTTTCTTATTTCTTTCAGCAGGAGTTTGCTCATCTTTTTTTTTTTTTTTTCGTTCCCAACATGTTAACAGATGTAAATATGAATCATATTTCATTCTCAGACTCCTTATAAAAATACACTCAGAACCAAAGTTTGAGTAATAAAAAACATTGGATGCATCTCCAAACCACAATGAAACAAGCCCAAACGAGTCGAGGCTTGGCTTGCACACCTCTGTCTGAAAATAAGAGGAGAAATCTTTTGAATGTCTTTTTTGTTTGCATGTCACTTACTTTTACAGCACTGATAAACTGGCGTGTGTGTAGGTATGTTCTTGTGTGTGTTTAGGTGTATGGTTTCCTGTCTTCCTTATCTTCCCATCTGTTCTTTATGACTGATCTACACTGTAGACATTCTTGTGGTTTTGATGGCTAAAATGAACTGATATTCATTGTTTTCAGTCAGCCTCCTTCTCCCTCCTCATCCACGCACTTCAAACAAGATTCAGAACTCGGCTTTCTGAGCTTGCTTCTGCACCAGGAAAATCAGGATACATTGGTGATCTGGGATTATATTTAGGGTACAGATTCTGATGTGAGTTGTTGTATCAGCCCACACGCAGGAACTGGTGCTGTGAGTTGGGTGTGAAGTTTGAGTTATTGGAAGGACTCTTGCTGGCTTTGGGTTTGCTGTAATGACCTTGAAGACAAGACCCTTCATTTAAGCTCAAAATAAACTCTCTGCTTTGGTTAATGATTTCAGGATGGATGGGCTGCATACCCTCCTAATAAACTGCAAAAGGCTGGGATGTGAGTGTAGTGCAGTTGCTTGTATTGTTTGGCGGTTCATCAGTCGAGCAGAACTCCTGGTGCAGTTTTGATGTGGAGCAAATAAGTCACCCAAGGGACTTCTGGGCATGTTTCGGGAATAGCACTGGCCAGGGCCTGGTCCCAGTGGGCAGTATGGCTGAGGATGCTGTTCAACTTATGTTGAACTGTGCTGTGCGTTCATTTGGCCTCAGGGCCGCAGAATGGGCCCAGCCCACTTTATTGGGTTGCATAGGCACAGCTATTGGTGTTTTCAATTGAAGCTTTGTATTCTGAATATTCTCATTCTGGGCTCTACATTCCCTTTTCTACATTAGCGATACAGGCGGCACGGACACCCACATTCAAGGGTTTAGATTTGATACTACGAGCTGGCAAGCTTCAGTCTCACCTGCTGAAAATATCAGCTGCTTTGAACAGAAAACTTTTAGAGTGAGCTTAATTAAGCATGGACTGTTTGACTTAACTGGGTTTTGATTGTAATGGGTTATTTTTTCTGGCAACAAGCCAAAGTAGCAGAGGTTGTTCATTAAGCGTAAGCATTCACTTTCGGCCTCCCTCACCAATGCACAAGCATCTTGCTATTGTGTGTGATCCTTCGACACTGCAAGATTCTTGCTTTCTCTGTGGGCTTTGCATGGACTAAATGTGTGTGTCTTGTGTCCCCAGAGCTACAGGAATCCAAGTCAATAGTGGGAACAAACAGCAGTAATGGGAGGCTGGGGTGCGTAGAGGCATTTCTGAGGTGAGCAACAGGCCATTTCTCTATAGTATTTCCTTCCATAAGTGAAGCCTCCAATCTTTGTTTAGATATGAACTTTTAATTGCAATGGGATTGAATGAAAACTCTTCCAGAAAGAAAAGAGTATTGCTATCATTTGGCTGTAAATGCTCTTGAGGGATTTCTTGTACATATATCTTAACCAAGAAAATATGCCCCCACACCTCTCCATGCAGCTCCCTCCCCCAAACCAAAAAAACCCTTCATAACTCCCCCCTCTGAACTTATACAGGAACACTGAAAAATGGTTTCTGCTCCATTATGCTCTTTGCATGGCCAAGACAAAGCCATTTATGCTGTTACCATCCTCTAGACAAGTCTCTAAAAAAGAAAAAAAACAGACGGCAATGATTCACTTCTGTGGGAAATGTTTGTTTCTTTGCTTATTTAGGGTTTTAATGTTACTTTGGAATCTGTGTCTGCAAAAAGAAATTATGAGAGAGGTTTTACTCTTCCAAAAATGGTGTTCTGGATGGCAGGCCCAGATGTGAGGGGCAACAGCGTGTCATGTCTGCTTGTAGCAACCGGGAGTAGTGCAAATGTATCCTATTGGTTTTCTTTCCAGATCAAATCATAGTATTCTGGGAATGCCTAGGATATCCCAGGCTTTGTCAGAAACTGAGTCATCTAAGGATTTTTCTGCTGTAACTATAGAACGTTCATATGGAAGATTTCTTGCTAGTGTTTGCTTTGTGTTTACCATGAACAAACAAGCCAGAAGAGTATGTGGTCAGCATGATGGTGAGGATTGGAAGTAAAGATAAAAACCAAAATGGGTGTAGACAAGATCAAAGCTTTACTCTAACATGTATGCTGAAAGCACTTTCCCAGTATTTATGGGAAATCTATTTAGGACCCTGTGTTACCAGGAAAGGTTTTCAGCTCAGACTGATGTTAAATATGTCCTTATTTTAACTAAGATGCTGGAAGTGAGGCCATCATTACGACTTAGCTGATCTTTTTGAATGCATTGTTGCTGCAAAACTCTTCTAGTTTTCAACCTATGGATTTTTTTTTTTTTTCCCATGCATCACCTTACTAGTGTAGGTGAGAGTAGGAGGATTTGGCAGGGAAGAAGGGAAAGCAGTTGGAGGTTCGTTTCTGAAAGCACGAGCTGGCTGAGCTGAATGGCCTCAAAAGCTGGCATGAATTGTTTTTGCAAGGAATCAGCAATTAAGTCTTTTGCTGTGAACTGGAAGAAATGGTACCTCAGCAATGTGATTCTTAGTCATCATGTTTTGCAAGACTGTTTTTATAGAGCTGCTGTAACAGCTCTGTTTATACGCAAAACTAAAATCTAGTGTTACTTTTATGCTTGCCTTTGAATGGCTGGATGTGATGATGAGTTGGCTTTCTTCCTCTAAGGAAAAATCTTCTCTCTTTTTCTTTTTTCTCCCCACACTTACTAATTTCAAAATTAATATTCTCCTTATCTGTATAGAGAAGAGATGGTGTCAAAATCAGGGCTGAATATTTTCCTCTTTGCACCACCCTGCAAAACTCTTTGATATACTCAAGGTTACTACATTTCCAGAGCAGAGAGTCAGCAACTTATTTTGCAATGGGACAAAGCTTCCTCTGGGACTGGTTTTCTCCAGGATGATGAGCTTCCCAAAAATGTATCTCTTCATTAGTGATACAGGCACGGAGGATTGCTTATAACTCTTTTTTCTCCCCTCTCAGGATCTTCAGCAGAACAATTAATATTCTAGAGGTGGTATAGATTGGGAAAAATTCCGAGTGCAGCCAGGCCACTAGTCTGTCCCTTTTCCACCACTCAAGATGCTGAACAGCTTGGAAGCAGCTTTGTACAAGTTGTAGCACAATGGTAGGAGAAATTGGTGCTCAGTGCTGCTGGCATGGTGCTGTGCAGGAGGGGTAGAGCAGAAGATATGGTGACATACCTGTTTTCTCTCTCGTCCTCTTTCCATTGCTTCACCAGCAGAATTTGTGGAGTAAGAAGTATCTCAAAAATTCTGCCTTCCATTTATTGAATCTTTTTCTTCCACTTTTTAACCTGCCAGAATATCCCACCTTGGAAGTGGCAGGAATTTTCCTCTCTGCCCTCAGAAAACTTAGTCAAATCTTTATTTGTTGTGTTGGAGATCTTATGCTGTTACAGAAAACAACGCACTCATGAAATAGAGTTTGTGTATACCTTGGGGCTGAATCCAACATGATGAATCTTATTCTTGATAGGACAGGAGGATATGACCTCAAGTTGTGCTGGGGAGGTTCAGATTGGATATTAGGAAATATTTCTTCACAGAAAGGGTTGCCGGGCATTGGAACAGACTGCCCGGGGAAGTGGTGGAGTCACCATCCCTGGAGGTGTTTAAAAGACGTGTGATGAGGCTCTTAGGGACATGGGTTAGTGCCAGAGTGAGGTTATGGTTGGACTCGAGGGTCCTGAAGGTCTTTTCCAACCAAAACAGTTCTATGATTCTATTCAACTTTCTGTCTGAAAAATCTTGCTCAGCATCTAGTTGAAGCTCTCACAACTCTACAACCCACTGTATGTAAGATGGTTCTCATAAGGGTTACTTTTCTTTCCAGAATTAATCTTCTTTGATTCTGCTTCATTTTGCAAAGGCCATGGGAGAACAACTCCATGTAGTTCATCTGTTGGGATAATTGAAACGTTCTCTGCAGAATCCCAGAATGCCTCTGCCCTGAACTGGGCTCTACAGGACCTAGTGGGCCTTTCCATCCCTAATTACTGTGATTCTGTTATTTGCATGCCTGAAACCAAATAGCCTGAGGGAAGTCATGCAAAAGCCCATGCCATTCTATGGAGTTGCTAATTAAGAGATCTATCCTTTTGTTCCTGAAGTTGAATGACAGTCAGATATTAATGGGGAAGAAATACCCGAGAGAAGAAAAAAGCATCGTGACTGGAGCTGTGTATAATTTTCTGCCAGCTTTTTCACTAGAAATGATAATTTAGGCCAATCAAATATTTTGTGGACTAGTTTTAAATTCTCTACATTGTTCCACCCACACAGAAAGTAAAATATCAAGAGACTGTCTCATTTTTTATGCTTTCATGTCAATAATCAGCCCAGTTCTTCTATATTTATGTATAAAGATATGTAAAAAGGTCTAGGTTCAAGGAGAAAATATAAGCAAATATCAGAGTTTTAATATTGTGAATACTCCAGAGTAAAGGGTTTTTATTTCTCTTATGACAATAGTTGTTTCAGAGCTTGTTGTCTATGGGATGGTATAGCAGGTAAGTGTAGGGAAAAGTATTGATGTTAATGGATTGGCCTTTGAGAAGAAGGGTGATTCAGGATCTCTGATCACAGGATAGTGCTAAAGTCATATTTTACAGCAGCACCCTTTTTTGTGGCAGTGATTTTCTAGCAAATTCTGTGTAAATTATTTTCATTCATGCTATAAGATTATGCACCTTGATACTTCTAGCCACTGCTTTGAGAAAAGTATTGAAACATAAACATACAAATATTTCTCCTTTGCAATTGTGACAAATAGTTGTTACCATGTGTGTAAAGTAATTGCACAAAATCTTCCTCCACTGAAGAGCACAACAACCCCTTTGTCCACAAATAGTCCTAAACAGAGAGTCTTTCTTTGAACCTGAGTAAGCAGTCTGAAAATACAGTAAATAATTCAGTTGAAGCCAAATAATTGTAAGGGGACAAAAAAGAATAGTAGCTGGGCACTAGGAAACTGTCTCGATGGCAGGCAAAACTTTTACATGAATAGAAACTCTTCAAATAAAAATATATTCTCTTCCACCCTCTCCAAATCCAGAACCATTCTCTGAAGCTATGTGTCTGGCAACAGACATTACTGATTTTCAGCATTAAATGGAACAAATGAGACAAATATGTATTTGTCCTCGGAGGGAGCGAGCAGAATCAACGGAAGCACTGGGAGGAAAGAAGAGTTTGAGAAAGTTTTGTTGAACGTCCATGGATTCCATGAAACCTGTGGAGACAAACAAAAAAATCCTGCTGTGCCATGCAGAAATGTTAATTGTAATGTTTCATATCTTCAGCATATAAATGTGTAGTACCCTGCATGTTGATTACACCTGCACCTGAACATCTGACTTTTTGGTTTAATTGATCAAGGTATTATTATTAGTTTGATCCCTGGGATAGCATCAAAGCTGTTTAAATGTGCACCTGATCTCTGAGAGCTCAAAGCACCCCCAGTTTCTAGTCAGTTCATGTTAAACATACTTGACAGATGAAATTTTGAAGGCTTTCTCAAGAGAGAAAAAAAGATGCTTTATTTTGGTGTGAGGCTACAGTAGGTACCACCTCTTGGTGGTGGATCTCAGTGCCCTGTTTGGCATCTGTATAGGTGCCTCCTCTTGGTGGTGGAACTCAATGCCCTGTTTGGCATCTGTGTCCTGGCAGATGGCTGCATGGTATGAACCTTTCTGAGGGGTCTCCTGGGTGCATAGGGTTAGCATGTATACTTTCTTTATGATAAGACCTTGAAAAACTACTCCAGACACTGTAAGAATCCTCTTTTTGACTTGGGCTCTACCTTTTTTTAAACCCCATTTCAGAGTGTTTAACTGGTGATTATGTCTCCAATACCTTTTGGCACTCTTCAGAGGTACAGAGTGTAGTGATAGAGCTTGTTGCAATCTGAGCTACAAGATGACTGATATTAAAGTACAGGATATTTCAAAAAGATGGACCTAATTTGAAATAACTGCCTTTTGAAATTGGGTCCATCTTTTTGAAACACCATCCACTTGCATGTCCAAGCACTGACGCTGTTCCCATTCTTAGGTTTATTCAGTGGGGGAGATGGATGAGCGGGGACTCTGACCCAAAAGAGACGATTGTGGGTGTCAAGATAGCAGTGAAAAAGTAATTGATATATGTGGAACGCAGCTGATCCGTGATCTGATCCCAGGCGTGTTGCAGGCAGAGGATGTTGGGATTCAAAGATTCTGAGACCATCTCACCCGCAGACACGATGTGGCAGCTGAGGACAATGTGCTACTAAATATATCCCGGGACGCTGGTCCCATGCGAGGGATGGGCAAACCCTGTGGATCTTGAGGTTTTCTGCAGCATGACTGCAAATGTTTATGGCAAAAACCAGTTTGAGCTCAGAGACCTTCTTTTTCCTATAACCGAAACCCATGTTGGCTTAAATGTTCCTTGCCCTTAGAAGTGATTCAGCTTCAAAACAAAATATAATTTTCCTGAATCTATACTGAGTTGGGGTTAGAAAGGTATCCACAAAAGGTACGCTGAGAATGTGCCCATATACATCCACGTTTTTATTTCTTTACTCATTTTTGTATGTCTTTTATACTTCTATACTCATGCTTTCTTGCCTCCCTTCCCACTCAATTCTATTTTTAATCAATTTATCTGTGGCTTAGACTCAGGATGAAAATCCAACTTATGTAAGATGAACTTCTGAACCATGAGCTGTAATACAAAATTAGTGGAATAAAGAGGATTTCCCCTCACTATTTTAAAGTAATCCTTAGTTATCCTGCAGTTTCTTTCCTTTTCATTCTGAGAAGTAGCTCCCCATCACAACTATTCTTCTGCTGCTTTTTAGTGCGAATGTAGATGTGCGAGTGTTTTGTGTGTGTGAAAAGGCTGGAAGTCTCCTTGGTTTTTTATTTGCCTCAGAAGGCTCTTATGAGAAACTGTATCAAAGTCCCTTGTAAACTATAATTCCAACTTCATCTGTATTTATGCTTACATTAATTTTTAAGAGAACTTTATTAGAAAGCAAAGGTTTGCAGAATTTGTCTTAGCTGTGAATTTAGATGTTTTACTGCTCCATTTCTAGGAACAATTCTGGGTAGCCCTAGCTCATATTCTAGAAATACAAAAGTTGTGTCTTGTCTACTGCTTAATTAGCTTTTGACACTATTAATTCAGGATTTTGGAAGGCCCAGGGATTGAGAGCATTTGTCTGGAAAGCTAGAAGTGACCTCTTTGCTTCTTATTGCTCTAAGATTTTTGTGCCATCTGTCTTGGTGCCTTGGGACAGTTGTTTTTCAGGTTCTGTGAAGCATCTGGCTACCTTTTGTATTTCTCATTTCCCATGAACTTGGCAATATTTGCGTCGCACGCTACTTGAACTTTTCAAGCCTGATTGCCGTTTTGTATTTAGACGTGAATGCCTTTGTGTTCTTTATCAGCCAACCAAATTTAGTTTATTTTTCCAACCTCTCCTTTGTGGCAGGGGCTGGAGGATGTCTGGAAGGAGGGCAAGGGAGTATTCATGTTCCACAGTGGAGAAAAGAGAGGAACCCAACTGCCAGGTGCCCAATTCAGCCTCTGTACTTGTGACCACAGAGGGATATTTATCCTTTTTCTTTTCATGGATGACATTGAGATTTGTGGATAGGAGAAAAATATGAGAAAAGCATTATCTAAATGCTGATTAGCATATTAGTTACTACTTATTTTTTTTTAACCATCAGTGTTGTTGAGGGTGATGTTTACATGGTGACCTTCCATTGAAAGCCATACCCAACTTGTCTCCGTGGCTGGAAAATAGCTGCAGACTTGTTCAGTTCCACAGCAAGTATGATAATCTGAATTCCAAGATCTGAAGCCCTCACAGCTGAGATGCTGAAATTCTTGCTGAGATGTTTTGACAAATTTAGTGTGCTAAACACACTTTGGGATCACAGCAGTTACCTGCCATCCACCAATCGCTTTCTAGTGCTGGTACCAGTAATCCCAGTGATTTGTTTTCTGATTTTCAGTTGATGTTGGCTGCCAGCATTAATGGCTTGATTGTTACCTGCTGCTGCAAGAAAGAATGTCTACTCTATCCAAACTGGAATAGGTAAAATGGTATGTAAAATATTTTTACTAGTAGGTAAATATTTTGCCTACCTATAGAAGAGTTATTTCTGGATATTGTTGGTAATTGTCCAGGTCAAGATGACTCTCTGTAATTCCCACCTGCTTTTTGCCCAAGTCAAAAAGTCTGTCCCCTTCTGTCTTATAAGCCCCTTTTAGGTACTGAAAGGTGCAATAAGGTCTCCCCAGAGTCTTCTCTGGGCTAACAACCCCAAATCTCTCAGCCTGTCCTCACGGGAGAGGTTCCAGCCCTTCGAAGGTCATTGGTGAAAATAAGTGCACTCTTACTAGGAATATCAGAAACAGGTCTTTTTACAAACACACTCTGTGTTTAGGAAGTATAAGACAAGTGAGAAAACATCTTTTAAGGCCTATTTTTTTTTTAATCTCTGAAGTGATTCTACTGTGGTTTGCTCCGTCATAACTGCTAGAAACATAGGCTCTCACCTTAGCCAGTCGTTATCTGGCTGATAGTAACCTTAGCTAAAACCATGTCTTAATGCTTAAATTCACCATAGATTCTCAGTGCATGAGACAACCACAAATTAACTTGCAAGTCTGCCAGTGTAGCAAACCTGGTTTTTTGTCTCTACCCCTTCCCCACTCATCTGCTCGTATCCTCATCACTCAAACTGATGGGAGCTTTAGGTGTGGATCTCCTCACACCAGCCAACCATCGGTCACAGCAAGAGAGCTCCTTGGGGACAAATGCACTCGAGCGGTCTTTGTATCCGCGCTGTTGTGGGCCTGTTGATCCCAGTCAACATCCAGCTGGTTGGACAGACCAGATCCTTAGATGATATAGAGGAGCTAATCCCCGGCTCAGTTTCTTTTCATAGATGTCTCCATGTTTTTATCTGAATATAGTGTTGTTCTAAAGCGTCTTGAACTTTTGGATAGTGGATATTTCAACTGCCAAATAGATAACACATTTCAAAACGGAACGCTTGCCAGGTTAGCAGGTTTCTGGCAAGTTTTTTTAAAGGTCTTGTTAGCTCTTGCTGATGAGTTGAATATAACATTGTGATTAACAGGAAAGGAACACCCAGGCCCAGTATGGATGGTGCCCTTGAGATGTGTGTTACCTCATATGAAATTGAACTCCTGAAACTTGCGGATATTCAGATGTGTTTGTTGTAACAATCTCTGAAGAACCCTCCTTCCTGGAGAACACAGCCAAACTTCTGAACATGGTTCCTCTGATTACTGCCTGAATCTATCTATAAAAGCATGTATTGTTCTCAACTACCTTTGCAGCTGTGGAAACTCCTGATAGGCCATGTGTTTGCTTATTACCTGTAAATGCTCCATATTTTGAGATTTGGGAAACAAACAAAAAACCAAATTTATTTGGTACTCTGAATTGTGGGAGCTCTGGAAGAATAATTTCTTTCACTTACTGTATTTTATTTTGATATTGTAATGAAAATGTGTTGCTGTTGCCCCACATCTTTCGCATTTCTCTGCTACTCATTAGTCACATTGCAGAAGAAGGCAGTAATACGTTATCAGAACAGATTCTAGTGTAACCACATTTTGTCCTTTACTACCATAGCACAGAAGTTTGCAGGGGGTATTTAGGTAAGGTACTGTCAAGCTGATCAAGTAGTATCTGTGTGTGAACATTCACAGACATATGAACCTAATCCTTCAGTGACATGGAGACATTTCTGACCTTGGTCATGCTTAAAGCCTGAGAGACAGAAGCTCCACCAAAATGAGAACAGTCTGGACCTTTGAACAGGTGCTGAAGTTTGTCCCCCAATCTGTGACCTGTATCTGCTAGTAGAGTTGTTTTATCTGCTCCGATCACCAGTGAGCCACCCTAAATACGATCTGGCTATTCTTTCACATTCTTGGTGATAACTTCTGGTACAACATGTCCCAAAATACTTTTCATACTTTTAGAAGCTGTGCTTTTAGGGTCTGATCCAATACTCACTGAAGTCAATAAAAGTCTCCCCATTGATTTCAGTTGACTTTGGATTAGATCTTTATTTAGGGGCTATAAATACATCACTGGAGATGAAAATCCCATCCCAGACTTATTGATAGATTTTTTTTTCCCAATTTTTATTCTCTTTCTCAGTCTCTTGTGTCTTTGTCAAATGGAATTTGTCAAGCTTTTTTGCATTTCCTAATCTTTGCATTTCTGACAGACTGCAGGCCAGCAGAAAGGCAAGTTTAAAACCATGAAAACAAAGTGCATTTTTTTCATTATGCTGCCTAAGATGTTTTCAATAAAGCAGAGAGAGATATCACGTTGCCAAATTGGTGTCGTGACGTTCCAAAGGTTTTGGCTAGTTAGCAGACTTCCAGTAAAAATACACGTTGCTCTTCAGACCTCTTGTGGGTGATCCACACCTCTCTTGGAGCCTCCTCTTATTATCTTGTGGCTTCAAATGGAAGAAAGTCTGAATTATTTTGGACCTGTACTAACTGTTCTCGGTATTATTAATAGCACACTTAGTGAGCTTATTATGTAAAATACTTCGATTGCGTCTTCTGCCTTCCATATACTGAGCACTTAATAAACAAACAAACAATATTGGAGAAAACATGACTTGGTTAACCAGCTTCACATGGAGCCAAAAAG